>NC_143257.1:18830000-20080000 GCF_984573655.1 Nuphar pumila | reverse complement strand
TTGAGAAAATATGATGTTTGCTTTGGAAAATTGAAATATACTTAAAAAATGATTGGAAAAGTACTTGAAATTGGAATTTCTGGGAAAATCATTGAATTTCATTGGAAGTCAGAAATTGGATTGGAAAATGAATTCTCAGAAAAACTTGAATCTTAGGAAAATCGATTTTTGAGATTTGGAATTTGTTTTTCTAAGAAAATGGATTTGAGAATTCTGAGAAAATCAAGAAATTCATTGGAAAATGACTTTTGAAATGGAAAATGGATTCTCAGGAAAATGGGAACTCTAAGAAAATCGATTTTTGAAAACTTGGGATTTTAAAATTTGAGAATGTTAAAACATTGGAAAATCTTTATTTGAACTTGAGAAATGCTTTGAAGTTTCATGTGAAAACTTAGGATTCTGAGAAAATCAAATCCTGAGAAAAACTTGGAAATTTTCAGAACACTGATTTTTCTGAAATTGAAACTGGAAAATGAATTTGAAAATAATGCAATTTGAATGATATGAATGAATGAATATGAATTTGAAAGGGAATTTCAATTGAGGAATTGGGAAATCCTTTTGAAACTTTGAGAAATGTCATGCATTTTTTAAGTTAGCCTAAGTGTGTAGGCTGAATGTGGCAAATATGAAGATCATAAATCTTGGTTGTCTTCGTATTCTGACTATAGCCATAAATACGAATCCCACTGAGTTTATAAACTTCATAAGTGCATGTGACATTCGTGTCAACCATAGTGAATTTGGAAAAATGTGCATGAATGATACATCAGATATCAGGATTTGCAGAAATTAAACTATATGCAATGCAGTCCTATTCTATGCGGGAAATGTAAATTCTTATTCCAAATTATTACATTTGATATTACATTGAATTGAAATAAAATAATAAAAGCTAAGTCTTCTTCTTGGATGTTCCTGCAAAACTAGAAAACAGTGTTAGCACAAAAATATAGTTTTTTCTGAATTTATGCGAAAATATGGGAAATTATCAGATATTATTCAGATATAAACCCAAATTCATGCCCCTTTTGATATAAACATGAGAAATAATAAATAAATTTTGAAAATAAACTTGGAAATTCAAAATTGGGGTCAAAATGACCAAGATACCTCTGATGACCTTGAAATCAGGGTTTTCTCAAAGAATTTTTGTAAATTTTGGAATTTTGAAAATCAAATGAAATAAATCAAATATAATATGATGAAATGCATGAAAATTTATGAAATTAAAGATTGAAATTTCGAAATTTAGGTCAAAATGACCAAAATACCCCTGATAACAATACTATGACCTTGAAACCAGGGTTTTTTGAAATAAATTTTGCAAAAATGGAAAATATGAAATGCAAATGACATTGAAATTAGCCCTAATATGATTATACATTCTCATGTACATGATAAAAATCCTAAAATGGCGAAAATATCATAAAATATCACATTTAACCTGATTTTCGCCTGATTTTCGCTTCTAAATTTAAAGATAAACTAACACATGTAGCAAATGAACTTGTAATTAAGCCAAATTTGGCATAGACACCTAAAATAACCCTAAAAATAGAATTGAGCTCAAAAATCTATTTTTTTGTATTTTTAAATATGGAAATTCAAATAAAAACCCTAATTTTTGTGATTTTTGCCTAAAATGTTGATTCTAAAGGGGATTTCGGATATCAAACTTTCATAAACGTTTTCCAAATTTTATGGGGTGACATAGGACATTAAGGCAAGGATTTTTGCCTCTTACACTTTTTGGTTTTGACCTATGGTCGGAGCTGTACAACTTTGGCAAGTTGGATCGGAATCCGGCGACTCCTGGATTTGAGGAAACAGACAGGTTTTTGTAGAAAATGTGGCAAAAATAGTAAACAGATGGAAAAAATGCTGAAATTGTGGGAAACTTTCCCTGAAAAACATAGAAAAATTTGATATTTTTTCATGATTTGGATTCAGGTTATGGTTTGGAAAATGTCACACTGTTATCAGAGACCCGAATCTCTGAAATTTCTGGATATTGGCATCTGTCAGACAGAAAAGAAATTTTTGGGAAAAATACTGAAACAGTTCCAAAAATCCCAAACTTTTGGGAAATTATAAGAAAATATGTCATAAACAACTTTTGTCTTGAACGTTTTTGCATATGGGCTACGGATTGAACGGACTCGGTGCATTAGAGTTTGTCTATACCCTGACAAAGAAAAATCGAGATTTTCCCAGGGGTCTGAGAAATCCGATTTTTGACAGAGGTCAAAACTGCTTGGAAAACCCTCAAAATTTCCAGATCATTAGTAGATTCAATTATGAATCCACTATGATTTTTGGAGAACAATTCGAATCTCCCACAAGGGTGGTGCCGGAGGTTCTTTTCTGCTAAAGCAGAAATTGAAAGTTCAGAGAAGTCCAAAATCCGAATTGGGATTTCGAATCAATCTGGTTTTTTTACAGGAAATCAAAAACACATGGATACATCTAACACAAAAGATTCAAGATTTATTGGCAGGAATTTAAGCATGAAATGACAACTGGACTATGCACATCGGCTAAGACACTAGAAAACATCAAATAAAACTATATTGCATAAGTAAAATGACTATGAAATAATGCAACTAACTTAATGCAACATGGGAGCTACGTGAAACACGACAATGAAACATGAATCAACAGGGGCATGATGTATTTTGATATTGGCTATTGCAAGGAGGGATCCGATCCATGCATCGGATGGATCACCTCTTTACGTAACCATAACATGAGAACCTTTGTTTCATGTTACTTAAATCCATAGATTAAAAACAAGATTTAGCAAGATGGATCTAGTTTTAAACTGGTTTTACATTAGATTCCTCCCTCTCAAAGAGAATAGCAATGAAATTTAACTAACTAAATAAATAAAAAATCGGTAAAGGGAAAGAGCATATTGACTTACCTTGGGTTTATGCTTGAAACGGCTGGAGAGGAGTTGCAATTGAAGGGTTACTGTGGTGACTGTTGTGTTGTGGCTCGTGGCTGCAACCAAGGGGATCTTCCCCTTTGTTGATGGGCTGGAGCTACGGCGGTGGTGCTGTGGTACAAGTGTTAAGCGTGAATGGTGGTGCGCCGGCTGGAGCTAACTGAAGGTGGAGGCCTGTAGTTGGAGTTGGTTGCTGCTAGTGAAGGGTTGCACCCTTTGGTGGCTGGCAATGGTGGCTTTGAAGGAGCCGACTGATGCTTCAAAGTGGTGGCTACTTAGGTTGGAGTTGAGGGTTCCCTCGTGGTGGCTGCAGCTTCTACAAAGGGAGGAGGAGCCGGCTGCAACAAGGATGGTGATGTGCCGGCTGAAGGAGGGAGTTCTTGTGGTGGCCGTCGACTGAAGCAGGGAGCTTGGAGGTGGCTTCAATGGCTGGAAGTTGCAGCCAAGGGGAGAGCTGCTGTGGGCTGTAACAACAAAGGGGAGGGAAAGAGAGAGTTCAAGGGAGGGAGAGAGAGAGAGAGAGAGGTGTTGAATGAGCTCTCTTGGGCAGCCGTATGTTATCTTTCAACCTAAGGAAATTTAGGGTCTAATTCCCTTCCATACTTAGGTATTGATAAGTTTAATGAAAAGAAAACAAAGAACTTACGTGAATGGGTTGGAGGTTGGGGAAAAAGAAGGAAGGGAAGAAGGAAAGAAAGGGAAGAAAAGAAGGAAAGAAGAGGGGAAGAAGGAAAAGGAAAGAAAGAGGAAGAAAGGAGAGGGAAAGATGAAGAAAGAGAGGCTGGAAAAAGATGCCATACGTGAGTGGAGGGAGAGGAAAGAAAGAAAGAAAGAAAAGAAAAAAGGAAGAAGAAAGAAGGAAAGAAAAGATGGAAAAAAAAAGAAAATGGAGGAAGAAAGAAAGGAAATGGGCTAAGCTGGTCGGACCCCTTGTGGGTCCCACCTTAAAAAAAATAAAAAAATAAAAAAAAAAATTTAAAAAAATAAAATAAAACAATAAAAAAAAATAAAGAAAAAGGTAATTTTTTTTCTTTTTTTATAAATTAAAACAGAAAATACAAATGGATGGACCATCTCAGAGCGGGTACAAATTCCAATTTTGAAATTCATTTTGACGATTAGAGGGGTAAGATAGTCTTTTCAAAAAAATTCCAGACGAAACGAGCTATTTTTGGCAGTTTTTGAAACAAGCTCAGATTTTGAAGTTCAATACCCCGTTGCGAAGCAAATCCAGCATAGATTTTGAAAATTTGAGTTTGAAATAAATCCAGATTGTTTTTCTCGAGAAAATATTTCCAAATTTAGAATACCAGGGGTAAAAATGTCAATTTTGAAAACCCAGGGTTTGAAATTGATTTCTGAAAACTTTTAAAACTCAATCTGGATTGAAATTTATAAAACTGGAATTCTGGATTTTGAAAATGAAATGAAATGTTATGAAATGATGAGAAATGACATGAAATGTTATGCGAAATGCAGACCCTGAATGAAGCATTTTGGATGTTAGACCCCGATTGGTAGCTGTATCAGTTTAAAAAGCATTAAAATTGATAAAATTTGCAAAATGGTTGAAGAAATGGTTTTCAGACCCTACCGAGCTAGAGTGACACTGGAAATTAGGGTCTTAGCTGAATTTAACTGAAATAAGCTGAATCGAGCTGGGTTTTAGAGTTTCAGAACTCAAATGAACTGATCAGACACTGACTCAACTGACCTTTCCCATTAAATTTTTAAGAAAAAACTGTCATTGTTAGAGAAATGGTACGGAATGGTCACTAGAGTGAAGTGAATTACGAATTTGAGCTGGGTTTGAGCTAGAACAAAAGTCAGTAATACTAACATGGACTAAAATCGAAGCTCGAACACTAGCTCAATTGGCTGAACTCAGCTCAATTTCAGTTGAAAGAGCTGAAATGGACTAAAATAGGCTCATAGACACTTTGAAATGGTTTTGAACTAAAACTGGAGTGCTTGAACTCCTAGTGAGCTCAAGTTAGACTCTAAGGAATATGATTGACTGGGAATAACTGACTCGCAGACAATTGGCTTAGATTTGAGTGAGAAATGAGCTCATTTCTGAAGAAATGATCCCATTTTGGCAGAAATTGTCAGAAATGGAAATGGCCTTCTCACTGTGAGCTCAGGTGAGCTTGAAATGATTGATATTCTAACTGAACTGAACTGGCCAACAAGCTTGGTTAACTCCGACTGACTAGGGTCCGGGATGACCTTGGTGTAAAATGGTAATTTTCGTAACGAAAATGGTTAAATGGTAATTTTCTGAAACTGACTCGAGGTTTGACTCCTACACTGACCTAACAGGGTTGGCACTGCACGAGGAGGGTTGTTTGAGAATGGATATAGAAAATTTGGGGTGTTTATAGATGCCCCTCTTTGCTACTAAGTCGGCTTGAAGACGAGCTTAGTGGCAAAGAAAAACACACCAAATTTGGGCTATAAAAATGCCCCAGTTAGAAAGATCTGACTAGGTATGAAGAAATTAGCCCTGATGAAAATGGTAGATATGAAATAGAGAATGAAGATAAAAGAATTTATGTCAAAAGAAGTGAGATTCAGGTTTTGCACTTAACCTGGATGGGACGGGAAATACCTCGTGTAGAAACGAAGCTCAGGTTTAACCCTTAACGTGACTGGAAAATGAAATACCTTATCAAAATGAGGCTCAGGTTTAACCCTTAACCTGATCGGGAAATGAAATACCTCCTCAGAGGAGACTCAGGTTTGTACCCTTATCCTGATTGGGCGGAAAATGAAATACCTCATCAAAGAAGGCTGAAGTTTGTACCCTTATCCTGATTGGGCGGAAAATGAAATACCTCATTAAAGGAGGCTCAGGTTTATACCCTTATCCTGATTGGGCGAAAAATAAAATACCTTATCAAAGGAGGCTCAGGTTTGTACCCTTATCCTGATTAGGCGGAAAATGAAATACCTCATCAAAGGAGGCTCAGGTTTGTACCATTATCCTGATTGGGCGGAAAATGAAATACCTCATCAAAGGAGGCTCAGGTTTGTACCCTTATCCTGATTGGGCGGAAAATGAAATACCTTATCAAAGGAGGCTCAGGTTTATACCCTTAACCTAACCGGGAATGAAAATGATGGGATTCTCGAAAGAAGAACCCATGATGGAACCTTCGGACTTCCGCACAATGAATCTGATAGGGGTTTTGCAAAAGGATAAAATTGTGGTCCCTAAAGCTTGAAAA
The DNA here is from genome assembly GCF_984573655.1 of Nuphar pumila. Taxonomy (NCBI): domain Eukaryota; kingdom Viridiplantae; phylum Streptophyta; class Magnoliopsida; order Nymphaeales; family Nymphaeaceae; genus Nuphar; species Nuphar pumila. Next base: position 20,073,817 of record NC_143257.1, on the reverse strand, counting down.
GGGGTTTGATTTTGGACGCCTCATTGATGAGACTAAATAACTTTTGAAATTGGTGACCTTTTGCGAGAAAATGATTGGTGGCTTAACCTCAAGCCAAAATTGGACTGTCTATGGTGGGACAGTGGGGACACAGGGAAGTGTGCGAATCTAAGAGCCCATGCACTTAGATTATACCAAAAGAAGGGAAGGAATCTTGAAAACTCCCGTTATCAAGTTATAAAAGGGATAAAAACTGATGTCAGAATGCGCCAAAGATGAACATCAAGCTCTTTCTTCATGCCAGGATAGCTAAAAAATATTGTCAAAATGTTGAAAAATTGTTGTTGATTCAAGATAATTGAAAATGATGCATATTGTTTTGAAAATATTCCCTCTTTTTCTACCTGAAGTATTACCTCCGATTGGGCTTAACTTCGTAGAATCAGGATCCGAATTCAAATTTCTTGCAATTGGCTTTCTTTCAAGGAGGCTATCAATTTCCCTGATGTGAACAAAAAAGAGAGTATTCTTGATATTGTGAAAGCAATTGGTGAATGAATATTGATAATAAAATTTCACAAAATTTAAAGAAGATTCTTGGCAGATTCGATAGTCTAATATCCTGGGATTCTTTTCTCATGATGATCTTTCTGCCCACTTTTTTTTTATTGGCAGAATTAGAGCTCTCTTGGGTTTTGGGGGAGTTTATTTGTAACGCCCCGGATTTTCAAAACAAAGCTAAGTTAAAATTTTCATGAATTTCTTTTTTTTTTCTTTGCAGCGGAACTTAGAAAAGCTTTTAGCAGCGGAATAAGACGATAATGAGTCGTCGGTTTTAGAAAACTCCGAACACGTTGCAGGTATGTGGCCAAGCAATTCATTGACCACCAAGGTGTTCCATTTTATCGAAAACTCATGTTTATTACAACACTACTGCTTAGAAAAGCAGTGTAGGTTCAATAAAAGAAAGCAGTACAACTCTGTCTAGAGAAACCCTGGAACTCGATGCCGCCTTGCTCCGCATATCGCCACGCAGGTTCAACACCTGAAATCCCCATAAAACGGGGTCAGAACCACTAATGGTCTGGTAAGCATGCAGTCATACATCCATTCAACTCAAGTACGATAATGACCACTCATGGTCGCAATACGCAATAACGACGCTCAAGCCTCCAAGACTTAGCGTATATCGCAAGAGCCTCCGTAGGGCTATGAGTTGAACATCCGCTCGAGTCCTCATGACTTAGAGCAAGCCTTTTCAGGGCTGTGATTTGAATAGCCGCTTAAGTCTCCACGACTTAGCCATGACCTCTTTCGGGTCTCAAAGTGATGTCTAGCTCAAGTCTTCATACTTGGCACATCCGTATCCCACGCATCTAAGGACAACTCCTCGAGCTTCGCTTAGTCGTGCGGATACAACATGGGTCTTTGCCCAGTCGGTCCAGTAGTATACCGAACATGACACCTTCACAAAGGTTATGCAGGACTGACTCAACACGTCATCCACTCATACATTCAAAGCATCGCTGTACCTAGAGCTAATGCATTGTTTGATAATTAACCGCTCCCGACTTTGGTACGCAGGTAGAGCTATTGTCCGGGCATCAACGCGACGTTCTGGGGGTTGATTATTCTATGTATTTTAGATACCCCAGAGGCCTGTTGACCCTATCCATAGTAGGGCAGTGTGTTTCAACTGGGAGAATCCTACTAGGCCCATATTCGGATGCATCCTCTACTTGCAGTAGTTGGGTTCAATCCTTAGATCTTAAGGATAACCACGACCCCAAAACCCATGAGTGACTGAGGCCATCGTGGACTCTATCAGGTCCAAAGTAAAATACATGTCACTCAAGGCTGTACCATCACTGTCATTCCACAGTGAGCATAATTCCTGAAGGGGTCTGCCAGTCTTACAATTACTTGGACAGAATCTGCATGCCATTTAGGCAGCCCGTGCTTTCAGCACTACGAGAGTATGTACTCGACCCCATTCAGTCTTCCCCAACACAGTCATTACTGAGGGGGTACCCCTAACACGATCTTCAGCCGCGGGGTATGTGCGACCTTAAGTCTTATTCATATGCATGCAGAACACCGCTCTTTGGCACTTCGGCCACCACGAGCATCACACCTCATTGGGTGGAAACAACACACTCTGGCTCTTCGGCCCTTACGAGTCTGGTTGTGTAACCGTTCTCAATGAGCATGCATATGACTCGATCTAAATAGATCAGCTACTCGGCGTATTTTTATGCAACGAGTCCAAACCTAGCCAAGGCGCAACCTCTACTCCGGCTCAGCGGCCCTTACGAGCAAGGTGCTCTTGCAGGCACAAGGATACAAGCCGATCTGGCATCGTTCCATCAACGGACATCATTATGCCGTTCCATTGGTTCCGGCAGCTCTTCTGCCAACCATTTCGTCAGCACCTCCCCTGCTCTACCGGCAGTGGTGCGACGAACCCTTCTACGTTGTAGAGGGCAAACCATGAACTGGGTAGCACTCTGCTATATGTCAGAGTATCCTGCTACGTTCTTTCTGAGCTATTCTTAGCTTCTTCAGAAATTTCAGCAGCACTTTCTCTCTTTTACGGAGAAAGCGTGCGTTTCTTTTATCCATTTCAGCGACATCTCCCCTCTTTGGTAGGAAATCGCCACGCTTAATTCGGGAAATGGATGCGCACCGTTGTGCGTACTTTGCATCCATCAAGGTTGCAGGAACCCTTGGCCATAGCCAGGCCATACGAAATTGACTTAGTCATTACGTAAAGAGCATTTTGCCAAAAACCGAAACCTTTCCAATAGGGGCTTCATTCGTCAAGCAGAATCTTGAACGAGGAGCGGTCAAGGAATCGCATGGGCGATTTGGAGTTTGATCTCCATTTGAACGCTCATTTATGCGCTATATATGTAGTATAAGCAGAAGCCTGTGTTTTATACAGCGGCGGCGTAAAGAAATGCATATACTATTGTTTAGGGTGTGTAACTGAACGAAATATTCTACATATATAACAAAGCAGAAGCCTTGGCATCGTTCGACGCGACGGCGTAAGTAAATACATTGCAGAAAGCAGGAGCCTTGGCATCATACGACGCGACGGCAAAGGTAAATTACATAGCCTGTGCGATATAAGACGCGTCGGCAGAATCAGCAGATATACACCTAGATCCGCATCCAACGATAGTTACGAGGCGAGCGGGTGAACACCGAAGTGTCCTAAAGGGCTCAACCAAGAACTAAAGCGAGGTACCATTTTGAAGAACGCAAATACTGCGTGTTTGAACATAGATATATCCGACGATAGTTACGAGACGAGCGGGTGAACACCGAAGTGTCCAAAAAGGGCTCAATCAAGAACTAAAGCAAGATACTACTTCAGAAAGTATATTCTATATACAAACATTCAAATACTTGAGAGAGATGGATCAACGAAGCGAACTTACTTCAAATCGTGGAAGAAACGGCTCCGGGTTGCTTCTTTAGCTTCGAGCCTTCCTTCGAGAGGTCAGACTAAGTCAAATGAAGCTGACTTAGTTGAGAAAAAGGTAGAGCAGGTCAAGCTACTCAACCTAAGTGGTTTGAACCAAACAGGGTTCGATCCAAGTCAACTGGGTTCAGCAGGTTCGAACTCAGCTCAAGTAGGCTAAGTCTGGGTTCAGAAACCCAAACCGGAATCTGGACCAAAAAGGACTTTGACTTTGACTTTAAACCCAACTAGGTTCAAGTCAAGTCAACTGGGTTTGGACCAGGTCAAGTGGGTTCAGACCCAGGTCAGGTGGGTTAGGACCAGGTCAGGCAGGCTCAGGCTAAGTCAGGCAGGCTCAGACTAGGTCAGGTGGGCTCAGGTGGGCTAGGCTAGGTAGGGGAGGTTTAGGAGAGAGAGAGAAGGCAAGAGAGAGAGGGGGGGTCGATTTTTATGAGAAGAGAGAGAGTGGGGAGGGCTATTTATAGCCCAAGCCCACCTCCTCTTGGATTTTCTCATGCCCCTTCTACCCCCTTGGCTTCTTTTTAATTCCAAGAGGTTCCTTGGTGTGGGGCCCACTTGGATATTCCATGGGATATTTTTGTGGGTCCCACCAGATATTTTCTGAGGAATATTTCTGTGGGTCCCACCAATATTTCCGTGGGTCCCGCAAGAATTTCGGGTTTCCGACGATTTTTTTCCGAAAAATTCTGAGTACGCCATTCCCTTCGTATTGACGTAACTAAGAAAGTTGGCTCGCAGGAATCCTTTGATTTCATTCAGGTAGGAAGTTATGGCTTCCAGAGTGTTTGAGCATATATTCGCGATTCGACGAATATCCTAAGTATAACTGGCTCGCAGGAATTGATTCGTTTTGCATTCTGAGAAGAAATGCTATTTTTACCGGTAAATGCCTCATGAATTTTATTCAGATATTTTCTGAAAAATTATGGGTCTTACATCATTACCCCCTTAAAGGAATTTCGTCCGCGAAATTCAGTTAAGAGTACTAAGTGCGTAACTCGGGATATTTCTCCCATATGTTAGATTCATAATGTTGTTCACTTAGTTCAACATCGTATTTATTCCTATCATAACCTCATATCATGATTCCTGATCAATGAGGTATGTTTCTCATATCTGAGTTCAAATTATGCTACAACCACGATAGTTTGTTGAATCAATGTTCTTCCAACCGGCTATTATCATAGCCATCCTGTGTAACTATTTTGTACACACAGATCATTCTTCTAGAGATTAACCATATTGGAATAAGTCCCCTGTCAGACTACCTGGTATTGGAAACGTACCTCCTCACAGGTTCGCCTTCGTCAGACTTACCTGATATTGGATCAGTACACCCTCACAGAATCATACTAGCCAAGCTACTGGTTTTGGAACATATACACTCGCACGGAGCTGTATACCCTCACAGGCTCACTCTGGCTAGACGATCTGATCTTGAATATGTAAAACCTCACAGGACTCGCTTCTTGGGAACAATTCCTCGATAGTTTATTTTATTAAGTAACTTTTAACGTTCTAATTACGCAAACTTAATTTCTCAATCATGTGGTCTATAGCCATAAATTTTGGGCATAAGCACTTAAGATTTAATTTTAACAAATCCAATATTACTTTAGAGAGCAAGGATACATATTGATCCAGATGACCGTACACAAGGTCGTAAGCCACTTGTCTCAAGCATTCATTGGATTTTGTCTTTCAATCGCTTTTTACCCATTACAACTCTATCTATCAAGGTATCCAGATTCCTTGATATGGTCATCATTCGTGAGTTGTTCGGCTGTCACCGCATAGACACGACCTGCCATGGGTTTCTGCTCTGCCCCAGGTAATGGCAGACGTTGTTGTTGAGAGGGTCCTCCATATCCCATATTTCTTCGTTGAAGATCTGAGGCTTTCTTGCGGCATTCTGTTACACGATGCCCTGGTTTGCCGCAATACAGGCAACCCCCTGTATCGCGAGGACAAACCCCTCCGGGATGATCTGAGCTACACCTCGGGCATCGAAAATTAGACTGTCGGTAGGGCTGATTGGCTTTTACCATCTGTAATGGCCGCTCGGCCGGTGGAGTAAAGTTGTTCTCCTGAAAATCCCTCTTATAAAAAGTTGGTCGTGATTCTTGGCCACCGGGAAACGTCCTCTTGTTGTTCCCATTACTTGCTACCGGTCGCTTTACTACGACCCCTTTGCATCGCTCCCAGTCTGCACTAATCTTTGAAGCTGCTGCCACAGCGGCTTGAAATGTTTGGGGCATGCTAGTTATGACTCGAGATCGTAGCCCTTCCCGAAATCTATTGATATATTTATCGGCCCTCTCTTGGTCAGTATCGAATAACCGAGAGCAGTATCGCTCAAGGTTCTGAAACTTGGTAGTATAGTCGATAAGACTCATACCACCCTGCTCTAGTTTCAGAAACTCCATCTTTTTCTTATTTCTGGAGTGCAACGGGAAGTAGTTATCCAAGAAAGTTCTCCGAAAGTCAGTCCAAGGAATGACTTCGACTTGTGAGAACTGGATAAGCTTAGTGGTATCCCACCACTTTCGTGCATTATCCTTCAGCCTATATGTGCCGAAGTTAGTCTTTCTATCCTCTGGTACTCCCAATACCAGAAATGCCCGCTCTGTTTCATCGATCCAGCTTTCTGCAAGCTCTGGATCGGCACTGCCAACGAAAACAGGTGGGTCGAGTTTGAGGAACCTTTCATATGTTATTCCTCCAAGGTTCTCATTGCGAGGTGGGGCTGGTGCTTGCCTTGATTCACGAATGGCAGACACAAGCCTGTTGAGTGTCTCTAGGAGGAAGCCCTGCGTATGGGACTCCTCGCTCGGCATGGTTCTCCTCGTCCTAGGAGCCATTCTATCTATTCACACAAATACACCCAAATCAGAGAAAGTATAAAATTTATACTTACAGTGCGATAACGCAAACACGACGGATCTTGAACCAGGTTTCTCAGACTCATGCTTTGATACCAATTCTGTAACGCCCCAGATTTTCAAAACAAAGCTAAGTTAAAATTTTCGTGAATTTCTTTTTTTTTTCTTTGCAGCGGAACTTAGAAAAGCTTTTAGCAGCGGAATAAGACGATAATGAGTCGTCGGTTTTAGAAAACTCCGAGCACGTTGCAGGTATGTGGCCAAGCAATTCATTGACCACCAAGGTGTTCCATTTTATCGAAAACTCATGTTTATTACAACACTACTGCTTAGAAAAGCAGTGTAGGTTCAATAAAAGGAAGCAGTACAACTCTGTCTAGAGAAACCCTGGAACTCGATGCCGCCTTGCTCCGCATATCACCACGCAGGTTCAACACCTGAAATCCCCATAAAACGGGGTCAGAACCACTAATGGTCTGGTAAGCATGCAGTCATACATCCATTCAACTCAAGTACGATAATGACCACTCAGGGTCGCAATACGCAATAACGACGCTCAAGCCTCCAAGACTTAGCGTATATCGCAAGAGCCTCCGTAGGGCTATGAGTTGAACATCCGCTCGAGTCCTCATGACTTAGAGCAAGCCTTTTCAGGGCTGTGATTTGAATAGCCGCTTAAGTCTCCACGACTTAGCCATGACCTCTTTCGGGTCTCAAAGTGATGTCTAGCTCAAGTCTTCATACTTGGCACATCCGTATCCCACGCATCTAAGGACAACTCCTCGAGCTTCGCTTAGTCGTGCGGATACAACACGGGTCTTTGCCCAGTCGGTCCAGTAGTATACTGAACATGACACCTTCACAAAGGTTATGCAGGACTGACTCAACACGTCATCCACTCATACATTCAAAGCATCGCTGTACCTAGAGCTAATGCATTGTTTGATAATTAACTGCTCCCGCCTTTGGTACGCAGGTAGAGCTATTGTCCGGGCATCAACGCGACGTTCTGGGGGTTGATTATTCTATGTATTTTAGATACCCCAGAGGCCTGTTGACCCTATCCATAGTAGGGCAGTGTGTTTCAACTGGGAGAATCCTACTAGGCCCATATTCGGATGCATCCTCTACTTGCAGTAGTTGGGTTCAATCCTTAGATCTTAAGGATAACCACGACCCCAAAACCCATGAGTGACTGAGGCCATCGTGGACTCTATCAGGTCCAAAGTAAAATACATGTCACTCAAGGCTGTACCATCACTGTCATTCCACAGTGAGCATAATTCCTGAAGGGGTCTGCCAGTCTTACAATTACTTGGACAGAATCTGCATCCATTTAGGCAGCCCGTGCTTTCAGCACTACGGGAGTATGTACCCGACCCCATTCAGTCTTCCCCAACACAGTCATTACTGAGGAGGTACCCCTAACACGATCTTCAACCGCGGGGTATGTGCGACCTTAAGTCTTATTCATATGCATGCAGAACACCGCTCTTTGGCACTTCGGCCACCACGAGCATCACACCTCTTTGGGTGGAAACAACACACTCTGGCTCTTCGGCCCTTACGAGTCTGGTTGTGTAACCGTTCTCAATGAGCATGCATATGACTCGATCTAAATAGATCGGCTACTCGGCGTATTTTTACGCAACGAGTCCAAACCTAGCCAAGGCGCAACCTCTACTCCGGCTCAGCGGCCCTTACGAGCAAGGTGCTCTTGCAGACACAAGGATACGAGCCGATCTGGCATCGTTCCATCAACGGACATCATTATGCCGTTCCATTGGTTCCGGCAGCTCTTCTGCCAACCACTTCGTCAGCACCTCCCCTGCTCTACCGGCAGTGGTGCGACGAACCCTTCTACGTTGTAGAGGGCAAACCATGAACTGGGTAGCACTCTGCTATATGTCAGAGTATCCTGCTACGTTCTTTCTGAGCTATTCTTAGCTTCTTCAGAAATTTCAGCAGCACTTCCTCTCTTTTACGGAGAAGGCGTGCGTTTCTTTTATCCATTTCAGCGGCATCTCCCCTCTTTGGTAGGAAATCGCCACGCTTAATTCGGGAAATGGATGCGCACCGTTGTGCGTACTTTGCATCCATCAAGGTTGCAGGAACCCTTGGCCATAGCCAGGCCATACGAAATTGACTTAGTCATTACGTAAAGAGCATTTTGCCAAAAACTGAAACCTTTCCAATAGGGGCTTCATTCGTCAAGCAGAATCTTGAACGAGGAGCGGTCAAGGAATCGCATGGGCGATTTGGAGTTTGATCTCCATTTGAACGCTCATTTATGCGCTATATATGTAGTATAAGCAGAAGCCTGTGTTTTATACAGCGGCGGCGTAAAGAAATGCATATACTATTGTTTAGGGTGTGTAACTGAACGAAATATTCTACATATATAACAAAGCAGAAGCCTTGGCATCGTTCGACGCGACGGCGTAAGTAAATACATTGCAGAAAGCAGGAGCCTTGGCATCATACGACGCGACGGCAAAGGTAAATTACATAGCCTGTGCGATATAAGACGCGTCGGCAGAATCAGCAGATATACACCTAGATCCGCATCCAACGATAGTTACGAGGCGAGCGGGTGAACACCGAAGTGTCCTAAAGGGCTCAACCAAGAACTAAAGCGAGGTACCATTTTGAAGAAAGCAAATACTGCGTGTTTGAACATAGATATATCCGACGATAGTTACGAGACGAGCGGGTGAACACCGAAGTGTCCAAAAAGGGCTCAATCAAGAACTAAAGCAAGATACTACTTCAGAAAGTATATTCTATATACAAACAGTCAAATACTTGAGAGAGATGGATCAACGAAGCGAACTTACTTCAAATCGTGGAAGAAACGGCTCCGGGTTGCTTCTTTAGCTTCGAGCCTTCCTTCGAGAGGTCAGACTAAGTCAAATGAAGCTGACTTAGTTGAGAAAGAGGTAGTGCAGGTCAAGCTACTCAACCTAAGTGGTTTGAACCAAACAGGGTTCGATCCAAGTCAACTGGGTTCAGCAGGTTCGAACTCAGCTCAAGTAGGCTAAGTCTGGGTTCAGAAACCCAAACCGGAATCTGGACCAAAAAGGACTTTGACTTTGACTTTAAACCCAACTAGGTTCAAGTCAAGTCAACTGGGTTTGGACCAGGTCAAGTGGGTTCAGACCCAGGTCAGGTGGGTTAGGACCAGGTCAGGCAGGCTCAGGCTAAGTCAGGCAAGCTCAGACCAGGTCAGGTGGGCTCAGGTGGGCTAGGCTAGGTAGGGGAGGTTTAGGAGAGAGAGAGAAGGCAAGAGAGAGAGGGGGGGTCGATTTTTATGAGAAGAGAGAGAGTGGGGAGGGCTATTTATAGCCCAAGCCCACCTCCTCTTGGATTTTCTCATGCCCCTTCTACCCCCTTGGCTTCTTTTTAATTCCAAGAGGTTCCTTGGTGTGGGGCCCACTTGGATATTCCATGGGATATTTTTGTGGGTCCCACCAGATATTTTCTGAGGAATATTTCTGTGGGTCCCACCAATATTTCCGTGGGTCCCGCAAGAATTTCGGGTTTCCGACGATTTTTTTCCGAAAAATTCTGAGTACGCCATTCCCTTCGTATTGACGTAACTAAGAAAGTTGGCTCGCAGGAATCCTTTGATTTCATTCAGGTAGGAAGTTATGGCTTCCAGAGTGTTTGAGCATATATTCGCGATTCGACGAATATCCTAAGTATAACTGGCTCGCAGGAATTGATTCGTTTTGCATTCTGAGAAGAAATGCTATTTTTACCGGTAAATGCCTCATGAATTTTATTCAGATATTTTCTGAAAAATTATGGGTCTTACATTATTACATCATCCTTCATTTTGGAGATGTCCTGACTTTTCTCTCTCTTCTTTTTTTTTGGGGGGGGGAAGGGTACGTCAGAAACTCCTTCATCTCAGAGATGTTCTGATCCTTCTTTTCTCTCAGGGATTATATTGACGGTTATTGGCTCTTTGGTTGAAAATCTCTTGATGATAGCTAAAATTAAATATCCTTTAGGGTTTGTTGGGAGGCTCATCGCAGTCGCCTTCATCTTGACGGTGCTCTGAACTTTCCCTGGAAAGATCCGTCACAAACTCTTTCATCTCGGAGATGATCCAAATCTTCTTTGGCCACGGGGATCTAACTCGCATAATTCATCTTCATCTTGACGACAATTGAGAGATCCTTTTTGCAGATATTTAAATGCAGCTTTAGGTGATTGAGAAAATATAGTGATTGAATGGATTTTTCTGTATCGCCCAGGATATTTCGACTGCTTTATTTCCCAAAAATGATCTTTAAAAATGTGTCATTGACTGCGATCAATATCAATCACTTATGGCTTTGCGACAACATTGAATTTCCTTTGCTAGCCATATTGAGGATTTATTCTTCATCCTTTTGGTTGGCCAATTGAAAGATTTTGAATTTTGAATCCTTTTTCGCGAAATCTTTGTCATTTCGGAAGTAATACTGAAGATATTCTGAGGTAATGTTTTTGTGCAATAAAGATTTTGAAATCAACAAATATTTAATGACAAATTTGCAAAATTTTCTTGAAATTCTTTGTGAAAGCGAGCATTTGAAGCATGACTCAACGCATCCATGACAGAAATTTTCTTCTCCTTTCCCCAAAGGAGAAGATTCAGAAATTGGAAATAGAAATTACTCCTCTCTTCCCTGAAGAGGAGGTGTTTGCAAAACAAACTTTCGAAGAGAAATTAAGCTTTCGTCAAAACTTCCTAACATCAGGCTTCTCTTATGGAAAGGGGGCCGGTAATGGTGAGGTCGGTGAATTGGTCATGAAGGAGCGAGTCCATCACACTCTCCCTGAAAAGCGGGTCCTTCATGATGAAATGGCCTAGTATGAAATTGTGGTCACAAGGAAAGTGAACTTCCGTCGAAGCTCTTCCTGAACTAAGGGTTCCTTGTATGAAATTGGAAATTTGTTTTGCAAATGGTTCACAAAGACACGAGCCCCTTCAAACTCTCCCTAAAAAGGGGCTAAGTGAACAAATGATAGCATGCGAAAAGAACAAGCTCCCTTGAACTCTCTCTCTACAAAGGGTCTTTCGCAAGAGAAAATGACTGAAATTGGTATTGAGTGACCAAAAGGTCAAAATTGGAATTTTGAAATTTTGAAATTTTGAAATTTTGAAATTTTGAAATTTGATATTTGAAATTGGAAATTGGAAATTGGAAATTGGAAATTGGAAATTGGAAATTGGAAATTGGAAATTGGAAATTGGAAATTGGAAATTGGAAATTGGAAATTGGAAATTGGAAATTGGAAATTTGGAAATTGGAAATTGGAAATTGATTGACCCGAAGGTCGAAATTGGAATTGATTGACCCAAAGGTCGAATTTGAAAATTTGGAAATTGGTTGACCCGAAGGTCGAAATTGGTAATTGGGTGGCCCAAGGGCCGAAATTAGAATTGGAAATTGGAATTTTGATGAATGATCAACACGAAGACTGAACCCAAGAGGTTGACTGACACGACCAACCAGTGAGACACTAATCACGAGTGCTCAACTTTGAAAGAATACGAGTATGAATACCGTGAAAATATGTCAACATAGACATTGGATTTTGAAAATATATCAGTTCAAGCACTTGGTTTTGGTAGTATACCAGTTCGAGCTGTGGATTTCGAAAATGTACCAGTTCGAGCACTGGATTTTAAAAATATACCAGTTTGAGTACTGGATTTTAAAAATGTACCAGTTCAAGCACTGGATTTTGAAGATATACCAGCTCGAGCACTGAATTTTGAAAACATACCTTGTTTTTAAATTGAGACTTGAATTTTTGAAAGAGATCTATACTCTTAGACTACTTGGGAATTGTAACAAGAATGTTTGTCGGGGTCTTAGGATTATCCCTTATCCTGAATGGGTAATGAATTTGATGCAGATGCATGCCAATGAATACCAATACAAATGAATGCAGATGTATGCAAATATGAAAATGATATAAATGAGTGCACATGCGTGCAAAATGAGAGAGTTGTTTATCCTGCCTGCATACATGATATTTGTAGATAAAAACAAAATTTTAAAAATGCCTCAGTGTTACTGGGAAAAGAGAATTTGATCATTATTGAAGAAAATTTGAGGAATTACAAAGAACAATTTAAGTATGAAATTTTTTCAAATGTCGAGCATTGATGGGATCTGGTAATTCTACTCCATCGGCATTGATGAGCCGATATGAATTACGAGGTAATGCCTCTTTGACAACATAGGGACCTTCCCAATTTGGTGACCACTTGCCACCTGGGTGGTGCTTGAGATAAGCCGTTGATTTGAGCACTAGATCATTGACTCGAAATTTCCTTTCAATGACAGATTTTGCATATTGTCTAGCTATCCTCTAACGATATGATTGAGTGTGCTCTGCTGCTCTAAGCCTTCTTTTATCTAGCAAATCAATCTGTACTAGCCGCTGTTGCTGATACTGATCAAGCGGTAATTCTAGAAGTGATGCAAACTTCAAAGCAGGTTTCTGAGCATGTAGATGCAGTACTACTTCAGTTCCGTAGACAAGTTCTGACGGAGTAGCATTAGTTGGAGTTCAAATGGTGGTTCTATATGCCCACAATGCATCATGAATCTTCTCATGCCAGTCATGGCCTGTTTTCAATGTTCGCTCCAGGATTCGAATCAGAATCTTATTGGTGGCCTCAGCTTGACCATTCTCTTGAGGATAATAAGGAGCAAAGAAATGATGATGAATTCTGAACTTTGAGCAGAATGTTCTCATCCTCTCATTCTTGAAATGACTGCATTATCTGACACAATATCATGCGGTATGCCAAAACGACATAAGATATTTTTGTGGATGAATGAGACCACATGTCGACCTTCTACTGTGCGTAGAGTGATGGCTTCTACCCATTTAGTAAAATATTCTGTTGCGGCAAGAAAATATTTGTGGGCATTTGAAGCAGAAGGAGTAATGGGGCCTACAACATCAAAAGCCCACATAGAAAATGGCCATGGCGAGACGATAGATTGCAAATATGTTGTTGGCGCATGAATAAAAGGTGCATGCATCTGACATTGAATGCACTTCTTCACAAAACGATAGCAATCTTGTTGCATAGTTCTCCAGTAATATCCTGCTCGGATGATTTGTCTGACGAGAGTTTGATAGCCAACATGACCACCGCAAATGCCTTCATGTGCTTCTTGCACAACTTCTTTGGCTTCTTCTTTATCCAAACATCTGGAATATTCAGAACTAAATCCACGACGATAGAGGACGTCGGCAAGAATAAAATATCGAGCAGACATGCGCTGAATTGCTCATTGCTCTTTCTTTGAGAGTTCTGGAGAAAATTCACCAGTTTTAATGAAATTCTTGATGTCATGATACCAGGGCTTTTTCTTTTGCTCAGCCTGGTTTATCTGCTCCACTGAGACGAAAGCAGGTTGATCGAGTCTGCCAATTTAAAAGGAGCGACAAGATTCTTTGCTCTTGAAAGACATGATGGATCCCAGACTGGCTAAACTGTCTGTGACTTGATTGAAGTCTCTCTTGACATGGAAAAGTTGGAATTCTTCGAATTTGTTGACAAGAGCTGAGATAATCTTCTGATAAGGAAGTAATTTCTGATCCTTCACTTGCCATTCGGCTAGGACTTGATTGACGACGAGCAAAGAGTCGTCATAGGCATGCACTCTTCTGACATTGAAATCCTGTAGAATTTTCAAACCGTGTATCAAAGCTTCATACTCGGCCATATTATGAGTGCACTGAAAATCCAGTTTGAGAGAAAATGAGATCATCCTCTTCTCAGGTGTGATTAACAGAATCCTGATTCCTATGGCTGCCATATTCTTGGAACCGTCGAAGAATAAATTCCAAATTGGAGATTGTTGAACATTGCAGATCCGCTCATCGGGGAAATCATCCTCGGCTTTAACATCCTCTGCTAGAGGAAAATCTGCCAATTGATCTGCAATTGCTTGGCCTTTGATAGACTGCTGGAAGACATACTCCAGATCATATTGCATCAATAGGACTTGCCATTTGGCAATCCGTCCGCTGAGAAATGGTTGCTCTAGAATGTATTTGAGAGGATTTAATTTGGATAAAATCTTGACTTCAGATGCCAACAGATAGTGTCTCAATTTCTGACACATCCAAACCAGAGCTAGACATGTCTTCTCTATTTGAGAGTATTTCTTCTCATAATCAATGAAGGTTTTGCTCACATAGTAAATGACATGCTCTATCAGACTGCCTTCTTTGTATTGCGCCAAGAATCCACCGCAAGCAACTTGATTAACTGAAATGTATAGCAGTAGGGGTTTCCTCAATTATGGCAGCTTTAAAACAAAAGGATTGAGAAGATATTTCTTGATACGCTCAAATGATTGCTGACACTCTAGTCCCCATTCGAACTTCACTCCTTTTTTGAGCAAATGATTGAAAGGTTCACATCTCATGGCCAGATTCGATATGAATCGCTGAATTGATTGCATACATCCCTGAAGGCTATGCAATTCTTTGAGATTAGTCAGGGGCAGCATGCCAATGATGGCCTTGGCCTTAGCGGGATCCAATTCTATCCCCTTTTTGCTTACTAGAAAGCCTAACAACTTGCCTGATTCGACTCCAAAAACACATTTTTGTGGATTGAGTCTTAGCTTGTAAAGAATGAGCCATTTGAAAATTTGATTGAGAGCTTCAATGCGATCTTCCTCTTCTTTGGATTTTACCAGAATATCATCGACATATGCATCCATGATTTTGTGCATCTGTTCATGGAAAATGACGGCCATAGCACGCTGATAAGTGGCTCTAGCATTTTTAAGCCCAAATAACATGGCCGTATAACAAAAGTGCCCCAAGGAGTAGTGAAAGATGTCTTGGACTGATCGCGAGCGGCCAACTTGATCTGATTATATCCTGAATATCCATCCATAAAAGAGAACATGGCGTGTCCCGCCGTGCTGTCGATCAAAAGGTCAATATTAGGGAGCGGATAATCATCCTTAGGAGTCACTTTATTGAGATCTCTGAAGTCGATGCAAATTCAAACTTTGCCATTCTTCTTGGGAATAACAATAATATTCGCTAACCAATCTGGATAGTCGATGGTTCGAATGAACCCTGCTTTGAGTAGGTCTTCCAGACCTTCTTTAACCTATTGCTCCACTCGAGGATCCATTTTTTTTAGTTTCTGCTTAACCGGCTTGACATCTAGTTTTAGAACGAGGCGATGCTCAACCAATTTGGTATCCAGACCTGGCATATCCTCATAAGTTCATGCAAACACTTTTTCATGTTGCTTGAGAAAATTGGTACGCCTTTTTTTCTCTTTCGGACTCAGACTGCTGCCAATCTTGAGAATTTTAGGATCATCTCTTGATTCAATATTGATATCCTCAGTCAGGTCTTGAACTAAGGATGATGGCTCATCTTGTTTCTGAATTGCTGCAAATTCTGGTAATTCTTGAAGAGCTGAATCAAATTCTGCGGGTTCTTCTGACTGCTTCGTAGTCTGATTGCATTCTGCTCTTATTTTGACCTGATGAATCACTGTCGGCTTTGAAAAGGCATTTGGATTAAGAACGAGCTTCTTGATAGAACGGGAAGACATTCTGAAAATTGGAGAATAAATTGATTTAGGGAAATCGCCCATCATAAAACAAATTGTTTTTATTGAGAAAATAGTTGGAAAAATAAAAGAGCAAAATAATGACAATTTTGCAAAGATTTGATAATGAGAAGTAAAGAGACAAATGGTATCCAGACAGATGAAAAAAATTTGCAACTTTATTGAAAGATTGAATTGATCAAATAACAATGATGAAAATGAAATGGGATATCATCCCAACAAAATAATAGAAATGGAAAGACAAGCAAATTCTTTTAATGTGTCCCCTTGACAAAAATAGTGCCCTTCTGAGATTTTCTGCCATTGAAGCCCAATCCGGCCCTCTGAGGATAGTGCTGAGGAATTACTGGCTCAAAACGACCATCTCCATTTTTGCCCAGGCCTTGAAAAGGCTGATAACCATGCTTTACTAACAGATTGAATCTCTTTTTGGCCTTCATGAATTGAGAGAACAGAGGATGATCTTTGTATGTACTATAGTCAATTCGTCCTCCAATCTTGAAAAACTGTGGGCCTCTCCATCGACTCATGGCCACTGTATGCTCTGGTTGTTCCGCTGTCTACAGTATTCCTAAATTTTCTTCAAAGCTGACCTCATCAGTGCCCCTAATGCTAGGGATATCAGTAGTAAAAGTGGGTCTGGGAACCATGGGTTGTGCAAGCCTCTGCTTCGGATCCTTGCCCAAGACTGTTGTGATCATTCCACCTTTTGACCACTTGACACACTGATGCAGAGTAGACGACACAGCGTTCGTGTTGTGAATCCATGGTCGTCCCAACAAAAAATTATACGTTGGCGGCACATTGACCATATGAAAGAGAACAGAGTGGACTAAATAATCAATGAAAATCTCCAAGAAAATTTTTCCTTTCGCTGTTTGGCCATGATTATCGAACCCGTAGATGGTGATTGGGTCCTGGATGTATTCTTCTTCTTTAATGCCCAAAGCTTTGGCTATCATTTCTGGGCATATGTTGAGGTTGCTGCCTCCATCTATCAACACATGAGGAACCGTCATTCCTCTGGCTCGAATCACAACATACAAAGCGTTGTTGTGAAATACATGCGGCTTCGGAAGGTCTTCATCTGAAAAAGTGATCGGAGCATTTGTCATGGTCTGATTAACTATCTAGGCCATGTCTTCAAGAGTTATGCTCGGTTTCACTTTGATTTTCCGCAATAGATCATCCAACACTTGTTGGTGCTTGGCAGAAGCTTGAGCTAAATCCAGGATTGAGACATTGGATAATGCAGTTATCGGCTTTGGTGCAAATGTCTCACTTTTCTCTGGGGCAGGCTTAATGAAGTGCTTGGGGAGCCATGGCATTCTTTTAGCCACCTCAGGAGATACCCCAGCGGGCCTAGCAGATATTTTCATTTTTTCGAAGGCTGAGATAAGATTCATCTTCTAAGCTTTGGATTGAGCCTGCTGCAGTACAAGGACATGATGTTGAGCTTGCATATCTTTTTTAGAGCATGGCCTGATATGCTTTTGCGGTTGAAAAGGTTGTTCAGAGATGACCGCTGTAGAATGATGAGGAAATGGTCTCTTTAAAATTTCGATGTTCTCATCTTCGGCACCCTCTAGCAGAAGATTCTTGTCGATGAGATCTTGAACGATATTTTTGAGAACAAAGCAGTTCTCAGTATTATGTCCCACCATTCTATGAAATTTACAAAATTGATCTTTGAATTTTCCCATGGGAACAGGGGGATCGGCCAGCCAGGGTAGTTTGACCATCTCCTTGGTCAACATGTACTCGAGCACCATCTCGAGTGATTCGTCCAGTGGAGTGAATTTCCTGTCATAACTCCACCCTTCATGCTTCACTTTTTCTCGGGGCTTTGGTCCCTGCTCTAGTTGCAGTGGCTTGTTGTATTGAAGAACCGACTTGCCTTTTTGGTCATTCTTGTTTGAACTTCCTGCCTCATAACAAAAATCTTTGTTCTGACCCTTATAGTGGTTCCAATTATTATTTCTAATAGAATTAGTGAAATGAGTCTTCTTTTTTGGCTCATCCTGACTGATGTTCTTGGTAAATGTGAAGGCCTCATAGAAACCATTTTCCATGCTAACCTCGAGCCATTCGGCTCGCTCTGTCAATTCAATAAACGTCCTTGATGGTGCAGTAGAGATGAGGCCTCTTAGAGGCTGTGAGAAATTACTCAAAATTAGGGACAAAGCATGCCCATCTGATATGGGGTCTCTCATCTTATTACAAGCTGATCTTCAACGGTAGATAAAATCTCTGGCCTTCTCGTTTTCTCTCTGATTGAGGCCACATAGATGACTGAGGGTGGGAAGCGCCTCGGCATTGAAGAGGAATCGCTCGATGAACATGTTCACCACCTTATCAAATTCTTTCAGCTCAATCGGGTTGACATGCTCTGAATACCATTTTGTTGTTGTTCTCTCTAGACTGCGAGGGAAACAAAGGAAAAGAGCCCGATTATCTCGCTTGAATCTGGAGCATTCAGCGAAGAACATGGCGAGATGAGCCTTAGGGTTGCTAGAACCATCAAATTTGATAAATTTTCTGGGCAGATTCTCAAGATTATCATCCTCATCCAAACCATCATAGAAGTCTTCGCTAGTGAAGACTTTCTTGCCCTTGTCGCGAGCCTGCAGGTCTCGAAGCATTCTGACTACATCTTTGAACTAGGGCCGGTCAGAGTCATTGACGGACTGCTCTTTGAATTTATGGGCTGACCCCTGCCCCTGGGTAGATTTGCGGAATGCCTGATGAGTCTCAAACTCTTCATCTGAATCCTCTGTTGATCCCTCTTCATCAGTTGTATCAACATGTTGGAAACATTTTTTAGACATTTTCACTTGCTTTTTGACTGTATGACCCTTAGCCTTTGGCTTGACTTGGGTTTGCTCTGCACTAGTTTCCGCTAGCTCTGCCAGCATTTTGGTCATCATCTTCTTAAACATGGCATACATTTGAGGATCAATGTCATCCTCGACCTGTTGCCATTGATTTTTGCCCGAGCGCGAGGAATCCATTTCCTCGTCCGAAGCTGTTGAATATGTGATATCTTCAACTGATGCAATTTTCTTCCTTGACCTTGTCTGAACCATTGAGTTTCACGAATGCTCTATGCAGGGCAAAATTGAGGGTTAGGCTTTTGAAAGAGATTTTGATTGGAAGAAAAATATTTGCTAAGAATTTTTGTAGACGATTGAAAGAGTATCCCATTACTAGGGATTGAGTCATCGTTGGGATTACGACAATTGCGTTGTCATTTCTTTGCAAAGAAAATAAACAACTGAAAATCATGCCTTGTTACCTAGGCGAGGTCGTCAAACCAAGAATTGAAGAATTTGCAAGATTTTTATTTATTGAAAGGAAAACATGATTGCATCAATAATAAACTTGGGAAAGAGGGGGCAGACAGACAACTTGCCACCACTCTTTATAACTAGCAGAGACACGATGACCGAGAAAAAGTGGAAGAGTAACAAAAGAGTCCCAGCCATATCTGGCAGAATGGTATGTTCCGGACCACTACGTTGATGTAAGGTCGAACTCTGACACGACTCCTGATAGCAGCCGCATCTCTATGTGATTCTGTCTTTGAGAAAACTATCGAACACACCGCTCTGGATGATAGTAGGCGCAGAAGAATGGAACAAGCAACTTGAATCTCTTGCCATATGCATAGGTGTATCTGGAAGGCGATAATTCTCAATCAAAATAGTCTCATACCACTTCCTCTTCTTGCAGATAATCGATCAGGAACCGGTACCGTGCAACTAGAAGGAGTTCCTTGCCGTTATATCTGAACGAGCTAGCTCTGGTCGGCACATGCTGAAGAAAGCAAGACTGAAGAGTATAGGTACATCCCTCGACTAAGATGGACTCTCCAAGTGTAAAGCGGGTCAGTTCTCTGTATAGAAAAGCAAGCGTGGCCATGGCTATCGAGAGACGGCTGGTTTGTTGACTTCCTCATCTTCTCAGAAGCTGAACTATTCTGACATCCACATAATTTTGTCCATCTGGAAGGAAAGCAAGTCACACAGTGCACAGAACCATCACATGCTAGATTCTTTCTCGAGCTATTCTGGATAGCGTGCTGACTTCTGCGAATTCTCCATATTGTCGGTAGATCTCGATCAGGCTCACATACTCATTCCCATTTTCTTCAATCAGTGGCCAAGACTTGCGCCCTGTCATGTGAGCCACATCTTTAGGGTCCAGACCCTTGACATTGATGAAGAACTGCTGCTCTAACGGATCTCCAGGCTGACCGGCTGGCTCAGGTAGTCCCATAATCTCTGAAAACTCATCCATCAGTAGTGTCATCTCGCCCCATGGGAACCAAAATGTGCAAGTGCGCGGATTCCACCACTCTGCTAGTGCATGGATTAGATTGCCATTAACTGCCAACTTTCCCACTGTAGATGCCAGTTCCAACCCACAATCGCTCAAATGGTCCGAAAACATACGAGAGAAGTTTTTGAACCAAACATAGTACCACCGGGGGAAGAAGGGTCCGGTGCTGAGAGCTTGATGCTCAGAAAGACTTTGTCGCACCTCGTAGGAGATGTGACCTTTAGGAAAAACAGAATCAAGCTAACTGAATGCCATTGGACTGAAAGATAGGAAGATTGGAATTAGACATTGGAAAAATACAAGAATTTTGAAAATTGCAGGCAGGATAAAATAAAAAGCTGGAAATTCGAAGTCTAGAGGAACGAAAGAATGGAAAATCTCCTGGACTTTTGAAGAAAAGGTGGATAATTTGGAAAAATTGTCCAGGGTTTTTGAAAAAAAAGAAAATATTTCACAAAAGATGGAAAATGAGGTATTTTAGAAAATTATCCGGTATTTTGGAAAAAATGGGGAAAATATGAGAAAATAAGACGAAAAAATCATACATTCAATCACAAACAATTATGCACATACAACAATCCCTAAGAAGCTGACTCTAAATGCATCAATTTTGAAAGAGCTTTGGGACCCTAATCCTGACTCTAGGCTCATATCAACTATGTCCAATCATGCTATATCGATATACTCGAGTCGATGCTCGATGTACGTGGCATAAAATTCATCTCCGGTTCTAGGCTTGTGTTTTCCCAACATCCTTGAGCGCCTGCAGATATACGTTGGACTATGGCCCTTGGTACATGACAGGGAGGCGTTAGCCCAAATAAGTGGCCCAGTTGTGAGGCTCTCTCCCGAACTATGGTTCTGAAAGAGAGCCCAACAATGTGAAGACCGGGTAGACATAGGTGGGGTGGTTTTTGAAAAATGATCACATGCAGGTAAACATAGGGCTCTAAGTCCTAAAGAGATGGAATTTTGAAAATTTTGAAGAAGCAAACTTTGTTTTCATACAATTCCTAGATTGAAGAGTGTTGTATTTCAGACCTAAGTCTAAGTGAGCATGAATAATTCTCCTCAATATAGTCCTACCAAGTCATGCCTAGTCTACATGCAATCCATGTCAGCTGGGTTCAAGTCTAGGCTCCTAGGTTCACATGATATCAAGAATTAAAGCTGACATTCCATAGAACATAATTTTGATAATTAAGCTAAGTTAAAACACATAATTGATCAGGCGAAGACAGGTCTCATCTCGGTCGCCAAACCTGTTGTCATCGCAAAATTTTTCCCCCTCTCTTACGAGAGAGAAATGAATTTCGCGAGTCAAACTCGACCAAAATTTTGAAATTGGTTTTCAAAATTACTCGCCTCCGTTTTGAAAATTTGGGGGAAAATTTCGTGGAATGGGATCCGCCTGTCGGTATGAGGTTCAACCGTTCCTGGCGCCTTTACCAGTGGTAATTGAACCAAGGATCAATTATGTGCTTTAACTTGACTCAAATATCTAAATTATGCTATATTTTTTCTAGAATGCACAAAGAATCAGGCTTGTGCTATGAAATTCTGAAAATAATGCAAGTTTGAGAAAATATGATGTTTGCTTTGGAAAATTGAAATATACTTAAAAAATGATTGGAAAAGTACTTGAAATTGAAATTCCTAGGAAAATCATTGAATTTCATTGGAAGTCAGAAATTGGATTGGAAAATGAATTCTCAGAAAAACTTGAATCTTGGGAAAATCGATTTTTGAGATTTGAAATTTGTTTTTCTAAGAAAATGGATATGAGAATTCTGAGAAAATCAAGAAATTCATTGGAAAATGACTTTTGAAATGGAAAATGGGAACTCTGAGAAAATCGATTTCTGAAAACTTGGGATTTTGAAATTTGAGAATGTTAAAACATTGGAAAATCTTGATTTGAACTTGGGAAATGCTTTGAAGTTTCATGTGAAAACTTAAGATTCTGAGAAAATCAAATCCTGAGAAAAACTTGGAAATTTTGAGAACACTGATTTTTCTGAAATTGAAACTGGAAAATAAATTTGAAAATAATGCAATTTGAATGATATAAATGAATGAATATGAATTTGAAAGGGAATTTCAATTGAGGAATTGGGAAATCCTTTTGAAACTTTGAGAAATGCAGTGCATTTTTTAAGTTAGCCTAAATGTGTAGGCTAGATGTGGCTAATATGAAGATCATAAATCTTGGTTTTCTTCGTATTCTGACTATGGCCATAAATACGAATCCCACTGAGTTTATGAACTCCATAATATCTTATGCACGTGTCATTCGTGTCAACCATAGTGGATTTGGAAAAATGCGCATGAATGATACATCAGATATCAGGATTTGTAGAAATTAAACTATATGCAATGTAGTCCTATTCTATGCAGAAAATGTAAATTCTTATTCCAAATTATTATATTTGATATTACATTGAATTGAAATAAAATAATAAAAGCTAAGTCTTCTTCTTGGATGATCCCGCAAAACTAGAAAACAGTGTTAGCACAAAAATGTAGGTTTTTCTGAATTTATCCAAAAATATGGGAAATTATCAGATATTATTCAGATATAAACCCAAAGTCATACCCCCTTTGATATAAACATGAGAAATAATGAATAAATTTTGAAAAGAAACTTGAAAATTCGAAATTGGGGTCAAAATGACCAAAATACCCCTGATGACCTTGAAATCAGGGTTTTCTCAAAGATTTTTTTAAATTTTGGAATTTTGAAAATCAAATAAAATAAATCAAATATAATATGATGAAATATGATGATATGCATGAAAATTTATGAAACTAAAGATTAGAATTTTAAAATTTAGGTCAAAATGACAAAAATACCCCTCATAACAAGACTATGGCCTTGAAACCAGGGTTTTCTAAAATAAATTTTGCAAAAATGGAAAATGTGAAATGCAAATGACATTGAAATTAACCCTAATATGATTCTACATGCTCATGTACATGATAAAATCCTAAAATGGCGAAAATATCATAAAATATCACATTAAACCTGATTTTCGCTTCTGAATTTAAAGATAAACAAACACAAGGAGCAAATTAACTTGGAATTAAGCCAAATTTGTCATAGACACCTAAAATAACCCTAAAAACATAATGGATCTCGAAAATCTAATTTTTTTGTATTTTTAAATATGGAAATTTAAATAAAAACCCTAAATTTTGTGATCTTTGCCTAAAATGTTAATTCTAAAGGGGATTTCGGCTATCAAACTTTCATAAAAGTTTCCCAAATTTTATGGGGGTGACAGAGGACAGTAAGGCAAGGATTTTTTTGTTTTACTCTTTCTGATTTTGACCTATGGTCGGAGCTGTACAGCTCCGGCAAGTCGGATCAGAATCCGGCAACTCTTAGATTTGGGGGAAACAGACAGGTTTTGGTAGAAAATGTAGGAAAAATAGTAAAAAGATGGAAAAAAAGTTGAAATTGTGGGAAACATTCTCTGAAAAACAAAAGAAATTTTGATATTTTTGCATCATTGGGATTCGGGTTACGGTTTGGAAAAAGTCACACTGTTATCAAAGACCCGAATCTCTGAAATTTCTGGATATTGGAATCTGTCAGACAGAAAACACGTTTTCGAGAAAAATACTGAAACAGTTCAAAAAATCTTAAAATTTTTGGGAAATGACATGAAAATATGTCAGAAACAACTTTCATGTTAAAAGTTTTTGCAGACAGGCTACGGATTGTACAAACTCGGTGCATTAGGGTCTGTCTATACCCTGACGAAGGAAAATTGAGATTTTCCAAGAGGTCTGGGCAATCGATTTTTGATAGAGGTTAAAACTGCTTGGAAAAACCTCAAAATTTCCAGATCATTAGTAAATTCAATTATGAATCCACTGTGATTTTTGGAGGACAATCCGAATCTTCCACAAGGGTGGTGCCGGAGGTTCTTGTCTGCTAAAGCAGAAATTGAAAGTTCAGAGAAGTCTAAAATCCGAATTGGGATTTGATTTTTAAAATGAAGTTGCAGAACTCGAATCAATCTGGTTTTTTTACAGAAAATCACAAACACATGATACATCTACCACAAAATATTCAAGATTTATTGGCGGGAAGTTAAGCATGAAATGACAACTGGACTATGCACATTGGCTAAGACACTAGAAAACATCAAATAAAACTATATTGCATAAGTAAAATGACTATGAAATAATGCAACTAACTTAATGCAACATGAGAGCTACATGAAACACGACAATGAAACAAGAATCAACAGGGGCATGAAGTATTTTGATATTGGCTATTGCAAGGAGGGATCCGATCCATGCATCGGATGGATTACCTATTTACGTAACCATAACTTGAAAACCTTTGTTTCATGTTACTTAAATCCATAGATTAAAAAAAAGATTTAGCAAGATGGATCCAGTTTTAAACTGGTTTTACATTAGATTCCTCCCTCTTAAAGAGAATAGCACTGAAATTTAACTAAATAAATAAATAAAAAAAAATTGGTAAAGGGAAAGAGCATATTGACTTACCTTGGGTTTATGCTTGAAACGGCTGGAGAGGAGTTGCAATTGAAGGGTTACTGTGGTGACTGCTGTGTTGTGGCTCGTGGCTGCAACCAAGGGGATCTGCCCCTTTGTTGATGGGCTGGAGCTACGGTGGTGGTGTTGTGGTACAAGTGTTGGGCGTGAATGGTGGTGCACCGGCTGGGGCTAACTGAAGGTGGAGGCCTGCAGTTGGAGCTGGTTGCTGCTAGTGAAGGGCTGCACCCTTTGGTGGCTGGCAATGGTGGCGTTGAAGGAGCCGACTGATGCTTCAAGGTGGTGGCTACTTAGGCTGGAATTGAGGGTTCCCTCGTGGTGGCTACTTAGGCTAGAGTTGAGGGTTCCCTCGTGATGGCTGCAGCTGCTACAAAGGGAGGAGGAGCCAGCTGCAACAAGGAGGGTGATGTGCCGGCTGAAGGAGGGAGTTCTTGTGGTGGCCGTCGGCTGAAGCAGGGAGCTTGGAGGTGGCTTCAATGGCTAGAAGTTACAGCCAAGGGGAGAGCTGCTGTGGGCTGTAGTAGCAAAGGGGAGGGAAAGAGAGAGAGAGAGAGAGAGAGAGAGAGGTGCGTTGAATGGGCTCTCTTGGGCAGCCGTAGGTTATCTTTCAACCTAAGGAAATTTAGGGTCTAATTCCCTTCCATACTTAGGTATTGATATGTTTAATGAAAAGAAAACAAAGAACATACGTGAATGGGTTGGAGGCTGGGGAAAAAGAAGGAAAAAAGGAAGGGAAGAAGGAAAGAAAAGGAAGAAAAGAAGGAAAGAAGAGGGGAAGAAGGAAAAGAAAAGAATGGGGAAGAAAGGAGAGGGAAAGAGGAAGAAAGAGAGGCTGGAAAAAGATGCCATACGTGAGTGGAGGGAGAGGAAAGAAAGGAGGAAAAAAAGAAAAGAAAAAAGGAAGAAGAAAGAAAGAAAAGAAAGAAAAGAAAGAAAGAAGGAAAGAAAAGATGAAAAAAAGGAAAATGGAGGAAGAAAGAAAGGAAATGGGATAGGGTGGTCGACCCCCTTGTGGGTCCCACCTTAAAAAAAATAAAAAAATAAAATAAAACAAACAAAAAAAAATAAAGAAAAAGGTAAAATTCTTTTTTTATAAATTAAAACAGAAAATGCAAATGGATGGACCATCTCAGAGTCCAAATTCCACTTTTGAAATTCATTTTGATGATTAGACGGGTAAAATAGTCTTTTTAGAAAATTTCTAGACGAAACGAGCTATTTTTGGCAATTTTTGAAACGAGCTCGGATTTTGAAGTTCAATACCCCGTTGCGAAGCAAATCCAACATAGATTTTGAAAATTTGATTTTGAAATAAATCCAGATTATTTTTCTCGAGAAAATATTTCCAAATTTAGAATCTCGCCGGTAAAAATGTCGATTTTGAAAACCCAGGGTTTGAAATTGATTTCTGAAAACTTTTAAAACTCAATCTGGATTGAAATTTATAAAACTGAAATTCTGGACTTAGAAAATGAAATGAAATGTTATGAAATGCTGAGAAATGATATGAAATGATGAGAAATGACATGAAATGTTATGCAAAATACAGACCTTGAACGAAGAATTTTGGATGTTAGACCCCGATTGGTAGCTGTACTAGTTTAAAAAGCATTAAAATTGATAAAATTTGCAAAATGGTTAAAGAAATGGTTTTCAGACCCTACCGAGCTAGAGTGACACTGAAAATTAGGGTCTTAGCTGAATTTAACTGAAATAAGCTGAATTGAGCTGGGTTTTAGAGTTTCAGAACTCAAATGAACTGATCAGACACTGACTCAACTGACCTTTCCCATTAAATTTTTAAGAAAAAACTGTCATTGTTAGAGAAATGGTACGGAATGGTCACTAGAGTGAAGTGAATTACGAATTTGAGCTGGGTTTGAGCTAGAACAAAAGTCAGTAATACTAACATGGACTAAAATCGAAGCTCAAACACTAGCTCAATTGGCTGAACTCAGCTCAATTTCAGTTGAAAGAGCTGAAATGGACTAAAATAGGCTCATAGACACTTTGAAATGGTTTTGAACTAAAACTGGAGTGCTTGAACTCCTAGTGAGCTCAAGTTAGACTCTAAGGAATATGATTGACTGGGAATAACTGACTCGCAGACAATTGGCTTAGATTTGAGTGAGAAATGAGCTCATTTCTGAAGAAATGATCCCATTTTGGCAGAAATTGTCAGAAATGGAAATGGCCTTCTCACTGTGAGCTCAGGTGAGCTTGAAATGATTGATATTCTAACTGAACTGAACTGGCCAACAAGCTTGGTTAACTCCGACTGACTAGGGTCCGGGATGACCTTGGTGTAAAATGGTAATTTTCCTAACGAAAATGGTTAAATGGTAATTTTCTGAAACTGACTTGGGGTTTGACTCCTACACTGACCTAACAGGGTTGTCTCTTTACGAGGAGGGTTGTTTGAGAATGGATGTAGAAAATTTGGGGTGTTTATAATCCTTCACTAGGTTTGCCCAGAGCATGGGAGCCGAGTGCCCTTGGCACCCGGGTGGTCACTCCCTTGGCACACCCACTCTATGGGATTGAGTGGGTTGTGGCTGCAGCCCCTACCAGGTTCGAACGAGAGGGCTGCACAACCCCTCCGCTCCCCTTGGTTTACCGAAAGGCAGCTGAAAACCGGGTGCACTTGGCACTCGGGTTCTCCCTTCTTGGCGCACCCACCTTGTCGGGCGCTGGGCTGTTATCATTGCAATTTTCCCCCTCTCTTGCGAGAGAGAAACGATCCTGCAAGTCAAACTCGACCAAAGTTTTGAAAATGGTTTTGAAAATTACTCGCCTCCGTTTTTGAAAATTTGCGGGAAAATTCCGTGGAATGGGATCCGCCTGTCGGTACGAGGTTCGACCGTTCCTGGCTCCTTTACCAGGGGTAATTGAACCAAGGATCAAATGTGTGCTTTAACTTGACTCAAATATCTAAATTATGCTCTATTTTCCTAGAATGCACAGAGAATCAAGCATGTGCTATGAAATTTTGAACAAATGCAAGTTTTGAAAGAATGATGTTTGCTTGGAAAATTGAAATGTGCTTGGAAAATGCTTGAGAAATACTTGGGAAAATCATTGAATTTCATTGGAAATTAGAAATGGAATTGGAAAATGAATTCTTAGGAAAACTTGGACTTTTGAGAAAATCATTTTTTTTGGGATTTGGAATTGCTTTTCTGAGAAAATGGATTTGAAAATCTTGAGAAAGCCAGGAAGTTCATTGGAAAATGATTTTTGAAATGGAAAATGGATTCTCAGAAAAAACTAAAAAATCTGAGAAAATTGATTTTGAGATTGGAAAACGAAATTGAGAATGTGGAAATCTTGAGAAAATCGATTTCTGAAAACTTGGGATTTTGAAATTTGAGAATTTTAAAACATTGGAAAATATTGATTTGAACTTGGGAAATGCTTTGAAATATCATTTGAAAACTTAAAATTCTGAGAAAATCCAATCCCGAGAAAGACTTAGGAAATCCTTGAGAAAATTGATTTTTTTTTTAAATTGAAATTGGAAAATGAATTTGAAAATAATGCAATTTGAATGAATGAATATGAATTTAATAAGAGAATTTCATTGAGGAATTGGGAAATTCTTTTAAAACTTTGAGAAATGCTGTGCATTTTTGAAGTTAGCCTAAGTGTGTAGGCTAAATGTGGCTAATATGAAGATCATAAATCTAGGTTTCATTCGTATTTTGACTATGGCCAAAAATACAAATTCCACCAAGTTTATAAACTCCATAAGAGCTTGTACACGTGCCATTTGTGTCAATCATAGTGAATTTAAAATAAATGCACATGAATCATACATTAAATATTGGAATTTGCAGAAATTAGACTATATGCAATGCAGTCCTATTCTAAACAGAAATGTAACTCTTATTCCAAATATTACATTGCTTTTTACATTGAATTAAATAAAGAAAAAAAATAAAATAACTAATTCTTCTTCTTGAATGTTTCTGCAAAACTAGAAAACAATGTTTGCACAAAAATGTAGGTTTTTCTAAATTTATCCGAAAATATTGGAAATTATCGAATATTATTCAGATATAAACCCAAATTCATACCCCCTTTGATATACACATGAGAAATAATGAATAAATTTTGAAAATAAACTTGGAAATGCGAAATTGGGGTCAAAGTGACCAAAATACCCCTAATGACCTTGAAATCAGGGTTTTCTGAAAGAAATTTTGTAAAATTTAGAAATTTGAAAATCAAATGAAATAAATCAAACATAATATGATGAAATATGATGATATGCATAAAAAATTATGGAATTAAAGATTGAAATTTCGAAATTTAGGTCAAAATGATCAAAATGCCCCTCATAACAAGACTATGGCCTTGAAACCAGGGTTTTCTAAAATAAATTTTGCAAAAATAGAAAATTGAAATGCAAATGAGATTAAAATTAATCATAATATGATATGACATGCTCATTTACATGAATAAAACCCTAAAATGGCGAAAATATCATAAAATATCAAATTTAACTTGATTTTCGCCTTATTTTTGCTTCTGAATTTAAAGATAAACTGACATATAAAGAAAATGAACTTGGAATTGAGCCAAATTTGGCATGGACACCTAAACTAATTTTAAAAACAGAATGGAGCTGAAAAATCTATTTTTTTGTATTTTCTTAATATGGAAAATAGCTAAAATCCTAAGAAAATCAAAATTTTGCCTAAAATGCTGATTCTAAAGGGGATTTCGGATATCAAACTTCCATAAAAATTTCCCAAAATTTATGGTGTGGCATAGAATAGTAAGGCAAGAATTTTTTTATTTTACACTTTCTGGTTTTGACCTATGGTCGGAGCTGTACATCTCTGGCAAGTCGGATCGGAATCCGACGACTCTAGGATTTGGGGGAAACAGACAGGTTTCAGAAGAAAATGTGGGAAAAATAACGAACAGATTGGAAAATGGTTAGAATTATGGCAAAATGTCCCTGACAGATAGAGGAAAATTTTATCTTTTCACACTATTGGGATTCAGGTTACGGTTTGGAAAAGGCCACACTGTTATCAGAGACCCGAATCTCTGGAATTTCTGGATATTGGAATCTGTCAGACAGAAAATAAATTTTTGGGAAAAATACTGAAACAATTTAAAAAATTCCCAAATTTTGGGAAATGACAGGAAAATATGTCAGGAACAACTTTTGTGTTGAAAGTTTTTGCAGACATGTCTACATGTTGAGCGGACTCGGCACATTAGGATCTGTCTATACCCTGACAAAGGAAAATCGAGATTTTCCCAAGGGTCTGGAAAAATTGATTTTTGACAGAGCGCAAATCTGCTTGTACAGATCTCAAAATTTCCAGATCATTAGTAGATTACATTGTAAATCAACTATGATTTTTAGGGAAAGATCCAAATCTCCCATTGTGGTGATTCTGAAGGTTCTTGTCTGCTAAAGCAGAAATAGGAATTTCTGAGAAGTCCAACACCCGAATTAGGATTTTGCTTTGTTCATGGAGTTTAAGAATTCGACTCAATCAAGATTTTTTACAGGAAATTAGAGTCACATAAATGCATTTACCCTAAAAATATCAATATTTATTGAAGAGAAGATATGCATAAAATATCAGTTGGACAGCATGCCTAGATGGAAACCATATAAAATACTACAAGACTTGAATGAAATTAAACTAACTATATGAGGTAAATAAAAGGAAAAAATATTATAACATTAAACGTGATGTTTAAGATATGAAACCTACATCAAAACCATAACACAATAAAGAAAAAGAATCTAGGGAAATATGGCCTACTTTTGATGTTAGCTATTGAATCAGGTGATTTCATCCATGGAAAGGATGAAACACCATGCTCGATAGCATCCTCGTGAAGAAAATATATATATATATTTTTAATCATAACAGAGGTTCCCTTGCTACCTTGGATCAGATTGATCTTGGCTACGTATCACATTCATGGAGATGAGGCTTGTGGACATCACATTGAAGGGTAATGAAGTGAAAATTGCATATGGGAAGGATCTCAACTAATAGAGAATCTAATGAGTCAATGGGGATATACCTTGGATTGGTTGAAGGAATCTGGAAATCTTTGCAGCAAAGGGCAGTTGAAAATGGCTGCACTAAGGGATATGATTTGCTTCAGTGGAACAACCTTGGAGGAAATTGCAGCGATGAGGAGGTTGCCTTGTTTGCTGGGCGTTGACCGGAGGTGCTGCAAAGTTGAAGGAGGTGGTGATCATCAAAGAGGGTGGCTGCAACTGTGATGACACCGGCTGGAGCCATAGGAGGTGTTGAAGGGGAGGTTGCAGCCGGTGGTTGAGATGTAGCAATGGTGGCAATAGCTGCCTAGGATGGAGGTGGGAGTGCTGCATAATGAGAACCAAGGGAGAGAGAGAGAGAGAGATAGAGAGAGAGAGAGGCGTGAGATGAGATGGGTAGCAGCCGTTCTTTTGCCTCTTTTCTTTTTTTTTTTTGTTTTTTGTCTTGGACTTAGGGAAAAATCATCATCCACTTAGGGCTTAATGATACCATGAAAAAGGGAGAGAACCCTTTACGTGAATGGCTGGGCAAGAGGGAAAGGAAGGAAGGGAAGGGAAAGAAGGAAAGAAAGGGAAGAAAAGAAAGGAAAGAAAAGGAAGAAGGGAAAGGAAAGAAGAGGAAGGAAAGAAAGGAAGAAAGAAGAGGGAAAAGAAGAAGGAGAGGGGCTAGGGGCCTTACGTAAGTGGGCTGGAGAAGAAATAAAGGAGGAAGGAAAGAAGAAAAAGAAAGAAATAAAGAAAAGAAAGAAAAAGAAGGAAAAGTAGGAAGGAGAAAAAAGAAGAAAGGAGAGGAAGGAAGAAAAGGAAAGAAGAAATAGAGGTGCTGGAGGTTTGGGCGACCACCTTGTGGGTCCCACCTCTCTGAAATAAAATAAATAAATAAAATCAATAAAAACAAAAACAAGCAAATAAAAGAAACATTTTTTTTTAATAAAATGTAAATGTAAATGAATGGGTCCAAATTCCACTTTTGAAATTCATTTTCATGATTAGAGGGGTAAAATAGTCTTTTCAGAAAGTTTCTAGACGAAACGAGCTATTTTTGACAGTTTTTAAAACGAGATCGGATTTTGAAGTTCAATACCCCGTTGCGAAGCAAATCCTGTATAGAATTTGAAAAATTGAGTTTGAAATAAATCCAGATTGTTTTTCTTGAGAAAATATTTCCAAATTTAGAATCCCGGGGGTAAAAATGTCAATTTTGAAACCCAGGTTTGAAATTAATTTCTGAAAACTTTTAAAACTCAATCTGGATTGAAATTTATAAAACTGGAGTTTTGGACTTCGAAAATGAAATGAAATGTGATGAAATGCCGAGAAATGATATGATATAATGAGAAATGACATGTGAAATGCTAACCCAGAATGGAGAATTTTGGATTTTAAACCCCGATTGGCAGTTGTACCAGTTCAAAAGGTGTTAAAATTGATAAAATTTGCAAAATGGTTGAAGAAATGGTTTTCAGGCCCTACTGGGTTAGAGTGACACTGAAAATCAGGGTTTGAGCTGAAATGAACTGAAATGAGTTGGATTGAGCTGAATTCTAGAGTTTCAGAACTCAACTGGACTGACAAGGTACTGACTCAACTGAACTCTCCGACTAAATTTTCAAGAAATACTGCCATTTTTAGAGAAATGGTACGAAATGGTCACTGGAGTGAAGTGAATTAGGGATCTGAGCTGGCTTTGAGCTAGAACAAAGGTCACTAATACGGAGATGAACTAAAATCAAAGCTCAAACACTATCTCAACTGACTGAACTCAGCTCAATTTCAGCTGAAAAAGCCAAAATGGACTCCTGGACACTTGGAAATGGTTTTGAACTAAAACTGAAGCACTTGAACTCCTGGTGAGCTCAAGTTAGACTCTAAGGAACATGACTGACTGACTTAGCAACAATTTGTTTGGATTTGAGTGAGAAATGAGCTCATTTCTGAAGAAATGTTCTCATTTTGGCAGGAATGGTCAAAAATGAAAATGGTTTGTTTATTGTGAGCTCGGGTGAGCTTGAAATGACTGATATTATAACTGTTTTGAAATGACTAATGAGCTTGGTTGACTCCGACTGACTGGGGTCCGAGATGACCTATGGGTAAAATGGTAATTTTCCTAATGAAAGTGGGTAAAATGGTGATTTTCTGACACAAACTTAGGGTTGGACTCCTACACTGACCTAACAGGGTTGGCACTGCACGAGGAGGATTGTTTGAGAATGGATGAGGAAAATTTGGGGTGTTTACATGGGCCACAGGTTGGCCTGGTCTGCACCCATGCGTGGGTCAGACCAGGGGGTACATACCCCCCCCCCCAAGCACCCTTTACACCCTTGACCCAGCACAGTCTGGACCCACCAGGTCCAGACCGTGCGTGTTGGTCGGCACCACCCAACCGGGTGATGGTCTCCCTTGGGCGCACCTAGATGTGGGTGCAGGCCTGGTCTGGGCCCCTCCAGGGGGTCCGACCAGGGGCATGGGCCTAGCACACGCCACTGTGTGCTACCCTGCCCTATTTTACTCAGCAGGGTCTGGACCCACAAGGTCCAGACCATGCTGGTTGGCTGGACCACCTAGCCGGGTCCTTGGGGCTAGCCGTGCGCCCCTTGGGTGCGGGTTGGACCTGCTACCCCTGGTCCGAACCCGTGGGTTCAGACCAGGGGTCCTTTTTGTGGCCCAACTAGATCTGGTCATCCCTGGACCAGACCCTGCTGGTGTGGTCCCATCAGCCCATTTGGGCCTATACCCTAGCCGAGCCCCTTGGGACTCACCTAGGCTTAGCCGGGTGCTAGTGCACCCAGGTGAGCTAGGTGCTGGCCTCTTTGGCCAATGTTACGGCCCAACAACACTTGGTCTGCGCATAAGGTGCAAACCAAGCTTGACTTGAGCCTAGTGGCTCAGTCAAGCAGCAGGCCCTCTACGGGCCTTGACTTCCCTTCCAGCACCAAGGTTGGCACCAGGTGCTAAGGCGCACGGTAACCTTGCTGCCACTGGTGCGGGTCTGAGTGGATTGCACCCATTCCATGGCCCGTGGTTGGTTTCAAGCTGGTGGCCATGACCCCGTTGAGCTTCCCACGGAAGCTCACCGGTGGCGGCAACTGCTCCTTCGTTGCCGCCAACCTAGAAAACGGAGAATTAGTTAGTAAAGCGAGGAATCTCGCTTGTGAGCAACGAGATCGATGCGGTCTTGGGCATCCGATGATCGTGCCCCGCTGTCCCATCGTGGCAGCGAGGTGGTTGAGCTTGTGACATGTGTTACGCTACACGCTTGCATGTATTTTCCCATTTTTCTTCAGACCCTTCTGGCAAATAGCATTGTTTGTGCCCGATTTATGCGAGCAAAGTGCGGCCACACACTTGGATATGCAAATGTAATTCTCATACGAATGAGATTATGTTAGATCTCGTTCTCGACATTAGCGAGTGTCGATTTCACGAAGGTCCTTCATAGAAGGCTTCACTATGCGGGATACGTGTATTTGGGAAAATACGTATTCTAGGCTCTAGACACTCCTCGCGTATACAATAGTTATTGTATATGCATTTTGAGCCTCGTGCCACTCAAAAATAGTGATTTATGCTATTTTAAATGTGTATTGTTGTATCGTTGCTCATTGCATGTTACTTGTGCGAATTTGAGACTTTGTGGTTTTTCCTATTTTTGCACGTGCACTTTGGCACATCCTGACACGTATGTCACTAGTTTGGCTTGTCGAGTACTAGATGTTTGGCTCACATTCGTATATTGATGGATATACGATGCACTGGAGGCATGCTTCACACTCGATGTGACATACACGCAAAAAACTAGAAACACCATGAGGGTATATCACAGTTTTACTTGTTGAGGTTTGGAACTCGGTTGGAGTCTTCGGGCAATGGCCCGTGTTTGTGAGAGACAAAGTGCTCACGTGTTGTGTTACCCTAGGCATAAAATGAAAATGGTGTTGGAATCGTCTTCACAGACGATGTGCTCTTTTATGGTCGTGTGAGGCTGAGCAGGTGGATGGGCAGGCTAAATCCTCGTTTGCGTACCCCGCAGGGACCATGAGGCACAACTACCTCGAGAGGAGGTATGACTTGATGAATGAGCCTAAATAAGATAAACCTATCGCGCCCCATTCATAAAGATGGTAACCCAGGGAGAGAGTGAATGGTAGAACCCTGAGTGACATGTCATTACTATGACCTGTTCTTTGAGGACCTGTAGCGTCCTTTGACCTCTAGTCACTTAGAGTTAGGGAGGTCGAGGTTACTCTTTTCAAGGACCTCTACTACTGCAGTAGTACGGATTGCAATCCTTTGCCCATGCGAAAGGTTTCTTCTAGTTGTGTGCTGCCCGCAGGTGGTTTGACTCCATCTGTAGCATCCCCGGTTATCACACTAGAACTTAAATAACAGACGTCGGGTGCATGTCTCATAGAATGCGAGGGTTCCTTCGTGTACCCGAAGGAGTAATCAGAAGAACATAAGCACTAACCAAATAGAATGACTTACTGTAGTTATTTACTTTAGCACTGCTGGTACTTCTGTTTAGTTGTTGTACTTTGCTGCTTAGTTCTCATTCTGTTGTTGCACTTGTTACTTACTTCATTATTTTATAGTCTTGTAGCACATGCACCTACCTGAGACACACTTGTACTTTTATTTCAATGTTTCTAACTGTTCTATCATGCTAAATATAATATGCTTATTGTATGCTTTTCCATAAAGATGATAATGTATGGATGATTTATCTTACCAACTCGCAAGAGTACGGACCCCATTTTATGGAGATATAGGTGACGAGTAGACGCAGCGCGATGCGACGATGCACAATAGGAGACTTGAGACCCACACTCAGCAGCAGATCTTGGCTCCTTCTGGTTTTGGGGTTTAAGGGGTTTATCCTCTCATTTTGAGAGACTGCTTAATTTTGTTGTACCCAGTCTCATTTTGTAATTTTGTAAACATTATTGTAATGGAATGTACCTTGTTTTGACCCATGGTTTGCTTTACTTACTGTGGCTCGCTCAGACCTGCGGCCTTTGCTTTACCCCTGTTTCCCTTCTGTACTTACGCTGGATATTTTCAAACTGTATATCTTATAATTTTTTTTTGCTAAAAAACCAAAGGTTTTTACAAGGTCGGGGTTTGAGGCACCACAGAGATTGGTATCAGAGCCGAGTTGCAGTGTTAAGTGTGGTCCAAGACTTCTGTGTGCCTCGTTCATCGCACTGTAAGTATGATTAAGTAGTTAATTTTGTTGCTTATTGTTGATTTCTGCTATAATTAGACTTGCATGCATAATTAGTTACATAACTTGTTAGATGCCTGTTGATCCGAGAAATGAGTGAATGCTTGGAGCTCTAATCGACTTGATCCGAGGCGTAGAGGCCTTCGACCAAGTGGTTCAACAGATTATGCAGAGTGCACAAATACTTGCACATCTGGCACCTCCATGTGGGAGATGTGAGCAGTATCACGCAGAATAAATTTGTCCTCGTGCTTTGAGCATTTGCCTCTACTGTGGTCTCAGGGGGCATATCAAAATCGAGTGTCAGCATAAGTTGGGCGATGAACTCGCAATGGGTAATGCTAAGATCGTAAAGAATGAAGTTTCTAAGATTGGTCAGGCACAGTCAGCAGTTGACCCGGTGGGAGATCCACAGGTGGCACCAGGTTCTCCCGAGTACACGCCAGCTTCCTACTCACGATCGGTTTCTCCCAACTATACGCCAGCTTCACCTCCATTGTCTCAGGCTGCGAGTCCTCCTAAGTACACACCTTCTTCTCCTCTTTGTTTGATGCAAAGATGATGCAAAAATTGGAACATCTGCCGCAACTACTACACTCATAGGCAGCGATGATGTTCGTTCAGATGTGAACATTTTGTGGTTGGAACACTTAATCAGTGTTCATTTTGTTAGACTTGCTTTTGTTCCTTGTTGTGGAGGAATATGTGTTGTGTAACCCTGTTATAGAAGGGTAAATTTGGCTTATACGGAATATATGTATGCATCTCTTGTTTCATATAATGAAATTATGTGTTGAACTTGCTCTTTGCTTATACGATCTTTCTTTTGTTTAAGATGGCTTGGCGCGAATGCTGCAGCGATATCATGGACACCCTCAACAACCTGGCAGAGGTTGTTGGCAGGCAGACTGAGGCCATGCGTGCCATGGGTGAAAATCTGCAAGCCTATTAGGTACGAGAGACTCCTATTCCTACTCCTTCTCCAATTCAAGCGACGACAGCAGTGCCCTACAAGTAGTTCATGAGTATGAACCATCCGTCCTTCGATGAGAAGTCTACTCTAGAGGCAATTGAAGACTGGATACGAGAGATCGAGCAAATCTTTCGAGTATTGCAGGTCAATGATGACAGAAAGGTGGATTTCGGCACATATCGGCTTCGGAAGGATGCCGAAAGGTGGTGGGCTGTGAACACCCTAAATTTTCCGAAAAAAACTCCAAAATTTCCCCTTTTCCTCTGGGTCCATCTTTTGAATAATTAGGTCAATTTTTAACCAAAATTTCATTCATTTCTCGGATTCGCGGGAATCCAAAATCAAATTTCATTCCTGACCCAATTTCTAATCCAAATTGGGCTCGGATCCATTCTGGAATCTCAATTTTAAAAAATAACTCGATATTTCCCAGAAACTTCATTTTTAGAAAAACCTTACAAATTCAAAACAAATATTTTGTAAAAATACTTCAAAACCACATCTGGATCCATCCTTTGAAAATCCTTAGGTTTTTCTCATATTTTCTAATATCTTTAGAATTTCTCTCAAAATAAGTTTTTAATAAAAAAATGTGTATTAGCTTGAACCCTTTTGTTTTACTCAAAACCCTTTTTAGAAAAAATGTTGAAAGAAAGAGCCTCATTTTAGAAATTTTGATAAAATTGAAGGGTATGCTTGAAAAAAAGAACAAAAGAGAAAAACCCTAAAATGGGTGGCTCTCTCTCTCTCCCTCGGAAGCCCTCCTCCATCGCACCATCTTCCTCCTTCGCTCATCTCCAACGGCCCTTCTTCCCGAACCCTCCTTTTTCTCTTTAAAAAGAGCACTCTGGAGACCCTTTGGCTTCATCCGCCTTCACCCCAGCACCCCTCTTTCACGAACCCGTTTTCACCCCACCATGTTCTTTTCCTTCTTCTTGATTTCCCCTCTTCTTCAACTTTCCTCTGGTTCTACCCATTCAACCGAAGGAGGTCGATCAACCCCCTGCAGCAATACACGGGAGAAACATATCCCCCCTCTTGATCGAAGCCGACCACTCCGAAGCATCTGAATTTACAGTTTGCGTCGGCATACCCATAGCATACCCTTGCTGGGTCTCGATCCCTCATTCTCTTCCTTCTTCTTCTTCAAGTTTCTCCCATTCGTTGGATTGAAGAAAATTTCACCTCCTGCAGCGAGCAAAATCCAAAGGAAGCACCGCCTGATTGGTCGAACTGTGAGTAAACTTCTTTACTCTTTCCTTTTTTTTTCCTATTTTCTCTGTCATTATCATAACTTCTCCTCGTTCCTCTTGGTTTTGTCAAGTTTTGAAATGTCCTCCATTAGTTAAGCCGCAAGCCACGTGCACAACACTGATCTGCATATAGCAGCTTCAGTCTGTGTTTGGCAATAACAACGGAACACATTGGTTCCGACATTCATTTCTCTTTTTTTTATTGCTATTTACCTCTAAGTCTTTCTAATTTTCATAAATTTTTGAATAATCGTTTACATTTGATCCTCAATTTTTATGATCAATCGCTCGATATGCATAATTTCTTGTTGGTAGTTCTGATCCCTTAATATTTGTTCTGACTTTTACTCTCCGCTTTAGTTTAGTTCTTTGTTTTTAGTTCAGGTTTTCCTTATCTTTTTGTTTTATTAGCATCAGATCTCCCATTTCAGGTTATCTCAGTGCGTCTCTCATCTTCTGATTTATCTTGTTTTCGTTAATTTTCATGTGTTGCTTTTTGTTTATGTCCATCAGATGCTATCTATTTTCAGTTTGTAAGATAAGGAATCAATTAAGTTCAAATAGAAATCCCTCCCAACATGGAATTATATGCCATCAGTAATGGAGAGATTATTCATGATGGTTGGGCCTCTCTGCAGGAATCTTTGATCCTGACATATCTATATAATTCACGATTGTCCTTCTCGAGCAAAGGGATCCCAACTCACCTATGTCCAGTTTCACCAAGGTAGTTTATGGCTTTGATGATCAAAGAGTGTATGATAATGAAAATATGTGAAATAGATTCGAAACACAGAAGCCTAGATACATCGCCATACTCATATCTTCATTGGCATATCAGCTCTGGGTAAGAAGGAAGTTGGTTCTCACCATGGTTCATGATACGGTGCCCTTCGTGTTTTTACATTGCGAACCTGGTCTCTCATGACAACAACAATTGAATATTAATCCAAATTAATGATTCCTGTAATATTTTTGGTGTCTTCTTAAGTGGTTTGCTCTCGCAGGTACATCTTTTGCCATTTCCACTTATTTGATAGTGAGGGTCAAACCATGCCCTATATTTAGGGGGATATCAAGAGAAGATGAAATACCCTTTCGTGTCCCAGCAAAAAATAGCAATTAATACAATAGTCAGAACAAACTGCAATAACTCTCTTTTTGCTATCCTACTATTGATCTGATAAAACCAGAGGTAAAGATTTGTTGTTGGTCTCTAATAAGATAAATCTTTGGTCGATCAAGAAAATTCTGTGGTGTCAAAATATATATATCAGAAAAATCCTGCGGTCCTACGTGGTTGGAGAGTAAACAGAGTTTAAAGCATTCACATGCTATTCATGTTGGTAACACGACTGTCATTAGATAGTTTGGTCTGTTAATCCTGGGTTAATAGGGCCAAGTTAATGTTTAGGTGTATTGGCTATATGTTACCTTCTGCCTGATGGTTCATATTTGCCGATTCCTATGCATCGTAACAATGGGTATATGTCAAAAGTTGATAACAAGTGGTGCACATTACTTGGAATCAATTCATCATAATATACACTATCAATTTGGTAAGATTTTCTATAAGGATCAAGTTGTTGCAATCCGGTGAGAGTCACTCATTTACCTTTTATTATTATTATTATTATTATTATTATAGCTGTAGCTTACTTTTGCTGCATCATATTACCTATATTTTGTTTCAAACCTTCTAATTGATTTTTTTTACCCATTACTTGAACCTACTGTAAAACCATCTCTGCATGTTACATACCCTTTATACCTTTACCATATGGATGTTGTATTAGATATTGCATTCCATAAGTCATTTTTACAGATTGACCTTCAATGTATGCATCTATACCTATATCGGTTCCCCAACCTTCTCATCCCAATGTAACAAACAAGTTCTTTTTTAGGAAAGGTCCAGGAAATGATTCTGTTCTCAAGTTGACTGGTGATGGATCAACATGGTAATCTTCCCTTGGCACCACCTACAGTAAGAGTCGAGGGGGGGTGCTACAACGACAAATATATTCTGGCATCTCTAATCATTCCCCAAATACAGAATTTGCAGATAACCTTGGCATTATCAAACATTTGCAGTTACTCACTCCCCAACATTGAGTGCAGGGTTATAGCATGGAAGACTCAAGGATGTCTTTGTTTCCCTTTTATCCCAGCAAGGGTCTCAGGAAAATCCTAACACAGATTCATAAACTTGATGTTGAAGTCTTCTGCCATCGATGGTGAGAAGATTGCACGATAGCAGAGCATTGTTATTAAGGTCTGTTGGTGATCAGGGTGTCCAAAAACAAATGGTAAAAGAGGGTCTTAGCCAGCGCCACTTAAAAGGTATGTCATTTGAGGGATTTTTGTTCAAAGCTAATAACCAAAACCATGCAGCTGAATCATCTGGTTCAGTCACATAACACGAGCTCCAACCCTTGCTTCACACAGTGTATGTTCTTTCATTGCTCTTTTTCTCTTCACTCATGCACACACCTCCCCTACTGACAGCTATCATTTCACTGCACTATTTTTGCAAAATACACCATTCATATATCTCCACCTTCACTACAGTATATCATTTACAACCCATTTACTGCTTGAGCTTTGAGAACATGATGTCAGAGTTGGTTTGCTAATCAATTTAAGGCTTAAGCTTTATGTCTGAAATTGATCGGTTAACCAATTTACTATTTGAGTTTTAAAAGTCTGACATCTAAATTTGAGGTGTTAATCTGTTTATTGTATTAGGTTTGAAGAATCAATGTTTGTATTTGAGTTACTGTAAATCCCTCTGTCACTTATTGTAAGTCCTGATTTATTGCTATTGAAATTTTTGTAATTGGCCATGATATCTTATTCATTGACTGTAAAAGCCAGCAATTACTATAAAAAATACCTTTTCCTTGTTGTAGAATCAGGTTTAAACCCCTTGTGGGACAGTTAATGCAATGAATCTCATCACATATTCACCGATGTTGAAGGAGTTTCATCACCAACGAAAGCTAGGAAACCTGTAGCATATGGTTTCAATTCTGAGTGTCTTAAATATTATGTCCCTGTTTTGACATAAGAAAAACCTTATATCTCCTGTACCCAGTATTCCCTCACCCAGCCACTTGCTGCAATTGCAGAAACACCAGCACTCCATCACACACTATTGTACTTCATTCCCACATCTAGCTGCCATACCTACCCTACACAGCCCTGTTACACCATCCCCTGCACCTGCCACACAACATCGCCCTGCTACGGCTTCCTCATAAAAACCCACTCACTGGTGTTTGTTGTTCGTGCTTATTTTCTGCACTTAATACCCTGCCACTTTCATCATTTCATCTCTTCATTTTCCTCAGCATACTGATATCCTCCATTATTTGTTCATCACATTTCCATTCTCATCAACAGCCTCTTCACCTTGCTAACTCCATTTCCCAACCCTATCAACATTGCTATACCCATACTATTATCATTCCAATTGCCACACACCCACAACAACACTCTTCACTCATTATCAGTATCTTCACTCTCATGGCAGTTGTCATTCATTTTCTATCACAAATATGTCACACATACTGAATATAAGCAAATGTATATAAATATCATGCTTGGATATATACATGTACGTGTATCGCTCTCTCTTTATGTATATATATATATAGGTGCTCCTTTCATTGGCCTAGAATGTATATCTTTCTTCATGTTATGAGCATTTCTTTTCATACGTATTTTCCCCTTTTAGCATGAATGCTTGCCTACACATCTCTTTAATCGATGTATATATCTGCATATGTTTCTCTCATTGGCATACATACATATATCAAAGGTAGATGCCACACTTAGCTATAAATATGCAATTTTGCCATGATATATTCCACATCTTTAGCCTATTGTTTTTACATTAACCTTGTTTTGCAGGGATATATGGAAAATGTTGATTTCCTCTCTTAGATTAGAATTCTATCATCTCAAATCTCCTTTCAATGATTGTAATAGCTAGATACGATGAAAATTCATATTCTTTGTCTTAGGATAGAATGCATGAACATGTACGTATCTTCTAGAATTGCTTGATTCATGACATTTTCCTCTTTTATTTTCAAAACTACACAAATGGTGAAACACGAATGGCACGTGCACCATCCTAATGAGAGGTAATTAATCCTAAACAAATGACTCACATTGATGGTCATAGTCAAAATGTGAGCAATGCTTAGGATTCTTATCTTTTATGGAATAATACTGGATCCACACTGGATCTTTTTCAAAAATCATCATATTTTTAAATATTTCCTTCTTTTATTAGAGTTTAACTTAAAATTAACTCAAGATATATATCAATGGTCATAGTCAAGATATATTAAGAGTTAATTTCATTTTAAACTCTACAAAGACACCAAAAATGTGCTTTATTCTTCATTTGAATTTAAGTACGATTATTATATAATATATCTTATGACCATAATTAGAGATGTATTATATTTTCAATCTTATTTCAATTCACCTAAAGAATGAAATATGCTTTTTAAATTCAATTTCAAAATTTCTTCAGTTCATTTCATCATTTAGGATAGAATTGCATTATATTTTCAAAATTCTTTTAAGATCCAAGTGATTTTGAGATATATCTTCTCCATTTCTCAAATCAAGCTTCAAATTTCTATTTCAATTCATCTTTATATCTCATTTCAAGATTCAAAATCCAATTTCAAAGTCCAATTTGACTTTGCAACTTGAAATTCACTTGTATATTCAAAATTCAAAATCTAATTCTAGTCAAATTTCAAAGTTCAAATCAACTTTGAAATTCCAACTTTATTTCCATGATTCAATTTCAAAATTCAAATCAACATCTCAAAATTTCAAAGTTCAATTTAACTTTGAAATCTCTGATTCATCTTTAGATTTCAAATTCAAAATCAAGTTTGTTTCCTTATCTTCAAATTCAAAATCAAAGTTTGAGATTGACTCTGAATCTCGAAATTCAATTTCTCCTAAGTTTTAAATTCAATCTGGGTTTTCAAAAACCCAGATCATTTTCAAAAGTCCCATTTGGGCTTTTCTAAATCCAAAGTTAGAACCCAATTCCACTTTTGGATCCAGATTCCAGATCCAATTCCATATTGGATATCAGACTTCGGATCCAATTTCATTTAGGATCCTAGAATTCAACTTCATTTTGGATCTCAGACTTCGGATCAAATTCCATTTAAGATCCAGAATTCAACTTCGTCATTCAATCTCAGACTTCGGATCTAGATTCCATTCCAGACTTTAAATCCAAGTCTATCTTGATTCCAAAAACCAATTCCATTTCTCATATCCTATCTTGATCTCTTAAACCCAATTTTATTTTTTCAAACTCAATTTTGGAGTTCTCAAATCTCATTCTGATTTCAAACTTCAAATATAGTATTCAATTCCATTTTCAAAATATTCATTTCCTATCCTAAATCCAGATTCAAAAATTCAAAATTCAAAGTCCATTTCTGACTTTGAAACTTCCTTTCTTTTCCTCTTATCTCAGCTTCAAATCATTCCTTTCAAAATCCAGATTTATTTTCCCAAACTCTGATTATTTCAAAGACTTAGAACTTCAAAATATCTTTCCTGATCTACCTCAAGCTCTAAGATTAGATTCAACTTCTCAAAAATCATTTCTTTATTCCCTTATCACATTTACTTCAGAATCACTTGGAAAATCTCAGATTTTCAAAAGTGTTTTCTCAAAAAGCTTACATTTTCCGCATCTTTACATTGCACAAGCATGATTCTCTGTGCATTTTAAACTTAGAATAAATTCTTAGATGATATTTTAGCAAAGCAAAAAGGCATAAATTCGATCCTTGGTTCGATTACCCCTAGTAAAGGCGCCAGGAACAGTCGAACCTCGTACCGACGAGCGAATCCCGTCTCCTAATTTTCCCGCAAATATTTTAAAATGGAGGTGAGTAATTTTTTTAAATATTTTCAAAATCAAGGTCAAGTGAGACCTTCGCAAAAGAGTTCCTCTTACTCTTCTTTCTTTTTCTTTTCTCTCTTCTTTTTCTATCTTTTATTTCCTCCCCTTCAAAAAGGGAAGAAATAGAGGTTAGAAAGGAAAAAAGAAGGAAGAGAGAGAATACCTAGAGAGGAAAAATTTTGCGATGATCACAGTTTTGGCGACCGTGATGGGACACGTCTCCGTCCAGTCGAATTTGTGCCTTTTGCTTTGCTTTGATATTATCTAAGTCTTTATTCTTCAAAATGTCAACTTCATTTCCATGCAAATCTTAGGAGCCTAGACTCTGTCCTAAGCTGACATCATTGCATATAGAATTTAAATATGGTTTGGTAGGACCATATTGAGGAGATTATTCCATGCTCACATTAGACTTAGATCTGAAATACAACTCTCCTCAATTCTAAGGATTGAATGTAAACAATGTATGCAAGTGTATGCTTCTATTCATTTAAATTCTATCTCTTTAGGACTTGCATTAGAGCCATCTGATTTCTTGCATTAGAACATGTTTTTGAAAACATCCCTACCTATATTATTCCGGTCTTCACGTTGGTGGGCTGTCTC
This sequence comes from Nuphar pumila, assembly GCF_984573655.1. Classification (NCBI taxonomy): domain Eukaryota; kingdom Viridiplantae; phylum Streptophyta; class Magnoliopsida; order Nymphaeales; family Nymphaeaceae; genus Nuphar; species Nuphar pumila. Next base: position 20,028,900 of record NC_143257.1, on the reverse strand, counting down.
ACTAAACCATAGTTCGGGAGAGAGCCTCACAACTGAACCACTTATTTGGGTTAGCGCCCCCCTACCACGTACCTAAGGGCCATAGTCTGAGGTATATCGGTAGGTGCTCAAGGATGTTGGGAAGCCATTACCTTAGAACCGGAGAAATATTCTTATGCCACATACTTTGAACTTCGGCTTGAGTATATCAGCGTATCTTGATTGAAATCAGATGATCTGAACCTTAGAGTTAGGATTAAGGTCCTATGAGCCTTTTCAAAATTTGCATTTAGAGTCAGTTTCTAGGGAGTGCTATTATGTGCATCATTGCTTGTGTAATTTAATTCTTTTGTGGATATTATCTTAAAAAATCTTACTCTTCAAAACCCTGGATGTTTATTTCATAAAAATTCTTTTATTTTCTCAAATCCAGGATTGTATATTTTTTATTTCTTTATTCTTTCATTTCTTAAATCCTGGACATGTCTTTTAAGTTTTTTCTATCTTTCAAAAGGTCCAGGCGTATTTCCTTCTTTTCTTCTGATTTATTTAATTTTTCTTTGATCCTTCCTGCAATTTTTCAAAATATTCAGGTCTTGTCATCCATCTTCAAAATTATGTCCTTAAAATTCTATCTTCCCACCCAAAGATCTTTTTTTATCAAGAGATCTCTCAAAATCTTTTAAATATCTCCTTCATCGTCTCTTTTTCCCGAAAACTCCTCAAGTTTAAACCCTTCCTTTATTTTACAGAAAGCATCGACATTTCATCATGGTTCAAACAAGAGCAGGAAGGAGGGCAGCTCAACAACACGATGACAGTGAGGCGGAGGAAGTGAACTCTCCCAGATTATCCCAGAAACATGATTCAGATGAGGATGATGTTGATCCAGCAATGTATAAGATATTTCAAAAGATGATGGCAAAAATGATGTCTGAGCAAGCTGAGGCAAGTTCAAAGAAAACATCCTCTAAAACCAAGGTCAAAAGGAAGCTAGTGAAAAAGCATGTCAAAATCAACAAGAAGAGAGTTCACCAGGACAACACTTCTGAGGGTATAGAATCAGGAGAGGAGGATTTCGAGGAAGAACAGTTTGTATTTGTCCCAAGACATCTACGACAACCCAAGAAGGCAACAGAAGAGCCTGAATCAGTCAACAAGCCTAAAGATGGGGTCCCGACAAAAGATTCTATTCAAGTATTGACTAAGATGGTCAAAGATCTGCAGATTCGAGATAAGGGAAAGAAAGTGTATACCAGGCAGGACTTCTACCTTGGTCTAGATGGGGACAGCAGCTTGGAAGACCTCCCCAGAAAATTCATTAAATTTGATGGATCCAGCAATCCAAAGGCTCATCTTGCAATGTTCTTCGTAGAATGTGCCAGATTCAGTGAAGACAATCAGGCCCTCTTCTTGTGTTTTCCTCGCAGTTTGGAAGGCATAGCAGCTAAGTGGTACGCAGAGCACATCAACCTTGTTGAGTTGCAGGATTTTGACAAAGTCGTTAATCTGTTTGTAGAGAGATTCATGTTCAATACTGAGGCACTACCAACCCTCAATCACTTATACAACCTGAAACAAGAAGATAAGGAAAAGGCCGTAGACTTCATTCGGAGGTGAAGAGATACCTGCAACAAGATGAGAACCCCCATCTCAGAGGAGCACGCACTACAAGTTATCCTGAATAACTTTTCTCAACCTCTCAGAAGCCTTATTTCCACCTTCCCATCAAAAATGTTCATCGAACTCATTGAACGGGCTGAATGGCTCGAGATGAGAATAGATAATGGAGTCTATGACGATATCACCCTGGCAAGGGGCAGTCAAGATGCAAAGAAGAAAGCCCATTTCACAATTTCTGCTAGTTCCTCATTCGACAACAAGGGTAACAAGGATGATCATGTCAACAATTCAGAAGGATTCAGCGGTCAAAAAGGGAGGTTTTTCAACAATAATAAGCCTTCCCAATCCAATCCTCAGCAGCGGGAAAAGGATCAGGAAAAACCAAAGTGCAAGGACTGGAGTCCTGACCACGAGTTCACCCCTTTAGAGCAGACACTCGAGGAGGTTCTGGAATATATGCTCACAAAGAATATGATCCATCTGCCAAAAGTCGTCGATCCTCCAGTAATCTTGGGCAAATTCAAGGAACAGTTCTGCAAGTTTCACCGAACAATGGGGCACGATACATAGCACTGCTTCGTTATGAAAAATATCATCCAGGACTGCATCGATAAAAATCTTTTGATAGAGGATGAAGACGAAGAGCAGCCTGCCGTCCTGACCAAGCCTTTCCCTGATCATTCAAAAAAATGACAAATGCTACAGTCTTTCTGCTTTCCTCCATTTTCTTTACCAAACATCCTGTAAGGGCGAGTCAGCCTCAGTCTTTTATGATCTTTCGCTTGTAAATACTCAAGTCTTGTTTTTAGCTTTGCTTATCAATGAGAATGTCAATTTCCTCTTATATCTTTGTGTTCAATTCTTATTTCTTTCGCCATATTGGGGCATCTTTTATTGTTAAAATTACATTTACACTTCAAAATATTCTTTTGTCATCAAATTCCCATTCTTTTCAGAATGAGGGGCAATCCCGATAATCATCCATGAGAGAAATGATATTACCTATGAGGGTTTTTCAAACTCACAAAAATCTGAAAAATTTCTACAAGATCTTCGTCATGATCACCAAAAGTTCAAAATTTTGATCCTATCTTTTTCAAAATCAACCAGCGTGTTGATTCTCCTTTTCAAAATCGGTTTCAAACCATTGTTTTCAAAGAATCGACCCTCATGATGATCTCTCTTCAAAAATCAACCCTCGTGTTGATTCTTCTTCAAAGATCAGCTCTTGTGTTGACCATTCCTCAAAATCAACCTCACGGTTGATCCTCTTTTCAAAAAAATGATTTTCTCATAAACATTCTCACCTCATTTTAAAGATCCCACATGCAGGCAGGATCAAACAAATTCTTTTCCTCAATCAACTCTTTTCATTTGTCAATTTTTATCAGTCTTATCAATTTTTATTCATCTTTATCAATTTTGTCCATTTTATTGATTCTTCATTGATTTTATTAATTCTTTTAATTACCCTTTCAGGTTATGGGATAAACTTGATGCCTTTTTTCCATGAGGTATTTCTTTTTCCTTCTTTTTCCCTCTTCAGGTTAAGGGATAAACCTGAAACCTCGTCCTACGAGGTCCTTCTTTTTTTAGGATAAGGGGTAGTCCTGAATGTCTTTCCTCATCTTTTAAAGCTTCATTAATCTCTGCCAAATCTTTATCATAATTTTATTCTTTAGCCAATTTTATCAATTTTATTTCTTTATCAAATTTTGTCGATTCTTTATCAAGCCTTTCATCAATTTTTGCCAAATTTTATTCCCTTCCCATTTAGGATAAGGGATAATCTTGAAACCCCTCATAGGAGCAACAATGCTACCTGTGAAAATTCTTTTACAAGACAACCTTCATCAAATCTTAAATTATGATCTTTAGGTTGAACTCCTATGGAATCAATAACTCGTAGGTTGAACCCCTGTCAAACCAATATGGCTCACGGGTTGAATCCCTTCTTAAACCAAAATTCCTTCTCAACCCAGTCGATCTTTAGGTTGAACTCCTACTGATCCGCGATCTTTAGGTTGAACTCCAACTGATCCGCATTCCTTAGGTTGAACCCCTTTAGGATCCATTTCCTTCCCTCGATCTTTAGGTTGAACCCCTACTGATCCGCGATCTTTAGGTTGAACTCCTACTGATCCACAATCCTTAGGTTGAACCTCTTTAGGACCCATTTCCTTCCTTCGATCTTTAGGTTGAACCCCTACTGATCTGAGATCTTTAGGTTGAACTCCTACTGATCCACAGTCCTTAGGTTGAACCCCTTTAGGATCCATTTCCTTCCCTCGATCTTTAGGTTGAACTCCTACTGATCCGCGATCTTTAGGTTGAACTCCTACTGATTCGCAGTCCTTAGGTTGAACCCATTTAAGGACCCATTTCCTTCCCTCGATATTTAGGTTGAACCCCTACTAATCCGTGATCTTTAGGTTGAACTCCTACTGATCCACAGTCCTTAGGTTGAACCCCTTTAGGATCCTTTCCTTCCATCGATCTTTTGGTTGAACTTCTACTGATCAACGATCTTTAGGTTGAACTCCTACTAATTCTCAATCCTTAGGTTGAACCCCTTTAGGACCATTCCTTCCGTCGATCTTTAGGTTGAACAACTACTGATCCGCAATGTTTAGGTTGAACTCCTATTGATCCGCAGTCCTTAGGTTGAACCCTAATGATGCATGAAATGCACATCATGTTAGCTAATTATTTATGCATTTTGTGGTGAGTTTAAGATTTAAAACCCATGTTTAGATGTATTTTGATGTCAAAGGGTTGTGGTTCGAATTTCAGAGAAAACATAGTTAAAATGAAGGAGTTATGGCTATTTTAGTGTTCAGGCACAGATTTCGAGGTGGATCGGATCCATATCCGACCAAATTAGGCTGTTTTGGACCTTGGATCAACCTTTAGAAAGCCTAAATCCAACCCACACACATATCCATACCCATTTAGAAAACATTTTCAGAAACCCCCCTCAGAAAGTGGCGCAGGGTAAAATATTTTTACTTAAACCTTTTTCTAAAAAAGGCAAAAAGTATAAATTAGATTTTTCAGAAAACCCTAGGCGTCTTTGGCATTGGAATTGATGCCCTTCTTTGTGAATCTAGCTCCAGCCCTCTTCCAACCTCTCTTCTCACCTCATTTGCCTTGAAGATTGAGTTTTGCTTGAAACTTAAGCATTGCTTCATCTCCCTTTTCAATTATTTCATTTGCTTTATCTTCCTTGCTGGATCTAACCCTTGTTTGTTGTGTTTTTGCAGGTGTAGCAGAGGTGGAGAACATCTATCTTGCGTGGAAGTGCGAAACACTCCAACAAGATGAGCCGACCCTACCTCCATCCGGTTTTCTAAGCCCTCCGATCGCGAATCGGCTCCTTTCCCATCTTCGATGGATCTTCAACGTGGTGCAGCTGTAGAACCCATGCTCAAGGGGACGTTCCAGCATCATTGAACAATCCGAGATGCCATTTCAAAGCCATCTTCTGCTCTCTTCTTCCCCATAATCGTCGGATCGCCCTGGAGGTTGGTCTTCATATCTTCCCCCATTCTTTTAGATAGCTTCGCATCCACCTAAGTCCTCCCTTATACCTTCAGCTATTTTGTGTAGTTTTATTTATTTGACAGTAAAAACCACTGTTGTCTTGTCTTCCTTTTGTGTTTTGAAAGTCTTTTTGAATGTTGGAATTGAATTAGCCTTAGGCATGTAGTGTCATTGTTGTATCGGCTAGATCTAATCTCGCCGATTCCCATTTTGGTATTAGTCTGCGTTTTCTGGAGTTTATTCCAAAAGTTCTCGGTGTAAGATGTTTTTCAAAGTGAAATTAGATCTAGGGGTGTCATTGGATGTGATTTGCATTTTCGTTTTAAGAAAAACTTAAAGATCGGCTAGACTCCTTCTAGCCGATTTTGACATTTTTCTCCATTTTTATATTCTGAAAGTTCTGTTGGTTATTAGCATTAGTGTGTTATGTATGTGTTGTTGAATTAGATTAAAAATTCATCTAGTTTCATGTTACATTGAATTTTGATTGTGATTGAGGTTTGTCGTGTGCATTGTTCATGCTTAGCGAGTTTGTGAAATTAATTTTAGAATAATTAATTCTCTCATCTCTAGATTTATTTCGTGCAACTGTGTAGTGCGTCCAATCTGTTGGTTTTTAAGTTATTTTCTGCTAAACAAATGTTGTTTTTCGTTGGGTCATTAGTCATAGCTTAAGTTTGTTGAGTTAGGCCCATTGGTTAGATCGTGTCGTGTCATTGTTAAAACTTTTTGTGTTCATGTCAGTTGTGATTTCTCTGTAGATCCCATAGGGAAGATCTCAACATCTTTATGTGATTTTGTTAATGCTTTAGTTATCTTGTTATTGTGTTTGAGTTGGGTCAATTGAAAAAAAAAAATTTATTTTTAGTCGTTATAGTTGTTTTCTAGTTTTAGTAGAGTTGAGTTTTGTAAAAGTTCGAAGTGTCTTCTTCTTCAAGCTGGACGTCTGTCATTAGAGGTCCAGCTTGAGGTTGAGGTGTTATTTGGTAAGTCTCGTTGGTTTAAAAAAGTTCATTAGAATGTCCAAGTTCATTGGAGTAGCTTAGGAAACGTTTTTGTGTATTAGGTAAGTTTGATTTTAAGAGTATGTCAATTAGTATGTCTCCATATGGTTGTTTTGTAGAATTAATCTTTTCATTGTTGTAGGTAGATCTTAGTTAATTGAATTAGTTAGGTGTTACCATCTTTGAAAGGAGAGCAAAGAGGCAATTGGGGTGGAAAACGGTTTTTGGTAAGAGGGATATCATCCAAATCCGTGAACTTTATTTTGGGAATGTTTTGGGAACATTTAATCCAGCCAAGAGAGAAAAATTCTCTCTTTTAAGATATTTGGAAACAAAATTTGGATTTCAAAAACTTTCTAAAAGGGTTATACACGATTTTTGGGGTTGAAATTAAAAGTTATCCTTTCTTTCTAAAGACAACCAAAAACGTGTTTAAGGTTTTTGGAAAGGTTTTCAAAAATTATTTAATGATTTTAAAGTAAAGTTGAAAACATGTGGGTCTCCTGTGAGTTGGACGGTTTCAACTCTTCATTTCCCATTTGATTTATCAAGCACTTAAGGTAAATTCCATTCTTTTGGGCTGGACATTTTTGGCTAAATCAATTGTTTCCAAAAATCTATTATCCACCATTTATTACCTCCTTCTAACCTTCTTTATTAATTTAGATTAGGCTCATTAGTTAGATATCATTTACTTAGCTATCGATTTTAGCAATAGTGCATTTTAGTTAGGTAGGTTATAATCATAGTAGTTACATTCCATAGGGGCACATAAAGTAGATAAGTTCACCATAGGAAGTTTTCATTTTCATTTTCGGTTTTTATTAATTAGATTTTTATTATTTAGACTCCTTAATTAGTAAGTGTCTAAGTGGGTTAACTTAGTTGAACCAACTAGGTGGGGCATGAACCTAGTCTAAGTCAAATCTTAAATCGTTCTTCATTAGTTTAGTCGTTTAGTTGACCATAGTTTTAAATTATCTTAGATATAGTATAATTTAATTTAGTAGTCATTCGTCTGGTTTAGTTATACTTTAGAAGTAATTGTGGACTTAATGTGTAATTGTTTAGTAAGTTTTTGATTGGTGTATTTCATCTAGTTAGTGGTGTTTAGTGTTAAGTAATTTCAGTCTTTAGTTCATATAGTTAGGTTTGCATCCTTAATTACATTAGTTGCATTTGATATATTAGTTAACTTAGCTTTGGTCGTGTTGTGCATATTTTATTCAATTTTCCTTGTATTTTAGCATAGTTGCATTCATTGTTTGCATATAAACTGTCATTCAGCATCATTTAGATCTGTATTAGTGTTAGATTGCATTCTTAGTGTTAAAAATAGACTTCAAAAGAGAATAGTGAATTGAACTCGAAACCCAATTTTCGCCCTGTCGCACACTCGTTATTTTATGTGCAAATTTTTTGAGTTTTCTAAAAATTCTTTTTCTATTCTCTTTATCTGCGTGTTAACTGTCTTCAGACTAAATTTCAACTCATTCCGAGTTGATTTGATCTGATTTTTAAGCATTTTGTGAAAACCACTTTTTCTGATTTTAAAATTTCGGGACCTGCGATATCTAGATTTTCCCCGGTTTTGAAACGCTTATATCTAGAGTTCCAGATATCATTTTTCAATTCTGTAAAAATTGTCAGATTCTTGAATTTGTTAGTTACAGAATAGAACTAATTTTGGGAAATTTGGACTTATTTTTCCTTGTCAAAAGTCATTTTACGACAAGCTATCAGAAGTCTATTTTGCACTATTTAGGGGTAAGATCGTAATTTTGCTAGTTTAGTCATTTTCGGTGTATTTTCATTAGTTTCTGCATTTTAATTGCTGCATCTGCATCATCCAGCATAGTTAAACTTAGATTAAGTAATTTTAGAATTAGTTTAATATTTCATTTGTTATTTTAGTGTAATTAGGATTGGTTTCTTGAGTTTCTTGAAAATTAGGTTTAATTTCATTTCTAATTTGATTTATTGGAATTATTCACTAACTTTGCATTTTCCTGTGTTATTAGGTTGAAAAGCATAAAACATTTCCAGGGATTCTTGTCCAAGTGCAAAAATTTGAGAATTGGCGAAAAGACAGAAATACCCTTGGCGTGCAACAAAAGATTGAAGTGCTTTTCTAAGTAGTTGTAGTGTTAATTTGTAATTGTATTAGCATTGTATTTGTGACTAGTGTTCATTGATTAATAAATTGAATTTCTTAAAAATAATTGAGTAATTTCCGTTCCCTGTGGATTCGACTCGTACTTACCACTTTTGTGGAAAGTCAGTTATTTACTTTTGGTTGACGATTTTCCAAGGATTTTACTGAAAAATTATCTTTTAAAAAGAGCATTCATAAAAAACCAACCAAAATTTTGGCGCCGTTGTCGGGGAACGGCGAATCTATTCTTTTATTTTTTTTAGAGTTTAATTTATTAATCTGTGTTAGCTAGTTAGTTAATTAGTTGTTTTTATTTTCTAGTTAGTAGGTGTGAACACCCCAAATTTTTCAAAGTTTCTTAAAAATGACCCTTTTGACTCTGACTCTATTTTTTAAGAAAATCAAAGTGATTTCAAAGCTAAATTTCAGTCTTTCTTCAGATTTCTGGATTAAATTCCACATTGATATATTCAAATTCAACTCCGGGTCTGAACTCAGTATTTTAAATCCAAATCTGAGCCCCGTTGTCTGATTTCCAAAATAAAATCACAAAAATACCAAAAAATGATTTTGAAAGGCTCGGGCGGCTCATCCGGCACTCTGTTGGATCCTCGGCCCTATATTTCTCAGTTCGAGGATGTAAACCTCAAATATTTATCAAAAATTCGGACATAAGCCTATTTTCTGAAGAAATTTTCTCAAAATAGCTTTTAAATTCTCAGAGAAATTCCCTTTTGTAAATATTTTTGCAAAAAAAACACAAAAAATTAGTTTTAATCTTCGTCTTCTCGTAAGATTTTAGGACTTTATTCTAAAAATGCAAAAAAAAAAAATGGAAAAATAAACTAAAAACCAAAAAATTTGGAAAAATTACAAGAAAAACGAAGGATTTTTAAGCCTTTTTGCCAAAAACCTCATTCCCTAACCATTTTTACAAAAATTCCTTAAAAGGAGTCCTCTTATTGGAAAATGAGAAAATCTACAACGAAGTCCTCTCGCGCAGTCCTCCCTCTCATTTCTACCCTCCATCTTCAAACGGCCTTCTCTTCTCTTAACCTTCGATCCTTAACAAACTCCCCTCTCGAATGATCCAAGCTCCTTTAAGAAGAGACCTCCATCACTTCTCGAGCATCCATTTTTTTCTTTCTGATCAGCATCTCTTCGTCCCCACTATTGACCAAGTTCTCTCGGCAAAAACCCATTACAATCCACCAATTTCATCCGGGTTTTTCATCGATATTTTCTCCTAACTGAGTTTCCTTCTAAACCATTATTGACATCCATCTCCAACCTTCCCCTTTGGGGTACATTTCCATCTACCTTCCTCCAGGCTCTCTCTGGGCATAGACTCTTCTCACGATAAGGAGATCTCTACAATAGAAAGAGGGGAAATCTCTGCTCTCTCTCTAAAAAGCTCCAGCAAGCACAAGAAATCAACAGAACTGCCCTTCGGGTTCCACTGAAAGAGCATCAACATCCTTCTGCCAAATCTCTGCAGCTCATTGGGCTTCACAGCAAGCATGCGTTCCCTTCCTTCAGCATCCCTCGAGACCTCTCCCATGTAAAAGACTGGTAAGAGTCCCTTGCTCACCTCCGATTTTCTGCATTACTATATTTTGCTTTCCTTCTCCCATTTCCTTGTTTCTGCATTTTGTTTTGTCTTGATTATGTCCCATCGATGCATCATCGAGTATGCCGGCTTGCTTGTAGTAAGGCCGACCTCTTGTATGCAAAAATTAACAGGGATCATGATGTCCCAACATTCGATTTCTTTTTTTTTTACTCTGATTTTAGTTTGTGTCTTAATCTTCGACTTGCATCTATTTCCTAAGTTTTATTTCCAGTTCTTACCTGCATTCCAGTTTAATTTACCTCAATTTCTATTGCTTTATTCTCACTTTGATTCCTGTTCTTGATTTATTTCGAGTTATGTTGGGTTTATTTGTCTCATTTTACCACCCTCTGTAACGACGAACTGCTTATAGCACCCTCGGCTTATAGGGGTAATATCTGCGGAATTTTCATATTCCCATATTTCCTCCACTGTGGCTCTGCAATTCAGCATAGAACTGCTTTGCTCATCCATAAGTGAACTTTTGTTCACGCGTAATTCTCTCTATAAGGATAACCGATCCATTGATCTCGACTCCCATCCTCATTCTGTTATATTTTGATTTGATCTCCAATTGACTTTGAATCATGATCTTTTTTTTATTTTTTTATTTTTTTATTTATTTTGGAGGCATAAGGACTCCTTGTGTTCGATCGAATAGCCATGTAATTGCTGATCAAGCGAACTTCCAATAATTAAATGCTAGAGTCCCTTCTCTCACTAGCTTCGAATTAGTATTCGGTAAACCCCACAATATCTTGTTGCACACCTACATCCTCAAATGTCACTAGGTTAACCCTTCTCATTTTTTTTCTTTCTTCTTCTTATTATTACCTTTGATCATTTTTTTTTATATTTGGCTATCATTTTTCTTCTCTCGATGGTGTTATGTACCCATCAAATTATGGCGGCCATCACTGAATGATTCAGCAGGATCTTTGATTCTGAAGGTGCTATCGCCCTATCATTTTTTTTTTTGGGTTTCTATTTCATTTGATTGTTCTGGTCTTGCCATCACCTTATAACTTCTGCATGTCTTTTTTTGGTGCCTCTATGTTAGTATGGATTGTGGTTTATCCAGTTCCTGTGTAATATTAAGCTGTAGTTTTGCCCATAATCTCTTGCTCTACATCTCTTTGGTCATGATATGATCGATTAGGTTGCTCCTCATGGCGTATATCCACCTGGTTTCCATATCATTCTTATATCCTCTCGACAATATGTATTTGATGTTTTGTTCGATTTATCTTCTTCGATTTAGTTTTGAGCCTCATCTGTACACGTGCATGTTTTCTTCAATCCCTCACACCTCATACAGCAGTTACGTACTGCTATTGACCACTTAGTGTCCCCATTGCTTTCCTGTCCCCTTTCATTGTTATCCTATAACAATTAATTTCAGTCTTATATGTTTTTGAATTTGATCTATGGTGTTTAAAATTTTATTATCTAGTCTGATGTATGCTTGCTGTTCTTACAGGTTTTCTTCCCTCTGATATCACATAATATTATCATCGTATAGTTATTCTTGAGTTGGCTATGCATCTTTTGAATTTTCTCTGTATTTATTAGGTCCGGCACCATCACCATGTCTTGCACTTTAGTTATTCTTTTTTTTTTTTATGTTGCCTCTACCCCGAGTCAGTCCAACATATATTTTAGCCATGGCGATAGAACAATACACCCTAACTACACTTCTGTGTTATATTTCTGCACATTGGCACATCTTTCTTTCAAATCCCTGAGGGCAAACCACCATCTCATGCACCTTCACGAGACCCGTGAGAAGAGCACTGAAAGGGTTCAAATCTAGAATCCAGAAGCAGGAATTAGTGCAGCTGCGGAGGAAACTTGCAGATGCCTCTATTAAAGGGTTACAATTGTTAGACAAAAAACAGGTTTTTTAAAAAAAAAGGGGGTTTGCTGGTATGCGCATGGTCAGTATACTTCTATCTTAAAAAAAAAAAAGAGCAAAAACATTGTAAAAGGCCTGGCGGGATCCTTTTTTTTGTGATGTTACAAAGGCTTTTGAGCAACAGGCGTTGGACCAACAGCAGAACAAACCAATAACTGTTGCTTCAAGAGCACTTTCTGAAGAAAACATGAAACTGATTCAAAAACTTGTTGGTGGTAGAACAGGGGAGGCCTAATTTCCTTCCATCACTGCTTGGGTTGTTGGCTGATAATGATTTGTAATCAGTTGTGGTGAATGCCCCAACTGTTGTGAGAAATTCACAGGTGCAAGTTCAGCAGCAAGTGTGGATGCAGCCCTAATTCCACTCCATTCCAATTCCATCAATGCTCAACATATGGCATTCGACTCACATTGTACACTTGTTGTTAAATAACTTTTTCCTGCAAATGATATTGCTTATCAGAATTTTATTTTGTCATCATTTTACAACATCCCTTCAAAACTCCTTCTGCTGTTACAATTACCGCAGTGGTCACGCCCACATTTTTTTTTTTATATATGTCCATTCAATTATTCAACATTTGATCCCTTTTATATATCATAATAATCACCCTTTGTAGATTTAATATGTCCATTGTTCTTGTGCTTATCGCATATCTCATTGCACAGTATCTCACCTTATGAATTTTCCACTTCATAAAATTTAACATCACTCACTGCCTCATCTCACCACTGCATGATATCTTCGTACCTCTTATCATATCCATCCTGCACTTCACAAATGCACAACAACCACACTATAGTTTGTTATGTCTTCACAGGCACAACAAACATTGTGATTTTATGATATAGCAATGTTATGTTCCTCAAATAAAACTATGGCCCCTTTTGGCATTCACAAACAGTTTACAAACTGTTGTAATTTCATGTATATTACAGAACCGTTCGATGAATCACTATGATTTCATTGGCTTAATACAATCTCATAGATATATCACGACGATCCGGTTATGATATCCATTTACATGTGGCCAAAGGTCATGGTTATACTGTGACCAGATTGCTGCGATTTCATGTCTCCTATAACAATTCCATACACTGTTACATTTCCATCATTATTATGTATAGGCTTTTTTTTTTGTTAAACATACACGTTTTCTCATTGGCTTGGTGCATTACACACACGTTCCAACATATATTTTTTTTTTATTAGCCCAGGCATGACCATATGCATATGAGTTCTTAGCATGACATTTCCTATATTTCTTCATATGTTGCATCTTGCTTTATGCTAATCCTGTTTTGCAGGGAATATGTGGAAAATATCATTACTTAGGATTTGTATTTTCAATTTTAATTGTTGTAATAAGTTAGGCCTTAATGAGAATTTACATTTCCTGTTTTAGATAGAATGGATGAGCATTGTAAACATCATAAATTGCTTGTTCTCATGCATTTTTGCCTTTATTTCTCAAATTGTCACAATGGTGAAACACGAATGGCACGTGCACCATTTCGTAAGAGATAATTGATACTAAGTTGATGATCCACATCAATGGCCATAGTCAGGGTGTGGACAAAACTTAGTATTTTTATCTTTTACAAAATAACACTGGATCCACACTGGATCCATTTTCAAAATTCATCATATTTTCCTTAAATATTTTCTCCTTTTATCAGAATTTAACTTAAAATTAGCTCAAAGTGTATACCAATGTCCATAGTCAGGGTATATTGAGAGTTAATTTCATTTTAAATTCTATAAAAGCACCAAAAAGGTATTTTATTCCTCATTTGAATTTAGATATGACTATTATATAATACATTCAATGACCATAGTCAGGAGTGTATTATATTATTAATCTTATTTAAATTCATTTGAAGAATGAAATATGATTTTCAAATCCAATTTCAACTTATTCAAATTCATTCATCATTTAGGATAGAATTGCAACATACTTTTCAAAAATTCCTTTTTCAAAAACTCCAAGTGATGTAAATATCTTCCTCAATCTATCTTCAGTTCTTATAAAATCCAATTCATCCTTTCATTTTCAATCTCAAAGTTCAATTTAACTTTGAGATTTCAAAGTCAGTTTTTTTATATTCAAATTCAAATCAGATTTCAAAGTTCAATTTGACTTTAAAATTCCAAATTCATTTTATATTCAAAACTCCAATCAAACTCAAAGTTCAATTTAACTTTGAAATTCTTGATTCCTCTTCTGAATTCCAAATTCAAGCCCCAAAATTCAAAGTCCAATTTGACTTTGAAATTCATTTGTATATTCAAAATTCTAAATTTCATTTTCAAGTTCAATTTAAACTTGGAAGTTCTTAATTCATCTTCTGAATTTAACAAGTCCAAATCCATTTTAAGATCCAGGATTCAACATTCATATTGGATCTCAGATTTCAGATCCAATTCCCCTTTAGGATCCAGAATCCAATTTCACTTTGGATCTTAGACTTCAGATCCAATTCCCCTTTAGGATCCAGAATCCAATTTCACTTTGGATCTCAGATTACAGATCCAAATTCCACTTAGGATCTAGATCCCCATTCTACATTGGATCTTAGACTTCAGATCCAAATCCATTCTAGGATCCAGAACCCAATCCTACATTGGATCTCAGACTTCAGATCCAAATCCATTCTAGGATCCAGAATCCAATTCTACTTTGGATCTCAGACTTCAGATCCAATTTCATCTTAGGATCCAGAGTCCAACCCTATCTTGGATCTCAGATTTTAGATCCAAATACCATCTTGGATTCCAAATCTTGAATCCAATTCCATTCAAAATTCCAAATCCAAATTCCACTTTAATTCCAATTCTTAAAACCAATTCCATTTCATTCCAGATTTCAAATCAAGTTCCCATTTCAGATCCTAAATTCAAAATTCAACTTTGAACTCTATTCAGAATCCAGATCTTGGATTCGGATTTCATCTTGAAATTCCAACTTTTAAATCAATTCCATTTCTCAATTTTTATTCAGATTTCCCAATTCTATCTTTCCTTCTGATTTCGAACTTCAAAGTTAGAATTCAATTCCATTTTCATTTCTATTCTGATTCAAAGTCCATTTATGACTTTGAAAATTCCTTTCTTCTTCTTTTATCTCAAAACTTCAAAATCATTTTCCAAATCCAGATTTATTTTCCCAAGCTCTTGATTATTTCCAAAAACTTAGAACTTTTTAATCTTAAGTTCTAAGTTAGAAACCATTTCTTCATTCTATCAGCAGATTCATCTCAGAAACACTTGGGAATTCTTCAAAACATTTTAAAAAAGAGCATACATCTTTGCATTCGCACAAGCATGATTCTTTGTGCATTTAGACTTAGGATAAATTCTTAGATAATTTCTTAGCAAAGCAAAAGGCATGAATTCGACCCTTGGTTCGATTACCCCTGGTAAAGGCGCCAGGAACGGTCAAACCTCGTACTGACGAGCGGATCCCGTCTCCCAGTTTTCCCGCAAATATTTCAAAACGGAGGCGAGTTATTTTCTAAATGTTTTCAAAATTAAGGTCAAGTAAGACCCCGTAAAAGAATTCCTCTTCTCTTCTTTTCTTTTCTCCTCTCTCTTTCTTTCCGCCCTTTTATTTTCTCCCTTCAAAAAGGAGGAAATAAAGGTTGGAAAGGAAAAGAGAAGGAAGAGAGAGAATATTACGAGAGAATTTTTTTTTGCGATGATCACAGTTTTGGCGACCGTGATGGGACTCGTCTCTGTCCGGTCGAATTTTTGCCTTTTACTTTGCTTTGATATTATCTAAGTCTTTATTCTACATATGTAAGCTATATTTCCATGCAAACCTTAGGGGCCTAGATTTTGTCCTAAGCTGACATCATTACATATAGGATTTAAGTATGGTTGGTAGGACTATATTGAGGAGATTATTCCATGCTCACATTAGACTTAGGTCTTAAATACAACTCTCTTCAATTCTAGGGATTGAATGTAAAAACAATGTATGCAAGTGTATGCTTCTCTTCATTTTAATCTATCTCTTTAGGACTTCCATTAGAGACATCTGATTTCTTGCATGTTGAGCATATTTTGAAAACCTCCCTACCTAATTTTGTCTCAGTCTTCACGTTGCTGGGCTGTCTCACTGAACCATAGTTCGGGAGAGAGCCTCACAACTGGACCACTTATTTGGGTTCGCGCCCCCCTACCACGTACTTAAGGGCCATAGTCCGAGGTATATCGGTAGGTGCTCAAGGATGTTGGAAAGCCATTACCTTAGAACCGGAGGAATATTTTTATGCCACGTACTTTGATCTTCGGCTTGGGTATATCGGCGTATCTTGATTAGAATCAGATGATCTGAACCCTAGAGTTAGGATTAAGGTCCTACAAGTCATTTCAAATATTGCATTTAGAGTCAGCCTTTAGGGAGTGCTGTGTGCGCATCCTTGTTTGTGCAGCTTTAGTTATATGATAATTCTATTTTCTTTCTTATATATACGTATCAAACCCTTTTCAAAAACCCCAGGTGTATATTTTTATCTACCTATATTTCTTTTCTCTTTTTAGATCAAATTTTCTTCATAAATCCTGGAAAATTCCTTTAAAAAATTCATCAACATTTTCAAAATTTCTAGGTTTTAATTCTTCAAGAAGTCTGTCCGTAAGTCCTGCATTCTATCTAACTCTCCTTATTTTCTTTACCCCAGTATCATCTCAATGGCGTCAAATTCCCTCGATGCTGTCTTTCCCCAAGATCATGTCTTCTATCAGATTCATGATGGACCCCCGGATCTGTGGGTCATCCAGTCTCGTCCTTTCTTCCCTCGGTGGTATTATTCTTGGTTCGCCACCTTCTCACGTATGTTCCCAGACCACTTGGATGACTGTGGGTTGGAGATGGCATCAACGGTAGGCAAGCGAACCATCAATGGAGCTTTGATTCAGGCCATGGCAGAACGGTGGAATCCACGTACCTGCACATTCTGGTTTCCTTGGGGAGAGATGACTCTACTGATGGATGAGTTCAATGATATTATGGGATTGCCCGAACCAGCTGGTCAGCCAGATGATCCTGTCGAGCAGCAGTTTTTAATCAACATCAAAGGGGTGGATGTTCGAGAAGCCTTAGCAAGAGCAACGGGGAGCAGATCCTGGCCTCTCACTGAGATTGGTGGGAATCAGTTCATCGACCTATTCGAATTATATCAAAAGTATGGAGCCTACAAAGAGGTTGGCACTCTGTCTCGAGCAGCGAAAGACAGAATTCAGCATGCCATGATCCTGTGCACAGTGGGGTTAGCTTTCTTCCAAGATGGTCAGAATTTCATAGATATCAGAGTTGCCCAGCTCTTTCGAAGATGGGGAAGCAAGCAGACCCATCAACTTTCAGTCTCCATGGCCGCATTAGCCTTTCTTTACAGAGGCTTGGCTCGATTTGCTCTGGGAGAGACCATTCTGGTAGAAGGATGCACTTACGACCCACAGTCATGGTTCCTGCGACACGTTCCCTCGAAGGCCAGTTCTTTCAGATTCAACAGTAAGCAGCCAAAGTCAGCCATTCAGTGCCGAGCTTTGATCAAGAAACTGCATCAGGAAGAGATTACTTGGGACTTCTTTAACAGAAGAGAGACTGTTCCTCGATACATCTATGCACGTGACAAGCGCTACAAGTTGATGGGCCCTTTCTTTTGTGTTGATTATCAGCCGGAACGATGTCTGAAGCAGTTTTTGCAGCGTCAGGTTCGTGCCAACACCTGCTTCCCGACGGACAACATGCCAGAATTCAACCTGCAGTCGAATCAGTGGTCTGAGGCATATCATGTCGCTAAATATACCTGGAACTCCTTTATTTCTCTGTCTGTATTTCCTGGACCAAATGTATCATCTGAATATCGAGAGTGGTGGCAAACTGTCTGCCCACCCTCTCTTTGTCTTTGAATGTTAATAAAAATTACTTTTTGGCCAAAATTTTATTTCTTGTATTTTGTTTATGGCACAAATAGTCACAATTTTGGTGACGACCTCATCCCGGGTAAAAGGGACATTCCTCTCACATTGATCTTCAATATATTATCATGGTTGACGACCTCACCTAGGTAACAAGGCACAGTTCTCTATTATCATCAAATGGTAACACAATTATCATGAATCTTGTGATGACCCAATCCCGAGTAATGGGATAATCTCTTGAAATTGTCTACAGAAATCCTTCATTCTTTTCCCTCAAAAAGTTATAATTTCCAAAAAAAAAAAAAACTTCTCCATATTCTAACCATTCCCATTATACTACAGGAAAACTTTGGCATCTGAAAATGGTTCAGACAAGGGCTGGTAAACAGGCTGCTCAAAGGCACAGTGACAGCCAGCCAGAGGAGATGAATTCTCCCCGATTATCCAAAAAGCATGACTCGGAGGATGAGAGCGATGTAGATCCGGCCATGTACCGGGTTTTTCAAAAAATGATGACTAAGATGATGGCTGAGCAGGCTAAGGCAGTTCCCAAGAAGGCAGCTCCCAAGACCAAGGCTAAGAAGAAGCCCATAAAAAAGTCGGTTAAGATCAGCAAGCAGAAAGTACAGCGTGACAATACTTCTGAAGATTCTGAGTCAGCAGAAGAGAACTCCGAAGAGGAGCAGTTGATTTACATTCCGAAACATCTGCGGCAATCCAAGAGGCCAGTAGAAGAGCCACTGTCAGTAAACAAGCCCAAGTATGGGCCCCCTGCAGAAGACTCGATCCAGGCACTGACAAAAATAGTCAAAGACCTGCAAGTCCAGGATAAAGGGAAAAGGTCATACACTAGACAGGATTTTTACCTCGGCTTAGAAGGGGACATCAATCTGGAGAACCTCCCCAGAAAGTTCATTAAGTTTGATGGATCCGGGGATCCTAAGGCTCACCTTGCCATGTTCTTTGCGGAATGCGCCTGATTCAGCGAAGACAACCGTGCTCTATTTCTCTGTTTTCCCCGCAGTCTGGAGGGGATAGCTGCCAAATGGTACGCCGAGCACGTCAATCCCATTGAACTAAGGGATTTTGACAAAGTTGTCAACATGTTCGTTGAACGCTTCCTATTCAACACGGAAGCTCTGCCCACCCTAAACCACCTGTGCAACCTGAAGCAAGAGCCCAATGAGAAGGCCAGGGATTTCATTCACAAATGGAGGAGCCTTTGCAATAAAATGAGAAACCCTATTTCTGAGGAACATGCCCTCCAGGTCATTCTCAACAATTTCTCACAACCCCTAAAAAGCCTCCTCTTCCCATATCCCTCCAAATCCTTTATCGAACTGACAGAGCGAGCAGAATGGCTCGAGATGGGGGTAGAAAACGGGATGTACGAGGGTGTTGCTTTGGCCAAAAATATCTCGGACCCAAAGAAGAAGGCACACTTCACTTACTCCACAGAGGTTCCAGGGGATGATCAAGGCAGTAGCAGCAAGCAGGGCAGTGGCAGTGGCACGAAGCCCGAACAGAATAGAGGCAGAAAGGGCAAATTCTTCAAGAGCAATGACAAGCCTCTCCCGACCGGTCCTCAACAAAAAGGGGACCTTTAAGACAAACCTAAGCATATAAACTAGAGCAGGGATCGGAAATTCACTCCCCTCGATCAGCCTTTAGAGAAAATTCTAGAATACTTGCTGTCTCACAGAATGGTGAAACTTCCCAAAGTTGCAGATCCGCCAGTGATCATGGGAAGATTTAAGGAACAATACTGCAAGTTCCACAGAGCGATGGGCCATGACACTGAATATTGCTTCGTCCTGAAGCATCTGATCCAGGACTGCATTGATAAAAGCATCCTCATCGAGGATGAAGAAGAGGGCAAGATGGACATCTTGTCCGCCCCATTCCCAAAGCATTCAGCATCAACCATTTCTGAACATTCCTTCCTACCACAAAGTCACATACATCCATGTTCCAGCGAAGAGATAAGTTTGCAGCATCAGGTGATGGTTCTACATTAGGATCAACTTGTATTTCAGAGAGGGGATATCCTCTCATTTTTTAATATAAGAAACATGTCAGTTGAGAATGGAAAAACCCAAGTTTTTCCAAAGAGATTTCTGAGAAAGGAAACCTGCACAGAGGAAGCAGAAACCTCAGAAGCAACAGAAGAGCGGGCCAAAAGCCTTCAAAAGCCTATTACAGTGCTCTCCAATATCTCTATTTTTGAATTAACACATGATTCTCCTAAACATCAAGAAAAGTTAGATGACTTATTAAGGAAGATCAAGGTGAAGCCGAATACCACGCCCGAAGATTTGGCACAAATAGTAAATCAGGCGATGACAAATGCGCCTATTACCTTTTCAGATGAGGACCTGCCAAAGCCTCACTCATTCCACAATAATGCACTATACATTGTGGTAAGGACCCGGGGGATGACTGTCCCGCATGTGCTCATTGATGGGGGTAGCAGCCTCAACATTTGCCTAGAGATGACAGCGAAAGCACTGGGATTGAAAGAGGAAGAATATGTGCTTGACCCTATCACTATCTATGGCTTCGATAATCATGGGCAAACTGCTAAGGGCAAGATCTTCCTGGAAATTTTTATCAACTACTCAGTACACACCGTCTTATTCCATGTCGTCAATGTGCCGTCGACTTACAATCTTTTGTTGGGACGAACATGGATCCACAATGCCAATGTTGTTCCATCAACTCTCCACCAGTGCATCAAGTGGTCCAAAGGTGGAATGATCACTACCATTTTGGGCGAAGACCCTGAAGAAAGGCTGCCACAGCCTATGATTCCTTATCCAACATTCACAGCTAATATTCCAAGCATCCGAGAAGCGGATGAAATCAATCTCAGTGACAGCCTAGAGATGCTGAAATTAAAAGATGTCATGGACGAAGAGAATGTTGCAGCTACAATCCAATGGCAGGGACCTTGTTTCTTCAAGCTAGGAGGATGCATTAATTACACCTCCTTCAAAGATCATCCCTTATTTCCTCAGTTTCCTAAAGCAAGAAAGGGATTCGATCTGTTGATCAAACATGGATATCAGCCATTCCGAGGCATGGGGAAAGATGAAGACGGCATGATAGAGCCCATCATTCCAGTTCAGCATGCAGACAGTTCCGGGTTGGGGTTCATCGGCCAGGATTCCAGCAAAAAGACAGTTTTTGTCAGAGGAAGCCAATGAAGAGATGATGCCTTAGTTTTTCCTGCTTTTCTATTCTCATTTCTTTGTTTAAATCTTGTAGGGACAACACAGTCCCATCTTTTTCAGAGTCTTGTAAATACTTTACTTCAATCAATGAAAGATCAAGCTTTTTTCTTTATATTCGGGCATCTATCATTTCCTTCTTATACTTTGTCTATGTCATTGCTCTTTGCTTTATACAAAAATTTGTTTTGGCTTGTACGTTCCTCTGAAAACCTCTTTTTGGCATTTTCAGGACCATTAACTCCTGAATCAATGACAAAATTCGTTATCAATCCCAAGTATCTAAAATTGGCAAGGTTTCCTGAGATGAAAGACAAAGCAGAAGTCAGTCAGGCAGCAGAGCAGACCGAAGAGCCAACCGAATTTGATTCCACTATTCAGGAATTGCCAGAATTTGCTCTCATTCAGAAGCAGGATGAACCCTTATCTTTGGTTCAAGATCCAACCGAGGATATCAACATTGGGTCGAAAGATGATCCAAAAATTCTCAAAATCGGGTCGAGTCTAAGCGAAATTGAAAAAGCTAGACTCATACAATTCCTCGAAAAGCATCAGGAAGTATTTGCTTAGACTTACGAAGATATGCCAGGATTGGATATCAAGCTGGTTGAGCATCGACTCAAGTTGAAACCAAAAGCCAAACCAATCAAGCAGAAATTGAGGAAATTAGACCCTCGAATTGAGCAACAAGTCAAGGAAGGACTTGAAGATTTATTGAAAGCAGGCTTCATTCGGGCCATTGATTACCCAGATTGGTTAGCAAATATCGTGGCAGTCCCTAAAAAGAACGGAAAAGTTTGGATTTGCATCGATTTCAGGGATCTCAATAAGGCCACCCCGAAAGATGATTATCCACTTCCTAATATTGACCTGTTGATCGATAGCACAACAGGTCATGCCATGTTTTCTTTCATGGACGGATATTCAGGTTATAATCAAATCAAGCTGGCCATTCGTGATCAGTCCAAGACTTCATTTACTACTCCATGGGGAACCTTTTGCTACACAGTCATGCCATTTGGACTCAAAAATGCCGGGGCAACCTATCAGAGGGCAATGGTTGTTATTTTCCATGATCAAATGCACAAGAATATGGATGCATATGTGGATGACATTTTGGTTAAGTCTAAAGAAGAAGAGGATCACCTCGATGCTCTTAGTCAAGTTTTTGAAAGACTTATTCTCTATAAATTAAGACTTAACCCTCAGAAATGTGTTTTTGGAGTTGAGTCCGAAAAATTACTCGGCTTCATTATCAGCAAGAAGGGAATCGAGGTGGATCCGGCCAAGGCAAAAGCCATTATTGATATGCCGTCTCCAACTAATCTTAGAGAACTGCGAAGCTTTCAAGGGCACATTCAGTCTATTCGCAGATTCATCTCTAATCTGGCCATGAGATGCGAGCCTTTCAACCATTTGCTTAGAAAAGGAGTTAAATTCGAATGGGGATCAGAATGCCAGCTCTCGTTTGAGCGCATTAAGCAATATCTCCTTAATCCACCAGTGTTGAAGCCGCCAAAGTTGGGAAAACCTCTTCTACTGTACATTTCTGTCAATCAGAATGCCTGTGGTGGATTCCTCGCACAGTATAAAGAGGGTAGCCTGATAGAGCACGCCATCTACTACGTGAGCAAAACATTCATTGATTATGAAAAGAAGTACTCTCAGATGGAGAAAACTTGTCTAGCTCTGGTTTGGATGTGCCAGAAGTTAAGACATTACTTGCTGGCTTCTGAAATCAAGTTCCTATCAAAGCTTAATCCTCTCAGATACATCTTGGAACAACCATTTCTCACTGGACGGATTACAAAGTGGAAAGTCCTTCTGATGCAATATGATTTAGAGTATGTCTCTCAAAAGTCGATTAAAGGCCAAGCAATTGCAGATCAGTTGGCAGATTTCCCTTTGACGGAAGAAATTAAAGCAGAAGATGATTTTCCTGATGAGCACATCTGTAATATCCAACAGCCCCCAGTTTGGAACTTGTTCTTCGATGGCTCTAAAAATATGTCTGACATCGGGATTGGAGTCTTGCTAATCACTCCAGAAAAATAAATGATCCCTTATTCTCTCAAACTTGGTTTCCAATGCACTCATAATATGGCCGAGTATGAAGCTTTAATACAAGGCCTCAGAATTCTGCAAAGTTTTAATATCAAGAGAGTGCACGCCTTTGGCGACTCTTTACTTGTTGTCAGTCAAGTTAACACTGAATGGCAAGTAAAAGATTCAAAATTGATTTCGTATCAGAAGATCGTCTTAGCTCTTGTGGACAGCTTCGAAGAATTTCAGCTCAGTCACATTAGAAGAGAGCATAATTAGATAGCTGATGGTTTAGCCAGTCTGGGCTCCATTCTATCCTTCAAAGGTGGTGAATCATGTCGTTCTTTCAAAGTTGGCGGACTTGAGCAACCTGCTTTCGATTCAATTATGCAAGTAAACTAGGTTAATCAGAAGGAAAAACCTTGGTAACAAGATATCAAAAATTTTATTGAGACTGGTGAATTTCCACCAGAAATGTCAAAAAGGGAGCAACGTGCGATTCAACGTATGTCTACCCGCTATTTCATTCTGGCCAATGTCCTCTACTGCCGTGGGTTCAGTTCTGAGTATTCAAGGTGCTTAGACAAAGAAGAAGCTATGAAAGTTATCCAAGAGGCACATGAAGGGATTTGTGGTGGCCATGTCGGCTATCAAACTCTCGTCAAGCAGATCGTCCGAGCAAGGTACTATTGGAATACCATGCAGCGGGATTGTCATTGATTTGTGAAGAAGTGCGTCAAGTGCCAATTACACGCGCCTTACATTCATGCTCCGGCCACATATCTACAATCAGTTGTTTCTCCTTGGCCATTTTCGATATGGGCTTTCGATGTCGTCGGCCCAATTACTCCTTTCGCTTCCAACGGCCATAAATACTTCCTGGCTGCGACAGAGTATTTCACAAAATGGGTTGAAGTTGTTACTCTACGCACAGTAGAAGGCCGCCATGTGGTTTCTTTCATTCACAAGAACATTCTTTGCCACTTCGGCATTCCGCATGACATTGTTTCAGACAATGGAACTCATTTTAAAAATGAAAGGATGAAAACATTTTGTTCTAAATTCAGAATTTCCCATCATTTCTCAGCTCCCTATTATCCTCAAGGGAACGGCCAAGCAGAGACAACCAATAAGATTCTCATCCGTATTTTGGAAAGGACTGTGAAGACAGGTCGAGATTGGCATGAGAAAATTCATGACGCACTTTGGGCATATCAGACCACCATTCGGACTCCGACTAATGTCACTCCTTCAGAACTTGTTTACGGAACTAAAGTGGTATTGCCTCTCCATGTCCAAAAGCCCGCTCTCAAGTTTGCTTCACTTATAGAATTGCCACTCGATCAGTATCAACAGCAGAGATTGGTGCAGCTAGATTTACTAAATGAAAAAAGGCTCAAGGCAGCAAAGCACGCTCAAGCTTATCGGCAGAGGATAGCTCGACACTATGCCAAGTCTGTCATTGAGAGAAAATTTCGAGTTAACGATTTGGTACTCAGATCAACGACTCATCTCAAGCATCGACCATGGGGCAAGTGGTCACCCAATTGGGAAGGCCCTTATGTGGTTAAGGAAGCGCTTCCTCGCAATTCATATCATTTAATCAACGCAGATGGAGTGGAGATGCCAGATCCCATCAATGCTTTGCATTTGAAGAGGTTTTATACCTGTGTTATCGTCGCAAAATTTTTCCCGTCTTCCCTTCCTTGCGGAAGAGAGAGGGAAATGCTTTCGCGATTCAAACTTGACCGTATTTTGGAAATTGTTTTGAAATACTCGCCTCTGTTTTGAAATTTGCGGGAAAATCCATGGGATGGGGCTCGACCTGTCGGTACAAGGTTCGACCGTTCCTGCCGCCTTTAACAGGGGTAATCGAACCAAGGACCAAAATTATGCTTGACTTAGCGAAATTATCGAAATTGTATTCTATCCTAAATGCACAGAGAATTCAGGCATGTGCTATGAGATTTTGGAAAATGTAAATTGGAAAATATGATGTATGCTCAGAAAACATTTAGAGTTGAAAAGCATTTCTCAGAAAAAGATGGAAATCAGTCTCTCAAGAAAACTCAGACGAAGAAGGTTTGAAATCTCGAGAAAGTTTATAAAGAGTTGGAAAATCATGAAGAAGTGAGAGTCTTGAGAAAAATCTTGAGAAAGTTTATAAAGACTTGGAAAATTATGAAGAAGTGAGACTCTCGAAAAAATCTTGAGAAAGTTTATCAGATTTGAAAAATCATGAAGAAATGGAAATCTCAGGAAAATTTTGAGAAAGTTTAGAAAGACTTGTAAAACCATGAAGAAATGAGAATCTCAGGAAAATTTTGAGAAAGTTTAGAAAGACTTAGAAAACCATGAAGAAATGAGAATCTCAGGAAAACTGAAGGAATTCTTGAGAAAAGATGAACATTTGAAAAGGAAAGCACTTGTTGAGAAAATACAGACTTTGAGAATTTTCTTAAGAAAAGGACAGGAAATTTATAGGAAAAATTTATTGGAGAAGGAAATTCAAAACTTAGGAAATTGAAATCCTGAGAATCTGGTTTTTTGCAATATCTGAAAATCAACTTGGATTCTTGAGAAAATGAGAAATTCCTTTGAAAAGAATCTTAAGGAAATAACTTTTTAAGGAAAATCACAGGAAAACATTTGATTTGGGAAATCCAACTCCGAATATTATCATAGTTTCTTGAGAAAATCGATTCCATGAAGTGAAAATCTTTTGAGAAAATCATGAGAAAAACAAATGATGCAGATGATGTGAATGAATGAATGCACTTTTGAAAAGATTTCTGAAAATTTTATTGGAAAAATGTGGATTAGACCAAAGTAAATCCTTCACATATTCTGACTGTGGCCATGAATATATTCAGGGTTTATTTGAATTAATTCACAATATTTTGAAAACATTGGAAATATGAAGTGCATTTTCAAGATAGCCTAAGAGTGTAGGCTCAATGTGACTGGTAGAGAGATGATGGATCTGGGTCTCGTCCATATTCCGACTAGGGCCGTAAATATGGACTCCACCGAGTTCATCAACTCTCTAAGAGTTGGTGCACGTGCTATTCGTGTTCATCCACGGTGGGTTTTGAAAATTGAGATATATGCATCATAGAATCAGGATATTACTGAAATCAAACTATATGAGATGCGGCCTAATCTAAGCAGTAAAAGTAAATCTTATTCCAAGGTTTACATCGGATTGTTACATTGCATAACATAAAGTAAAAGAAAATTGAAATGGAGCCAAGGAATCAACCACTTCTAGATTTTCCTGCAAAATGAGAGTTAGTACAAAATAAACAAGGAAATGGACATATATATATATAATATATACAACGAAGAGACATATACATATATCAAAATGCTAAAATAGGTGCTAAATGTCATGTAACGATGGAGGTGTAACTATATGAGAAAATATATGGATGTTCATACATGGAAATAAGAGCACATGAAGATATATATATATATATATAAGTATATATCTATGTATATATATATACATATATATATACATATATACGTATACATATAGATAAATATATATAGATATACATATATATATAGATATATATATACATATAATGAGAAAATGTGTACATACTAATGGAAATTACGTATAATAGGTAAACCCAGAAATTACAGGTATATACAGTTTCTGTAGGTGATTTCACACAACCATACTTCTCAAATTATAATGCAATTTCCAGTAAAAATGGGTATGGAGCTTCCCTATATATCCATAATGAAGCACGCCAAAGATGGTTGGGAGATCACGATTGGATATAGAGATATCCGTTCAGGAATATGGCCAAATATCAAGACTGCACACTTGCAGCAGAAAATGAATGTGCAGGAAATGGGTTGTGGAAGCATCATGGGCTATTTCAAGGATATCATGAAAAGGATATGAAAAGCTTGGTGAAAAGGTGAAAATGTCGTGGAAAATGATGAAACAATATGTATAATTGGTGCTGCAAATGGGGTGATATTATAACAATATAGCTAACAAGAATTTAGCACTAAGCTAAGCAAAATCTCATAAGACCAAGGGTGATGTTCCAGCCATAGCTTCATAAAACAGGGATTTTAACAGCAAGCTAGGCAAAATCTCATAAATCGAATGATGGTGTTCCAACATAACTTCATAAAAACAGGAATTTGCATATCAAGCTCATAAATCAAATGATGAAGTTCCAACATATCTTCATAAAACAAAAATTTGAACATCAAGCTCATAAATCAAATGATGATGTTACAGACCATAGCTTCATAAAACAGAATTTTGAGCATCAAGCTCATAAATCAAATGATGATATTCCAGCCCATAGCTTCATAAAAACAGAAATTGTAGCATCAAATGATGAAGTTCCAGCCATAAATTCATAAAACAGGAATTTGCATATTAAGCTCATAAATCAAATGATGATATTCCAGCCCATAGCTTCATAAAAACAGAATTTTGAACATCAAGCTCATAAATCAAATGATGATATTCCAGCCCATAGCTTCATAAAAACAGCAATTGTAGCATCAAATGATGAAGTTCCAGCCATAACTTCATAAAACAGGAATTTGCATATCAAGCTCATAAATCAAATGATGAAGTTCCAACATATCTTCATAAAACAGAAATTTTAACATCAAGCTCATAAATCAAATGATGATGTTCCAACATATCTTCATAAAACAGAAATTTTAACATCAAGCTCATAAATCAAATGATGATGTTCCAGCCCATAGCTTCATAAAAACAGAAATTGTAGCATCAAATGATGAAGTTCCAGCCATAACTTCATAAAATAAGGATTTGCATATTAAGCTCATAAATCAAATGATGAAGTTCCAGCCATAACTTCATAAAACAGAATTTTGAACATCAAGCTAAGCAAAATTTCATAAATCAAATGATGAAGTTTCAGCCATAACTTCATAAAACAGAATTTACCCTCAAGCTAAGCAAAATTTCATAAATCAAATGATGAAGTTTCAGCCATAACTTCATAAAAACAGAATTTTAGCAGCAAGCTTAAACAAAATTTCATAAATCAAATGATGATATTCCAACATAGCTTCCTAAAACAGAAATTTAGCATTAAGCTTAAACAAAAGATGATCACCTAAATCAAATAGTGATGTAGTTGGGCTGAATGAAGTGGAGAACAAGTTGGAATCTCTGCTGGATTGGGGATCTCCTGCTGCTTGGGCTGAAGTGGAGATGGGGAAACGTTGGCTGGGCTGGAATGGATGCCAACGTTGGGTTGGCTGAAGGCAAATAGGGAGATGAATGGCTGCTGAGGGAAATGGGCTGAAGAAAAATGGGTAAAGAAGCTGGGTTGTGGCTGGGCTGCAGCTGTTTGAGACAGCAGCTTGCTCCTTGCTGAATGGTTGATGAAGGATGGCAGGGATACGTTGGGTTATGGCTGAAGGAAGTGGAAATGGATGATGGGCAGCAACCGGCTGGAGTGTTTGGTGGCTGGGCTGAAGGCAAAGTGGAGGATGGGTAGCAGCCGACTGGAAGCTGAAGAAGTTGAAGACCACGTTGGCTGGTGTCTCCTGTTGGTGAGCTGAAGAAGGTGAGAAACACGTTGGATGGTGTTTCCTGTTGGTGGACTCTAAAGAAAAGGCAGCCTCCTGCTGGACCTTTGCTGCGGCTGGGTTGAAAGTGGATGGGTAAACGTTGGCTGAAGGATGATGCAGGAACCGTGGGCTAGTTGAAGGCTATGGCTGGACTGAAGAAGGTAATCTTCAGCTGCTGTTGGAGGTGAAAGGGGCTCCACCTGAGAAGTCCCACCTGCAAAACAAAAAAAAGAAAACCCAATTCTCGGCCAGGCTTCCTCCCTCTCCATCGGCTAATGACTACTCTTTAAAACTTTCAGCCCCTAAAAAAAAAACGCAGCCTTTTCATTTATGAGGTTCCGTTATCATTTTTTTGAAATTTTTTTCAAATTGGACTTCAATGCTACCGTTTTAAAAAGGGCGCATCTTTTTTTTTTCGAATGTTTCATTTCATTTACCTAAGTTCTAGGTAAAAATGAAATTTATTATGTTATTTTTTTGTTTTGAAAGTGTCGGCTGTGCCATTTAAGGCTGCCTCCTTCTAAAAAAAACTTTATTTAACAAATAAAAAGAGATAAAATAAAAAATATGAGAGGCTTTTATGGAAATGCCACCTCAACCCACTTTTAAAATCCTTTTAAAAATAAAGTTTTGTTTTGTTTTTGGAAGTCTTTTATTTTCAATTGGGGTGCCACATGTGTGTGGGCCCACTATCTAAACAAAATAAATAAATAAATATTGAGAAAAATTCGCAAATTGGTATGAACTTCGGGTGGGTCCCGCTTGAGAATAAACAACTTACCTGAGAGTCTGAGTATGATGCTAGTTCAAAGGCGGGTCCCGCTCCATTTATTTGAAAATACGAGATAAAACATTATTTATTTTCAAAAATTTGGAAAAATTGGGTTTTCAATGCAAAAATATATGGATAAATGTAAAAAAAATTGTAAAGAGATTTAAAATCTTTTGCAAAAAGCTTTCAGATAAAATCTTTAAAATCAATATCCAAATATCCAGATTGTTTTCTTGAGAAAATTTTTGTAATTCAAAGTCCTAGGGGTAAAATGGGAAAATTTGGTAATTTTGAATACCCAGGGTTTGAAAAATCAATTTGAAAAAGTTTAAAAAAATCAAATCTGGATTGACAATTTTGAAAATCAAGAGTTCTGGATCTCAACTGACATGCTATGCAGTGAAATGATGCAATGCTATGCAAAGACATGTTCTATAAAATGTCACTCTGAGCTCGGACTTGGAAATTTTAGCTTTTTGTCCAGAAAAAGGATTTTGAAATTTTGCAATTTGAAGATATCTCTGAATCTAAATATAGAAATTTTGAGGCTCAAGAATGAAATTTTAGACTTTCTGCAAGATCTAAACTCAGAAATGGACCATTTTGCCCTTCATTGATTTCAGAGAACTGAAATGTGCTGATTGAGGGCGATGTCAAGAAGGTGAGTGAAAATTTGGGGTGTTTACAACCTGAAATATTCATTTTAAAGCCTTTGTACTCTTCAAAGAGCCATTTCAATAAAAACAATGATCTTCTATCAATTCTTACGTTCTTTTCCATGATACTGGGCATTTTATTTTTGATCTATGATCATCTCCTTTCATCATATGCAGGCAGGATTAGACGAAAGCTCTTTTCCTCAAATTTTGTTAACTCTCAATTGATCTTGTGATCTTTATTGTCATTTCATTTGATTCACTTTTGATTTGATCAAATTTACATCAAGCTAATGCGCATTTATGTTAAGTTTTAACCAATTTTTCAATCTTATTAAAATTTCATCTACCTTTATCTTTAAAATGTACCCTTTCAGGATAAGGGATAAACCTGATGCCTCCTTTCAATGAGGTATTCTTTTTATTATTTCCCCCGTTCAGGATAAGGGGATAAATCTTGAATTATCTTCTAAAAACTCATTTTGAAAATCTAGCTCATCTTCAAAACCCAGCTCTCGCACTGGTTATTTTTCAAAATTGAGCTCATTTGGAAAATCCGGTTCTCACACTGGTAACCTTCTAAAATCAGTCTTCTGACCAAAGACTTTTCTCCTTCTAAATTCAAGTTCTGACTTAAATCTCCCAAAACTTCATGTATTTTCAAAAGATCCAGCTTTTTGCCGGTCATGTATTTCCAAAAGATCCAACAATCGTTGGTCATGTATTTCCAAAGGATCCAACACTCGTTGGTCAGGTATCTCCAAAGGATCCAGCATCTCGCTGGTCATGTATTTCCAAGGGATCCAGCATCTCGCTGGTTATGTATTTCCAAAAGATCCAGCATCTCGCTGGTCATGTATTTCCAGAGGATCCAACATCTCGTTGGTCCTGTATTCCAAAAGATCCAGCTCCCGCTGGTCGTGTATTCCAAAAGATCAAACCCTTAGGGTGCGACTCCTCAATTCTATCATTCTCCAAACCTTCAAGATTTTCAATCTTTTAAAATTCTATCAGTTTCCCAACCTTTGGTTACAATATCTTCAAAATCTCATCATTTTCTCAACCTTCGGGTTATAACCTCCTAAATTCAATCACTTTCAAACCATCAGATTAAATCATTTATTTTTCAAATCCAGTGTTTTCACTGGTCAGGATTTTCAAATCTAGTTTTTATAACTGGTCGGGATTTTCAAATCCAGTTTTATAACTGGTCGGGATTTTCAAATCCAGTTTTATAACTGGTCGAGATTTTCAAATCCAGTTTTTATAACTGGTCGGGATTTTCAAATCCAGTGTTTTCACTGGTCGGGATTTTCAAATCCAGTTTTATAACAGGTCGGAATTTTCAAATCCAGTTTTAAAACTGGTCGGGATTTTCAAATCCAGTGTTTTCACTGGTCAGGATTTTCAAATCCAGTTTTATAACTGGTCGGGATTTTCAAATCCAGTTTTTATAACTGTCGGGATTTTCAAATCCAGTGTTTTCACTGGTCGGGATTTTCAAATCCAGTTTTATAACTGGTCGGGATTTTCAAATCTAGTGTTTTCACTAGTCGGGATTTTCAAATCCAGTTTTATAACTAGTCGGGATTTTCAAATCCAGTTTTATAACTGGTCGGGATTTTCAAATCCAGTTTTATAACTGGTCGGGATTTTCAAATCCAGTTTTTATAACTGGTCGGGATTTTCAAATCGAGTGTTTTCACTGGTCGGGATTTTCAAATCCAGTTTTATAACTGGTCGGGATTTTCAAATCCAGTTTTATAACTGGTCGGGATTTTCAAATCCAGTGTTTTCACTGGTCGGGATTTTCAAATCCAGTTTTATAACTGGTCGGGATTTTCAAATCCAGTTTTTATAACTGGTTGGGATTTTCAAATCCAGTTTTTATAACTGGTCGGGATTTTCAAATCCAGTGTTTTCACTGGTCGGGATTTTCAAATCCAGTTTTTATAATTGGTTGGGATTTTCAAATCCAGTGTTTTCACTGGTCGGGATTTTCAAATCCAGTTTTATAACTGGTCAGGATTTTCAAATCCAGTTTTATAACTGGTCGGGATTTTTAAATCCAGTTTTATAACTGGTCGGGATTTTCAAAATCCATTTTTTTTAAAATTGGTCGGGATTTTCAAATCCAGTGTTTTCACTGGTCGGGATTTTCAAATCCAATTTTATAACTGGTCGAGATTTTCAAATCGAGTTTCTATAACTGGTCGGGATTTTAAAATCCAGTTTTCATAACTGGTCGGGATTTGAAATCCAGTGTTTTCGCTGGTCGGGATTATCAAAATCCAGTTTCTCATAGACTGGTCGGGATTTCCAAAAACCTAATGTATTTCATCAGTCTAGTTTTCTAAAGTCTAATTTCTTACACCATTTCTTTAAATTACAGCTAAATGTCTCATCAAAATCTATATTTAATGATTATTTCACAAGGAATTTGTGAAAACTTTGCCAATTTGCTCAAAACACCTGTTGATTCTAAAAATCTGACTATACAAAAAGAATTTTCTCAGATTACCCCTAATATTTCTTTCCAAAAAGGTGAAGCTTTTTGCGAAAAAGAGGTAAAATTCAAATCTTTTTCTGTTGATCAACCAAAAGGATGTAAGAAATGTCCTCGATATGATCAATAAAAGAAATCTTAAATGATGTTGAAAAGCCAGAAGCGAATTGATATTGATCTTAGCTATGGCGCATGTTTTAAAATGACTTTCTGGCAATCAGGCAGTGGAAATATCTTGAGCCATAAGAAGAATACACTCAATCCATATCTCCTTATTTATTCATCTAAAGCATCAGTCAAATATCCGAAAAAGAGATCTCTCGATTGTCGTCAAGATGAAGGCGAATTAAGTGAGTGGATCCACGGGGCCAACGAAGATTTGAAACATCTCCAAGATGACGAAGTTTGTGACAGATCCTTCCAGGGAAAGTTCGGATCACTGTCGAGATGAAGGCAAATGCGATGAACCTACCGACAAACCCTAAAAGATATTTGATTTCTGCTATCATCTAAATAACTTTTGAGCCAATGTCATCATATATAATCCCTGAGAAAAAGAAGGATCGGAACATCTCCAAGATGAAGGAGTTTGTGACATACCCTTCCCTGAAAAAGAGAGAAAAGTCAGGACATCCAAATGAAAGATGATGTGAAAAACCGAGAAAGTCCAATGACTCAAAAAGAGTGCAAAAAGATCATCGTGGGAAAACACCCAGATATCAAACTGCCAAAAGTTGCCAGAAGTCATCTTTTCTCAGGCAAAATTCTTTTATTAATATCTCTTCATTTCCTACTTTTATGAAATTAAGAATATTTCTTCTATTCTCATATCAGGGAAATGGATAGCTTCCTTGAAGAAAATCATGAGCGCTAAAATTTTGAATTTGACTCTTAGAACTGAGGAGTTAACCTCATTGGAGGAAATACTCTAGGTAAAAGAGGGAATATCTTCGCACATACGTGCACATTTCCAAGCATTTGAATCAGTTATAGTTTTATCTTATTGGCAAAATTTTCTAGATACTCCAAGAATGAAATAAACATTCAATATCTATTTTTGATGCAACTTAGCATTGTCTATATCTTCCAGAAGAGTTGCCTCATTCAGTTGAAGTATCTCTTTCTGTCCCATCGCGGTTTCTTCAGTCAAGAATTTCGTGTGGTGTTACCCACTCAGGATAAGGGTCAAACCTGAGCCATCTGCGAGAGGTCATTTACTTTAAAAAGCCATTTTCAGTCTCAACAATGAGACGCTCAATTTCTTCCCCTTTTCGAAGCTTTAGGGAACCCTATATTTTCCTCCTCTCGTAAAACCCCTTTTCGGATTTGTTCGTTCAAGTTTCGAAGGTCTCATTATGGTTTCTCCATTTGAGAAATCCATATGGTAGATTTCCTATCCAGGTTAAGAGTTAACTCGGAACCTCGCCTCGCGAGGTATCTTCCTTGCAGGTTTGGGTTAAACCTGAGTCTTGTTCCTATAAAATTCCTCATTTTAACAAGATGATTTCTTCTAATCCCATCATGGTTCTTCCCATCGAGGAATCCATGCTTTGTATATCCATCCAAGAAAGGATCATACTTAAGCTTCATTTCACGAGGCATTTTCCAAAAATATCCCATCAAGGTCCCCATGTGTTCCTTTCCTCATTTTCAAAATTCATCTTGATATATTTTCGTCCCATCCAGGTTAAGAGCTAAACCTGAATCATTCCAAAAAGAGTATCGTGTCTCATCCATGAGACCTGATCAAAATTCTCATTTCCCACCATTTCAGAATTTTCACTCAAAGTCCCATCACGATTTCCTCATTTCTATTATTTGACTACATCATTTTCGAGGATTTCGTCTCCCCAAAACCATTCAGAATAAGGTTCTGAGCCTGAAAGGCTATATTTTCAAAAAAATCTTTCCACACCTAGTTCGGATCTACTGATTGGAGCTTTTTTTAAAATTTGGAGTGTTATCTTTGCCACTAAGCTCGGCTTTCAACCGGCTTATTAGCAAAGAGGGGAATCTGTGAACACCCCAAATTTTTCAAAGTTTTGTAAAAATGACCCTTTTGCCCCTGACTCTATTTTTTGAGAAAATCAAAGTGATTTCAAAGCTAAATTTCAGTCTTTCTTCAGATTTCTGGATTAAATTCCACATTGATATATTCAAATTAAACTCCGGGTCAGAACTCAGTATTTTAAATCCAAATCTGAGCCCCGTTGTCCGATTTCCAAAATAAAATCACAAAAATACCAAAAAATGATTTTGAAAGGCTCGGGCGGCTCATTCGGCACTCTGTTGGATCCTCGGCCCTATATTTCTCAGTTCGAGGTTGTAAACCTCGAATATTTCTAAAAAATTCGGACATAAACCCATTTTCTGAAGAAATTTTCTCAAAATAGCTTTTAAATTCTCAGAGAAATTCCCTTTTGTAAATATTTTTGCAAAAAAAACACAAAAAATTAGTTTTAATCTTCGTCTTCTCGTAAGATTTTAGGACTTTATTCTAAAAATGCAAAAAAAAAATGGAAAAATAAACTAAAAACCAAAAAATTGGGAAAAATTACAAGAAAAACGAAGGATTTTTAAGCCTTTTTGCCAAAAACCTCATTCCCTAACCATTTTTACAAAAATTCCTTAAAAGGAGTCCTCTTATTGGAAAATGAGAAAATCTACAACGAAGTCCTCCCGCGCACTCCTCTCTCTCATTTCTACCCTCCATCTTCAAACGGCCTTCTCTTCTCTTAACCTTCGATCCTTAACAAACTCCCCTCTCGAATGATCCAAGCTCCTTTAAGAAGAGACCTCCATCACTTCTCGAGCATCCATTTTTTTCTTTCTGATCAGCATCTCTTCGTCCCCACTATCGACCAAGTTCTCTCGGCAAAAACCCATTACAATCCACCAATTTCATCCGGGTTTTTCATCGATATTTTCTCCTGACTGAGTTTCCTTCTAAACCATTATTGACATCCATCTCCAACCTTCCCCTTTGTGGTACATTTCCATCTACCTTCCTCCAGGCTCCCTCTGGGCATAGACTCTTCTCACGATAAGGAGATCCCTACAATAGAAAGAGGGGAAATCTCTGCTCTCTCTCTAAAAAGCTCCAGCAAGCATGAGAAATGAACAAAACTGCCCTTCGGGTTCCACTGAAAGAGCATCAACATCCTTCTGCCAAATCTCTGCAGCTCATTGGGCTTCATAGCAAGCATTCGTTCCCTTCCTTCAGCATCCCTCGAGACCTCTCCCCTATAAAAGACTGGTAAGAGTCCCTTGCTCACCTCCGATTTTCTGCATTACTATATTTTGCTTTCCTTCTCCCATTTCCTTGTTTCTGCATTTTGTTTTGTCTTGATTATGTCCCATCGATGCATCATCGAGTATGTCGGCTTTCTTGTAGTAAGGCCGACCTCTTGTATGCAAAAATTAACAGGGATCATGATGTCCCAACATTCGATTTCTTTTTTTTTTTACTCCGATTTTAGTTTGTGTCTTAATCTTCGACTTGCATCTATTTCCTAAGTTTTATTTCCAGTTCTTACCTGCATTCCACTTTAATTTACCTCGATTTCTATTGCTTTATTCTCACTTTGATTCCTGTTCTTGATTTATTTCGAGTTATGTTGGGTTTATTTGTCTCATTTTACCACCCTCTGTAACGATGAACTGCTTATAGCAGCCTCGGCTTATAGGGGTAATATCTGCGGAATTTTCATATTCCCATATTTCCTCCACTGTGGCTCTGCAATTCAGCATAGAACTGCTTTGCTCATGCATAAGTGAACTTTTGTTCACGCGTAATTCTCTCTGTAAGGATAACCGATCCATTGATCTCGACTCCCATCCTCATTCTGTTATATTTTGATTTGATCTCCAATTAACTTTGAATCGTGATCTTTTTTTTTTATTTTTTTTATTTTTTATTTATTTTGGAGGCATAAGGACTCCCTGTGTTCGATCGAGTAGCCATGTAATGGCTGATCA
Source organism: Nuphar pumila (assembly GCF_984573655.1). Classification (NCBI taxonomy): domain Eukaryota; kingdom Viridiplantae; phylum Streptophyta; class Magnoliopsida; order Nymphaeales; family Nymphaeaceae; genus Nuphar; species Nuphar pumila. The sequence continues at coordinate 19,992,369 of NC_143257.1, read as the reverse complement.
AGCGAACTTCCAATAATTAAATGCTAGAGTCCCTTCTCTCACTAGCTTCGAATTAGTATTCGGTAAACCCCACAATATCTGGTTGCACACCTACATCCTCAAATGTCAATAGCTTAACCCTTCTCATTTTTTTTCTTTCTTCTTCTTATTGTTACCTTTGATCATTTTTTTTATATCTGGCTATCATTTTTCTTCTCTCGATGGTGTTATGTACCCATCAAATTATGGCGGCCATCACTGAATGATTCAGCAGGATCTTTGATTCTGAAGGTGCTATCGCCCTATCATTTTTTGTTTTTGGGTTTCTATTTCGTTTGATTGTTCTGGTCTTGCCATCACCTTATAACTTCTGTATGTCTTTTTTTGGTGCCTCTATGCTAGTATGGATTGTGGTTTATCCAGTTCCTGTGTAATATTAAGCTGTAGTTTTGCCCATAATCTCTTACTCTACATCTCTTTGGTCATGATATGATTGATTAGGTTGCTCCTCATGGCGTATATCCACCTGGTTTCCATATCATTCTTATATCCTCTCGGCAATATGTATTTGATGTTTTGTTCGATTTATCTTCTTCGATTTAGTTTTGAGCCTCATCTGTACACGTGCATGTTTTCTTCAATCCCTCACACCTCATACAACAGTTACGTACTGCTATTGACCACTTAGTGTCCCCATTGCTTTCCTGTCCCCTTTCATTGTTATCCTATAACAATTGATTTCAGTCTTATATGTTTTTGAATTTGATCTATGGTGTTTAAAGATTTATTATCTAGTCTGATTTATGCTTGCTGTTCTTACAAGTTTTCTTCCCTCTGATATCACATAATATTATCATTGTATAGTTATTCTTGAGTTGGCTATGCATCTTTTGAATTTTCTTTGTATTTATTAGGTCCGGCACCATCACCATGTCTTGCACTTTAGTTATTCTTTTTTTTTTTTTTATGTTGCCTCTGCCCCGAGTCAGTCCAACATATATTTTAGCCATGGCGATAGAACAATACACCCTAACTACACTTCTGTGTTATATTTCTGCACATTGGCATATCTTTCTTTCAAATCCCTGAGGGCAAACCACCATATCATGCACCTTCACGAGACCCGTGAGAAGAGCACTGAAAGGGTTCAAATCTAGAATCCAGAAGCAGGAATTAGTGCAGCTGCGGAGGAAACTTGCAGATGCCTCTATTAAAGGGTTACAATTGTTAGACAAAAAGCAGGTTTTAAAAAAAAAAAGGGGTTTGCTGGTATGCGCATGGTCAATATACTTCTATCTTAAAAAAAAAAAAAGAGCAAAAACATTATAAAAGGCCTGGCGGGATCCTTTTTTTTGTGATGTTACAAAGGCTTTTGAGCAACAGGCGTTGGACCAACAGCAGAACAAACCAATAACTGTTGCTTCATGAGCACTTTCTGAAGAAAACATGAAACTGATTCAAAAACTTGGTGGTGGTAGAACAGGGGAGGCCTAATTTCCTTCCATCACTGCTTGGGTTGTTGGCTGATTATGATTTGTAATCAGTTGTGGTGAATGCCCCAACTGTTGTGAGAAATTCACAGGTGCAAGTTCAGCAGCAAGTGTGGATGCATCCCTAGTTCCACTCCATTCCAATTCCATCAATGCTCAACATATGGCATTTGGCTCACATTGTACACTTGTTGTTAAATAACTTTTTCCTGCAAATGATATTGCTTATCAGAATTTTATTTTGTCATCATTTTACAGCATCCCTTCAAAACTCCTTCTGCTGTTACAATTACCGCAGTGGTCACGCCCACATTTTTTTTTTATATATGTCCATTCAATTATTCAACATTTGATCCCTTTTATATATCATAATAATCACTTTTTGTAGATTTAATATGTTCATTGTTCTTGTGCTTATCGCATATCTCATTGCACAGTATCTCACCTTATGAATTTTCCACTTCATAAAATTTAACATCACTCACTGCATGATATCTTAGTACCTCTTATCATATCCATCCTGCACTTCACAAATGCACAACAGCCACACTATAGTTTGTTATGTCTTCACAGGCACAACAAACATTGTGATTGTATGATATAGCAATGTTATGTTCCTCAAATAAAACTATGGCCCCTTTTGGCATTCACAAACAGTTTACAAAATGTTGTAATTTCATGTATATTACACAACCGTTCGATAAATCACTATGATTTCATTGGCTTAATACAATCTCATAGATATATCACGACGGTCCGGTTATGATATCCATTTACATGTGGCCAAAGGTCATGGTTATACTGTGACCAGATTGCTGCGATTTCATGTCTCCTATAACAAGTCCATACACTGTTACATTTCCATCATTATTATGTATAGGCTTTTTTTTTTGTTAAACATACACGTTTTCTCATTGGCTTGGTGCATTACACACACGTTCCAACATACATTTTTTTTTATTAGCCCAGGCATGACCATATGCATATGAGTTCTTAGCATGACATTTCCTATATTTCTTCATATGTTGCATCTTGCTTTATGCTAATCCTGTTTTGCAGGGAATATGTGGAAAATGTCATTACTTAGGATTTGTATTTTCAATTTTAATTGTTGTAATAAGTTAGGCCTTAATGAGAATTTACATTTCCTGTTTTAGATAGAATGGATAAGCATTGTAAACATCATAAATTGTTTGTTCTCATGCATTTTTGCCTTTATTTCTCAAATTCTCACAATGGTGAAACACGAATGGCACGTGCACCATTTCGTAAGAGGTAATTGATACTAAGTTGATGATCCACATCAATGGTCATAGTCAGGGTGTGGACAAAACTTAGCATTTTTATCTTTTACAAAATAACACTGGATCCACACTGGATCCATTTTCAAAATTCATCATATTTTTCTTAAATATTTTCTCCTTTTATCAGAATTTAACTTAAAATTAACTCAAAGTGTATACCAATGGCCATAGTCAGGGTATATTGAGAGTTAATTTCATTTTAAATTCTATAAAAGCACCAAAAAGGTATTTTATTCCTCATTTGAATTTAGATATGACTATTATATAATACATTCAATGACCATAGTCAGGAGTGTATTATATTATTAATCTTATTTAAATTCATTTGAAGAATGAAATATGATTTTCAAATCCAATTTCAACTTATTCAAATTCATTCATCATTTAGGATAGAATTGCAACATACTTTTCAAAAATTCCTTTTTCAAAAACTCCAAGTGATGTAAATATCTTCCTCAATCTATCTTCAGTTCTTATAAAATCCAATTCATCCTTTCATTTTCAAATTCAATTTCATTTTCAATCTCAAAGTTCAATTTAACTTTGACATTTCAAAGTCATTTTTTTTATATTCAAATTCAAATCAGATTTCAAAGTTCAATTTGACTTTGAAATTCCAAATTCATTTTATATTCAAAACTCCAATCAAACTCAAAGTTCAATTTAACTTTGAAATTCTTGATTCCTCTTCTGAATTCCAAATTTAAGCCCCGAAATTCAAAGTCCAATTTGACTTTGAAATTCATTTGTATATTCAAAATTCTAAATTTCATTTTTCAAGTTCAATTTAAACTTGGAAGTTCTTAATTCATCTTCTGAATTTAACAAGTCCAAATCCATTTTAGGATCCAGGATTCAGCATTCATATTGGATCTCAGATTTCAGATCCAATTCCCCTTTAGGATCCAGAATCCAATTTCACTTTGGATCTCAGATTACAGATCCAAATTCCACTTAGGATCTAGATCCCCATTCTACATTGGATCTTAGACTTCAGATCCAAATCCATTCTAGGATCCAGAACCCAATCCTACATTGGATCTCAGACTTCAGATCCAAATCCATTCTAAGATCCAGAATCCAATTCTACTTTGGATCTCAGACTTCAGATCCAATTCCATCTTACGATCCAGAGTCCAACCCTATCTTGGATCTCAGATTTCAGATCCAAATATCATCTTGGATTCCAAATCTTGAATCCAATTCCATTCAAAATTCCAAATCCAAATTCTACTTTAATTCCAATTCTTAAAACCAATTCCATTTCATTCCAGATTTCAAATCAAGTTCCCATTTTAGATCCTAAATTCAAAATTCAACTTTGAACTCTATTCAGAATTCAGATCTTGGATTCAGATTTCATCTTGAAATTCCAACTTTTAAATCAATTCCATTTCTCAATTTTTATTCAGATTTCCCAATTCTATCTTTCCTTCTGATTTCGAACTTTAAAGTTAGAATTCAATTCCATTTTCATTTCTATTCTGATTCAAAGTCCATTTATGACTTTGAAAATTCCTTTCTTCTTCTTTTATCTCAAAACTTCAAAATCATTTTCCAAATCCAGATTTATTTTCTCAAGCTCTTGATTATTTCCAAAACTTAGAACTTTTTAATCTTAAGTTCTAAGTTAGAAACCATTTCTTCATTCTATCAGCAGATTCATCTCAGAAACACTTGGGAATTCTTTAAAACATTTTCAAAAAGAGCATACATCTTTACATTCGCACAAGCATGATTCTTTGTGCATTTAGACTTAGGATAAATTCTTAGATAATTTCTTAGCAAAGCAAAAGGCATGAATTCGACCCTTGGTTCGATTACCCCTGGTAAAGGCGCCAGGAACGGTCGAACCTCGTACCGACGAGCGGATCTCGTCTCCCAGTTTTCCCGCAAATATTTCAAAACAGAGGCGAGTTATTTTCTAAATGTTTTCAAAATTAAGGTCAAGTGAGACCCCGCAAAAGAATTCCTCTTCTCTTCTTTTCTTTTCTCCTCTCTCTTTCTTTCTGCCCTTTTATTTTCTCCCTTCAAAAAGGAGAAAATAAAGGTTGGAAAGGAAAAGAGAAGGAAGAGAGAGAATATTACGAGAGGAAAATTTTTTGCGATGATCACAGTAGGATTAGTAAGTGAATATAGGTTTAACATAGTTAGTACATATAGGTTTGACATACTGTTTTTTCTAGGATTCACTGAATTCTCATTCTGCAAGAAGCGATTGGATAGGTGGGTTTTAGAGAACTTACTTTGTGATTTCATGTATTTTTCCTTTTCAGTAAATTAGAATAGTTTGTTTTGTTATTTCATTTATTTAGTCAAATAGTTCTGACATAATTAGTTTAGAATATTATTTCTTAGTTATCTTTATTTGTGTTATTTGCATTTAGTATCTGTGTAGTTTAGTTTTAGTTAGAATTAGGTCGTGTGCTTACATCTGGTCTTTGTACCAGTGTATGCAAGGGCGAAGAGCTCTAGGAACCCCATTACATCCATTTGTTGACAACCCTGAGAGAATTTTACATTCTCCTCGAAGTTCAACAACAATGGGTGATATGGATCCTCCAGCTCCACCTCCAGTTCCTCCATGTCCTCTGAGGGAATACTTCATTCCCACAGACTATGTCCAGGCATCCTGCATTCGGAGACCCGATGTAGGAGCACATCATTATGAGATTAAGGCCAGCATTATTCAGATGCTTCCATCTTTTTATGGCCTTAGTCACGAGGATCCCTACCGGCACTTAGACGAATTCCTCGAGATCTGTTCTACTGTCAAGATACAGAACTTCGATGATGATGCTTTGAGGTTGACCTTATTCCCATTTTCATTGAAGGACAAGGCCAAATATTGGCTGAAGTCCTTAGATTCAGTATAGATAGGGTCATGGGATCAGCTACAGCAGAAGTTCCTTAGGAAGTAATTTCCCATTGGTCAGATGAACCAGTACCGGCGAGCCATCACTAGCTTCTCGGAGCTAGATGGTAAACAATTTCATGAGACCTGGGAGAGAATGAAGGATCTCCTTAGGAAGTGTCCCCATCATCAGGTGCCGAGATGGCAGCTGGTGCAGAGCTTCTACGATGGATTGTCTGACAGGAATCGTCAGATGATCGACTCTTCATGTGGTGGGACATTCATATTGAAGAGCGAGGATGAAGCATGGAGGTTATTTGACACATTGGCCGAGAATTCCCTCCACCATGCTTCGAGCTCTCATTCGGATAGAGCCACACCCAACATTCAGAAGAAAAAGGGTGTCCTCGAGATTGGTTCATCTACTGCACTACAGTGCAAGGTAGACATGATTGCTCAGAAGTTGGACCAGCTTCTCTCAGGGCCATCCACTACCCAGCAGGTGTGCACTCTTTGTGCCAGCCCGACACACGAGATTACTGAGTGCCCTTCGGCAGCTCAGTACCCTGAATTTGTTCAAGAATAAGTTCAGGCTGCTCAGGGTTATGCCAGACCGCAGAACAACCCATTTTCATCTACATATAATCTGGGTTGGCGTAACCATCCCAATTTCTCATGGAAGAATCCACAGTCTTCCATTCAGATGCCTACATCTTCTCAGCCAGCTTGGTCGCCATCATTTACTCAGACATTTCAGAGGCCGAGTTATCCGCGGTCTTCATTTCCTCCTCCAATTCCACAAGAGTCTGCCCCACAGACATCTTTTGAGGAGAGACTTCTTCAAGCATTCCAAAAGGTGAAAACCTCTAACCAGAATGCTTTCGAGAAATGCAGTCGGATATTGAGCTCACACATGCAGTCCATTGCGAAGCTAAAGTCGCAAATGGAACAGTTAGCTGAGACTATCAGTAGGAGACCCGAGGGTACTTTGCCGAGCCAGGCTATCATGAACCCGAAGGGCAAGGACCAGATGACTGAAGGCCTGTTTCATACTGAGTCACATCAGCAGGCCAAATCTGTTATGACCCTGAGGAGTGGACGTGAGTATCACGTCGAGACCAGAGAGAGTAGAGAGAGGATCGATGAGCCAGAGTCCAGTGTTCCATCTTCTTCGGCTCAGCCATCATCATTATCACCATCCTCATCCCCATCACCTTCACCATCATTATCTTCCACCTCAGTTTAGAAAAAGGATAGGAGTGAGCCTTCTCACAAAGAGGAGGAGCCCCCGATGTATATTCCCCCACAACCCTATCCCAAAGCATTAGAGTCTCCTGGATTTAGAGGGAAGCAGGGCACGAAGATCCAAGACATGCTTGACATCTTCAAGCATGTGCAGATCAACCTGCCTTTGCTCGATGTGATTCAGCAGGTGCCGGCTTATGCCAAATTCCTGAAGAAACTATGTACGCAGAAGAGGAAATCCAGAGAGAGTTCCTAACAGGGTTCATCTGACTGGGCAGGTGAGTTCAATACTTCAGCATCAGACACCACCCAAGCTCAAGGACTCTGGAGCTCCTATCATTGCTTGTACTATAGGGAACATTCGAATAGAATGCGCTTTACTTGATCTAGGAGCAAGCGTGAACATTCTGCCTGGATATTTCTATGATTCTTTCGGGCTAAGAGAGATGAGATCGACTCCTATTACACTTCAGCTGGCAGATCGTTCTGTCAAGGTACCGAGAAATGTCTTGGAGGACGTGCTAGTTAAGGTGGATGACTTCTATTTCCCAGTCGATTTCATCATTCTTGATATGGAAGGAGTGGATAGACAACACCAGACTCTGATCATTTTTGGCAGACCATTCTTGGCGAATGCCAATGCATGTATCAACTGTAGGACCGGAGCCATGGATCTATCATTCGGCAACAGGAAAGTCATGCTAAACATTTTCAATGTCGCGATGGGTCCAGCGGGAGATATGGACTGTTTCCATGTAAATATTGCACATGATTTAGTGGAGGAGCAGCCTGATTTGTATATTACTGATGATTCATTAGATTTGTATCATATAGAGAAGAATAGTTATATAGTTAGTGTAGATGTGTCTAGAGTGTCGTCAGAGTTACCACCTTGGAGAGCGGGCATTGAGCCTCTCCCACCACTTGCGGAGTCCCCTGCCAAATCTTCGATCGAGTCTCCTCCAAAACTTGAGTTGAAACCCTTATCGGATTCACTCAAGTATGCATATCTCGGAGGTGATAAGACTCTGCCTGTGATCATCTCGTCACTGCTAACTAAGGAGCAGGAGCAGAGATTGCTGACTATTTTACGAGAGCACAAGGCAGCGATTGGCTGGGGAGTGGCTGATTTGAAGGGGATTGATCCTTCATTCTGCATGCACAAAATTCATTGTGACGAGGAAGTCAAGCCAGTGCGAGATATGCAGAGAAGGTTAAATCCCAACATGAAGGAAGTGGTGAAGAATGAGGTGGTGAAGTGGTTGGATTCCAGGATTATTTACCCCATTTCTGATAGCCAGTGGGTCAGTCTGATTCAGGTTGTACCGAAGAAGTCAAGACTCACTGTTGTGGAGAATGAGAAGGGGGAAAGAATTCCAATGAGGACTACTACAGGATGGCGAGTCTGCATTGACTATAAGAAGCTAAATGTGGCAACTCGGAAAGATTATTTCCCGTTGTCGTTCATTGATCAGATCTTAGAGAGACTCGCAAGGCAGAGCTACTATTGCTTTCTAGATGGATATTCAGGATATAATCAAGTAGCTGTCCATCCTGACGACCAGGAGAAGACAACATTTACATGTCCTTATGGCACCTTCACATTCAGACGTATGTCGTTCGGGCTCTGCAATGCCCCAACAACTTTTCAGAGGTGCATGTTAGCTATCTTCTCCGATATGATAGATGATGTTATGGAGGTGTCCATGGACGATTTTTCTGTGTATGGCTCTTCATTTGAGGATTGCCTCCAAAAACTTACTCGAGTACTGAGTAGGTGTGCAGAGACAAATCTTGTTCTGAGTTGGAAAAAGAGCTATTTTATGGTCCAGGAGAGGATTGTGCTTGGAACATTGTGTCCAAGAGAGGCATTGAGGTTGACAGAGCGAAGGTGGAATCCATTTCTCGTTTGACTTCACCTACCACTGTGAGGCAAATTAGGTCATTTCTAGGGCATGCGGGATTTTATAGGCGGTTCATAAAGGATTTCAGCAAAATATCTCGACCGTTTTGTACTTTAATGGAGAAGGACCAGCCCTTTGTTTTTAGCGAGGATTGCATGAAGGCCTTTGAGATTCTCAAGGATGCCTTGATTACTGCACCCATTCTGAGACCTCCGGATTGGACGCTCCCATTTGAGATTATGTGCGATGCTTCTGACTATGCTATGGGGGCTATTTTAGGACAACAGATTGACAGGAAGCCCTATGTGATTTACTACGCAAGTAGAACTCTGTCTGATGCTCAGATGAATTATACCACGACAGAGAAGGAGCTACTTGCTGTAGTATTCGCATTGGACAAGTTTAGGTCTTACTTGCTCGGTTCGAAGGTGGTTGTCTATTCTGATCATGCTGCATTGAAGTATCTGTTGAACAAGAAAGACACCAAACCGAGACTCATTCGTTGGGTTCTGCTACTACAGAAGTTTGATCTTGAGATTCGAGATAAGAAGGGTAGCGAGAATGTAGTAGCAGACCATCTTTCTAGACTGATCGTAGAGACCACGCAGGATCAGAGGCCGATTAGTGATTCTTTCCCCGATGAGCAGATCATGTCAGTCAGGACATCACAGTTACCCTGGTTTGTTGATATTGTGAACTATCTGGTTTTGAGACAAATACCTGAGCATTGGAATAAGAATGAGCATGAGAGATTCCTATCTCAGGTGAGGCACTATTATTGGGATGAACCAGAATTGTTCAAATATTGCGCAGACCAAATCATCAGAAGATGTGTGCCGGAGGAGGAGTATGAGTCCATATTGAGTTTTTCCCATTCTTTAGCCTGTGGAGGGCATTTTAGCAGTAGGAAGACAGCTGCAAAGGTTTTGCAGTCTGGATTTTATTGGCCCACACTCCACAGGGATGCGCATGAGTTTTGCAGGAGATGTATTAGATGTTAGCAAATTGGGAACATGTCCAAGAGGGACATGATGCCCTTGCTCCTGATTTTGATAGTCGAGATTTTTGATGTTTGGGGCATAGATTTCATGGGACCATTTTCGCCATCATTCAGAAATTTGTACATTTTAGTGGCGGTTGATTATGTGTCCAAGTTGGTCGAGGTTGTGGCAACCAAGACCAATGATCATAGAGTGGTGCTTAAGTTCATTAAGCACAACATTTTCAGTCGTTTTGGTGTGTCACGTGCGATGATCAGTGATGGTGGCAAGCATTTTAGGAATATACAGATAGCTTCTCTGCTGAGAAGATATTCTGTCAATCATAGATTCACTACTCTGTATCATCCACAGACCAGTGCACAAGTAGTGGTTTCAAATAGGGAGATAAAGTGGATTCTAGAGAAGACAGTTCGCCCGGACCATAAAGTTTTTCCCCAGCGCTTAGATGATGCACTTTGGGCATATAGGACTACATTTAAGACCCCCATTGGCATGTCCCCGTTTCGCCTTGTATTCGGGAAAGCATGCCATCTTCCTGTCGAGCTAAAACATATAGCGTATTGGGCCATCAAGAAGTTGAATTTTGACCTCACTCAGGCTGGCAAAGTGAGAGCATTGCAGCTCTCAGAATTAGAGAAACTCAGGAATGATGCATATGAGAATGCCAAGTTATACAAAGCTTGCACTAAAGCATTTCATGATAAGCACATTGTCAGAAAAGTGTTTGAGCCAGAGCAGAAAGTGTGGTTATACAATTCTCGTTTGCATTTATTCCCAGGGAAATTGAGATCGAGATGGGAGGGACCATACATTGTGAAAGAAGTGTTTCCACATGAGGCAGTTACATTATTTGATCCTCAGACCCAAGGTACATTCAAGGTTAATGGGCAAAGAGTAAAGCCCTACATTTCAGATTCCTTGCAAAATGGTGAGTGTGAGATAGTGCATCTCACGAAGACATAAGGATTCGACCAGAGGGATGTATCATATATACATAGTAGAATAGTTTTGTTTTTCATTCCAGTATTTTCTTTTATTCAGTATTTAATTTCATTTGTGTTGACATTTGTTGTTAGTTTATGCAGGATGAATCTAACATTTAGTGTATGAGAATCAGTTACCAGGAACAAGGTAGAGCTTTCAGAGCATACATTGAGCAGATGAGCAAAAAATTATGCAATCAGATATGCATAGGATGTTGCAAAGTCAAGTCAATCAAAGTCAGAAGCCCAACACAGATCAGGTTGTATCTATCCTTTCTCCCATATTCATTTTCCTGTCTTTTAGTGTGCAATTGCATTGCATTTTTACATATTTTGTATGCCACTAGGGACAGTGTCATTCAAACATGGAGGGGTGGTTTAGATATGGTTTAGATGCACACTAATTTTTTTAATATATATCTGGTAGCTAAAGTAGGCTTTTGAGAATAAGTTATAGCATATATGATTGTTTTTGGCATAATCTAACAGTTTAGAAAATTTTAAGCCCCATGTAATTTTTTTTTTCTCTAAACTGATTCAAATAGAGTAGTTAATTATGAGAAAATTCAAAGAAAAGATAGTATTTGATTGTTAGAAAGTTTTGAATCACTTTAGTATAAGTATGCACAGTATGTTTTGTGAAATAAATAAGCAATGGAAAGATGTTTTTGAAAAATGAGCTTAAAAGAATAGAGCTACGTTTAGTTGTTGATGTCTTCGTGAATCCTAGTAGTGGAACTCAGACACAAGATGAAGTGTTTGAATCTCTTGACGAAAGGGATAACGAAGGAGATCATCTTCTTGTCTAGTCGATATATGTGGCCTGTGTAGTTCGAGTAAGTAGAATCTGAAGGGTGTTTTACACCTGGTGCCCTAAAGTCATCTGGTTTGGGAGCCACCGGTTCGAAAGCTTGTTACATGAACTGCATAGAAAGCCTAAGAGATAGAGACATTGCACATGACGAGAAGAAGACTATATGTAAACTATTAGAATAGATGGTCTAGTGACTCGAGCAATTAAGTTTGAGGGATACTCTGTATCTAGTGCCCTAAGGTCATCTGACTTGGGAGTCACTGACCCAAAGCTCGCTACACGGGTTACGAAACTAAATATTCAAAATAGTGCTCATGTGAGAAGAATGCTCAAGAGAGAGAATTGGAAAAGGGTGAAAAATTGAAAATTGAAAATTGAAAATTAGAAGAAAAAGAATGTGCTGAATGAGAAAAAATTTCATCGCTTAGGAATATGTGTGAATTACTATGCAGAAAATATACAAGTGAGGATAAATGAGTAATACATGAGAATATTTAACTTTCTGAGAAAAATCATAGATAGCTACAATTTTAGAAAAGTGAAGAATTTTTTTTTTTTTACTGTGGTGGCATGAGATTTATGAATTTGTTTTGAGAGTGTCCATTACATGAAATATTTGTTCCAATTGTTTTCTTAAGTGCCTAATATTTTTGAAAATTCATTCATGCATTTCATTGATGTTTGTGGGTAGCATCTCTGCAAACCATTACGAGACCTTACTCGTCCACATGGGTAACCTAGAGGTTTAAAGGGCTTGTTGCATAAGCTAAATGCAACCGTGATTCCTACGAAAGTGAGTTAGTTTTTATGCATACATGTTTAGCATTTCTTGTTTCTGTTGTATAATATAGTTAGTTGTTTGTTAAGGGACTAACAAACATTCAAGCATGGCAGTATTTGATGATGCATGAAATGCACATCATTTTAGCTAATTATTCATGCATTTTGTGGTGAGTTTAAGGTTTAAAACCCATGTTTAGATGTATTTTGATGTCAAGGGGTTGTGGTTCGAATTTCAGAGAAATCAGAGTTAAAATGAAGGAGTTATGGCTATTTTAGTGTTCGGGCATGGATTTCGAGGTGGATCGGATCCATATCCGACCCAATTAGGCTGTTTTGGACCTTGGATCAACCTTTATAAAGCCTAAATCCAACCCACACGCATATCCATACCCATTTAGAAAACATTTTTAGAAAACCCCCTCAGAAAGTGGTGCAGGGTAAAATATTTTTACTTAAACCTTTTTCTGAAAAAGGCAAAAAGTATAAATTAGATTTTTCAGCAAACCCTAGGCGTCTTTGGCATTGGAATTGATGCCCCCCTTTGTGAATCTAGCTCCAGCCCTCTTCCAACCTCTCATCTCACCTCATTTGCCTTGAAGATCAAGTTTTGCTTGAAACTCAAGCATTACTTCATCTCCCTTTTCAATTCTTTCCATTGCTTTATCTTCCTTGCTGCATCTAACCCTTGTTTGTTGTGTTTTTGCAGGTGTAGCAGAGGTGGAGAACATCTATCTTGCGTGGAAGTGCAAAACACTCCAACAAGATGAGCCGACCCTACCTCCATCCGGTTTTCTAAGCCCTCTGGTCGCGAATCGGCTCCTTTCCCATCTTCGGTGGATCTCCAACGTGATGCAGCTGTAGAACCCATGCTCAAGGGGACGTTCCAGCATCATTGAACAATTTGGGACACCATTTCAAAGCCATCTTCCGCTCTCTTCTTCCCCACAATCGTCGGATCGCCCTGGAGGTTGGTCTTCAAATCTTCCCCCATTCTTTTAGATAGCTTCGCGTCCACCTAAGTCCTCCCTTATACCTTCAGCTATTTTCTGTAGTTTTATTTATTTGACAGTAAAAACTATTGTCGTCTTGTCCTCCTTTTGTGTTTTGAAAGTCTTTTTGAATGTTGGAATTGAATTAGCCTTAGGCGTTTAGTGTCATTGTTGTATTCACTAGATCTAATCTAGCTGATTCCCATTTTGGTATTAGTCTGCGTTTTCTAGAGTTTATTTCAGAAGTTCTTGGTGTAAGGTATTTTTCAAAGTGAAATTAGATCTAGGGGTGTCGTTGGATGTGATTTGCATTTTCGTTTTAAGAAAAACTTAAAGATCGGCTAGACTCCTTCTAGCCGATTTTGACATTTTTCTCCATTTTTATATTCTGAAAGTTCTGTTGGTTATTAGCATTAGTGTGTTATGTATGTGTTGTTGAATTAGATTAAAAATTCATCTAGTTACATGTTACATTGAATTTTGATTGTGATTGAGGTTTGTCGTGTGCATTGTTCATGCTTAGCGAGTTTGTGAAATTAATTTTAGAATAATTAATTCTCTCATCTCTAGATTTATTTCGTGCAACTGTGTAGTGCGTCCAATCTATTGGTTTTTAAGTTATTTTATGCTAAACAAATGTTGTTTTTCGTTGGGTCATTAGTCATAGCTTAAGTTTGTTGAGTTAGGCCCATTGGTTAGATCGTGTCGTGTCATTGTTAAAACTTTTTGTGTTCATGTCAGTTGTGATTTCTCTGTAGATCCCATAGGGCAGATCTCAGCATCTTTTTGTGATTTTGTTAATGCTTTAGTTATCTTGTTATTGTGTTTGAGTTGGGTCAATTGCAAAAAAATTATTTTTAGTCGTTATAGTTGTTTTCTAGTTTTAGTAGAGTCGAGTTTTGTAAAAGTTTGAAGTGTCTTCTTCTTCAAGCTGGACGTCTGTCATTAGAGGTCCAGCTTGAGGTGTTATTTGGTAAGTCTCGTTGGTTTAAGAAAGTTCATTAGAATGTCCAGGTTCATTGGAGTAGCTTAGGAAACGTTTTTGTGTATTAGGTAAGTTTGATTTTAAGAGTATGTCAATTAGTATGTCTCCATATGGTTGTTTTGTAGAATTAATCTTTTCATTGTTGTAGGTAGATCTTAGTTAATTGAATTAGTTAGGTGTTACCATCTTTGAAAGGAGAGCAAAGAGGCAATTGGGGTGGAAAACGGTTTTTGGTAAGAGGGATATCATCCAAATTCGTGAACTTTATTTTTGGGAATGTTTTGGGAACATTTAATCCAGCCAAGAGAGAAAATTTCTCTCTTTTAAGATATTTGGAAACAAAATTTGGATTGCAAAAACTTTCTAAAAGGGTTATACACGATTTTTGGGGTTGAAATTAAAAGTTATCCTTTCTTTCTAAAGACAACCAAAAGCGTGTTTAAGGTTTTTGGAAAGGTTTTCAAAAATTATTTAATGATTTTAAAGTAAAGTTGAAAACGTGTGGGTCTCCTGTGAGTTGGACGGTTTCAACTCTTCATTTCCCATTTGATTTATCAAGCACTTAAGGTAAATTCCATTCTTTTGGGCTGGACATTTTTGGCTAAATCAATTGTTTCCAAAAATCTATTATCCACCATTTATTACCTCCTTCTAACCTTCTTTATTAATTTAGATTAGGCTCATTAGTTAGATATCATTTACTTAGCTATCGATTTTAGCAATAGTGCATTTTAGTTAGGTAGGTTATAATCATAGTAGTTACATTCCATAGGGGCACATAAAGTAGATAAGTTCACCATAGGAAGTTTTCATTTTCATTTTCGGTTTTTATTAATTAGATTTTTATTATTTAGACTCCTTAATTAGTAAGTGTCTAAGTGGGTTAACTTAGTTGAACCAACTAGGTGGGGCGTGAACCTAGTCTAAGTCAAATCTTAAATCGTCTTTCATTAGTTTAGTCGTTTAGTTGACCATAGTTTTAAATTATCTTAGATATAGTATAATTTAATTTAGTAGTCATTCGTCTGGTTTAGTTATACTTTAGAAGTAATTGTGGACTTAATGTGTAATTGTTTAGTAAGTTTTTGATTGGTGTATTTCATCTAGTTAGTGGTGTTTAGTGTTAAGTAATTTCAGTCTTTAGTTCATATAGTTAGGTTTGCATCCTTAATTACATTAGTTGCATTTGATATATTAGTTAACTTAGCTTTAGTCGTGCTTTGCATATTTTATTCAATTTTCCTTGCATTTTAGCATAATTGCATTCATTGTTTGCATATAAACTGTCATTCAGCATCATTTAGGTCTGTATTAGTGTTAGATTGCATTCTTAGTGTTAAAAATAGACTTCCCAAGTGAATAGTGAATTGAACTCGAAACCCAAATTTTGCCCTGTCGCACACTCATTATTTTATGTGCAAAATTTTTGAGTTTTCTAAAAATTCTTTTTCTATTCTCTTTATCTGCGTGTTAGCTATCTGCAGACCAAATTTCAACTCATTCTGAGTTGATTTGATCTAATTTTTAAGCGTTTTGTGAAAACCGCTTTTTCTGATTTTAAAATTTCAGGACCTGCGATATCCAGATTTTCCTCAGTTTTGAAATGCTTATATCTGGAGTTCCAGATATCATTTTTCAATTCTGTAAAAACTGTCAGATTCTTGAATCTGTTAGTTACAGAATAGAATAAATTTTGGGAAATTCAGACTTCTTTTTCCATGTCAAACAGTCAGTTTATGACAAGTTGTCAGAAATCTATTTTGCACTATTTAGGGGTAAGATCATAATTTTGCTAGTTTAGTCATTTTTGGTGTATTTTCATTAGTTTCTGCATTTTGATTGCTGCATCTGCATCATCCAGCATAGTTAGACTTAGATTAAGTAATTTTAGAATTAGTTTAATATTTCATTTGTTATTTTACTGTAATTCGGATTGGTTTCTTGAGTTTCTTGAAAATTAGGTTTAATTTCATTTCTAATTTGATTTACTGGAATTATTCACTAACTTTGCATTTTCCTGTGTTATTAGGTTGAAAAGCATAAAACATTTCCAGGTATTCTTGTCCAAGTGCGAAAATTTGAGAATTGGCGAAAAGGCAGAAATACCCTTGGCGTGCAACAGAAGATTGAAGTGCTTTTCTAAGTAGTTGTAGTGTTAATTTGTAATTGTATTAGAATTGTATTTGTGACTAGTGTTCATTGATTAATAAATTGAATTTCTTAAAAATAATTGAGTAATTCCCGTTCTCTATGGATTCGACCCGTACTTACCACTTTTGTGGAAAGTCGGTTATTTACTTTTGGTTGACGATTTTCCAAGGATTTTACTGAAAAATTATCTTTTAAAAAGAGCATTCATAAAAAACTAACCAAACCCCTTTAGGACCATTCCTTCCATCGATCTTTAGGTTGAATTCCTACGGATCCACAATCTTTAGGTTGAAATCCTACTGATCCGTAGTCCTTAGGTTGAACCCCTTTAGGACCATTCCTTCCATCGATCTTTAGGTTGAACCCCTACTGATCCGCGATTTTTAGGTTGAACTCCTACGAATTCGCAGTCCTTAGGTTGAACCCCTTTAAGATCAATGTTCCTTCAACAAGTCGATCTCTAGGTTGAATCCCTAACTGATCAAAGCCCTTAGATTGAACTCCTCTTAGGCCAATTTTCCTTCAAAAAGTCGATCTTCAAGTCAAACTCCTTTTGAACCAATTTTCTTTCAGTCAATCTTTAGGTTGAACTCCTTTTGTACTCACCTCATTTCCAAACATTCTGTCCATAGGTTGAACTCCTACTGATTCATATTCTTTTGTGGGTTTAGGTTGAATTTCTATTGAACCAAATTAATTTATTTAATCTATAGGTTGAATTCCTACTGATCCATATTCTATTGCGGTTCTTAGGTTGAACTCCTATCAAACCAAATTCATTCTTCAAAAATCCAAACTATAGGTTGAATTCCTACTAATCTATACTCTTTTGCGGTTCTTAAGTTGAATTCCTATTGAACCGGTTCTTAGGTTGAATTCCTATTGAACCAAATTCATTCTTTAACATTTTAATCTGTAGGTTGAATTCCTACTGATCTATATTCTTTTGCGATTCTCAGGTTGAACGCCTAATAAACTAAATTCATTTTTTTTGAAAAGACAATATGTAGGTTGAATTCCTACTGATCTATATTCTTTTATGGTCCTTAGGTTGAATTCCTATTAATCCAAAATTCATTTTTCAAAATTTCAGTATGTAAGTTGAATTCCTACTGATCTATATTCTTTTACGATCCTTAGGTTGAATTCCTATTGAACCAAAATTCATTTTTTCAAAATTTTAGTATGTAAGTTGAATTCCTACCGATCTATATTCTTTTACGGTCCTTAGGTTGAATTCCTATTGAACCAAATTCATTTCTCAAAAATTCAGTCTGCAGGATAAATTCTTACTGGTCAAAAATTCTTTTACAAATTCTTAGGTTGAATTCCTATTAAATTAACTTTATTTTTTAAAAATTCAGTCTGTAGGATGAATCCCTACGGATCCAATATTCTTTGCGGCTCTTAGGTTAAGTCCCTATTGAGCCAATGTTGTCTGATAAAACCAAAATTTTCATGTTATTTCTTCCAAAATTTCAGCTAAAAGTCGTATCAAAATCTATATTGAGTGATTATTTCACAAAGGATTCTCGAAAACTTTGCCAATTTGCTAAAAATGTGTTGATTCCAATATTTTACTGCACAAAAGAATCACCTCATATTACCTCTAGTATTCTTTTCAAAAGGGTGAAACTTTTTGCGAAAGAGAGTAAAATTCAAATCTTCTCTATGTTGGTCAACCAAGAGGATGTAAGATGTATCCTTGGTATGATTAGCGAAAGAAATATTCAAAGATGTTGAAAAGGCAGAAGCGAATCAATATTGATCATAGCTATGGCGCATGTTTTAAGTTGATTTTTGGGCAATCAGACAGTGAAAATATCCTGAGCGATAAAAAGAATCCACTCAATTCATATCTCCTTATCCATACATTTAAGCTTCAATCAAATATCCGCAAAGAGGATCTCTCAATTGTCATCAAGATGAAGACGAATATGCGAGTTCGACCCCCGGGGCCAAAGAAGATTTGGATCATCTTCGAGATAAAAGAGTTTGTGACAAATCTTTTCAGGGAGCGTTCAAATCACCGTCAAGATGAAGGCGACTGCGCTGAACCTCCCGACAAACCCTAAAAGATATTTGATTGCCGCTATCATCTAGAGATTTTTTACCATTGAGCCAATATAATTCTTGAGAAAAAGGAGGATCGAAGCATCTCCAAGATGAAGGAGTTTGTGACGTACCCTTCCTCGAAGAAAAAGAGAAAAGCCAGTACATCTCCAAAATGAAGGATGATGTAATGAACTTCCCCCAAAAACCCAAGAAAGCTTAATGTCTCAAAAAGAGTGTCAAACAGATCATTATGGAAAAAGCCCCAGGATATCAAACTGCCAAGATTTCCAGGAATCATCTTTTCTCATGCAAAATCCTTTCACCAATATATTTTCGTTGCTTACTTTTATGAAATTAAGAGTATTTCTTCTCTGTTCATATCAAGGAAATGGATAGCTTCCTTGAAGAAACTCAACAACTTTAAAATTTGAATCTGACTCTGGAATCCGGGAAGTTAACCTCATTTTGGAGGAAATACTCTAGGTAAAAAGAGGGAATATCTTTCACACATACGTGCACACTTTCAAGCATTTGAATCAACTATGATTCCATCTTATTGGCAAAATTTTCTGGTTATCTAAAAATGAAATAAATGCTCAATATCTATTTTGACACAACCTAACATTGTTTATATTTTTCAAAGAGAATTGCCCCATGCTGGTGAGGTATTTTTCCCAATCCCATGATGGTCTTCCTCATCAAGGAATCCGTGTTGTGTATATCCATTCAAATAAAGATTATACCGTAACTTCGTCTCACGAGGTATTTTTTTCATAAAAGTGTCCCATCTAGGTTAAGGGCTAAACCTGAGTCTTTTCAAAAAATTCTTATCTTTGTCTCAGCCATGAGACTTCTTCAAAATCTCTCCTTTTCCATTTCGGGATATTCATCCCAAAATCCCATCCCGATTTCCTCATTTTCTTCTGTCCAAATTATTTTCATTATCGAGGATTTTGTTTCTTCCCAAAACCTTTCAGGATAGGGTACAAAACCTGAAAAATAAAGCTTTGCAAAACAAATTCTTCCATACCCAGTTCAGACCTTCTGACTGGGGCATTTTGAGAAAATTTGGTGTGTCTTCTTTGCCGCTAAGCTCGGCTCACAACCGGCTTAGCAGCAAAGAGGGGCATCTGTGAACACCCCAAATTTTCTAAAAAAAACTCCAAAATTTCCCCTTTTCCCCTGGGTCCATCTTTTGAATAATTAGGTCAATTTTTAACCAAAATTTCATTCATTTCTCGAATTCGCAGGAATTCAAAATCAAATTTCATTCCTAACCCAATTTCTAATCCAAATCGGGCTCGGATCCATTCTGGAATCCCAATTTTCAAAAATAACCCGATATTTCCCAGAAACCTCATTTTCAGAAAAACCTTATAAATTCAAAACAAATATTTTGTAAAAATACTTCAAAACCCCGTCTGGATCCCATCCTTTGAAAATCCTCAGGT
Source organism: Nuphar pumila (assembly GCF_984573655.1). Lineage (NCBI taxonomy): Eukaryota > Viridiplantae > Streptophyta > Magnoliopsida > Nymphaeales > Nymphaeaceae > Nuphar > Nuphar pumila. Next base: position 19,972,381 of record NC_143257.1, on the reverse strand, counting down.
TTTGCTCATATTTTCCAATAGCTTTAGAATTTCTCTCAAAATAAGTTTTTAATATAAAAATGTGTATTAGCTTGAACCCTTTTTTTTACTCAAAACCCTTTTTAGAAAAAATGTTGAAAGAAAGAGCCTCATTTTAGAAATTTTGATAAAATTGAAGGGTATGCTTGAAAAAAAGAAAAAAGGAGAAAAACCCTAAAATGGGTCTCTCTCTCTCTCTCTCTCTCTCTCTCTCCCTCTTTCTCTCGTATTCTCTCCCTCGGAAGCCCTCCTTCATCACACCCTCTTCCTCCTCCGCTCATCTCCAACGGCCCTTCTTCCCGAACCCTCCTTTTTCTCTTTAAAAAGAGCACTCCGGAGACCCTTTGGCTTCATCTGCCTTCACCCCATCACCCCTCTTTCACGAACCTGTTTTCACCCCACCATGTTCTTTTCCTTATTGATTTCCCCTCTTCTTCAACTTTCCTATAGTTCTACCCATTCAACCGAAGGAGGTCGATCAACCCCCTGCAGCAATCAGCTCATCTAAAGAAAATCAACCCCTTGCAGCAATACACGGGAGAAACATATCCCCCCTCTCGATCGAAGCCGACCACTCTGAAGCATCTGAAGTTACAGTTTGCGTCGGTATACCCATAACATACCCTTGCTGGGCGCCGATCCCCCATTCTCTTCCTGCTTCTTCTTCAAGTTTCTCCCATTCGTCGGATTTAAGAAAATTTCACCTCCTACAACGAGCAAAATCCAAAGGAAGCACCGCCTGATTGGTCGAACTGTGAGTAAACTTTTTTACTCTTTCCTTTTCTTTTTCCTATTTTCTTTGTCATTATCATACCTTCTCCTCGTTCCTCTTGGTTTTGTCAAGTTTTGAAATGTCCTCCATTAGTTAAGCCGCAAGCCTCGTGCACATCACTGATCTGCATATAGTAGCTTCAGTCTGTGTTTGGCAATAACAACGGAACACATTGGTTACGACATTCATTTCTCTTTTTTTTCTTGCTATTTACCTCTGAGTCTTTCTAATTTTCATAAGTTTTTGAATATCCGTTTACATTTGATCCTCAGTTTTTATGATCAATCGCCTGATATGCATAATTTCTTGTTGGTAGTTCTGATCCCTTAATATTTGTTCTGACTTTTACTCTCCGCTTTAGTTTAGTTCTTTGTTTTTAGTTCAGGTTTTCCTTATCTTTTTGTTTTATTAGCATCAGATCTCCCATTTCAGGTTATCTCAGCGCGTCTCTCATCTTCTGATTTATCTTGTTTTCGTTATTTTTCATATGTTGTTTTTTGTTTATGTCCATCGGATGCCATCTATTTTCAGTTTGTAAGATAAGGAATCAATTAAGTTCAAATAGAAATCCCTCCCAACATGGAAATATTTGCTAGCAGTAATGGAGAGATTATTCATGATGGTTGAGCCTCTCTGCAGGAATCTTTGATCCTGACATATCTATATAATTCACGATTGTCCTTCTCGAGCAAAGGGATCCCAACTCACCTATGTCCAGTTTCACCAAGGTAGTTTATGGCTTTGATGATCAAAGAGTGTATGATAATGAAAATATGTGAAATAGATTCGAAACACAGAAGCCTAGATACATCGCCATACTCATATCTTCATTGGCATATCAGCTCTGGGTAAGAAGGAAGTTGGTTCTCACCATGGTTCATGATACGGCGCCCTTCGTGTTTTTACATTGCAAACCTGGTCTCTCATGACAACAACAATTGAATATTAATCCAAATTAATGATTCCTGTAATATTTTTGGTGTCTTCTTAAGTGGTTTGCTCTTGCAGGTACATCTTTTGCCATTTCCACTTATTTGACAGTGAGGGTCAAACCATGCCCTATATTCAGGGGGATATCAAGAGAAGATGAAATACCCTTTTGTGTCCTTGAAAAAAAAATTTAATACAATAGTCAGAACAGACTACAATAACTCTCTTTTTGCTATCCTACTATTGATCTGATAAAACCAGAGGTAAAGATTTGTTGTTGGTCTCTAATAAGATAAATCTTTGGTCGATCAAGGAAATTCTGTGATGTCAAAATATATATATCAGAAAAATCCTGCGGTCCTACGTGGTTGGAGAGTAAACAGGGTTTAAAGCATTCACATGCTATTCATGTTGGTAACACGATTGTCATTAGATAGTTTGGTCTGTTAATACTGGGTTAACAAGGCCAAGTTAATGTTTAGGTGTATTGGCTATATGTTACCTTTTGCAGGTCTGATGGTTCATATTTGTCGATTCCTATGCTTCGTAACAAGGGGTATATGTCAAAAGTTGATAATGAGTGGTGCACATTACTTGGAATCAATTCATCATAATATACACTATCAATTTGGTTAGCTTTTCTATAAGGATCAAGTTGTTACAATCAGGTGAGAGTCACTCATTTACCCTTTTATTATTATTATTATTATTATTATTATTATTTTAGTTGTAGCTTACTTTTGCTGCATCATATTACCTATATTCTGTTTCAAACCTTCTGATTGATTTTTTTTACCCATTACTTGAACCTACTGTAAAACCATCTCTGCATGTTACATACCCTTTATACCTTTACCATATGGATGTTGTATTAGATATTGCATTCCATAAGTCATTTTTACAGATTGACCTTCAATGTATGCATCTGTACCTATATCGGTTCCCCAACCTTCTCATCCCACTGTAACAAACAAGTTCTCTTTTAGAAATGGTCCAGGAAATGATTCTGTTCTCAAGTTGACTGATGACAGATCAACATGGTAATCTTCCCTTGGCACCACCTACAGTAAGAGTCGAGGGGGGGTGCTACAATGACATATATATTCTGGAGTCTCTAATCATTCCCCAAATACAGAATTTGCAGATAACCTTGGCATTAACAAACATTTGCAGTTACTCACTCCCCAACTTTGAGTGCAGGGTTATAGCATGGAAGACTCAAGGATGTCTTTGTTTCCCTTTTATCCCAGCAAGGGCCTGAGGAAAATCCTAACACAGATTCAGAAACTTGATGCTGAAGTCTCCTGCCATCGATGGTGAGAAGATTGCACGATAGCAGAGCATTGTTATTAAGGTCTGTTGGTGATCAGGGTGTCCAAAAAAAATGGTAAAAGAGGGTCTTAGCCAGCGCCACTTAAAAGGTATGTCATTTGAGGGATTTTTGTTCAAAGCTAATAACCAAAACCATGCAGCTGAATCATCTGGTCAGTCACATAACATGAGCTCCAACCCTTGCTTCATACAGTGTATGTTCATTCATTGCTCTTTTTCTCTTCACTCATGCACACACCTCCCCAACTGACAGCTATCATTTCACTGCACTGTTTCTGCAAAATACACTATTCATATATCTCCACCTTCACTACAATATATCATTTACTGCTTGAGCTTTGAGAACATGATGTCAAAGTTGGTTTGCTAATCAATTTAAGGCTTAAGCTTTATGTCTGAAATTGATCGATTAACCAATTTACTATTTGAGTTTTAAAAGTCTGACATCTAAATTTCAGGTGTTAATCTGTTTATTGTATTAGGTTTGAAGGATCAGTGTTTGTATTTGAGTTACTGTAAATCCCTCTGTCACTTATTGTAAGTCCTGATTTATTGCTATTGAAATTTTTGTAATTGGCCATGATATCGTATTCCATTGACTGTAAAAGCCTGCAATTACTGTAAAAAATACCTTTTCCTTGTTGTAGAATCGGGTTTAAACCCCTAGTGGGGTCAGTTAATGCAATGAATCTCATCACATATTCGCCGATGTTGAAGGAGTTTCTTCACCAACAAAAGCTAGGAAACCTGTAGCATATGGTTTCAATTCTGAGTGTCTTAAATATTATGTCCCTGTTTTGACATAAGAAAAGTCTTATATCTCCTGTACCCTATTCCCTCACCCAGCCACTTGCTGCAATTGCAGCAACACCAACACTCCATCACACACTGCTGTACTTCATTCCCTCGTCCAGCTGCCATACCTACCCTACACAGCCCTGTTACACCATCCCTTGCACCTGCCACACAGCACCGCCCTGCTATGACTTCCTCATAAAAAATCCACTCACTGGTGTTTGCAGTCCGTGCATATTTTTTGCACTTAATACCCTGCCACTTTCATCATTTCATCTCATCATTTTCCTCAGCATACTGATATCCTCCATTATTTGTTCATCACATTTCCATTCTCATCAACAGCCTCTTCACCTTGCTGACTCCATTTGCCCAACCCTATCAACATTGCTACACCCATACTATTATCATTCCAATTGCCACACACCCACAGCAACACTTTTCACTCATTATCAGTATCTTCACTCTCATGGCAGTTGTCATTCATTTGCTATCACAAATATGTCACACATACTGAATATGAGCATATGTATATAAATATCATGCTTGGATATATATATGTACGTGTATCACTCTCTCTATGTATATATATATATATATATATATATATATATATATATATATATATATATATATATATATATATATATATATATGTGTGTGTGTGTGTGTGTGTGTATTTGTATACATATATATGTATATATATAGGTGCTCCTTTCATTGGCCTAGAATGTACATCTTTCTTCATGTTATGCGCATTTTTTCTCACACGTATTTTCCCCTTTAAGCATGAATGCTTGCCTACACATCTCTTTAATTGATGTATATATCTGCATATGTTTCTCTCATTGGCATACATACATATATCAGAGGTAGATGCCACACTTAGCTATAAATATGCAATTTTGCCATGATATATTCCACATCTTTAGCCTATTGTTTTTACATTAACCTTGTTTTGCAGGGATATATGGAAAATGTTGATTTCCTCTCTTAGATTAGAATTCTATCATCTCAAATCTCCTTTCAATGATTGTAATAGCTAGATACGATGAAAATTCACATTCTTTGTCTTAGGATAGAATGCATGAGCATGTACGTATCTTCTAGAATTGCTTGATTCATGATATTTTCCTCTTTTATTTTCAAAACTACACAAATGGTGAAACACGAATGGCACGTGCACCATCCTAATGAGAGGTAATTAATCCTAAGCAAATGACTCACATTGATGGCCATAGTCAAAATGTGGGCAATGCTTAGGATTCTTATCTTTTATGGAATAATATTGGATCCACACTGAATCTTTTTCAAAAATCATCATATTTTTAAATATTTCCTTCTTTTATTAGTGTTTAACTTAAAATTAACTCAAGATATATATCAATGGCCATAGTCAAGATATATTGGGAGTTAATTTCATTTTAAACTCTATAAAGGCACCAAAAATGTGCTTTATTCTTCATTTGAATTTAAGTACGATTATTATATAATATATCTTATGACAATAGTCAGAGATGTATTATATTTTCAATATTATTTCAATTCACCTAAAGAATGAAATATGATTTTTAAATTCAATTTCAAAATTTCTTCAATTCATTTCATCATTTAGGATAGAATTGCATTATATTTTCAAAATTCTTTTAAGATCCAAGTGATTTTGAGATATATCTTCAAATATCTTCTCCATTTCTCAAATCAAGCTTCAAATTTCTATTTCAATTCATCTTTTTATCTCATTTCAAGATTCAAAATCCAATTTTAAAGTCCAATTTGACTTTGAAACTTGAAATTCACTTGTATATTCAAAATTCAAAATCTAATTCTAGTCAAATTTTAAAGTTCAAATCAACTTTGAAATTCCAACTTTATTTCCATGATTCAATTTCAAAATTCAAATAAACATCTCAAAATTTCAAAGTTCAATTTAACTTTGAAATCTCTTATTCATCTTCTGATTTCAAATTCAAAATCAAGTTTGTTTCTTTATCTTCAAATTCAAAATCAAAGTTTGAGATTGACTCTGAATCTCAAAATTCGATTTCTCCTAAGTTTTAAATTCAATCTGGGTTTTCAAAAACCCATATCAAATTCAAAAGTCCTATTTGGGCTTTTCTAAATCCAAAGTTAGAACCCAATTCCACTTTTGGATCCAGATTCCAGATCCAATTCCATATTAGATATCAGACTTCGGATCCAATTCCATTTAGGATCCTAGAATTCAACTTCATTTTGGATCTCAGACTTCGAATCAAATTCTATTTAGGATCCAGAATTCAACTCCGTCTTTAGATCTCAGACTTCGGATCCAGATTCCATTCCAGACTTCAAATCCAAGTCTATCTTGATTCCAAAAACCAATTCCATTTCTCATATCCTATCTTGATCTCTTAAACCCAATTCTATTTTTTTCAAACTCAATTTTGGAGTTCTCAAATCTCATTCTGATTTCAAACTTCGAATATAGTATTCAATTCCATTTTCAAAATATTCATTTCCTCTTCTAAATCCAGATTCAAAATTTAAAGTCCATTTCTAACTTTGAAACTTCCTTTCTTTTCCTCTTATCTCAGCTTCAAATCATTCCTTTCAAAATTCAGATTTATTTTCCCAAACTTTGATTATTTCAAAGACTTAGAACTTCAAAATATCTTTCCTGATCTACCTCAAGCTCTAAGATTAGATTCAACTACTCAAAAATCATTTCTTCATTCCCTTATCACATTTACTTCAGAATCACTTGAAAAATCTCATATTTCCAAAAGTGTTTTCTTAAAAAGCTTACATTTTCCGCATCTTTACATTGCACATGCATGATTCTTTGTGCATTTTAAACTTAGAATAAATTCTTAGATGATATTTTAGCAAAGCAAAAAGGCATAAATTCGATGCTTGGTTCGATTACCCCTGGTAAAGGCGCCAGGAACAGTCGAACCTCGTATCGACAAGCGAATCCTGTCTCCCAATTTTCTCTCAAATATTTCAAAACGGAGGCGAGTAATTTTTCTAAATATTTTCAAAATCAAGGTCAAGTGAGACCTTCACAAAAGAGTTCCTCTTACTCTTCTTTCCTTTTCTCTTCTCTCTTCTTTTTTTTGACTTTTATTTCCTCCCCTTCAAAAAGGGAAGAAATAGAGGTTAGAAAGGAAAAGAGAAGGAAGAGAGAGAATACCTAGAGAGAAAAAAATTTGTGATGATCACATGGGTGACCACCTTAGATGTCATGTTTGTAGGCGGAGCAGTCACATGGGACCAGTTTGTAGAGGTTTTCTACGCAGCCTACTTCCCGACGCATGAGCACAGTCGAAAGATGCAGGAGTTTCTCGACCTTCAGTAGGGAAACTCTACCTTGGCTGACTACGTCACGACATTTATAAGCCTGAAGCGCTTCTGTCTCCATGTTTATGTGACGGAGAAGGAACGAGCAATGAAGTTTGCTCGTGGATTGAAACCTGCACTACGTACGAGGATGTTTACTCAATGTAAACACCCCAAATTTTTCAAAACCTTTTAAATATTCCCTTCTTACCCCTAAATTCATTTTTTGAGCAAATGAGTCATTTTAAATCTAAATTTCAGTTCATTTCTCAAATTCATTTCATATGTTTAAATTGATTTCGGATCTGGATCCATTGTCCAGATCCAAATCTGAGTCTCCTTGTTCAAATTTTAAATTAAAATTATAGAAAATACCAAAAATAGTCTTTAAATAGCTCGGACAGTCCATTCGACATCCGTTTGGATCCATCACATCGTATTTCTCGATTCGAGTGTCAAAACTCGAACCTTTTCTCAAAATTTGGGTCCAAACCCCTTCTTCTGAAGAAATTTCCCCAAAATGGCCTGAAATTCTCGGAAAAAACATTTTTTTAAAAATATTTCTCAGAAAAATACAAAAATTTAGTGTTTAAACTTTGTTTTCATAAAACCTTAGTTTTTCTATTACAAAAATACAAAAAAATGGAAAAATGATACAAAAATCAAAAAAATTGAGGAAAGCAAATGGTTTTAAAACTTGAAATATTGAATTTCTGCCAAAAACCTCTTTTTGAACCATTTTTTTACAAATATTCTTTCAAGGAGACCTTCTTTTAGAAATTTGGAAAAAAAGGGAAACGGCCATCTCCCGCGCATCCTCCCTCTCAGCCCTACCCTCCATCTTCAAACAAACTTCTTCTCCCTCAACCCCTCATCTTCAACCAACAACCTCTCTCGAATGCTCCTCTTCCCCTTTAAAAGGAGAGTACGCAGGAGGGAGAGGGGATCCGTCTCCTACCTCTCCATTTACCCCAGCCATCTTCACCCAGCCATTGCTTTACGCTTCTTCTCCTTCCCCCAATCTTCTTTTTTTTTGGCATTTCTTTGGATTTCTTCTTCATCGATCAAAGAAGGCAGTTGCTATAGCAAAAGCTCCATAGAGGTAAGCACTTCTGCTCATCCCCATATTTTTCCTTTCTTATCTTCTTTTCAAGTTCTCTCTTACAAATTTTGTGGTTTCGATTTTCATTTTTTTTCTTCTTCTTTTTTCGTGTGTTTTTGGGGTAAAAGCACCCCTGTAACATCGATTCACTGATAGCAAAATCGATCTACAGATGTGCGATAGCAACGGAATGGTAAATTCCAACATATCTTTCGTTTTGCGATTTCATTTGTATAGGATTCCAATCTATGGCCGATTATGCATTTAATTCCCTTTTATTACCTCAATTCCTTATTTGCATCGGGATCTTTGTTTCTGTTCTAATAATTGGCTCACATTGTGATTTCCGGCTATCTGCTTTATTTCTTTGCCGATCGGAGTTATCTGTTTTGATCCCTGATTCTGATAACGTTCGAGGTATCTCATTCACCTTCATTGTAATTCGGTCATTTCTTTTTTTTTATTTTTATTTTTATTCTTTTTTTTTGTCTTTCTGATTGTTCATTTCACGATTTATCATTCTCTAACATTCAAGTTGTTCACTATATCTTGCATTTCTCGTCTCTTTGCGCATCGTATGATATTCATCCCCTCGGATTAGCACTTATCTTCGCATTCATTATTTGGATTCGATCAGATAATAGGTCTGCAAATTCACTAGTTTCAGATCGATGTCTGAATCGTCTGCCATTATATTTCTTTGTATCTTGTTTTAGCCATCTTCTTGGATCAACATGCTTTCTCGTTTCATAGTTGATTTTACTGTAAGCAGGGTATCATTCAGCAAGTAATGTTTACTTGGATACAATTTTTTTTTTTTTTGATGTTCCATTCAGTCACCTCATACCTCATTTTGTCATATTTCAACATGCACTATCTTTTGTTAAACCTCTGAGATATATGCGTGTTGTCCCTTTCGTAAGCCTTTGTCCTTGGCATGAATACATGTTGTGATCATAATATTATCTCCTGAGGGTAATGAAGGATGAGAGTTTATGAGGTGGGGATTCGTAATAGTGAAGATTTTGATCTCTCTTTTAAAATCAAAAGTATTGATGGCCAAGGAGATTCTGGTTGGGCCCAAAAAAAAAAAAAAAGAGGAAAAAAGAAAAATCAAGGGTTTAATTCAAGCAAATCCGTAGGGGAGACCTCAAATGATTAAGTGTGGAGAGGTTGTATCCACGCAGGTATGTGTTTCTATGTGTATGTTACATTAAATTCCACCAAAGTTTTCAATTCGTTAACATGGTTTCAGTTGTTATTTGGAGATTTTCATAGATGTTTAAATATTACAAATAGAAGAAGTATGGGTACTGGGGTTCCCTGAATTTATCTTAGATTTTCTAAGTTATGATGGCTGGTAGTTATGGAAATCGCTGTATTTTTTTTATAAGTTCATTGTTTTACCTGTGTATCAACATGCTCTGCATCTTTTTCATCCACCATTCATATACTGCTTGTAGTGATATTCACCATCATACTTCATGACATCACACCATCTGCATTTTAGTTCTTTTTTTTTTATTTTGAAGCACACTCTTTTTTTTTTTCTCTGCTCGGTTACCTGACCTGCTGCTACAAGGTCTTCATCAAAGGTCACAAATCTGTTTCGTCACAAGTCCAAAATTGCTTCACTGCAAAATCAAATACCAGTCCATTGATGAGAACCTGGCGATACAGAATACCTTTCCTTTTACCATCAATGTCAGTCTGGTTCTTCGACTTCTCCTTTGTAAATTCATTGTATTCCTATCATCCCCTTCACCTGCGTCTCACATGTAGCTTACATTCTTTCACAAGGAAAGTCGTCAACAATACTTTTTTTTTTTAGGTTAATACGTGAGACAGGGAGATATGATGAGCTCTTAGAAACTTTTGAGAGCATAACAGATAGGTCGGTATTGTCACTGAAAGAGGAACATAGGTCATTCCTTGCTCTTATCCTGTTTTGCAAATTTTAGATCTGTGTCATAAATTGATGAAAGATGTCCAATCTCCTGCTGGTGTTTTCTAACGTTGAGGACGTCGACCTGGATATTGTTAGCACTGATTATATGCTTGAATGCACACAAGAATGAGAACTCCTGATATTTCTGAAGCTTCCAGGAGAAGCTATGACGAGGTAAATGTACCAATCATGCCCAGAATATCCATTCTTTCTAGTTACAAAGCCAGAATCATTAGATTTATGAGTTCTGATGCAAGAGCAAATTCCCCTGTTCCAAAGTATTAGATTGATGTCCAGCCAATCAATTTACCTTCTCTGACCACTGATCTATCTGAGGATGAATTGTTGTGATACATCATGCGACATATGGCTTGCTTCCTGGGTACAATTCAAGTTGCATGTTAAAGTTATCCTCTTACAGATGGAAGCTTAATATAGCTAACTGGAAACAAAATAAAAAGACTGGAAGCCCAAATCTCTGTTGAAGCAAAAGAATAAAGAATGAAGCTATGCCTCTCCACACCCCTTTTGCAGCACTGCCTACAGCAGCACCTTGCTGCGCCCCTCCATTCCACTTCCCAGCTGCCTTCCATCTTAAAACACTTTCCAGCCTATGCCCATTATCACCTGCATTTATTTTCTATAGCATCATTTTCTATTCATATAGATACAATCCCCTGCATCTTCCCTATAACACCCACCACATTAGCACCAGCAGCACCTTGTTGCGCCCTTTTCCTGCTACAACACCTACCTGCTGAAATACAACAGCACCTACTAGCTGAAACGCAACAACACTTGCCACTGTAGCCTTTGCACAACATATCTTCCTATGTTACATTCCTTTATTTTCTTTAGCATTTTTTTTAACCTCCATTCATATTTTCATTTGCATAGTTCTTCATCAGCAACACTCCATCAACTCACCCCCTTTTCAGAATATATATTAACTGCTATGATTAGGAAAATTTTGATACTGGCCCATGATGGTTTAGCTTTCTGAACGAAGGTGGGCAGCTTAGAATCTTTGATTCATTTGTGAAAAATCTTTGGGAAATCACTCTTTTGTAACAGAGTAACACATGGGAAGCCATACCTGCTCCCTTTGAGAACTGTCTTTAGATTAATTGAGTCTAAAAGCTCAGATGTGCAGTCTTGATTTTGAGTCATGTTCTTATTTAGGTATATCAAAACCCATTCATGATCTTGAGACCATCTCTTGTATGTATATTCGTTGATATATAGTAAGTCCATATATTGAATTTCACAGAAGAATATTTTATAACTTGAGAGACATGGTTCCATAAAGATGAGTGTAGAAACAATGTATATACTGTATGATCATGCATATAATTTAGGGTTTATTAACATTTAAATATGCATGATTTTATAAAATAATGTTTCAAAAACCCAATTTTATGTTAGTTTTCGAGTAAATGTGCTAAAATGACTTAAAAATAGAAAATGCATGAAAACTAGTTTTATTTTACATTTTTTATACATATTTTAGTTTTTTTATATATATTCATAGTAGTCTAGTATTAGTTTTCAATTAAAAATAAAAAAATAGAGAAAATAGTTTTTAAAATCATTTTAAATGTTTGTAATTTTTAGAAAAGAAAAAAATTAGTAGAATAGTTTTTATTTTCCTTATAAATGAAATAAAGTTTTGTTTGTAACTTTTTGAAAAAAAATTCTAATAAACCGGTTTACAAGGTTGTTGAATTTTAAAAACTAAAAAATTAATAAGCAAACCGGCTGGAACCGGTTTGCATTGTTTTAAAACTGAAAATCTTTTTGAAACCGGTTCCAGCCGGTTTGTTGTTTTTAAAAACCCCAAAAACAGAGAAAACCAAGCGCCTCTTCCATACGCCTGAAGCCCCTTTTTCCCTTCTTTCCCTCTCTTTCCCTCTTTTCTCACCATCCTCCACTAACACCGGCATCTCCTCTTCCCTACCTTCCCCTTCTCCCTCTTTCTCTGTCTACACTCCAGCCGGCAGCAGTGGAGGACTCTTTAGTCCGGTGAGTGGCGCACGGTGGAGGCCGCCAACTTCTCTTCTAATCCTTCCGGCTACGGTAAGTCTGTTCCTAACTTCTTCTTCTTCTTCTTCTTCTTCCTCTTATTCCTCCGATTTCTTCTTCTTCCACTTCTTCTTCTTCAACCGATCTGTTTTCTTCTTCTTCCAATTTCATCTTCTTCCACTTCTTATTCTTCTTCTTCTTCTAATCTACATCTTAAGCTTTTATTCTTCCACATTCTTCTTCCTCTTCTTCCACATTCTTTCCAATCGATTCTGTCGTGATGTGTTTGTTTCAGAAAAACTAAAAAAAAAATTATATAGATCGTTGTTGTTTCAAATTTTTGTTTTTCATCGTCCGATCTTCTATTCTTTAGTTGATTCTTTAGTTAGTTTTCTTTGATTCATTCATTGTTCTATTTGTTTGTTACAACATAGCATTTTCATTTCATAATTTTCATTCATCGCATTAAATTTTCGATTCTTTCACTTCTTTGTTTTTCTGTTTTTTTTTTTTTTTTACCTTAATTCTTTGTTTTCCCTGTTTGTTCATTTACTGAAAGTCATTTTCTGCTTTTCTTCAGTTATGCAATTTCCTGTTTACTCAGTTAAATTGTCCAGCGTTTAACATTCATTTCCTGTTTTTTTTTATTTCCTATTTTTAAATACATTTCAATTCTTGTCTATTAATTCATTGTGTTGTCTATTTTTTTTTTCTTTCTTTAATGCAGTAAATTCCAGCTTCTCTTACAGTCTGATTTCATGTTTGGTTTAATTGTTTCTAATTTCCTGTTTAAATTTTTTTTTTTCCTGTTTTTTTTATATATTTCATTCAATTTCTGTTTTGCATTCATTTTTTAGTTTTCACCTGTTGTTTTCTTGTTTTTTTTTAATACCGAATTTATGTGTGTTCAATGTTTTTCCAGGTTGAAATTCTTGTCTTTGTTATTCATTAATTGCATGATTTTTCATTCATTAATTTTCTGTTTTGCTTTCATATGCTAATTAGAGTACTCTACTATTAGTTAAATGATTAGTTTACTCTATTGTTAGATACTAGTTAATTGAGTTGTAATTAGTTGTTAGTTGGATAATTAGCATTGTTAATTAGTTTGTAATCAGTAATTAGTTAGTTAGATTTAATTAGAATTCATTTTCATTTGAAATTGTCATTTAGAATTCTTGCCTAATTTCCTTTGTATTTTTAGCATTTAGTCAATTTAGTATAATTTTAGTTTCTATCTCTTGTATTGCTCGTGTTCATTTGAATTGTGCAGGATAGCACAAGACTGGAGCGGAAGCGATTACATGACACGAAGTACGAAGAATAAATTTTCTTTTTGCTTTTATTTTTAGAATTAGGAATTTAATTGGGTTTGTAAATATTGCATTTTACGCCCTCTGCGAAGGGTATTCATTTGTTGTAATAGTTAGTTGTTTTTACCTTTTCTGAACATTTTACATTTCAATAATTCGGCAATAAAGAATAGTTTAGATTTGTGTACTTGAATACAATATATTCCCGTTCCCTGAGTTCGACCCGGTCTCATCCACTAGTGAGAACCGGTTTTTATTATTTGATGTCTGGTTTTCACATGTTTTACATTTAAAAATCTTTTCAAAATTACAACGATTTCAAAGAAGACATCAAATTTTTGGCGCCGTTGCCGGGGAACGGCGTAATATTAGTATTCACTTTATTGCCTAGTGTTTGTGTGTGCATTTAGGTTTAGAACCACGTATGTGCATATCTTAGAGACGAGCTTACTTTTCTGCACAGCCCACCTATTAGGATCCCCTTAGAGGTGATTGTGTACGATTGGTACCGTACACATAGATTTTATATTTCTTGTGCATAATCTCTGTTATGTGTAACTGTGTGGTGTTTGTTTAGTTTTTGTTGTTTTTAGTTCACTCGCTTTGTGGTTTGCATGGTTTGGCCGCTTAGTGCGTTAGTTAGGTAGAAAACCCAAAGTTAGGATGTGTGCTACACCGGTCTACTCTAAGGTGTACGCAATGGCTGACGATCATCAATTGATCCATCCTTTGAGGGAGTACTTCATGCCAAATACGTATACTCCCACCTCCTGCATCACGAGACCTGATGTAGGAGCGAGCCATTTTGAGATTAAGGCCACTGTGATTCAAATGTTACCTTCGTTTTATGGCCTTAGCAATGAAGACCCATATCGTCATCTCGACGAATTCCTTGAGATTTGCTCGACTGTGCGAATCAATAATTTTGGAGACGACGCTATGAGGTTAACTTTGTTTCCGTTCTCTCTCAAAGATAAAGCCAAGCACTGGCTAAAATCTCTAGAGACGGTTCGTATTACTACTTGGGAAGGAATGCAAAGAGAATTTTTAAAAAAATATTTTCCAATTGGTAAGACGAACCAGTTTCATAAAGCTATAACCAGTTTTTCTCAAATTGAGGGAGAACAGTTTCACGAGTCTTGGGAGAGATTGAAAGATCTTCTCCGCAAGTGTCCCCATCACCAGGTGCCTCGTTGGCAGTTGGTGCAGTATTTTTATGACGGGCTTACTGAGAAGCATCGTCAAATGGTTGATTCATCTTGTGGGGGTACTTTTATGCTCAAGAGTGAAGATGAGGCATGGTCTCTATTCGAAACCTTGAGTGAAAACACGATGCATCATACTTTGTCTTCACGGCTCGATAGGACTACATCTCTGTCTAGTGGTCCTAGGAAAGTTGGGATTTTCGAAGTTGGGTCCGAGTTAGAATTGCATACCAAGGTTGACCAGTTGACTAGGAAGTTAGATCAATTCCTAGCCAATTCCTCGAGAAATCCAATAGAAAGAGTGTGCGAGATATGTGCTAGCCCTGCACACTGTGTTGCGGATTGTTCGGCAGCGTCATTATATCCTGAATTCGTTCAGGAGCAGGTGAATGCTGCCCAAGGTTTTGCTAGACCCATGCCTGATTCGTTTACATCATCATATAACCCAAGTTGGCGAAACCAATCTATTTCCCCATCCCATCAGCCCTCCCAGACACAGTATAGACCCAGTAACCCTTCACATGGTTACTCGCATCCTATATTTCCACAGGTTCATTCCCAGTATTGTCTACCTTCTCCTCAGGAGCCCATTCCAAGTTCATCATTTCAAGAGAAGATGTTAGAAGCCTTTTCTGATATCAAGGCCACTCTTTGTTCCCATACGCAGTCAATAGCCAAGCTAGAAACTCAAATGGGACAGTTAGCTCAGACATTGAGTAGACAAAGTCAGGGGAACCTTCATAGTCAGTCTATTGTCACATCCAAGGGAGAGGATTCCATGTTATTTGACTTGCAACCCACTACTTCACATCATGAGCAAGTCAAATCTGTTACATCCCTTCAATATAGGAAGGCGTGTCACCCTACTCAGGAATCGACTCATGAACCCCATATCATTTCTACTGACGAGTCGATCTCCATGATACCTCAGCAGAAGGGGCCTGACTTACAGCATACATTTTCATCATATAAAGCCCCATTTTCTCAGCCTTTAGGATTACCAATCGTTTTGAGTAAGCAAGAGGTTCAAATGCAGAAGGTGCTTGACCAAGTCAAGCTAGATCATATTCACCACTTGTCTGAAGTTGCATTCATTGATACTCGGTCGGTCCTAGACTCTTGATTCTTGACCAGTCTCTCAGATGAGACTAATCTCCGTTCTTCATGTCAAGAGAGTCATGATACTACATTTGGAGGTAGACGGGATGGAAACACAGTGCGTAGTGTCACAGATGACACTCTTTTCTTTATAGAGCCCGGTTGAGCCTCACTTCATGTCCATTGATCTCATGGACGATGAAGGTTTTTCCAGAGATCCGTCTGGCTGGGGACGTGAAACTTAGCGCTTTATGGGAGGCAACCCATATTCTGTACAGTTTTACATTTGTTATTAGGATTTGTAGATTTCATTTGATTTTATTTTTCGTTTTCTATCTTTTCTATGAGTTTCATGTTTTGTCATGTATATATTGCATTTGTTACATTCATAGAACATGTATTTTTAATTCATGTCAGGTAATTCTACTCTTTTCCCTCATTTATTTCTCTCATGTGCATTCACGTAGTTTCATATAAGCATGGGGGAGTGCCACTGGGACAGTGTCATTCAAGCATGGGGGAGGGTGTAGTTTGCACACCTTGATATTTCTGTTTACGTTCTTGCACATGTTTATACATATCTCATGAAAAGTAGATTTTTAAAGAAAGAGTTTGAACTTATATGAATGTTATTTCAAATCTGATGTTTTTAGAGGATTTTTAAGTCCCACGAAAAAAATTTCTGATATAGATCTAAAAATTATGGTTGTTTATGCGGATTTCGAAGAAATGATGATAGATACATGTTAGAATTTATTTTGAATCATAAATATGAATATGCACAGTTCTATTTTTGAAATAACTAAGCAAATGAACAAAAGCGTAAAAATGAGCTCAAAAGAAAAAAATAGCATGTGTTAGGTTGTTTGGATAATTCCACAATCCTTAGTAGATGGAACTTAGATGTAAGTTGAAACTTTTAATTCCATTTTCGAAAAGGAGAGTGGAAAACTTCGTGATCCTAAGTAACTGAGAACATATACAAGTTGAAATGTTTGACTCTTATGTTATAAGGGTGAATGAAGAAAGTCACTTTTATGTCTTAGTTGATATCTTTTGGTATGTATTGAAAAAGTATAGAAGATATTGACATTGCACAAGGCATAAAAGCAGACCACATGCAAGCTATAAGAGAAGAATAAGTACGCAAAAAGAAAAAGCGTGAAAAAAATGAAAAAATTGAGAAAAGAGCTGAAAAAGAAAGAAAAGTTCAGTGCTTAGAAGTATGATTGAGAAAACCTGTGCAGAAAACATATGAGTGAGGATAAGTAAATAATAATATGTTTTTATTGGATTTTCTAAGAATAAAACATAAATAATTGTGATACTTAGAAAAGTGAAAGAAATTCTTTTCTGTGGTGGTATATAAAAGACTCTAATTATGTTTTGATTTAGAAATAACAGGAAATATTTGTGAAAACAAAGTCTTTGATTACCTACCGATTTTAAGGATGTGTAATATTATGCATACATGACAGAGATGTTTGTGGGTAGCATCACTGCAAACCCTCACGAGACCTTACTCGTCCACTGGGGTAACCCAGGGGTTGAAAGGGCTTGTTGCATAAGCTAAATGCAACTGTGATTCCTACGAAAGTGAGTTAGGTGATAGTTTGGTTTCTTGCATTTTTCTAGTTTGCTCGAGGACTAGCAAAACATAAGCATGGGGGTATTTGATCATGCATATAATTCAGGGTTTATTAACATTTAAATATGCATGATTTTATAAAATAATGTTTCAAAAACCCAATTTTATGTTAGTTTTCGAGTAAATGTGCTAAAATGATTTAAAAATAGAAAATGCATGAAAAATAGTTTTATTTTACATTTTTTATACATATTTTAGTTTTTTTATATATATTCATAGTAGTCTAGTATTAGTTTTCAATTAAAAATAAAAAATAGAGAAAATAGTTTTTAAAATCATTTTAAATGTTTGTTTTTTTTAGAAAATAAAAAAATTAATAGAATAGTTTTTATTTTCCTTATAAATGAAATAAAGTTTTGTTTGTAACTTTTTGAAAAAAAATTCTAATAAACCGGTTTACAAGGTTGTTGAATTTTAAAAACTAAAAAATTAATAAGCAAACCGACTGGAACCGGTTTGCATTGTTTTAAAACTGAAAATCTTTTTGAAACCGGTTCCAGCCGGTTTGTTGTTTTTAAAAACCCCAAAAACAGAGAAAACCAGGCGCCTCTTCCATACGCCTGAAGCCCCTTTTTCCCTTCTTTCCCTCTCTTTCCCTCTTTTCTCACCATCCTCCACTAACACCGGCATCTCCTCTTCCCTACGTTCCCCTTCTCCCTCTTTCTCTGTCTACACTCCAGCCGGCAGCAGTGGAGGACTCTTCAGTCCGGTGAATGGCGCACGGTGGAGGCCGCCAACTTCTCTTCTAATCCTTCCGGCTACGGTAAGTCTGTTCCTAACTTCTTCTTCCTCTGATTTCTTCTTCTTCCACTTCTTCTTCTTCAGCCGATCTGTTTTCTTCTTCTTCCAATTTCATCTTCTTCCACTTCTTATTCTTCTTCTTCTTCTAATCTACATCTTCAGCTTTTATTCTTCCACATTCTTCTTCCTCTTCTTCCACATTCTTTCCAATCGATTCTGTCGTGATGTGTTTGTTTCAGAAAAACTAAAAAAAAAATTATATAGATCGTTGTTGTTTCAAATTTTTGTTTTTCATCGTCCGATCTTCTATTCTTTAGTTGATTCTTTAGTTAGTTTTCTTTGATTCATTCATTGTTCTATTTGTTTGTTACAACATAGCATTTTCATTTCATAATTTTCATTCATCGCATTAAATTTTCGATTCTTTCACTTCTTTGTTTTTCTGTTTTTTTTTTTTTTTTACCTTAATTCTTTGTTTTCCCTGTTTGTTCATTTACTGAAAGTCATTTTCTGCTTTTCTTCAGTTATGCAATTTCCTGTTTACTCAGTTAAATTGTCCAGCGTTTAACATTCATTTCCTATTTTTTTTTATTTCCTATTTTTAAATACATTTCAATTCTTGTCTATTAATTCATTGTGTTGTCTATTTTTTTTTTTTTTCTTTAATGCAGTAAATTCCAGCTTCTCTTACAGTCTGATTTCATGTTTGGTTTAATTGTTTCTAATTTCCTGTTTTAAATTTTTTTTTTCCTGTTTTTTTTATATATTTCATTCAATTTCTGTTTTGCATTCATTTTTTAGTTTTCACCTGTTGTTTTCTTGTTTTTTTTTAATACCGAATTTATGTGTGTTCAATGTTTTTCCAGGTTGAAATTCTTGTCTTTGTTATTCATTAATTGCATGATTTTTCATTCATTAATTTTCTGTTTTGCTTTCATATGCTAATTAGAGTACTCTACTATTAGTTAAATGATTAGTTTACTCTATTGTTAGATACTAGTTAATTGAGTTGTAATTAGTTGTTAGTTGGATAATTAGCATTGTTAATTAGTTTGTAATCAGTAATTAGTTAGTTAGATTTAATTAGAATTCATTTTCATTTGAAATTGTCATTTAGAATTCTTGCCTAATTTCCTTTGTATTTTTAGCATTTAGTCAATTTAGTATAATTTTAGTTTCTATCTCTTGTACTGCTCGTGTTCATTTGAATTGTGCAGGATAGCACAAGACTGGAGCGGAAGCGATTACATGACACGAAGTACGAAGAATAAAGTTTCTTTTTGCTTTTATTTTTAGAATTAGGAATTTAATTGGGTTTGTAAATATTGCACTTTACGCCCTCTGCGAAGGGTATTCATTTGTTGTAATAGTTAGTTGTTTTTACCTTTTCTGAACATTTTACATTTCAATAATTCGGCAATAAAGAATAGTTTACATTTGTGTACTTGAATACAATATATTCCCGTTCCCTGAGTTCGACCCGATCTCATCCACTAGTGAGAACCGGTTTTTATTATTTGATGTCTGGTTTCACATGTTTTACATTTAAAAATCTTTTCAAAATTACAACGATTTCAAAGAAGACATCACTGTATATTTAGGCTTTTTCTGTTTTATACCCATTTGATTTCAATCTTCCAGCTGCATATCAAGTTGAAACCTGACCATGTACATAACTCAATGAGATCAGAGGATTTGCAATTGAGCATCCTATTAAAGGTCTATCATTTTGGTTTCATGACATCTTCACATTACACCCTTGTATTTCTCATAATCATTACATCCTTACACTTTTCATTGCATCCTTGTATTTCTTATTTTCATTGCTATTTGCACCCCCCCCCCCATATCCATCAATAGTTCGATACATTATGTAGATACTTCTCTTTACTCATTGGATTAGATTTCTTTATATGTATATAGAATTTCTAACTCTCTTTTGCAGGAAGATGTAAAAAGCCTAAATTTCCCTCTCAGACTAGAAATCTATGATATTTATAATTCAAGGTTGTAATAAATTAGATTCTGAATGAGAATTTACATTTCTTGTTTTAGATAGAATGAATGAGTATTGTAAAAATCATAAATTGCTTGTTTTCATACTTTTTTTTTTTGGCCTTTATTTCCCAAATTCTCACAATGGTGAAACACGAATGGCACGTGCACCATTTTCATAAGAGGTAATTAATCCTAAGTTGATGATTTACATCAATGGCCATAGTCAGGATGTAAACAAAACTTAGGATTTTTATCTTTTATAAAATAACACTGGATCCACACTGGATCCTCTTTAAAAATCATCATATTCTCAAATATTTCATTCTTTTATTAGAGTTTAACTTAGAATTAATTCAATATATATACCAATGGCCATAGTCAGGGTATATTGAGAGTTAATTTCATTTTAAACTCTATAAAAGCACCAAAATGTATTTTATTCTTCACTTGAATCTAAATATAGATTATTATATAATACATCCAATGACCATAGTCAAGGATGTATTATATCTTCAATCTTATTTTAATTCATCTAAAGAATGAAATAGCTTTTCAAAATCCAAATTTCAAAAATTCAAATTCATTCATCATTTAGGACAGAACTGCATCATATTTTCAAAATTCCTTTTTCAAAAACTCCAAGTGATGTAAATATCTTCCTCAATCTATCTTCAATTCTTATAAAATCCAATTCATCCTTTCATTTTCAAATTCAATTTCATTTTCAATCTCAAAGTTCAATTTAACTTCAAGATTTCAAAGTCATTGTTAAATTTAAATTCAAATTCAAATCAGATTTCAAAGTTCAATTTGACTTTGAAATTCCAAATTCATTTTATATTCAAAACTCTAATCAAACTCAAAGTTCAATTTTAACTTTGAGACTCTTGATTCATCTTCTAAATGCCAAATTCAAAAATTCAAGGTCTAATTTGACTTTGAAATTTGTTTGTATATTCAAATTCTAAATTTCATTTTTCAAGTTCAATTTAAACTTGGAAGTTCTTGATTCATCTTCTGAATTTAACTCCAAATCCATTTTAGGATCCAAAATTCAACACTCATATTGGATCTCATACTTCAGATCCAATTCCTCCTCAGGATCTAGACTCCAATTTCACTTTGGATCTTAGACTTCAGATCCAAATCCATCTTAGGATCCAGAGCCCAATTCTATATTGGATCTCAGACTTCAGATCCAAATCCATCTTAGGATCCAGAGTCCAACTCTACATTTGGATCTCAGACTTGAGATCCATTCCATTTCAGGATCCAGAACCGAAAGTCCATCTTGGATCCTAAAATCTCGGATCCCATTCTGTTTAGGATTCAGAATCCAATTCTAATTCTAGATTTCAAATTCATTTTCAGATCTAATCTAAATCTCTTAAATCCATTTCCATTCTTAAATACCACTTGATTTTCTCAAATCCATTCTAAGATTCGAATTCAATATCACTTCAAAATTTCACCTTCTTCTCCTAAATCTCCTAAATCCATGATTAAATTTCAAAGTCCATTTCCGACTTTGAAACTTCATTTCCTTTTATTCTAAAGCTTCAAATCATTCTTTTCTCAAAATCAAGATTTATTCTTCTAAACTTTGAGACTTAGAACTTCTCTGATTTATCTCAAGTTCTAAGTCAGATTTAATCATTTCTTCACTCCCTTATCAAATTCATCTCAGAATACTCGAAAATTTCCAAAACATTCTTTTCAAAAGAGCATACATCTTTGCATTGCACAAGTATGATTCTTTGTGCATTTAGAGTTATAATAAATTATTAGATTATATTGAGGCAAAGCAAAAGGCATAGATTCGATCCATGGTTCGATTACCCCTGGTAAAGGCGCCAGGAACGTTCGAACCTCGTACCGACGAGCGAATCCCGTCTCTCCATCTTTCCCGCAATATTTTCAAAACAGAGGCGAGTTAAATTTCTAAATATTTTTAAAATCAAGGTCAAGTGAGACCGCGCAAAATAGTTCATCTTCTTTCTCTTTTTCTTTCTTTCTTTTCTCTTCTCTCTTTCTTTTCTTTCTTTTATTTTCACTCCCTTCAAAAAGGAGGAAAATAGAGGTTAGAAAAGGAAAAGAGAAGGAAGAGAGAGAAACCAACAAGAGAATAGGAAAACTTTTACGATGATCACAGATTTGGCGACCGTGATGGGACTTGTCTTCATCCGGTTGAATCTATGCCTTTGCTTTGCTTTTATATAATCTAAGTCTTTATTCTTCATATGTCAGCTTCATTTCCATGCAAACCTTAGGAGCCTAGACTCTGTCCTAAGCTGACATTATTTACATATAGGATCTAAGTATGGTTTGGTAGGACCATATTGAGGAGACTATATCCATGTTCACATTAGACTTAGGTTTTAAACACAACTCTCCTTAATCTTAGGGATTGAATGTAAACAATGTATGCAAGTGTATGCTTCTTCTCATTTAAATCTATCTCTTTAGGACTTGCATTAGAGCCTTCTGGTTTTATCTGCATGTTGATCATGTTTTTTAAAAAAAACATCCCTACCTATATTTGTCCCGGTCTTCACGTTGTTGGGCTGTCTCACTGAACCATAGTTCGGGAGAGAGCCTCACAACTGGACCACTTATTTGGGCTCGCGCCCCCCTACCACGTACCTAAGGGCCATAGTCCGAGGTATATTGGTAGGTGCTCAAGGATGTTGGGAAGCCATTACCTTAGAACCGAAGAAGATATCTTATATGCCACATACTTCGAGCTTCGGCTTGAGTATATCGGCGTACCTTGATTGGAATCAGATGATATAAATCTTAGAGTTAGGATTAAGGTCCTATCAGCCATTTCAAATATTGCATATAGAGTCAGCTTTAAGGAGTGTTGTTTGTGTATCCTTGCTTATATATCTGTGATTGTATGATATTTTATATCTTTCTTATATTTTCCAAAACCCTGGGTATATATATTTCAAAATTTCTCCTTTGTTTTTAAAACCCAAGTGTATTTTTCTCTTCTCCTTCTAAATTTCTTCAAAAAATTCTTCTGATTCTGCTTGCAAGTTCTTCAAATTTTAAATCCTTACCGTTTATTCTCAAATTCCATTTTTCCTCTTATTTTCTTCTGATTTTAGATTCTTGTTTATATTTTCATAAAAATCTCTTTCCGTCAAGAGATATCCTTTTCAAAATGGTATTTTCTTTCATATTTTTAGTTGGTTACTCTCCCCCGCAGAGTAAACAACGCAATTGTCACAAATTTTGTGGCGACTCGATCCCTAGTAATGGGATACAATTGTTTAAATTTCAACCTAAATCCTCTCTCTTGTCAAAACTTCTCCAAAAAAAAGTTTCTTTGGTCTAAAAACCTCCACTTTTCCTCCACAGAGGGAGCACTGATATTTCAAAAATGGTCATGACAAGAGGGGGAAAAGAAACAGTTCCTTAACTCAACGACAGTGAGGCGGAAGAGATGAGCTCTCCTAAATCAGTCAAGGGACAAGGTCAGAACAGGAAAGATGACATCGACTCCGCTATGTACGATATGTTCCAAAAGATGATGGCGAGGATGATGTCGGAACAAGCCGAGGCCAAGCCGAAAGAGACAGTTCCTAAAAGCAAGCTGAGAAAGAAGCCTGTGAAAAAGCAAATCCGAATCATCAGGAAGAAGGTACAGCCAGACACTACTTCTGAGGAATCAGAGTCAGTCGAGGAAGAATCAGAAGAGGAAGAGCAGATTCTCTACAAACAGAATCCTCTGAGACAGTCTGTAAAGACAGCTGCAGAAGAGCCCGAATCCGTCAACAAGCCCAAGTCTGGGGCTCCAGCAGAGGACCTGATGAGCAAGCAGATGAAAGAGATAAATCGAGCAATTAAAGACATTCAAGCCAAGGGTAAGGGCAAACAGACTTACACTGGCGAAGATTTTTACGATGGTCTAGATGGGGATGATAATCTGGAGAACCTTCCTCGTAAATTTCTCAACTTTGATGGAACTGGCAACCCTAAAGCCCACTTAGCCACATTTTATGAAGAGTGCAGCCGTTTCAGGAAAGACAACAAGGCTCTGTTCATCTGTTTTCCCCGCAGTCTAGAGGGCATAGCAGCTAGATGGTATGCTGACCACGTAAATCCTATCGAACTACGAGAGTTCGATAAAGTAGTAAATTTGTTCATCGAGCGCTTCTTATTCAACACTGAAGCCTCACCTACATTAAATCATCTTTACAACCTGAAGCAGGGAGAGACTGAAAGAGCAGGAAATTTCATTCACAAGTGGAGAAACACCTGTAATAAGATGAAGGTACCCATTCCAGAGGAACACGCATTGCAGGTGATCCTCAACAATTTCTCTCAGCCCATAAGGAGCCTCATCGCCACTTCCCTTGCGAAATCCTTCATCAAGTTGATCGAGCGAGCTGAATGGCTCGGAACAGGGATAGAAAGCAGGCTATACGAGGGCACGCCTCTGGTCAAGAATATCCAAGACCAAAAGAAGAAGGCGCAGTTCACTCATTCAATTGATGCCTTCTGCAATAATCTTGGCAGTAGCAGCAAAGGAAACAAGAACAACAGTGGCAGCGGTCCGAGAGTAGATCAGGGCAAGGGGCAGAAGGAGAGATCTTATAAGAACAATGACAAACCACTTCTGACTGGCTTCCAACAAAAAGGTGATCTTCAAGAGAAGCCCAAGTACATCAAGTGGGAGAAAGATCGAGTCTTCACTCCGTTATCTGAGAGTTTAGAAGTGATTATGAATTACCTTTTGAAGCACGGGATGATCAAACTCCCTAAGATCGCAGATCCTCCCGTAATGTTGGGAAAATTCAAGGACCAATTTTGCAAATACCATAGGGCAACGGGGCACGACACAGAGCACTGTTTCGTCCTCAAGCACATGATACAAGACTGCATCGACAGAAGTGAGCTGATAGAGGACGAGGAAGAAAAGCAGCCAGCAGTCCTGACAGAGCCATTCCCGGACCACTCAAAGAATTGATAAAGCCAAAGTTTTTGGTTTCGCCTCTTTTTGTCAGTTGTCTTATAGGGGCTAGTCAGCCCAGTCTGTTATGAATCTTTTCCTTTTAAAAGTTCTTGTAAATATTCAGTTGTTATCAAACCTTTGCTTATCAATGAAATGTCAATTTTTCTTTATATCTTTGATATTCAAATACTTCCTTCTTTTGCCATACTGGGGCATTTAAATTCCTGTTCTTTTCAGAATGCGGGATAATCCTGACATCATTCATGAGAGAAATGATATTACCTATGAGGGTCTTTCAAAAATCATGAAATTTTTTCATATTTTAGTCCAAACCTTTTTTCAACCCTTGTGTTGATCATCTTTTCCAAAAATTGGTTTTCGAACCATTGCATTTCAAAGATCAACCCTTGTGTTGATCATATTTTCTAAAAATTTGGTTTTTGAACCATTGCATTAAATGATCAACCCTTGTGTTGGTCTTATCTTCCCAAAAATAGGTCTCAAATCTTGTGTTGATCATATTTTTCAAAAATGGTTTTTCAAACCGTCACATTTAAAAATCAACCCTTGCATTGATCTTATCTTCCAAAATGGGCTATAAATCATCATATTCAAAGATCAATCATTGCATTGGTCTTATCTTCCAAAAATGGGTTTTAAATCATTATATTCAAAGATCAACCCTGTGTTGGTCTTATCTTCTAAGATTGGTTTTTAAGCATTACCTTCAAAGATCAACCCTTGTATTGATCTTATTATCAATTTCGAACTGTTATTTTTAGAAATCAGATCTATTGTTGATCTTCTTCTTCAAAATTAGGTATTCAAAACCATTGCCTTCGAAAATTAACCCTCATGATGATCTCTCATGTTTGATTTAAAGGATCAGATCTCGCGCTTATCATTCTTCTTGTGGTGGATTTTTCTTCCCCCAAAATGATTTCTCATTTATCTTTTAAATAAACATTTTCCTTCCAAGATCCCATATGCAGACAGGGTCAGAAAAACTCCTTTTTCTCAAATCTTATAAATCTTCAGTTAATTTTGGTATCTTTATCAGTTTCATTCATATATTTATCAAGTTTATCGAGTTTTATCGAATTTTCCTCAATTTTATTAAAAATTTTCAAATCCATTTCCCTTTCAGGTTAAGGGATAAACCTGATGCCTCTTTCCCATGAGGTATTTTCTAAATCTTGTTTACCCTTTCAGGTTAAGGGATAAACTTGACCCTCGTTGTCCGAGGTGTTCCCATTCAGGATAAGGTATAATCCTGAGACCCCTCGTAGGAGCAATAATGCTACCTATGAGGATTCTTTTGTAAATACCAGTTTCGTAAACCTTCATTTGAATTTCTAAATTTATATCAATTTTTCTTCATTTAAATTCCTTAAATTCTTTTCCTATTCAGGATAAGGGAAAATCCTGAAACCCCTCGTAGGAGCAATAACGCTACCCTATGAGGATTCTTTTGTAAATACAAGTTTTGTCAATCTTTGTTGATTTTCTAGATCTATATCAATTTTCCTTCATTAAATCTCTTTAAATTCTATTCTTTTTTTTTTCATTCAGGATAAGGGAAAATCCTGAGACCCCTCGTAGGAGCAATAATGCTACCTACGAGAATTCTTTTGTAAATACAAGTTTCATCAACCTTTATTGATTTTCTAAATTTATATCAATTTCTTTTCACTTTCTTAAATTCTATTCTTTTCCCATTTCAGGATAAGGGATAATCCTGAAACCTCTCGTAGGGGCAACAATGCTATCTATGAGAATTCTTTTTGCAAATACAAGTTTTATCGATCTTTATTGATTTCTAAATTTGTACCAATTTTTCTTTAAATTCTATTCTTTTTCCCGTTTAGGATAAGGGATGATCTTGAGATCACTCATAGGGGAAACCATGCTACCTGTGAGAATTCTTTTTACAAAAATAAATCAATTTCCTCAAATGTTCTACATTCTCTTCAAAGTTCTATATCCTTCTATCTTCTTAAAGTTTATTCTTTCTATATTCCCCGTTCAGAATAAAGGGTTTAAATCCTGAAAATTGGACCGCATACCTGGTCCACCTAAATCATAGATCATAAATTCTAAATCTTGTCATATCCCTTCTAAATTCAAGTCTCAAGCTTATCTCTGCACAAAATCCTCTTTCCCTTTCAGGTTAAGGGATAAAAACCTGGATCATTGTCCTAAATCCTCATCAAATGTATATTCTTTTCCCCTTCAGGATAAGGGATAATCCTGAAACCCCAGCAATCATTTTTGCTTCAATCTCTAAATATCTTAAGAATGCCGGTCTCCTTCCCGACTCTCAGTTGAAAAAACCCGGTGCTCGCACTGGTTATTTTGCTAAATTTTCAAATCTAAAGATCAAGTTCAGTCCTCGTGCTGTTTGTCTCTCAAAAAGTCTCAATCTTAGATCAAATCATTAAATCAAGGGTCGTTAAATGATTAAATGAAAAGTCCCATCTACTTCGCTGGTCGTTAAATGATTAAATGAAATGTCCCAACTACTTCGCTGGTCGTTAAATGATTAAATGAAAAGTCCCAGCTTCTTCGCTGGTCGTTAAATGATTAAATGAAATATCCCAGCTACTTTGTTGGTCGTTAAATAAAATGTTCCAACTCCTTCATTGGTCGTTAAATGAAATGTCCCAGCTACTTTGCTGGTCGTTAAATGAAAGGTTCCAGCTACTTCGCTGGTCGTTAAATGAAAGGTCCCAGTTTTTACTGGTCATTAAATGAAATGTTCCAGCTCCTTCGTTGGTCGTTAAATAAAAGGTCCCAATTTTACTGGTCGTTAAATGAAATGTCCCAGCTACTTCGCTGGTCGTTAAATGAAAGGTTTCAGCTCCTTCGCTGGTCGTTAAATGAAATATCTCAGTTTACTAGTCAGAATGTCCAAAATCATAAATTGCAACTAAAGGTCGCATCAAAATCTATATTGGGTAAGTATTTCACATAGAAGTCATGAAAATTTTGCCAATTTGCTAAACGTATCTGTTGATTCCAATATTCTTAAATGCACAAAAGAATCACCTCTGATTACCTCTAGTATTCTTTCCAAAAAGGTAAAACTTTTTCACGAGAAAGAGGTAAAATTCAAATTTTTTCCCTGTTGATCAACCAAAAGGATGAGAGAAATATCCTTGGTATGATTGGCGAAAGAAATATTCGATGACATTGAAAATCCAGAAACGAATTGATATTGATCATAACTTTAACGCATGTTTTAAGATGATTTTCTGGCAATCAGACAGTGGAAATATCCTGAGCTACAAAAAACCCACTTAATCCATGTCTTCTCATTCTAAAGTTGCAATCAAATATCTGCAAAAGGGATCTCTCAATTGTCGTCAAGATGAAGGCGAATTAAGCGAGTAGACCCCCGGGGCCAAAGAAGATTTGGATCATCTACCGAGATGAAGGAGTTTGTGAAGGATCCTTCCAGAGAAAGTTCAGATCACCGTCGAGATGAAGGCGAGTGTGATGGACCTACCGAAAAACCCTAAATGATATTTGATTTCTGCTATCATCTAAAGACCTTTGAGCCAATACCATCATATATAATCCATGAGAAAATGAAGGATCAGAACATCTCCAAGATGAAGGAGTTTGTGACGTACGCTTCCCTAAAAAAGAGAGAAAAGTCAGGCACATCCAAATGAAGGATGATGTAAAAACCCCGAAAAAGTTCAATGACTCAAAAAGAGTGCAAAAAGATCATCATGAGAAAACACTCAGATATCAAACTGCCTAAATTGCCAGAAGTCATATTTTCTCATGCAAAATTCTTTTATCAATATCTCTTCACTACTTGCTTTTTATGAAATTGAGAATATTTCTTCTCTTCTCATATTGAGGAAATAGATAGCTTCCTTGAAGAAAATCATCAGCGCTAAAATTTTGAATTTGACTCTTAAAGACCGAGAGGTTAACCTCGATGGAGGAAATACTCTGGGTAAAAGAGGAAATATCTTTCGCACACATATGCATATTTTCAAGCGTTGAAGTCAACTATAAATTTATCTTATTGGCAAAATTTTCTAAGTATTCTAAAAATGAAATAAGTATTCAATGTCCATTTTGATGCAATCTAGCGTTGTTTATATCTTCCAGAAGAGTTACCCCATTCAGTTGAAGTATCTCTCCTGTCCCATCACGGTTTTGAGAAATCCGTATGGTTGTTCCCACTCAGGTTAAGGGTCAAAACTTGTACTCCCTGCGAGAGGTCATTAAATTCAAAAGCTGATTTAGTCTCAGCAATGAGACGTCCAAGTTCATCCCTTTTTCAAAGCTTTAGGGAACCCCATTTCCTTCCTCCTTTCGTAAACCCCTTTCGAATTTGTTCGTCCAAACTCCGAAGGTCCCATCATGGTCTCTTCACTCGAGGATTCCATATGGTCGTCCCCTTCAGGTTAAGGGTTAAAGCTTGAACCTCGCCCCTCGAGGTATTTTCCTTTTTCAGGTTTGGGTTAAACCTGAGTCTCGTTTCGACGAGGTGCTTTCCTCCAGTCCCATCATGGTTCTTTCCATCAAGGAATCCATGCTTTGTATATCCATCAAGAATAAAATCCTCCTTGAGCTTCATCTTATGAGGCATTTTCTCAAAAATGTCTCATCTAGGTCATCATATATTTCCTTCCCCATTCAGGTTATTTCGAGGTATATTCGTCCCATCCAGGTTAAGGGCTAAACCTGAGTCATTCTGAAAAGCTAATCTTGTCTCACCCATGAGGCTTGATCAAAATTCTTACCTTTCATCATTTCGAGATCTTCACCCAAAGTCCCATCACGATTTCCTCATCTCTATTATTCAGTCATATCATTTTCAAGGATTTCATCTTCCCAAAACCATTCAGAATAAGGTTTTAAGCTTGAGAAGCCAGGTATTTTTAATAAATTCTTCCACACCCAGTTTCAGATTTGCTGACTGGGGTATTTTTCAAAATTTGAAGTGTTTTATTTGCCACTAAGCTCGGCTTTCAACCGGCTTAGTAGCAAAGAGGGGCATCTATAAACACCCCAAAATTTTCAAAACCTTTTAAATATTCCCTTCTTACCCCTAAATTCATTTTTTGAGCAAATGAGTCATTTTAAATCTAAATTTCAGTTCATTTCTCAAATTCATTTCATATGTTTAAATTGATTTCGGATCTGGATCCATTGTCCAGATCTAAATCTGAGTCTCCTTGTTCAAATTTTAAATTAAAATTATAGAAAATACCAAAAATAGTCTTTAAATAGCTCGGACAGTCCATTCGACATCCGTTTGGATCCATCACATCATATTTCTCGATTCGAGTGTCAAAACTCGAACCTTTTCTCAAAACCTAGGTCCAAACCCCTTCTTCTAAAGAAATTTCCCCAAAATGGTCTGAAATTCTCGGGAAAACATTTTTTTAAAAATATTTCTCAGAAAAATACAAAAATTTAGTGTTTAAACTTTGTTTTCATAAAACCTTAGTTTTTCTATTACAAAAATACAAAAAAATGGAAAAATGATACAAAAATCAAAAAAATTGAGGAAAGCAAATGGTTTTAAAACTTGAAAAATTGAATTTCTGCCAAAAACCTCTTTTTGAACCATTTTTTTACAAAAATTCTTTCAAGGGGGCCTTCTTTTGGAAATTTGGAAAAAAAGAGAAACCGCCATCTCCCGCGCATCCTCCCTCTCAGCCCTACCCTCCATCTTCAAACAAACTTCTTCTCCCTCAACCCCTCATCTTCAACCAACAACCTCTCTCGAATGCTCCTCTTCCCCTTTAAAAGGAGAGTACACAGGAGGGAGAGGGGATCCGTCTCCTACCTCTCCATTTACCCCATCCATCTTCACCCAGCCATTGCTTCACGCTTCTTCTCCTTCCCCCAATCTTCTTTTTTTTGGCATTTCTTTGGATTTCTTCTTCATCGATCAAAGAAGGCAGTTGCTATAGCAAAAGCTCCATAGAGGTAAGCACTTCTGCTCATCTCCGTATTTTTCCTTTCTTATCTTCTTTTCAAGTTCTCTCTTACAAATTTTGTGGTTTCGATTTTCATTTTTTTTTTCTTTTTTTTCGTGTGTTTTTGGGGTAAAAGCACCCCTGTAACATCGTTTCGCTGATAGCAAAATCGATCTACAGATGTGCGATAGCAACAGAATGGTAAATTCCAACATATCTTTCGTTTTGCGATTTCATTTATATAGGATTCCAATCTATGGCCGATTATGCATTTAATTCCCTTTTATTACCTCAATTCCTTATTTGTATCGGGATCTTTGTTTCTGTTCTAATAATCGGCTCACATTGTGATTTCCGGCTATCTGTTTTATTTCTCTGCCGATCGGAGTTATCTGTTTTGATCCCTGATTCTGATAACGTTTGAGGTATCTCATTCACCTTCATTGTAATTCGGTCATTTCTTTTTTTTATTTTTATTTTTATTCTTTTTTTTTGTCTTTCTGATTGTTCATTTCACGATTTATCATTCTCTAACATTCAAGTTGTTCACTATATCTTGCATTTCTCATCTCTTTGCGCATCGTATGATATTCGTCCCCTCGGATTAGCACTTATCTTTGCATTCATTATTTGGATTCGATCAGATAATAGGTCTGCAAACTCACTAGTTTCAGATCGATGTCTGAATCGTCTGACATTATATTTCTTTGTATCTTGTTTTAGCCATCTTCTTGGATCAACATGCTTTCTCGTTTCATAGTTGATTTTACTGTAAGCAGGGTATCATTCAGCAAGTAATGTTTACTTGGATACAAATTTTTTTTTTTTTTGATGTTCTATTTAGTCACCTCATACCTCATTTTGTCATATTTCAACATGCACTATCTTTTCTTAAACCTCTGAGATATATGCGTGTTGTCCCTTTCGTAAGCCTTTGTCCTTGGCATGAATACATGTTGTGATCATAATATTATCTCCTGAGGGTAATGAAGGATGAGAGTTTATGAGGTGGGGATTCGTAATAGTGAAGATTTTGATCTCTCTTTTAAAATCAAAAGTATTGATGGCCAAGGAGATTCTGGTTGGGCCCCAAAAAAAAAAAAAAAGAGGAAAAAAGAAAAATCAAGGGTTTAATTCAAGCAAATCCGTAGGGGAGACCTCAAATGATTAAGGATGGAGAGGTTGTATCCACGCAGGTATGTGTTTCTATGTGTATGTTACATTAAATTCCACCAAAGTTTTCAATTCGTTAACATGGTTTCAGTTGTTATTTGGAGATTTTCATAGATGTTCAAATATTACAAATAGAAGAAGTATTGGTACTGGGGTTCCCTTAATTTATCTTAGATTTTCTAAGTTATGATGGCTGGTAGTTATGGAAATCGCTGTATTTTTTTTATAAGTTCATTGTTTTACCTGTGTATCAACATGCTCTGCATCTTTTTCATCCACCATTCATATACTGCTTGTAGTGATATTCACCATCATACTTCATGACATCACACCATCTGCATTTTAGTTCTTTTTTTTTTATTTTGAAGCACACTCATTTTTTTTTTCTCTGCTCGGTTACCTGACCTGCTGCTACAAGGTCTTCATCAAAGGTCACAAATTTGTTTCATCACAGGTCCAAAATTGCTTCACTGCAAAATCAAATACCAGTCCATTGATGAGAACTTGGCGATACAGAATACCTTTCCTTTTACCATCAATGCCAGTCTGGTTCTTCGACTTCTCCTTTGCAAATTCATTGTATTCCTATCATCCCCTTCACCTGCGTCTCACATGTAGCTTACATTCTTTCACAAGGAAAGTCGTCAATAGTACTTTTTTTTTTTTAGGCTCATACGTGAGACAGTGAGATATGATGAGCTCTTAGAAACTTTTGAGAGCATAACAGATAGGTCGGTATTGTCACTGAAAGAGGAACATAGGTCGTTCCTTGCTCTTATCCTGTTTTGCAAATTTTAGATCTGTGTCATAAATTGATGAAAGATGTCCAATCTCCTGCTGGTGTTTTCTAACGTTGAGGACGTCAACCTGGATATTGTTAGCACTGATTATATGCTTGAATGCACACAAGAATGAGAACTCCTGATATTTCTGAAGCTTCCAGGAGAAGCTATGACGAGGTAAATGTACCAATCATGCCCAGAATATCCATTCTTTCTAGTTACAAAGCCAGAATCATTAGATTTATGAGTTCTGATGCAAGAGCAAATTCCCCTGTTCCAAAGTATTAGAGTGATGTCCGGCCAATCAATTTACCTTCTCTGACCACTGATCTATCTGAGGATGAATTGTTGTGATACATCATGCGACATATGGCTTGCTTCCTGGGTATAATTCAAGTTGCATGTTAAAGTTGTCCTCTTACAGGTGGAAGCTTAATATAGCTAACTGAAAACAAAATAAAAAGACTGGAAGCCCAGATCTCTGTTGAAGCAAAAGAATAAAGAATGAAACTTTGCCTCTCCACACCCCTTTTGCAGCACTGCCTACAACAGCACCTTGCTGCGCCCCTCCGTTCCACTTCCCAGCTGCCTTCCGTCTTAAAACACTTTCCAGCCTATGCCCATTATCACCTGCATTTATTTTCTATAGCATCATTTGCTATTCATATAGATACAGTCCCCTGCATCTTCCCTATAACACCCACCACATTAGCACCAACAGCACCTTGCTGCGCCCTTTTCCTGCTACAACACCTACTTGCTGAAATACAACAGCACCTACTGGCTGAAACGCAACAACACCTGCCACTGTAGCCTTTGCACAACATATCTCCCTATGTTACATTCCTTTATTTTCTTTAGCATTTTTTTACCCTCCATTCATATTTTCATTTGCATAGTTCTTCATCAGCAACACTCCATCAGCTCACCCCCTTTTCAGAATATATATTAACTGCTATGATTAGGAAAATTTTGATACTGGCCCAGGATGGTTTAGCTTTCTGAACGAAGGTGGGCAGCTTACAATCTTAGATTCATTTGCGAAAAATCTTTGGGAAATCACTCTTTTGTAACAGAGTAACACATGGGAAGCTATACATGCCCCCTTTGAGAACTGCCTTTAGACTAATTGAGTCTAAAAGCTCAGATGTGCAGTCTTGATTTTGAGTCATGTTCTTATTTAGATATATCAAAACCCATTCATGATCTTGAGAGCATCTCTTGTATGTATATTCGTTGATATATAGTAAGTCCATATATTGAATTTCACTGAAGAATATTTTATAACTTGAGAGACATGGTTCCATAAAGATGAGTGTAGAAACAATGTATATACTGTATATTTAGGCTTTTTCGGTTTTATACCCATTTGATTTCAATCTTCCAGCTGCATATCAAGTAGAAACCTGACCATGTACATAACTCAATGAGATCGGAGGATTTGCAATTGAGCATCCTATTAAAGGTCTATCATTTTGGTTTCATGACATCTTCACATTACACCCTTGTATTTCTTAGAATCATTACATCCTTACACTTTTCATTGCATCCTTGTATTTCTTATTTTCATTGCTATTTGCACCCCCTCCATATCCATCAATAGTGCGATACATTATGTAGATACTTCTCTTTACTCATTGGATTAGATTTCTTTATATGTATATAGAATTTCAAACTCTCTTTTGCAGGAAGATGTAAAAAGCCTAAATTTCCCTCTGAGACTAGAAATCTATGATATTTATAATTCAAGGTTGTAATAAATTAGATTCTGAATGAGAATTTACATTTCTTGTTTTAGATAGAATGAATGAGCATTGTAAAAATCATAAATTGCTTGTTTTCATACTTTTTTTTTTTTGGCCTTTATTTCCCAAATTCTCACAATGGTGAAACACGAATAGCACGTGCACAATTTTCATAAGAGGTAATTAATCCTAAGTTGATGATTTACATCAATGGCCATAGTCAGAATGTAAACAAAACTTAGGATTTTTATCTTTTATAAAATAACACTGGATCCTCTTCAAAAATCATCATATTTTCAAATATTTTCTTCTTTTTTTAGAGTTTAACTTAGAATTAATTCAATATATATACCAATGGTCATAGTCAGGGTATATTGAGAGTTAATTTCATTTTAAACTCTATAAAAGCACAAAAATGTATTTTATTCTTCACTTGAATCTAAATATAGATTATTATATAATACATTCAATGACCATAGTTAAGGATGTATTATATCTTCAATCTTATTTTAATTCATATAAAGAATGAAATAGCTTTTCAAAATCCAAAATTCAAAAATTCAAATTCATTCATCATTTAGGATAGAACTGCATCATATTTTCAAAATTCCTTTTTCAAAAACTCCAAGTGATGTAAATATCTTCCTCAATCTATCTTCAGTTCTTATAAAATCCAATTCATCCTTTCATTTTCAAATTCAATTTCATTTTCAATCTCAAAGTTCAATTTAACTTCGAGATTTCAAAGTCATTGTTATATTCAAATTCAAATCAGATTTCAAAGTTCAATTTGACTTTGAAATTCCAAATTTATTTTATATTCAAAACTCTAATCAAACTCAAAGTTCAATTTTACCTTTGAGACTCTTGATTCATCTTCTAAATGCCAAATTCAAAAATTCAAGGTCTAATTTGACTTTGAAATTCATTTGCATATTCAAATTCTAAATTTCATTTTTCAAGTTCAATTTAAACTTGGAAGTTCTTGATTCATCTTCTGAATTTAACTCCAAATCCATTTTAGGATCCAGAATTCAACACTCATATTGGATCTCAGACTTCAGATCCAATTCCTCCTTAGGATCTAGACTCCAATTTCACTTTGGATCTTAGACTTCAGATCCAAATCCATCTTAGGATCCAGAGCCCAATTCTACATTGGATCTCAGACTTCAGATCCAAATCCATCTTAGGATCCAGAGTCCAACTCTACATTTGGATCTCAGACTTCAGATCCATTCCATTTCAGGATCCAGAACCCAAAGTCCATCTTGGATCCTAAAATCTCGGATCCCATTCTGTTTAGGATCCGGAATCCAATTCTATTTCTAGATTTCAAATCCATTTTCAGATCTAATCTAAATCTCTTAAATCCATTTCCATTCTTAAATACCACTTGATTTTCTCAAATCCATTCTAAGATTCGAATTCAATATCACTTCAAAATTTCACCTTCTTCTCCTAAATCTCCTAAATCCATGATTAAATTTCAAAGTCCATTTCCGACTTTGAAACTTCATTTCCTTTTATTCTAAAGCTTCAAATCATTCTTTTCTCAAAATCAAGATTTATTCTTCTAAACTTTGAGACTTAGAACTTCTCTGATTTATCTCAAGTTCTAAGTCAGATTTAATCATTTCTTCACTCCCTTATCAAATTCATCTCAGAATACTCGAAAATTTCCAAAACATTCTTTTCAAAAGAGCATACATCTTTGCATTGCACAAGTATGATTCTTTGTGCATTTAGAGTTATAATAAATTATTAGATTATATTGAGGCAAAGCAAAAGGCATAGATTCGATCCATGGTTCGATTACCCCTGGTAAAGGCGCCAGGAACGTTCGAACCTCGTACCGACGAGCGAATCCCGTCTCTCCATCTTTCCCGCAATATTTTCAAAACAGAGGCGAGTTAAATTTCTAAATATTTTTAAAATCAAGGTCAAGTGAGACCGCGCAAAATAGTTCCTCTTCTCTCTCTTTTTCTTTCTTTCTTTTCTCTTCTCTCTTTCTTTTCTTTCTTTTATTTTCACTCCCTTCAAAAAGGAGGAAAATAGAGGCTAGAAAAGGAAAAGAGAAGGAAGAGAGAGAAACCAACAAGAGAATAGGAAAAATTTTGCGATGATCACACTCATGCCCCGTTGACTCTTGAAGAAGCTCTGGAGACGGCTACACTTTTAGACCAGGACTGAACAAAGTCACAGAAAGTGCAGCACTCTAGTGGAAACTAACAGCAAGGCCAAAAGAGTTGGCCTAAGAAGCGATCGTTTCAACAAAATTCGAGTGGAAAGAAATCCACTTGTGATCATCGCAAATCTTTCCTCTCATAATATTCTCTCTCTTCCTTCTCTTTTCCTTTCTAACCTTTTTATTTTCCTCCTTTTTGAAGGGAGAAAAGATAAAAGAACGGAAAAGAAAGAGAGAAGAGAAAAGAAAGAAGAGAAGAGAAGAGGAACTCTTTTGCGGGTCTCACTTGACCTTAATTTTAAAGAATTTTGAAATAACTCGCCTCCGTTTTTGAAATATTTGCGGGAAAAATCGGGAGACGGGATTCGCTCGTCGGTACGAGGTTCGACCGTTCCTGGCGCCTTTACCAGGGGTAATCGAACCAAGGGTCGAATTTTATGCCTTTTGTTTTGCAAAGAATTCATCTAAGTGTTTATCCTAAATCTAAATGCACAATGAATCATGCTTGTGCAAATGCAAAGATGTATGCTCCTTTTGAAAATGTTTTAAAGAATTTCCAAGTGAAATTGATAAGGTGAAGAAAATGATTCCTAACTTAGAACTTAAGATTAAAGTTCTAAGTTTTTAGAATGATCAAGAGTTTGGGAAGATAAATCTGGAATTTGGAAATTGATCTTGAAGTCTTGAAAAATAAAAAAAAGAGAATGAAGGAAATTTTCAAAGTCATAAATGGACTTTGAATTTAGAAGTTTGAACTTGGATGAATATTTGGAATGGAATTGAATTCCACTTTTGAAGTTTTGATTTTAGAAGGAAATGTGGGAAATCTAAAGGAAATGGGATTTGTAACAGTTGGAATTTCAAGATGAAATCCGAATCCAAGTTCTGGATTCTGAATAGAGTTTTGAGTTGATTTTTGGATTTAGGGTTCGAAATAGGAACTTGGTTTGAATGAAATGGAATTGGTTTTAAGAATTGGAATTTAAAGTGGAATTTGGATTTTGGGATTTTTGAATGGGATCAGATTCAAGATTTGGAATGGAATTGGGACATGAAGTTGGAGATCCAAGATAGGGTTGGGCCCTGGATCCTAAGAGGGAATTGGATCTGAAGTCTGAGATCCAAAGTAGAATTGGATTCTGGATCCTAGAATGGATTTGGATCTGAAGTCTGAGATCCAAAGTAGAATTGGGTTCTGGATCCTAAGAAGGATTTGGATTTGAAGTCAGAGATCCAAAGTAGAATTGTGTTCTGGATCCTAAAATGGAATCCGGATTTGAATCTGAGATCCAATAGTAGATTGGATTCTGGACCCTAGAAATGGAATTAGGATCTGAATCTGAGATCCAATAGTAGATTGGATTCTGGATCCTAGAAATGGAATTTGGATCTGTAATCTGAGATCCAATGTGGAATGATGATCTGGATCCTAAATGGAATTTAGATCTATAATCTGAGATCCAAAGTGGAATGGAGTTTATACTTGAAAATCTAGATCCAAGTTGAGACTAGGATTTGATTTTGGATGTGGGTCTTTGAGAAGTCCAAAATAGGACTTTTAAAGATGATCTGGGTTTTTGAAGATCCAGATTTGAACTTTGAGAAGGTTTGAGATTCAAAGTCAATCTCAACTTTGATTTAAAACTTTGAAGAAAAACTGGATTTAGAATCAGAAGATGAATTTAGAAACTTCAAAGTTAAATTGAGTTTTTGAATTGAGTTTGGAAATTTGAAGTTTGAATATGAAATGATTTTGAAATTTCAAAGTCAAATCCGTACTTTTTGAAATTGAGGTAGGTTTGGAAAATAGAAAAGATGTTCAAAATCACTTGGATTTTTGGAAGAATTTTGAAAAATATGATGCAATTCTACCCTATATGATGAATGAATTTGAATAAGTTTGAATTTGGACTTTGAAAAGCTATTTCATTCGTTAAATGAATTAAAATAAGATTGAAAATATAATACACCCTTGACTATGGTCATTGAATGTATTATATGATAATCTATATTTAAATTCAAAAGAAGAATAAAATACATTTTTTAGTGCTTTTATAGAATTTAAAATGGAATCAACCCTCAATATACCCTGACTATGGCCATTGGTATATATTTTTGAGTTAATCCTAAGTTAAATTCTGATAAAAGAAAAAAATATTTTGAGAAAATATGATGGATTTTGAAAGTGGGTCCAGTGTGGATCCAATGTTATTTCGTAAAAGATAAGAATTCTAAGTTTTGTTCACACCCCGACTATGGTCGTTGATGTAAATCGTCAACTTAGAATTAACTTACTTCTTACGAAATGGTGCACGTGCCATTCGTGTTTCACCATTTGTGGGGATTTTGAGAAATAAAGGAAAAATGCATGGAACAATTCATGGTATTCTATAATGCTCATTCATTCTACCTAAAGCAAGAAACGTAAATTCTTATTCCAACCTAACTATTACAATGGATAAAATCAAATGTACAACCCCAAATAATGATATCTTTTTACATGTTTCCTGCAAAACAACCTGGTTAGTAATGAAAAGAGAAGGAAAAACACATATATCATATGGATGTTTAATGGTAAGAATGTTCATATATCAGAATATATATGCTGAAAAAAAAAATGAAGAATGACATGCATA
Source organism: Nuphar pumila (assembly GCF_984573655.1). Taxonomy (NCBI): domain Eukaryota; kingdom Viridiplantae; phylum Streptophyta; class Magnoliopsida; order Nymphaeales; family Nymphaeaceae; genus Nuphar; species Nuphar pumila. The sequence continues at coordinate 19,932,700 of NC_143257.1, read as the reverse complement.
TTTATATATATATATAGGTACATGAGAGCTTATACTTACATACATATGAATATACACACAAACATATACACATATATATATACATATATACGTATATATATATATCATGTACTTAGTGTAGATGGATAAGAGTACCAGAAATGGATCATAGTGAAAGTGTGTGATAGAAGTGCAGGAATACTGTACAGGGCTATATAAAAAACAGCAGTTAGGAACAAATGTAGTGATGCTATGGCTGTTTGTGAGGTGTTTATGGTGTTGTGCACAGTAGGTGATGGAGTCATGGTGAAGTGGGAAATGAAGGGAAGGTATAAACATATCAACTTGACATGTAGTGGAGTGCCAACGATGAAGACAACCCTGGGTTGCAGTCAGTGCTACCCTGAGAGTGCCACAACTATAAACAGTTTTTTTTTTTACCTTGTGACCCCATAATAATTTTACTGACAGTAGCTTCCTTGTGTTGTTTGATGCTTTGAAACACCCTCCCATTATTCAGTGATATACTTTGGAAACTGTTTACCCGGTTGCCACAGGTAACCACAAAATTTTCAGATGAAGTTTGTAATGTAACCAAGCACTGCAACCCAACCTCAATATTTCCAGCAAATGGAGAACCAATTTTTCGAGCAGTTAGAATTTCTGAACCAATCCCAAAGAAAGGATCATGTGAGCCTGAAGTTCCCACCAGTAGGCAGCTGGGTGGTTAGCCACATTTTAATTGACATGGTAAGCCCCTGATTGACAATGACAACATTTGAATCCAAGACACTGATGAACAACACAGCAGATAGATGATGAGATGCACTGGTCATCTCATGAACACAACTGATGAAACAGGGAAAAGAACATGTTACAGTCTACTATATAGACGCTGATGGTAGAGTTATATCAGATGGCAAGATTAAAAGAACAATGGGCGATATATCAATCTTACAAAACAGGTAATGGAGGTAGGAAGGTGCAGGGTGCAATGTGAAGTGAAAATATAGTGCAGGTGCATTGTTAATGAGCAGGTGTTAGTGAGCCACCTATTCTTATGCATTGTGCAAGTTATTGCAGGCCACATGTATAATGAATGGAGCTGTATCCACTAAAAAAAAATCACTCTGTAATTGGCTGTATATAGTGAATGAATTTTGAGAGCCTTCCTTTGAGATGCAAAAATATCAACAAACTTCATATTGCCGAAGGCTTTTACTGTGGTGAACCTCACAAACATAAAAAAAAAAATTGCAGAACTATCGGATGATGAGATGACAAGGTCCATGATTCGACTTCTGCTCGAACTGTCAGTCAGAAGAGTCGGCCATTCCTCAACAAAACTGGTATTGTCGTGTCTCCATCCTCCATCCGCCCATTTGATATCCGAACAATCCCTTAATGTCAACTAATGGATTGAAGTGACAAATGCTCTGTAAGTTAGGCATGAATGAAGCTTTATACTCAATATTAACGCATACTTCTCTACCATGAATAGAAGGCCATTAGCTGAATATTAAGTGGTACAGTGAATCTATCAGAATTCGGTTGAAAACCATAATGAAATTTTCAGCAAAGCAATCATTAGGAATCACAATTTAACACTCAGTAGTGAAACCCCTGTAAAACCAATATCTAAAAAAAAAAAAATCAAGAGTTAAAAACGAAAACACAGGGAATATTCACAATGAGTCTCAAGCATCCAAATAAGGCACAGTTGGGTGAATGTCCTTAGCATAAAGAGATCGAAATGTATTCGCAATAGTGGATGCAGTAAAACTGCTGTTTGGCCAAAATCAGATCAGCCATTGTTTCTTCAAGCATGTCATGAGTCGACTGCTGTCATAAGGGCCAGACTGTATGGTCTCCCTATCTCTTTTTCTAAAGCATATAAAGCAATTAGATTATGGACATCATAGACTGCACAGCCGTTTGCTTGGAGGATATTAAACCCAAATCGATACTCTGCTGTTGCTGATGGGTCAGAATCAAATACAGTAATTCAAAAAGGTTACGTTGCCCTGTTTCCTCATTCTACTGAAGGATTCACAGCTGAAGCTGGAAGGGCTTTTAGGAAAGCTAAGGCTTGTTATCGTGATAGGGAATCTAGTCATGGTAACGTCCAGAAAAGAAGGCATCGTGTACCATTGACGCAGAGAATGGAGCTCAGCTTATAGATTTAAACCAAATATTTCTGCGGTAAATCTAGACCAGACCCTAGGCTTCATAATGACCTTAATCTGAGTTTTTAGAATAGCAGATATATATATATAGATATAACGATTATGGCAAATATGCATGTTATGAAAACAAACAGATGCAATATAACAGGATGTAAAAGAAAGAGAAAAAAAATGAACAAAGCATGAGTGGGGATGTTGACAGGAAGATATTCAAATGCAACTTGAATAAAAAACTCAGATATAAACTGGGGCAACAATTGCACATCGAATAACATAAATGGAAAGAGGAATTAAAACTAGCATCGATGAAATGGGAAGACCATAATAAACTCATAATAAATTAACATTGACATGAAAGAAAACTAAAACTAAAAGAAAAGTCGATTATACACAGATAAAATTGAAATCTAAAGCCCGGATGGCTTGGTGATGCTATTGTTCAAAGATAAATTACACTGTATAGAACAAATTATAAGAGAGTTTTCAATGGAGATTTTGAAATAAATCTCTTGAAAAAGGGGGGGGGGGGGATGATTGTTGGAACTGGGGAGTTCCTTCGTTATGGCACAGAGTGGGTTGAGGTCGCACAGGCGAATCAACACCACTGATGGTGCTCACAGAGGTTAAAAAAAAAAAAAAAATCGAGTGAGAAAGAGAGGAGGAAAGAAAAAAAATAAAAGAGTTTCTCACCTTGTTATCGCAGGGATTAAATTTCTCTTGAGGGATTATAGAGGAAAGGAAGAGGATGATTCTGAAGAGTCCGTTATCATCTACCGAAATCCTCAAATTTGTGTCCGGTTCTGAAGGAGATCTCTCTTCAACCGCTTTGGGAAAAATCGGAGGGAGATCGAGAGGAGAAGGGTGCTTGATGGACTTGAATGAAGAGATGCTGATAATCGATTTCAAAGAAAAAAAAACTCGATCCCTTTAATGGTGGGTCTTGCCTCTCTTTAAAGGGCGAGTGGAAGGCTCCCGAAGGTGGTTCGTTGGAGATGGAGGATGGAGGAACAAGCCGACTGTTGCAAATCGGACGGTGGAGAGGAAAGGGAAAAAGGAGTGCGGGAGGAGTTTGTTGTGAATTTTCTCTTTTTCCAAAAAGGTGGTTCCCTTTTCAAGAATTTTCTGAAAAGATGGTTAAGGAATGAGGTTTTTGATAAAAAATGTCTCAAAAAGCTTGAAAATCATCCTTTTTCTTTGTAGCTTTTCTCGATTTTTTTGGTTTTTTTATTTTTCTATTTTTTTTGTATTTTTAGAATAAAATCCTAAAGTTTTTATGAGAAACTAAAGGTTAAAACTAAATTTTTTTTTTGTGTTTTTATAAAATATTTACAAAAAGGAGTTTTTCTGAGAACTCAAGGCGATTTTTTAGAAAATTTCTTCAGAAAATGGATTCATGTCTGGATTTTTAGGAAATATTCGAGATTTTACAACCTCGAACTGAGAAATATAGGGCCGAGGATCCGACAGAGTGCCGGATGAGCCGCCCGAGCCTTTCAAAATAATTTTTTGGTATTTTTGTGATTTTATTTTGGAAATCGGACAACGAGGCTCAGATTTGGATTTAAAATACTGAGTTCAGACCCGGAGTTGAATTTGAATATGTCAATGTGAAATCTAATCCAGGAATCTGAAGAAATAACTTGATTTTCTCAGAAAACGGGGTTAGGGGCAAAAAGGGTTATTTTGTAAATCTTTGAAAAATTTGGGGTGTTCACAGATGCCCCTCGTTGTTACTAAGCCGGTTGGGAGCCAAGCTTAGTAGCAAAGACAACACTCCAAATTTTGAAAATGCCCCAGTTAGCAGATCTGAACTGGATGTGGAAGAATTATTTTGAAAATATGGCTTTTCAGGCTTAGAACCTTATCCTGAATGGTTTTGGGGAGACGAAATCCTCGAAGATGATATGATTGAGTAGAAAATGAGGAAATCGTGATGGGACTTTAGATGGAAATTCTGAAATGGTGGGAAAATAAAAATTTTGATCAGGTCTCATGGATGAGACAAGATACTCTTTTTGGAATGATTCAGGTTTAGCCCTTAACCTGGATGGGACGAAGATATATCAAAAATGAATTTGGAAATGAGGAAAGGAATATATGAGGACCTTGATGGGACATTTTGGAAAATGTCTTGTGAAATGAAGCTCAAGTAGGATCATATCCTGGATGGATGTACAAAGCATGGATTCCTAGATGGGAAGAGCCATGATGGGATTGGAAGAAATCATCTCGTTAAAACGAGGAATTCTGCAGGAACAAGACTCAGGTTTAACCCAAACCTGCAAGGAAGATACCTCGCGAAGCGAGGTTCCGGGTTAGCTCTTAATCTGGATAGGAAATCTACCATATGGGTTTCTCAAAAATGGAGAAAGCATGATGGGACCTACGGAATTTGGACGAACAAATCCGAGAGGGGTTTTTGCGAAAGGAGGAAATATAGAATCCCTAAAGCTTTGAAAAGGGGAAGAAATTGGGTGTCTCATTGCTGAGACTGAAATAGCTTTTGAAATCAAAGAATCTTTTGCAAATGGTTCAGGTTTGTCCCTTATCCTGAGTGGGGGAAATCTACCATACAGGTTTCTCAAAATGGAGAAAACCGTAATGGGACCTTCGGAATTTGGACGAACAAATCCGAGAGGGGTTTTTGCGAAAGGAGGAAATATAGAGTCCCTAAAGCTTTGAAAAAGGGGAAGAAATTGGGCGTCTCATTGCTGAGACTGAAATAGCTTTTGAAATCAAAGAATCTTTTGCAAATGGTTCAGGTTTGACCCTTATCCTGAGTGGGGGAAATCTACCATACAGGTTTCTCGAAATGAAGATAACCATAATGGGACCTTCAGAATTTGGACGAACAAATCCGAGAGGGGTTTTTGCGAAAAGGAGGAAATATAGAGTCCCTGAAGCTTTGAAAAAGGGGAAGAAATGGTGCGTCTCATTGTTGAGACTGAAATAGCTTTTGAAATCAAAGAATCTTTCGCAAATGGTTCAGGTTTGACCCTTATCCTGAGTGGGTAAACACCATACGGAATCCTTGTCTGAAGAAACCGCGATGGGACAGGAAGAGATACTTCAACTGAATGAGGCAACTCTTCTGGAAGATATAGACAACGCTAAGTTGCATCAAAATGGATATTGAATGTTTATTTTATTTTTGGAATAGCTAGAAAATTATGTCAATAAGATAAAATCATAACAGATTCAGATGCTTCTAAATGTGCATGTTTGTGCAAAGATATTCCCTCTTTTACCTAGAGTATTTCCTCTAATGAGGTTAGCTTCTCGGTTTTAAGAGTCAAATTCAAAAATTTAGCACTGATGATTTTCTTCAAGGAATCTATCCATTTCCTTGATATAAGAATAAAAGAAATATTCTTAATTTCATAAAAGCAGGAAATGAAGAGATATTGATAAAAGAATTTTGCATGAGAAAAGATGACTTCTGGCAACTTTGGCAGTTTGATATCTGGGTGTTCTCCCACGATGATCTTTTTGCACTCTTTTTGAGTCATTGGGCTTTCTCGGGTTTTTCTCATCATCCTTCATTTGGATGTCCTGACTTTTTTTTTCTCTTTTTTTCAGAGAAGGGCACGTCACAAACTCCTTCATCTTGGAGATGCTCCGATCCTTCTTTTATCTCAGGGATTCTACTGATCTCACTGACTCAAAAGGTCTTTAGATGATAGCAGAAATCAAATATCTTTTAGGGTTTGTCGGTAGGTTCATCACACTCGCCTTCATCTCGACGGTGATCTGAACTTTCTCTGGAAGGATCCGTCACAAACTCCGCCATCTTGGAGATGTTTCAAATCTTCTTTGGCCCCGGGGATCCACTCGCTTAATTTGCCTTCATCTTGACGACAATTGAGAGATCTCTTTTGCGGATATTTGACTCAAGCTTTAAATGAACAAATGAGGAGATATGGATTGAGTGTATTCTTTTTATGGCTCAAGATATTTCCACTGCCTGATTGCCAGAAAGTCATTTAAAACATGCATCATAGCTAAGATCAATATTAATTCGCTTCTGGCTTTTCAACATCATTGAAGATTTCTTTTATTGATCATATCGAGGACATTTCTTACATCCTTTTGGTTGATCAACAGGAAAAGATTTGAATTTTACCTCTTTTTCACAAAAAGTTTCACCTTTTGAAAAGAAATAGTAGAGGTAATCTGAGGAAATTCTTTTTGTGTAGTCAGACTTTTTAGAATCAACTAATGCTTTTAGCAAATTGGCAAAGTTTTCACGAATCTCTTGTGAAATAATCATTCAATATAGATTTTGATGAGACACTTAGCTGTAATTTAAAGAAATGGTGTAAGAATCAGACTTTAGAAAACTGAACTGATGAAATACATTAGGTTTTGGAAATCCCGACCAGTTTATGAGAAACTGGATTTTTGATAATCCCGACCAGTGAAAACACTGGATTTCAAATCCCGACCAGTGAAAAAATACTAGATTTCAAATCCCGACCAGTTATGAAAACTGGATTTTAAATCCCAACCAGTTATGAAAACTGGATTTGAAAATCCCGACCAGTTTATAAAAACTGGATTTGAAAATCCCAACCAGTTTATAAAAACTGGATTTGAAAATCCCGACCACTTTATAAAAACTGGATTTGAAAATCCCGACCAGTTTATAAAAACTGGATTTGAAAATCCCGACCAGTTATAAAAACTGGATTTCAAAATGAAGGATTTAATCTGATGTTTTGAAAGTGATTGAATTTGGGAGGTTATAATCCGACGGTTTGAGGAAATGATAAGATTTTGAAGATACTACAACCAGAGGTTGGGAAACTGATAGAATTTGAGAGATTGAAGATTTTGAAGGTTTTGGAAATGATAGGATTGAGAAGTCACACCCTAAGGGTTTGATCTTGAGGAATACATGACCAGCTGGAGCTGGATCTTTTGGAAATATATGACCAACGAGTGTTGGATCTTTTGAAAATACATGAAATTTTGAGAGATTTAAGTCAGAACTTGAATTTTTAGAAGGAGAAAGGTCTTCGGTCAGAAGACTGATTTTAAAAGGTTACCGGTGTGAGAAACGGGTTTTTTAAATGTGCTCTATGTATAATTGAAAAGTTTGAAAAACAACCAGTGCGAGAACTGGGTTTTGAAGATGAGCTTAGATTTTCAAAATGAGTTTTTAGAAGATAATTCAGGATTTATCCCCTTATCCTGAACGGGGGAATAATAAAGAGAATACCTCATTGAAAGGAGGCATCAGGTTTATCCCTTAACCTGAAGGGGTAATTTGAAGATAAAAGTAGAGAAATTTTTTAATAAGATTGGAAAATTTGTTAAAACTTGACATAAACGAGCATTAGCTTGATGTAAATCTGATCAAAGCAAAATGAATCAAATGAAAAGACAATAAAAATCACAAGATCAATTAAGAATTAACAAAATTTTGAGGAAAAGAACTTTCGTCTAATCCTGCCTGCATATGATGAGAAAGATTTTTATGAATTAAAATAAAATGCCCCAGTATCATGGAGAAGAATGTAAGAATTGATAGAAGATCATTATTTTATTGAAATGGCTCTTTTGAAGAGTACAAAGGCTTTAGTATGAACATCTCAGGTATAAAACTTCTTCAAATGCAAAGCATTGATGGGATCTGACATTTCCACTCCATCTGCGTTGATTAGACGATATGAATTGCGAGGTAATGCTTCCTTAACCACATAAGGGCCTTCCCAATTGGGTGACCACTTGCCCCGTGGTCGATGCTTGAGATGAGCTGTCGATCTGAGTACCAAATCGTTAACTCGAAATTTTCTCTCAATGACGGACTTGGCATAGTGTCGAGCTATCCTCTGTCGATAAGCTTGAGCATGCTCTGCTGCCTTGAGCCTTTTTTCATCCAGTAAATCTAGCTGCACCAATCTCTGCTGCTGATACTGATCAAGTGGCAATTCTATGAGAGAAAGCGAATTTGAGAGCGGGCTTTTGGACATGGAGAGGCAATACTACTTCAGTTCCGTAAACAAGTTCTGAAGGAGTGGCATTAGTCGGAGTCCGAATGGTGGTCCGATATGCCCAAAGCGCGTCATGAATTTTCTCATGCCAATCTCGACCTGTCTTCACAGTCCTTTCCAAAATACGAATCAAGATCTTATTGGTAGCCTCTGCTTGGCCGTTCCCTTGAGGATAATAGGGAGCTGAGAAATGATGGGAAATTCTGAATTTAGAACAGAAGGTTTTCATTCTCTCATTTTTGAAATGGGTTCCATTGTCTGAGACAATATCATGTGGTATGCCAAAGCGGCAAAGAATGTTCTTATGAATGAAAGAAACCACATGGCGGCCTTCTACAGTGCATAGAGTAACAGCTTCAACCCATTTCGTGAAGTATTCTGTCGCAGCTAGAAAATACTTGTGGCCGTTGGAAGCAGAAGGGGTAATCGGGCCGACGACGTCAAAAGCCCACATAGAAAATGGCCAAGGAGAAACAACTGATTGTAGATATGCGGCCGGAGCATGAATGTAAGGCGCGTGCAACTGGCACTTGACGCACTTCTTCACAAATCTATGACAATCCTGCTGCATGGTATTCCAATAGTACCCTGCTCGAACGATCTGTTTGACGAGAGTCTGATAGCCGACATGGCCACCACAAATCCCTTCATGTGCCTCCTGGATAACTTCCATAGCTTCTTCTTTGTCTAAACATCTGGCATATTCAGAACTGAACCCACGGCGATAAAGGACATTGGCAAGAATGAAATATCTGGTAGACATGCGTTGAATCGCACGTTGCTCCCTTTTAGGCATTTCTGGTGGAAATTCACCAGTCTCAATGAAATTTTTGATATTTTGATACCAAGGTTTCTCCTTCTGATTAACCTGGTTTACTTGCATATTTGAATTGAAAGCGGGTTGCTCGAGTCTGCCAACTTCAAAAGAACGACATAACTCACCACTTTTGAAGGATAGAATGGAGCCCAGACTGGCTAAACCATCAGCTATCTGATTATGCTCTCTTCTGATGTGACTGAGCTGAAATTCTTCGAAGCTGTCCACAAGAGCTAAGACGATCTTCTGATACGGAATCAATTTTCGATCTTTTACTTGCCATTCAGTGTTAACTTGACTGACAACAAGTAGGGAATCACCAAAGGCAGGTACTCTTTTGACATCAAAATTTTGCAAGATTTTGAGGCCTTGTATTAGAGCTTCATACTCGGCCATATTATGAGTGCATTGGAAACCAAGCTTAAGAGAATAAGGGATCATTTCTTTTTCTGGAGTGATCAACAAGACTCCCATCCCGATGCCAGACATATTTTTAGAGCCATCGAAGAACATATTCCAAACTGGGGGTTGTTGGATATTACAGATGTGCTCATCAGGAAAATCATCTTCTGTTTTAATCTCTTCTGTCAGAGGAAAATCTGCCAACTGATCTGCGATCGCTTGACCTTTAATCGACTTTTGAGAGACATACTCTAAGTCATATTGCATCAGAAGGACTTGCCACTTCGCAATCCGTTCAGTGAGAAACGGCTGTTCCAAAATGTATCTGAGAGGATTAAGTTTCGATAGAAACTTGATTTCAGAAGCCAATAAGTAATGTCTCAATTTCTGGCACATCCAAACTAGAGCCAGACAAGTCTTCTCCATCTGAGAATACTTCTTTTCATAATCAATGAAAGTTTTGCTAACATAGTAGATGGCGTGCTCTATCAGGCTGCCCTCTTCATATTGAGCGAGGAATCCACCACAGGCATTCTGATTGACAGAAATGTATAGTAAGAGAGGCTTTCCCAGCTTTGGCGGCTTCAAAACTGGTGGATTGAGGAGATACTGCTTGATGCGCTCAAACGAGAGTTGACATTCTGATCCCCATTCGAATTTAACTCCTTTTCTTAGCAAATGGTTAAAAGGCTCACATCTCATAGCCAAATTGGAGATGAACCTACGAATAGACTGAATACGCCATTGAAGGCTTCGCAGTTCTCTAAGATTAGTTGGAGGCGGCATGTCAATAATGGCTTTTGCTTTGGCCGGATCCACTTTGATCCCCTTCTTGCTGATGATGAAGCCGAGCAGTTTGCCGGACTCCACTCCAAAAACACATTTCTGAGGGTTAAGTCTTAATTTGTAAAGAATAAGTTTTTCAAAAACTTGACTAAGAGCATCAAGGTGATCCTCTTCTTCTTTAGACTTAACCAAAATGTCGTCCACATATGCATCCATATTCTTATGCATTTGATCGTGGAAAATAACGGCCATTGCCCTTTGATAAGTTGCCCCGGCATTTTTGAGCCCAATTGGCATGACTGTATAACAGAAGGTTCCAAATGGGGTAGTAAATGAGGTCTTTGACTGATCACAAACGACCAACTTAATCTGATTATAACCTGAATATCCGTCCATGAAAGAAAACATGGCATGACCTGCTGTGCTATCGATCAACATGTCAATATTGGGAAGCGGATAATCGTCTTTCGGAGTGGTTTTATTGAGGTCCCTGAAATCAATGCAAATCCGAACTTTTCCGTTCTTTTTAGGGACTGCTACGATATTTGCCAACCAATCTGGGTAATCAATGGCCCGGATGAAGCCTGCTTTTAACAAATCTTCAAGTCCTTCCTTGACTTGCTGCTCAATTCGAGGGTCTAATTTCCTCAGTTTCTGCTAGATTGGTCTAGCTTCTGGTTTCAATTTGAGTTGATGCTCAACTAGCTTGATATCCAATCCTGGCATATCTTCGTAAGTCCAGGCGAATACTTCTTGATGCTTTTTGAGGAATTGGATGAGTCTAGCTTTTTCAATTTTGCTTAGACTCGACCCGATTTTGAGAATTTTTGGATTATCTTCCGACCCAATGTTGATATCTTCAGCTAGATCTTGAACCAAAGATGATGGTTCATCCTGCTTCTGAATGTTAGCAAATTCTGGCAATTCCTGAATGGTGGAATCAAATTCAGCTGGATCTTCAGTCTGTTCTGCTGCCTGACTGACTTCTGCTCTGTCTTTCATCTCAAGAAACCGTGCCAATTTTAGATACTTGGGATTGATAACAAATCTTGTCATTGATTCAGGAGTTAAAAGGTCCTGAAAATGCCAAAAAAAGAGGTTGTTTTGAGAAAATATACTAGCCAAATCAAAAATTTTTTTTGTATAAAGCAAAGAATAATGACACAGACAAGGCATAAGAAGGAATTGATGGATACTTTAAGAGAAAATTTTGATCTTTCATTGATTGAAGTAAAGTATTTACAAGACTTTTAACAAAAGATGGGACTGTATTGCCCCTACAAGATAAAAAGAGAATAAAAGAAAACAGGAAAAATAAGGCATCATCTTCACTTGTTTCCTTTGAAAAAAACTGTCTTTTTGCTCGAATCCTGGCCGGTGAACCCCAACCCTGAACTGTCCGCATGCCGAACTGGAATGATGGGCTCTATCATGCTGCCGTCTTCATCTTTTCCCATGCCTCGGAATGGCTGGTATCCATGTTTTATCAACAGATCGAATCCCTTTCTTGCTTTAGAAAACTGAGGAAATAAGGGATGATCTTTGAAGGAGGTGTAATTGATGCGTCCTCCTAGCTTGAAGAAACAAGGTCCCTGCCATTGGACCGTGGCTGCGACATTTTCCTCTCCCATGACATCTTTTAGCTTCAGCATCTCTAGACTGTCACTGAGATTAATTTCCTCTGCCTCCCGAATGCTAGGAATGTCTGTTGTAAATGTGGGACGAGGAATCATAGGCTGTGGCAGCCTTTCTTCAGGGTCTTCGCCCAAAACAGTGGTAATCATTCCGCCCTTAGACCACTTTATGCATTGGTGGAGGGTCGACGGAACTGCATTGGCATTGTGGATCCAGGTTCGTCCCAACAACAGATTGTAAGTTGGTGGCACATTGACAACATGGAACAATACCGTGTGAACGGAGTAGTTGATGAAGATTTCCAAAAAGACTTTGCCTTTGGCAGTTTGCCCATGATTATCGAAGCCATAGATGGTGATGGGATCAGGCACATATTCTTCCTCTTTTATTCCCAATGCTTTCGCTGTCATTTCTGGGCAAATATTCAGACTGCTGCCCCCATCGACAAGAACATGTGGGACGGTCATGCCCCTGGTCCTGACCACAATGTACAGCGCATTGTTATGAAATGAATGAGGTTTAGGCAAATCCTCATCAGAAAAGGTGATAGGCGCATTAGTCATTGCTTGATTTACTATTTGCGCCATATCCTCGGGCGTGGTGCCCGGCTTCACCTTGATCTTCCTCAGTAGATCGTCTAGTTTTTCTTTATGCTGGGGAGAGTCGTGAGTCAACTCAAAAATGGAGATGTTGGAGAGCGCTGTAATTGGCTTCTGACTCGCTCCTCTGCTGCTTCTGAGGTTTCTGCTTCCTCTGTACAAGCTTCCTTTTTCAGAAATCTTTTTGAAAAAACTTGGGTTTTCCCATTCTCCACTGACATGTTTCTGATGTTAAAAAATGAGAGGATATCCCCTCTCTGAGATGCAGGCTGGTCCTGGCGTAGAACCATTACCTGATGCTGCAGACTCATCTCCTCTTCGGAACAAGGGTGTATGTGACTCTGCGGTAGGAAGGAATTTTCAGAAACGGTTGATGCGGAATGCTTTGGGAATGGGGCGGATAGGATGTCCATTTTGCTCTCTTCTTCATCCTCGATGAGGATGCTTTTATCAATGCAATCTTGGATCAGATGCTTCAGAACGAAGCAATATTCAGTGTCATGGCCCATTGCTCTATGGAACTTGCAATACTGTTCCTTAAATCTTCCCATGAGCACTGGTGGATCTGCCACCTTGGGAAGTTTTACCATCCCGTGAGACAGCAAGTATTCCAAAAATTTTTCTAGAGGCTGGTCGAGGGGAGTAAACTTCCGATCCCTGCTCCAGTTTATATGTTTGTGTTTTTCTTGAAGGTCCCCCTTTTGTTGAGGATCGGCCGGAAGAGGCTTACCATTGTTCTTGAAGAATTTTTCTTTCCTTCCTCTGCTCTGCTCGGGCTTTGCGCCACTGCCACTGCCCTGTTTACTGCTACTGCCTTGATCATCCCCTGGAACCTCGGCGGAGTAGGTGAAGTGTGCCTTCTTCTTTGGGTCTGGGATATTCTTGGCCAAGGTGACACCTTCATACATTCCGTTCTCCACCCCCATCTCGAGCCATTCTGCTCGCTCTGTCAGTTCGATAAAGGATTTGGAGGGGTACGGAAAGAGGAGGCTTTTTAGAGGCTGGGAGAAGTTGTTGAGGATGACTTGGAGGGCATGTTCCTCAGAGATAGGGTTCCTCATTTTGTTGCACAGGCTTCTCTATTTATGAATGAAATCCCTAGCCTTTTCATTGGGCTCCTACTTCAAGTTGCACAGGTGGTTTAGGGTGGGCAGAGCTTCCGTGTTAAATAGGAAGTGCTCAACAAATATGTTGACGACTTTGTCAAAATCCCTCAATTCGATGGGATTGACATGTTCATCGTACCATTTGGCAGCTATCCCCTCCAAACTGCGGGGAAAACAGAGAAATAGGGCACGGTTGTCTTCGCTGAACCGGGCGCATTCTGCAAAGAACATAGCAAGATGGGCCTTGGGCTCTCCGGATCCATCGAATTTAATGAATTTTCGGGGGAGATTCTCCAAATTGATGTCTCCTTCCAAACCAAGGTAGAAATCCTGCCTGGTGTATGACCTTTTTCCTTTATCTCGGACTTGCAGGTCTTTGACTATTTTGGTCAAGGCCTGGATTGAGTCCTCTGCGGGGGCCCCATGCTTGGGCTTGTTCACTGATACTGGCTCCTCTACCGGCCTCTTGGACTGCCGCAGATGTTTCGGGATGTAAATCAGCTGCTCTTCTTCCTCGGAGATTTCTTCCGCTGACCCGGAATCCTCAGAGGTGCTGTCACGCTGTACTTTCTGCTTGCTGATCTTAACCGGCTTTTTAATGGGCTTTTTCTTGGCTTTACCTTTAGAAGCTGCCTTCTTGGGAGCAGCCTTGGCCTGCTCAGCCATCATCTTAGTCATCATTTTTTGGAAGATCCGATATATGGCCGGATCAACGTCGCTTTCATCTCCGGAGTTATTCTTCTTAGACAATCTAGGAGAATTCATCTCCTCTGACTCACTGTCACTGTGTTGTTGAGCATCCCTCTTATCAGCCCTTGTCTGAACCATTTTCAGATGCCTACGCTTTCCTGCAGAATATGGGAGTGGTTAGAGTATGGAGAAGCTTTTGAAAATCATAATTTCTTTTGAGAAAAAGCAAGAAATGAAGTGATTGGGTAGACAATTTCAAGAGATTATCCCATTACCCGAGATTGGATCATCACATGATTTGTGATAATTGGGTTATCACTTTGATGATAACAGAGAAATATGCCTTGTTACCTAGGCGAGGTTGTCAACCATGATAAAATATATTGAAGAAATGCGGAAGGAATATCCCTTTTACCCAGGATTTAGGTTGTCACCCAAAATTTATGACTTTTATTTGTGCTATAAACAAAAATACAAAAAACAACATTTTTGGCCAAAAAGTAAATTTTTATTGATATTCTTAACATTCAAAGACAAAGAGAGGGTGGACAGACGGTTTGCCACCACTCTTGATATTCATATGATACATTTGGCCCAGGAAATATAGACAGGGAAATAAAGGAGTTCCAGGTATATTTAGCGACATGATATGCCTCAGACCACTGATCCGACTGCAGGTTGAATTCTGACACGTTGCCTGTCGGGAAATGGGTGTTGGCACGGACCTGCCGCTGTGAAAACTGCCTCAAACATCGTTCCGGCTGATAATCGACACAAAAGAAAGGGCCCATCAACTTGTAGCGCTTGTCACGGGCATAAGTGTATCGAGGAACAGTCTCTCTTCTGTCAAAGAAATCCCAAGTGATCTCCTCCTGATGCAGCTTCTCGATCAGAGCTCGGCTTTGGATGACTGTTTTTGGCTGCTTACTGTTGAACCTGAAAGAATTGGCCTTCGAGGGAACGTGTCGCAGGAACCACGACTGCAGGGCGTAAGTGCATCCTTCTACCAGAATGGTCTCCCCAAGGGCAAATCGAGCCAAGCCTCTGTAAAGAAAGGCTAATGCGGCCATGGAGACTGAAAGCTGACGGGTCTGCTTGCTTCCCCATCTCCGAAAGAGCTGAGTAACTCTAATATCTATGAAATTCTGACCATCTTGGAAGAAAGCTAACCCCACTGTACACAGGATCATGGCATGCTGAATCCTGTCCTTTGCTGCTCGGGACAAAGTGTCAACCTCTTTGTAGGCTCCGTACTTTTGATATAGTTCAAATAGGTCGATGAACTGATTTCCACCGATCTCAGTGAGAGGCCAAGATTTGCTCCCTGTTGCTCTTGCTAAGGCTTCTCGAACATCTACCCCTTTGATGTTGATCAAAAACTGTTGCTCGACAGGATCATCTGGCTGACCAGCTGGTTCGGGCAACCCCATAATGTCATTGAACTCATCCATCAATAGAGTCATTTCTCCCCACGGAAACCAAAATGTGCAGGTACGTGGATTCCACTGTTTTGCCATGGCCTGAATCAACGCTCCATTGATGGTTCGCTTGCCTGCCGCTGATGCCATCTCCAACCCACAGTCATCCAAGTGGTCTGGAAACATACGTGAGAAGGTGGCGAACCAAGAATAATACCACCGAGGGAAGAAAGGACGAGATTGGATGACCCGCAGATCTGGGGGTCCATCCTGAATCTGATAGAAGACATGATCTCGGGGAAAGACAACATCGAGGGAATTTGACGCCATTGAGATGATACTGGGGAAAAGAAGAAAATAAGGAGGATTAGATAGAATGCAGGACTTACGGATAGACCTTTTTAAAGAATCGAACCTGGAAATTTTGAAAGATTGAGGAGATTTTAAAAGAATTTTCCAGGGTTTTGAAGAAAATTTGATCTAAAAGAGAAAAAGAAATGTAGGTAGATAAAAATATACACCTGGGGTTTTTGGAAATAAGGGTAAGTTTTGAATAATACACCCAGGGTTTTTGAAAAGGGTCTGATACATATATATGAGAGAATAAGAGAAATATCACACAACCAAAAGCTGCACAAACAAGGATGCGCATACAGCACTCCCTAAAGGCTGACTCTAAATGCAATATTTTAAATGGCTTGTAGGACCTTAATCCTAACTCTAGGGTTCAGATCATCTGATTCCAATCAAGATACGCCGATATACCCAAGCCGAAGCTTGAAGTACGTGGCATAGAAATATTTCTCCGGTTCTAAGGTAATGGCTTCCCAACATCCTTGAGCACCTACCGATATACCTCGGACTATGGCCCTTAGGTACGTGGTAGGGGGGCGCGAACCCAAATAAGTGGTCCAGTTGTGAGGCTCTCTCCCGAACTATGGTTCAGTGAGACAGCCCAGCAACGTGAAGACCGGGACAATATAGGTAAGGGGGTTTTCAAAAATATGTCCAACATGCAATAAATTAGATGACTCTAATGCAAGTCCTAAAGAGGTAGATTAAAATGAAGAGAAGCATACACTTGCATACATTGTTTTGCATTCAATCCCTAGAATTGAGGAGAATTGTATTTCAAACCTAAGTCTAATGTGAACATGGAATAATCTCCTCAATATGGTCCTACCAAAACCATACTTAAATCCTATATGCAATGATGTCAGCTTAGGACAAGATCTAGGCTCCTAAGGTTTGCATGGAAATGAAGCTGACATATGAAGAATAAAGATTTAGATAATGTCAAAGAAAAAGAAAAATGCATTAAATTCAACCGAACGAAGACGAGTCCCATCTCGGTCGCCAAAACTGTGATCATCGCAAAATCTTTCCTCTCATAATATTCTCTCTCTTCCTTCTCTTTTCCTTTCCAACCTTTTTATTTTCCTCCTTTTTGAAGGGAGAAAAGATAAAAGAACGGAAAAGAAAGAGAGAAGAGAAAAGAAAGAAGAGAAGAGAAGAGGAACTCTTTTGCGGGTCTCACTTGACCTTAATTTTAAAGAATTTTGAAATAACTCGCCTCCGTTTTTGAAATATTTGCGGGAAAAATCGGGAGACGGGATCCGCTCGTCGGTACGAGGTTCGACCGTTCCTGGCGCCTTTACCAGGGGTAATCGAACCAAGGGTCGAATTTTATGCCTTTTGTTTTGCAAAGAATTCATCTAAGTGTTTATCCTAAATCTAAATGCACAATGAATCATGCTTGTGCAAATGCAAAGATATATGCTCCTTTTGAAAATGTTTTGAAGAATTTCCAAGTGAAATTGATAAGGTGAAGAAAATGATTCCTAACTTAGAACTTAAGATTAAAGTTCTAAGTTTTTATAATGATCAAGAGTTTGGGAAGATAAATCTGGAATTTGGAAATTGATCTTGAAGTCTTGAAAAATAAAAAAAAAGAGAATGAAGGAAATTTTCAAAGTCATAAATGGACTTTGAATTTAGAAGTTTGAACTTGGATGAATATTTGGAATGGAATTGAATTCCACTTTTGAAGTTTTGATTTTAGAAGGAAATGTGGGAAATCTAAAGGAAATGGGATTTGCAACAGTTGGAATTTCAAGATGAAATCTGAATCCAAGTTCTGGATTCTGAATAGAGTTTTGAGTTGATTTTTGGATTTAGGGTCCGAAATAGGAACTTGGTTTGAATGAAATGGAATTGGTTTTAAGAATTGGAATTTAAAGTGGAATTTGGATTTTGGGATTTTTGAATGGGATCAGATTCAAGATTTGGAATGGAATTGGGACATGAAGTTGGAGATCCAAGATAGGGTTGGGCCCTGGATCCTAAGAGGGAATTGGATCTGAAGTCTGAGATCCAAAGTAGAATTGGATTCAGGATCCTAGAATGGATTTGGATCTGAAGTCTGAGATCCAAAGTAGAATTGGGTTCTGGATCCTAAGAAGGATTTGGATCTGAAGTCAGAGATCCAAAGTCGAATTGTGTTCTGGATCCTAAAATGGAATCCGGATCTGAATCTGAGATCCAATAGTAGATTGGATTCTGGACCCTAGAAATGGAATTTGGATCTGTAATCTGAGATCCAAAGTGGAATGATGATCTGGATCCTAAATGGAATTTGGATCTATAATCTGAGATCCAAAGTGGAATGGAGTTTATACTTGGAAATCTGGATCCAAGTTGAGACTAGGATTTGATTTTGGATGTGGGTCTTTGAGAAGTCCAAAATAGGACTTTTAAAGATGATCTAGGTTTTTGAAGATCCAGATTTGAACTTTGAGAAGGTTTGAGATTCAAAGTCAATCTCAACTTTGATTTAAAACTTTGAAGAAAAATTGGATTTAGAATAAGAAGATGAATTTAGAAACTTCAATTTAAATTGAGTTTTTGAATTGAGTTTGGAAATTTGAAGTTTGAATATGAAATGATTTTGAAATTTCAAAGTCAAATCCGGACTTTTTGAAATTGAGGTAGGTTTGGAAAATAGAAAAGATGTTCAAAATCACTTGGATTTTTGGAAGAATTTTGAAAAATATGATGCAATTCTACCCTATATGATGAATGAATTTGAATAAGTTTGAATTTGGACTTTGAAAAGCTATTTCATTCGTTAAATGAATTAAAATAAGATTGAAAATATAATACATCATTGACTATGGTCATTGAATGTATTATATGATAATCTATATTTAAATTCAAAAGAAGAATAAAATACATTTTTTAGTGCTTTTATAGAATTTAAAATGGAATCAACCCTCAATATACCCTGACTATGGCCATTGGTATATATTTTTGAGTTAATCCTAAGTTAAATTCTGATAAAAGAAAAAAATATTTTGAGAAAATATGATGGATTTTGAAAGTGGGTCCAGTGTGGATCCAATGTTATTTCGTAAAAGATAAGAATTCTAAGTTTTGTTCACACCCCGACTATGGTCGTTGATGTAAATCGTCAACTTAGAATTAACTTACTTCTTACGAAATGGTGCACGTGCCATTCGTGTTTCACCATTTGTGGGGATTTTGAGAAATAAAGGAAAAATGCATGGAACAATTCATGGTATTCTATAATGCTCATTCATTCTACCTAAAGCAAGAAACGTAAATTCTTATTCCAACCTAACTATTACAATGGATAAAATCAAATGTACAACCCCAAATAATGATATCTTTTTACATGTTTCCTGCAAAACAACCTGGTTAGTAATGAAAAGAGAAGGAAAAACACATATATCATATGGATGTTTAATGGTAAGAATGTTCATATATCATAATATATATGCTGAAAAAAAAAATGAAGAATGACATGCGTATTTATATATATATATATATAGGTACATGAGAGCTTATACTTACATACATATGAATATACACACAAACATATACACATATATATATATACATATATACGTATATATATATATATCATGTACTTAGTGTAGATGGATAAGAGTACCAGAAATGGATCATAGTGAAAGTGTGTGATAGAAGTGCAGGAATACTGTACAGGGCTATATAAAAAACAGCAGTTAGGAACAAATGTAGTGATGCTATGGCTGTTTGTGAGGTGTTTATGGTGTTGTGCACAATAGGTGATGGAGTCATGGTGAAGTGGGAAATGAAGGGAAGGTATAAACATATCAACTTGACATGTAGTGGAGTGCCAACGATGAAGACAACTCTGGGTTGCAGTCAGTGCTACCCTGAGAGTGCCACAACTATAAACAGTTTTTTTTTTTACCTTGTGACCCCATAATAATTTTACTGACAGTAGCTTCCTTGTGTTGTTTGATGCTTTGAAACACCCTCCCATTATTCAGTGATATACTTTGGAAACTGTTTACCCGGTTGCCACAGGTAACCACAAAATTTTCAGATGAAGTTTGTAATGTAACCAAGCACTGCAACCCAACCTCAATATTTCCAGCAAATGGAGAACCAATTTTTCGAGCAGTTAGAATTTATGAACCAATCCCAAAGAAAGAATCATGTGAGCCTGAAGTTCCCACCAGTAGGCAGCTGGGTGGTTAGCCACATTTTAATTGACATGGTAAGCCCCTGATTGACAATGACAATATTTGAATCCAAGACACTGATGAACAACACAGCAGATAGATGATGAGATGCACTGGTCATCTCATGAACACAGCTGATGAAACAGGGAAAAGAACATGTTACAATCTACTATATAGACGCTGATGGTAGAGTTATATCAGATGGCAAGATTAAAAGAACAATGGGCGATATATCAATCTTACAAAACAGGTAATGGAGGTAGGAAGGTGCAGGGTGCAATGTGAAGTGAAAATATAGTGCAGGTGCATTGTTAATGAGCAGGTGTTAGTGAGCCACCTATTCTTATGCATTGTGCAAGTTATTGCAGGCCACATGTATAATGAATGGAGCTGTATCCACTAAAAAAAAATCACTCTGTAATTGGCTGTATATAGTGAATGAATTTTGAGAGCGTTCCTTTGAGATGCAAAAATATCAACAAACTTCATATTGCTGAAGGCTTTTACTGTGGTGAACCTCACAAACGTAAAAAAAAAATTTGCAGAACTATCGGATGATGAGATGACAAGGTCCATGATTCGACTTCTGCTCGAACTATCAGTCAGAAGAGTCGGCCATTCCTCAACAAAACTGGTATTGTCGTGTCTCCATCCTCCATCCGCCCATTTGATATCCGAACAATCCCTTAATGTCAACTAATGGATTGAAGTGACAAATGCTCTGTAAGTTAGGCATGAATGAAGCTTTATACTCAATATTAACGCATACTTCTCTACCATGAATAGAAGGCCATTAGCTGAATATTAAGTGGTACAGTGAATCTATCAGAATTCGGTTGAAAACCATAATGAAATTTTCAGCAAAGCAATCATTAGGAATCACAATTTAACACTCAGTAGTGAAACCCCTGTAAAACCAATATCTAAAAAAAAAAAATCAAGAGTTAAAAACGAAAACACAGGGAATATTCACAATGAGTCTCAAGCATCCAAATAAGGCACAGTTGGGTGAATGTCCTTAGCATAAAGAGATCGAAATGTATTCGCAATAGTGGATGCAGTAAAACTGCTGTTTGGCCAAAATCACATCAGCCATTGTTTCTTCAAGCATGTCATGAGTCGACTGCTGTCATAAGGGCCAGACTGTATGGTCTCCCTATCTCTTTTTCTAAAGCATATAAAGCAATTAGATTATGGACATCATAGACTGCACAGCCGTTTGCTTGGAGGATATTAAACCCAAATCGATACTCTGCTGTTGCTGATGGGTCAGAATCAAATACAGTAATTCAAAAGGGTTACGTTGCCCTGTTTCCTCATTCTACTGAAGGATTCACAGCTGAAGCCAGAAGGGCTTTTAGGAAAGCTAAGGCTTGTTATCGTGATAGGGAATCTAGTCATGGTAACGTCCAGAAAAGAAGGCATCGTGTACCATTGACGCAGAGAATGGAGCTCAGCTTATAGATTTAAACCAAATATTTCTGCGGTAAATCTAGACCAGACCCTAGGCTTCATAATGACCTTAATCTGAGTTTTTAGAATAGCAGATATATATATATATAGATATAACGATTATGGCAAATATGCATGTTATGAAAACAAACAGATGCAATATAACAGGATGTAAAAGAAAGAGAAAAAAAATGAACAAAGCATGAGTGGGGATGTTGACAGGAAGATATTCAAATGCAACTTGAATCAAAAACTCAGATATAAACTGGGGCAACAATTGCACATCGAATAACATAAATGGAAAGAGGAATTAAAACTAGCATCGATGAAATGGGAAGACCATAATAAACTCATAATAAATTAACATTGACATGAAAGAAAACTAAAACTAAAAGAAAAGTCGATTATACACAGATAAAATTGAAATCTAAAGCCCGGATGGCTTGGTGATGCTATTGTTCAAAGATAAATTACACTGTATAGAACAAATTATAAGAGAGTTTTCAATGGAGATTTTGAAATAAATCTCTTGAAAAAGGGGGGGGGGATGATTGTTGGAACTGGGGAGTTCCTTCGTTATGGCACAGAGTGGGTTGAGGTCGCACAGGCGAATCAACACCACTGATGGTGCTCACAGAGGTTAAAAAAAAAAAAAAAATCGAGTGAGAAAGAGAGGAGGAAAGAAAAAAAATAAAAGAGTTTCTCACCTTGTTATCGCAGGGATTAAATTTCTCTTGAGGGATTATAGAGGAAAGGAAGAGGATGATTCTGAAGAGTCCGTTATCATCTACCGAAATCCTCAAATTTGTGTCCGGTTCTGAAGGAGATCTCTCTTCAACCGCTTTGGGAAAAATCGGAGGGAGATCGAGAGGAGAAGGGTGCTTGATGGACTTGAATGAAGAGATGCTGATAATCGATTTCAAAGAAAAAAAAACTCGATCCCTTTAATGGTGGGTCTTGCCTCTCTTTAAAGGGCGAGTGGAAGGCTCCCGAAGGTGGTTCGTTGGAGACGGAGGATGGAGGAACAAGCCGACTGTTGCAAATCGGACGGTGGAGAGGAAAGGGAAAAAGGAGTGCGGGAGGAGTTTGTTGTGAATTTTCTCTTTTTCCAAAAAGGTGGTTCCCTTTTCAAGAATTTTCTGAAAAGATGGTTAAGGAATGAGGTTTTTGATAAAAAATGTCTCAAAAAGCTTGAAAATCATCCTTTTTCTTTGTAGCTTTTCTCGATTTTTTTGGTTTTTTTATTTTTCTATTTTTTTTGTATTTTTAGAATAAAATCCTAAAGTTTTTATGAGAAACTAAAGGTTAAAACTAATTTTTTTTTGTGTTTTTATAAAATATTTACAAAAAGGAGTTTTTCTGAGAACTCAAGGCGATTTTTTAGAAAATTTCTTCAGAAAATGGATTCATGTCTGGATTTTTAAGAAATATTTGAGATTTTACAACCTCGAACTGAGAAATATAGGGCCGAGGATCCGACAGAGTGCCGGATGAGCCGCCCGAGCCTTTCAAAATCATTTTTTGGTATTTTTGTGATTTTATTTTGGAAATCGGACAACGGGGCTCAGATTTGGATTTAAAATACTGAGTTCAGACCCGGAGTTGAATTTAAATATGTCAATGTGAAATCTAATCCAGGAATCTGAAGAAATAACTTGATTTTCTCAAAAAACGGGGTTAGGGGCAAAAAGGGTTATTTTGTAAATCTTTGAAAAATTTGGGGTGTTCACAGATGCCCCTCTTTGTTACTAAGCCGGTTGGGAGCCAAGCTTAGTAGCAAAGACAACACTCCAAATTTTGAAAATGCCCCAGTTAGCAGATCTGAACTGGATGTGGAAGAATTATTTTGAAAATATGGCTTTTCAGGCTTAGAACCTTATCCTGAATGGTTTTGGGGAGACGAAATCCTCGAAGATGATATGATTGAGTAGAAAATGAGGAAATCGTGATGGGACTTTAGATGGAAATTCTGAAATGGTGGGAAAATAAAAATTTTGATCAGGTCTCATGGATGAGACAAGATACTCTTTTTGGAATGATTCAGGTTTAGCCCTTAACCTGGATGGGACGAAGATATATCAAAAATGAATTTGGAAATGAGGAAAGGAATATATGAGGACCTTGATGGGACATTTTGGAAAATGTCTTGTGAAATGAAGCTCAAGTAGGATCATATCCTGGATGGATGTACAAAGCATGGATTCCTAGATGGGAACAGCCATGATGGGATTGGAAGAAATCATCTCGTTAAAACGAGGAATTCTGCAGGAACAAGACTCAGGTTTAACCCAAACCTGCAAGGAAGATACCTCGCGAAGCGAGGTTTCGGGTTAGCTCTTAATCTGGATAGGAAATCTACCATATGGGTTTCTCAAAAATGGAGAAAGCATGATGGGACCTTCGGAATTTGGACGAACAAATCCGAGAGGGGTTTTTGCGAAAGGAGGAAATATAGAATCCCTAAAGCTTTGAAAAGGGGAAGAAATTGGGCGTCTCATTGTTGAGACTGAAATAGCTTTTGAAATCAAAGAATCTTTTGCAAATGGTTCAGGTTTGTCCCTTATCCTGAGTGGGGGAAATCTACCATACAGGTTTCTCAAAATGGAGAAAACCGTAATGGGACCTTCGGAATTTGGACGAACAAATCCGAAAGGGGTTTTTGCGAAAGGAGGAAATATAGAGTCCCTAAAGCTTTGAAAAAGGGGAAGAAATTGGGCGTCTCATTGCTGAGACTGAAATAGCTTTTGAAATCAAAGAATCTTTTGCAAATGGTTCAGGTTTGACCCTTATCCTGAGTGGGGGAAATCTACCATACAGGTTTCTCGAAATGGAGAAAACCATAATGGGACCTTCGGAATTTGGACGAACAAATCCGAGAGGGGTTTTTGCAAAAAGGAGGAAATATAGAGTCCCTAAAGCTTTGAAAAAGGGGAAGAAATGGTGCGTCTCATTGTTGAGACTGAAATAGCTTTTGAAATCAAAGAATCTTTCACAAATGGTTCAGGTTTGACCCTTATCCTGAGTGGGTAAACACCATACGGAATCCTTGACTGAAGAAACCGCGATGGGACAGGAAGAGATACTTCAACTGAATGAGGCAACTCTTCTGGAAGATATAGACAACGCTAAGTTGCATCAAAATGGATATTGAATGTTTATTTTATTTTTGGAATAGCTAGAAAATTATGTCAATAAGATAAAATCATAGCAGATTCAGATGCTTCTCAATGTGCATGTTTGTGCAAAGATATTCCCTCTTTTACCTAGAGTATTTCCTCTAATGAGGTTAGCTCCTCGGTTTTAAGAGTCAAATTCAAAAATTTAGCACTGATGATTTTCTTCAAGGAATCTATCAATTTCCTTGATATAAGAATAAAAGAAATATTCTTAATTTCATAAAAGCAGGAAATGAAGAGATATTGATAAAAGAATTTTGCATGAGAAAAGATGACTTCTGGCAACTTTGGCAGTTTGATATCTGGGTGTTCTCCCACGATGATCTTTTTGCACTCTTTTTGAGTCATTGGGCTTTCTCGGGTTTTTCTCATCATCCTTCATTTGGATGTCCTGACTTTTTTTTTCTCTTTTTTTCAGGGAAGGGCACGTCACAAACTCCTTCATCTTGGAGATGCTCCGATCCTTCTTTTATCTCAGGGATTCTACTGATCTCACTGACTCAAAAGGTCTTTAAATGATAGCAGAAATCAAATATCTTTTAGGGTTTGTCGGTAGGTTCATCACACTCGCCTTCATCTCGACGGTGATCTGAACTTTCCCTGGAAGGATCCGTCACAAACTCCGCCATCTTGGAGATGTTTCAAATCTTCTTTGGCCCCGGGGATCCACTTGCTTAATTCGCCTTCATCTTGACGACAATTGAGAGATCTCTTTTGCGGATATTTGACTGAAGCTTTAAATGAACAAATGAGGAGATATGGATTGAGTGTATTCTTTTTATGGCTCAAGATATTTCCACTGCCTGATTGCTAGAAAGTCATTTAAAACATGCGTCATAGCTAAGATCAATATCAATTCGCTTCTGGCTTTTTAACATCATTGAAGATTTCTTTTATTGATCATATCGAGGACATTTCTTACATCCTTTTGGTTCATCAACAGGAAAAGATTTGAATTTTACCTCTTTTTCACAAAAAGTTTCACCTTTTGGAAAAAAATAGTAGAGGTAATCTGAGGAAATTCTTTTTGTGTAGTCAGACTTTTTAGAATCAACTAATGCTTTTAGCAAATTGGCAAAGTTTTCACGAATCTCTTGTGAAATAATCATTCAATATAGATTTTGATGAGACACTTAGCTGTAATTTAAAGAAATGGTGTAAGAATCAGACTTTAGAAAATTGAACTGATGAAATACATTAGGTTTTGGAAATCCCGACCAGTTTATGAGAAACTGGATTTTTGATAATCCCGACCAGTGAAAACACTGGATTTCAAATCCCGACCAGTGAAAAAATACTAGATTTTAAATCCCGACCAGTTATGAAAACTGGATTTGAAAATCCCGACCAGTTTATAAAAACTGGATTTGAAAATCCCAACCAGTTTATAAAAACTGGATTTGAAAATCCCGACCAGTTTATAAAAACTGGATTTGAAAATCCCGACCAGTTATAAAAACTGGATTTGAAAATCCCGACCAGTTATAAAAACTGGATTTGAAAATCCCGACCAGTTATAAAAACTGGATTTGAAAATCCCGACCAGTTTATAAAAACTGGATTTGAAAATCCCGACCAGTTATAAAAACTGGATTTCAAAATGAAGGATTTAATCTGATGTTTTGAAAGTGATTGAATTTGGGAGGTTATAATCCGACGGTTTGAGGAAATGATAAGATTTTGAAGATACTACAACCAGAGGTTGGGAAACTGATAGAATTTGAGAGATTGAAGATTTTGAAGGTTTTGGAAATGATAGGATTGAGAAGTCACACCCTAAGGGTTTGATCTTGTGGAATACATGACCAGCTGGAGCTGGATCTTTTGGAAATATATGACCTACGAGTGTTGGATCTTTTGAAAATACATGAAATTTTGAGAGATTTAAGTCAGAACTTGAATTTTTAGAAGGAGAAAGGTCTTCGATCAGAAGACTGATTTTAAAAGGTTACCGGTGTGAGAACCGGGTTTTTTAAATGTGCTCTATGTATGATTGAAAAGTTTGAAAAACAACCAGTGCGAGAACTGGGTTTTGAAGATGAGCTTAGATTTTCAAAATGAGTTTTTAGAAGATAATTCAGGATTTATCCCCTTATCCTGAATGGGGGAATAATAAAGAGAATACCTCATTGAAAGGAGGCATCAGGTTTATCCCTTAACCTGAAGGGGTAATTTGAAGATAAAAGTAGAGAAAATTTTTAATAAGATTGGAAAATTTGTTAAAACTTGACATAAACGAGCATTAGCTTGATGTAAATCTGATCAAAGCAAAATGAATCAAATGAAAAGACAATAAAAATCACAAGATCAATTAAGAATTAACAAAATTTTGAGGAAAAGAACTTTCGTCTAATCCTGCCTGCATATGATGAGAAAGATTTTTATGAATTAAAATAAAATGCCCCAGTATCATGGAGAAGAATGTAAGAATTGATAGAAGATCATTATTTTATTGAAATGGCTCTTTTGAAGAGTACAAAGGCTTTAGTATGAACATCTCAGGTATAAAACTTCTTCAAATGCAAAGCATTGATGGGATCTGACATTTCCACTCCATCTGCGTTGATTAGACGATATGAATTGCGAGGTAATGCTTCCTTAACCACATAAGGGCCTTCCCAATTGGGTGACCACTTGCCCCGTGGTCGATGCTTGAGATGAGCTGTCGATCTGAGTACCAAATCGTTAACTCGAAATTTTCTCTCAATGACGGACTTGGCATAGTGTCGAGCTATCCTCTGTCGATAAGCTTGAGCATGCTCTGCTGCCTTGAGCCTTTTTTCATCCAGTAAATCTAGCTGCACCAATCTCTGCTGCTGATACTGATCAAGTGGCAATTCTATGAGAGAAAGCGAATTTGAGAGCGGGCTTTTGGACATGGAGAGGCAATACTACTTCAGTTCCGTAAACAAGTTCTGAAGGAGTGGCATTAGTCGGAGTCCGAATGGTGGTCCGATATGCCCAAAGCGCGTCATGAATTTTCTCATGCCAATCTCGACCTGTCTTCACAGTCCTTTCCAAAATACGAATCAAGATCTTATTGGTAGCCTCTGCTTGGCCGTTCCCTTGAGGATAATAGGGAGCTGAGAAATGATGGAAAATTCTGAATTTAGAACAGAAGGTTTTCATTCTCTCATTTTTGAAATGGGTTCCATTGTCTGAGACAATATCATGTGGTATGCCGAAGCGGCAAAGGATGTTCTTATGAATGAAAGAAACCACATGGCGGCCTTCTACAGTGCATAGAGTAACAACTTCAACCCATTTCATGAAGTATTATGTCGCAGCCAGAAAATACTTGTGGCCGTTGGAAGCAGAAGGGGTAATCAGGCCGACGACGTCAAAAGCCCACATAGAAAATGGCCAAGGAGAAACAACTGATTGTAGATATGCGGCCGGAGCATGAATGTAAGGCGCGTGCAACTGGCACTTGACGCACTTCTTCACAAATCTATGACAATCCTGCTGCATGGTATTCCAATAGTACCCTGCTCGAACGATCTGTTTGACGAGAGTCTGATAGCCGACATGGCCACCACAAATCCCTTCATGTGCCTCCTGGATAACTTCCATAGCTTCTTCTTTGTCTAAACATTTGGCATATTCAGAACTGAACCCACGGCGGTAAAGGACATTGGCAAGAATGAAATATCTGGTAGACATGCGTTGAATCGCACGTTGCTCCCTTTTAGGCATTTCTGGTGGAAATTCACCAGTCTCAATGAAATTTTTGATATTTTGATACCAAGGTTTCTCCTTCTGATTAACCTGGTTTACTTGCATATTTGAATTGAAAGCGGGTTGCTCGAGTCTGCCAACTTCAAAAGAACGACATAACTCACCACTTTTGAAGGATAGAATGGAGCCCAGACTGGCTAAACCATCAGCTATCTGATTATGCTCTCTTCTGATGTGACTGAGCTGAAATTCTTCGAAGCTGTCCACAAGAGCTAAGACGATCTTCTGATACGGAATCAATTTTCGATCTTTTACTTGCCATTCAGTGTTAACTTGACTGACAACAAGTAGGGAATCACCAAAGGCAGGTACTCTTTTGACATCAAAATTTTGCAAGATTTTGAGGCCTTGTATTAGAGCTTCATACTCGGCCATATTATGAGTGCATTGGAAACCAAGCTTAAGAGAATAAGGGATCATTTCTTTTTCTGGAGTGATCAACAAGACTCCCATCCCGATGCCAGACATATTTTTAGAGCCATCGAAGAACATATTCCAAACTGGGGGTTGTTGGATATTACAGATGTGCTCATCAGGAAAATCATCTTCTGTTTTAATCTCTTCTGTCAGAGGAAAATCTGCCAACTGATCTGCGATCGCTTGACCTTTAATCGACTTTTGAGAGACATACTCTAAGTCATATTGCATCAGAAGGACTTGCCACTTCGCAATCCGTTCAGTGAGAAACGGCTGTTCCAAAATGTATCTGAGAGGATTAAGTTTCGATAGAAACTTGATTTCAGAAGCCAATAAGTAATGTCTCAATTTCTGGCACATCCAAACCAGAGCCAGACAAGTCTTCTCCATCTGAGAATACTTCTTTTCATAATCAATGAAAGTTTTGCTAACATAGTAGATGGCGTGCTCTATCAGGTTGCCCTCTTCATATTGAGCGAGGAATCCACCACAGGCATTCTGATTGATAGAAATGTATAGTAAGAGAGGCTTTCCCAGCTTTGGTGGCTTCAAAACTGGTGGATTGAGAAGATACTGCTTGATGCGCTCAAACGAGAGTTGACATTCTGATCCCCATTCGAATTTAACTCCTTTTCTTAGCAAATGGTTAAAAGGCTCACATCTCATAGCCAAATTGGAGATGAACCTGCGAATAGACTGAAGACGCCCTTGAAGGCTTCGCAGTTCTCTAAGATTAGTTGGAGGCGTCATGTCAATAATGGCTTTTGCTTTGGCCGAATCCACTTTGATCCCCTTCTTGCTGATGATGAAGCCGAGCAGTTTGCCGGACTCCACTCCAAAAACATATTTCTGAGGGTTAAGTCTTAATTTGTAAAGAATAAGTCTTTCAAAAACTTGACTAAGAGCATCAAGGTGATCCTCTTCTTCTTTAGACTTAACCAAAATGTCGTCCACATATGCATCCATATTCTTATGCATTTGATCGTGGAAAATAACAGCCATTGCCCTTTGATAAGTTGCCCCGGCATTTTTGAGCCCAAATGGCATGACTGTATAACAGAAGGTTCCCCATGGGGTAGTAAATGAGGTCTTCGACTGATCACAAACGGCCAACTTAATCTGATTATAACCTGAATATCCGTCCATGAAAGAAAACATGGCATGACCTGCTGTGCTATCGATCAACATGTCAATATTGGGAAGCGGATAATCGTCTTTCGGGGTGGCTTTATTGAGGTCCCTGAAATCAATGCAAATCCGAACTTTTCCGTTCTTTTTAGGGACTGCTACGATATTTGCCAACCAATCTGGGTAATCAATGGCCCGGATGAAGCCTGCTTTTAACAAATCTTCAAGTCCTTCCTTGACTTGCTGCTTAATTCGAGGGTCTAATTTCCTCAGTTTCTGCTAGATTGGTCTGGCTTCTGGTTTCAATTTGAGTCGATGTTCAACCAGCTTGATATCCAATCCTGGCATATCTTCGTAAGTCCAGGCGAATACTTCCTGATGCTTTTTGAGGAATTGGATGAGTCTAGCTTTTTCAATTTCGCTTAGACTCGACCCGATTTTGAGAATTTTTGGATTATCTTCCGACCCAATGTTGATATCTTCAGTTGGATCTTGAACCAAAGATGGTTCATCCTGCTTCTGAATGTTAGCAAATTCTGGCAATTCCTGAATGGTGGAATCAAATTCAGCTGGATCTTCAGTCTGTTCTGCTGCCTGACTGACTTCTGCTCTGTCTTTCATCTCAAGAAATCGTGCCAATTTTAGATACTTGGGATTGATAACAAATCTTGTCATTGATTCAGGAGTTAAAAGGTCCTGAAAATGCCAAAAAAGAGGTTGTTTTGAGAAAATATACGAGCCAAATCAAAAAAAAAATTTGTATAAAGCAAAGAATAATGACACAGACAAGGCATAAGAAGGAATTGATGGATACTTGAAGAGAAAATTTTGATCTTTCATTGATTGAAGTAAAGTATTTACAAGACTTTTAACAAAAGATGGGACTGTATTGCCCCTACAAGATAAAAAGAGAATAAAAGAAAACAGGAAAAATAAGGCATCATCTTCACTTGTTTCCTTTGAAAAAAACTGTCTTTTTGCTCGAATCCTGGCCGGTGAACCCCAACCCTGAACTGTCCGCATGCCAAACTGGAATGATGGGCTCTATCATGCCGTCTTCATCTTTTCCCATGCCTCGGAATGGCTGGTATCCATGTTTTATCAACAGATCGAATCCCTTTCTTGCTTTAGAAAACTGAGGAAATAAGGGATGATCTTTGAAGGAGGTGTAATTGATGCGTCCTCCTAGCTTGAAGAAACAAGGTCCTTGCCATTGGACCGTGGCTGCGACATTTTCCTCAACCATGACATCTTTTAGCTTCAGCATCTCTAGACTGTCACTGAGATTAATTTCCTCTGCCTCCCGAATGCTAGGAATGTCTGCTGTAAATGTGGGACGAGGAATCATAGGTTGTGGCAGCCTTTCTTCAGGGTCTTCGCCCAAAACAGTGGTAATCATTCCGCCCTTAGACCACTTTATGCATTGGTGGAGGGTCGACGGAACTGCATTGGCATTGTGGATCCAGGTTCGTCCCAACAACAGATTGTAAGTTGGTGGCACATTGACAACATGGAACAATACCGTGTGAACGGAGTAGTTGATGAAGATTTCCAAAAAGACTTTGCCTTTGGCAGTTTGCCCATGATTATCGAAGCCATAGATGGTGATGGGATCAGGCACATATTCTTCCTCTTTTATTCCCAATGCTTTCGCTGTCATTTCTGGGCAAATATTCAGACTGCTGCCCCCATCGACAAGAACATGTGGGACGGTCATGCCCCTGGTCCTGACCACAATGTACAGCACATTGTTATGAAATGAATGAGGTTTAGGCAAATCCTCATCAGAAAAGGTGATAGGCGCATTAGTCATTGCTTGATTTACTATTTGCGCCATATCCTCGGGCGTGGTGCCCGGCTTCACCTTGATCTTCATCAGTAGATCGTCTAGTTTTTCTTTATGCTGGGGAGAGTCGTGAGTCAACTCAAAAATGGAGATGTTGGAGAGCGCTGTAATTGGCTTCTGAAGGCTTCTGACTCGCTCCTCTGCTGCTTCTGAGGTTTCTGCTTCCTCTGTACCAGCTTCCTTTTTCAGAAATCTTTTTGGAAAAACTTGGGTTTTCCCATTCTCCACTGACATGTTTCTAATGTTCAAAAATGAGAGGATATCCCCTCTCTGAGATGCAGGCTGGTCCTGGCGTAGAACCATTACCTGATGCTGCAGACTCATCTCCTCTTCGGAACAAGGGTGTATGTGACTCTGCGGTAGGAAGGAATTTTCAGAAACGGTTGATGCGGAATGCTTTGGGAATGGGGCGGATAGGATGTCCATTTTGCTCTCTTCTTTATCCTCGATGAGGATGCTTTTATCAATGCAATCTTGGATCAGATGCTTCAGAACGAAGCAATATTCAGTGTCATGGCCCATTGCTCTGTGGAACTTGCAATACTGTTCCTTAAATCTTCCCATGAGCACTGGTGGATCTGCCACCTTGGGAAGTTTTACCATCCCGTGAGACAGCAAGTATTCCAAAAATTTTTCTAGAGGCTGGTCGAGGGGAGTAAACTTCCGATCCCTGCTACAGTTTATATGTTTGGGTTTTTCTTGAAGGTCCCCCTTTTGTTGAGGACAGGCCGGAAGAGGCTTACCATTGTTCTTGAAGAATTTTTCTTTCCTTCCTCTGCTCTGCTCGGGCTTTGCGCCACTGCCACTGCCCTGTTTACTGCTACTGCCTTGATCATCCCCTGGAACCTCGGCGGAGTAGGTGAAGTGTGCCTTCTTCTTTGGGTCTGGGATATTCTTGGCCAAGGTGACACCTTCATACATTCCGTTCTCCACCCCCATCTCGAGCCATTCTGCTCGCTCTGTCAGTTCGATAAAGGATTTGGAGGGGTACGGAAAGAGGAGGCTTTTTAGAGGCTGGGAGAAGTTGTTGAGGATGACTTGGAGGGCATGTTCCTCAGAGATAGGGTTCCTCATTTTGTTGCACAGGCTTCTCTATTTGTGAATGAATTCCCTAGCCTTTTCATTGGGCTCCTGCTTCAAGTTGCACAGGTGGTTTAGGGTGGGCAGAGCTTCCGTGTTAAATAGGAAGTGCTCAACAAATATGTTGACGACTTTGTCAAAATCCCTCAATTCGATGGGATTGACATGTTCATCGTACCATTTGGCAGCTATCCCCTCCAAACTGCGGGGAAAACAGAGAAATAGGGCACGGTTGTCTTCGCTGAACCGGGCGCATTCTGCAAAGAACATGGCAAGATGGGCCTTGGGCTCTCCGGATCCATCGAATTTAATGAATTTTCGGGGGAGATTCTCCAAATTGATGTCTCCTTCCAAACCAAGGTAGAAATCCTGCCTGGTGTATGACCTTTTTCCTTTATCTCGGACTTGCAGGTCTTTGACTATTTTGGTCAAGGCCTGGATTGAGTCCTCTGCGAGGGCCCCATGCTTGGGCTTGTTCACTGATACTGGCTCCTCTACCGGCCTCTTGGACTGCCGCAGATGTTTCGGGATGTAAATCAGCTGCTCTTCTTCCTCGGAGATTTCTTCCGCTGACCCGGAATCCTCAGAGGTGCTGTCACGTTGTACTTTCTGCTTGCTGATCTTAACCGGCTTTTTAATGGGCTTTTTCTTGGCTTTACCTTTAGAAGCTGCCTTCTTGGGAGCAGCCTTGGCCTGCTCAGCCATCATCTTAGTCATCATTTTTTGGAAGATCCGATATATGGCCGGATCAACGTCGCTTTTATCTCCGGAGTTATTCTTCTTAGACAATCTAGGAGAATTCATCTCCTCTGACTCACTGTCACTGTGTTGTTGAGCATCCCTCTTATCAGCCCTTGTCTGAACCATTTTCAGATGCCTACGCTTTCCTGCAGAATATGGGAGTGGTTAGAGTATGGAGAAGCTTTTGAAAATCATAATTTCTTTTGAGAAAAAGCAAGAAATGAAGTGATTGGGTAGACAATTTCAAGAGATTATCCCATTACCCGGGATTGGGTCATCACATGATTTGTGATAATTGGGTTATCACTTTGATGATAACAGAGAAATATGCCTTGTTACCTAGGCGAGGTTGTCAACCATGATAAAATATATTGAAGAAATGCGGAAGGAATATCCCTTTTACCCAGGATTTAGGTTGTCACCCAAAATTTATGACTTTTATTTGTGCTATAAACAAAAATACAAAAAACAACATTTTTGGCCAAAAAGTAAATTTTTATTGATATTCTTAACATTCAAAGACAAAGAGAGGGTGGACAGACGGTTTGCCACCACTCTTGATATTCATATGATACATTTGGCCCAGGAAATATAGACAGGGAAATAAAGGAGTTCCAGGTATATTTAGCGACATGATATGCCTCAGACCACTGATCCGACTGCAGGTTGAATTCTGACACGTTGCCTGTCGGGAAACGGGTGTTGGCACGGACCTGCCGCTGTGAAAACTGCCTCAGACATCGTTCCGGCTGATAATCGACACAAAAGAAAGGGCCCATCAACTTGTAGCGCTTGTCACGGGCATAAGTGTATCGAGGAACAGTCTCTCTTCTGTCAAAGAAATCCCAGGTGATCTCCTCCTGATGCAGCTTCTCGATCAGAGCTCGGCATTGGATGACTGTTTTTGGCTGCTTACTGTTGAACCTGAAAGAATTGGCCTACGAGGGAACGTGTCGAAGGAACCACGACTGCAGGGCGTAAGTGCATCCTTCTACCAGAATGGTCTCCCCAAGGGCAAATCGAGCCAAGCCTTTGTAAAGAAAGGCTAATGCGGCCATGGAGACTGAAAGCTGACGGGTCTACTTGCTTCCCCATCTCCGAAAGAGCTGAGTAACTCTGATATCTATGAAATTCTGACCATCTTGGAAGAAAGCTAACCCCACTGTACACAGGATCATGGCATGCTGAATCCTGTCCTTTGCTGCTCGGGACAAAGTGTCAACCTCTTTGTAGGCTCCGTACTTTTGATATAGTTCAAATAGGTCGATGAACTGATTTCCACCGATCTCAGTGAGAGGCCAAGATTTGCTCCCTGTTGCTCTTGCTAAGGCTTCTCGAACATCTACCCCTTTGATGTTGATCAAAAACTGTTGCTCGACAGGATCATCTGGCTGATCAGCTGGTTCGGGCAACCCCATAATGTCATTGAACTCATCCATCAGTAGAGTCATTTCTCCCCAGGGAAACCAAAATGTGCAGGTACGTGGATTCCACTGTTCTGCCATGGCCTGAATCAACGCTCCATTGATGGTTCGCTTGCCTGCCACCGATGCCATCTCCAACCCACAGTCATCCAAGTGGTCTGGAAACATACGTGAGAAGGTGGCGAACCAAGAATAATACCACTGAGGGAAGAAAGGACGAGATTGGATGACCCGCAGATCCGGGGGTCCATCCTGAATCTGATAGAAGACATGATCTCGGGGAAAGACAGCATCGAAGGAATTTGACGCCATTGAGATGATACTGGGAAAAAGAAGAAAATAAGGAGGATTAGATAGAATGCAGGACTTACGATAGACCTTTTTAAAGAATCGAACCTGGAAATTTTGAAAGATTGAGGAGATTTTAAAAGAATTTGCCAGGGTTTTGAAGAAAATTTGATCTAAAAGAGAAAAAGAAATATAGGTAGATAAAAATATACACCTGGGGTTTTTGGAAATAAGGGTAAGTTTTCAATAATACACCCAAGGTTTTTGAAAAGGGTCTGATACATATATATGAGAGAATAAGAGAAATATCACACAACCAAAAGCTGCACAAACAAGGATGCGCATACAGCACTCCCTAAAGGCTGACTCTAAATGCAATATTTGAAATGGCTTGTAGGACCTTAATCCTAACTCTAGGGTTCAGATCATCTGATTCCAATCAAGATACGCCGATATACCCAAGCCGAAGCTTGAAGTACGTGGCATAGAAATATTTCTCCGGTTCTAAGGTAATGGCTTCCCAACATCCTTGAGCACCTACCGATATACCTCGGACTATGGCCCTTAGGTACATGGTAGGGGGGCGCGAACCCAAATAAGTGGTCCAGTTGTGAGGCTCTCTCCCGAACTATGGTTCAGTGAGACAGCCCAGCAACGTGAAGACCGGGACAATATAGGTA
This sequence comes from Nuphar pumila, assembly GCF_984573655.1. Classification (NCBI taxonomy): domain Eukaryota; kingdom Viridiplantae; phylum Streptophyta; class Magnoliopsida; order Nymphaeales; family Nymphaeaceae; genus Nuphar; species Nuphar pumila. The sequence continues at coordinate 19,896,584 of NC_143257.1, read as the reverse complement.
AGGGGGGTTTCAAAAATATGTCCAACATGCAATAAATCAGATGGCTCTAATGCAAGTCCTAAAGAGGTAGATTAAAATGAAGAGAAGCATACACTTGCATACATTGTTTTGCATTCAATCCCTAGAATTGAGGAAAATTGTATTTCAAACCTAAGTCTAATGTGAACATGGAATAATCTCCTCAATATGGTCCTACCAAAACCATACTTAAATCCTATATGCAATGATGTCAGCTTAGGACAAGATCTAGGCTCCTAAGGTTTGCATGGAAATGAAGCTGACATATGAAGAATAAAGATTTAGATAATGTCAAAGAAAAAGAAAAATGCATTAAATTCAACCGAACGAAGACGAGTCCCATCTTGGTCGCCAAAACTGTGATCATCGCAAAATCTTTCCTCTCATAATATTCTCTCTCTTCCTTCTCTTTTCCTTTCCAACCTTTTTATTTTCCTCCTTTTTGAAGGGAGAAAAGATAAAAGAACGGAAAAGAAAGAGAGAAGAGAAAAGAAAGAAGAGAAGAGAAGAGGAACTCTTTTGCGGGTCTCACTTGACCTTAATTTTAAAGAATTTTGAAATAACTCGCCTCTGTTTTTGAAATATTTGCGGGAAAAATCGGGAGACGGGATCCGCTCGTCGGTACGAGGTTCGACCGTTCCTGGCGCCTTTACCAGGGGTAATCGAACCAAGGGTTGAATTTTATGCCTTTTGTTTTGCAAAGAATTCATCTAAGTGTTTATCCTAAATCTAAATGCACAATGAATCATGCTTGTGCAAATGCAAAGATATATGCTCCTTTTGAAAATGTTTTGAAGAATTTCCAAGTGAAATTGATAAGGTGAAGAAAATGATTCCTAACTTAGAACTTAAGATTAAAGTTCTAAGTTTTTATAATGATCAAGAGTTTGGGAAGATAAATCTGGAATTTGGAAATTGATCTTGAAGTCTTGAAAAATAAAAAAAAAGAGAATGAAGGAAATTTTCAAAGTCATAAATGGACTTTGAATTTAGAAGTTTGAACTTGGATGAATATTTGGAATGGAATTGAATTCCACTTTTGAAGTTTTGATTTTAGAAGGAAATGTGGGAAATCTAAAGGAAATGGGATTTGCAACAGTTGGAATTTCAAGATGAAATCCGAATCCAAGTTCTGGATTCTGAATAGAGTTTTGAGTTGATTTTTGGATTTAGGGTCCGAAATAGGAACTTGGTTTGAATGAAATGGAATTGGTTTTAAGAATTGGAATTTAAAGTGGAATTTGGATTTTGGGATTTTTGAATGGGATCAGATTCAAGATTTGGAATGGAATTGGGACATGAAGTTGGAGATCCAAGATAAGGTTGGGCCCTGGATCCTAAGAGGGAATTGGATCTGAAGTCTGAGATCCAAAGTAGAATTGGATTCTGGATCCTAGAATGGATTTGGATCTGAAGTCTGAGATCCAAAGTAGAATTGGGTTCTGGATCCTAAGAAGGATTTGGATCTGAAGTCAGAGATCCAAAGTAGAATTGTGTTCTGGATCCTAAAATGGAATCCGGATCTGAATCTGAGATCCAATAGTAGATTGGATTATGGACCCTAGAAATGGAATTTGGATCTGAATCTGAGATCCAATAGTAGATTGGATTCTGGATCCTAGAAATGGAATTTGGATCTGTAATCTGAGATCCAAAGTGGAATGATGATCTGGATCCTAAATGGAATTTGGATCTATAATCTGAGATCCAAAGTGGAATGGAGTTTATACTTGGAAATCTGGATCCTAGTTGAGACTAGGATTTGATTTTGGATGTGGGTCTTTGAGAAGTCCAAAATAGGACTTTTAAAGATGATCTGGGTTTTTGAAGATCCAGATTTGAACTTTGAGAAGGTTTGAGATTCAAAGTCAATCTCAACTTTGATTTAAAACTTTGAAGAAAAACTGGATTTAGAATCAGAAGATGAATTTAGAAACTTCAAAGTTAAATTGAGTTTTTGAATTGAGTTTGGAAATTTGAAGTTTGAATATGAAATGATTTTGAAATTTCAAAGTCAAATCCGGACTTTTTGAAATTGAGGTAGGTTTGGAAAATAGAAAAGATGTTCAAAATCACTTGGATTTTTGGAAGAATTTTGAAAAATATGATGCAATTCTACCCTATATGATGAATGAATTTGAATAAGTTTGAATTTGGACTTTGAAAAGCTATTTCATTCGTTAAATGAATTAAAATAAGATTGAAAATATAATACATCCTTGACTATGGTCATTGAATGTATTATATGATAATCTATATTTAAATTCAAAAGAAGAATAAAATACATTTTTTAGTGCTTTTATAGAATTTAAAATGGAATCAACCCTCAATATACCCTGACTATGGCCATTGGTATATATTTTTGAGTTAATCCTAAGTTAAATTCTGATAAAAGAAAAAAATATTTTGAGAAAATATGATGGATTTTGAAAGTGGGTCCAGTGTGGATCCAATGTTATTTCGTAAAAGATAAGAATTCTAAGTTTTGTTCACACCCCGACTATGGTCGTTGATGTAAATCGTCAACTTAGAATTAACTTACTTCTTACGAAATGGTGCACGTGCCATTCGTGTTTCACCATTTGTGGGGATTTTGAGAAATAAAGGAAAAATGCATGGAACAATTCATGGTATTCTATAATGCTCATTCATTCTACCTAAAGCAAGAAGCGTAAATTCTTATTCCAACCTAACTATTACAATGGATAAAATCAAATGTACAACCCCAAATAATGATATCTTTTTACATGTTTCCTGCAAAACATACATGTTTCCTGCAAAACAACCTGGTTAGTAATGAAAAGAGAAGGAAAAACACATATATCATATGGATGTTTAATGGTAAGAATGTTCATATATCAGAATATATATGCTGAAAAAAAAAAAATGAAGAATGACATGCGTATTTATATATATATATATATATATATATATATATATATATATATATATATATATATATAGGTACATGAGAGCTTATACTTACATACATATGAATATACACACACACATATACACACACACACATATATATATATATATATATATATATATATACATATATACGTATATATATATATCATGTACTTAGTGTAGATGGATAAGAGTACCAGAAATGGATCATAGTGAAAGTGTGTGATAGAAGTGCAGGAATACTGTACAGGGCTATATAAAAAACAGCAGTTAGGAACAAATATAGTGATGCTATGGCTGTTTGTGAGGTGTTTATGGTGTTGTGCACAGTAGGTGATGGAGTCATGGTGAAGTGGGAAATGAAGGGAAGGTATAAACATATCAACTTGACATGTAGTGGAGTGCCAACGATGAAGACAACCCTGGGTTGCAGTCAGTGCTACCCTGAGAGTGCCACAACTATAAACAGTTTTTTTTTTACCTTGTGACCCCATAATAATTTTACTGACAGTAGCTTCCTTGTGTTGTTTGATGCTTTGAAACACCCTCCCATTATTCAGTGATATACTTTGGAAACTGTTTACCCGGTTGCCACAGGTAACCACAAAACTTTCAGATGAAGTTTGTAATGTAACCAAGCACTGCAACCCAACCTCAATATTTCCAGCAAATGGAGAACCAATTTTTCGAGCAGTTAGAATTTCTGAACCAATCCCAAAGAAAGGATCATGTGAGCCTGAAGTTCCCACCAGTAGGCAGCTGGGTGGTTAGCCACATTTTAATTGACATGGTAAGCCCCTGATTGACAATGACAATATTTGAATCCAAGACACTGATGAACAACACAGCAGATAGATGATGAGATGCACTGGTCATCTCATGAACACAGCTGATGAAACAGGGAAAAGAACATGTTACAGTCTACTATATAGACGCTGATGGTAAAGTTATATCAGATGGCAAGATTAAAAGAACAATGGGCGATATATCAATCTTACAAAACAGGTAATGGAGGTAGGAAGGTGCAGGGTGCAATGTGAAGTGAAAATATAGTGCAGGTGCATTGTTAATGAGCAGGTGTTAGTGAGCCACCTATTCTTATGCATTGTGCAAGTTATTGCAGGCCACATGTATAATGAATGGAGCTGTATCCACTAAAAAAAAATCACTCTGTAATTGGCTGTATATAGTGAATGAATTTTGAGATCCTTCCTTTGAGATGCAAAAATATCAACAAACTTCATATTGCTGAAGGCTTTTACTGTGGTGAACCTCACAAACGTAAAAAAAAAAATTGCAGAACTATCGGATGATGAGATGACAAGGTCCATGATTCGACATCTGCTCGAACTGTCAGTCAGAAGAGTCGGCCATTCCTCAACAAAACTGGTATTGTCGTGTCTCCATCCTCCATCCGCCCATTTGATATCCGAACAATCCCTTAATGTCAACTAATGGATTGAAGTGACAAATGCTCTGTAAGTTAGGCATGAATGAAGCTTTATACTCAATATTAACGCATACTTCTCTACCATGAATAGAAGGCCATTAGCTGAATATTAAGTGGTACAATGAATCTATCAGAATTCGGTTGAAAACCATAATGAAATTTTCAGCAAAAAAATCATTAGGAATCACAATTTAACACTCAGTAGTGAAACCCCTGTAAAACCAATATCTAAAAAAAAAAAAATCAAGAGTTAAAAACGAAAACACAGGGAATATTCACAATGAGTCTCAAGCATCCAAATAAGGCACAGTTGGGTGAATGTCCTTAGCATAAAGAGATCGAAATGTATTCGCAATAGTGGACGCAGTAAAACTGCTGTTTGGCCAAAATCAGATCAACCATTGTTTCTTCAAGCATGTCATGAGTCGACTGCTGTCATAAGGGCCAGACTGTATGGTCTCCCTATCTCTTTTTCTAAAGCATATAAAGCAATTAGATTATGGACATCATAGACTGCACAGCCGTTTGCTTGGAGGATATTAAACCCAAATCGATACTCTGCTGTTGCTGATGGGTCAGAATCAAATACAGTAATTCAAAAGGGTTACGTTGCCCTGTTTCCTCATTCTACTGAAGGATTCACAGCTGAAGCCGGAAGGGCTTTTAGGAAAGCTAAGGCTTGTTATCGTGATAGGGAATCTAGTCATGGTAACGTCCAGACAAGAAGGCATCGTGTACCATTGACGCAGAGAATGGAGCTCAGCTTATAGATTTAAACCAAATATTTCTGCGGTAAATCTAGACCAGACCCTAGGCTTCATAATGACCTTAATCTGAGTTTTTAGAATAGCAGATATATATATATATATATATATATATATATATATATATATATATATATATATATATATATATATATATATATAGATATAACGATTATGGCAAACATGCATGTTATGAAAACAAACAGATGCAATATAACAGGATGTAAAAGAAAGAGAAAAAAAATGAACAAAGCATGAGTGGGGATGTTGACAGGAAGATATTCAAATGCAACTTGAATCAAAAACTCAGATATAAACTGGGGCAACAATTGCACATCGAATAACATAAATGGAAAGAGGAATGAAAACTAGCATCGATGAAATGGGAAGACCATAATAAACTCATAATAAATTAACATTGACATGAAAGAAAACTAAAACTAAAAGAAAAGTGGATTATACACAGATAAAATTGAAATCTAAAGCCCGGATGGCTTGGTGATGCTATTGTTCAAAGATAAATTACACTGTATAGAACAAATTATAAGAGAGTTTTCAATGGAGATTTTGAAATAAATCTCTTGAAAAAGGGGGGGGGGGATGATTGTTGGAACCGGGGAGTTCCTTCGTTATGGCACAGAGTGGGTTGAGGTCGCACAGGCGAATCAACACCACTGATGGTGCTCACAGAGGTTAAAAAAAAAAAATCGAGTGAGAAAGAGAGGAGGAAAGAAAAAAAAAAGTGTTTCTCACCTTGTTATCGCAGGGATTAAATTTCTCTTGAGGGATTATAGAGGAAAGGAAGAGGATGATTCTGAAGAGTCCGTTATCATCTACCGAAATCCTCAAATTTGTGTCCGGTTCTGAAGGAGATCTCTCTTCAACCGCTTTGGGAAAAATCGGAGGGAGATCGAGAGGAGAAGGGTGCTTGATGGACTTGAATGAAGAGATGCTGATAATCGATTTCAAAGAAAAAAAACTCGATCCCTTTAATGGTGGGTCTTGCCTCTCTTTAAAGGGCGAGTGGAAGGCTCCCGAAGGTGGTTCGTTGGAGATGGAGGATGGAGGAACAAGCCGACTGTTGCAAATCGGACGGTGGAGAGGAGAGGGAAAAAGGAGTGCGGGAGGAGTTTGTTGTGAATTTTCTCTTTTTCCAAAAAGGTGGTTCCCTTTTCAAGAATTTTCTGAAAAGATGGTTAAGGAATGAGGTTTTTGATAAAAAATGTCTCAAAAAGCTTGAAAATCATCCTTTTTCTTTGTAGCTTTTCTCGATTTTTTTGGTTTTTTTATTTTTCTATTTTTTTGTATTTTTAGAATAAAATCCTAAAGTTTTTATGAGAAACTAAAGGTTAAAACTAAATTTTTTTTTTTGTGTTTTTATAAAATATTTACAAAAAGGAGTTTTTCTGAGAACTCAAGGCGATTTTTTAGAAAATTTCTTCAGAAAATGGATTCATGTCTGGATTTTTAGGAAATATTCAAGATTTTATAACCTCGAACTGAGAAATATAGGGCCGAGGATCCGATAGAGTGCCGGATGAGCCGCCCGAGCCTTTCAAAATCATTTTTTGGTATTTTTGTGATTTTATTTTGGAAATCGGACAACGGGGCTTAGATTTGGATTTAAAATACTGAGTTCAGACCCGGAGTTGAATTTGAATATGTCAATGTGAAATCTAATCCAGGAATCTGAAGAAATAACTTGATTTTCTCAGAAAACGGGGTTAGGGGCAAAAAGGGTCATTTTGTAAATCTTTGAAAAATTTGGGGTGTTCACACCACTCCACCAGCGAAGAAGAACCGTCTTCAGAACAGCAACAACAACAATCGTCAGCAGCAACTGAGGCAGACAACGACAACACCAGGTTGCTCAAAGTGTCGTACTGATCATCCCGGCAAACTGTGTCCTCGCGACATCGGTGGATGCATCTACTGTGGCAAGATGGGCCACTATATTAGAGATTGTTGGAAGAAGCAGTCTGACGATTTAAAAAGGAACATGCCTGGAACATCACAACAGACCTACCAGCGACCTCCTCCTCCTCCACAGCAATCGTACTCGCAGCAGCAATCCTCTCAGCAGAAGACGGGTAACCAAAAGATAGTGGCAGGACGAGCCTATGCAGCCATTGTGGAGCAGGTGACCAAAGGAGATTTGGTCTAAGGTACTATTTCAATCGCTGGACATGCATCTTTTACTTTGTTTGACTGTGGTGCTTTCCATTTGTTTATTGCAACTAGATTTGCTAGATCTTTGCCTATGTCTACTGTATTGTTGAATTACCCGTTGGAGATTCGTACTCCGATTGATGATCAATCTCTATGTACTTCATACATTCTAAGCATTGAGGTGTCAGTGGCAAGTCAGAACTTCCCAGCTGACGTGATCCTCCTAGAGATGATGGAGTTTGATGTCATTCTAGGCATCTATTGGTTATTCGAGTATCACACTCAAGTTCTGTGCAGAGAAGGCAAGGTGGTGTTATACTCTCCTGATCGTCCAGTTTTGGAGATCAGCCTTGCTTGACCCATTTGAGACAGTTGCTTGATTTCATCTTTTAAAGTTTAGAAGTACTTACGGAATGGGGGTACTGTATTCTTGGTCAGTATTGCCCCAGTTGAATCAGTGTTAACCCCTATCGAGGATCTTGACATAGTTTGGGAGTTTTCCAATGTGTTTCCTGAGAAACTGCCCGGATTACCTCCAAAGCATGAGATCGAGTTTTGTATTGAGTTGTTACCTGGAACAACTCCGATCTCAAAGGCACCTTATTGTATGGCTCCAGTAGAACTCGAAGAACTGAAGCGTCAGTTGGAAGAGTTGATGGAGCAAGGGTTTATCAGAAACAGTGCATCACCGTGGGGTGCACCTATTTTTTTTGTAAAGAAGAAAGACGGAATCATGAGGTTGTGCATTGACTATAGAATGCTCAAACAAGCGATGATTAAAAACAAGTATCCGTTGTCGAGAATTGAAGATCTCTTTGACCAGTTGCAGAGAGCGAGGATATTCTCGAAGATCAACCTCAGATCAGGTTATCATCAACTCTAGATCAGAGAGGAAGATGTCTCGAAGATAGCTTTTCGAACTAGATATGGGTTGTATGAGTTCGTTGTGATGCCATTTGGGCTCACGAATGCACCAATAACATTAATGGATTTGATGAATCGTATCTTTTGTCTGTTCATGGATATATTCGTGATCGTATTCATTGATGACATCTTGATCTACTCAGAGACTCCTGAGCAACACCAAAAGCATCTGCATATCATTTGGGGAGTACTTTGGGTGCACAGATTGTTCGCCAAGTTCTCTAAATGTGAGTTTTGTCTTTGACGAGTCATGTTCTTGGGTCACGTGATATTCAGTGATGGAGTGTCAATTGATCTTATGAAAGTCAAAGCAGTGTTGGACTAGAAGCAACCTCAGTCTGTTACTGATATCCGCAGTTTTCTCGGGTTAGCTGGTTACTACTGGCATTTCATTCAGAATTTCTCCAGAATTGCACTTTCATTGACGAAGCTTTTGCGTAAAGGAGTCAAGTTTGAGTGGTCTGACTCTTACAAAGAGAGTTTTCGGATCCTGAAGACGAAGCTGACTACCTCTCCGGTGTTAGCTTTACCTTCTGGCAGAGGTGGTTTTATGGTATACATAGACGCCTCAGGTATAAGTTTGGGATGCGTGCTAATGCAGCACGATCGAGTTATTGCGTATGCTTCGCGATAGCTGAAGATTCACAAAAGGAATTATCTGACTCACAACTTGGAGTTAGCAGTTGTAGTGTTCACCTTGAAGTCATGGCAACATTATATGTACGGAGATATATTCTAGGTCTTTTCTGACCACAAGAGTCTCAAGTATTTATTTTCTCAAAAGGAATTAAATATGAGACAACGTTGTTGGCTCGAGTTTATTAAGGATTACGAGTTCATGTTGTCTTACCACCCTGGTAAGGCAAACGTCGTGGCAGATGTGCTTAGTCATAAATTGAGCGGTGTTCTGGCTAGTCTTGTGTGGAGCCAGAAGTTGATAGAAGATTTTGTGGCTTGGAAGCCATTCTCCATTGGAGGTGGATTGATCAGATTGTCTGGTCTGACCATTTGATCAGAGTTTTTGCCTAAGGTTATTGAGGCACAGAAGTGAAACACTCAGTATCAGAAGTTCATCGATCGAGCTCGTGAAGAGGGCTCAGTCTTTCGTGTTAATGACAACGGTTGTATCCGTATGAAGGATCGACTTTGGGTACCAAATGACCCTGAGTTGAAGAAAGAGATTCTTGATGAGGCACATCTATTGAAGTACACCATTTATCCTAGTGGTACTAAGATGTTCAAGGATCTTCAACAAAAGTATTTGTAGAACGACATGAAGCGTGAAGTCGCAGTGTATGTGTAAACACCCCAAATTTTCACCCTCATCTAGTGTTTGTCCATTTCATAAGTCACTACAGATCATTGCATGTCATTGCATGTATTCTGCATAGCATTGCATGTCATTGCATAGCATTGCATGTCATTGCATCTCATTTTCGAGATCCAACACTCCTGTTTTCAAAACATTCAATCCAGATTTGAATTTTAAAGCTTTATTTCAAAATCAATTTCAAAATCTGAGTTTTTATTCAATACTCTGTCATTTTTCAACCCCAGGACTTTATATTTCGAAATATTTTCTCAAGGAAACAATCTGGATTCATTTCAAATTCAAATTTTAATCGATTTCAATTCACAGATGAGACCCATTGTGGTGGTGTCGCTTCTGAATTCCTCTATTCATTAAATTTCTCAAATTTTTGAAAGTTTCAGTCCGATTAGGACTCTGTCTCAGAGTCCTAATCCAGTCAGGAGTCTGTTTTGAAGTCTGTTTTACTTCCATTTTTAATCTTTTTCGTTTGTTTTCGAAATTTAGGTCATTTTACAGAGTCCACTTAGTTCAGGACTCTATTTTAAAGTTCGGTCGAGTTAGGAGTCTAACTCTGACTGTATTTTCTGACTTATTTCATCATTTCTTGATAAAATCTTTTGAAAATTCTTTCATTTAGCTTTTAAAATCTAAAAACTCAGAGTCCTAAGGGTTCAGGACTCTAACCCGGAGTTCCAGTTCGCTTGAGACCCTATTTTCAAAGATCTTGAATTTCAAATGTCAATTTTAACCCCTTTTCAAAGCCATTTTCAGTGTTTATTTCAAAAATGTTCAAAATTCGATGTGGGCCCACTCAGTTGGCACTATATCCAGAGGAATTCTAACTCAGTTAGGACCTTATGCCATTTCAAAAATCTTAATTTTAAGTTTACTTTTGAAAATCTTTTGAAAACTCCTTCAATTTCAAGTTTTAAAATCACTTTTTGAAAAACTCAAGTAGGGCCCACTCGGGGTGGCGCCATATTCGAGTAAGTCAGGGCTAGACTAGGGTTAGTTGATGTCTTGGTTAGTGTTAGAGGTTTAGAAGAGTCAAAACCATTTTGAAAACTCATTTTGAAAATTAGTTTTTAAAACTAGTGTTTTTAAATGTTTTTAAAGGTGTTTTAAAAACCCAAATGTGAAAGATGCCAAGTGGCATCACATTTGGGGGTTTTCTAGGTTTAGTTAGGGGCTAATTAGGAATTAATTAGAGTCCCACCTAGGTTAGAAAACCACAAAAAATCGTTGCCTTTAGTGGATTTATTAGAAAGAGTCCTAAAAAATGAAAAACCTCTTAATTAACCCTAATTAAGTGACTTTTTGAAAAACTATAAAAAGGGACCTAAGGAGGGCCAAAAGGAGGGCTCTTTTCTCTCAAATTTTCATGGCCTCTCTCTCCTCTCCAGCACCTCCACCTTCCTCCATTGCAGTTGCAAGCACCAAGGTAATATTTTTAATATTTTTTAGTTTTATTTAATACTTTTTCATGTTTTAAATCAATTTTAGCCATTGGTGTCATCCCCTTCATGGATTAAACCATGGATTCAACCTCAAGAACCATCAAGAATCAGCAAGAACGATCCAAGAAGGTGATCTAACCCTGTTTTGGGTGATTTACAGGGATTTTAATCCATTAGAATTGATTTTAATATGGTTCTTTATATTATTAACCAATAAAATATATGATTTACCCTTTTTAATGGGTTAAATCTATGTTTTAAAGGTGATATCAAATTCCAGCCATTGATTCCCTGTTTTTAATTTATTTTCATGGTTTATTCATGTTTTTTTTACGTTCTACAGCATAAAAATAATTTTTATTTACTGTTTTATGGTTTATTTTATTTATTTACATTAGTTAATGCATGGTTTTTCAAGTTTCTTAAATTTCTGTGTGTTCTAGGTTTAGAACAGTAAAGATGATGTTATTTCGGATTGAAGCACTCGTTGTTTATTTCTGAGTTTTTTATATGTGGTGCATGCATGAGTTATTGAGTTACTGTAGAAAAATCAAAGGTTTTGGATCTCGGGAACCCTGTCAAAAAAATCATACATCAAATCGGGTTTTTAAAGCTTTAAAATCGTAGTTAAAATCAAGAAGGTAACTTGATGTGATGATATTTCTCTCATCTTATATCTGATTTTAGATCTGTAAAGTGCTATGGATTCACATTGAGTAGATCTGTCTTCTGTGAAATTTTCGGATTTTTTTATCACTGTTTAGTATTTTTCCCCTTTTAGAAAATCTGTTTTTAAATTTAAAGCTCGTTAGGGTTTACCAAAACCCTAATCAGACTTGTGTTAGTCATAAATCCCAAACCACAGATCCGATTTTAGATCTGTAAAAAGTGAGTATTGTTATTTTTCTGTCTAATGTTCACCACTAAAATTTCAGAAATTTTTGTTTAAGATTACTATTTATTCCTGTATTTTCAATCTGGAATAGCCGTTTTAATCCCTGTTAAGAGTGATATATTTTAGCTCAGATTGCCAGAAGGGTTTCTCACTAACCGGAGATGATTTTTCTGATCTGTAAATTGGAAAATATGTGTTTTCCTTCCTAGTTAGTCTCTGTAAAATTTCATAAATTTCCATGGAGATTTGACCCCTGGTTCAGGTCTTGGACTGAGACTGGTTGGTGAATTAGGTCAAAAATAGCATATTTTTAGGGTTTAATGCAATTTTCGGATTAATTTAATGTCAAAAAATTATTTTTATAATTCCAATTCGACATTAGGGTTATAATAAGTGCAGGTACCAATTTTTATGGATTTTGGAATCCATTTGATGGCTGAATTAAGCAAATTGGAAAATCGGGTTCCTGAAAGATCCAAAAACACTGCAAAAATCACAGTTTTTGTGATATTATTGGATTTTCGTGCATAAGCATATATTTTTAGGGTTTAATCATGTTCATAATCATATTAGGATGCTTTAGGTTTAATTTTGTGCTCATTTGATTTCATTTAGTGCATAAAACCTAAGTTTTTACCAAAATCTCTTTCTAAAAACCCTGATTTCAAGGCCATAGTCTTGCTATCGGGGGCAATTTGGTCATTTGACCTAAATTTCGAAATCCCTAACCCTAATTTCATATTTTTAATCATGTCATAGCATATTTAGTTTTAGCTTATTCCATTCAAGTTTCAAAACTTGCATTTTATCAAAATATCTTTCTAAAAACCCTAATTTCAAGGCCATAGTCTTGTTATTAGGGGTATTTTGGTCATTTTGACACCAATTTCGAAATTTCATATCTTCTCTTCCTTATTTATTCAATTTTATTTCATACTTTATCATTTTGATTTAAGGGATCATGGCAAAAACGCTTATATCTAGCAAAATCCAGCAATTTCCTGATATTGTTGGATAAATCTAGAAAAGCCAACATATATTCATTAACCAAGTTTTCTAGTTTTGCAGGTACATTGAAGACTTTATTTTTCATGTATTTAAATTTCAATAGTGATGTAAACTAAATTAAACTTTGGAATAAGAATTTATATTTCCTGCTTAGCTTAGGTTGCATTGCATATAGTTTATTTTTATAATTTTAATGTGTGATGGATGATGATTCATGCATAATTTTACAAATTCACCATGGTCTACACAAATGGCACATGCACCATCTTCTATGAAGTTTATAAACTTGGTGGAATTCGTATTTATGGCCATAGTCAGAATATGAATGATACTTAGATTTATGATCTTCACATTAGCCACATTCAGCCTACACTCTTAGGCTAACTTCAAAAATGCACTGCATTTCTCAAAAATACAAAAAGTATTTCTCAATTACTCAAATCCATATTCATTCATTTCATGCATTTGCCAATTCCAATTCAAATTTCAATTCAAAGAAGTTCATTTTCTCAAAATCTCCTAAGTCTTATAGCAAAATCGATTTTCCCAAAAGCATTGAATTTCAAAGAATATTTCAAGTATTTCCCAAGTTCCAAATTCAAATTTTCTAAGTTAGAATTTCAATTTCCAAGTTTGAATTCAGAGAAACCAAGTTTCTCAGAATCGATTTTCACCAAATGTCAAGGATTCCTCAAAATCAATTTTTACTTCTCTCAGGAGTATATTTCAAATCCCAATTCACGATTTTTCATGTGATATCCAAGATTTACATTTTTTAAATATTTCAATCATTCAAAGCAAACATCATGTTTTCAAATGTGCATTTTCTGAAAATTCATAGCACATGCCTGATTCTATGTGCATTTAGAAATTAGAATATGATTTAGACAAGTTGAATAGAGTAGAGCATAAGATTGGTCCTTGGTTCAATTACCCCTGTTAAAGGTGGCAGGAACGGTTGAACCTCGTACCGACAGGCGAGTCCCATTCTTCGGAATAATCCCGCATTTTAAAAACGGAGGCGAGTTATTTTCAAAAACTTTTTCAAAGGTCAGTTTGAATTGCAAAAGTAAAATTTTGCGATGATAACAGTATGTCTTGAGGTGTTTGACTTGTCAGCAAATCAAGATCTGGCACCAACGTCCTACAGGTTCCATGCAGAGGATCGAGATTCTTTAGTGGAAATGGGAAGATATCACGATGGATTTTGTGGTAGGTCTACCACGAACCAGAAGAAAGCACGACGCGATATGGGTAATCCTGGACAGACTCACTAAGTCTGCTCATTTCTTACCTATTCGGATCAGTCAATCGCTTGAGAGCCTAGCCGACTTGTACATCCGAGAGATTGTACTGTTACATGGTGTACCTACGTCTATCATTTCGGATCGTGATCCCAGATTCACTTCGCAACTGTGGGGACAGTTGCAGTCAGTTTTGGGAACAAAGTTAAAGTTTAGTACAACTTTTCACCCTCAGACTGATGGCCAATCAGAAAGAACGATTCAAACGTTAGAAAATATGTTGTGATCTTGTATGCTCAATTGGAAGGGTGAATGGGATTCACATTTGTGTTTGGTTGAGTTTGTCTACAACAACAATTATCACGCTAGTATCGGGATGGCTTCGAAAGAAGCTTTGTACAAGAGACCTTGTCGGTCACCGTCATATTGGGACGATATCAGCGATTGATCCAATGAATCATCGATTGTTCTTCAGCACTACACTCAGCAAGTGTAGAAGATTTGAGAGCGTCTAAAGGAAACTCAAGATAGACAGAAGAGTTATGCCGACAAGAGACAACGAGAACTTCATTTTGATGTGAACGACATGGTTTTCATGAAAGTGTCACCGACGAAGAGCATCTTTCATTTCGGAAAGAAAGGAAAGTTGAGTCCTAGATACGTTGAGTCATTCAAGATTCTTGAGAGAATCGGTGGAGCAACCTATTGGATTGAGCTACCACAACAGTATGCTCAAATTCATAATATTTTTCATGTGTTGATGTTGAGGAAGTACATTCCTAACCCATCACACGTCATCTGATACGAAGATGTAGAAGTGCAAGAAGACTTGACTGTAACCGAGAAGCCTGTCGAGATCGTTGATCGTCGAGATCAAGTTCTGTGTACTAAAACCATTCTGTTGGTTAAGGTACGGTGGCAACACCATGACATCGAAGAATGCACATGGGAGCCAGAGGCCAGTATGAGGGAGAAATACTCTAATCTTTTTGTGGCCTAGTGTTTGTGATTTCGCGGACGAAATCCCTTTTTAGGAGAAAAGGATATAAGACCCACTATATTTCTGAGGAAATTTTATGTCATATGCTTCAGTGTTGGTAATTTCTTGCTTTAACGCGAGAATTTCTTGAAATTTGTGCTTATATAGCTATACAAGGTTCTGCTTCGCATAATTTTGCTTTACAGGGTGATTCAGGGCAAACCACGATGAATTGAACCTCGATATTTCTAGGGTAGATTTATATTATATCTAATTAGACTCACTCCAAATTTGGAACCTAAACGAGAAAAATATCTCATTGTTTTATGTAATTTGGCAAAAAAGGGTATATCGATAAAGTATGAGTCGTAACGAGGTCCAAATTTATCGGAATTGGAGATCTAAATACATAATATGAAAATTTAGGTCTTAATTCATGAAATATAAGTTGGAAATAAAACATTTGGATTATTTAAAACCTATCTATTTAAATGAGAAGCAAATAGGGTTTTAATTAAGTCAATTATAATTTTTACAAAACCTAAAAGAGGTTTTTCAAAAACTCTTAAAAAGGGAGTTTGTTTTGGGCATATTGAGAAGTGGTTAGCATGGGACCCACCTCAGCCCATGATAATTTTAATTAAAATAAATGGAAATTTCAAAAAAATGCATCTTATAATGTGTTTTTGAAAAGTTGGGAAAAAACCCAACTTGGGGGTTTGATTTGGCATTTCAAAAAGTGGGTGGCCTAGTTTGGGCGCCCCTTAGGGGGTAGCCCAATCTGCCATTAATTCTATTTTTCAAACAAAAAAAAAGTTTAAAATAAAATAAAAAATCGAGTTTTCCTAAGGGAGGTGGCCTTTGACAAGTCAAAGACCAACTCCCCCTAAATCGATGAGTGATTTAGGGGGAGTGGTTGGGGCCAGCCCCTTGACCACCCATGACCCCATAGGCCCTAGAGAGGGGGTAGGGGGGGGGGGTGAAGATGGAGAATCCTAGTTGAATCAGCACTCTGATCCTGATTTCAATTTTGAGAAAATCTTTCAAAAATCTTTTCATCTATCAAAACTGTTACACTTTTATCAAAGAATTTCAAATTTTTGAGGTTTTATCCCAGAGTCCTGATCAAATCAGGACTCTACCCAAAGTTGGTTTTCACACTTCATTTTCACTGGTTTTAAAAAAACTTTGCTTAAATTTCATCATTTGCTTATCAGAAAAACCAAAATTCTTAGAGTTCTGATCGAATCAGGACTCTTTTTTAAAGTCCTAATTAGATCAGGACTCTGAACCAAAACTTCAATTTTATCCTGTTTTCAACTGTTTTTCAAAATTCTCTCATTTGTTTTCTCCGAAAATCCAAAAATCTGAGAGTCCTAGTTCAATTAGGACTCTGTCCCCAGAGTCTCAGTTGAATCAGAACTCTATTTTATTTCAATATTTGTTATTGTTTTCACAAGTTCTTTTAACTGTTTTTCAGAAAATACCAAAAAAATCTAGAGTTTCAGTCCGATCAGAACTCTGTCCCAGAGTCCTAATCCAGTCAGGAGTCTGTTCTAGAGTCTATTTTTACTTCCATTTTCATTCATTTTCATTTGTTTTTCAAAAATTAGGTCATTTTGTAGAGTTCAGTTAATTCAGGACTCTACTTCAAGAGTTCTGATTGAGTTAGGAGTCTAACCCTGACTGTGTTTTCCGACTTGTTTCACCATTTTTTGATAAATATTTTCAAAAACTCCTTAATTTGGCTTTTAAAACCCAAAATCACAGAGTCCTAAAAATCCAGGACTCTAACCCGGAGTTCCAGCTCGGCTGAGACTCTATTTTCAAAAATTCTGAATTTCAATTATTGATTTTAACCCCTTTTTCAAAGCCATTTCAGTATTTATTTCAAATTTTCAAAACTCTGATGTGGGGTCCACTCAGTTGGCGCCATATCCATAGGAGTTATGACCCAGTTGGAACTCTATGCCATTTCAAAACTTTTGATTTCAAGTTTACTTTTGAAAATTCTCTCAATTTCAAGTTTTAAAATCGTTTTCGAAAATTCAAGTAGGGCCCATTCCAGGTGGCGCCATATTTGAGAAAGTCAGGGTTAGACTAGAGTTAGTCAGTGTTCTGGTTAGTTTTAGAAAGTTAGAAGAGTCAAAATCCCTTTTGAAAATTCATTTTTAAAATTTAGTTTTAAACCATTGTTTTTAAAGGTTTTAGTTAAAGCTTTAAAAACCAAATGTGAAAAAATGCCAAGTGGCGCCACATTAGGGGGTCTTTAGGTTTAGTTAGGACTTCAATTAGGTGTTAATTAGGTTAATTAGGTTAGGGGTATAATAGTAACTCCACCCAAAAATCGCCCACCTCTTTTAGAGTCAAAATTTTTTAAAACTCTTAATTAAAACCTAATTTTTTATTATAAAAGGAAGCCCATAGGGGCCGATCTCCCCAATCTCTCTCTTTTAGAAATCTTGGAGCTTCTCTCTCCTCTCCAGTCCTTCCTTCATTGCTGCAACCTCAAGGTAATGAATTTTTTTTAATTTTTAAGTTTTATTTAATAGTTTTTCATGTTTTAAAGCAAGTTTAGCCATTGGCGCCATGTCCTTCATGGATTGAACCATGGATTCAACCTCAAGAACTTCAAGAATGGTTTAAGAAGATGATCTAACCCTGTTTTGCTGTTTTTCTAGAGATTCTAATCTGTTAGAATCGATTATAGCATTGATTTTCATGTTCTTAACCATGAAAACATGTGATTTACCCGTTAAATGGGTGAAATCGATGATTTCTAAGGTAAAATCAAATTCCAGTCATGGATTCCCTGTGTATTCTTTATTTTTTTTAACATTAATGCTTATTACACGTGTTCCAGCATAGAAATTAGTTTTGTTTTATTGTTTAAGTATTTTTTTCATTGTTTTCATTGATTAAAGCATGATTTATTGGATCTTCTTAAATTTTTGTGTGTTTTAAGCTTAGATCAATAAAGATTATGTTATTTCGTATTGAAGTACTCATTGTAAATCTCTGAATTTTTTATATATGATACACGGATATGTTAGTGAACTACTATAAAAATTTCGGATGTTTTTAGATTCGGGAATTCTGTCAGAAAAATAAAAGATTAAACCGTGATTTTAAATCGTTTAGAATCCTTATTGAAATTCATAGGCAACTTGCAGTTGTGTTATTTTTCTCATCTCATATCCGATTTGAGATCCATAAAGTGCAGTGGATTCATATTGATGTTAACTGTTTACTGTAAAATTTTGATATTTTTTTGCCTCTCTTTAGTATTTTTCCTCTGTCAGAGAGTCAGATTTTAAATTTAAAACTCGTTAGGGTTTACCAAAACCCTAATCAGACTTGTAATGATCATAGATCTCAAACCGTAGATCCGATTCATAATCTGTAAAAAAGGAAGTTCATTATTTTTATGTTTACGGTTCACTTAGGAAATTTCAGAATTTTTTTATGGAGGATTTTATTTGTTTCTGTATTTTCAACCAAAAGTACCTGTTTTAACCAATGTTAGATTCATTAAACTTTAGTCCGGATTGCCGGAAGGTTTTCTCCCTTATCGGAGATGCTTTTTCCAATATGTAAAAAGGAAAATATTTGTTTTTCTGTCTAATTTAGCTCTGTAAAATTTCAAAAAATTTCATGGTGATTTGATCCCTGATTCGGGTCTAACACTGGAACTGGTCTGCGACCATGGACAAAAATAGCTTGTTTTAGGGTTTTAATGCAATTTTGGAGTTGGAATAATTATAAATATATATTTTTACAATTCCAATCTGATTTTAGGGTTATAATAAGTGCAGATGTAGATTTTTATCAAATTTGGAATTCATTTGATGCTTGAATCAATCAAATGTCCAAACAGGGTGCCTACAGGATCTTGAAACACTGCCAAAATTGTGATATTTGTAATAATTCTTGATTTTCGTGTATAAGCTTATAATTTTAGGGTTTTTTCATGTTTAGAATTAGATTAGGATGTTTTATGTTTGATTTTATGCTTATTTCAATCATAAATCCCAAGTTTTTACCAAAATCTATTTCAGAAAACCATGATTTCAAGGCCATAGTCTTGCTATCAGGGGTAATTTGGTCATTTGACCTCAATTTAGAAATTCTAAACCATAATTTTCATATTTTTAATCATGTCATATCATACTTAGTTCAATTTATCCTTATTTGGATTTTAAAAGTTGTATTTTACAAAATATCTTTCTGAAAACCCTGGTTTCAAGGCCATAGTCTTGCTATCAGGGGTATTTTGGTCATTTTGACCCCAATTTCGAATTTTCAAATCTTATTTCCATTATTTATTCAATTTTATTTCATATTTCATTGAGTTTATATCAGGGAATCATGGATAAAGGCTTATATCTAGCAAAATCTAGCAATTTCCAGATATTGTTTGATAAATCTAGAAAAGCCAACATATCTTCACTAATTCATTTTTCTAGTTTTGCAAGGACATTGAAGACTTTAATTTTCTGTATTTAAATTCAATTAGAAATGTAAATTGTAATTAAATTTGGAATAAGAATTTCAATTCCTGCATAGAATAGGATGCATTGCATATAGTTTTAAATTTTGATATATAACTGCTATGTATGCCAATTTATGTATATTCTTTACAAATCCACTATGGTCTATACGAATGGCATGTGCACAAGCTCTTATGGAGTTGACAAACTCGGTGGAATTTGTATTTATGGCCATAGTCAGAATACGAATGAGACCCAGATTTGTGATCTTTGTATTCGCCACATTCAGCCTACACTCTTAGGCTAACTTCAAAATGCACTGTATTTCTCAAAAATACAAAAGGATTTTCTCAATTTCTCAAAATCAAGTCTTTCAAATCCATATTCATTCATTTCATTCATTTACAAATTCCAATTCCAATTCAGAGAAATCAATTTTCTCAAAATTTTCTAAGTCTTACTTAGAAATCGATTTTCTCAAAACATTGATTTTCCAATGATATTTCAAGCATTTCCCAAGTTCAAAATCCTGATTTTTCAAGTTATATTTCAAAGTTTGAATTCAGAGAAATCAAGTTTTTCCAAAGTTATTCCAAATTTCTCAGAATCCATTTTCACAAAACCCTTATATTTCTTCAGAAATCGATTTTCACTTTCTCAGAAAACTTCTCTCAATCATGATTCACGATTTTCAAAGGACTTCTTTTCCAATAATTTTCTAAGTATTTCAAATATTCAAAGCAAACATCATGTTTTCAAATATGCATTTTTCAGAAAATTCATAGCACATGCCTGATTCTTTGTGCATTTAGGAAATAGAACATGATTTAGACAAGTTGAGCAAAGCTAAGCACACAATTGATCATTGGTTCAATTACCCCTGGTAAAGGCGTCAGGAATGGTTGAACCTCGTACCGACAGGCGAGTCCCATTCTTTGGAATTATCCCGCATTTTAAAAACGGAGGCAACTTATTTTCAAAATCTTTTTCAAAGGTCAGTTTGACTTGCAAAAGTAAAAATTTTGCGATGATAACAGGTTTGGCGACCGTGATGGGACCTGTTTTCGCCTAATCAATTGTGTGCTTAACTTAGTTTAAATTGTCAAAATCGTGTTCCATGGAATGTCAGCTTTTATTTCATGATATCATGTGAACCTAGGAGCCTAGACTTGAACCCAGCTGACATGGATTACATGTAGACTAGGCATGGTTTGGTAGGACCATATTGAGGAGAATTATTCATGCTCACATAGACTTATGTCTAATACAACACTCCTTAATCTAGGATTTGTATGAAAACAATGTTTGCTTCTTCAAAATTTTTAAAATCTCTATCTCTTTAGGTTTTAAAGCCTTCTGATTTTCTTGCATGTGATCATGTTTTCAAAAACCACCCCACCTATCTTTACCCGGTCTTCACGTTGCTAGTCTTTCTTCCAGAACCATAGTTCGGGACAAAGCCTCACAACTGGGCCACCTATTTGGGTTAACACCCCCTGTCACGTACCAAGAGCCATAGTCCAACGTATATCGGCAGGCGCTCAAGGATGTTGGAAAACTTGAACCTAGAACCGGAGAAATTGATTTTATACCATGTACATCGAGCCTCGGCTCGAGTATATAGGCATAGCATGATTGGACACAAATGATCTGAACCTTAGAGTTAGGATTAAGGTCCTACAGCTATTTCCAAACTTGTGCATCTAGAGTCAGCTTTTAGGGAATGTTGTATGTGCATACTTATTTGTGCAGGATGTGATTGAATATGTTATAGTCATTTCCTTTTATTTTCCATATTTCCACAAGTTTTCTAAAATACTGGACGATTTTCAAAATCTCCAATTTTTCCATATACTGTCTAAAATTCCTGTTTTATTCAAACCCTGGACGATTTTTCAAATTCTCCTCTATTTTTCTTCAAAACTCCAGGTAATTTTCCATCCTTTCGTTCTTCTGGATCTCAAATTTTCTGCTTCATTTTTATCCTGCCTGCATCTTTTTTTAAATCCTTGTATTTTCTCAAGTCTTATTCCAATTCTCTATGTTTTCCAGTTTGATGGCATTCAGTCAACTCGATTCAGTCTTTCCTGAGGGTCAAATCTCCTACGAGGTACGATAAGGTCTTTCAGAACATCGAGTCCTCAGCACCAGATCCTTTCTTCCCCGGTGGTATTATTCATGGCTCAAGAACTTCTCTCTTATGTTTCCGGACCATTTGGATGATTGTGGATTGGAACTGGCATCTGCAGTAGGAAAGTAGACAATCAATGGCAATTTGATCCACGCAATGACAGAACGGTGGAATCCGAGCACTAGTACCTTCTGGTTCCCATGAAGAGAAATGACTTTGTTGATGGATGAATTCTCAGAGATTATGGGATTACCTGAACTAGCGGGTCAGCCTGGAGATCCATTGGAGAAGCAATTTTTTATCAATGTCAAGGGTCTGGATCCCCGAGACGCTATAGCCCGCATGACAGGACGCAAGTCTTGGCCCTTGATCGAGGAGAATGGAAACAAATATGTGGACCTACTCGAAATCTACAGACAGTATGGGGCATTTGCGGAAGTCAGCTTTTTATCCCGAACAGCTCGAGAGAGAATTCAACATGCGATGGTCTTATGCATTGTGGGATTAGCTCTCTTTCCAGATGGACGGAATTACATGGATATCAGGATAGTTCAACTTCTGCGAAGATGGGGAAGTCGACAAACCAGGCGCCTCTCCATAGCCATGGTCGCACTCGCTTTTCTATACCGAGGGTTGACCCGTTTCACACTCGTAGAATCAATTCTAGTCGAAAGGTGCACTTATGCATTGCAATCTTGGTTCCTCCGACATGTGCCAGCCCGAGCCAGTTCATTCAAATACAATGGTGAAAAGCTTCTACCAGTTGCGCGATACCGGTTTTTAATCGACAACCTTCAAGAGGAAGAAGTCGTATGGGAATACTTTGATCGTCAGGAATCACCTCCCAGATATACTTATGCATATGGCAAGCGATTCAGGCTACTTGGCCCATTTTTCTGCACATACTACCATCCAAAGCGGTGTATCAGGCAGTTCTCTCAGAGACAGAAGTGCATAGAAATTCATCTACTATCAGGGATCTTGCCAGAGTTCGATCTCACATCAGATCAATGGTCAGGAGCATACCATTCTGCCAGACACGGTTGGGATTCTTTTGTTACTCTCACTATTTTTCCTGTTCCTCGAGTGTCCTCTGATTATCAGGAGTGGTGAAAAATTGTTCGTCCCCCTCCCCTTTGTCAAGTTTATTATTAATAAAATTATGTTTTCCTTCAATAAAATTCTTTTAATTTTCATCCTATCTTGGTTTGACGACCTTGCCTAGGTAACAAGGCATATTTTCGGTTGTTTATTTTGCAAAGAATAGCAGCGCAATTGTCATGACTCTAGCGACGACTCAGTCCCTAGTAATGGGACATCCTTCAAATTGTCTACCAGATATTCAACAAATATTTCCTATTCAAAACCATTTTCAGCAACTAATCCTCAGTTTGCCCTGCAAAGAGCACCCGCACCCTTACATGGTTCAGACGAGGTCTGGAAAGAAAATCGCACCAGTTCAGCTTACCAATTCTCTGTCAGCTTCAGTATAAGAAATGGCCTCTTCACAATCTGCCAGAAACGGAAGTCAGCAAGCTAATGATGACATTGATCCTCAGATGTATTCGTTGTTCCAAAGAATGTTGAGCAAATTATTGTCCGAGGAAACAGGAGCCAGTTCAAAAAAAGCCCACAATAAGAAAAAGGTCAAAGGTCGAACAACGAAGAAGAATGTGAAGATCACCAGAAAGCAGAATCTTCATGAAGAAACATCTGATGAATCAGCAGGAGATACTGATGATGAATATGAAACTCAACAAGTATCTAGAAGGTCTACTCAAAAGCAGGGGTCAGCTTATAAATCTGGGAATCAGTCTGTCAATGACCCTACTCAGCCACAACTCTGAGATATGATGAAAATGGTCAAGGATCTGCAGGCCCGTGATAAGGGTAAAAGGGTCTTTACAAGCGAAGACTTTTATGACGGATTGGATGGGGATGATGATCTCGACAATCTCCCCAAGAAATTTATCAAGTTTGATGGTTCGGGTGACCCAAAGGCACACCGAGCCTTATTTCTTTGTTTCCCTCGCAATCTAGAGGGTATTGCAGCAAAATGCTATTCAGAGCATATTAACCCTATAGAGCTGAAAGAGTTTGACAAAGTGGTCAATTTGTTTATTGAGCGCTTTTTATTCAATGTCGAAGCCCTCCTGACTCTCAGCCACCTCTGCAGTCTGAAGCAGAAAGAAAATGAGAAAGTCAGGGACTTTATTCATAGGTGGAGATCCGCTTGTAACAAGATGCGTGATCCAATATCAGAGGGACACACACTATCTTTGATCCTGAGTAACTTCTCGCAACCCCTAAGGGGACTAATTTTCATCTCCCCATCCAAAACCTTCATAGAACTGACACAATGAGCCGAATGGCTTGAGTTGAGTATGGAAAATGGCTCTTATGAGGGCTTTATGTTTAGCAAGAACAGCGGTCAGCAAGAATCCAAGAAGAAAACCCATTTTACCTACTCTGCCAATAACAACAAGAATCAGAACAAAGGAAATGGGAAAGATCACAGTTATGGTTTCGGAGAGCCAAATCCCAACAAAAGTGATCAGAAAGGTAAATTGATTCCTCAGTATGACAGACAACCACAACAGACTCTTGATCAAGGGTCGAGACCTCAAGAAAAGCCAAAGCGTGAAGGGTGGGGTTATAATCGCAAGTTTACCCCTCTGGATCAGTCCCTCAAAACAGTGCTAGAGTATATGCTCGGCAATGACATGATTAAGCTCCCAAGAGTAGCTGATCCACCAGCAGTTATGGGTAAAATGAAGGATAGATTATGCAAGTTCCACCGGACAGTGGGGCATGACACTGAGAACTGTTTCGTTCTCAAGAACATCATACAAGATTATATTAATAAAAACCTGTTGGTGGAAGGGGCCGAAGATGAGAAAATGGAAATACTAAGTCAGCCGTTCTTCCAGCATTCAACTACAGTGATATCTGATCATCCTTTTCAGCCACAAGATCATATTCAACCCTGCCCTAACAGCGATATCGATATACAACATCAGGTATTAGTACTGCATAAGGCCCAGTCCAATTCTCAGAAGATGGACCTTGTCTCTGCCTTTAACAAGCTAAAAGTTTCGAAGGAACCTGCTGGGGTATCTTCAGAGGTAGCCAGAAGAATGCCATGGTTTCCCAAGGGATTTATCAAACTTGTTTCTGTAAAAGGGAAAGCATCAGAAGAAAAGGTTGATACGGTGCAAAGACCAATTATTGCTCTCTCTAATATCCCTATTCTTGAGTTAACGTGTGCCTCTCCCAAGCATCATCAAGTCCTGAACGATTTATTACAAAAAATCAAGGTCAAGCCAGGCACCACGCCTGAAGACATGGCTTAGATCGTTAATCAGGCCATGACCAATGCTCCCATAAATTTCTCAAATGAGGATCTGCCCAAGCCTCACGCATTTCATAACAATGCTCTGTACATTGTAGTGTGAACCCGGGGAATGACGGTACCCCACGTGCTCGTAGATGGAGGCAGTAGCCTCAACATTTGCCTCGAAATGACTGCCAAGGCTCTGGGCATAAAAGAACAAGAATACACGCCGGATCCGATCACCATTTATGGATTTGATAATCACAGACAGACGGCAAAGGGAAAGATCTTTTTTGAAATATTTATCAACTATTCTGTCTACATAGTACTTTTCCACGTCGTCAATGTGCCACCAACGTATAATCTTCTATTGGGGAGAACGTGGATTTACAACGCCAATGCAGTGCCATCCACCCTACACCAGTGTATTAAGTGGTCTAAAGGTGGCATGATCACTACTGTCCTGGGAGAAGATCCAGAATAGAGGCTACCTCAGCCTATGATTCCCCGGCCAACCTATACTGTTGACATCCCTAGCATCAGGGAAAGTGAAGAAGTCATCCTCAGTGAAAGTTTGGAAATGTTAAAATTAGAGGCAGCTCCAGAGGTAGAGCATACCGCAGCGATGGTTCGATGGCAAGGGCCACATTTCTTCAAGATTGGGGGTCATCTCGATTACAGCACTTTCAAGAACCATCCTCTTTTCTCGTAGTTTGTAAGAGCCAAGAAAGGGTTTGACATGTTACTGAAACATGGTTATCAGCCTTTCAAAGGTTTGGGCAAGAACGAAGATGGTCGAATAGAGCCAGTGGTCCCTGACCATCAACCGCGCAGGGCAGGATTGGGATTCATGGGTGAAAGATCTCACAAAAATACTGTCTTCATTAAGGGGATTCATTAAAAGCTTCTACCATCTGTCCTTCTCCTTTTCATTCATTTGATTTCTGCAGTTTGTAGGGACAATGTCCCATTTCAGTTTATTTTAAAAGTCATCATTTCATTTTAAATCTTCAATAAAGCTATCAATTTTCTCGTCTATCTGGATGCCATCTTTCTCTTACTCCTCTGCAATTTGTCTTCAAAATTCGTTGTTCCTATCCTTTTTCATTTCATGCAATTTATGCCATAATGAATGAACTTTTTCTAAAAAGCTATTCCTTTTCAAAATTTCAGAATGTCTTCCCAATCAATAAGGAGATTAGTCATCAATTCTTCAATCACATCGAAAACTGCAAAGATCTATCAGGTCAGGGCAAGAGTAGAGGACAGTAAGGTCACAAAGCATCCAGAAGAAATGGCAGAATTTGATTCAGCGCTTCCAGGGTTGCCAGAATTTGCAGCAATTCAGAAACAAGATAAGCCATCGACCCTAGTTCAGGATCCAACTGAAGACATCAATATTGGTTTAGAGGATAATCCTAAAATTCCCAAGATCGGTACCAGTCTAAGCACAGATGAGAAGAAAAAGCTCACCGATTTTCTCAAGCAGTATCAGGAAGTGTTCGCATGGACTTATGAGGATATGCCAGGGTTAGATCCTAAATTGGTGGAACATCTTCTTGTTTTGAAGCCTGATGCGAAACCAGTTAAGCAGAAGTTAAGAAAGATGGATCCTCGAATCGAGCTGCAGGTCAAGGAAGGACTTGAGGATTAAATTAAAGCAGGGTTCATTCGAGCAATAGATTATCCGGATTGGTTAGAAAATATCGTAGTCGTTCCCAAGAAGAATGATAAAGTTCAAATCTGTATCGACTTCCGTGATCTCAATAAGGCTACTCCTAAGGATGATTATTGTGAACACCCCAAATTTTTCAAAAATTTGTAAATATCCCCTTCTTGCTCTTTATTTTCATTTTCTGGGTAATTGAGTCGCTTTTAAATCTAAATTCCATTTTATTTCTCAAGTTTTCTGAAACTAAATTCATGATATATATTTGACTCGATTCTGGATCCGAATCCAGTGTTTTAAATCCGTATTTTCTCAAAATCCGGATCCAAATGTATTTTCTGAAGAAATTTCCCCAAAAATAGCCTTGAAAAACTTGGTTTTTCAGAAAACCCTCACTCTCACCTCTTCCTGCAGAACCACCGAAACCCTCCATCACCATTCATCTCTCGCTCTCGAACCCCCTTCCATCGCCCTTCATCTTCAACCATCTTCCCTTTCACGAACCTTCTCACTCCTTCTTAAAAGGGCACTCGAGGGAACCCTAAAGGCATCCATCTTCACCCCGGCAACCTCTTCCTCTCTACACCGCGCTTCACCCCAGCATCCTCTTCCCTCTCCTTCACGATTGGCTCAAAACAGCTCATTTCCTTTCTCCCTTCGGTAGATTTCAGTCTTCATCGGTCTTCCGGCTACCAGGATCGGCTATTCATTTCATCTCTTTCATATTGGATATCCACCATTCGCTTCCCCTCCTCTTCTGGTGCTCCCTTTTCGGGTAATCGAGGAACTCTCAGCCTCTCCTCTCTGATCGGGCAAAGAAGACCAGTACTTCTAACAATACAAGTAAAGCCAGAAGGTCGGTCTCTCCTCCCCATCCTTCAGAATCTCTGCATCACTTCGGTAAATCCCCTTTCTCTCTCATCTTCTTTAATTTTTCTGTTAGTCTCTCTCCTTTTAATTTTCAATTCCGGTCCCCATTGACGCACCTTCGGTGGTGTTGGGTTGCTTGTGCAACCTCACCCACCTCTGTGCAAGAGTAACAAAGCATTTTGTTCCGACATTTCCTTTTATGTTCATTGAATTTCCTTTCGCTTCGATCAAGTATTTTTTTTTCTTTTTTTTTACATCCCGTTTTCTTATTCTCATTTTTTTTCCTTTTCCCCTTTTTATCTATCGGCTATCCTTTGATTTTAAGATTTACTGTCTTTCTGTTTGAATGTTTGATAAAACTTCGTTCTCCAATGATTCATAAGCACACCCTCGCTGGATCCATCGTGAATGGGGTTAGATTCATAATAAAATTCGGTTTGAGAAATTCCATTGGGGATGCGGTAAATTGTCTAGAAGTCCATGATAATCAGAACCCAGACATCACTATTTCCAGATTTTCCCAATCTCTCTAGAAAGAGTATCTGGGGAAACAGAGGATTGTTAACGATCAGTTGTTTTGTCTTCTTATTGCATATATTCTATCACCATGTATGAGAAAATATCTGGTAATTGGTTTATATACATTGTATTTACCTATTTATAAGTTCACTTGTGTCTGGTAGCATCACGACACATTAGGTTGTTGGGTTGTGTTGTTTCAAGAATCATGGGTTAGCAGCATCAGGTTCATGAGAGTAATGCATGGTAGATGACTAGAATGACTCACCCTCTAAGATTGTCCAAAATTTTGATCCTGCGGTTAATGATTAGCATATGGTCCCTTGAATGGTAAAAGCTAACTGGCATATTTTAAGAAGTGATTGTGAATGTAAAGCTCAGAGTGCAACCTGCAAAATCAAGTTCAAGGATGGTTACACAAATTCCTCCAGGGCAGGATCATGTTAATAAGGCCACAATAATTCCACTCCTTGGCCTTATCATCACTCAAGGAGGAGGATGAACTTGCTCAGCCTATGGTGATGAAACCAGAGCTTGATATTGGATAGCAGCAGCAGTTCAGCAGTAAATTACTCTCATGAGACCATTGGTTCAGTGTTACTATTGACCAAGGTGGAGGTATATACACAAGGCGATTGTGAGAATTCTGAGAATTATCTGTCTTTAAAGCCCAGATCAGAGTTGGAGTAATATTTAATCTATGATTTGAATTTCCTGTGGAAATGAACCCAGCGTTCACTTACTTCCCCTCAGGTCACGACCTAGCTGAATGGGTTTGCTGGATATTAAAAAAAGAAAAGAAAAGAAGGAGAATTCAATTCTCTGTATGCCTGAGCAACAAGATTTAGTCCCTTGCTATGATCTACGAGGATCCGATATTTAAGGTTGATCTGCCATTTAATTCAATACATTCCTTCTGAAAGATCGGTATACATGTTTGACTCATCATAAATTTCCATTTTAGTTACTGCAAATTTATGTTCATTTGCTAACAAAATTTCATCTGCAGCAGATATTTGTAAAGAGGCCTTTTACCTTGTTACGAGGTTTGATCCAGGCATATTATGAATGATAAAACTGATTTGTTCTGATAGTTCATCAGGTCTGTTGTAAAGGCCGACATGTATAGTTGATATGATCATTGATAAAAACAGATCAGATTTGCCCTGAGGATAATTTATATTTCGACTGCTCTAAAACCTTTTTCTTTTTCTTCTTTTCTTCTTTTCTTCTTTCTCTCTTTCCCTCTTCATTTCCCATTTGTAAAGTAGATCATGTTTTATACAGTGCATGCTATAAATAGATTCATTTTATCTAAGTTAGTTACCTGTTTCCTGAATATAGTAGCAAAGCATATGCTATCAAGTATATTGAGAATGTATTTTGTTGGGGTTTATGTTATCTGGAATCAGGGGAATCAAAGTTTTAATTATGCCTCTCCATTAATGTTGGAAATTTTAATTCCATCAGCAGTGAAATACAAGAGGAAATCAGATTGAGAGAACAAAAAGAGTGGTGGATTCACCATATCTAAAAACTTGAGACATTTTGCCTTTATCAAATGCTGGGGCCATTCCTAGAAAGTGGCTCTGACGATGGAATTCCAGGAAAGATGGAATCCTGAACTCAGTTCCTGATGGATTCTCTTATTATTCTGCAGCCTAAAAAAAAAATGATGAACCTCTATTGAATTTCTTGCATACGTGGTCATTAACTTTTGGGTATGACCCAACAAGGCCTCAGCTGTTGCAGCATTTCCTGCATCCATCTTCACTATCAGTATGCCCTCATCTTACACCTGCATCATCAAAGGAAGCTGACTGTGCCTGTAAAGATCTTTAGCTGTGAGGTGCTGCTGCAACAAAGAAAGACTTGTTTACGATTTCTGCAGGGATTCTGACAGCATGTTGCGATCATGGAGGATTTTGAGTGATGCATTGAGAGTGACAAGTGGGAACGTGGTTTTGCCTCTCGGCTCATCGACAATTGGTTTGGCTCATCATCAAGAATTGCTGATCAAGGTAAGTATTTTTAGCTGCATATGTTTAGGTTATTTTATTTGGTTTGGCCTAATATTGATGGCAATAATGATATTATTATGCAAAACTTTATTGAACATTCTCTGTCTAAATGAACTGTCAGTGAAGATTAGTTGTCATCTCCAAGTTTAGTACCACTTTTTCCATCCAGCTCTTTGGAGTTATCTATAGTCACTCCTGATTATCCATACGATGGTTTACAGATCCTTATGAATGCTTGAGAGGAAAATCTTTGATAAGGAATCTAGATGGATAAGACATTGATTGCTAGTTCCTCCCACAGTTTATGCATCTGATACTCTAACAGCTTTTATTATCAATTGTAAGTAGTGTCTTTGAGGACACTTGTCTGCTGGCCGTGCAAAGGTCTTGGACCTAAAAAGAGTTCCATTTCCATGTGTATTTCATGACTCTGTGATGTCTTGGATTACCTTGAAGCAAGAAACGTGCAGTACCAAAACATTTCATCAAGGAGACACATTTAGTTACACAAACCTCCCTTCAGACAATTTCTTTAAGGTATGTATTTCTGGCAATACAGGTTCATAATCTGTAACTCAATTTAGAACTTCTATTCTTCCTTCATGAAGTTAACAACTTGTGTTTTGGACATATGATGGATGCAGCTTGTCCATTGTACAACATCATGCACATGTACTATGCATACATTCATGCACATTGTATCTGCTATTTCTTCAGTTAATCATTTTTTTTTATTATTATTCATGGCAGACAATGAAGTTGTGTTCATTTAGATGAATCTGTTATGAAACTATATTGGGCTGTAATGTAAAATCTTGTGAATGTGAAATTGAAACAAGTGAGATGGCTTCATTTTTTGCACAGCAGCTACTCATGACACTCTGCTGCATACACATGTTAATTGTATCAGGTTCTCTGTTTACTTACATTTGTAAGGCATCTAAGCACCCTTTTCAGCTCCACCCAAGGCACACCACAACACTTTATTTGGTGTCATTTCCTCCAATGATCTACACCAAGGTACCCTCTTCACAGCAACGTTGCTGCCCAGCAGCACCCTGTCACCCACTTTCAACCCATCTTATCCCCATTTTATCAACTGATATACATTTTCCTTTTTTTCACACCCACAGCCGTTGATGTTATTGTCCAGGCCCCAATTGCAGCCAACTAGCTGTAGCTGGAATGAAGGCAGATATTTGTAGCATTTGTTAGAATCAGATTTATAAAAATATACTCGATATATATATATATATGTCATACATATATATACATATACCCCCATATATACATATGTATATACATAGATATGTATGTATATCATTTCTCATCTTTCCATCATGTATATCTTGGCACATGAGCACGTTAACATTAACATCTGTATGATATGTGCAAATTTTTCTTCTCTTTTTATACTAACCAGTTGTTTTGCAGGGAATATATGGAAGAATGTCATTTCCTGGGGGTTGTATTTTCAAAATTAAACCTTGTAATAAATTAGATCATAATGAGAATTCTTTATATTTCGAGCATTAGATTAGAATGAATGAGCATTGTAAACAGCATGAATTACTTGTTTTCATGCATTTTTTTCCTTTATTTCTCAAATTCTCACAAATGGCAACACGAATGGCACATGCACCATTTCGTAAGAGATAATTAATCTTAAGTTGATGATTTACATCAATGGCCATAGTCAGGATGTAAACAAGACTTAGTGTTTTTATCTTTTATAAAATAACACTGGATCCACACTGGACCCTCTTCAAAAATCATCATATTTTAAAAAAAAAAAACTTTTATTAGAGTTTAACTTAATATTGGATCAAAATATATACCAATGGTCATAGTCAGGGTATATTGAGAGTTAATTTTGTTTTAAACTCTATAAAAGCACAAAAATATGTTTTATTCTTCACCTGAATTTAAATATAGATTATTATATAATACATTCAATGACCATAGTCAAGGATGTATTATATTTTCCATCTTATTTCAATTCATGTAAAGAATGAAATATGATTTTAAAAATCCAATTTCAAAATTCTTTAAATTCATTCATCATTTAGGATAGAATTGCAATATATTTTCAAAATTCCCTTCTTCAAAACTCCAAGTGATGTTGATATCTTCTTCAATCAATCTTCAATTCTTGTAAAATCCTATCCATCTTTTCATTTTCAATTCTATTTCATTTTCAATCTCAAAGTACAATTTAACTTTGAGATTTCAAGATTCATTTTATATTCAAAAATTCCAATTCAAATCAAATTTCAAACTTCAATTTGACTTTGAAATTCCAAATTCATCTTATATTCAAAACTCCAATCAAATTCAAGTTCAATTCAAACTTAGAAGTTCTTGATTCGTCTTCTGATTTTAAACTCCAAAAATCCATTTTAGGATCCAGAACCCCATTCTACTTTGGATCTCAGACTTCATCTTAGGATCCAAAGTCCAACTCTTCTTAGATCTCAGATTTCAAATCCTCAACCCATCTTCAGATCCAAAATCCATCTTAGGATCCAAAGTCCAACTCTATCTTGGATCTCAGATTTCAGATCCTAAACCCATCTTCAGATCCAACTTCATTTTAGGATCCAGAATCCAATATCATCTTGGATCTTAGACTTCAGATCCAGATCCATTTTAGGATCCAGAACCTAATTCTACTTTGGATCTCAGACTTCAGATCCACTCCATTCTAGGATCCAGAACCCAGTTCCACTTTTGGATCTCAAACTCTAGATCCAATTCCATTTTAGGATCCAGAATCCAATTCTACTTTGGATCTCAAATTTCAGATCCAAATCCATCTCAAGATCCAGACTTCGGATTTAAGTTCCAAATTTCAAATCAAATTCTATTTTCAATTCCAAATTTCAAATTAAATTCTATTTTCAATTCCAACTTTCAAATCCAAATCCACTTCATTTCCAGAATTCAAATCTAAATCCATTTTTTAGATTTCATCTGAACTTCCTAAATCCATTTCTATTTTTAAATACCATTTGATTTTCTTAGATCCATTCTAAAATTCGAATTCAATATCACCTCAAAATTTCATCTTCTCCTAAATCCATGATTAAATTCAAAGTCCATTTTTGACTATGAAACTTCATTTCCATTCATTTCAAAGCTTCAAATCATTCTTTCTCAAAATCAAGATTTATGCTGCCAACTCTGATTTACTTCAAAGACTTAGAACTTCTCTGATCTATCTCAAGTTCTAAAGTTAGATTCAATCATTTCTTCACTCCCTTATCAAGTTCATCTCAAGAACACTTGAGAATTTTTTCAAACATCTTTCAAAAAGAGCATACATCCTTGCATTGCACAAGCATGATTCTTTGTGCATTTAGATCTTTAGGATAAATTCTTAGATGATATTTAGGCAAAGCAAAAGGCATAAGTTCGATCCTTGGTTCGATTACCCCTGGTAAAGGCATCAGGAACGGTCGAACCTCGTACCGATGAGCGAATCTCATCTCTCCATTTTTCCCGCAATATATTTCAAAACGAAGGCGAGTTATTTGCTAAATATTTTCAAATTAAGGTCAAGTGAAACCCCACAAAAGAGTTCCTCTTCTCTTTTTCTTTCTTTTCTTTTCTCTTCTCTCTTTCTTTTCTTTCTTTTACTTTTCTCCCTTCAAAAAGGAGGAAAATAGAGGTTAGAAAAGGAAAAGAGAAGGAAAAGAGAGAAAGATACAGAGAGGAAAATTTTTGCGATGATCACAGTTTTGGCGACCGTGATGAGACTCGTCTTCGTCCGGTCGAATTTGTGCTTTTGCTTTGCTTTAAATATTATCTAAGTCTGTATCCTTCAAATGTCAGCTACATTTCCATGCGAACCTTAGGAGCCTAGACTCTGTCCTAAGCTGACATCATTGTATATAGGATCTAAGTATGGTTTGGTAGGACCATATTGAGGAGATTATTCCATGTTCACATTAGACTTAGGTCTTAAATACAACTCTCCTCAATTCTAGGGATTGAATGCAAACAATGTATGCAAGTGTATGCTTCTTTTCATTTAAATTCCATCTCCTTAGGACTTGCATTAGAGCCTTCTGATTTTATCTGCATGTTGATCATGTTTTTTAAAACATCCCTACCTATATTGTCCTGGTCTTCACGTTGCTGGGCTGTCTCACTGAACCATAGTTCGGAAGAGCGCCTCACAACTGGAACACTTATTTGGGTTCGTGCCCCCTTACCACGTACCTAAGGGCCATAGTTCGAGGTATATCGGTAGGTGCTCAAGGATGTTGGGAAGCCTTTACCTTAGAACCGGAGAATTATTTCTATGCCCCGTACTTCGAGTCTCGGCTTGAGTATATCGGCATACCTTGATTGGAATCAGATGATCTGAACCATAGAGTTAGGATTAAGGTCCTACAAGCCATTTCAAATATTGCATTTAGAGTCAGCCTTTAGGGAATGCTGTACGCATATCCTTGTTTGTGTGGTTTTGGTTATGCAATATCTCTCGTGTTTTCATATATGTATATATATATATATATATCAAAACTTTCCAAAACCCTAGGTATATTATTCAAAATTTTCCTTATCTTCAGAAACCCCAGGTGTATTTTCTTTTCTTTTTCTGATTTCTTTAAATTCTTTTCTGATTCTCTTTGCAATTTTTCCAATTTTTCAAAATTTACCATCTATTATTCTAAAATTTTCTTTTATGTATCTTCGAAATCTATTTTGTCACAAAAATCTCTTTCATCAAGAGATGTCCTTTTAATCATATTCTAAATTGTTTATTTCTTCTCACGAGGAAATAATACGATTGTCGTGCCTCTCGTACGGACTCAATCCCTAGTAGTGGGATATCTCTTTGTCAATTTGATTTCTTCCTTTATCAAAGTTTCCTCCAAAATCTTTCTAAAAAGGGTCCCATTCTGCCCTACAGAGAGAGCATTTGGTATTAACGGGTGGTTCAGACTAAGATCAAAGACCGAACCAGTTAGAAGCAAGAATTGAGAAATGGACTCTCAGAGCTTTGCAAAAAAAGGAGTTCAGGACAACCAGAATGAGATTGATCATGCTATATATTGGTTGTTCAAAAAGATGATGGTTGAGATATTATCCGAGCAGGCTGAAGCCAGTTTTGGAAAAGTTCCCACCAAGGAAGAGGCACCTGTCACATTCCCAATGAGCAAGCACAACGATGGCAGTGCAAGAAGTTCTAAAGCCAGCAGGGGCAACAGCAAAGGCACTCAGGGCAATCAAAACAGCAATTCAGAAGAATCTAGATATCAGAAGGGAAAGTTCGGCAT
Source organism: Nuphar pumila (assembly GCF_984573655.1). NCBI lineage: Eukaryota > Viridiplantae > Streptophyta > Magnoliopsida > Nymphaeales > Nymphaeaceae > Nuphar > Nuphar pumila. Next base: position 19,861,129 of record NC_143257.1, on the reverse strand, counting down.
GACCCAGGATAAACCACTTCCATCCGCTCAGCACAAGGGCAAAGGTCAGGAAAAGCCAAAGCGTAAAGATTGGAGCAGTAACCGAGATTTCACTCCTTTGGATAAGCCGCTGGATAAAATTCTCGAATATATGTTGACCAAGAGATTGGTCAGGCTCCCAAAAGCCACGAGTCCTTCCACTATCTTGGGAAAAAACAAGAACCAATTCTGCAAATTCCATCAGATGACAGGACATGACACTGATCATTGTTTTGTCTTCAAAAATATTATTCAAGACTGCATTGATAAGAATCTTTTCATTAAAGACCAAGAAAAAAAGTGCCTGATCCCCCTAACCAAGCATGCTCAGTCTAGCTCTCAGGAAAGGGACAACTCTTGACAAAAATCAGGCAAACCAAAGGAGACAAAACATGATGGCTGGAGTTACGATCGTGAGTTTTCCCCTTTAGGTCAGCCAGTCGAGGAGGTTCTTGAATACTTGCTCACGGAAGATATGATCAAACTTCCTAGGAGAGTTGATCCTTCGGTCACCATGGTAAAATGGAAAGTGTTTCTGCAAATTTCATCAAGTAAGGGGGCACGATGCAGAGCATTGCTTCGTCCTCAAAAACATCATACAGGATTTCATCGACAAAGAAATTTTGGTACCAGAGGAAGGAGGGGAGCAACCTGCAGTTCCAACCTAGACTCTTCTGGATCACCCGAAGAATTGATAAAGCTAAAGTTTCCTGCTTTCGTCTCTTTTTGTTAGTCATCTTGTAGGGGCAAGTCAGCTCAGCCTTCTATGGATCTTTTCCTTTTAAAGTTCTTGTAAATATTCAGCTTTTGTCATCAAACATTTGCTTATCAATGAAATGTCAAGTTTTCTTTATATCTTTGATATTCAAATACTTCCTTCTTTTGCCATACTGGGGCATTTGAATTCCTGTTCTTTTCAGAATGCGGGACAATCCCGACATCATTAATGAGAGAAATGATATTACCTATGAGGGTTTTTGGAAAAACATGAAAGTCTTTATAACCAAAGAGTTCAAATATTCTTTGGTCCAACCTTCTTCAAAAATCAAACCTTGTGTTGATGGGTTGTGAACCATTATCAACCCTCGTGTTGATCATGTTTTCAAAAGATGAGTTTTCAAACCCTTATCAGCCCTCGTGTTGATCAAATTTTCCAAAAATGGTTTTTTTAACCCTTATCAACCCTCATGTTGATCATATTTCAAAAAATGGGTTTCGAACCATTAACAACCCTCGTATTAATCATGCTTTCAAAAAATGGGTTTCAAACCATTATATTCAAAGATCAACCCCTGTGTTGGTCTTGTCTTCCAAGGTTGGTTTTGAATCATTATATTTAAAAAAATCAACCCTCGTGTTGATCTTATTTCCAAAATTGGTTTTGAACCGTCGTTCTCCAAATCAAATCTATTGTTGACCTTTTTTTTCCAAAGGTAGGTTTTCAAACCATTGCCTTCAAAGATTGACCCCCATGATGATCTCTCATGTTTGATTTAAAGGATTGGATCCCACACCGATCATTCTCCTAGCAGTTGGTCTTCTTCCCCAAAATGATTTCTCGCTTATCTTTTAAATAAATATTTTCCTTTCAAAATCCCATATGCAGGCAGGATCAGACAAACTCTTTTTCAAAAAATCTTCTCAATTTTTCAGTTAATCTTTTTATCTTCATTAGTTGCATTCATTTCATTTTCCAATTTAATCAAATTTTCATCAATTTATTATTTTTATCAATTTTTGTCAAGTTTTATCAAATTTAAAAAAAAAAATTATCAAATTCTATTCTTTCACATAACCCCTTTAGGTTAAGGGATAAACCTGATGCCTCTTTTCCATGAGGTATTCTTTTATTCATTTTCCCTCTCAGGTTAAGGGATAAACCTGACCCTCGTTGTCCGAGGTGTTCCCATTCAGGATAAGGGATAATCCTGAAACCCCTCATAGGAGCAATAACGCTACCTATGAGGATTCTTTTGTAAATATAAGTTTTATCAATCTTTATTGATTTTCTAGATTTATATCAATTTCTCTTCATTAAATTTTCTTAAATTCTATTCTTGTCCCCATTCAAGATAAGGGATAATCCTAAAACCCCTCGTAGGAGCAGTAATGCTACCTATGAGGATTCTTTTGTAAAGACAATTCTTTAAATTTTTCTCGATTTTGCAAATTTTTATCAAATTTCTCTTTATTTCTCCCAAATTTTATTCTATTCTTTTTACCCTTTCAGATTAAGGGATAAACCTGATGCCTCTATCCCATGAGGCATTCTTTTATCCTCTCAGGTTAAGGGAAAAACCTGACCCTCGTTGTCCGAAGTGTTCTCATTCAGGATAAGGGATAATCCTGAAACCCCTCGTAGGAACAATAATGCTACCTACGAGAATTCTTTTGTAAATACAAGTTTTATCAATCTTTATTGATTTTCTAGATTTATATCAATTTTCCTTCATTAAAATTTTCTTAAATTCTATTCTTGTTCCCATTCAGGATAAGGGATAATCCTGAAACCCGTCGTAAGAGCGATAACGCTACCTATAAGGATTCTTTTGTAAATACCAGTTTCGTCAACCTTTATTGATTCTCTAAATTTATATCAATTTCTCTTCATTTATTTTTCTTAAATTCTATTCTTTTTCCCATTCAGGATAAGGGATAATCCTGAAACCCCTCATAGGAGCAACAAGGCTACCTGTGAGAATTCTTTTCAAAAACAAAGTTTTCATAAATTTATTCCATTTTTCTTCACTGTTATAAATCTTATTCTTCTCCCCTCTCAGAAAAGGGGACAATCCTGAAACCCCTCATAGGAGCACCGATGTTACCCGTGAGAATTCTTTTTCAAAATAAAATTTCAAATAAATACCTTTAAATTCTTTTCCATTTTTATAAATTTTATTCTTTTTTCCTTTCAGGTTAAGGGATAAACCTGAATTATTTCTCATAAATTCCTCAATTCGCATCAAATTTTATTCTATACTCCTTCAGGATAAGGGAAAATCCTGAAGCCATCATAAATAGATTCGAATCTTAGGCCATCTTGGGTCAAGGATCTCAAATAAATCTTTCATCTTCATCGTCGAAATCTATTCATGCTTTTTGTCAATCCCTCTAAAATCCGACTCTTGGGTAGAAATGATTTCCTTCCTGTCTGAGTTCCGACTCAGGCTTTCGTTTTTTTGTTTTCAAGATCTAGTTTTCGACTCGGTGTTATCGTTGCAAAAATTTTCCCGTCTTCCCTTCCTTGCAGAAGAGAGAGGAAAATGCTTTCGCGATTCAAACTTGACCAGATTTTGAAAATTGTTTTGAAATACTCGCCTCCGTTTTGAAAATTGCGGGAAAATCCATGGGATGGGGCTCGACCTGTCGGTATGAGGTTCGACCGTTCCTGCCTTCTTTAACAGGGGTAATCGAACCAAGGACCAAAATTGTGCTTGACTTAGTAAAATTATCAAAATTGTGTTCTATCCTAAATGCACAGATAATTCAGGCATGTGCTATGAAATTTCGTAAAATGCAAGTTGGAAAACATGATGTATGCTCAGAAAATACTTTGGAGTTGGAAAATATTCCTCAGGAAAAAGATGGAAATCAATCACTCAGGAAACTCTGACGAAAGGGGTTTGAAATCACGAGAAATTTCATAAAGGTGTGGGAAAATCATGAATGGATGAAAATCCTGGGAAAATGGAGAGAATTCTTGAGAAAAGAGGTATATCTTTGATGAGAAAATGCTTGTCAGAAAACTTCAAGTTTTGAAAGTTTTTTTTTTTTTTGGAAAATGGTTGAGATTCATTGGAAAATTCTTTGGAGAAGGAGAATTGAAATTCGAGAAACTGAAATTCTGAGAATTTTAGCCTTGAAAGACTTGGAAATTGATTTTGATCTTTGAGAAAGGTGAGAGATTTCTTTGGAAAATCTTGAGAAAATAACCTTTTCTATGGAAAATTGTGGAAAAACTTGACTTGGGAAAACCGATTTTGAAAAATTCTCAGAGTTTCTTGAGAAATCGATTTTCTTGAGAGTGAAATTTTCTTAAGAAAATCATGAGAAAACCAATGATTTCATGATGCAAATGATATGAGTGAATGAATGCACTTTGAGAAAGTTTTTTGAGAGATTTTGTTGGAAAATGTGTATTAAGCCAAAGTAAATCCTTCACATATTCTGACTGTAGCCATGAACATGTTCAGAGTTTAATTGACTTAATTCACAATATTTTGCAAAATTGGAAATATGATGTGCATTTTAAGATAGCCTAAGAGTGTAGGCTCAAAGTAACTGGTAGAGAGATGATGGATCCGGGTCTCGTCCATATTCCGACTAGGGCCGTAAATATGGACTCCACCGAGTTCATCAACTCCCTAAGAGTTGGCGCATGTGCCATTCGTGTACATCCATAGTGCTTTTGAAATAAAATGCATGAATCACATAAAAAGGATATTGCAGGAATTTAAACTATATGATATGCATCCTAGTCTTAGCAGAAAAAGTAAATATTATTCTAAATTGAATTATTACATCTCTGTCATAAAGCAAAATGAATAAAAGAAGTATAGAATTAAAATAGTCAGCATCCTCCAGATTTCCCTGCAAATGAGATTTGAGACAAGGAATACGATATGCAGTGAAGAGGTTGAAAGTCCTATGTTGATGACGATATACAGGGGATTATATATGTACTATAACGAAAATGCACTATTTAATGACAATGTAGTGAACAGGACATGTATGAAAATATCTAAAGGCCATACCTTGGCTAAACAAGGAACATATGCATGTAAGTGTCTAAATACTCATGATATGGGATGAAAATAATTGTTGTATCTAATGTAGTATGAGAAAATGTAGGCCTAAGTACACAAGGGGATGATGACACTGAAGAAGAAAAATATACAATGGGACTAGTGGAATGAATGCAAATGAATAATAACTTGTAGGTCATATAATAGGATTAATGAATTAAAATAAAAAAATGAAATGGTGACAGACCAATAAATGCAGAGAATATGCTGAATAAAAGAAAATGAACTTCCCAATGTGCAGGAATTATACCTAAGCTGGTGGTACGTACATGCTAGATGGAACTAGAGTACAGGTGCCGAATATTTAGAATTACAGAGCTGAATAAAGTCATATTGAGTATCATTAGATGAAGATGTAAGCTGGGTCAGCAAGCAAACGCCTACAGAAATTTGGATATAACACAAAAAATCAGGGATAAATGAAGTGCTGTGTGTGGATGGATGCATTGTAAGCTTTCATACCACCTGAGTATATACATAGAATTATCTCTACCTAAAAGTATATGGTAATATTCTTTTAAGTAAACATGTGAAAGAAAATGTATTGGGAAATATGGATATCATTATAGTTGAGAGTACACCTAATGATAAAATTTATATGTATTATGTACAGGTACCATTCATAACGATATGCTGGACTCATACAGATGAGCTATGGAAGACAGTAACAAGTGACCCTGCTTGACGATTTTCCATGGAGTCCATGGGCAATGGTAATATCACCCTGCAGCCGCCAATATGGTGATTGATATTTGACACGCAGAAGCTGTTTTTGGACAAATATTGAACATGCACAGAACGTACCTAAACACTTACAACCACTATGCTGAACATGAATAATGACCCATCTTATACCTAGAGAGCAGCTACCAGACATACAAGAATATGAGAGATCATCTTATAAGGGGACAACATGCTGTAGTTATATCTAAGTCATGAATTCCAGCCCTCCAACAACTGGGAATCTCAGCTCCAATGAAAAGCATATGGAACAGTTAATTACAGCAAGCAACTTAAACACATTAAAAAAAAAAAATACATCCAAAACTACTAAAACGTGATCTACAGGCAATTATGGCAATTTCTTAAAAAAAAAAAAAAACATCTCATCCTGGAATAAGTTAAGATTGACATTAGCAGAGATGTTTTCATGTCTTGGATTAGTTCCCAAAAGGAGAGAATCTGTGCAATGCAGTAAAAGAAGACAATTCTTTCAAAGATAAAAAAAAAAAAAAAAATGGAACAGACATCAATCAGCGAGAAAACTCTTCTCAGTATTGGGAAAGAAAAGACCGTCACACAGGTTACTTCGCTATCATCTGATTTTAACTCCCGCCCTGTTACACAAATATTGCTACATAAATGCCACAATGAGTAAGTTGGAGATGCACAGGAAGGGATCATTATCGTTACCAAAGTGTATTCCTCAGACTGACACGTGAATGCCAATATGGATATACTTGTAATGACGACCAAAAATAAAATTCAGATGCCTATACTGATGGATAGGGAAATGGAAGCAAAATAAGTTGGGCTGGATGTTAATGCCCTGGTTAAGAACACTATTTACTATATGATAAGCTCTGTAGGTTATCATTTTATTCCATCGTATATAGGTATTTTCAGCAAAATCCATGTAACTCTGTGAAAATTGATGACATACCAAAGTTTTCAAAACTAACTTAAAATAAGAAAATCATATGACGATGAGAAGGTTGACACAGCTGACGCCTTAAGTCTTCGTTGCTGCGTTTACAAAGATTGATAACTAAAATTTACTCTAAAAAGAAATCATGTAACAGACTGGGTTAGAAATACACATGAAAGCCTTGAACTGAAACAAAGAGACTACTTTGAAAAACTCATGATACCGTAGTGAACCATGCGAGAGTTTTGAAATAAGGATTTGATGGAGCCATGATCTTTAGAACTGAATTGAGAATGCCATTGAGGGGCATTATCACTTCTTAATGCACTGACTAAACCGAAATGTAAACCGCATCAACCATTGAAACGGGTTTACAAGGCATATGACATGAGTCTGAGATCTAATTCTTGTAGATGCAAAGTAAAACAGAGAGAAGAAAGGAAAGGGCTTTTACCTTGGCTCAATGGAGGTTGACGATGGCGTCTCCTTCGAGATGAGTCCGGTTTCAATAAGGGAAGGAAGGATCACACACACTCCTCGGTTACTCCTTGGGCCTTCCTTTTGCTGGCTGATAGAAGAAGACAGTTATCCTCAACCAGGAAAAATGGAGGGCTCCGGTAATCCCTGCTGAAGAAGAGAGTGGAAAGGGGAAAATACAGCTTTTCCGACTTCCTTGGTTCCTTCGTTGGGTGATGATGGAAGCGATCTGTGAGGGGATTCACTAGAAAGGGGGATCGAATCTTCAAAGGGGATCAGAGGGATTTTGCCAAAAGGATCTCCAAAAGCTCTCTCTTGCTAGCCGAGAGGGGAAGTTGTAAAGAGGGGGGCACTGAGGAGTTAGGGAAAAAAGAAAAAAGGTCCTTCTTTCGGGTGGCCTAAGCCCCCTTTTAAAAAAAAAAATATTCGTCCTTTCAGCCAAAAGATCGGGACCTTTGAATTTCAATTTTGAAAGGTTTTGATAAACTTAAAAAAAACTAACTTTTGAAATTTTTTTAAATTGTCGCCATTTGGGCGGGGGCGGCTCTCAGCCATTTGAACAAAACAAAAAAATTTCGTTTATTTTACCTAATGTTTAGGTAAAGTAAACAGTCTTTTTAGGAAGATTCGGCTGTGGCACCTTTTAGGGCTGTTTAAGAAAACAAGTGAAGGAGAAATAAAAAAAATGATAAAGTAAACAAAAAAATGGGTATTTCAGGGTGATGCCACCTTATCCTGTTTTGAACTCTTTTGAGAATAAAATCTTTAGTGAGGTGCCACCTATGCGTGGGCCCACTATTTTTTTTTGTTTAAAATTTAAAATAAAAAGAATTTTATAAATCGGTGCCACTTCCGGATGGGCACTGTTTTGAAAATAAGAGAAAATTTTGAGAATTTGAGTGTGACACCATCTCATTATGGGTCCCACGTCACTTATTTGAAATCAAAGCCAAGTGAGATTTTTGGAATTTTCGTAATAGTAGGTTGGTTTTGGAAAACGCGAAGCAAAATTTGGCTTGATTAGAAGAAAATGGTTCTTTAGGGCAAAATTTTGAAAGAAGCAGGGAAATTTGGAGCCTTTTTGTAAAAGTTTGAAATAAGGTCTTATGAATTTTGAAATTATGTCCCCTTCTTTTCAACTGACGAGATTTTTTAAAATCAATGTCCAAAACTATCCAAATCGTTTTCTTGAGAAGACTTTTTGTAAGTCGGGGTCCTGGGGGTAAAATGGGAAGAATTGGTAATTTTAAAAACCCAGGAGTTTGAAATTAATTTTGAAATATTTAAAACTCGAATCTGGATTGACATTTTTGAAAATCAGGAGTTCCGGATCTCAAAATGATATGCTGTGCAGTGAAATGATATGAAATGTTCATGCAATGCTATGCAAAGACATGTTCTACAAAATTGCCACTCTGAATTTGAATTTGAAAATTCTGACTTCTGGTTAAGCATGAGATTTTAAAAATTTGCAGTTTGAAGATGTCTCTGAGTCTAAGTAGAGAAGCTTTGAGACTCAAGAATGAAATTTTAGACTTTATGCAAGGTTCTATTTCAGAAAATGACCATTTTGCTCTTCATCAACTTCGGAGAACCAGAATGTAATGATTGATGGATATATCAGAAAGGTGAGTGAAAATTTGGGATGTTTACAGATGCCCCTCTTTGCTACTAAGCCGGCTCGTGGCCGAACTTAGTGGCAAAGAAAACACTCCAAATTTGGGCTATATATATAAAAAATGCCCCAGTTAGAAGGATCTGACTGGGTATGAGGAAATTAGCCCGAGAAAGATGGTAGATATGAAATGGAGAATGAAGAGGAAAGATTCACTCTTTGATAGCGAAGTTTAGGTTTTTGCCCTTAACCTGGATGGGACAGAAAAACCTCGCATGGAACGAAGCTGGGGTTTGACCCTTATTGGGGAATGGAATATCTCATCGAAATGAGACTCAGGTTTGTACCCTTAACCTGATCGGGCGGAGAATGAGATACCTCTTTAACTGGGGCTCAAGTTTGTACCCTTAACTTGATTGGGCAGGAATGAAATATTGGAAGTTGAATAAGACAACTTTTTTTTTTAAAGAGGAACGAGGCGATGAAAATGGGATTGTAAGAGGCAATCTTGGAAGATGATCAAGACGATCCGGTGAATTTTTCATCAGTGTGAAATATGAATAAGGTAAGGAGTAAGACGATTCTTTCGACAACACGAAAGATGGACATGGCAATCTTTTGTCGAGAATAAAGTAACTTTTTCGGCAACGCGAAAGACAGACAAGGCAAACTCTTTCAGAGAAGAGTAAGGCAACTCTTTTGACAATGCAAAAGATGAATAAAGCAATTTTTTCCACGAAGAATACGGCAACTCTTTCGGCAACGCGAAAGACAGACAAGGCAAACTCTTTCAGAGAAGAGTAAGGCAACTTTTTTGACAAAGCAAAAGATGAATAAGGCAACTTTTCCAACATCGAATAAGGCAACTTTTCGGCAACACGAAAGATGAACGCAGGCTATTCAAAGGAACAAGATGATTCTTTCGATAACGTGAAAGATGTCAAAGGCAATCCAAAGGAACAAGGCGATTCTTTCGACAATGCAAAAGATGACAAAAGCAATCCAAAGGAACAAGGTGATTCTTTCGACAACGCGAAAGATGACAAAGGCAATGCAAAGGAACAAGGTGATTCTTTCAACAACGCAAAAGATGACAAAGGTAATCCAAAGGAACAAGGTGATTCTTTCGACAATGCGAAAGATGACAAAGGCAATCCAAAGGAGTAAGGTGATTCTTTCGACAATGCGAAAGATGACAAAGGTGATCCAAAGGAACAAGGCGAATCTCTCGATCAAAGCAAAAGACGAATAAGGTGATCCTTTTAGAAAGGAGAAGGCGTGTCTCTCGACAAAGTGAAAGATGCTAAAGGCTATCATTTCGGAGACAAGGCTAATCTTTCAACAATGTGAAAGATGACAAAGGAAAATCTCTCGAAGGGGTCAAGATGCATCAATATGGACATCTAGCTCTCACTTAACGTCAGGATTGTTAAAATGTTGAAAATTTATTGTTGATTCAAAGTAATTGAAAATGATGCTCATTGTTGTGAAAATATTCCTTCTTTTCTACCAGAAGCATTACCTCCAAATGGGATTGACTTCGTAGAATCAAGATTCGGAATTCAAATCGCTTGTGATTGACCTTCTTCAAGGAAGTTATCAATTTTCTTGATATGAATAGGAAAGAGAATTTGATATTATGAAAGCAATTGATGAAAGAATACTAATAATAGAATTTCACAAATTTAAAAAGGATTCTTGATAGATTTGACAGTTTGATATCCTAGGAGCTTCTTTCACGATAATCTTTCTGCACTCTTTTGGCTTTTTTGGGCTTCGGGAGAGTTTATTACACCATCCTTTATTTTGGAGATGTCCTGACTTTTCTCTCTTTCTTTTTCCTCTCTTGCTCTCTTTTTGGAAGGGTACGTTACAAACTCCTTCAACTTGGAGATGTTTCAATCCTTCTTTGACGATATTGGCTCATGGGTTAGAGATCTTTGGATGATAGCGGAAATTAAATATCTTTTAGGGATTATCGGGAGGTTCATCGCATCTGCCTTCATCTCGACAGTGCTTTGGGCTTTCCCTGGAAGGACCCGTCGCAAACTCCGTCATCTTAGAGATGTTTCAAATCTTATTTGGCCCCAGGGGTCTACTCGCTTAATTTGCCTTCATCTTGACGACAAGTGAGAGATCCCTTTTGCGGATATTTAATTGCAGCTTAGGTGATTTTGAGGAGACAGAGCTTGGATGAATTCTCTCTTTTCTGGTGCTCAGGATATTTTCACTGCCTCATTTTCACAAGAATGGTCTTTAAAAATGTGCCATTGACTGTGATCAATATCAATCATCTATGGCTTTGCAAAAACATTGAATCTTCTTTTCTGGCCATATCGAGGATAAATCCTTCATCCTTTTGGTTGGCCAATAGAAAGAATTTGGATTTTGAATCCTTCTTCACAAAAGCTTTGCCTTTTTGGAAGTGATACTGAAGGTAAACTGAGGTAAAATTTTGTGCAATAAAATTCTGAAATCAACAGGTAATTGATTGACAAATTGACAAAGTGTTCTTTGAAATCCTTAGTAAAAGAGATCGCTTGACATCCGAGTCGACACATCCATGACGATGGTACTCAATTTCGAAGGTAAGTCCTGGCATAAGGTTGGATTTTGAAGGTAAGCCTAACTCAAAAGTTGGTTTTGAAAGACCATCTGAATCAGGACTCAGATTTTACAGGGAAAGCTGGAAGATTCGAGTCAAAACTCGAGCCTTCGAAGGAAAGCTAGGAAGTTTGGTTTCTAAGGAGATAAAGTTTGGGTCGAAACCCAAATCTTAAAAGGAAAAACTAGGCCAATTCAGATTTTTGAGTCGAAACTCAAATATTCAGAGGAAAGTTGGAAAGTTCGAGTCGGGGCTCGAATCTCAAAGGAAAACTTGAAAGTTCAGATTTTGAAGGAAAGAAAACTTGAGTTAAAACTCAAATCTTCAAAGGAAAGCAGGAAAGTTTGAGTCAGGGCTTGAATCTCAAAAGGAAACTGGAAAGTTTACATTTTGAAGGGAAGAAGACTTTAGTTAAAATTCAAATCTTCAAAGGAAGGCTGGAAAGATTGAGTCGGGGCTCGAATCTCAAAAGGAAACTGGAAAGTTTAGATTTTGAACGGAAGAAGACTTGAGTTAAAATTCAAATCTTCAAAGGAAGTCTGGAAAGTTTGAGTCGAGGCTCGAATCTCAAAAGAAAACTGGAAAGTTTAGATTTTAAAGGAAAGAAGACTTGAGTTAAAACTCAAATCCTCAAAGGAAAGCTGGAAAGTTCGAGTCAGGGCTCGAATCTTAAAGGAAAATCTTTAATCAGAAGATTGAATTTTTGAAAATCGATAGTATGAGAGCTGGGATTGAAAGTTTTGAGAATGGCCAGTTCGAGGACTGGATTATTTGACTTGTAATGAAAAGACCATCATATTTAGATGTATGTGGTCTGATTTTCAGGATTAACTCCTTATCCTGAACGGGGATATGAATAGAAATTGGAAAATCATGGAAAATGATTCAGGTTTATCCCTTAACCTGAAGGGGAAGAAAATGGATGCGAAATTAACGCAAAATGAAATGCAAATGCACATGAAATATAAATGAATGCAAAATTAATGCATATACATGCAAAATGAGAGATTGGTTTATTCTGCCTGCATACAGGATGTTTTGAGGTAAAGATAGATTTTTCAAAAAAAATGCCCCAGTGTAACTAGGGAGGAAAATTTTGAATATAAAGAAGGATAATCGAGGAATAAGATGACTGGCTTCTTGATTGAGAGACATCCTCAAAGTCATTCTTCACAATAGACATATTGTGAAAAGGAGACGCAAATAAAATGGTGCCAAACTATTGGCAACTTTAATAATTTTATTGATGCTTAAAAATCGAGGAAAGGAAACAAAATTATATTATCCCTTTGAAATGATAAAAGCAAAATGAGAAGTGAGAAAGTGTTTGCACATGGGATCTTTAAAGTAAAAGAAAGATGTTATTTTGAAAGTGAGAAATTATTTTGGGGAAGGAAATCAACTGCAAGGTTGATTTTGAAGAATGATGAGCGTGAGAACTGATCTTTGAAAGGGGAATCAACACGAGGGTTGATTTTGAAGAGAGATCATCATGAGGGTTGATTTTGAAAACGAATTGGTTTAACAATAGTTTTGGAAAAGAAAATCAACACAAGGGTTGATTTTTAAAGATAATGGTTCAAAACCAATTTAAGAAAAGAAGATCACCGCGATGGTTGATTTTTGAAAAAGATTGGACCAAAATATTAAACTTTTGGGTGATCATAACGAAGATGTTTGTAGAAAATTTTCAAAAATTTCATGATTTTTGAAAAACCCTCATAGGCAATTTCATTTCTCTCATGAATGATGTTGGGATTGCTCCTCGTTTTAGAAAGAATGGGAATTTAATGTGGCTTAATAGAAGCCGATGGAAAAGAAGGTTTTTAAACAAAAATGTGAAAAAGGTGCCCTAATAGGGCAGAAGAAAGAAGTATTGAATGAAGAAAATTGACATTTTATTGATAAGCAGAACTAATAACAAAAAGACTACATATTTATAAGCACTCGACCAAAAGGTTGCAAAAACTGAGCGGACCTGCCCCTACGAGGTAACTGGCAAAACGAAAGGAGGAAAGCAGGAAACTTTGGCATCATCAACTTTCTGAATGATCTGGGAAAGGCTTGGTCAGGATGGCCAGCTCGTCTTCTTCTTCATCTTCAGTAAGGAGGCTCTTGTCAATGCAATCCTGAACAATATTTTTGAAGACAAAACAATGATCAATGTCATGCCCCACTGCTCGATGGAACTTGCAAAACTGATTCCTGAACCTTCCCATGATGGTGGGAGGAGTTGTGGCCTTTGGGAGCTTCACTAATCCCTTAGTCAGTATGAATTCAAGGGCTTCTTCGAGTGTTTGTTTGAGAGGAGTGAACACACGATCATTACTCCAACCTTCACGCTTTATCTTTTCCTTTTGTGGAAAGTTGGGCTGAGATAGCTTGCTATTCTGTTTTTCCTCTCGATCCGCATGGTTGCCCTTACTACTTTTGTTATCATTGTGGCTGATGTTGGCGGAGGAGGTGAAATTTACCTTTTTCTTTGGATCTAGATTTTTCTTGATGAGGGTGATACCATCGTAGACATTGTTCTCCAACCCCATCTCGAGCCACTCGGCTCGTTCAGTAAGCTCTTTGAAAGACTTAGAAGGTGAGGTGGAGATAAGATTTCTCAAAGGTTGTGAGAAGTTGTTCAGGATCAGCGATAAGGCATGCCTCTCTGATATAGGATCCCTCATTTTGTTGCAGATCTCTCTCCATCTGCGAATGAAGTCCTTGGCTTTTTCACTATCTCCCTGCTTTAGATTACAGAGGTGATTTAACGTTGGTAGCGCTTTAGTATTGAACAAAAATCGCTCGATGAATAGATTAACCACCTTATCGAATTCTCGCAGCTCGATTGGATTGATATGCTTGGAGTACCACTTGGTGGCAGTGCCTTCTAGGCTACGGGGAAAACAGAGAAATAGGGCCCTATTGTCTTTCTTGAATTTGGAGCATTCGGCGAAAAACATGGCGAGATGGGCTTTCGGGTCGCCAGAACCATCGAACTTGATGAATTTACGGGGTAGATTATCTAGATCTTCATCACCTTCTAAGCCATCATAAAAGTCCTTGCTAGTGAAGACTTTCTTGCCCTTGTCACGGGCTTGGAGATCTTTAACCACTCTAGCCATTTCTCTGAACTGTGACTGCAAAGGATCTGTCACTGCTTGAACTTTTGTCTTGCGAGTGATCTCTGGAATGATCTCGCATTCTTCCTCGGTATCATCTTCGTCTGAAGTATCTTGAACATTCTTCTCAGAGGACTTGGTTGAACTCTTGGCCCCATGATCTGTAATTCTCTGACTAAATGGATTTTTGTCTGAGCTGGTGCCAGCCTGCTCACTCATCATCCTCTTCATCATTTTCTGAAACATCGCGTACATCTGAGGGTCGATACTGTCATCTTCTAGCTGCTCTTGGTCTTTGTCTGACCTTGGCAAATTCATCTCTCCTTCTGAAGCTGAGGAGTAGATAATACGCTGAATTGGTGCGGTCTTCTTCCCTGACCTTGTCTGAACCATCAAATGTTGCGAAGGCTCTATACAGGATAAAGTCTTGATTAGACTCTGAGGAAATTTTTAGATTGGGAAGAAAATTATATGGTGGACAATTGGAAGAATATCCCATTACTAGGGATGGAGTCGCTGCTGAAATCACAACAATTGTGTTGTCATTCTTTATAAGAGAAATAAACAACGGAAAATGTGCCTTGTTAGCTAGGCAAGGTCGTCAACCACGAGGAAAAAATACCATTTTTGAAGGAAGGAGATATCTCTTGGAAAAACAATCCGCAAACGGATTTAGAATAAGGAGAAGGCAAGTGGGTAAATAATTTCCACCGTAATAGTCAAGGTATGCACGAGGAAAATAAGGTGAAGAATTTTGCAAATAGACAAAATGATTGAAAATCCAATGAGAGAAAACATATGATTTTTGAAATTGCAGGCAGGATAAAAATGCAGCTAGAAATTTGAGATCCAGTAGAACGGAAGAATGAAAAATCACCTGGAGTTTTGAAAGAAAAAGGATATTTTAAAAAAAATCATCCAGGGTTTGACAAAAATAAGGGAAAAGGTGAAAAATATGGATATTTGAAAATATTTTTGGGGAAAATGTGAGAGGAATAAAGGTAACATACGAACAATCACATCCTGCACAAACATTTATGCACATGCAACATCCCCTAAAAGGCTGACTCTAGATACATCGTTTTAAAAAAAAAGTTATAGGACCTTAATTCTAACTCTAGGTTCAGATCATCTTTGTCCAATCCAGTTATGCCGATATACCCGAATTAAAATCTGAGGTACATGGCATATAATCTCAACTCTGGTTCTAAGGTAAGGTTTTCCAACATCCTTCAGCGCCTACCGATATACTTCGGATTGTGGCCCGCGGTACATGGTAGGGGGTGTTAACCCAAATAATTGGCCCAGTTGTGAGGCTCTGTCCCGAACTAGGGTTCTGGAAGAGAGCCCAGCAACGTGAAGACCGGGTAATGATAGGTAATGGAGGTTTGAAAACTGATCACATGCAAGAAATAGATGGCTCTAAAACCTAGAGAGATAGATTTTTGAAAACTTTAAAGAAGCATACATTGTTTGCATTCAGATCCTAAATTAAGGAGAGTTGTATTTAGACCTAAGTCTATGTGAGCATGAAAATATCTCCTCAATATAGTCCTACCAAACCATGCCAAAGCTATATGCAATCAATGTCAGCTAGGTCAGAATCTAGGCTCCTAGGTTCGCATGATATCAAAAAGTAAAGAGTTGACATTTTGTGAACACAGTTTTGATGATTGAACTAAGTCAAGCACAATTTTAATCAGACAAGGACAGGTCCCATCACGGCCGCCAAACTTGTTATCGTCGCAAAAATTTTTTCGTCTTCCCTTCCCTGCGGAAGAGAAAGGAAAATGCTTTCGTGATTCAAACTTGACCGGATTTTGAAAATTGTTTTGAAATACTCGCCTCCATTTTGAAAATTGCAGGAAAATCCATGGGATGGGGCTCGACCTATCGGTACGAGGTTCGACCGTTCATGCCGCCTTTAACAGGGGTAATCGAACCAAGGACCAAAATTGTGCTTGACTTAGTAAAATTATCAAAATTGTGTTCTATCCTAAATGCACAGATAATTTAGGCATGTGCTATGAAATTTCGTAAAATGCAAGTTGGAAAACATGATGTATGCTCAGAAAATACTTTGAAGTTGGAAAATATTCCTCAGAAAAAAGATGGAAATCAATCACTCAAAAAACTCTGACGAAAGGGTTTTGAAATCACGAGAAAGTTCATAAAGGTGTGGGAAAATCATGAATGGATGAAAATCCTGGGAAAATGGAGAGAATTCTTGAGAAAAGGGGTATATCTTTGAAGAGAAAATGCTTGTCAGAAAACTTCAAGTTTTGAAAGCTTTTTTTTTTTTTGGAAAATGGTTGAGATTCATTGAAAAATTCCTTGGAGAAGGAGAATTGAAATTCGGAAAACTGAAATCCGGAGAATTTTAGCCTTAAAAGACTTGAAAATCGATTTTGATCTTTGAGAAAGGTGAGAGACTTCTTTGGAAAATCTTGAGAAAATAACCTTTTCTATGGAAAATTGTGGAAAAACTTGACTTGGGAAAACCGATTTTGAAAAATTCTCAGAGTTTCTTGAGAAATCGATTTTCTTGAGAATGAAATTTTCTTAAGAAAATCTTGAGAAAACCAATGATTTCATGATGCAAATGATATGAGTGAATGAATGCACTTTGAGAAGGTTTTTTGAGAGATTTTGTTGGAAAATGTGTATTAAGCCAAAGTAAATCCTTCACATATTCTGACTGTAGCCATGAACATGTTCAGAGTTTAATTGACTTAATTCACAATATTTTGCAAAATTGGAAATATGATGTGCATTTTAAGATATCCTAAGAGTGTAGGCTCAATGTGACTGGTAGAGAGATGATGGATCTGGGTCTTGTCCATATTCCGACTAGGGCCGTAAATATGGACTCCACCGAGTTCATCAACTCCCTAAGAGTTGGTGCATGTGCCATTCGTGTACATCCATAGTGCTTTTGAAATAAAATGCAAGAATCACATAAACAGGATATTGCAGGAATTTAAACTATATGATATGCATCCTTGTCTAAGCAGAAAAAGTAAATATTATTCCAAATTTAATTATTACATCTCTGTCATAAAGCAAAATGAATAAAAGAAGTATAGAATAAAAATAGTCAGCATCCTCCAGATTTCTCTGCAAATGAGATTTGAGACAAGGAATACAATATGCAGAGAAGAGGTTGAAAGTCCTATGTTGATGATGATATACAGGGGATTACATATGAACTATAACAAAAATGCACTATTTAATGACAATGTAGTGAACAGGACATGTATGAAAATATCTAAAGGCCATACTTGGGCTAAACAAGGAACATATGCATGTAAGTGTCTAAATGCTCATGATATGGGATGAAAATAACTGTTGTATCTAATGTAGTATGAGAAAATGTAGGCCTAAGTACAAAAGGGGATGATGACACTGGAGAAGAAACATATACAATGGGACTAGTGAAATGAATGCAAATGAATAATAACTTGTAGGTCATATAATAGGATTAATGAATGAAATAAAAAAAAATGAAATGGTGACAGATCAATAAATGCAGAGAATATGATGAATAAAAGAAAATGAACTTCCCAATGTGCAGGAATTATACCTAAGCTGGTGGTACGTACATGTTAGATGGAACTAGAGTACAGGTGCCGAATATTTAGAATTACAGAGCTGAATAAAGTCATATTGAGTATCATTAGATGAAGATGTAAGCTGGGTCAGCATGCAAACACCTACAGAAATTTGGATATAACAAAAAAAATCAAGGATAAATGAAGTGTTGTGTTTGGATGGATGCAATGTAAGCTTTTATACCACCTGAGTATATACATAGAATTATCTCTACCTAAAAGTATATGGTAATATTCTTTTAAGTAAACATGTGAAAGAAAATGTATAGGGAAATATGGATATCATTATAGTTGAGAGTACACCTAATGATAAAATTTATATGTATTATGTACAGGTACCATTCATAACGATATACTGGACTCATACAGATGAGCTATGGAAGACAGTAACAGGTGACCCTGCTTGACGATTTTCCATGGAGTCCATGGGCAATGGTAATATCACCCTGCAACCGCCAATATGGTGATTGATATTTGACACGCAGAAGCTGTTTTAGGACAAATATGGAACATGCACAGAACGTACCTAAACACTTACAACCACTATGCTGAACATGAATAATGACCCATCTTATACCTAGAGAGCATCTACCCGACATACAAGAATATGAGAGATCATCTTATAAGGGGACAACATGTAGTTATATCTAAGTCATGAATTCCAGCCCTCCAACAACTGGGAATCTCAGCTCCAATGAAAAGCGTATGGAACAGTTAATTACAGCAAGCAACTTAAACACATTCCAAAAAAAAAAAAACATCCAGAACTACTAAAACGTGGTCTACAAGCAATTATGGCAATTTCTTAACAAAAAAAAAAACATCTCATCCTGGAATAAGTAAAGATTGACATTAGCAGAGATGTTTTCATGTCTTGGATTAGTTCCCAAAAGGAGAGAATCTGTGCAATGCAAGTTGGAAAACATGATGTATGCTCAGAAAATACTTTGGAGTTGGAAAATATTCCTCAGGAAAAAGATGGAAATCAATCACTCAGGAAACTCTGACGAAAGGGTTTTGAAATCACGAGAAAGTTCATAAAGGTGTGGGAAAATCATGAATGGATGAAAATTCTAGGAAAATGGAGAGAATTCTTGAGAAAAGGGGTATATCTTTGAAGAGAAAATGCTTGTCAGAAAACTTCAAGTTTTGAAAGTTTTTTTTTTTTTTGGAAAATGGTTGAGATTCATTGGAAAATTCCTTGGAGATGGAGAATTGAAATTCGGAAAACTGAAATCCTGAGAATTTTAGCCTTGAAAGACTTGAAAATCGATTTTGATCTTTGAGAAAGGTGAGAGACTTCTTTGGAAAATCTTGAGAAAATAACCTTTTCTATGGAAATTTGTGGAAAAACTTGACTTGGGAAAACCGATTTTGAAAAATTCTCAGAGTTTCTTGAGAAATCGATTTTCTTGAGAATGAAATTTTCTTAAGAAAATCTTGAGAAAACCAATGATTTCATGATGCAAATGATATGAGTGAATGAATGCACTTTGAGAAAGTTTTTTGAGAGATTTTGTTGGAAAATGTGTATTAAGCCAAAGTAAATCCTTCACATATTCTGACTGTAGCCATGAACATGTTCAGAGTTTAATTGACTTAATTCACAATATTTTGCAAAATTGGAAATATGATGTGCATTTTAAGATATCCTAAGAGTGTAGGCTCAAAGTGACTGGTAGAGAGATGATGGATCCGGGTCTCGTCCATATTCCGACTATGGCCGTAAATATGGACTCCACCGAGTTCATCAACTCCCTAAGAGTTGGTGCATGTGCCATTCGTGTACATCCATAGTGCTTTTGAAATAAAATGCATGAATCACATAAAAAGGATATTACAGGAATTTAAACTATATGATATGCATCCTAGTCTTAGCAGAAAAAGTAAATATTATTCCAAATTGAATTATTACATCTCTGTCATAAAGCAAAATGAATAAAAGAAGTATAGAATTAAAATAGTCAGCATCCTCCAGATTTCCTTGCAAATGAGATTTGAGACAAGGAATACGATATGCAGAGAAGAGGTTGAAAGTCCTATGTTGATGACGATATACAGGGGATTACATATGAACTATAACGAAAATGCACTATTTAATGACAATGTAGTGAACAGGACATGTATGAAAATATCTAAAGGCCATACTTTGGCTAAACAAGGAACATATGCATGTAAGTGTCTAAATGCTCATGATATGGGATGAAAATAACTGTTGTATCTAATGTAGTATGAGAAAATGTTGGCCTAAGTACAAAAGGGGATGATGACACTGGAGAAGAAAAATATACAATGGGACTAGTGGAATGAATGCAAATGAATAATAACTTGTAGGTCATATAATAGGATTAATGAATGAAATAAAAAAAGTGAAATGGTGACAGACCAATAAATGCAGAGAATATGCTGAATAAAAGAAAATGAACTTCCCAATGTGCAGGAATTATACCTAAGTTGGTGGTACGTACATGCCAGATGGAACTAGAGTAAAGGTGCCGAATACTTAGAATTACAGAGCTGAATAAAGTCATATTGAGAATCATTAGATGAAGAAGTAAGCTGGGTCAGCATGCAAACGCCTACAAAAATTTGGATATAACACAGAAAATTAGGGATAAATGAAGTGTTGTGTGTGGATGGATGCAGTGTAAGCTTTCATATCACCTGAGTATATACATAGAATTATCTCTACCTAAAAGTATATGGTAATATTCTTTTAAGTAAACATGTGATAGAAAATGTATAGGTAAATATGGATATCATTATAGTTGAGAGTACACCTAATGATAAAATTTATATGTATTATGTACAGGTACCATTCATAACGATATGTTGGACTCATACAGATGAGCTATGGAAGACAGTAACAGGTGACCCTGCTTGACGATTTTCCATGGAGTCCATGGGCAATGGTAATATCACCCTGCAACCGCCAATATGGTGATTGATATTTGATACGCAGAAGCTGTTTTAGGACAAATATGGAACATGCACAGAACGTACCTAAACACTTACAACCACTATGCTGAACATGAATAATGACCCATCTTATACCTAGAGAGCATCTACCCGACATACAAGAATATGAGAGATCATCTTATAAGGGGACAACATGTTGTAGTTATATCTAAGTCATGAATTCCAGCCCTCCAACAACTGGGAATCTCAGCTCCAATGAAAAGCGTATGGAACAGTTAATTACAGCAAGCAACTTAAACACATTCCAAAAAAAAAAATACATCCAGAACTACTAAAACGTGATCTACAAGCAATTATGGCAATTTCTTAACAAAAAAAACAAACATCTCATCCTGGAATAAGTAAAGATTGACATTAGCAGAGATGTTTTCATGTCTTGGATTAGTTCCCAAAAGGAGAGAATCTGTGCAATGCAAGTTGGAAAACATGATGTATGCTCAGAAAATACTTTGGAGTTGGAAAATATTCCTCAGGAAAAAGATGGAAATCAATCACTCAGGAAACTCTGACGAAAGGGTTTTGAAATCACGAGAAAGTTCATAAAGGTGTGGGAAAATCATGAATGGATGAAAATTCTGGGAAAATGGAGAGAATTCTTGAGAAAAGGGGTATATCTTTGAAGAGAAAATGCTTGTCAGAAAACTTCAAGTTTTGAAAGTTTTTTTTTTTTGGAAAATGGTTGAGATTCATTGGAAAATTCCTTGGAGAAGGAGAATTGAAATTCGGGAAACTGAAATCCTGAGAATTTTAGCCTTGAAAGACTTGAAAATCGATTTTGATCTTTGAGAAAGGTGAGAGACTTCTTTGGAAAATCTTGAGAAAATAACCTTTTCTGTGGAAAATTGTTAAAAAACTTGACTCGGGAAAACCGATTTTAAAAATTCTTAGAGTTTCTTGAGAAATCGATTTTCTTGAGAATGAAATTTTCTTAAGAAAATCTTGAGAAAACCAATGATTTCATGATGCAAATGATATGAGTGAATGAATGCACTTTGAGAAGGTTTTTTGAGAGATTTTGTTGGAAAATGTGTATTAAGCCAAAGTAAATCCTTCACATATTCTGACTGTAGCCATGAACATGTTCAGAGTTTAATTGACTTAATTCACAATATTTTGCAAAATTGGAAATATGATGTGCATTTTAAGATAGCCTAAGAGTGTAGGCTCAATGTGACTGGTAGAGAGATGATGGATCTGGGTCTCGTCCATATTCCGACTATGGCCGTAAATATGGACTCCACCGAGTTCATCAACTCCCTAAGAGTTGGTGCATGTGCCATTCGTGTACATCCATAGTGCTTTTGAAATAAAATGCATGAATCACATAAACAAGATATTGCAGGAATTTAAACTATATGATATGCATCCTAGTCTAAGCAGAAAAAGTAAATATTATTCCAAATTGAATTATTACATCTCTGTCATAAAGCAAAATGAATAAAAGAAGTATAGAATTAAAATAGTCAGCATCCTCCAGATTTCCCTGCAAATGAGATTTGAGACAAGGAATACGATATGCAGAGAAGAGGTTGAAAGTCCTATGTTGATGACGATATACAGGGGATTACATATGAACTATAACAAAAATACACTATTTAATGACAATGTAGTGAACAGGACATGTATGAAAATATCTAAAGGCCATACTTGGGCTAAACAAGGAACATATGCGTGTAAGTGTCTAAATGCTCATGATATGGGATGAAAATAACTGTTGTATCTAATGTAGTATGAGAAAATGTAGGCCTAAGTACAAAAGGGGATGATGACACTGGAGAAGAAAAATATACATTGGGACTAGTGGAATGAATGCAAATGAATAATAACTTGTAGGTCATATAATAGGATTAATGAATGAAATAAAAAAAGTGAAATGGTGACAGACCAATAAATTCAGAGAATATGCTAAATAAAAGAAAATAAACTTCCCAATGTGCAGGAATTATACCTAAGCTGGTGGTACGTACATGCCAGATGGAACTAGAGTACAGGTGCCGAATATTTAGAATTACAGAGCTGAATAAAGTCATATTGAGAATCATTAGATGAAGATGTAAGCTGGGTCAGCATGCAAACACCCACAAAAATTTGGATATAACACAGAAAATCAGGGATAAATGAAGTGTTGTGTGTGGATGGATGCAGTGTAAGCTTTCATATCACCTGAGTATATACATAGAATTATCTCTACCTAAAAGTATATGGTAATATTCTTTTAAGTAAACATGTGATAGAAAATGTATAGGGAAATATGGATATCATTATAGTTGAGAGTACACCTAATGATAAAATTTATATGTATTATGTACAGGTACCATTCATAACGATATGTTGGACTCATACAGATGAGCTATGGAAGACAGTAACAGGTGACCCTGCTTGACGATTTTCCATGGAGTCCATGAGCAATGGTAATATCACCCTGCAGCCGCCAATATGGTGATTGATATTTGACACGCA
This sequence comes from Nuphar pumila, assembly GCF_984573655.1. Taxonomy (NCBI): domain Eukaryota; kingdom Viridiplantae; phylum Streptophyta; class Magnoliopsida; order Nymphaeales; family Nymphaeaceae; genus Nuphar; species Nuphar pumila. The sequence continues at coordinate 19,837,798 of NC_143257.1, read as the reverse complement.
GAAGCTGTTTTAAGACAAATATGGAACATGCACAGAACGTACCTCAACACTTACAACCACTATGCTGAACATGAATAATGACCCATCTTATACCTAGAGAGCATCTACCCGACATACAAGAATATGAGAGATCATCTTATAAGGGGACAGCATGCTGTAGTTATATCTAAGTCATGAATTCCAGCCCTCCAACAACTGGGAATCTCAACTCCAATGAAAAGCGTATGGAACAGTTAATTACAGCAAGCAACTTAAACACATTCCAAAAAAAAATACATCCAGAACTACTAAAACGTGATCTACAGGCAATTATGGCAATTTCTTAACAAAAAAAAAACATCTCATCCTGGAATAAGTAAAGATTGACATTAGCAGAGATGTTTTCATGTCTTGGATTAGTTCCCAAAAGGAGAGAATCTGTGCAATGCAGTAAAAGAAGACGATTCTTTCAAAGATCAAACAACAAAAAAAAAAATGGAACAGACACCAATCAACGAGAAAACTTTTCTCAGTATTGGGAAAGAAAAGACTGTCACACAGGTTACTTCGCTATCATCCGATTTTAACTCCCGCCCTGTTACACAAATATTGCTACATAAATGCCACAATGAGTAAGTTGGTGATGCACAAGAAGGGATCATTATCGTTACCAAAGTGTATTCCGCAGACTGACAGGTGAATGGCAATATGGATATACTTGTAATGACGACCAAAAATAAAATTCAGATGCCTATACTGATGGATAGGGAAATGGAAGCAAAATAAGCTGGGCTGGATGTTAATTCCCTCGTTAAGAACACTATTTGCTGTATGATAAGCTTTGTAGGCTATCATTTTATTCCATTGTATATAGGTATTTTCAGCAAAACCCATGTAACTCTGTGAAAACAGATGACATACCAAAGTTTTCAAAACTAACTTAAAATAAGAAAATCATATGATGATGATAAGGTTGACATAGCTGACGCCTTAAGTCTCCGTTGCTGCGTTTACAAAGACTGATAACTGAAATTTACTCTAAAAAGAAATCATGTAACAGACTGGGTTAGAAAAACACATGAAAGCCTTGAACTGAAATGAAGAGACCACTTTGAAAAACTCATGATACCGTAGTGAACCATGCAAGAGTTTTGAAATAAGGATTCGATGGAGCCATGATCTTTAGAACTGAATTGAGAATGCCATTGAGGGACATTATCACTTCTTAATGAACTGACTAAACCGAAATGTAAACTGCATCAACCATTGAAACGGGTTTACAAGGCATATGACATGAGTCTGAGATCTAATTCTTGTAGATGCAGAGTAAAACAGAGAGAAGAAAGGAAAGGGCCTTTACCTTGGCTCAATGGAGGTTGACGATGGCGTCTCCTTCGAGATGAGTCCGGCTTCAATAAGGGAAGGAAGGATCACACACACTCCTCGGTTACTCCTTGGGCCTTCCTTTTGCTGTCTGATAGAAGAAGACAGTTATCCTCAACCAGGAAAAATGGAGGGATCCGGTAATCCCTGCTGAAGAAGAGAGTGGAAAGGGGAAAATGCAGCTTTTCTGACTTCCTTGGTTCCTTCGTTGGGTGATGATGGAAGCAATCTGTGAGGTGATTCACTAGAAAGGGGGATCGAATCTTCAGGGGGGATCAGAGGGATTTTGCCAAAAGGATCTCCAAAAGCTCTCTCCTACTAGCCGAGAGGGGAAGCCGTGAAGAGGGGGGCGCTGAGGAGTTAGGGGAAAAAGAAAAAAGGTCCTTATTTTGGGTGGCCTAAGCCCCCTTTTAAAAAAAAAATATTCATCCTTTCAGCCAAAGGATCGGGACCTTTGAATTTCAATTTTGAAAGGTTTTGATAAACTTAATAAAAACTAACTTTTGAAAAATTTTAAAATTGTCTCCATTTGGGAGGGGGCGGCTCTCAGCCATTTGAACAAAACAAAAAAATTTTAGTTTATTTTACCTAATGTTTAGGTAAAGTAAACAGTCTTTTTAGGAAGATTCGGTTGTGGCACCTTTTAGGGCTATTTAAGAAAACGAGTGAAGGAGAAATAAATAAAAAATGATAAAGTAAACAAAAAAATGGGTATTTCAGGGTGATGCCACCTCATCCTGTTTTGAACTCTTTTGAGAATAAAATCTTTAGTGAGGTGCCACCTATGCGTGGGCCCACTAATTTTTTTTTTGTTTAAAATTTAAAATAAAAAGATTTTTATAAATCAGTGCCACTTCCAGATGGGCACTGTTTTAAAAATAAGAGAAAATTTTGAGAATTTGAGTGTGACACCATCTCATGGTGGGTCCCACGTCACTTATTTGAAATCAAAGCCAAGTGAGATTTTTGGAATTTTCGTAATAGTAGGTTGGTTTTAGAAAACGCGAAGAAAAATTTGGCTTGATTAGAAGAAAATGGTTCTTTAGGGCAAAATTTTGAAAGAAGTAGTGAAATTTGGAGCCTTTTTGTAAAAGTTTGAAATAAGGTCTTATGAATTTTGAAATTGTGTCCCCCTCTTTTCAACTGACGAGATTTTTGAAAATCAATGTCCAAAACTATCAAGATCGTTTTCTTGAGAAGACTTTTTGTAATTCGGGGTCCTGGGGGTAAAATGAGAAGAATTGGTAATTTTAAAAACCCAGGAGTTTGAAATTAATTTTGAAATATTTAAAACTCGAATCTGAATTGACATTTTTGAAAATCAGGAGTTCCGGATCTCAAAATGATATGCTGTGCAGTGAAATGATATGAAATGATATGAAATGTTCATGCAATGCTATGCAAAGACATGTTCTACAAAATTGCCACTCTGAATTTGAATTTGAAAATTCTGACTTCTGGTTAAGCAAGAGATTTTGAAAATTTGCAGTTTGAAGATGTCTCTGAGTCTAAGTAGATAAGCTTTGAGACTCAACACTGAAATTTTAGACTTTCTGCAAGGTTCTATTTCAGAAAATGACCATTTTGCTCTTCATCGACTTCGGAGAACCAGAATGTAATGATTGATGGATATATCAGGAAGGTGAGTGAAAATTTGGGGTGTTTACACTCGGGTTTTTCCTTTTTATATGACATTTGAAGTTTCGAGTTCCGACTCGGACTTCCTATCGGATTCAACATTTGTGTTGGAACCGATCGTTCCGTTGAAGATTCGAGTTTTCAAACTCAGGTTTTCCTTTTTTTTATTATTTTTAAAGATTCGGGTTTCGACTCGAGTTTTTCCTTTTTATATGACATTTGAAGTTTCGAGTTCTGACTCGGACTTCCTATCGGATTCAACATTCGTGTTGGAACCGATCATTCCGTTGAAGATTCAAGTTTTCAAACTCGGGTTTTCCTTTTTTTATTATTTTTAAAGATCCGGGTTCCGACTCGGGTTTTCCTTTTTATATGGCATTTGAAGTTTCAAGTTTCGACTCGGACTTCCTATCGAATTCAACATTTGTGTTGGAACCGATCGTTCCGTTGAAGATTCGAGTTTTCAAACTCGGGTTTTTCTTTTTTTATTATTTAAAAGATCTAGGTTCCGACTCGGGTTTTCCTTTTTATATTACATTTGAAGTTTCGAGTTCTGACTTGGACTTCCTATCGGATTCAACATTCGTGTTGGAACTGATCGTTCCGTTGAAGATTCAAGTTTTCAAAGTCGGGTTTTTCTTTTTTTATTATTTTTAAAGATCTGGGTTCCGACTCGGGTTTTTCCTTTTTATATGACATTTGAAGTTTTGAGTTCCAACTCGGACTTCCTATCGGATTCAACATTCATGTTGGAACCGATTGTTCCGTTGAAGATTCGAGTTTTCAAACTCGGGTTTTCCTTTTTTTATTATTTTTAAAGATCCGGGTTCCGACTCGGGTTTTCCTTTTTATATGGCATTTGAAGTTTCGAGTTCCGACTCGGACTTCCTATCAGATTCAACATTCGTGTTGGAACCGATCGTTCCATTGAAGATTCGAGTTTTCAAACTCGGGTTTTCTTTGTTTTATTATTTTAAAGATCCGGGTTCTGACTCGGCTTTTCCTTTTTATATGACATTTGAAGTTTCGAGTTTCGACTCGGACTTCCCATCGGATTCAACTTTCGTGTTGGAACCGATCGTTCTATTGAAGATTCGAGTTTTCAAACTCGGGTTTTCCTTTTTTTATTATTTTTAAAGATCCGGGTTCCGACTCGGGTTTTCCTTTTTATATGGCATTTAAAGTTTCGAGTTCCGACTCGGACTTCCTATCCGATTCAACATTCGTGTTGGAACCGATCGTTTCGTTGAAGATTCGAGTTTTCAAACTCAGGTTTTCCATTTTTTATTATTTTTAAAGATCCAGGTTCCGACTCGAGTTTTACTTTTTATATGGCATTTGAAGTTTCGAGTTCCGACTCAGACTTCCTATCAGATTCAACATTCGTGTTGGAACCGATCGTTCTGTTGAAGATTCGAGTTTTCAAACTCGGGTTTTCCTTTTTTTATTATTTTTAAAGATCCGGGTTCCGACTCGGGTTTTCCTTTTTATATGGCATTTGAAGTTTCGAGTTCCGACTCAGACTTCCTATCGGATTCAACATTCTGGTTGGAACTGATCGTTTCATTAAAGATTCGAGTTTTCAAACTCGAGTTTTCCTTTTTTAATATTATTTTAAAGATCCGGGTTCCGACTCAGGTTTTTGCTTTTTATATGGCATCTGAAGTTCCGAGTTCCGACTCGGATTTCCTATCGGATTCAACACTCGTGTTGGAACCGATCGTTCTGTCAAGAATTCGAGTTCTCAAGCTCGATTCTCACTCATTCTTTTATTTTGAAAAACTAGGTCCGACTCAGATTTTCGCTTTTATATATTCTTATTTTCTTGAGTTCCGATTCAAATTTCCCCTGTTGATCCAATGCTCGTATTGGACCAAAAATTTCTCCTTGCTTTCCCTTTTAGGTTAAGGGACAAACCTGAACTTCCCCTTCAGGATAAGGGATAATCCTGAAACACCGATAATCATTCTTGCTTAAATTCTCAAGTATTTTCGAATGTCGGTCTCGTTTTCAACTCTCCATTCGAAAACCAGTGCTCATACTGGTATGCATTTTCGAAAACCAATGCTTGTACTGGTATGCACCTTCGAAAACCCATTGCTCGTGTTGGCGTGCATTTTGAAAACCCAGTGCTTGTGCTGGTGTGCATTTTCAAAAACCCAACGCTCGTACTGGGGCATTTTTCGAAATCCAACGCTCGTACTATTATATTTTTCAAAACCCAACGCTCGTGCTGGTACATCTTCAAATCCAGTGCTCGTGCTGGTACATCTAGCGCTCGTGCTAGTGTCTGGCTGACTGATCAGTTAGCCCCCCTCGGTTCAGTCTTTGTACTAACCAATCATCATCATTCAAGCTCTAAATTCTCAATTTCGACCTTCGGGTCATCATTTTATCAAAAAATCAATCATTTTTCTCTTGTGAAGGACCCCCTTCAGAGAGAGTTCGAGGGGAGCTCATTCCTTTTGCATGCAACCATCTTTCGTTCACAAGAACCCTTTTCCAGGAAGAGTTTGAAGGGACTCGTTTTCTTCGCAAACAATTTGCAAAACAATAACCAACTTTACACAAAAGAACTCTACTCTTTTTTTTTTAGGGAGAGCTTCGACGAAAGCTCGTTTTTTTTTGTGGCCCCCATTTTTCTCATCTTTGGCCAACCCCTTCACAGAGAACCCTCTTCTAGGGAGAGTGTGATGGACTCGTTCCTCTGTGATACTTTCTCAACTTTGTTTTTCGGCCGCCTTTCCATAAAAGAAGCCTAGAGATAGGGAGTTTTGACGAAAACTTAATTTCTCTTCGAAAGTTTCGTTTTGCAAACACCTCTTTGGGGAAGAGAGGAGTATTTCCAACTTCCCATTCAGGTAAGGGCTAAGCCTGAGTCTCTCTTTTTAGGGAAAAAGAGAGGAGAATTTTGTCACGGACGTGTCGAATCGATATCAAGCAATTACTCTCATCAATGATCTCTAGAATATTTTGCCAATTTGCTATCAAAAGTCATTGTTGATCTCAAAGTTTTCATCATAAAAGAATTACCTCAAACTACCTTTAGTATTATTTCTGAAAGAGCAAGATTTTTGCGAAATAAGAACTGAATTCAAGCTTTTTCTGTTGGTCAACCAAGTGGTTGAAGAAAAATCTTCGATATGACTGGCAAAGGAAAAATTTAATGATGTTGAAAATCCATGAGCGAATTGATATTGATCATAGCTATAGCACATTCTTAAAGGTCATTTTTTTTTGGCAGTAAGACAGTGGAAATATCCTGGGCAGTAAAAAAGAACCTACCCAATCCATATCTCCTCAGTCATTTAAGCTGTAATCAAATATCCGCAAAAGGGATCTCTCAATTGTCGTCAAGATGAAGACGAATTATGCGAGCTAGATCTCCGGGGCCAAAGAAGATTTAGATCATCTCCGAGATGAAGGAGTTTGTGAAGGATCCTTCCAGGGAAAGTTCAGATCGCCGTCGAGATGAAGGTGAGTGTGATGGACCTACCGACAAACCCTAAAAGATATTTGATTTCTGCTATCATCTAGAGATTTTGACCAATGAACCAATATCATCAACCTAATTCCTGAGAAAGAAAAAAGAAGGATCAGAACATCTCCAAGATGAGGGAGTTTGTGACGTACCCTTCTCCGAAAAGAGAGAAAAGTCAGGACATCTCCAAAATAAAGGATGATGTAAAAAGCCCAAGAAAGCTCCATAGTTCAAAAGAGTGCAAAAAGATCATTATGGGAAATGCCCAGGATATCAAACTACCCAAAAACTACCAGGAATCATCTTTATCTATGTGAAATTCTTTTATCAATGTCTTCTCACGCAATTGCTTTTATGAAGCTAAGAATGTTTTCTTTCCTTTCATATCAAAGAAATTGATATCTTCCTTGAAGAAACTCAACAGCAACAAATTTGAATTTGATTTTTGATTCTGCAGAGTTAGCCCAATTGGAGTTAATACTCTAGGTAGAAAGAGGTGACATTCTCACACATATGCACAAATTCAATCATCTTGGATCAACTACAATTTTTGAAATCTTATTGGCAATATTTTCTCATTTTCCCAACATGAAGCAAAAACTCAATGTTCGTTTTGACATATCTTGACATCATTCCTCCTTAGGACTGAAAAGTCCTTTCCTTCCGCCTGATCTGAGCGCTCTCAGATTCGCACACTTCCTTGTGTTCCCCACTGTCCAACCATAGACAGTTCCCGCTCAGGATAAGGGTTAAACCTGAACTTTTTGCAAAAGGTCTGTTATTGTCAAAAGCTATTTTTCAGTCTCAGCAATGAGGCGCCCAAGAACAACCCCTTTTCAAGCTTTAGGGACCCCCATTTTTCCTTTTGCAAGAACCCCTCTTGGACTTGTTGTGCAAAGTCTGTAGGCCCATTGCAGTTTCCTCACTCCTCGAGGATCCTGTATCCATTCAGACTAAGGATTAAACTTGTTACCTCGCTCCTCGAGGTATAACCCAAAACCTTCTGCGAGAGGTCGTCTGTTTTTAGAAAGCTGATTTAGTCTCAGCAATGAGACGCCCAGATCATCCCCTTTCCAAGCTTTAGGGAATCCCTTGTTTTCCTCTTCTCGCAAATCCCTCCTGGATTTGTTCGTCCAAACCCCGAAGGTCCCATCATGGTTTCTTCATTTGAGGATTCCATATGGTCGTCCCTTTCAGGTTAAGGGTTAAGCCTGAACCTCGCTCCGTGAGGTATCCTTCCATTCAGGTCATGGTTAAACCTGAGTCTCATTCTATCCTTTCTAGTCCCACCACGGTTTCTTCATTTGAGGACTTCGTGCGATTCCCCCCACTCAAGTCAAGGGTTAAACCTGAATCTCGCTTTGGCGATGCATTCATTATCCCATCACAGTTTCCCGCTCTTCCAGGATCCTGTATCCATTCAGGCTAAGGATTAAACCTGTTATTTCGCTCCTCAAGGTATAACCCAAAACCTTCTGCGAGAGGTCATCTGTTTTTAGAAAGCTGATTTAGTCTAAGCAATGAGACGCCCCAGATCATCCATTTTCCAAGCTTTAGGGAATCTCTTGTTTTCTCTTCTCGCAAACCCTATTTGGATTTGTTCGTCCAAATTCCGAAGGTCCCATTATGGTTTCTTCATCCGAGGATTTTGTATGGTCGTCCCTTTCAGGATAAGGGTTAAGCCTGAACCTCGTTCCACGAGGTACCTTCCATTCAGGTTTGGGTTAAACCTGAACCTCGTTTCGACGAGGTAATCCTTCTATCCCATCATGGTTTTTCCTCCCAAGGAAATCCATACTCTCTATACATCCATCCAGGAAAGGATCATGCTTGAGTTTCATCTCACGAGGCATTTCTCTCAGAAATGTCCCATCGAGGTCCACTTATATTCCTTTCCCCATCCAAATTATCTTGATATATCTTTGTCCCATCCAGGTTAAGGGCTAAACCTGACTCATTCCATAAGATTGATCTTGTCTCACCCATGAGACTTGATCAAAATGCTTATCTTTCATCATTTCGGGACCTTCATCCAAAGTCCCGTCACAATTTCCTCATCTCTATCATTCAGTCATATCATTGTCGAGGATTTCGTCTCCCCCAAGCCATTCAGGACAAGGCTTTAAGCCTGAAAAGCCTTAATTCTTCCACACCCAGTTCAGATCTGCTGACTGGGGCATTTTTTTCAAAATTTGGAGTGTTATCTTTGCCACTAAGCTTAGCTTTTTACCGACTTAGTAGCAAAGAGGGGCATCTGTGAACACCCCAATTTTTTCAAAAATTTGTAAATATCCTCTTCTTGCTCTTTATTTTCATTTTTTGGGTAATTGAGTCACTTTTAAATCTAAATTCCATTTTATTTCTCAAGTTTTCTGAAACTAAATTCATGATATATATTTGACTCGATTCCAGATCCAAATCCAGTGTTTTAAATCCGTATTTCCTCAAAATCCGGATCTAAATGTATTTTCTGAAGAAATTTCCCAAAAAATAGCCTTGAATTTTCAAAAAAAAAAATCTCTTTTTGTAAATACTTTGCAAAAATACAAAAAATAATTTTTTATCTGTCTTCTTGTAAAAACTTTAGGATTTTATTCTAAAAATACAAAAAAAATGAAAGATAACGCAAAAACCAAAAAAAATGGGAAAACTATGAGAAAAACGAATGAGTTTAAACCTTTTAAGTCAATTTTGCTAAAAAAATCATTTTAAAAATACTTTTTATGAAAAACTTTTGAAGGAGCCTCTTTTTGGAAAATCGAAAAAAAATTATAAAACCAAAGCTTCACGCATAAGCTTGGTTTTTCAGAAAACCCTCACTCTCACCTCTTCCTACAGAACCACCGAAACCCTCCATCACCATTCATCTCTCGCTCTCGAACCCCCTTCCATCGCCCTTCATCTTCAACCGTCTTCCTATTCACGAACCTTCTCCCTCCTTCTTAAAAGGGCACTCGAGGGAACCCTAAAGGCATCCATCTTCACCCCGGCACCCTCTTCCTCTCTACACCGCGCTTCACCCCAGCATCCTCTTCCCTCTCCTTCACGATCGGCTCAAAACAGCTCATTTCCTTTCGCCCTTCAGTAGATTTCAGTCTTCATCGGTCTTCCGGCTGCCAGGATCGGCTATTCATCTCATCTCCTTCATATCGAATATCCACCATTAGCTTCCCCTCCTCTTCTAGTGCTCCCTTTTCGGGTAATCGAGGAACTCTCAGCCTCTCCCCTCTGATCGGGAGAAGAAGACCAGTACTTCTAACAATACAAGTAAAGCCAGAAGGTCGGTCTCTCCTCCCAATCCTTCAGAATCTCTGCATCACTTCGGTAAATCCCCTTTCTCTCTCATCTTCTTTAATTTTCCTGTTAGTCTCTCTCCTTTTAATTTTCAATTCTGGTCCCCATTGACGCACCTCCGGTGGTGTTGGGTTGCTTGTGCAACCTCACCCACCTCTGTGCAAGAGTAACAGAGCATTTTGTTCCGACATTTCCTTTTATGTTCATTGAATTTCCTTTCGCTTCGATCAAGTATTTTTTTTCTTTTTTTTTACATCCTGTTTTCTTATTCTCATTTTTTTCCCTTTTCCCCTTTTTATCTATCGGCTATCTTTTGATTTTAAGATTTACTATCTTTCTGTTTGAATGTTTGATAAAACTTCATTCTCCAATGATTCATATACACACCCTTGCTGGATCCATCATGAATGGGGTTAGATTCATAATAAAATTCGGTTTGAGAAATTCCATTGGGGATGCAGTAAATTGTCTAGAAGTCCATGATAATCAGAACCCAGACATCGCTATTTCCAGATTTTCCCAATCTCTCTAGAAAGAGTATCTGGGGAAACAGAGGATTGTTAACGATCAGTTGTTTCGTCTTCTTGTTGCATATATTCTATCACCATGTATGAGAAAATATCTGGTAATTGGTTTATATACATTGTATTTACCTATTTATAAGTTCACTTGTGTCTGGTGGCATCACGGCACATTAGGTTGTTGGGTTGTGTTGTTTCAAGAATCATGGGTTAGCAGCATCAGGTTCATGAGAGTAATGCATGGTAGATGACTAGAATGACTCACCCTCTAAGATTCTCCAAAATTTTGATCCTGCGGTTAATGATTAGCATATGGTCCCTTGAATGGTAAAAGCTAACTGGCATATTTTAAGAAGTGATTGGGAATGTAAAGCTGAGAGTACAACCTGCAAAATCAAGTTCAAGGATGGTTACACAAATTCCTCCAGGTCAGGATCATGTTAATAAGGCCACAATAATTCCACTCCTTGGCCTTATCATCACTCAAGGAGGATGATGAACTTGCTCAACCTGTGGTGATGAAACCGGAGCTCGATATTGGATAGCAGCAGCAATTCAGCAGTAAATTACTCTCATGAGACCATCGGTTCAGTGTTACTATTGACCAAGGTGGAGGTATATGCACAAGCCGATTGTGAGAATTCTAAGAATTATCTGTCTTTAAAGCCCAGATCAGAGTTGGAGTAATATTTAATCTATGATTTGAATTTCCTGTGGAAATGAACCCAGCGTTAACTTACCTCCCCTCAGGTCACGACCTAGCTGAATGGGTTTGCTGGATATTAAAAAAAAAAAAAAGAAGGAGAATTCAATTCTCTGTATGCTTGAGCAACAAGATTTACTCCCTTGCTATGATCTACGAGGATCCCATATTTAAGGTTGATCAGCCATTTAATTCAATACATTCCTTCTGAAAGATCGGTATACATGTTTGACTCATCATAAATTTCCATTTTAGTTACTGCAAATTTCTGTTCATTTGCTAACAAAATTTCATCTACAGCAGATATTTGTAAAAAGGCCTTTTACCTTGTTACGAGGTGAGATCCAGGCATATTATGAATGATAAAACTGATTCGTTCTGATAGTTCATTAGGTCTGTTGTAAAGGCCGACATGTATAGTTGATATGATCATTGATAAAAACAGATCAGATTTGCCCTGAGGATAATTTATATTTCGACTGCTGTAAAACCTTTTTCTTTTTCTTCTTTTCTTCTTTCTCTCTTTCCCTCTTCATTTCCCATTTGTAAAGTAGATCATGTTTTATACAGTGCATGCTATGAATAGATTCATTTTATCTAAGTTAGTTACCTGTTTCCTGAATATAGTAGCAAAGCATATGCTATCAAGTATATTGAGAATGTATTTTGTTGGGGTTTATGTTATCTAGAATCAGGGGAATCAAAGTTTTAATTATGCCTCTCCATTAATGTTGGAAATTTTAATTCCATCAGCAGTGAAATACAAGAGGAAATCAGATTGAGAGAACAAAAAGAGTGGTGGTTTCACCATATCTAAAAACTTGAGACATTTTGCCTTTATCAAATGCTGGGGCCATTCCTAGAAAGTGGCTCTGACGATGGAATTCCAGGAAAGATGGAATCCTGAACTCAGTTCCTGATGGATTCTCTTATTATTCTGCAGCCTAAAAAAAAATGATGAACCTCTATTGAATTTCCTACATACGTGGTCATTACCTTTTGGGTATGACCCAACAAGGCCTCAGCTGTTGCAGCATTTCCTGCATCCATCTTCACTATCAGTATGCCCTCATCTTACACCTGCATCATCAAAGGAAGCCGATTGTGCCAGTAAAGATCTTTAGCTGTGAGGTGCTGCTGCAACAAAGAAAGACTTGTTTACGATTTCTGCAGGGATCCTGACAGCATGTTGCGATCATGGAGGATTTTGAGTGATGCATTGAAAGTGACAAGTGGGAACGTGGTTTTGCCTCTCGGCTCATCGACAATTGGTTTGGCTCATCATCAAGCATTGTTGATCAAGGTAAGTATTTTTACCTGCATCTGTTTAGGTTACTTTATTTGGTTTGGCCTAATATTGATGGCAATAATGATATTATTATGCAAAACTTTATTGAACATTCTCTGTCCAAATGAACTATCAATGAAGATTAGTTGTCATCTCCAAGTTTAGTACCACTTTTTCCATCCAGCTCTTTGGAGTTATCTATAGTCACTTCTGATTATCCATACGATGGTTTACAGATCCTTATGAATGCTTGAGAGGAAAATCTTTGATAAGGAATCTAGATGAATAAGACATTGATTGCTAGTTCCTCCCACAGTTTATGCATCTGATACTCCAACAACTTTTATTATCAATTGTAAGTGGTGTCTTTGAGGACACTTGCCTGCTGGCCGTGCAAAGGTCTTGGACCTAGGAAGAGTTCCATTTCCATGTGTATTTCATGACTCTGTGATGTCTTGGATTACCTTGAACCAAGAAACATGCAGTACCAAAACATTTCATCAAGGAGACACATTTAGTTACACAAACCTCCCTTCTGACAATTTCATTAAGGTATGCATTTCTGGCAATATAGGTTCATAATCTGTAACTCAATTTAGAACTTCTATTCTTCCTTCATGAAGTTAACAAATTGCGTTTTGGACATATGATGGATGCAGCTTGTCCATTGTACAACATCATGCACATGTACTATGCATGCATTCATGCACATTGTATCTACTATTTCTTCAGTTAATCATTTTTTTTTATTATTATTCATGGCAGACAATGAAGTTGTGTTCATTTGGATGAATCTGTTATGAAACTATATTGGGCTGTAATGTAAAATCTTGTGAATGTGAAATTAAAACAAGTGAGATGGCTTCATTTTTTGCACAGCAGCTACTCATGACACTCTGCTACATACATCTGTTAATTGTATCATGTTCTCTGTTTACTTACATTTGTAAGGCATCTAAGCACCCTTTTCAGCTCCACCCAAGGCACACCACAACACTTTATTTGGTGTCATTTCCTCCAATGATCTACACCAAGGTACCCTCTTCACAGCAACGTTGCTGCCCAGCAGCACCCTGTTACGCACTTTCAACCCATCTTATCCCCATTTTATCAATTGATATATATTTTCCTTTTTTTTCACACCCACAACCTTTGCTGTGATTGTCCAGGCCCCAATTGCAGCCAACTAGCTGTAGCTGGAATGAAGGTAGATATTTGTAGCATTTGTTAGAATCAGATTTATAAAAATATACTCGATATATATATATATATATATATATATATATATATATATATATATATATATATATACATATACCCCCATATATACATATGTATATACATAGATATGTATGTATATCATTTATCATCTTTCCATCATGTATATCTTGGCACATGAGCACGTTAACATTAACATATGTATGATATGTGCAAATTTTTCTTCTCTTTTTATACTAACCAGTTGTTTTGCAGGGAATATATGGAAGAATGTCATTTCCTGGGGGTTGTATTTTCAAAATTAAACCTTGTAATAAATTAGATCATAATGAGAATTCTTTATATTTCGAGCATTAGATTAGAATGAATGAGCATTATAAACATCATGAATTACTTGTTTTCATGCATTTTTTTCCTTTATTTCTCAAATTCTCACAAATGGCAACACGAATGGCACATCCATCATTTCGTAAAAGGTAATTAATCCTAAGTTGATGATTTACATCAATGGCCCTAGTCAGGATGTAAACAAGACTTAGTGTTTTTATCTTTTATAAAATAACACTGGATCCACACTGGACCCTCTTCAAAAATCATCATATTTTCAAAAAAAGAAAAATCTTTTATTAGAGTTTAACTTAAAATTGGCTCAAAATATATACCAATGGCCATAGTCAGGGTATATTGAGAGTTAATTTCGTTTTAAACTCTATAAAAGCACAAAAATATGTTTTATTCTTCACCTCAATTTAAATATAGATTATTATATAATACATTCAATGACCATAGTCAAGGATGTATTATATTTTCCATCTTATTTCAATTCATGTAAAGAATGAAATATGATTTTCAAAATCCAATTTCAAAATTCTTTAAATTCATTCATCATTTAGGATAGAACTGCATTATATTTTCAAAATTCCCTTCTTCAAAACTCCAAGTGATGTTGATATCTTCTTCAATCAATCTTCAATTCTTGTAAAATCCTATCCATCTTTTCATTTTTAATTCTATTTCATTTTAAATCTCAAAGTCCAATTTAACTTTGAGATTTCAAGATTCATTTTATATTCAAAATTTTCAATTCAAATCAAATTTCAAAGTTCAATTTGACTTTGAAATTCCAAATTCATCTTATATTCAAAACTCCAATCAAATTCAAGTTCAATTCAAACTTAGAAGTTCTTGATTCGTCTTCTGAATTTAAACTCCAAAAATCCATTTTAGGATCCAGAACCCCATTCTACTTTGGATCTCAGACTTCATCTTAGGATCCAGAGTCCAACTCTTCTTAGATCTCAGATTTCAGATCCTGAACCCATCTTCAGATCCAAAATCCATCTTAGGATCCAGAGTCCAACTCTATCTTGGATCTCAGATTTCAGATCCTAAACCCATCTTCAGATCCAACTCCATTTTAGGATCCAGAATCCAATATCATCTTGGATCTTAGACTTTAGATCTAGATCTATTTTAGGATCCAAAACCCAATTCTACTTTGGATCTCAGACTTCAGATCCACTCCATTCTAGGATCCAGAACCCACTTCCACTTTTGGATCTTAAACTCCAAATCCAATTCCATTTTAGGATCCAGAATCCAATTCTACTTTGGATCTCAGATTTCAGATCCAAATCCATCTCAAGATCCAGACTTCAGATTTAAGTTCCAAATTTCAAATCAAATTCTATTTTCAATTCCAAATTTCAAATTAAATTCTATTTTCAATTCCAACTTTCAAATCCAAATCCACTTTATTTCTAGATTTCAAATCTAAATCCATTTTTTAGATTTCATCTGAACTTCCTAAATCCATTTTTATTTTTAAATACCATTTGATTTTCTTAGATCCATTCTAAAATTCGAATTCAATATCACCTCAAAATTTCATCTTCTCCTAAATCCATGATTAAATTCAAAGTCCATTTCTGACTTTGAAACTTCATTTCCTTTCATTTCAAAGCTTCAAATCATTCTTTCTCAAAATCAAGATTTATGCCGCCAACTCTGATTTACTTTAAAGACTTAGAACTTCTCTGATCTATCTCAAGTTCTAAAGTTAGATTCATTCATTTCTTCACTCCCTTATCAAGTTCATCTCAAGAACACTTGGGAATTTTTTCAAAACATCTTTCAAAAAAAGCATACATCCTTGCATTGCACAAGCATGATTCTTTGTGCATTTAGATCTTTAGGATAAATTCTTAGATGATATTTAGGCAAAGCAAAAGGCATAAGTTTGATCCTTGGTTTGATTACCCATGGTAAAGGTGCCAGGAACGGTCAAACCTCGTACCGACGAGCGAATCCCGTCTCTTCATTTTTCTCGAAATATATTTCAAAACGGAGGTGAGTTATTTGATAAATTTTTTCAAATTAAGGTCAAGTGAAACCCCGCAAAAGAGTTCCTCTTCTCTTTTTCTTTCTTTTCTTTTCTCTTCTCTCTTTCTTTTCTTTCTTTTACTTTTCTCCCTTCAAAAAGGAGGAAAATAGAGGTTAGAAAAGAAAAAAATTAAGAAAAGAGATGGAAAAGAGAGAAAGATACAGAGAGGAAAATTTTTGCGATGATCACAGTTTTGGCGACCGTGATGGGACTCGTCTTCATCCGGTCGAATTTGTGCTTTTGCTTTGCTTTAAATATTATCTAAGTCTTTATCCTTCAAATGTCAGCTACATTTCCATGCGAACCTTAGGAGCCTAGACTCTGTCCTAAGCTGACATCATTGCATATAGGATCTAAGTATGGTTTGGTAGGACCATATTGAGGAGATTATTCCATGTTCACATTAGACTTAGGTCTTAAATACAACTCTCCTCAATTCTAGGGTTTGAATGCAAACAATGTATGCAAGTGTATGCTTCTTTTCATTTAAATTCTATCTCCTTAGGACTTGCATTAGAGCCTTCTGATTTTATCTGCATGTTGATCATGTTTTTGAAAACATCCCTACCTATATTGTCCCGGTCTTCACGTTGCTGGGCTGTCTCACTGAACCATAGTTCGGGAGAGAGCCTCACAACTGGACCACTTATTTGGGTTTGCGCCCCCCTACCACGTACCTAAGGGCCATAGTCCGAGGTATATCGGTAGGTGCTCAAGGATGTTGGGAAATCTTTACCTTAGAACCGGAGAATTATTTCTATGCCACGTACTTCGAGTCTCGGCTTGAGTATATCGGCATACCTTGATTGGAATTAGATGATCTGAACCACAGAGTTAGGATTAAGGTCCTACAAGCCATTTCAAATATTGCATTTAGAATCAGCCTTTAGGGAATGTTGTACGCATATCCTTGTTTGTGTGGTTTTGGTTATGCAATGTCTCTCGTGTTTTCATATATGTATATATTTATCAAACCTTTCCAAAACCCTGGGTATATTATTCAAAATTTTCCTTATCTTCAGAAACCCCAGGTGTATTTTCTTTTCTTTTTCTGATTTCTTTAAATTCTTTTCTGATCCTGCCTGCAATTTTTCCAATTTTTCAAAATTTACCATCTATTATTCTAAATATTTCTTCTACGTATCTTCTAAATCTATTTTGTCACAAAAATCTCTTTCATCAAGAGATGTCCTTTTAATCATATTCTAAATTGTTTATTTCTTCTCACTGGGAAATAATACGATTGTCGTGCCTCTCGTACGGACTCAATCCCTAGTAGTGGGATATCTCTTTGTCAATTTGATTTCTTCCTTTATCAAAGTTTCCTCCGAAATCTTTCTAAAAAGGGTCCCATTCTTCCCTACAGAGAGAGCATTTGGTATTAACGGGTGGTTCAGACTAAGATCAAAGACCGTGCCAGTTAGAAGCAAGAATTGAGAAATGGACTCTCAGAGGTTTGCAAAAAAAGGAGTTCAGGACAACCAGAATGAGATTGATCATGCTATATATCGATTGTTCAAAAAGATGATGGTTGAGATATTATCCGAGCAGGCTGAAGCTAGTTTTGGAAAAGTTCCCACCAAGGAAGAGGCACATGTCACCTTCCCAATGAGCAAGCACAACGATGGCAGTGCAAGAAGTTCTAAAGCCAGCAAGGGCAACAGCAAAGGCACTCAGGGCAATCAAAATAGCAATTCGGAGGAATCTAGAGATCAGAAGGGAAAGTTCGGCATGACCCAGGACAAACCACTTTCATCCGCTCAGCACAAGGGCAAAGGTCAGGAAAAGCCAAAGCGTAAAGATTGGAGCAGTAACCAAGATTTCACTCCTTTGGATGAGCCGCTGGATAAAATTCTCGAATACATGTTGACCAAGAGATTGGTCAGGCTCCCAAAAGCCACGAGTCCTTCCACTATCTTGGGAAAATACAAGAACCAATTCTGCAAATTCCATCGAACGACGGGACATGACATTGATCATTGCTTTGTCTTCAAAAATATTATTCAAGACTGCATTGATAAGAATCTTTTCATTGAAGACGAAGAAAAAAAGTGCCCGATCCCCATAACCAAGCATGCTCAGTCTAGCTCTCAGGAAAGGGACAACTCTCGACAAAAATCAGGCAAACCAAAGGAGACAAAACATGATGGTTGGAGTTACGATCGCGAGTTTTCCCCTTTAGGTCAGCCAGTCAAGGAGGTTCTCGAATACCTGCTCACGGAAGATATGATCAAACTTCCCAGGAGAGTTGATCCTTCGGTCACCATGGGAAAATGGAAAGAGTGTTTCTGCAAATTTCATCAAGGGGGCACGATGCAGAGCATTGCTTCGTCCTCAAAAACATCATACAGAATTTCATCGACAAAGAAATTTTGGTACCAAAGGAAGAAGGGAAGCAACCTGCAGTTCTAACCTAGACTCTTCTGGATCACTCGAAGAATTGATAAAGCCAAAGTTTCCTGCTTTCGTCTCTTTTTGTTAGTCATCTTGTAGGGGCAAGTCAGCTCAGCCTTCTATAGATCTTTTCCTTTTAAAGTTCTTGTAAATATTCAGCTTTTGTCATCAAACCTTTGCTTATCAATGAAATGTCAAGTTTTCTTTATATCTTTGATATTCAAATACTTCCTTCTTTTGCCATACTGGGGCATTTAAATTCCTGTTCTTTTTAGAATACGGGACAATCCCGACATCATTCATGAGAGAAATGATATTACCTATGAGGGTTTTTCGAAAAACATGAAAGTCTTCATAACCAAAGAGTTTAAATATTCTTTGGTCCAACCTTCTTCAAAAATCAAACCTTGTGTTGATGGGTTGTGAACCATTATCAACCCTCGTGTTGATCATGTTTTCAAAAGACGAGTTTTCAAACCCTTATCAACCCTCGTGTTGATCAAATTTTCCAAGAATGGTTTTTTTAACCCTTATCAACCCTCGTGTTGATCATATTTCAAAAAATGGGTTTCGAACCATTAACAACCCTCGTATTAATCATGTTTTCAAAAAATAGGTTTCAAACCATTATATTCAAAGATCAACCCCTGTGTTGGTCTTGTCTTCCAAGGTTGGTTTCAAATCATTATATTCAAAAAAATCAACCCTCGTGTTGATCTTATTTCCAAAATTGGTTTTGAATCGTCGTTCTCCAAATCAAATCTATTGTTGACCTTCTTTTTTTTCCAAAGGTAGGTTTTCAAACCATTGCCTTCAAAGATTGACCCTCATGATGATCTCTCATGTTTGATTTAAAGGATTGGATCTCACGCCGATCATTCTCCTAGCGGTTGGTCTTCTTCCCCAAAATGATTTCTCACTTATCTTTTAAATAAATATTTTCCTTTCAAAATCCCATATGCAGGCAGGATCAGACAAACTTTTTTTCAAAAAATCTTCTCAATTTTTCAGTTAATCTTGTTATCTTCATTAATTGCATTCATTTCATTTTCCAATTTAATCAAATTTTCATCAATTTATTATTTTTATCAATTTTTGTCAAGTTTTATCAAATTTTAAAAAAAATAAAAATAAAATTATCAAATTTTATTCTTTTACATAACCTCTTCAGGTTAAGGGATAAACCTGATGCCACTTTTCCATGAGGTATTCTTTTATTCATTTTCCCTCTCAGGTTAAGGGATAAACCTGACCCTCGTTGTCCGAGGTGTTCCCATTCAGGATAAGGGATAATCCTGAAACCCCTCGTAGGAGCAATAACGCTACCTATGAGGATTCTTTTGTAAATATAAGTTTTATCAATCTTTATTGATTTTCTAGATTTATATCAATTTCTCTTTATTAAATTTTCTTAAATTCTATTCTTGTTCCCATTCAGGATAAGGGATAATCCTGAAACCCCTCGTAGGAGCAGTAATGCTACCTATGAGGATTCTTTTGTAAAGACAATTCTTCAAATTTTTCTCGATTTTGCAAATTTTTATCAAATTTCTCTTTATTTCCCCCAAATTTTATTCTATTTTTTTAACCCCTTCAGGTTAAGGGATAAACCTGATGCCTCTTTTCCATGAGATATTCTTTTATTCATTTTCCCTCTCAGGTTAAGGGATAAACCTGACCTTCGTTGTCTGAGGTGTTCCCATTCAGAATAAGTGATAATCCTGAAACCCCTCGTAGGAGCAATAACGCTACCTATGAGGATTCTTTTGTAAATATAAGTTTTATCAATCTTTATTGATTTTCTAGATTTATATCAATTTCTCTTCATTAAATTTTCTTAAATTCTATTCTTGTCCCCATTCAGGATAAGGGATAATCCTGAAACCCCTCGTAGGAGCAGTAATGCTACCTATGAGGATTCTTTTGTAAAGACAATTCTTCAAATTTTTCTCAATTTTGTAAATTTTTATCAAATTTCTCTTTATTTCCCCTAAATTTTATTCTATTCTTTTTACCCTTTCAGATTAAGGGATAAACCTAATGCTTTTTTCTCATGAGGCATTCTTTTACCCTCTCGGGTTAAGGGAAAAACCTGACCCTTATTGTCCGAAGTGTTCCCATTCAGGATATGGGATAATTCTGAAACCCCTCGTAGGAACAATAATGCTACCTACGAGAATTCTTTTGTAAATACAAGTTTTATCAATCTTTATTGATTTTCTAGATTTATATCAATTTCCCTTCATTAAAATTTTCTTAAATTCTATTCTTGTTCCCATTCAGGATAAGGGATAATCCTGAAACCCCTCGTAAGAGCGATAACGCTACCTATGAGGATTCTTTTTCCTATTTCCCTCCATTTATTTTTCTTAAATTCTATTCTTTTTCCCATTCAAGATAAGGGATAATCCTGAAACCCCTCATAGGAGGAACAAGGCTACCTGTGAGAATTCTTTTCAAAAACAAAGTTTTCATAAATTTATTCCATTTTTCTTCACTGTTATAAATTTTATTCTTCTCCCCTCTCAGAAAAGGGGACAATCTTGAAACCCCTCATAGGAGCACCGATGTTACCCGTGAGAATTTTTTTTTAAAATAAAATTTCAAATAAATACCTTTAAATTCTTTTCCATTTTTATAAATTTTATTCTTTTTTCCTTTTAGGTTAAGGGATAAACCTGAATTATTTCTCATAAATTCCTTAATTTGCATCAAATTTTATTCTATACTCCTTCAGGATAAGGAAAAATCCTGAAGCCATCATAAATAGATTCGACTCTTAGGCCATCTTGGGTCAAGGATCTCAAATAAATCTTTCATCTTCATCGTCAGAATCTATTCATGCTTTTTGTCAATCCCTCTAAAATCCGACTCTTGGGTAGAAATTATTTCCTTCCTATCTGAGTTCCGACTCATACTTTTGTTTTTTTTTGTTTTCATTTTTGTTTTCAAGATCCGGGTTCCGACTCGGTGTTATCGTCGCAAAAAATTTCCCGTCTTCCCTTCCCTGCGGAAGAGAGAGGAAAATGCTTTCGCGATTCAAACTTGACCGGATTTTGAAAATTGTTTTGAAATACTCGCCTCCATTTTGAAAATTGTGGGAAAATCCATGGGATGGGGCTCGACCTGTCGGTACGAGGTTCGACCGTTCCTGCTGCCTTTAACAGGGATAATCGAACCAAGGACCAAAATTGTGCTTGACTTAGTAAAATTATCAAAAGTCTGTTCTATCCTAAATGCATAGATAATTCAGGCATGTGCTATGAAATTTCGTAAAATGCAAGTTGGAAAACATGATGTATGCTCAGAAAATACTTTGGAGTTGGAAAATATTCCTCAGGAAAAAGATGGAAATCAATCACTCAGAAAACTCTGACGAAAGGGTTTTGAAATCACAAGAACGTTCATAAAGGTGTGGGACAATCATGAATGGATGAAAATTCTGGGAAAATGGAGAGAATTCTTGAGAAAAGGGGTATATCTTTGAAGAGAAAATGCTTGTCAGAAAACTTCAAGTTTTGAAAGCTTTTTTTTTTTTTGGAAAATGGTTGAGATTCATTGGAAAATTCCTTGGAGAAGGAGAATTGAAATTCGGGAAACTGAAATCCTAAGAATTTTAGCCTTGAAAGACTTGAAAATCGATTTTGATCTTTGAGAAAGGTGAGAGACTTCTTTGGAAAATCTTGAGAAAATAACCTTTTCTATGGAAAATTGTGGAAAAACTTGACTTGGGAAAACCGATTTTGAAAAATTCTCAGAGTTTCTTGAGAAATCGATTTTCTTGAGAATGAAATTTTCTTAAGAAAATCTTGAGAAAACCAATGATTTCATGATGCAAATGATATGAGTGAATGAATGCACTTTGAGAAGGTTTTTTGAGAGATTTTGTTGGAAAATGTGTATTAAGCCAAAGTAAATCCTTCACATATTCTGACTGTAGCCATGAACATGTTCAGAGTTTAATTGACTTAATTCACAATATTTTGCAAAATTGGAAATATGATGTGCATTTTAAGATAGTCTAAGAGTGTAGGCTCAATGTGACTGGTAGAGAGATGATGGATCTGGGTCTCGTCCATATTCCGACTATGGCCGTAAATATAGACTCCACCGAGTTCATCAACTCCCTAAGAGTTGGTGCATGTGCCATTCGTGTACATCCATAGTGCTTTTGAAATAAAATGCATGAATCACATAAACAGGATATTGCAGGAATTTAAACTATATGATATGCATCCTAGTCTAAGCAGAAAAAGTAAATATTATTCCAAGTTGAATTATTATATCTCTGTCATAAAGCAAAATGAATAAAAGAAGTATAGAATTAAAATAGTCAGCATCCTCCATATTTCCCTGCAAATGAGATTTGAGACAAGGAATACGATATGCAGAGAAGAGGTTGAAAGTGCTATGTTAATGATGATATACAGGGGATTACATATGAACTATAACGAAAATGCACTATTTAATGATAATGTAGTGAACAGGACATGTATAAAAATATCTAAAGGCCATACTTGGGCTAAACAAGGAACATATGCATGTAAGTGTCTAAATGCTCATGATATGGGATGAAAATAACTGTTGTATCTAATGTAGTATGAGAAAATGTAGGCCTAAGTACAAACAGGGATGATGACACTGGAGAAGAAAAATATACAATGGGACTAGTGGAATGAATGCAAATGAATAATAACTTGTAGGTCATATAATAGGATTAATGAATGAAATAAAAAAAATGAAATGGTGACAAACCAATAAATGCAGAGAATATGCTGAATAAAAGAAAATGAACTTCCCAATGTGCAGGAATTATACCTAAGCTGGTGGTACGTACATGCCAGATGGAACTAGAGTAAAGGTGCCGAATATTTAGAATTACATAGCTGAATAAAGTCATATTGAGAATCATTAGATGAAGATGTAAGCTGGGTCAGCATGCAAACGCCTACAAAAATTTGGATATAACACAGAAAATTAGGGATAAATGAAGTGTTGTGTGTGGATGGATGCAGTGTAAGCTTTCATATCACCTGAGTATATACATAGAATTATCTCTACCTAAAAGTATATGGTAATATTCTTTTAAGTAAACATGTGATAGAAAATGTATAGGGAAATATGGATATCATTATAGTTGAGAGTACACCTAATGATAAAATTTATATGTATTATGTACAGGTACCATTCATAACGATATGTTGGACTCATACAGATGAGCTATGGAAGACAGTAACAGGTGACCCTGCTTGACGATTTTCCATGGAGTCCATGGGCAATGGTAATATCACCCTGCAGCCGCCAATATGGTGATTGATATTTGACACGCAGAAGCTGTTTTAGGACAAATATGGAACATGCACAGAACGTACCTAAACACTTACAACCACTATGTTGAACATGAATAATGACCCATCTTATACCTAGAGAGCATCTACCCGACATACAAGAATATGAGAGATCATCTTATAAGGGGACAGCATGTTGTAGTTATATCTAAGTCATGAATTCCAGCCCTCCAACAACTGGGAATCTCAGCTCCAATGAAAAGCGTATGGAACAGTTAATTACAGCAAGCAACTTAAACACATTCCAAAAAAAAAAATACATCCACAACTACTAAAACGTGATCTACAAGCAATTATGGCAATTTCTTAACAAAAAAAAAAACATCTCATCCTGGAATAAGTAAAGATTGACATTATAGGAGATGTTTTCATGTCTTGGATTAGTTCCCAAAAGGAGAGAATCTGTGCAATGCAGTAAAAGAAGACGATTCTTTCAAAGATCAAACAACAAAAAAAAAAAAAATGGAACAGACATCAATTAGCGAGAAAACTCTTCTCAGTATTGGGAAAGAAAAGACTATGACACAGGTTACTTCGCTTTCATCCGATTTTAACTCCTGCCCTGTTACACAAATATTACTACATAAATGCCACAATGAGTAAGTTGAAGATGCATAGAAAGGAATCATTATCGTTACCAAAGTGTATTCCTCAGACTGACAGGTGAATGCCAATATGAATATACTTGTAATGACGACCAAAAATAAAATTCAGATGCCTATACTGATGGATAGGGAAATGGAAGCAAAATAAGTTGGGCTGGATGTTAATGCCCTGGTTAAGAACACTATTTACTGTATGATAAGCTTTGTAGGCTATCATTTTATTCCATCGTATATACGTATTTTCAGCAAAACCCATGTAACTCTGTGAAAACTGATGACATACCAAAGTTTTCAAAACTAACTTAAAATAAGAAAATCATATGACGATGAGAAGGTTGACACAACTGACGCCTTAAGTCTCCGTTGCTGCATTTACAAGGACTGATAACTGAAATTTACTCTAAAAAGAAATCATGTAACAGACTGGGTTAGAAATACACATGAAAGCCTTGAACTGAAATAAAGAGACTACTTTGAAAAACTCATGATACCGTAGTGAACCATGCGAGAGTTTTGAAATAAGGATTCGATGGAGCCATGATCTTTAGAACTGAATTGAGAATGCCATTGAGGGGCATTATCACTTCTTAATGCATTGACTAAACCGAAATGTAAACCGCATCAACCATTGAAACGGGTTTACAAGGCATATGACATGAGTCTGAGATCTAATTCTTGTAGATGCAGAGTAAAACAGAGAGAAGAAAGGAAAGGGCCTTTACCTTGGCTCAATGGAGGTTGACGATGGCGTCTCCTTCGAGATGAGTCCGGCTTCAATAAGAGAAGGAAGGATCACACACACTCCTCGGTTACTTGTTATTGTCCCAAATATTTTTCCCGTCTTCCCTTCCTTGCGGAAGAGAAAAAGGAAATGTTTTCGCGATTCAAACTTGACCGGATTTTGGAAATTATTTTGAAATACTCGCCTCCGTTTTGAAAATTGCGGGAAAATCCATGGGATGGGGCTCGACCTGTCGGTACAAGGTTCGACTATTTCTGTCGCCTTTAACAGGGGTAATCGAACCAAGGACCAAAATTGTGCTTGACTTAGTTAAATCATCAAAATCGTGTTCTATCCTAAATGCACAGAGAATTCACGCATGTGCTATGAGACTTTGGGAAATGTAAGTTGGAAAACATGATGTATGCTCAGAAAACCTTTGGAGTTGAAAGATATTTCTCAGGGAAAAGGTTAATTTCTTAGTTAACTCAGATGAAAAAGGGTTTTTGAAATCACGAGAAAGCTCATAAAGATGTGGTAAAATCATGAATAGTTGAAAATCCTGGGAAAATAGAAGTGATTCTTGAGAAAAAGGTGAACATTTAAAAAGGGAAACACTTCTCAGGAAAACTCAGACTTTGAGAATTTTCTTAGAAAAATGATGGAAAATTTATAGGAAAACTCTTTGGAGAAGAAAAACTGAACTTGGGAAATTGAAATCCTGGGAATCTTACCCTTGAAATACTTGAAAATCGATTTTGATCTTTGAGAAAGGTGAGAGACTTCTTTTGAAAATCTTGAGAAAATAACCTTTTCCATGGAAAACTGTGGAAAAACTTGACTTGGGAAAACCGATTTTGGAAAATCCTCTGAGTTTCTTGAGAAATTGATTTCTTGAGAATGAAACTTTCTTAAGAAAATCACGAGAAAACCAATGATTTCATGATGCAAATAATATGAGTGAATGAATGCACTTTGAAAGATTTTCTAAGAAATTTGTTGGAAAAATATGTATTAAGTCAAAATAAATCCTTCACATATTCTGACTGTGGCCATGAATATGTTCAGAGTTTAATTGATTTAATGCACAATACTTTGAAAATATTAGAAATATGATGTGCATTTTAAGATAGCCTAAGAGTGTAGGCTCAATGTGACTGGTAGAAAGATGATGGATCTGGGTCTCGTCCATATTCCGACTAGGGCCGTAAATAGGGACTCCACCGAGTTCATCAACTTCCTAAGAGTTGGTGCACGTGTCATTCGTGTACATCCATAGTGCTTTTGAAATAATGTGCATGAATCACATAAACAGGATATTGCATAAATTCAAACTATATGATATGCATCATAGTCTAAGCAGAAAATTAAATCTCTTATTCCAAAATTTACATTATTACATCACTAAATAAATGAAATAAAAGAAATGGCAGACTTCAGCTTCTTCTTTTGAATATCCCTGCCAAACTTGAAATAAGGTTAGCTCAAATATGTGAGTTTTTCCAAGATTTTCCAATAATATTATGAAATTATTGGACTTAATTGGATATAAACTTTATTCTCATACTTCCTTGATATATGAAATGATGAAAATTCCAGAAATTCAATAGAAAATAGTTTGAAATTCGAAATGGTGGTCAAAATGACCAAAATACCCCTAATTACAAAGTTATACCTTTAAAATCAGGGTTTTTTGAAGGAAAATTTGGTAAAATTGATATTTCGAAATTCAAATTGAATCAAATGATGATGAAATGCAGTATGAGGCATGATGACATGCTGCTAAACACATTAAGACTGTAAAATCAGAATTTGACATTTTGCAATTTATCTAAAATAATGAATTTCGCTTGTTTTTTGCTTGGATCCGGGTCCCGCGGGGCCCTGTTTTGATGATATGGCTAAATCAAGCCTCAAATGAATTTTAAATTACACCAAATTCGGTATGAAGCATTTACCTGCTCTGATAAACAGCCTACAATACTAAAAATCACGAAATGATATGATTTGAATGCTAAAATTTAAAGAAAACCTTAAAATGGACGAATTTCGCCTACGGACCCGAACCAAATGCAATGCTTAATATGATAATGCAAAATTTACACCATGAAAACTTCTGATATTTGGAAGACTGCTAAAGGACCCGAAATGGAACACTTTTGGTTTTTACAGCCTCGGGATTTGAACTATGGTGAGTTCGGTAACGGACATTTGGTTCTGTCGGAGGTAAAATCGATCTAATCTAATATAAAAATGCTAAAAAATATAAAACTTCCATGGAAATTTCTGATATTGAACATAGATACTCACGACACATACAGGGACAAATTTCATGTTCATGACTTTGGCATTTGATCAACAGAAACACAGATAAAAATATAACTTTTCATGCCTAATTCAGCAGAACATACAAATGTGACAAAACAGAAGACTGACAAGCAAAATCCGAAACAGATATCATAACTATTCTAAAAATCACCAGCTTTTAGATTAAAATAGAGGACATTTCGGACATAACATTCACTTTTTACAGATTTGGATTTGAAGTAATACCCAAAGAGAACCCATCCCCTTAAGTCGATCCAAAGTCTCAAAGGCCCAAATCAGGCTCAGACACATGTCCCGCACTCTCGGATTTTTGTGAGACATTAAAAAAAATCATAAAACTCTGAGAAAATCAGGTTAAAAATGAGACATCCTCCCTAGCTCAGAACATCCTTCGGATCGAAAATCGGATCTCCCATGAGGGAGATCTTGATTTTATAAGTCGGAAATGAGTTTTTAAAATGCATCCTGGGTAACAAAACCCGACTTGCCATTTTGAATGTTTACCATGGTAAAAAAATTCAAATGATTCCAAATTTTTGGAACATTTCTAGGGACATTTTAAGGTGCATTTCATAATTTTTTTGGATTTTTTAACAAAAATTAAATGCATGAAATGACGTGTGGCCTGACTGACAAAAACAGAGAGTTACTGAAACTGAGCAGAATTGAAATAAATGTTAAATTAAACCTAATTAACTCATGAAACATGCTAAATTGACAAAATAAAATGCAAATTAAATTTAGCTAAGTGCATGAATGCTAAAAATCATCAAGGAAGTATAATTACATATTTTTATTTTTATCGTTTTATGAGAATAGCTCAATCCATTCCTCGGATGAGCTCTTTCTTCAAACGACACATGAATCAAATCATGATATTAAGAAATTAAGAGGAAAAGGGGTGTACCTTGCTTCGTTATGCAGCTTTAAAACTCTTGAAAGGGACGGCTACCAATGGCTTCATTCATCCTTCGAACCGGGCTTCGGATGATTCACCAAGATCAACCCATGCTTGAATCGAATTGGCCACTGCACGAGCAATGTAGGTACTTCACTGCACCTTCTCCATTGAGCCCAAGGGGGGCGTGAATTCCAAAGTTCAAAATCGTGTTTCCAAAAGAAGCTCCTCTAAGCTGGGCGTGGAGCCTTATTTTTATAGATATTTTGGAAAAATTTGAAATTCAAAGAGGCTTAATCTGAGCCCTCCATGTGGCGCCATCTCAGAGGGTGCCACTTGGATTTTTGAGAAAATAAAAAATGAGAATTTTGTGGGTGAGACACCTCAGCAGGGGAATTTGGAATTTTTCAAAAAGCTTGCTTGATTTTCTCTGCAGGAGGCTCCCAAATGGCGCCACCTCAGAGGGTGCTACCTGGGGTTTGAAATTCAAAATTTGCCTTTTGTAGGGAGCCCTCGGGTGGAGCCACCTCATGGTGGGCTACTTTTATTTTAAATAAAATAAAATTAAAAAATAAAGCCAAGTGGGAGCTCTGGAATGGCGCCACCTCAAAAGGTGTTTGAGATTTGAATCTAGAAGCGGTAGGAGCATGCCATGTGGCGCCACATTAGAGTGGCTCTTGACACGTGTCAGAAGAACAAGGCAGTGGGCTCAGAAGGTGCCACCTCAGAGGAGTTTGAATTCTACTTTTTCTGATGAAAGGAGATCTGGACATGTGGCAGTCTAGGATGGTTCCATACCTGACAAGTGTCAGCTTGCTGGAGGAGGTTCTTCAGATTGTGCCACCTCAGAGAGAGTTTGAAATTTAAATTTCTGCTTTTTCTAGAGGAAAGGATAGACTGACATGTGGCACCACCTCAGGGTGGCTCCACATTGACATGTGTCAGGAGGCAGGAGCTGAAGAAGCAGAAGACGCCACCTCAGAGGGGAGCTGTTTCTACTTTTTGTGATGCAGGGAGGTCTGGCCATGTGGCTCCACCTCAGGGTGGCTCCTATAATGCCATGTGGCAAGAGGGAGGAAAAGGAGGGAAAGGGACACGTGGCACCATCTCAAAAAATGAATTTAGGGAGAAGACTTCAGGATTTTCGTCACCTCAGCCTGGAGTTTGAATATTTGAATTGTTGCTTTTTCTGAAGGAGGCAGAAAATGACATGTGGCATTTGCTTTTTCTGAGAAGAGCAGAGAATGACACGTGTCACTTGCTTTTTCTGAGGAAAGCAGGGAATGACATATGGCATTAGCTTTTTCTGAGAAGAGCAAAGAATGACATGTGTCATTTGCTTTTTCTGAGAAGAGCAGAGAATGACATGTGTCATTTGCTTTTTCTGAAGGAAGCTAGAAATGACACGTGTCACTTGCTTTTCTGAGAAAAACAGAAGGTGACATGTGTCAGTCTGCTTTTTCTGAAGGAGGGAGAGATTGACATATGTCCTCTGCAGGAGACACACTTCAACTGGTGCCACCTCAGGAGAGACAAGCTTTACTTTTTCTGAACAGGACAACACATGACACGTGGCATCTCATGGTGGCCTTGGAATGACACATGGCACAGGGTGAAGATGGTGGACACTAACACGTGGCATGGAATGAAGAGGATGTCTAATGACATGTGGTGGCATCTTAAGGTAGCCCCACACTTACACTTGGCAGATAAATGGGAGGAGAGAGAAAAGACAAGTGGCGCCAATCCAGGGGACAAGGCTCCTATATTTTTGGGTTTTTCAAAATTCAGGTTTTTCAAAAGAAAAAGCATGTGTGACACCACCTCAGTGTGGGTCCCACCTTGCTTCTTTATTGAAATAAGGACAAGACAACAACCTCTTTTTTGGAATTTTCATAAAATCTGGACTAATTGGTAAAACAGAAGTTTTTGAAAAGAGTTGGCCCCTGTAGGGCGATTTTGTAAAAGAATGATAGTTGAAATAGTTTGACAAAAGGGCAAAATCTGAGGTGAAGTGATTGAAATCCATATTGAAAACTATCCAGATTGTTTTCTTGAGAAACTATTTTGAAATTTAGAGTCCTGGGGGTAAAATGGGAAGAATTGATAATTTTGAAAACCTAGGGTTTTGAAATCAATTTTGAAAAGAGTTGAAACTCGAATCTGGATTAAAAATTTTGAAATCAAGAGTTCTGGACCTCAAAATGACATGATGTGCAGTGCAGTGATATGAAATGCTCATGCAATGATATGCAATGCCATGTCTTATGTAATAGAATCTTGAACCAAGACTTGGAGATGCCTGTCTCCTGTCAGGAATAAAATTTTGAACATCTGAGCTAAAAATAGAGAAATTTTGAGAGTTCCAGATGAAATTTAGACTTTTGCAAGGTCCAGGCTCAGAAAATAACCATTTTGCCCTCCAACGATTTCAGAGGCTGGATGTTGATGCTTGGTGGAAATGTTGGAGAGCTGAATGAAAATTTGGGGTGTTTAATGATGCCCCTCTTTGCTACTAAGCCGGCTTGTGGCTGAGCTTAGTGGCAAAGAAAACACTCCAAATTTGGGCTATATATATAAAAAAATGCCTCAGTTAGAAGGATCTGACTGGGTATGAGGGGAAATTAGCCCGGTGATCATGGTAGATATGAAATGGAGAATGAAGAGGAAAGATTTGCTCTATGAGAGCGAAGTTCAGGTTTTTGCCCTTATCCTTGATGGGACAGAAATACCTCGCATGGAACGAAGCTCAGGTTTGACCCTTAACCTGATTGGGGAATGGAATATCTCATCGAAATGAGACTCAGGTTTGTACCCTTAACCTGATCAGGCTGAAAATGGAGTACCTCATCGAATGAGGCTCAGGTTTGTACCCTTATCCGGATTGGGCGGAAAATGGAATACCTCTTTGAATGAGGCTCAGGTTTGTACCCTTATCCTGATTGGGCGGAAAATGGAATACCTCTTTGAATGAGGCTCAGGTTTGTACCCTTATCCTGATTGGGCGGAAAATGAAATACCTCTTTGAATGAGGCTCAGGTTTGTACCCTTATCCTGATTGGGCGGAAAATGGAATACCTCATCAAAGGAGGCTCAGGTTTGTACCCTTATCCTGATTGGGCGGAAAATGGAATACCTCATCAAAGGAGGCTCAGGTTTGTACCCTTATCCTAATTGGGCGGAAAATGGAATACCTCTTTGAATGAGGCTCAGGTTTGTACCCTTAACCTGATCGGACGGGAATCAAGTCCTTAAGAGGGATTTAAAAATTGGTGTCTGGATGTATCAAAGACGAACATCAAGCTATCACTTCTCGTCAAGATAGCTAGAAAATATTGTCAAAATGTTGGAAATTTTGCTGTTGATTCAAAATTTTTGAAAATGTTGCACATGGTTGCAAAGATATTCTTTCTTTTCTACCCAAAGCATTATCTCTAAACAAGGTTCACTTCGTAGAATCGGGATTGGAAACCCAAATTACTTGCAATTGCTCTTCTTTAAGGAAGCTATCAATTTCCTTGATATGAATAGGAAAGAGAATTTGATATTATGAAAGCAGTTGATGAAAGAATATTGATAATAGAATTTCACAAATTTAAAGAGGATTCTTGATAAATTCGGCAGTTTGATATCCTGAGAGCTTCTCTCATGATAATCTTTCTGCACTCTTTTCAGACTCTTTGGTGTTTTGGCTACATTCTCCTTCATTTTGGAGATGTTCTGACTTTTTCTCTCTTTCTCTCTTTTGGAAGGGTACGCCACAAACTCTTTCAACTTGGAGATGTTTTGATCCTTCTTGGACGATGTTGGCTCATGGGTTTAGAAATCTTTGGATGATGGCTAAAATTAAATATCTTTTAGGGATTGTCGAGAGGTTCATCGCATATGCCTTCATCTTGACAGTGCTTTGGACTTTCCCTAGAAGGATCTGTCGCAAACTTCGTCATCTTGGAGATGTTTCAAATCTTCTTTGGCCCCGGGGGTCTACTCGCTTAATTCGCCTTCATCTTGACGACAATTGAGAGATCCCTTTTGCGAATATTTAATTGCAGCTTAGGTGATTTTGAGGAGACAGGGCTTGGGTGAATTCTCTCCTTTTCTAGCACTCAGGATATTTCCACTGCCTCATCTTGAGAAGAATGGTCTTTAGAAATGTGCCATAACTGCGATCAATATCAATCATTTGTGGCTTTGCAATAACATTGAATCTTCTTTTCTGGCCATATCGAGGATTTATCCTTCATCCTTTTGGTTGGCCAATAAAAAGAATTTGAATTTTGAATCTCTTTTCGCAAAAGCTTCACTCTTTTGAAAGTAATGCTGAAGGTAGATTTGAGGTAAAGATTTGTGCAATAAATTTTTTGAAATCAACAAATAATTGATTGACAGATTGATAAAATTTTCTTGAAATCCTTGGTGAAAGAGAGCACTTGAGGTCCAACTCAACACATCCATGACGAAAATTATCTTCTCCTTTCCCCAAAGGAGGCGACTATCAGTTCACTGGGAACAATATCAGTTCAATTAAGAACGATCATCTGTTCACTGGGAACAATATCAGTTCGATTAAGAACGCCCATCGGTTCACTGAGAACAATATCAATTCAATTAAGAACAACCATCGGTGGGAATAATATCAGTTCAATGAAGAACGACTATCAGTTCACTTGAGAACACTATCAGTTCAATGAAGAACGACTATCAGTTCACTTGGGACACTATCAGTTCAATGAAAAACGACTATCAGTTCACTTGGAATACTATCAGTTCAATGAAGAACGACTATCAGTTCACTTGGAACACTATGTGATCATCGCAAAATTTTTCCTCTCTCGTTGGTTTCTCTCTCTTCATTCTCTTTTCCTTTTCTAACCTCTATTTTCCTCTTTTTTGAAGGGAGAAGAATAGAAAAAAGAAAAAGAGAAAGAGAAGAGAAAAGAAAGAAAGAAAGAAGAGGAACTATTTTGCGCGGTCTCACTTGACCTTAATTTGAAAAATATTTAGAAATTTAACTCGCCTCCGTTTTGAAAATTATTGCGGGAAAAAATGGAGAGACGAGATTTGCTCGTCGGTACGAGGTTCGACCGTTCCTGGCGCCTTTACCAGAGGTAATCGAACCAAGGATCGAATCTATGCCTTTTGCTTTGCCTAAATATAATCTAAGAATTTATTCTAACTCTAAATGCACAGAGAATCATGCTTGTGCAATGCAAAAAAAAATGTATGCTCCTTTTGAAAGATGTTTTGAAAATTTCCAAGTGTTCTGAGATGGACTTGATAAGGGAGTGAAGAAATGATTTGAATCTAACTTAGAACTTTTGAGATGGATCAGAGTAGTTCTAAGTTTTTGAAATGAATCAGAATTGGAAGAATAAATGAGAAAGAACGATTTGAAGCTTTTTGAAATGAAGGAAAATGAAAATTCAAAATCGACTTTGAATTTGGATTTGAATTTAGAAAAGGAAATGAACACTTGAGATGGAATTGAATTTGGATTTTAATGTTTGGATTTCAGAATAGATCTGAGGGATCCAAATGATATTAAAGATAGAGATGAATTTAAGGAATGTTTTGGATTTGAAATCTGGAGATGAATTGGTTTTGAAAAGAAGTTGGACTTGGGAATGGAAATTGGATTCTGGATCTTGGAATGGATTCAGATCTTGAAGTTTGAGATCCAATGTAGAATCAGATTCTGGACCCTAAGGAGGAATTGGATCTGAAGTCTGAGATCCAAGGTGGAATTAGATTCTGGATCCTAAGGAGGAATTGGATCTGAAGTCTGAGATCCAATGTAGAGTTAGACTCTGGATCCTAGAATGGATTTGGATCTGAAGTCTGAGATCCAATATGAGTGTTGAATCATGGATCCTAAAAGTGGATTTGGAGTTAACTCAGAAGATGGATGAAGAATTTCCAAATTTTGAATTGAACTTAAAAAAATGAAGTTTAAAATTTGAATATACAAATGAATTTCCAAGTCAATTTGTTCTTTGGTTTTTGGACTTGAATTCGAATTTTAGAAGGTGAATCAAGGACCTCAAAGTTAAATTGAACTTTGAGTTGGAGTTTTAAGGTCAAATTGAACCTTGAAATTTGATTTTGAATATAAAATGAATTTGAAATCTCAAAGTTTGAACTTTGAGATTGAAAAATAGGATTTGAAAAATTGAAAGGATGAATTGGACTTTACAGAGATTTGAAGATTGATTGAAGAAGATATTAATATCACTTGGAGTTTTGAAAAAGGAATTTTGAAAATATGATGCAGTTCTATTCTATATGATGAATGAATTTAAAGAATTTTGACTTTAGATTTTGAAAAGTTATCTTATTCTTGAACTGAATTAAAATAAGATTGAAGATATAATACATCCCTGACTATGGTCATTGAATGTATTATATAATAATCTATGTTTAAATTCAGGTGAAGAATAAAACACATTTGGTGCTTTTATAGAATTTAAAATGAAATTAACTCTTAACAT
Source organism: Nuphar pumila (assembly GCF_984573655.1). Taxonomy (NCBI): domain Eukaryota; kingdom Viridiplantae; phylum Streptophyta; class Magnoliopsida; order Nymphaeales; family Nymphaeaceae; genus Nuphar; species Nuphar pumila. The sequence goes on along the minus strand of NC_143257.1, from coordinate 19,803,128 downwards.
ACCCTGACTATGGCCATTGGTATGTATTTTTGAGTTGATTTTAAGTTAAATTCTAATAAAAGAAGAAAATATTTAAGGAAAATATGATGCATTTTGAAAACGGGTCCAGTATAGATCCAGTGTTATTCCATAAAAGATGAAAACCCTAAGTTTTGTTCACATCCTGACTATGGCAATTGATGCAAATCATCAACTTAAGATTAATCACCTCTTATTAGAATGGTGCACGTGCCATTCGTGTTGCCATCTGTGAGAATTTGAGAAATAAAAGAAAAAAAAAAGGTATGAAGAATAAGTATTTTTATGATATTTGCAATGCTTATTTATTCTATCTAAAACAGGAAATGTAATTTCTCATTTATACCTAGCTATTACAATTTGAACTGAAATAATAAATTTCTAATCTAGGAAGGAAACCAATATTTCTTACACATTCCCTGCAGAAAATAGAATTAGCATAAGGCAAAGCATAAAAATGTAAAAAGGAAAGCTAAGGGTTTGTCTTGGAACTAGGATGTGTGCTAAGTATGATGGTAATAAGTATGTAATTTGCAAGGGATACAAATGACATAAAATGTTGATTGAGATGCTATGCACATGTGAAAATGATATACTTAGGCTAATAAAAAAAAATGCTTTTACATAGTCTAAATGATATGCTTGGGTCGACTAAAAAAAAAAGTGTAAGATGATCATTGAAACCAACACATCAGAACAAGAGCAGCACCACTAATACAGATGAAATCAAAGAAAGACAAATAGGTAATATAATCTAACAAGCAAATCCAGAAAACACAAAATGCAAAAAAAAAAAAGTAAGACCACCAAGTCATCTGGAACTTCATCACAAGAGGACTTCAGCTCGTTGAAGTTCTACAAAAGAGTGGAACATAGTAAGAAGTCCAAAGGTTGATGACAGAGGTGTCCATGCGACCGATGAAGATGCACTGAGCAAATCCAAACTCATGCCGGCTCTTCTATTCCAATCACCTCAGTGACGGCATGATGAATGTATAACATCGAATGAGAATGAGCAACACAGGTTGCAAGTCTTTCTTTGTTTTCAGTAGATCACATGATCAACCAAGAAGGCCAGCATAATGATAATGTCACTATATGTTCCATACAAAAGAATCCCAACGAATTTCAGCACATTAAACTGATGTAAGCAATCCTGGAAGACCAGAAGTGGATTACCACAGAACAGAAGCAACAGATCTCTCCCACAAAGAATCTTTCCCTTGTGGTATATCACAAAAAAAAATGGACATAATCCCAATGAAAGAGACGACAGAAAAAAAAAATTTGACGATCAACCATAAAGATGATTAATAATTGAAACTGCTTAGATAATGCAGACAAATAAGATTATCACAAAAAGACCAAATACAGAAAGGTCTGAAATGTTTAGTAAGAAAAGGTGCAACCTCCCTATGCCCAGCGAACAGAGGTCTCCTAAAAACTTGAAAGTTATGATATAGAACAAGATGCACGTGATTGGAAGAGAGTCTAAACTTCCCTATGATCAATGTAATGAAAAATTTTAACAAATCAAAAGACCAAAATCAGTAGCCTGCCAAACCCAGCAGCAACTCAACCCAAAGTGCCCCAAAATTGGCTCCTCAAAATTTCGGTCCACAGAAAAGACACAAAAGTGCCCCATCAAAAAAAAAAACTTCTGCTCCCTTGAGTCCTACAACAGTCAGCGCCCACATGAGGCGGGAATGGTAAATGAAGCAAACAAATGACAAGTGAAGCAATGGATAAGACGGGAGCCTAACAAGAAGATACCGTTATAATGATACTTTTGCTCTTCATGGAAGGTAACAGACACTACCTCGCATTCAAACACTTTTGCTCCGACCAAGGCAACAAGCTCTAGAAACAGCAGAACAAGAACCAACATGAGATGTATACTCATCCGACTAAAAGAAAGCAAGGCCAGTAAAACTCGTTTTTCCAACCCCTAGTAACACTGCATAGGCACAACTAATCACGAAGCAACAGCCTGTGGTCATCATACACCTAGACCAAGACAATCAAAACTCAAAACAGCTCTACCTCGGGGTGAAGGGAAAAGGCAAGGTCAACAATCATACCAAAAGATATACCAATTGCCCCTAAACCGACACTAAAATTTTACCTGTTTGCTTATACTATCATATTACCTAAACCAAAAATCTCAACTCAGCAATCATATGCAGAAGACCAATATGCCAGCAGGGGACTAACCAACAGAAGGCTGCCTTTCTACCAGCTGCCCTCTCTACCACGAATCCTTTAAAGCAAGATCATAAATATAACACACAAGATTTTCAAATCAACCTCCTGTAACCTCAGAACCCTTGCTTCTATATTCCAGATGATCAACATCAAATTCCTCCCTACGATTATACTGGCCATAAACCGACAACACCTCAAGATCATCTTATATCAAATAAAAATTATAACCGGTACCACAATTTGCCACAAAAAAAAGAAGATCGTAAACAGCAGAGAAGAAGCATCACAATAAAGAACTCAAATCAAACGACTACGCACTTACTGATTGTTGTTCGACCTGGCCCTTTGCTTCGCCCTCCTCCTGAATCTGGAAAAGCCAAGGAGTGAAGACCGAACCCTAGATGATGGAAGTAAGAAGGAGAACCCTAAATCCAGAGCAAGAAGATCAGAAGACACCCAAACATGTAATGTAGAGGACCACACGGCCCCAAACACGCCTTATCCTCGTAGGGGAGGATGAGAATCTATGATGGAGTAACCCATTTTCAAGGTAAATCCAGTCTGCCTCCACAGCCATGATAACCCAGGTTTTCATAGTGACTTATAATGGGGAATAAAATAAAAAAAATTTAACAGGAATCTCATGACAGAGATGAGTGACTTCCATAGACCCGATTTTCCTTCCACAGCAAATCAGAGGTCCCATTTCCATGGTTAATCAAAGCATCGTTTAACAACTCATATGCGAATACAGATATATTGCTTCAAACAATGATTTACACGATAATTCCAGATCAGCCAAAGCCCATAGTGAATTTCTAGCAGACAACTAACAGCTGATGTAGAGTGAAATGTGATGCTCCAACTATGACTGGTATGCTACAAAGTGACAATATATTCATCCAGATTCAGCACAGAGAACACAAATTGAATCAAACTGCCTTAATTCATGAAACGGTAGGTTGGGATAAATGAGATCCATGATCAAATATAGGGAATTGCATTTCAACGAAAATGAAGAAAATATAACAAATGAAATGAACAAGAGAGATTAGCCGATGGATTTTAACAAGATACATGATATGCAGTAAGCTATAATGAAAATGCCAGAATAATGATGTAATGGCAAACAAGAATCATACATTCTGGAACATGAAATGAAATCTCTCGCAGAGGTGGTAATGCCAATAATAAAATAAAAGATGTTGAGGACGTACTGAGTAGCAAGACCATAAAGGATATATGAGAAGCCCAAGGTTATCAACAATAGTTCATCGAAGGAAGGAAAACGAGAAAGAAGAAAGAAATGAAAAGAAAAAAAAAGGAAAAAAAAACAAATGATGTAGGAATTTCATATTCCGTTTGTTATAGCACAGAGGTGGGTTGACGTTGCACAGGCAACTCAACACCCCCAATGGTGCTTTAATGGGACAGATCAGAAACTAAGCAAAGGGATTAAAGGGAAGAGGTTCTTACCGGATGGCTTTATCTTAATCGAAGCAGGGGGAGGAGATGCTGATGAAAATTTAAGGATGCTGTTTTATCTGATCGAATATTGATGCCTCTTCTCTGATTGCTGGGACAATCCACCGATTTTCTTCAATTGATGCAGATGAGAACTGTAATTCCCACACTTATACTGATGTTCGATCAGATGGATTGCTTGGAAATCCTGGGACTGGTGCGACTTCCTTCAGTTGATGGGAAAGAAGAACAGAGGAAAGAAAGAAATGGGGAAGAAGAAGAGCCAAAGTGTGGAAGGGTAGAAGCTGGATTCTCGATCCCCTTCTCCTTTTTGCCTATCCTCTTTATAGAGGGAGAGGGGCTTCTAGAATGTGCGATGCAGTTGGGGATTGATGGCTGAGGGGCTGAAGACATCGATCGGAGGGTCACGAAGAGGCTGATGGGGTGGATGGTTGCGCGATCGTGGAGCTCGGGCGAGAGGGGGTGGAAGGCCAACGAGTTTGTTCTTGATGAACGAAGGAGGAAGAAGTTGTTGGAGATCGGATGGCTTGAAGGATGTAGGATGCACATGGGGGGGGGGGGGGTCGGCCATGGTGGGTGAGAGGCGAAAGTGAGGGGGGGCGAGAGAGGAAGGCGAGTTAGGGTTTTCAAAAAAAACCCTAACTCGACCTTTAAACCTTAAAAGTTAGTTTTTCCAAAAGAAAGCCTTCTTTTCAAGTTTTTCTAAATAGATGGTTAAAGATGAGTTTTTCGACAAAAATCTTTGAAAACCACGCAGTCTTTCCTAATTTTTTTTTTGATGATTTTTTTATTTTTTTTGTATTTTTGGAACAGAATCTAAGTTTTTTATACGAAAACAAAGACTAAATACTAATTTTTTGTATTTTTCTGAGAAATATATACAAGAGTGTTTTTATGAGAATTTCAGACCATTTTGGGGAAATTTCTTCAGAAGAATGGGTTTGAATCCAAGTTTTGAGAAAACATTCGAGTTTTAAACCTCGATTTGAGGACTATAATACGGTGGATCCAAACGGATACCGGACGGAGTGTCTGAGCTTTTTAAAAAGTTATTTTTGGTAATTTTGAGAATTTGATTTAAAATTGGATAATGAAGCTCAGATTTGGATTTTGATGTAGATCCGGATCCGAAATTGAGCCAGATATGTAAAATGAATTTAATTTCAACAAAATTTGAGAAATACAAATGGAATTTAGATTTGAAACCGACTCAATTACCCAAAAGATGGGGGAAAAGGGCAAAAAGGGGATATTTACAACATTTTGAAAAATTTGGGGTGTTCACAGATGCCCCTCTTTGCTACTAAGCCGGTAAAAGCCGAGCTTAGTGGCAAAGATAACACTCCAAATTTTGAAAAATGCCCCAGTCAGCCGAGCTGAACTGGGTGTGGAAGAATTTATTTTGAAAGCACGGCTGTTCAGGCTTTAGACCTTATTTTGAATGATTCCGGGGGGATGAAATCCTCGACAATGATACGACTGAATGATAAAAATGAGGAAATCATGATGGGACTTTGGGTGAAAATCCCAGGGATGGTGAAAGATAAGAATTTTGATCAAATCTCATGGGTGAGACGAGATCTGTCCTTTTGAATGACTCAGGTTTAGCCCTTAACCTGGATGGGACGAAGATAGATCAAGATAATTCGGATGGGGAAAGGAAACATAAGCGGACCTTGATGGGACATTTTGAGAGAAATGCCTCATGAGATGAAAATTCAAGGAAAATCCTTTCCTGGATGGACGCATAAAGAGCACGGATTCTTTTGTGGGGAAATCAATGATGGGACGGGAAGGATTACTTTGCCTAAACGAAGCTCAGGTTTAGCCCAAACCTGAAAGGAAGGTGCTTCGCGGAGCGAGGTTCAGGCTTAACCCTTAATCTGAAAGGGACGACCGTACGGAATCCTCGGATGAAGAAAGCCGTGATGGGACAACAAATACATTGCCGAAGCGAGATTCAGGTTTAACCCTTGACCTGAGTGGGAGATGAAGCGGAATCTTCGAATGGAGGAACCGTGATGGGACTAGAAAGGATATCTAGTCGGAAATGGGACTCAGGTTTAACCCTAACCTGAATGGAAGGTACCTCGTGAAGTGAGGTTCAGGCTTAACCCTTAACCTGAAAGGGATGATCACACGGAATCCTCGGATGAAGAAACCATGATGGGACCTTCAGAATTTGGACGAACAAATCCGAAAGGGGTTTGCGAGAAGAGAAAAACAAGGGATTCCCTAAAGCTTGGAAAAGGGATGATCTTGGGTGCCTCATTGCTGAGACTAAAAATCAGCTTTCTAAAACAGACGACCTCTCGCAGAAGGTTTGGGTGATACCTCGAGGAGAGAGGTAACAGGTTTAATCCTTAGCCTGAATGGATACAGAATTCTCGAGGAGCGAGGAAAACTGCGAAGGGCCTCTAGACTTTGCACAACAAGTCCAAGAGGGGTTTTGCAAAAAGGATAAAAATGGGGGTCCCTAAAGCTTGAAAAGGGATTGTTCTTGGGCGCCTCATTGCTGAGACTAAAAATAGCTTTTGACAATAACAGATCTTTTGCAAAAAGTTCAGGTTTAACCCTTATCCTGAGCGGGAACTGTCTATGGCGGGACAGCGAAGAGCACAGGGAAGTGTGCAGATCCGAGAATGCTTAGATCAGACGAAAGGAAAGGACTTTTCAGTCCTAAGGAGGGATGACGTCAGGATACGTCAAAACGATTCTCAAGTTCACACTTCATGTTGGGATAACTAGAAAATATTGCCAATAAGATGCCAAAAATTGTAGTTGATTCAGAATGATTGAATTGTGCTCATGTGTGAAAATATCACCTCTTTCTACCTAGAGTATTAGCTTCAATTAGGCTAACCCTGTAGAATTTGAGATCTAAAATTCAAATTTGTTGTTGTTGAGTTTCTTTAAGGAAGATATCAATTTCCTTGACATGAAAAGAGAGGAAAACATTCTTAGCTTCATAAAAGCAATTAAGTGAAAAGACATTGATAAAGAATTTCACATTGATAAAGATGATTCTTGACAGTTTCTGGCAGTTTGATATCCTGGGCATTTCCCATGATGATCTGTTTGCACTCTTTTGAACCATGGATCTTTTCTGGGTTCTTTTACATCCTCCTTCATTTTGGAGATGCTCATGACTTTTCTCTCTTTTTCGAGGAAGGGTACGTCACAAACTCCTTCATCTTGGAGATGCTCCAATCCTTCTTTTTCTTTCTCGGGAATCATGACATTGATTCTTGGGTTGAAATCTCTAAATGATAGCAGAAATCAAATATCTTTTAGGTTTTGTCGGTAGGTTCATCGCATCCGCCTTTATCTCGACGGTGATCCAAACTTTCCCTGGAAGGATCCGTCACAAACTCCGTCATCTTGGAGATGTTTCAAATCTTCTTTGGCCCCGGGGGTCCACTCGCTTAATTCGCCTTCATCTTGACGACAATTGAGAGGTCCCTTTTGCGGATATTTGATTGCAGCTTAGCTTGGATAACTGAGGATATATGGATTGGGTAGGTTCTTTTTACTGCCTAGGATATTTCCACTATCTTACCGCCAAAAGAATAATCTTTAAGAATGTGCCACTGCTATGATTAATATCAGTTCACTTATGGCTTTTCAACATCATTGAATTTTCCTTTGCCGGTCATATCGAAGATTTTTCTTCATCCTCTTGGTTGACCAACAGAAAAAGCTTGAATTTAGCTCTTATTTCGCAAGAGTTTTGCTCTTTTGAAAATGATACTGAAGGTAGTTTGAGATAATCCTTTGTGCGATGAAAGATTTGAGATCAACAATGACTTTTGATAGCAAATTGGCAACATATTCTAGAAAATCTTTGACGAAAGTCGCTTGATACCGAGTCGACACGTCCGTGACAAAATTCTCCTCTCTTTTTCCCCAAAAAGAGAGACTCAGGCTTAAGCCCTTACCTGAATGGAAAGTTGGAAATACTCCTCTCTTCCCTGAAAGAGGAGGAGTTTGCAAAACGGAACTTTCGAAGAGAAATTAAGTTTTTGTCAAAACTCCCTATCTCTAGGCTTCTCTTATGGAAAGGTGGCCGAAAACAAAGTTGAGAAAGTATCATAGAGGAACGAGTCCATCATACTCTCCCTAAAAGAGGGTCCTCTGTGAAGGGGTTGGCCAAAGATGATAAAACAGGGGCCACAAAAGAAACGAGCTTCCGTCGAAACCCTCCCTAGAAAAAGGGTTCTTTTGTGTAAAGTTGGTTGTCGTTTTGCAAACTGTTCGCGAAGAAAACGAGTCCCTTCAAACTCTCCCTGGAAGAGGGTTCTTGCGAACGGAATATGGTTGCATGCGAAAGGAACGAGCTCCCTCGAACTCTCCCTGAAGAGGGTCCTTTGCAAGAGAAAAAGATTGATTTTTTTTTATAGAATGATGACCTGGAGGTCGAAATTGAGAATTTAGAACTGAAAATGATGATTCTTGGTTAGCACAAAGACTGAACCTGGAGGGCTAACTGATTAGTCAGCCAAACACTAGCACGAGTGCTAGATGTGCCAGCACGAGCACTGGATTTCGAAAAATGCCTCAGTATGAGCGCTGGGTTTTTTGAAAAATGCACACCAGTACGAGCATTGGATTTTCGAAATGCACACCAGTACGAGCACCGGGTTTTCGAAATGTATACCAGCACGAGCACTGGATGGTTCAATAGGAGAATTTGAAAATGAGACCGACATTCAAAGATACTTGAGAATTAAGCAAGAATGATTGCCGATGTTTCAGGATTATCCCTTATCCTGATGGGGAAGAAATGAGTGAGTGTGAAAACTCGAATTCATAATAATCTATCCAATACGAGCATTGAAAAGGGAAGTTCAAGTCAGGACTTGAGACTTTAAGAATATACAAAAGGGAAGATCCGAGTCGGAACCCGATTTTTAAATATAAGAAAGAAAGTGAGAATCGGGTTTGAAAACTCGAATTCTCACAACAAAGAATTGTCCAACACGAGCGTTGGATTCAAAAGGAAGTTCAAGCCGGAATTTGAAACTTCAGAAATGAGAATATACAAAAGGAAAATCTGAGTCGGAACCCGGTTTTTAAATATAAGAAAATGAATGAGAATTGAGTTTGGAACTCGCATTCTCAACACCACAACTTGTCCAACACGAGCATTGGATTCAAAAGGAAGTTCAAGTCGGAACTTGAAACTTCGGAAATGAGAATATACAAAAAAGGAAAATCTGAGTCGGAACCCGGTTTTTAAATATAAGAAAATGAATGAGAATTGAGTTTGGAACTCGCATTCTCAATACCACAACTTGTCCAACACGAGCATTGGATTCAAAAGGAAGTTCAAGTCGGAACTTGAAACTTCGGAAATGAGAATATACAAAAAAGGAAAATCCGAGTCGGAACCCGGTTTTTAAATATAAGAAAATGAATGAGAATTGAGTTTGGAACTCGCATTCTCAACACCACAACTTGTCCAACACGAGCATTGGATTCAAAAGGAAGTTCAAGTCGGAACTTGAAACTTCAGAAATGAGAATATACGAAAAAGAAAATCCGAGTCGGAATCCAGATGAGAAGGAGATAATTCCTACCCAAGAGTCGGATTTTAGAAGGATTGACAAAATGCATGAATAGATTCCGACGATTTACAAAGATTTATTCAAGATTCTTGACCCAAGATGGTCTGAACTTTGATTACTTCAGGATTTTCCCTTATCCTGAAGAAGAATGAATAAAGGTTGATATGAATTGAAGAGTTTATGGGAAGTAGTTCAGGTTTTATCCTTTAACCTGAAAGGGATGTAAAATAAAAGATCGATAAAATTTAAAAGTTTGATAAAAACTTGATAAAACTTGACAAAATGATAAAAATGAATAACAAATCGATGAAAATTCAATTAAATCGGAAAATGAAATAGATGCAATTTAAATAAAAATAGATCAACTGGAAAATTGATAAGTTTTTTGGAAAAAGAGTTTGTCTAATCCTGCCTGCATGTGACGAAGGAAGACATGTATAGATCAAAATAAAATGCCTCAGTATCAGGGAGAAGATGTGAGAATTTAATAGAAAAATCGTCGCTTTATTGAGAGAGATTTTTGAAGAGTACAAAAGGCTAGGAATTTGAGTGTAAAATCTCTTCAAGTGTAGGGCATTAATAGGATCTGGCAGTTCCACCCCATCTGCGTTGATCAGACGATAGGAATTGCGAGGCAATGCTTCTTTAACCACATAAGGGCCTTCCCAATTGGGTGACCACTTGCCTTTCGGCCGGTGCTTGAGATGAGCCGTCGATCTGAGCACCAGATCATTAACTTGAAACCTTCTCTCAATAACTGATTTGGCGTAGTGCCTAGCTATCCTCTGACGATAGGCCTGAGCGTGCTCTGCTGCCTTGAGTCTTTTCTCGTCTAATAGATCAAGCTGTACCAATCTCTGCTGCTGATACTGATCAAGCGGAAGTTCAATGAGTGACGCAAACTTGAGTGCGGGCTTCTGAACATGTAGAGGTAACACCACCTCCGTCCCATAGACGAGCTCTGAAGGAGTAGCATTTGTTGGGGTTCGAATGGTGGTTCGGTACGCCCAAAGTGTGTCGTGCATCTTCTCGTGCCAATCACGGCCTGTTTCTACTGTTCTTTCCAGAATGCGGATCAAAATCTTGTTGGTGGCCTCAGCCTGGCCATTCCCTTGGGGATAGTAAGGAGCTGAGAAGTGGTGATGAATCCCGAACTTCGAGCAGGTCTTCATCTTCTCATTCTTGAAATGACTGCCATTATCAGACACGATGTCATGTGGGACGCCGAAGCGGCAAAGAAGATCTTTACGGATAAACGAGACCACGTGTCGGCCCTCTACCGTTCGCAGAGTGATAACTTCGACCCATTTGGTGAAGTATTCTGTGGCTGCGAGGAAGTATTTGTGGCCATTTGATGCAGAAGGAGTGATTGGACCCACCACGTCGAAGGCCCACATTGAAAAGGGCCAAGGAGAAACCACAGATTGCAAGTATGCGGCTGGCGCATGAATGGAAGGTGCGTGCATTTGACACTTGACGCATTTCCTTACAAATTGATGGCAATCCTGCTGCATGGTTTTCCAGTAATATCCTGCGCGGATAATCTGCTTGACGAGTGTTTGGTAGCCGACGTGGCCACCACAAATTCCTTCGTGTGCCTCTTGGACAACTTCCATGGCTTCATCCTTATCTAAGCATCTAGCATACTCAGAACTGAACCCACGATGGTAGAGAGTATTGGCAAGGATGAAATAGCGGACTGACATGCGTTGAATTGCACGCTGCTCCCTTCTTGGCATTTCTGCTGGAAACTCGCCGGTTTCAATAAAGCTTTTGATATCTTGGTACCAAGGCTTTTCCTTCTGAGCAGCCTGGTTCACTTGCTCAATTGGAATGTAAGCAAATTGATCAAGTCTGCCGATCTCGAAGGAACGACAGGATTTACTGTCTTTAAAAGACAAAATAGAGCCTAAGCAGGCTAAACCATTGGCTATGTGATTGTATTCCCTCTTGACATGATTGAGCTGAAATTCTTCAAAGTTGCCTATGAGAGCTAAGGCAATCTTCTGATAAAGGATTAACTTTGAATCCTTGACTTGCCATTCAGCATTAACTTGGCTGATAACAAGTAATGAGTCGTCGAAGGCGTGTACTCTCTTGACATCAAAGCTTTGCAAAATTTTGAGGCCTTGTATTAGTGCTTCATACTCGGCCATGTTATGAGTACATTGGAAATTGAGCTTGAGGGAATAAGGGAGCATCTCTTTTTCAAGAGTGATCAACAAGATCCCAATCCCTATACCAGACATATTTCTGGCTCCATCAAAGAATAGAGTCCAAACTGGAGATTCCTGAATACTGCAAATTCGATCGTCAGGAAAATCATCTTCCGCCTTGATTTCTTCTGTCAACGGGAAGTCTGCCAACTGATCTGCGATGGACTGACCCTTGACTGATTTCTGAGAAACATATTCCAAGTCATACGGCATCAGGAGGACTTGTCATTTCGCAATCCGCCCAGTAAGAAAAGGCTGCTCAAGGATGTATTTGAGAGGGTTGAGTCTCGACAGGATCTTGATTTCTGATGCCATTAGATAATGTCTCAGCTTCCGACACATCCACACTAAGGCTAGACATGTCTTTTCCATCTGAGAATATCTCTTCTCGTAATCGATGAAGGTCTTGCTGATGTAGTAGATGGCATGCTCTATCCGGCTGCCTTCCTCATACTGTGCAAGAAATCCACCACAAGCATTGTGGTTGACAGAAATATATAAGAGCAGCGGCTTTCCAAGTTCGGGTGGCTTCAGAACTGGTGGATTGAGAAGGTACTGCTTGATGCGCTCAAATGAGAGCTGACATTCTAGTCCCCACTTGAATTTCACTTCTTTTCTTAATAAGTGATTGAAGTGCTCGCATCTCATGGCCAGATTGGAGATGAAGCGCCGTATAGACTGAATGCGACCTTGAAGGCTTCGCAGTTCTTTGAGGTTGGTGGGAGGCGGCATGTCAATGATCGCCTTTGCCTTGGCAGGATCCACCTCTATGCCTTTCTTGCTGATCATGTAGCCAAGCAGCTTGCCTGACTCTACCCCGAAGACACATTTCTGCGGATTGAGTCTCAACTTGTAGAGAATAAGTCTTTCGAAGTCTTGGCCGAGAGCATCGATGTGATCCTCTCCTTCTTTGGACTTGACCAGGATGTCATCCACATAGGCATCCATGTTCTTGTGCATCTGGTCATGAAAAATAACTGCCATTGCTCTCTGATAGGTTGCCCCAGCATTCTTGAGTCCAAACGGCATGACTGTATAGCAAAAGGTGCCCCAAGGCGTGGTAAAAGAAGTTTTTGATTGGTCACGAGCGGCCAATTTGATTTGATTGTAGCCCGAGTATCCATCCATAAAGGAGAACATGGCATGGCCTGCCGTGCTATCGATCAGAAGATCGATGTTGGGGAGTGGATAATCATCTTTTGGGGTGGCTTTGTTCAGATCTCTGAAGTCAATACAAATCCGAACTTTGCCATTCTTTTTGGGGACTGCCACAATGTTTGCCAACCAGTCTGAATACTCAATGGTCCGAATGAATCCTGCCTTTAACAACTCCTCAAGTCCTTCTTTAACTTGTGGTGCTACTCGAGGATCCATTTTTCTGAGTTTCTGCTTGATTGGTTTGCAATCTGGCTTCAACACAAGGCGATGCTCGACTAACTTGGAGTCTAAACCTGGCATATCTTCATAAGTCCAAGCGAAGACTTCCTGATGCTGTTTGAGGAAGTAGATGAGCCTTTCCTTCTCATCTAAACTTAGACTGGAACCAATTTTGAGGATTCTTGGATCGTCTTCCGAACCAATATTGACATCCTCTGTTGGATCTTGAACCAACGGTGATGGTTCATCCTACTTCTGAATGCTGGCAAATTCTGGCAAACCTTGAATTGTCGAGTCGAATTTTGCCAACTCTTCAATCTGCTCTGTCATTTTGCTGACTTCTGCCCCTGCCTTCGCTTTGCATGCTCTGGCTGGTTTATTTTGAAAAAGGTTGGTGTTGATGACGAGCTTTTTGAACGATTTAGGAGCCATGATCCTGGCAATTGGATGGCGAAAAAGAAGGTCATTGAGAAAAAATGTTCGAAAGATAGCCTTTTATACAGAAACAGAGAATGACAACATAGATAAGGATATAAGCAGAGAATTTGTGTACACCAAGATGAACGGAGCAAACAAACTTTTCATTGATTGAGTAAACTTTGATATTTACAAGCAATTTGTTGGAGAAAAAGAAAGAAATTGGGGCGGATCTTGCCCTTACAAGATGACAGAAAGGAAAGAGAACAGAAAACACTGGCATTGTCTTCATTACTGAGCTCCCTTGACGAAGATGGTCTTTCTGCCGGATGACTGACCTGTGAAACCCAAGCCTGTGTCGGTGACATGCTGAGCAGGGATGATCGGCTCCAGGATGCCGTCTTCATCTTTGCCCAGGCTCCTGAAGGGCTGATACCCGTGCTTCATTAGGAGATCAAATCCTTTCCTTGATTTTGAGAATCGAGGAAACAGAGGGTGATCTTTAAATGAGGTGCAATCGAGGCGTCCTCCTAGCTTGAAGAAGCGAGGTCCCTGCCACTGAACAACTGCGGTGACATTTTTTGTTGGCTGGATTTCTTTCAAATTTAGCATATCCAGACTTTCACTCAGATCAATCTCTTCGGCTTCCCGGATGCTCGGGATGTCGGCAGTGAAAGTAGGACGGGAAATCATCGGCTGTGGGAGTCGTTTTTCCGGATCCTCTCCTAGGACCGTAGTGATCATGCCCCCCTTCGACCATTTGATGCATTGGTGCAGGGTTGATGGGACCGCATTGGCGTTGTGAATCCAAGTGCGCCCGAGGAGCAGATTGTACGTAGGTGGCACATTCACTACATGAAACAGGACCGTATGTACCGAATAGTTGATGAAAATTTCGAGAAATATCTTCCCCTTGGCTGTCTGCCCATGGTTATCAAAACCGTAGATCATGATCGGATCCGGGGTATATTCCTCTTCTTTTAGTCTCAAAGCCTTGGCTGTCATTTCTGGACAGATATTTAGGCTGCTGCCTCCATCAATGAGCACATGAGGGACTGTCATGCCCCTGGTCCGCACTACTATGTATAGGGCATTGTTATGAAACGAATGAGGCTTTGGCAAATCCTTATCAGAAAAGGTGATCGGTGCATTTGTCATGGCCTGATTGACGATTTGAGCCATGTCTTGAGGAGTCGTGCTAGGCTTGACCTTGATCTTTCTGAGAAGATCTTCTAGCACTTGCTGGTGCTCAGATAAAGCATGAGTCAGGTCCAAGATAGAGATGTTGGATAATGCAGTAATCGGCTTCTGAACTGACCCTGAAGCCTCTTTTTTCTTCGAAGCTGCCTTGATAAAGCACTTCGGGATCCTGGGGACCACTTTCGTCGTTGCCTTTATTGGTTTGCTGGAAAATGTGGTGACATCCGCCCTCTTGACGGATGACTGTGCCTGGCGAAGGACTAGGACCTGATGTTGATCCTGAATGTCCTGTTTAGAACATGGTTGGATACTGCCTTGCAGAGAGAATGCTTGCTCCGTAACGACTGAAGCTGAATGTTTAGGAAAAGGTTTGGACAAGACTTCTGGCTGCTGCTCATCCTCGTCCTCAATCAGCATGTTCTTGTCAATACAATCCTGAATGATGTTCTTGAGGACAAAGCAATGCTCGGTGTCATGTCCCACAGTCTGGTGAAACTTGCAGAACTTGTCAGTCCATTTACCCATAACGACGGGAGGGTCCGCCACCTTGGGGAGCTTGATCATTCCTTTCGACATCATATATTCCAAGATGTCTTCGCGGGACTGCTCTAAAGCTGAGAACTCCCGATCATAACTCCAACCTTCGTGCTTCGGCTTTTCCAGCTGCTTTGCTTCTGGTTGGGGCACTTGTTGGACGGGTTGTGGCTTAACAAATTTTCCCTTCTGGGCTGCAGAGTTTGCTCTTTCGGCCCTGGGATGCCCTGAGTTCTTGCTGCGATTCTTCTTGCTTTTCTTTTTGCCAGAGCTACTGCTGTTGTCGAGAAAATCCGTGGAATAAGCAACATGAGCCTTTTTCTTCTGCTCAGGGTTTCCTCGGACGAAAGGGTAACCCTCATACAGGCCATTATCCAGGCCGGTCTCGAGCCACTCGGCTCTCTCGATCAGTTTGATGAATGACTTAGCAGGTGATGTAGAAATGAGGTTCCTCAGAGGCTGAGCAAAATTATTCAGAATAATCTGCAGGGCGTGCTCCTCTGGGATGGGAACCTTCATTCTGTTACAGGTGCTTCTCCACCTGTGGATGAACTCACTGGCTTTCTCATTCTCCATCTGTTTTAAATTGTACAGATGATTGAGGGTTGGTGAGGCTTCAATATTGAACATGAAGCGTTCTATGAACAAATTCACAACTTTATCGAACTCTCTCGGAGGAAATTTTTGGAAATGTGATTTCTTTTAGAAAAGGACATGAGGGAAGGAATTGACAAAATTTTTTTTTGCAATGATCGCGTCATCCTTTTATGGTGACAAAATGCGCCTTATGACCTAGGCGAGGCCGTTTGTCATGACGAGGGATAAAAGAATAGACAAAATGGGTCTCATCACTGGGGATGAATCCGTAACTATATGAAACAAAATAAGATTTGGCCATAAAAGCTTTTTATCAGAATAAAAGCTTGCATTTTCATTGATGACAAAATTTAAATACAAAGAGAAGGTGGGCAGACAGTTTGCCACCATTCTCGATACTCTGATGATACATTAGGACCAGGAAATATAGACAAAAGAATAAAGGAGTCCCAAGTGTATTTGGCGACGTGGTATGCTCCAGACCACTGATCCGACCGTAGATCGAACTCTGGCATGCGGCCTATCGGGAAACGAGTGTTGGCACGAATTTGCCGCTGCGAAAACTATCTGAGACATCTCTCTGGCTGATAGTCTACGCAGAAGAAAGGGCCGAGCAGTTTGTAGCGCTTGTCACGAGCATAGGTGTAGCGAGGAATGGTCTCTCTTCTGTCAAAGAAGTCCCAAATGATTTCATCCTGATGCAGTTTCTCGATCAAAGCTCGACACTGAACGGCTGACTTCGGCTGCTTGTTGCTGAATCTGAAAGAACTGGCTTTTGACGGCACATGTCGCAGGAACCACGACTGTAAGGCATATGTGCACCCTTCTACCAAAATGGTCTCTCAGAGGGCAAATCGAGCCAAACCTCTGTAGAGAAAAGCTAGAGCTGCCATGGAGACTGAAAGCTGACGGGTCTGCTTGCTTCCCCATCTTCGAAAGAGTTGAGCGACTCTTATATCGATGAAATTCTGACCATCCTGAAAGAATGCTAATCCTATTGTGCATAGGACCATGCCATGCTGAATTCTTTCTTTCGCTGCTCGAGATAAGGTATCGACTTCTTCGTAGGCCCCATATTTGTTGTAGAGTTCGAACAGATCGATGAACTGACTTCCGCTGATCTCTGTGAGAGGCCAGGATCTGCTCCCTGTAGCTCTGGCCAATGCTTCTCGAACATCTACCCCTTTGACATTGATCAAGAATTGTTGTTCGACCGGGTCATCTGGTTGACCAGCTGGTTCTAGCAACCCCATGATATCATTAAACTCGTCCATTAGCATAGTCATCTCTCCCCACGGAAACCAGAACGTGCAGGTACGCGGATTCCATCGCTCTGCCATAGCTTGAATCAGACTGCCGTTGATGGTTCGCTTGCCTGCTGCCGATGCCATCTCCAATCCACAATCGTCCAAGTGGTCTGGGAACATACGCGTGAAGGTGGTGAACCAAGAATAGTACCACCGAGGGAAGAAGGTACGAGACTGGATGACCCGATGATCTGGGGTTCCATCATTTATTTGATAGAAGACATGATCCCAAGGAAAGATAGCATTGGGAGATTCGGATGCCATCGGAGTGATACTGCGGCAAAAAGGAGAAGAGTCAGATAGAATGCAGGACTTACGGATAGACTTTTGATGATGGAAAAAGGATAGACACAAATCCTGGAAATTTTCGAAAGATCAAGGGGCTCAGAAAAAAAAGACTTTCCAGGGTTTTTTAAGGAAAATTCTGACACAAAAGAGAAAAGAATGTAGGTAAAAGAAAAAGTATACACCTGGTGTTTTTTTTTTGGAAAATAGAGGAAAATTTTTGAATAGTACACCCAGGGTTTTAAAAGACGTTGATATACATAGGAGAACACAAGAAAAAACTCGCATAATCATAGCTGCACAAACAAGGATGCGCACACAGCACTCCCTAAAGGCTGACTCTATATGCAATATTTGGAATAGCTTGTAGGACCTTAATCCTAACTCTATGGTTCAGATCATCTGATTCCAATCAAGGTATGCCGATATACTCAAGCTGAAGCTCGAAGTACGTGGCGTATAAGATATTTCTCCGATTCTAAGGTAAGGGCTTCCCAACATCCTTGAGCACCTACCGATATACCTCGGACTATGGCCCTTAGGTACGTGGTAGGGGGGCGCGAACCTAAATAAGTGGTCCAGTTGTGAGGCTCTCTCCCGAACTATGGTTCAGTGAGACAGCCCAGCAACGTGAAGACCAGGACAATATAGGTAGGGATGTTTTCAAAATATGATCAATATGCAATAAAATCAGAAGGCTCTAATGCAAGTCCTAAAGAAGATAGATTTAAATGAAAAGAAGCATATACTTGCATACATTGTTTTTGCATTCAATCCCTAGAATTGAGGAGAGTTGTATTTAAGACCTAAGTCTAATGTGAACATGGAATATTCTCCTCAATATGGTCCTACCAAACCATACTTAGATCCTATATGAAAATAATGTCAGCTTAGGACAGAGTCTAGGCTCCTAAGGTTTGCATGGAAATGTAGCTGACATATGTTAGAATAAAGACTTAGATTATATAAAAGCAAAGTAAAGGCATAGATCCAACCGGACGAAGACGAGTCCCATCTCGGTCGCCAAAACTGTGATCATCGCAAAATTTTTCCTCTCTCGTTGGTTTCTCTCTCTTCATTCTCTTTTCATTTTCTAACCTCTATTTTCCTCTTTTTTGAAGGGAGAAGAATAGAAGAAAGTGTTATCATCGCAAAATTTTAACTTTTGCAAATCAAACTGACCTTTGAAAAAGTTTTTGAAAATAACTCGCCTCCGTTTTTAAAATGCGGGGAAATTCCGTAGAATGGGACTCGCCTGTCGGTACGAGGTTCAACCGTTTCTGCCACCTTTAATAGGGGTAATTGAACCAAGGATCAATCTTATGCTCTACTCTATTCAACTTGTCTAAATCATATTCTAATTTCTAAATGCACATAGAATCAGGCATGTGCTATGAATTTTCAGAAAATGCACATTTGAAAACATGATGTTTGCTTTGTAAATCTTGGAAATGATATCACATGGAAAATCGTGAATTAGAACTTGAAAAATATTTCTGAGGAAAGCAAAAATCGATTTCTGGGTAAATCTTGAGATTTTATGAAAATCAATTCTTAGAAAACTTGTTTTCTCTGAACTCCAACTTTGAAATTGAAAATATAACTTGAAATTTTGAATTTTGAACTTGAGAAACACTTGAAACATACTTTGAGATTTTCATATTCTGAGAAAATCGATTTCTCCATATGACTTAGAAAATTTTGAGAAAATGAAATTCTTTGAATTGAGATTTGAATGGGAATTGGAAAATGCATGAAATGAATGAATATGGATTTGAGGAATTGAGAAATACTTTTTGTATTTTTGAGAAATGCAGTGCATTTTGAAGTTAGCCTAAGAGTGTAGGCTGAATGTGGCTAATGTGAAGATTATAAATCTGAGTATCATTCATATTCTGACTATGGCCATAAATACGAATTCCACCAAGTTTATAAACTTCATAGAAGCTAGTGCATGTGCCATTCGTGTAGACCATGGTGAATTTGTAAAAATATGCATGAATCATCATCCATCACACATTAAAATTATAAAAATAAGCTATATGCAATGCAACCTAAGCTAAGCAGGAAATGTAAATTCTTATTCCAAAGTTTAATTACAAATTACATCACTATTGAAATTTAAATACATGGAAAATAAAGTCTTCAATGTACCTGCAAAACTAGAAAACTTGGTTAATGAATATATGTTGGCTTTTCTAGATTTATCCAACAATATCAGGAAATTGCTGGATTTTGCTAGATATAAGCCTTTTGCCATGATTCCCTTAAATCAAAATGATAAAATATGAAATAAATAATAAAGGTAAAATATGAAATTTCGAAATTGGGGTCAAAATGACCAAAATACCCCTAATAACAAGACTATGGCCTTGAAATTAGGGTTTTTAGAAAGATATTTTGATAAAATGCAAGTTTTGAAGTTTAAATGAAATAAACTCAAACCAAATATGCTATGACATGATTAAAAATATAAAATTAGGGTTAGGGATTTCGAAATTTAGGTCAAATGACCAAATTACCCCCGATAGCAAGACTATGGCCTTGAAATCAGGGTTTTCTGAAATAGATTTTGGTAAAAACCTAGGTTTTATGCACTAAATGAAATCAAATGAGCATCAAATTAAACCTAAAGCATCCTAACATGATTATGAACATGATTAAACCCTAAAAATATATGCTTGTGCACGAAAATCCAATAATATCACAAATTTTGTGATTTTTGCAGTGTTTTTGGATCTTTCAGGAACCCGGTTTTGCAATTTGCTTAATTCAGCCATCAAATGGATTCTAAAATCCATAAAAAATTAGTACCTGCACTTTTTATAACTCTAATGTCGAATTGGAATCATAAAAATAATTTTTTAACATTAAATCAATCCGAAAATTGCATTAAACCCTAAAAATATGCTATTTTTGACCTAATTCACCAACCAGTCTCAGTTCAAGACCTGAACCAGGGGTCAAATCTCCATGGAAATTTATGCAATTTTACAGAGACTAACTAGAAAGAAAAACAGAGATTTCCTAATTTACAGATCGTAAAAATCATCTTCGGTTAGGGAGAAACCCTTCCGGCAATCTGAGCTAAAATATATCACTCTTAACAGGGATTAAAACAGCTATTCCAGATTGAAAATACAGACATAAATAGCAATCCTAAACAAAAATCTCTGAAATTTTAGTGGTGAACAGTAGACAGAAAAATAACAATACTCACTTTTTACAGATCTAAAATCGGATCTGTGGTTTGGGATTTATGACTAACACAAGTCTGATTAGGGTTTTGGTAAACCCTAACGAGTTTTAAATTTAAAAACAGATTCTCTAAAAGGGAAAAATACTAAACAGTGATTCAAAAATCCGAAAATTTCACAGAAGACAGATCTACTCAATGTGAATCCATAGCACTTTACAGATCTAAAATCGGATATAAGATGAGAGAAATATCATCACAGCAAGTTACCTTCTTGATTTTAACCACGATTTTAAAGCTTTAAAAACCCGATTTGATGTCTGATTTTTTTGACAGGGTTTCCGAGATTCAAAACCTCTGATTTTTCTACAGTAACTCAATAACTCATGCATGCATCACATATAAAAAACTCAGAAATAAACAACGAGTTCTTCAATCCAAAATAACATCATCTTTACTGTTCTAAACCTAGAACACACAGAAATTTAAGAAACTTGAAAAACCATGCATTAACTAATGTAAATAAATAAAATAAACCATAAAACAGTAAATAAAACTTATTTCTATGCTATAGAACGTAAAAAAAACATGAATAAACCATGAAAATAAATTAAAAATAGGGAATCAATGGCTGGAATTTGATATCACCTTTAAAACATAGATTTAACCCATTAAAAAGGGTAAATCATATATTTTATTGGTTAATAATGCAAAGAATCATGTTAAAATCAATTCTAATGGATTAAAATCTCTGTAAATCATCCAAAACAGGGTTAGATCACCTTCTTGGATTGTTCTTGCTGATGCTTGATGATTCTTGAGGTTGAATCCATGGTTTAATCCATGAAGGGGATGACACCAATGGCTAAAATTGATTTAAAACATGAAAAAGTATTAAATAAAACTAAAAAATATTAAAAATATTACCTTGGTGCTTGCAGCTGCAATGGAGGAGGGTGGAGGTGCTGGAGATGAGATAGAGGCCACGAAAATTTGAGAGAAAAGAGCCCTCCTTTTGGCCCCCCTTAGGTCCCTTTTTATAGTTTTTCAAAAGTCACTTAATTAGGGTTAATTAAGAGGTTTTTCATTTTTTTAGGACTCTTTCTAATAAATCCACTAAAGGCTACGATTTTTTGTGGTTTTCTAGCCTAGGTGGGACTCTAATTAATCCCTAATTAGCCCCTAACTAAACCTAGAAAACCCCCAAATGTGATGCCACTTGGCATCTTTCATATTTGGGTTTTTAAAACACCTTTAAAAACATTTAAAAACACTAGTTTTAAAAACTAATTTTCAAAATGAGTTTTCAAAATGGTTTTGACTCTTTTAAACCTCTAACACTAACCAAGACATCAACTAACCCTAGTCTAGCCCTGACTTACTCGAATATGGCGCCACCCCGAGTGGGCCCTACTTGAGTTTTTCAAAAAGTGATTTTAAAACTTGAAATTGAAGGAGTTTTCAAAAGATTTTCAAAAGATTTTCAAAAGTAAACTTAAAATTAGGATTTTTGAAATGGCATAAGGTCCTATCTGAGTTAGAATTCCTCTGGATATGGTGCCAACTGAGTGGGCCCACATCGAATTTTGAACATTTTTGAAATAAACACTGAAAATGGCTTTGAAAAGGGGTTAAAATTGACATTTGAAATTCAAGATCTTTGAAAATAGGGTCTCAAGCGAACTGGAACTCCGGGTTAGAGTCCTGAACTCTTAGGACTCTGAGACTTTAGATTTTAAAAGCCAAATGAAAGAATTTTTAAAAGATTGTATCAAGAAATGATGAAATAAGTTAGAAAACACAGTCAGGGTTAGACTCCTAACTCGACCAAACTCTAAAATAGAATCCTGAACTAACTGGACTCTGTAAAATGACCTAAATTTCGAAAACAAACGAAAAAGATTAAAAATGGAAGTAAAACAGACTTCAAAACAGACTCCTGACCGGATCAGGACTCTGAGACAGAGTCCTGATCGGACTGAAACTTTCAAAATTTTAAGAAATTTGATGAATAGAGGAATTCAGAAGCGACACCACCTCAATGGGTCTCATCTGTAAATTGAAATCGATTAAAATTTGAATTTGAAATGAATCCAGATTATTTCCTTGAGAAAATATTTCGAAATATAAAGTCCTGGGGTTGGAAAATGACAGAGTATTGAATAAAAACCCAGGTTTTGAAATTGATTTTGAAATAAAAGCTTTAAAATTCAAATCTGGATTGAATGTTTTGAAATAGGAGTGCTGGATCTCGAAGATGAGATGTAATGACATGCAATGCTATGCAGAATACATGCAATGCTATGCAGAATACATGCAATGACATGCAATGATCTGTAATGACTTATGAAATAGACAAACACTGGATGAGGGTGAAAATTTGGTGTGTTTACAGATGCCCCTCTTTGCTGCTAAGCCGGTTGAAAGCCGAGCTTAGTGGCAAAGAAAACATACCAAATTTGGACTATAAAAATGCCCCAGTTAGATGAATCTGACTGGGTATGAAAGAATTAGTTCAAAGGATGATGATAGATATGAAATGAAGAATAAGGAGAAAATTTTACTTCGAAAAGAAGTGAAATTCAGGTTTTGCCCTTAACCTGGATGGGACAGAAAATACCTCGTGTAGAAACGAAGCTCAGGTTTGACCCTTAACCTGACCGGGAAATGAAAATGGAATACCTCATCAAAGGATGCTCAGGTTTGTACCCTTAACCTGATCGGGCAGAAAATGGAATACCTCATCAAAGGAGGATCAGGTTTATACCCTTAACCTGATTGGGTGGAAAAATGAAATACCTCATCAAAGGAGGCCCAGGTTTATACCCTTAACCTGATTGGGTGAAAAAATGGAATACCTCATCAAAGGAGGCTCAGGTTTATACCCTTAACCTGATTGGGTGGAAAAATGAAATACCTCATCAAAGGAGGCCCAGGTTTATACCCTTAACCTGATTGAGTGGAAAATGGAATACCTCATCAAAGGAGGCCCAGGTTTATACCCTTAACCTGATTGGGTGGAAAATGGAATACCTCATCAAAGGAGGCCCAGGTTTATACCCTTAACCTGATCGAGTAGAAAATGAAATACCTCATCAAAGGAGGCCCAGGTTTATACCCTTGACATGATTGGGCACGACACCTCGTGGAAAAATGAGGCTCAGGCTTAACCCTTAACCTGAAAGGGGACGATATACGGAGTCCTCGAATGAAGAAACCATGATGGGACCTTCGAATTCTGCACAATAAATCCGAGAGGGGTTTGCAAAAGGAAGAAAGGGGGTTCCCTAAAGCTTGAAAAGGGATTGATCTTGGACGTCTCATTGCTAAGACTGAATGGCTTTTAAGATAGATGACCTTTTGCGGAAAATTCAGGTTTAACCCTTAACCTGAACGGGAACTGTCTATGGTGGGACAGTGGGGAGCACAGGGAAGTGTGCGAATCTGAGAGCCCAGGCACTCAAATCAAAACAAGAAGGGAAGGATCTTGGACAACTCCCATCATCCGATCCTAAAAGAGATAACAACAACGCCTGGATACATCAAAATAAACATCAAGTTCTCACTTCATGTCAGGATAAGTTAAAAAGATTGCCAATAAGATAAAAAATTGTAGTTAATTCAAGAATGATAAGCACATATATATATGAAAAATATTCCCTCTTTTCTACCTGAAGTATTACCTCCGACTGGGCTTAACTCCGTAGAATCAAGATTCGAATTCAAATTACTTGCAATTGACTTTCCTTCAAGGAGGCTATCACTTTCATTGATATGGACGGAAAAGAATGTATTCTTGATATTGCGAGAGCTATTAGCGAAAGGATATTGATAAAAGAATTTCACAAAATTAAAGAAGATTCTTGATAGATTCGGCAGTCTGATATCTTGGGATTCTTTTCTCATGATGATCTTTCTGCACTTTTTTTTGACAGAATTGGAGCTCTCTTGGATTTTTCGAGAATTACATCATCCTTCATTTTGGAGATGTCCTAGCTTTTTCTCTCTTTATTTTTTTGGAAGGGTACGTCACAAACTTCTTCATCTCAGAGATGTTCTGATCCTTCTTTTCTCTCAGGGATTATATTGACGGTTATTGGCTTATTGGTTGGAAGTCTCTTGATGATAGCGGAAATTAAATATCTTTTAGGGATTGTCGGGAGGCTCATCACACTCGCCTTCATCTCGACGGTGATCTGAACTTTCCTTGGAAGGATCCATCACAAACTCCGTCATCTTGGAGATGATCCAAATCTTCTTTAGCCCCGGGGGTCGACTCGTCTAATTCGCCTTCATCTTGACGACAGTTGAGAGATCCCTTTTGCAGATATTTAATTGCAGCTTAGGTGATTGAGGAGACATGGAGATTGAGTGGATTTTTCTGTATCACCCAGGATATTTTGACTGCTTATTTTCCAAGAATGGTCTTTAAAAATATGCCATTGACTGTGATCAATATCAATCACTTCTGGCTTTGCAACAACATTGAATTTTCTTTGCTGGCCATATTGCGGATTTATTCTTCATCCTTTTGGTTGGCCAATAGAAAGATTTTGAATTTTGAATCTTTTTTCACAAAAGTTTTGTCCTTTCGGAAGTAATACTAAAGGTATTCTGAGGTACAATTTTATGCAGTAAAGATTTTGAGATCGACAACTATTTTTCATGACAAATTGGCAAAATATTCCTGAAATCCTTGGTGAAAGAAATCACTTGAGATCTAAATGACACATCCGTGGCTAGATTCTCCTCTCCTTTCCTCAAAGGAGAGACTCAGAAATTGGAAATAGGATATTGGATGACCTGGAGATCAAAATTGTGATTTGGTCTACTGGAAGCGACATGGGTTCTGTAGGGATTCATCCTAAGAATGACATTGGTTCAATTGAGAATGACATTGGTTCACTGGGAACAACATGAGTTCGATAGGTATTCAGCCTAAGAACGACATTGGTTCAATTGAGAACGACATTGGTTCACTGGGAACGACATGGGTTCAATAGGGATTCAGCCTAAGAACGACATTGGTTCAATTGAGAACGGCATTGGTTCACTGGGAACGACATGGGTTCAATAGGGATTCAGCCTAAGAACGACATTGGTTCAATTGAGAACGGCATTGGTTCACTGGGAACGACATGGGTTCAATAGGGATTCAGCCTAAGAACGACATTGGTTCAATTGAGAACGGCATTGGTTCACTGGGAACGACATGGGTTCAATAGGGATTCAGCCTAAGAACGACATTGGTTCAATTGAGAACGGCATTGGTTCACTAAGAACGATATGGGTTTCATAGGGATTCAGCCAAAGAACGACATTGGTTCAATTGAGAACGACATGGGTTCAATAGGGATTCAGCCTTAGAACGACATTGGTTCAATTGAGAACGACATTGATTCACTGGGAACGACATGGGTTCAATAGGGATTTAGCCTAAGAACGACATTGGTTCAACTGAGAACGACATTGGTTCACTGGGAACGACATGGGTTCAATAGGGATTCAGCCTAAGAACGACATTGGTTCAATTGAGAACGACATTGGTTCACTGGGAACGACATGGGTTCAATAGGGATTCAGCCTAAGAACGACATTGGTTCAATTTAGAACGGCATTGGTTTCGCAGGGGTTCGACCTACGAACTATCAATTCCATAGGAATTCAACTTAAGGATCATAGTTTAAGAAGGAATGATTCCAACTTGTGAGCTTTGAATGGACCAGGTGCTAAACTGGATTTTTGAGGGAAGATTCGAATCAGAATTAAACTCTTCAAGGAAAACTAGATGAATTGGATTTTGAAAGACAATTCGAGTCGGAACTCGGATCTTCTAGACCAACTCGCAGGATAGTTTGAGTAGAAGTTCAAACTTGTAAAGGAAAGCTAAGCGAATTGGATTTGAAAGAAAAATCGAGTCGGAACTCTGATTTTCCAGACCAATTCTGAATTGGATTTGGAAGAAGATTCGAATCGGAACTCGACTCTTCTAGACCAATTCTAGAATCTAGAGGAAAGAAAATTATACGAATTGGATTTGTAAGAAAATTCAAGTCGGGACTTGGATTTTCTAGACCAATTTTGAATTGGATTTGGAAGAAGATTCGAATCGGAACTCGACTCTTCTAGACCAATTCTAGAATCTAGAGGAAAGAAAATTATACGAATTGGATTTGTAAGAAAATTCAAGTCGGGACTTGGATTTTCTAGACCAATTCTGAATTGGATTTGGAAGAAGATTCAAATCGGAACTCGACTCTTCTAGACCAATTCTAGAATCTAGAGGAAAGAAAATTATACGAATTGGATTTGTAAGAAAATTCAAGTCGGGACTTGGATTTTCTAGACCAATTCTGAATTGGATTTGGAAGAAGATTCGAATCGGAGCTCGACTCTTCTAGACCAATTCTAGAATCTAGAGGAAAGAAAATTATACGAATTGGATTTGTAAGAAAATTCAAGTCGGGACTTGGATTTTCTAGACCAATTCTGAATTGGATTTGGAAGAAGATTCAAATCGGAACTCGACTCTTCTAGACCAATTCTGGACATTTAAAGGAAAAAAAAGTTGATAAGTATAAAGATGACATTTTGGACTAGTTCAACTAGTACGAGCATAAGATTTTGGAAGAGTACCAATATGAGCACTGGGTTTTAAAAGGTTACCAGTACGAGCACTGGGTTTTAAAAGGTTACCAATACGAGCACTGGGTTTTAAAAGATTACCAGTACGAGCACTGGTATTTAAAAGATTATCAGTACGAGCGCTGGATTTTGGAAGGTTACCAGTACGAGCACTGGGTTTTAAAAGGTTACCAGTACGAGCACTGGGTTTTAAAAGATTACCAGTACGAGCACTGGGTTTTAAAAGATTACCAGTACGGGCACTGGGTTTTAAAAGGTTACCAGTACGAGCGCTGGATTTTGAAAGGTTACCAGTACGAGCACTGGATTTTGAAAGATTACCAGTACGAGCACTGGATTTTTAAAGGATACCAGTTCGAGCACTGGACTTTAAAAGGCTACCAGTACGAGCACTGGATTTTGGAAGGATACCAGCATGAGCACTGGATTTAAAAAAAGGTACCCGCACGAACGCTGGGCTTTGAAAAAGTCTGACCAGTGAATACTGAATTTAGAGGGTTCGACCAGTAAAAACCAGATTCAGGAAGTTCGACCAGTGAATACTGGATTCAGGAAGTTCGACTAGTAAAAACCGGATTTAGGAAGTTCGACCAGTGAATACTGGATTCAGGAAGTTCGATCAGTGAATACTGGATTCAGGAAGTTCGACCAGTAAAAACTGGATTCAAGAAGTTCGACCAGTAAAAACCGGATTTAGGAAGTTCGACCAGTAAAAACCGGATTTAGGAAGTTCGACCAGTAAAAACCGGATTTAGGAAGTTTGACCAGTGAAAACTAGATTCAGAAAGTTCAACCAGTAAAAACCGGATTTAGGAAGTTCGACCAGTAAAAACCGGATTTAGGAAGTTCGACCAGTAAAAACCGGATTTAAGAAGTTCGACCAGTGAAAACTGGATTTAGAAAGTTCGCTTCGCCCGAAGGTTGACCGGTAAAAATGGTTTTGATAAAAACTCGGCCCGCAGGACGAACTTGAAAAAGGTTGGTGTTTAGAAAGCGCTTGATGATTGTAATGTGAGATTTTCAATCTTTTACCCTCACGCTGACCTAGACAAATGTCGGGGTCTCAGGATTTATCTCTTATCCTGAATGGGCAATCGATGCAAATGCAAATTGATGCAGATGAATGTGAATGAATGTATGCAAATGCACATGAATGTAAATGGGTGCACATGCGTGCACAAGTGCATGAAATGAGAGATTTGTTTATCCTGCCTGCATACAGAAACTTTTGAAGATAAAATGAAAATTTTGAAAATGCCCCAGTGTAACTGGGAAAGAAGAATTTGAACAAAAGAATAAATGATTGATGTTTGAGGAGCGCTCTCGGAAAGGTGACACGACAATTGACTTTTGATTGATTCAGAAGAGACTCTGAAGAGGTCATTCCTCATAAGAGAACATTTTGCCGAGGAGAATAAAAAAAAATGGCACCGAGCTTGCGAGAAAAACTGACAACTTTATTGATGTATTGAAGGAAAGGTAACAAATAGAGAAAAGACAGACGAGATTACATCATCCCTTTGAAATAATAAAAGCAAGATGAGAAATTAGGAAAGTGCTAGTGTTATCAATTTTTTGAATGATTGGGGAGAAACATGATCAGGATGAATGGTCCTCTTTTTCATCTCCAACGAGAATATTCTTGTCAATGACGTCTTGGATAATATTTTTAAGGACAAAACAATGCTCAGTATCGTGACCCATTGCCCGATGAAATTTGCAGAACTGATCTTTAAACTTTCCCATGGTCACAGGAGGATTTGCTATCTTGGGGAGTCTAACCTTCCCTTTGGCTATCATGTATTCCAGAACTTGCTCCAGTGGCTGTTCTAAGGGAGTAAAATTGCGATCGTATCCCCAACCATCATGCTTTGGTTTTCCTTGGAATTTTAATTCGAATTGGACACTTGAGGAAGACTTGTCATCTCGCTTGTCCATTTTATCCTTCCGACTTGCGAGGTCATTTCTCTCTGAGTTTGGATTTCCTGAGCCTCCAGTATGATTTTTTCTACCTCCTCTTTTGTTTTGTCCATTGCTACTTCTGGTGGAATTGGTAGAAAATGTGGAGTGAGCCTTCAGAGACCCGACTGTATCTTTTGTGTGCATGTATTCCAAGAAACTCTCGAATATTTGATCTAACGGAGCCATCTTGTGGTCCTGGTTTGGATCATCACGCTGCATCTCTTGTCGAGTACTTGATTTTTGCTGAGACTTGGATAAGACAGTTGATCAATACTCTTTCTCATTTTCAATGAAGAGATTCTTGTCGATATGATTTTGGATGATATTCTTAAAGACGAAACAATGTTCAATATCATGCCCCGTTGTTTGGTGGAATTTGCAGAAGCGGTCTTTCCATTTCTCTAGGGCGACCAGAGGATTAGCAATTCTTGGAAGCTTAACCATTCCTTTGCTCAGCATGTATTCAAGGACCTCTTCGAGGGGCTGATCTAGAGGAGTGAATTCGCGATCGTAACCCCAACCGTCATGCTTTTTCTTCTCTTTC
This sequence comes from Nuphar pumila, assembly GCF_984573655.1. Taxonomy (NCBI): domain Eukaryota; kingdom Viridiplantae; phylum Streptophyta; class Magnoliopsida; order Nymphaeales; family Nymphaeaceae; genus Nuphar; species Nuphar pumila. The sequence goes on along the minus strand of NC_143257.1, from coordinate 19,773,573 downwards.
TGTTGACTCAATTTTTCCCTCTGCTTTAAAGATTTCTCTTTCTGACTTGTATGATTGCCCTTGTTATCCTTGCACCCCTCGCGGTGGGCCTTAACAGAATTTGTCTTTTTTGAATCTTGATTACTCCTGACGGGAGTGATGCTCTTGTAGAAATCTTTGCTCCTGAAGACCTTCTTGCCCTTATGGCGGGCTTGCAAATCTTTAATCTTCTTTGCCAATTCCTTCAGCTGTATTTGGAACGGATCATCCATTGCTTGATTTTTCCCTTTATAGGTTGTCCCTTGCCTATGAGGGGATCTTTGAAGTGCTTGCCAAACTTCATACTCTTTATCAGTGCCGCCTACTGATTCTGACTCAGCAGATGTATCCTTGTGTTGGATATATTTCTTAGATAGTTTTAAAACTTTCTTGGCTGACCGGCCTTTTGCCCTCTGCTTGACCTGGATCTTTTCTGTACTAGCTTCAGCTTGTTCTGTCGACATTTTGGTCATCATCTCTTTGAACATAGCATATATCTGGGGATCAACATCATCCTTTGCTTGCTGACCCTGACTTCTAGCTGATCGAGGTGAGTCCATTTCCTCTTCTGAAGCGATCGAGTATGCCACACCTTCGATTGATGAGGTTTTGTTTCCGGATCTTGTATAAACCATCGAGTATCACAAATATTCTCCTGAATGTTGCTGATGCTCTTTGCAAGGTAGAACTGATGATTAGGCTTTTGAAGGAAATTTGGTTGGAGGAAAATATTTGTTAAGAATTTTGGTAGACAATTGAAATAATATCCCATTACTAGGGATTGAGTCGTCGCTGGAGTTACGACAATTGCACTGCTATTCTTTGCAAAATAAACAACTGAAAATATGCCTTGTTACCTAGGCGAGGTCGTCAAACCAAGATGAGATATAAAATAAAGGAATTTTGTTGAGGGGAAAAACATGATTTTATCAATAATACTCTTGACAGAGGGGAGGGGGACAAACAATTTTCCACCACTCTGGATAATCAGAGGACACTCGAGGACCAGGAAAAATAGTAAGACTGACAAAGGAATCCCAGCCATGTCTGGCAGAATGGTATGCTCCGGACCACTGATCTGATGCGAGGTTGAATTCTGGCAGAACCCCGGCTAGTGGACGAATCTCTACGCGCTTCTGCCTCTGAGAGAACTGCCTGACACACCGCTCGGGATGATAGTATGCGCAGAAAAACGGGCCAAGTAGCCTGAATCGCTTGCCATAAGCATAAGTGTATCTGGGAGGTGATTTCTGACGATCAAAGTAGTCCCATACAACTTCTTCCTCCTGAAGGTTGTTGATCAAGAATCGGTATCGCGCAACTGGCAGAAGCTTTTTACCATTGTATCTGAAGGAACTGGCTCGGGTTGGCACATGCCGGAGGAACCAGGATTGCAATGCATAAGTGCACCCTTCGACTAAAATTGATTCTCCGAGTGCGAAACGGGTCAACCCTCGGTATAAAAAGGCGAGTGCGGCCATGGCTATCGAGAGGCGGCTGGTCTGTCGACTTCCCCACCTCCTTAAAAGCTGAACTATTCTGATATCTATATAATTCCGTCCATTGGGAAAGAAAGCCAATCCCACCGTGCACAGAACCATCGCATGCTGAATTCTTTCTCGAGCTGTCCTAGACAACGAGCTGACTTCTATGAATATCCCATACTGTCTGTAGATTTCGAGCAGGTCCACATATTCATTTCCATCTTCTTCAATCAAAGGCCAAGACTTGCGTCACGTCATGCGAGCTAAGGCATCTTTAGGGTCCAGACCCTTGACATTAATCAAAAATTGTTTCTCCAATGGATCTCCAGGCTGACCGGCTGGCTCGGGCAATCCCATAATCTCTGAAAATTCATCCATCAGTACTGTCATCTCGCCCCACGGGAACCAGAAGGTAGAAGTGCTCGGATTCCACCGCTCTGCTAGTGCATGGATCAAGTTGCCATTGACTGTCTACTTTCCCACTGCGGACGCCAGTTCCAATCCACACTCGTCCAGATGGTCCGGAAACATACAAGAGAAGTTCTTGAACCATGAATAATACCACCGGGGAAAGAAGGATCCGGTGCTGAGGACTCGATGTTCGGGAAGACGTTGTCGCACCTCGTAGGAGATGTGACCCTCAGGGAAGACTGAATCAAGCTGACTGGATGCCATCAGAATAGACTGGAAAACATGGAAAATTTGGAATAAGACTTGGAAAATACAGGAATTTTGAGGAAAATGCAGGCATGATAAAAATAAAGCAGGAAATTCGAGATCCAGAAGACAGGAAAGATGGGAAATCACCCGGAGTTTTGAAGAAAATGGAGGAATTTTATGAAAATTGTCCAGGGTTTAATGAAATATAAGGAAGTACTTTATAAAATGAAGTGTTTTGAAAATCGTCCAGGATTTAAAACATAGACAGTACATGGACATGGACTAAGGAATTTTGAAAAATCATCCAGTATTTTTAGAAAATATGACTATAACATATTCAATCAATTTCTGCACAAACAAGTATGCACATACAGCATTCCCTAAAAGCTGACTCTAGATGCACAAATTTTGAAATGGCTGTAGGACCTTAATCCTAACTCTAAGGTTCAGATCAACTGTATTCAATCCAGTTATGCCTATATACTCAAGCCAAGGCTCGATGTACGTGGCATAAAATCAAATTCTCCGGTTCTAGGTTCAAGTTTTCCAACATCCTTGAGCACCTGCCGATATACGTTGGACTATGGCCCTTGGTACGTGGCAGGGGGTTTTCACCCAAATAGGTGGCCCAGTTGTGAGGCTCTGTCCCGAACTATGGTTCTGGAAGAGAGCCCAGCAACGTGAAGACCGGGACAATATAGGTGGGGTGGTTTTTGAAAACATGAGCACATGCAATCAAATCAGAAGGCTCTAAAACCTAAAGAGATAGAGATTTTGAAAATTTTGAAGGAGCAAACATTGTTTTCAATCAAGCCTAGATTGAGGAGGGTTGTATTAGACCTAAGTCTATGTGAGCATGAAAATTTCCTCCTCAATATGGTCCTACCAAACCATACCTAGTCTATATGCATTCCATGTCAGCTGGGTTCAAGTCTAGGCTCCTAGGTTCACATGATATCATAAAGCAAAGTTGACATTCCATGGAAATCGATTTTGACAATTTGAACTAAGTAGAGCATTAGATTGATCAGGCGAAGACAGGTCCCATCACGGTCGCCAAACCTGTTATCATCACAAAATTTTAACTTTTGCAAATCAAACTGACCTTTGAAAAAGTTTTTGAAAATAACTCGCCTCCGTTTTTAAAATGCGGGAAAATTCCGTAGAATGGGACTCGCCTGTCGGTACGAGGTTCAACCGTTTCTGCCACCTTTAACAGGGGTAATTGAACCAAGGATCAATCTTATGCTCTACTCTATTCAACTTGTCTAAATCATATTCTAATTTCTAAATGCACATAGAATCAGGCATGTGCTATGAATTTTCAGAAAATGCACATTTGAAAACATGATGTTTGCTTTGTAAATCTTGAAAATGATATCACATGGAAAATCATGAATTAGAACTTGAAAAATATTTCTGAGGAAAGCAAAAATCGATTTCTGGGTAAATCTTGAGATTTTATGAAAATCAATTCTGAGAAAACTTGTTTTCTCTGAACTTCAACTTTGAAATTGAAAATATAACTTGAAATTTCGAATTTTGAACTTGAGAAACACTTGAAACATACTTTGAGATTTTCATATTCTGAGAAAATCGATTTCTCCATATGACTTAGAAAATTTTGAGAAAATGAAATTCTTTGAATTGAGATTTGAATGGGAATTGGAAAATGCATGAAATGAATGAATATGGATTTGAGGAATTGAGAAATACTTTTTGTATTTTTGAGAAATGCAGTGCATTTTGAAGTTAGCCTAAGAGTGTAGGCTGAATGTGGCTAATGTGAAGATTATAAATCTGAGTATCATTCATATTCTGACTATGGCCATAAATACGAATTCCACCAAGTTTATAAACTTCATAGAAGCTAGTGCATGTGCCATTCGTGTAGACCATGGTGAATTTGTAAAAATATGCATGAATCATCATCCATCACACATTAAAATTATAAAAATAAGCTATATGCAATGCAACCTAAGCTAAGCAGGAAATGTAAATTCTTATTCCAAAGTTTAATTACAAATTACATCACTATTGAAATTTAAATACATGGAAAATAAAGTCTTCAATGTACCTGCAAAACTAGAAAACTTGGTTAATGAATATATGTTGGCTTTTCTAGATTTATCCAACAATATCAGGAAATTGCTGGATTTTGCTAGATATAAGCCTTTTTGCCATGATTCCCTTAAATCAAAATGATAAAATATGAAATAAATAATAAAGGTAAAATATGAAATTTCGAAATTGGGGTCAAAATGACCAAAATACCCCTAATAACAAGACTGGCCTTGAAATTAGGGTTTTTAGAAAGATATTTTGATAAAATGCAAGTTTTGAAGTTTAAATGAAATAAACTCAAAACAAATATGCTATGACATGATTAAAAATATGAAATTAGGGTTAGGGATTTCGAAATTTAGGTCAAATGACCAAATTACCCCCGATAGCAAGACTATGGCCTTGAAATCAGGGTTTTCTGAAATAGATTTTGGTAAAAACCTAGGTTTTATGCACTAAATGAAATCAAATGAGCATCAAATTAAACCTAAAGCATCCTAACATGATTATGAACATGATTAAACCCTAAAAATATATGCTTGTGCACGAAAATCCAATAATATCACAAATTTTGTGATTTTTGCAGTGTTTTTGGATCTTTCAGGAACCCGGTTTTGCAATTTGCTTAATTCAGCCATCAAATGGATTCCAAAATCCATAAAAAATTAGTACCTGCACTTTTTATAACTCTAATGTCGAATTGGAATCATAAAAATAATTTTTTAACATTAAATCAATCCGAAAATTGCATTAAACCCTAAAAATATGCTATTTTTGACCTAATTCACCAACCAGTCTCAGTTCAAGACCTGAACCAGGGGTCAAATCTCCATGGAAATTTATGCAATTTTACAGAGACTAACTAGAAAGAAAAACAGAGATTTCCCAATTTACAGATCGTAAAAATCATCTTCGGTTAGGGAGAAACCCTTCCGGCAATCTGAGCTAAAATATATCACTCTTAACAGGAATTAAAACAGCTATTCCAGATTGAAAATACAGACATAAATAGCAATCCTAAACAAAAATCTCTGAAATTTTAGTGGTGAACAGTAGACAGAAAAATAACAATACTCATTTTTTACAGATCTAAAATCGGATCTGTGGTTTGGGATTTATGACTAACACAAGTCTGATTAGGGTTTTGGTAAACCCTAACGAGTTTTAAATTTAAAAACAGATTCTCTAAAAGGGAAAAATACTAAACAGTGATTCAAAAATCCGAAAATTTCACAGAAGACAGATCTACTTAATGTGAATCCATATCACTTTACAGATCTAAAATCGGATATAAGATGAGAGAAATATCATCACAGCAAGTTACCTTCTTGATTTTAACCACGATTTTAAAGCTTTAAAAACCCGATTTGATGTCTGATTTTTTTGACAGGGTTTCCGAGATTCAAAACCTCTGGTTTTTCTACAGTAACTCAATAACTCATGCATGCATCACATATAAAAAACTCAGAAATAAACAACGAGTTCTTCAATCCAAAATAACATCATCTTTACTGTTCTAAACCTAGAACACACAGAAATTTAAGAAACTTGAAAAACCATGCATTAACTAATGTAAATAAATAAAATAAACCATAAAACAGTAAATAAAACTTATTTCTATGCTATATAACGTAAAAAAAACATGAATAAACCATGAAAATAAATTAAAAACAGGGAATCAATGGCTGGAATTTGATATCACCTTTAAAACATAGATTTAACCCATTAAAAAGGGTAAATCATATATTTTATTGGTTAATAATGCAAAGAATCATGTTAAAATCAATTCTAATGGATTAAAATCTCTGTAAATCATCCAAAACAGGGTTAGATCACCTTCTTGGATTGTTCTTGCTGATTCTTGATGATTCTTGAGGTTGAATCCATGGTTTAATCCATGAAGGGGATGACACCAATGGCTAAAATTGATTTAAAACATGAAAAAGTATTAAATAAAACTAAAAAATATTAAAAATATTACCTTGGTGCTTGCAGCTGCAATGGAGGAGGGTGGAGGTGCTGGAGAGGAGAGAGAGGCCACGAAAATTTGAGAGAAAAGAGCCCTCCTTTTGGCCCCCCTTAGGCCCCTTTTTATAGTTTTTCAAAAGTCACTTAATTAGGGTTAATTAAGAGGTTTTTCATTTTTTTAGGACTCTTTCTAATAAATCCACTAAAGGCAATGATTTTTTGTGGTTTTCTAGCCTAGGTGGGACTCTAATTAATCCCTAATTATCCCCTAACTAAACCTAGAAAACCCCCAAATGTGATGCCACTTGGCATCTTTCACATTTGGGTTTTTAAAACACCTTTAAAAACATTTAAAAATAGTAGTTTTAAAAACTAATTTTCAAAATGAGTTTTCAAAATGGTTTTGACTCTTCTAAACCTCTAACACTAACCAAGACATCAACTAACCCTAGTCTAGCCCTGACTTACTCGAATATGGCGCCACCCCGAGTGGGCCCTATTTGAGTTTTTCAAAAAGTGATTTTAAAACTTGAAATTGAAGGAGTTTTCAAAAGATTTTCAAAAGTAAACTTAAAATTAGGATTTTTGAAATGGCATAAGGTCCTAACTGAGTTAGAATTCCTGTGGATATGGTGCCAACTGAGTGGGCCCACATCGAATTTTGAACATTTTTGAAATAAACACTGAAAATGGCTTTGAAAAGGGGTTAAAATTGACATTTGAAATTCAAGATCTTTGAAAATAGGGTCTCAAGCGAACTGGAACTCCGGGTTAGAGTCCTGAACTCTTAGGACTCTGAGACTTTAGATTTTAAAAGCCAAATGAAAGAATTTTCAAAAGATTTTATCAAGAAATGATGAAATAAGTCAGAAAACACAGTCAGGGTTAGACTCCTAACTCGACCGAACTCTAAAATAGAATCCTGAACTAACTGGACTCTGTAAAATGACCTAAATTTCAAAAACAAATGAAAAAGATTAAAAATGGAAGTAAAACAGACTTCAAAACAGACTCCTGACCGGATCAGGACTCTGAGACAGAGTCCTGATCGGACTGAAACTTTCAAAATTTTGAGAAATTTGATGAATAGAGGAATTCAGAAGCGACACCACCTCAATGGGTCTCATCTGTAAATTGAAATCGATTAAAATTTGAATTTGAAATGAATCCAGATTATTTCCTTGAGAAAATATTTCGAAATATAAAGTCCTGGGGTTGGAAAATGACAGAGTATTGAATAAAAACCCAGGTTTTGAAATTGATTTTGAAATAAAAGCTTTAAAATTCAAATCTGGATTGAATGTTTTGAAATAGGAGTGCTGGATCTCGAAGATGAGATGTAATGACATGCAATGCTATGCAGAATACATGCAATGACATGCAATGATCTGTAATGACTTATGAAATAGACAAACACTGGATGAGGGTGAAAATTTGGTGTGTTTACAGAAAGAAAAAGAGAAAGAGAAAAGAAAAGAAAGAAAGAAAGAAGATGAACTATTTTGCGCGGTCTCACTTGACCTTTATTTGAAAAATATTTAGAAATTTAACTCGCCTCCGTTTTGAAAATTATTGCGGGAAAAAATGGAGAGACGGGATTCGCTCGTCGGTACGAGGTTCGACCATTCCTCGCGCCTTTACCAGGGGTAATCGAACCAAGGATCGAATCTATGCCTTTTGCTTTGCCTAAATATAATCTAAGAATTTATTCTAACTCTAAATGCACAGAGAATCATGCTTGTGCAATGCAAAAAAAATGTATGCTCCTTTTGAAAGATGTTTTGAAAATTTCCAAGTGTTCTGAGATGGACTTGATAAGGGAGTGAAGAAATGATTTGAATCTAACTTAGAACTTTTGAGATGGATCAGAGTAGTTCTAAGTTTTTGAAATGAATCAGAATTGGAAGAATAAATGAGAAAGAACGATTTGAAGCTTTTTGAAATGAAGGAAAATGAAAATTCAAAATCGACTTTGAATTTGGATTTGAATTTAGAAAAGGAAATGAACACTTGAGATGGAATTGAATTTGGATTTTTAAGTTTGGATTTCAGAATAGATCTGAGGGATCCAAATGATATTAAAGATAGAGATGAATTTAAGGAATGTTTTGGATTTGAAATCTGGAGATGAATTGGTTTTGAAAAGAAGTTGGACTTGGGAATGGAAATTGGATTCTGGATCTTGGAATGGATTCAGATCTTAAAGTCTTAGATCCAATGTAGAATCAGATTCTGGACCCTAAGGAGGAATTGGATCTGAAGTCTGAGATCCAAGGTGGAATTGGATTCTGGATCCTAAAGAGGAATTGGATCTGAAGTCTGAGATCCAATGTAGAGTTGGACTCTGGATCCTAAGATAGATTTGAATCTGAGGTCTGAGATCCAATGTAGAGTTAGGTTCTGGATCCTAGAATGGATTTGGATCTGAAGTCTGAGATCCAATATGAGTGTTGAATCATGGATCCTAAAAGTGGATTTGGAGTTAACTCAGAAGATGAATGAAGAATTTCCAAATTTTGAATTGAACTTAAAAAAATGAAATTTAAAATTTGAATATACAAATGAATTTCCAAGTCAATTTGTTCTTTGGTTTTGGGACTTGAATTCGAATTTTAGAAGGTGAATCAAGGACCTCAAAGTTAAATTGAACTTTGAGTTGGAGTTTTAAGGTCAAATTGAACCTTGAAATTTGATTTTGAATATAAAATGAATTTGAAATCTCAAAGTTTGAACTTTGAGATTAAAAAATAGGATTTGAAAAATTGAAAGGATGAATTGGACTTTACAGAGATTTGAAGATTGATTGAAGAAGATATTAATATCACTTGGAGTTTTGAAAAAGGAATTTTGAAAATATGATGCAGTTCTATTCTATATGATGAATGAATTTAAAGAATTTTGACTTTAGATTTTGAAAAGCTATCTTATTCTTGAACTGAATTAAAATAAGATTGAAGATATAATACATCCCTGACTATGGTCATTGAATGTATTATATAATAATCTATGTTTAAATTCAGGTGAAGAATAAAACACATTTGGTGCTTTTATAGAATTTAAAATGAAATTAACTCTTAACATACCCTGACTATGGCCATTGGTATGTATTTTTGAGTTGATTTTAAGTTAAATTCTAATAAAAGAAGAAAATATTTAAGTTAAATATGATGCATTTTGAAAACGGGTCCAGTATAGATCCAGTGTTATTCCATAAAAGATGAAAACTCTAAGTTTTGTTCACATCCTGACTATGGTCATTGATGCAAATCATCAACTTAAGATTAATCACCTCTTATTAGAATGGTGCACGTGCCATTCGTGTTGCCATCTGTGAGAATTTGAGAAATAAAGGGAAAAAAAAAGGTATGAAGAATAAGTATTTTTATGATATTTGCAATGCTTATTTATTCTATCTAAAACAGGAAATGTAATTTCTCATTTATACCTAGCTATTACAATTTAAACTGAAATAATAAATTTCTAATCTAGGAAGGAAACCAATATTTCTTACACATTCCCTACAGAAAATAGAATTAGCATAAGGCAAAGCATAAAAATGTAAAAAGGAAAGCTAAGGGTTTGTCTTGGAACTAGGATGTGTGCTAAGTATGATGGTAATAAGTATGTAATATGCAAAGGATACAAATGACATAAAATGTTGATTGAGATGCTATGCACATGTGAAAATGATATACTTAGGCTAATAAAAAAAAAATGCTTTTACATAGTCTAAATGATATGCTTGGGTCGACTAAAAAAAAAAGTGTAAGATGATCATTGAAACCAACACATCAGAACAAGAGCAGCACCACTAATACAGCTGAAATCAAAGAAAGACAAATAGGTAATATAATCTAACAAGCAAATCCAGAAAACACAAAATGCAAAAAAAAAAAAAAGTAAGACCACCAAGTCATCTGGAACTTCATCACAAGAGGACTTCAGCTCGTTGAAGTTCTACAAAAGAGTGGAACACAGTAAGAAGTCCAAAGGTTGATGACAGAGGTGTCCATGGGACCGATGAAGATGCACTGAGCAGATCCAAACTCATGCTGGCTCTTCCATTCCAATCACCTCAGTGACGGCATGATGAATGTATAACATCGAATGAGAATAAGCAACACAGGTTGCAAGTCTTTCTTTGTTTTCAATAGATCACATGATCAACCAAGAAGGCCAGCATAATGATAATGTCACTATATGTTCCATACAAAAGAATCCCAACGAATTTCAGCACATTAAACTGCTGTAAGCAATCCTGGAAGACCAGAAGTGGATTACCACTGAACAGAAGCAACAGATCTCTCCCACAAAGAATCTTTCCCTTGTGGTATATCACAAAAAAAAAATGGACATAATCCCAATGAAAGAGACGACAGAAAAAAAAAATTTGACGATCAACCATAAAGATGATTAATAATTGAAACTGCTTAGATAATGCAGACAAATAAGATTATCACAAAAACACCAAATACAGAAAGGTCTGAAATGTTTAGTAAGAAAAGGTGCAACCTCCCTATGCCCAGCGAACAGAGGTCTCCTAAAAACTTGAAAGTTATGATATAGAACAAGATGCACGTGATTGGAAGAGAGTCTAAACTTCCCTATGATCAATGTAATGAAAAATTTTAACAAATCAAAAGACCAAAATCAGTAGCCTGCCAAACCCAGCAGCAACTCAACCCAAAGTGCCCCAAAATTGGCTCCTCAAAATTTCGGTCCACAGAAAAGACACAAAAGTGCCCCATCAAAAAAAAAAAAAAACTTCCGCTCCCTTGAGTCCTACAACAGTCAGCGCCCACATGAGGCAGGAATGGTAAATGAAGCAAACAAATGACAAGTGAAGCAATGGATAAGACGGGAGCCTAACAAGAAGATACAGTTATAATGATACTTTTGCTCTTCATGGAAGGTAACAGACACTACCTCGCATTCAAACGCTTTTGCTCCGACCATGGCAACAAGCTCTAGAAACAACAGAACAAGAACCAACATGAGATGTATACTCATCCGACTAAAAGAAAGCAAGGCCAGTAAAACTCGTTTTTCCAACCCCTAGTAACACTGCACAGGCACAGCTAATCACGAAGCAACAGCCTGTGGTCATCATACACCTAGACCAAGACAATCAAAACTCAAAACAGCTCTACCTCGGGGTGAAGGGAAAAGGCAAGGTCAACAATCATACCAAAAGATATACCAATTGCCCCCAAACCGACACTAAAATTTTACCTGTTTGCTTATACTATCATATTACCTAAACCAGAAATCTCAACTCAGCAATCATATGCAGAAGACCGATATGCCAGCAGGGGACTAACCAACAGAAGGCTGCCTTTCTACCAGCTGCCCTCTCTACCACGAATCCTTTAAAGCAAGATCATAAATATAACACACAAGATTTTCAAATCAACCTCCTGTAACCTCGGAACCCTTGCTTCTATATTCCAGATGATCAACATCAAATTCCTCCCTACGATTATACTGGCCATAAACCCACAACACCTCAAGATCACCTTATATCAAATAAAAATTGAAACCGGTACCACAATTTTCCACAAAAAAAAAAGATCGTAAACAGCAGAGAAGAGGCATCACAATAAAGAACTCAAATCAAACGACTACGCACTTACTGATTGTTGTCCGACCTGGCCCTTTGCTTCGCCCTCCTCTTGAATCCGGAAAAGCCAAGAAGTGAAGACCGAACCCTAGATGATGGAAGAAAGAAGGAGAACCCTAAATCCAAGGCAAGAAGATCAGAAGACACCCAAACATGTAATGTAGAGGACCACACGGCCCCAAACACGCCTTATCCCCGTAGGGGAGGATGAGAATCTATGATGGAGTAACCCATTTTCAAGGTAAATCCAGTCTGCCTCCACAGCCATGATAACCCAGGTTTTCACAGTGACTTATAATGGGGAATAAAATAAAAAAAATTTAACAGGAATCTCATGACAGAGATGAGTGACTTCCATAGACCCGATTTTCCTTCCACAGCAAATCAGAGGTCCGATTTCCATGGTTAATCAAAGCATCGTTTAACAACTCATATGCGAATACAGAGATATTGCTTCAAACAATGATTTACACGATAATTCCATATCAGCCAAAGCCCATAGTGAATTTCTAGCAGACAACTAACAGCTGATGTAGAGTGAAATGTGATGCTCCAACTATGACTGGTATGCTACAAAGTGACAATATATTCATCCAGATTCAGCATAGAGAACACAAATTGAATCAAACTGCCTTAATTCATGAAACGGTAGGTTGGGATAAATGAGATCCATGATCAAATATAGGGAATTGCATTTCAACAAAAATGAAGAAAATATAACAAATGAAATGAACAAGAGAGATTAGCCGATGGATTTTAACAATATACATGATATGCAGTAAGCTATAATGAAAATGACAGAATAATGATGTAATGGCAAATAAGAATCATACATTCTGGAACATGAAATGAAATCTCTCGCACAGGTGGTAATGCCAATAATAAAATAAAAGATGTTGAGGACATACTGAGTAGCAAGACCATAAAGGATATATGAGAAGCCCAAGGTTATCAACAATAGTTCATCGAAGGAAGGAAAACGAGAAAGAAGAAAGAAATGAAAAGAAAAAAAAGGAAAAAAAACAAATGATGTAGGAATTTCATATTCCGTTTGTTATAGCACAGAGGTGGGTTGACGTTGCACAGGCAACTCAACACCCCCAATGGTGCTTTAATGGGACAAATCAGAAACTAAGCAAAGGGATTAAAGGGAAGAGGTTCTTACCGGATGGCTTTATCTTAATCGAAGCAGGGGGAGGAGATGCTGATGAAAATTTGAGGATGCTGTTTTATCTGATCGAATATTGATGCCTCTTCTCTGATTGCTGGGACAATCCACCGATTTTCTTCAATTGATGCAGATGAGAACTGTAATTCCCACACTTATACTGATGTTCGATCAGATGGATTGCTTGGAAATCCTGGGACTGGTGCGACTTCCTTCAGTTGATGGGAAAGAAGAACAGAGGAAAGAAAGAAATGGGGAAGAAGAAGAGCCGAAGTGTGGAAGGGTAGAAGCTGGATTCTCGATCCCCTTCTCCTTTTTGCCTATCCTCTTTATAGAGGGAGAGGGGCTTCTAGAATGTGCGATGCAGTTGGGGATTGATGGCTGAGGGGCTGAAGACATCGATCGGAGGGTCACGAAGAGGCTGATGGGGCGGATGGTTGCGCGATCGTGGAGCTCGGGCGAGAGGGGGTGGAAGGCCAGCGAGTTCGTTCGTGATGAACGAAGGAGGAAGAAGTTGTTGGAGATCGGATGGCTTGAAGGATGTAGGATGCACATGGGGGGGGGGGTCGGCCATGGTGGATGAGAGGCGAAAGTGAGGGGGGGCGAGAGAGGAAGGCGAGTTAGGGTTTTCAAAAAAAACCCTAACTCGACCTTTAAACCTTAAAAGTTAGTTTTTCCAAAAGAAAGCCTTCTTTTCAAGTTTTTCTAAAAAGATGGTTAAAGATGAGTTTTTCGACAAAAATCTTTGAAAACCACGCAGTCTTTCCTAATTTTTTTTTTTGATGATTTTTTCATTTTTTTTGTATTTTTGGAACAGAATCTAAGTTTTTTATACCAAAACAAAGATTAAATACTAATTTTTTGTATTTTTCTGAGAAATATATACAAGAGTGTTTTTCTGAGAATTTCAGACCATTTTGGGGAAATTTCTTCAGAAGAATGGGTTTGGATCCAAGTTTTGAGAAAACATTCGAGTTTTAAACCTCGATTTGAGGACTATAATACGGTGGATCCAAACGGATACCGGACGGAGTGTCTGAGCTTTTCAAAAAGTTATTTTTGATAATTTTGAGAATTTGATTTAAAATTGGATAATGAAGCTCAGATTTGGATTTTGATGTAGATCCGGATCCGAAATTGAGCCAGATATGTAAAATGAATTTAATTTCAACAAAATTTGAGAAATACAAATGGAATTTAGATTTGAAACCGACTCAATTACCCAAAAGATGGGGGAAAAGGGCAAAAAGGGGATATTTACAACATTCTGAAAAATTTGGGGTGTTCACACACTATCAGTTCAATGAAGAACGGGGACCATTATAGAGAGTTGGATTGCTTCTATGAATGGTTTCAAGATTATTCCCTTATCCTGAACAGGGAATGGAAATTGGATGACCTGGCGGTCGAAATTGAGAATTTTGGTAATTTGAAAATTGGAAATTGGGTGACCCGGAGGTCGAAATTGAAGAATTGAATGACCCGAGGGTCGAAATTGAAGAATTATAAAAATGATTCAGGTTTATCCCTTAACCTGAAGGGGAAATGGAATTGGGTGCATAGTTAATGCAAATGCAATGCACATGCACATGAAATGCAAATGAATTTGATTGAATGCAAATTGATGCAAATGAGTGCATATATATGCAAAATGAGAGATTGGTTTATCCTGCCTGCATACAGGATGTTTTGAGGTAAAGATAAATTTTAAAAAAAAAATGCCTCAGTGTAACTAGGGAGGAAAATTTTGAATAAAAGAAGGATAATTGATGGATAAGGCGACAAGCTTCTTGACTGGTAGATGTCCTCAAGATCATTCCTCACAAGAGAGACATTGTGAAAAGGAAGAAAAACAAATAAGATGGCGCCAAGCTATTGGAAAATTTGATGATTTTATTGATACTTTAAAATCAAGGAAAGAGAATGGGATTACATTATTTTTTTGAAATAATGAAAGCAAGATGAGAAATGGGAAAGTGTTGGCATTGTCATCTTTTGGAATGATTGTGGAAAAAGCTTAGTTAGGATGACTAGTCCTCCTTTTCATCTTCAACGAGGAGCTTCTTGTCAATGCAGTCTTGAATAATGTTCTTAAGGACGAAGCAGTTTTCTGTATCGTGCCCTACTGCTCGATGAAACTTGCAAAACTGTTCTTTGAATCTGCCCATAATTGCTGGAGGACCATCGACTTTAGGCAGCCGGACAATGTCTTTCGCTAGCATATACTCGAGGATACTCTCGAGTGTCTGATCCAGAGGGGTGAATTCTCGATCAGTTCTCCAGTCTTTGCGCTTTGATTTTTCTTGATCTTTCTTTTGATGTTGAGGGCTAGATTGGAGACGTTTATCACTGTTGATGTCCTTCACTTTTTGCTTTTTGATTCTCTCCAAACTGTTGCCATGATCATTCTTGTTGCCTTTGCTATTATTGAAAGATTTGACCGCAAAAGTGAAGTGAGCCTTGTTTTTGGCATCTTGACTGTTTCTTGCAATGGTAAGGTCTTCATAGACTCCATTCTCCACTCCCATTTCGAGACATTCAGCTCGTTCAATGAGTTCAACGAAAGACTTGGAGGGTGAGGTAGAGATTAATCCTCTCAGAGGTTGCGAAAAATTATTGAGGATCAATGATAAAGCATGCCTTTCTGATATATGATCCCTCATTTTGTTGCAGGTCTCTCTCCATCTGCGAATGAAGTCCCTTGCCTTTTCATTTTCATTCTGCCTTAGATTGCAGAGATGGTTCAATGTTGGGAGCGCTTCAGTATTGAACAAAAATCGCTCAATGAATAGGTTGACCACCTTATCGAATTCTCGCAGCTCAATTGGATTGATATGCTCGGAGTACCACTTGGCGGCAGTGCCTTCTAGGCTACGAGGAAAACAGAGAAATAGGGCTCTATTGTCTCTCTTGAATTTGAAGCATTCGGCGAAGAACATGGCGAGATGGGCTTTGGGATCACCAGAACCATCGAACTTGATGAATTTACGAGGCAGATTTTCCAGATCTTCGTCTCCTTCTAGGCCATCATAGAAGTCCTCGCTGGTAAAGACTTTCTTGCCCTTGTCACGGGCTTGTAGATCTTTTACCACTCTAGCCATTTCTTTGAATTGCGTTTGCAAATGATCTATCACTGCTTGAACTTTTGTCTTGCAAGTGATCTCTGGAATGATCTCGCATTCTTCCTCGGTATCATCTTCGTCTGAAGTATCTTGAACATTCCTCTCAGAGGACTTGGTTGATCTCTTGGCCACACGATCTCTAATTCTCTGACTGAAAGGATTTTTGTCTGAGCTGGTGCCAGCCTGCTCACTCATCATCCTCTTCATCATTTTCTGAAACATCGCATACATCTAAGGGTCAATACCGTCATCTTCTGGCTGCTCTTGGTCTTTGTCTGACCTTGGGGAATTCATCTCTCCTTCTGATGTTGATGAGTAGCTGATACGCTGCGATGATGTTTTTCTTCCGGACCTTGTCTGAACCATCAAATGCTGTGAAGGCTTTCTTGTATTCTCTCTCTTTCTCTGCAGGACTCTGCGGGACAAAGACAGAATCAGACTTTGAGGATTTTTTTTTGGATTTTTGGAAGGAAATATTGAAGAAAATATGGTAGACCATTGGAAGATTATCCCATTACTAGGGATGGAGTCGCCGCTAAAATCACGACAGTTGTGTTGTTATTCTTTGTAAGAGAAATAACAACGGAAAATGTGCCTTGTTACCTAGGCGGTCGTCAACCACGAGGAAAACACCATTTTTGAAGGAAAGAGATATCTTTTGGAAAAACAATCCGCAAATGGATTTAGAATAAGGAGAAGGCAAGTGGGTAAACAATTTTCACCACAATAATCAAGGTATGCATGAGGAAAATAAGATGAAGAATTTTGCAAATAGACAAAAGGATTGAAAATCCAATGAGAGAAAACGTATGATTTTGAAAAATTGCAGGCAGGATGAAAACGCAACTGGAAATTCGAGATCCAGTAGAACGAGAGAATGGCAAATCACCTGGAGTTTTGAAAGAAATTGGATATTTTGAGAAGTCATCCAGGGTTTGAGAAAGTAAAGGGAAATGATGAGAATATGGAAATTTGAAAATATTTTTGGGAAAATATGAAGGTAACAAACAATCACATCCTGCACAAACATTTATGCACATTCAGCACTCTCTAAAAGGCTGACGCTAGATGCATCATTTTGAAAACAGCTGTAGGACCCTAATCCTAACTCTAGGTTCATATCATTTTTGTCCAATCCGGTTATGCCAATATACTCGAACCGAAATCCGAGGTACGTGGCATAGAATTTCAACTCCGGTTCTAAGTTAAGGTTTTCCATTATCCTTGAGCGCCTACCGATATACTTCGGACTGTGGCCCGCGGTACGTGGTAGGGGGGTGTTAACCCAAATAGTTGGCCCAGTTGTGAGGCTCTGTCCCGAACTAGGGTTCTGGAAGAGAGCCCAGCAACGTGAAGACCGGGTAATGATAGGTAAGGGAGGCTTGAAAAATGATCACATGCAAGAAATAGAGGGCTCTAAATCCTAGAGAGATAGATTTTGAAAACTTTGAAGAAGCATACATTGTTTGCATTCAGATCCTAAATTGAGGAGACTTATATTTAGACCTAAGTCTATGTGAGCATGAAAGTATCTCCTCAATCTGGTTTTACCAAACCATGCCTAGGTTATATGCAGTCAATGTCAGCTAGGTCACAATCTAGGCTCCTAGGTTCACATGATATCAAAGCAAAAAGAGCTGACATTTTGCGAACACAATTTCGATAATTGAACTAAGTAAAGCACAATTTTGATCAGACAAGGACAGGTCCCATCACGGTCGCCAAACCTGTTATCGTCGCAAAATTTTTTCCCGTCTTCCCTGCCTTGCGGAAGAGAAAAAGGAAATGCTTTCGCGATTCAAACTTGACCGGATTTTGGAAATTATTTTGAAATACTCGCCTCCGTTTTGAAAATTGCGGGAAAATCCATGGGATGGGGCTCGACCTGTCGGTACGAGGTTCGACTGTTTCTGCCGCCTTTAACAGGGGTAATCGAACCAAGGACCAAAATTGTGCTTGACTTAGTTAAATCATCAAAATCGTGTTCTATCCTAAATGCACAGAGAATTCAGGCATGTGCTATGAGACTTTGGGAAATGTAAGTTGGAAAACATGATGTATGCTCAGAAAACCTTTGGAGTTGAAAGATATTTCTCAGGGAAAAGGTCAATTTCTTAGTTAACTCAGATGAAAAAGGGTTTTTGAAATCACGAGAAAGCTCATAAAGATGTGGGAAAATCATGAATAGTTGAAAATCCTGGGAAAATAGAAGTGATTCTTGAGAAAAAGGTGAACATTTAAAAAGGGAAACACTTCTCAGGAAAACTCGGACTTTGAGAATTTTCTTAGGAAAATGATGGAAAATTTATAGGAAAACTCTTTGGAGAAGAAAAACTGAACTTGGAAAATTGAAATCCTGGGAATCTTACCCTTGAAATACTTGAAAATCGATTTTGATCTTTGAGAAAGGTGAGAGACTTCTTTTGAAAATCTTGAGAAAATAACCTTTTCCATGGAAAACTGTGGAAAAACTTGACTTGGGAAAACCGATTTTGGAAAATCCTCAGAGTTTCTTGAGAAATTGATTTCTTGAGAATGAAACTTTCTTAAGAAAATCACGAGAAAACCAATGATTTCATGATGCAAATGATATGAGTGAATGAATGCACTTTGAAAGATTTTCTAAGAAATTTGTTGGAAAAATGTGTATTAAGTCAAAATAAATCCTTCACATATTCTGACTGTGGCCATGAATATGTTCAGAGTTTAATTGATTTATTGCACAATACTTTGAAAATATTAGAAATATGATGTGCATTTTAAGATAGCCTAAGAGTGTAGGCTCAATGTGACTGGTAGAAAGATGATGGATCTGGGTCTCGTCAATATTCCGACTAGGGCCGTAAATAGGGACTCCACCGAGTTCATCAACTTCCTAAGAGTTGGTGCACGTGTCATTCGTGTACATCCATAGTGCTTTTGAAATAATGTGCATGAATCACATAAACAGGATATTGCATAAATTCAAACTATATGATATGCATCCTAGTCTAAGTAGAAAATTAAATCTCTTATTCCAAAATTTACATTATTACATCACTAAATAAATGAAATAAAAGAAATGGCAGACTTCAGCATCTTCTTTTGAATATCCTTGCCAAACTTGAAATAAGGTTAGCTCAAATATGTGAGTTTTTCCAAGATTTTCCAATAATATTATGAAATTATTGGACTTAATTGGATATAAACTCTATTCTCATACTTCCTTGATATATGAAATGATGAAAATGCCAGAAATTCAATAGAAAATAGTTTGAAATTCGAAATGGTGGTCAAAATGACCAAAATACCCCTAATTACAAAGTTATACCTTTAAAATCAGGGTTTTTTGAAGGAAAATTTGGTAAAATTGATATTTAGAAATTCAAATTGAATCAAATGATGATGAAATGCAGTATGAGGCATGATGACATGCTGATAAACACATTAAGACTGTAAAATCAGAATTTTACATTTTGCAATTTATCTAAAATAATGAATTTTGCTTGTTTTTCGCTTGGATCCGGGTCCCGCGGGGCCCTGTTTTGATGATATGGCTGAATCAAGCCACAAATGAATTCCAAATTACACCAAATTCGGTATGAAGAATTTACCTGCTCTGATAAACAACCTAGAATGCTAAAAATCACGAAATGATATGATTTGAATGCTAAAATTTAAAGAAAACCCTAAAATGGACGAATTTCGCCTATGGACCCAAACCAAATGCAATGCTTAATATGATAATGCAAAATTTACACCATAAAAACTTCTGATATTTGGCAGACTGCTAAAGGACCCGAAATGGAACACGTTTGGTTTTTACAGCCTCGGGATTTGAACTATGGTGAGTTCGGTAATGGACATTTGGTTCTGACGGAGGTAAAATCGACCTAATCTAATATAAAAATGCTAAAAAATATAAAACGTCCATGGAAATTTCTGATATTTAACATAGCTACTCACGACACCTACCGGGACAACTTTCATGTTTATGACTTTGGAATTTGATCAACAGAAACACAGATAAAAATATAACTTTTCATGCCTAAATTAGCAGAACATACAAATGTGACAAAACAGAAGACTGACAAGCAAAATCTGAAACAGATATCATAACTGTTCTAAAAATCACCAGCTTTCCAATGAAAACAGAGGACATCTCGGACATAACATTCACTTTTTACAGATTTGGATTTAGAGTAATACCCAAAGAGAACCCATCCCCTTAAGTCGATCCAAAGTCTCAGAGGCCCAAATCAGACTCTGACACATGTCCCACACTCTCGGATTTTTGTGAGATATTAAAAAACATCATAAAAATCTGAGAAAATCAGGTTACAAAATAGACATTCTCTCTAGCTCAGAACATCTTTCAGATCGAAAATCAGATCTCCCATGAAGGAGATCTCGATTTTATAAGTCGGCAATGAGTTTTTAAAACGCATCCCGGGTAACAAAACCCGACTTGCCATTTTGAATGTTTACCGTGGTAAAAAAATTTAAATGCTTCCGAATTTTTGGCAAATTTCTAGGGACATCTAAAGGCGCATTTCATGATTTGTTTGGATTTTTTAACAAAAACTAAATGCATGAAATGACGTGTGGACTGACTGACAAAAACAGAGAGTTACTGAAACTGAGCAGAATTGAAATAAATGCTAAATTAAACCTAATTAACTCATGAAACATGCTAAATTGACGAAATAAAATGCAAATTAAATTTAGCTAAATGCATGAATGCTAAAAATCATCAAGGAAGTATAATTACATATTTTTATATTTATCGTTTTCTGAGAATAGCTCAATCCATTCCTCGGATGAGCTCTTTCTTCAAACGACACATGAATCAAATCATGATATTATGAAATCAAGAGGAAACGGGGTGCACCTTGCTTCGTTATGCAGCTTTAAAACTCTTGAAAGGGACGGCTACCAATGGCTTCGTTCGTCCTTCGAACCGAGCTTCGGATGATTCACCAAGATCAACTCATGCTTGAATCGAATTGGCCACTGCACGAGCAATGTAGGTACTTCACTGCACCTTCTCCACTGAGCCCAAGGAGGGCGTGAATTCCAAAGTTGAAATTCGTGTTCTGAAGAAAATCTAGGTTGAATTTCAAAGTCCAAAAGAAGCTCCTCTAAGCTGGGCGTGGAGCCTTGTTTTTATAGAATTTTTGGAAAATTTTGAAATTCAAAGAGGCTTAATCTGAGCCCTCCATGTGGTGCCATCTCAGAGGGTGCCACTTGGATTTTTGAGAATATAAAAAATGAGAATTTTGTGGATGAGACACCTCAGCAGGGGAATTTGGAATTTTTCAAAAAGCTTGCTTGATTTTCTCTGCAGGAGGCTCCCAAATGGCGCCACCTCAGAGGGTGCTACCTGGGGTTTGAAATTCAAAATTTGCCTTTTGTAGGGAGCCCTCAGGTGGCGCCACCTCATGGTGGGCTACTTTTATTTTAAATAAAATAAAATTAAAAAATGAAGCCAAGTGGGAGCTCTGGAATGGTGCCACCTCAAAAGGTGTTTGAGATTTGAATCTAGAAGCAGTAGGAGCATGCCATGTGGCGCCACATTAGAGTGGCTCTTGACACGTGTCAGAAGAACAGGGCAGTGGGCTCATAAGGTGCCACCTCAGAGGAGTTTGAATTCTACTTTTTCTGATGAAAGGAGATCTGGACATGTGGCAGTCCAGGATGGTTCCATATCTGACAAGTGTCAGCTTGCTGGAGGAGGTTCTTCAGATGGTGCCACCTCAGAGAGAGTTTGAAATTTAAATTTCTGCTTTTTCTAGATGAAAGGAGAGACTGACATGTGGCGCCACCTCAGGGTGGCTCCACATTGACATGTGTCAGGAGGCAGGAGCTGAAGAAGCAGAAGATGCCACCTCAGAGGGGAGCTGTTTCTACTTTTTGTGATGCAGGGAAGTCTGGCCATGTGGCGCCACCTTAGGGTGGCTCCTACAATGCCATGTAGCAGGAGGGAGGAAAAGGAGGGAAAGGGACACGTGGCACCATCTCAAAAAATGAATTTAGGGAGGAGACTTCAGGATTTTTGCCACCTCAGCCTGGAGTTTGAATATTTGAATTGTTGCTTTTTCTGAAGGAGGCAGAAAATGACATGTGGCAATTGCTTTTTCTGAGAAGAGCAGAGAATGACACATGTCACTTGCTTTTTCTGAGGAAAGCAGGGAATGACATGTGGCATTAGCTTTTTCTGAGGAAAGCAGGGAATGACAAGGCTCCTATATTTTTGGGTTTTTCAAAATTCAGGTTTTTCAAAAGAAAAAGCCTGTGTGACACCACCTCAGTGTGGGTCCCACCTTGCTTCTTTATTGAAATAAGGACAAGGCAACAACCTCTTTTTTGGAATTTTCATAAAATCTGGACTAATTGGTAAAACAGAAGTTTTTGAAAAGAGTTGGCCCCTGTAGGGGGATTTTGTAAAAGAATGATAGTTGAAATAGTTTGACAAAAGGGCAAAATTTGAGGTGAAGTGATTGAAATCCATATTGAAAACTATCTAGATTATTTTCTTGAGAAACTATTTTGAAATTTAGAGTCCTGGGGGTAAAATGGGAAGAATTGATAATTTTGAAGACCCAGGGTTTTGAAATCAATTTTAAAAAGAGTTGAAACTTGAATCTGGATTGAAAATTTTAAAATCAAGAGTTCTGGACCTCGAAATGACATGCTGTGCAGTGCAGTGATATGAAATGCTCATGCAATGATATGCAATGCCATGTCTTATGCAATAGAATCTTGAACCAAGACTTGGAGATGCCTGTCTCCTGTCAGGAATAAAATTTTGAACATCTGAGCTAAAAATAGAAGAAATTTTGAGAGTTCCAGATGAAATTTAGACTTTTTCAAGGTCCGGGCTCAGAAAATGACCATTTTGCCCTCCGGCGATTTCAGAGGCTGGATGTTGATGCTTGGTGGAAATGTTGGAGAGGTGAATGAAAAATTGGGGTGTTTACATTACTCCTTGGGCCTTTCTTTTGCTGGCTGATAGAAGAAGACAGTTATTCTCAACCAGGAAAAATGGTGGGCTCAGGTAATCTCTGCTGAAGAAGAGAGTGGAAAGGGGAAAATGCAGCTTTTCCGACTTCCTTGGTTCCTTCGTTGGGTGATGATGGAAGCAATCTGTGAGGGGATTCACTAGAAAGGGGGATCAAATCTTTAGAGGGGATCAAAGAGATTTTGCCAAAAGGATCTCCAAAAGCTCTCTCCTGCTAGCCGAGAGGGGAAGCCGTGAAGAGGGGGGCGCTGAGGAGTTAGGGGAAAAAGAAAAAAGGTCCTTCTTTCGGGTGGCCTAAGCCCCCTTTTAAAAAAAAATATTCATCCTTTCAGCCAAAAGATCAAGACCTTTGAATTTCAATTTTGAAAGGTTTTGATAAACTTAAAAAAACTAACTTTTGAAAAATTTTAAAATTGTCGCCATTTGGGAGGGGGCGGCTCTCAGCCATTTGAACAAAACAAATTTTTTTGGTTTATTTTACCTAATGTTTAGGTAAAGTAAACGGTCTTTTTAGGAAGATTCGGCTGTGGCACCTTTTAGGGCTGTTTAAGAAAACGAGTGAAGGAGAAATAAAAAAAATGATAAAGTAAACAAAAAAATGGGTATTTCAGGGTGATGCCACCTCATCTTGTTTTGAACTCTTTTGAGAATAAAATCTTTAGTGAGGTGCCACCTATGCGTGGGCCCACTATTTTTTTTTTGTTTAAAATTTAAAATAAAAAGAATTTTATAAATTAGTGCCACTTCCGGATGGCCACTATTTTGAAAATAAGAGAAAATTTTGAGAATTTGAGTGTGACACCATCTCAGGGTGGGTCCCACATCACTTATTTGAAATAAAAGCCAAGTGAGATTTTTGGAATTTTCGTAATAGTAGGTTGGTTTTGGAAAACGTGAAGCAAAATTTGGCTTGATTAGAAGAAAATGGTTCTTTAGGGCAAAATTTTGAAAGAAGCAGGAAAATTTGGAGCCTTTTTGTAAAAGTTTGAAATAAGGTCTTATGAATTTTGAAATTGTGTCCCCCTCTTTTCAACTGACGAGATTTTTGAAAATCAATGTCCAAAACTATCCAAATCGTTTTCTTGAAAAGACTTTTTGTAATTCGGGGTCCTGGGGGTCAAATGGGAAGAATTGGTCATTTTAAAAACCCAGGAGTTTGAAATTAATTTTGAAATATTTAAAACTCAAATCTGGATTGACATTTTTGAAAATCAGGAGTTCCGGATCTCAAAATGATATGCTGTGTAGTGAAATGATATGAAATGTTCATGCAATGCTATGCAAAGACAAGTTCTACAAAATTGCCACTCTGAATTTGAATTTGAAAATTCTGACTTCTAGTTAAGCATGAGATTTTGAAAATTTGCAGTTTGAAGATGTCTCTGAGTCTAAGTAGAGAAGCTTTGAGACTCAAGAATGAAATTTTAGACTTTCTGGAAGGTTCTATTTCAGAAAATGACCATTTTGCTCTTCATCGACTTCGGAGAACCAGAATGTAACGATTGATGGATATATCAGGAAGGTGAGTGAAAATTTGGGGTGTTTACACTCGGGTTTTTCCTTTTATATGACATTTGAAGTTTCGAGTTCCGACTCAAACTTTCTATCGGATTTAACATTCGTGTTGGAACCGATCGTTCCGTTGAAGATTCCAGTTTTCGAACTCGGGTTTTCCTTTTTTTATTATTTTTAAAGATCCGGGTTCCAACTCGGGTTTTTCCTTTTTATATGACATTTGAAATTTCGAGTTCCGACTCAGACTTCCTATCGAATTCAACATTCATGTTGGAACCGATCGTTCCGTTGAATATTCGAGTTTTCAAACTCGGGTTTTCCTTTTTTTATTATTTTTAAATATCCGGGTTCCGACTCGGGTTTTCCTTTTTATATGGCATTTGAAGTTTCGAGTTCCGACTCAGACTTCCTATCGGATTCAACATTCATGTTCAAACCGATCGTTCCATTGAAGATTCGAGTTTTCAAACTCGGGTTTTCCTTTTTATATTATTTTAAAGATCCGGGTTCCGACTCGGCTTTTCCTTTTTATATGACATTTGAAGTTTCGAGTTTCGACTCGGACTTCCCATCGGATTCAACATTCGTGTTGGAACCGATCGTTCTGTTGAAGATTCGAGTTTTCAAACTCGGGTTTTCCTTTTTTTATTATTTTTAAAGATCCGGGTTCCGACTCGGGTTTTCCTTTTTATATGGCATTTAAAGTTTCAAGTTCCGACTCGGACTTCCTATCGGATTGAACATTCGTGTTGGAACCGATCGTTCCGTTGAAGATTCGAGTTTTCAAACTGAGGTTTTCCATTTTTTATTATTTTTAAAGTTCCGGGTTCCGACTCGGGTTTTACTTTTTATATGGCATTTGAAGTTTCGAGTTCCGACTCGGACTTCCTATCGGATTCAACATTCGTGTTGGAACCGATCATTCTGTTGAAGATTCGAGTTTTCAAACTCGGGTTTTTCTTTTTTTATTATTTTTAAAGATCCGGGTTTTGACTCGGGTTTTCCTTTTTATATGGCATTTGAAGTTTCGAGTTCCGACTCGGACTTCCTATCGGATTCAACATTCTTGTTGGAACTGATCGTTTCGTTGAAGATTCGAGTTTTCCTTTTTTAATATTATTTTAAAGATCCGGGTTCCGACTCGGGTTTTCCTTTTTATATGGCATTTGAAGTTTCGAGTTCCGACTAGGACTTCCTATCGGATTCAACATTCGTATTGGAACCGATCGTTCCGTTGAAGATTCGAGTTTTCAAACTCGGGTTTTCCTTTTTTATTATTTTAAAGATCCGGGTTCCGACTCGGGTTTTCCTTTTTATATGACATTTGAAGTTTCGAGTTCTGACTCGGACTTCCTATCGGATTCAACATTCGTGTTGGAACCGATCGTTCCGTTGAAGATTCGAGTTTTCAAACTCGGGTTTTCCTTTTTTTATTATTTTTAAATATCCAGGTTCCGACTCGGGTTTTCCTTTTTATATGGCATTTGAAGTTTCGAGTTGCGACTCAGACTTGCTATCGGATTCAACATTCGTGTTGGAACCGATCGTTCCGTTGAAGATTTGAGTTTTCAAACACGGGTTTTCCTTTTTTTATTATTTTTAAAGATCCGGGTTCCGACTCGGGTTTTTCTTTTTATATGGCATTTGAAGTTTTGAGTTCCGACTCGCACTTCCTATCGGATTCAAGATTTGTGTTGGAACTGATCGTTCAGTTGAAGATTCGAGTTTTCAAACTCGGGTTTTCCTTTTTTTATTATTATTTTAAAGATCCGGGTTTCGACTCGGGTTTTTCCTTTTTATATGGCATCTGAAGTTCCGAGTTTCGACTCGGACTTCCTATCGGATTCAACACTTGTGTTGGAACCGATCGTTCCGTCGAGAATTCGAGTTCTCAAGCTCGATTCTCACTCATTCTTTTATTTTGAAAAACTGGGTTTCGACTCGGATTTTCGCTTTTATATATTCTTATTTTCTTGAGTTCCTACTTAAATTTCCCCTGTTGATCTAATGCGCGTATTGGACCAAAAATTTCTCCTTGCTTTCCCTTTCAAGTTAAGGGACAAACCTGAACTTCTCCTTCAGGATAAGGGATATTCCTGAAACACCGACAATCATTCTCGCTTAAATTCTCAAGTATTTTCGAATGTCGGTCTCGTTTTCAACTCTCCATTCGAAAACCAGTGCTCGTACTGGTATGCATTTTCGAAAACCAATGCTCGTACTGGTATGCACCTTCGAAAACCCAGTGCTCGTGCTGGCGTGCATTTTGAAAACCCAGTGCTCGTGCTGGTGTGCATTTTCGAAAATCCAGCGCTCGTACTGCGACATTTTTTGAAATCCAGCGCTCGTACTGGTATATTTTTCAAAACCCAACGCTCGTGCTGGTACATCTTCAAATCCAGCGCTCGTGCTGGTACATCTAGCGCTCGTGCTAGTGTCTGGCTGACTAATCAGTTACCCCCCCCAGTTCAGTCTTTGTACTAACCAATCATCATCATTCAAGCTCTAAATTCTCAATTTCGACTTTTGGGTCATCATTTTATCAAAAAATCAATCACTTTTCTCTTGCGAAGTACCCTCTTCAGGGAGAGTTCGAGGGGAGCTCGTTCCTTTCGCATGCAACCATCTTTCGTTTGCAAGAACCCTTTTCCAGTGAGAGTTTGAAAAGACTCGTTTTCTTCGCGAACAGTTTGTAAAACAACAACCAACTTTACACAAAAGAACCTTTTTTTTTTTAGGGAGAGCTTCGACGGAAGCTCGTTTCTTTTTGTGGCCCCCGTTTTTCTCATCTTTGGCCAACCCCTTCACCGAGAACCCTCTTCTAAGGAGAGTGTGATGGACTCGTTCCTCTGTGATACTTTCTCAACTTTGTTTTTTGGCCGCCTTTGCATAAGAGAAGCCTAGAGATAGGGAGTTTTGACGAAAACTTAATTTCTCTTCGAAAGTTCCATTTTGCAAACAGCTCCTCTTTGGGGAATAGAGGAGTATTTCCAACTTTCCATTCAGGTAAGGGCTAAGCCTGAGTCTCTCTTTTTGGGGAAAAAGAGAGGAGAATTTTGTCACGGACGTGTCAAATCTATATCAAGCAATTACTCTCATCAAGGATCTCTAGAATATTTTGCCAATTTGCTATCAAAAGTCATTGTTGATCTCAAAGTTTTCATCATAAAAGAATTACCTCAAACTACCTTTAGTATTATTTCCGAAAGATCAAGACTTTTGCGAAATAAGAACTGAATTCAAGCTTTTTTTGTTGGTCAACCAAGAGGACGAAGAAAAATCTTCGATATGACCGGCAAAGGAAAAATTCAATGATATTGAAAAGCCATGAGCGAATTGATATTGATCATAGCTATAGCACATTCTTAAAGGTCATTTTTTTTTTGCAGTAAGACAGTGGAAATATCTTGGGCAGTAAAAAAGAATCTACCCAATCCATATCTCCTCAGTCAATTGAGCTGTAATCAAATATCCGCAAAAGGGATCTCTCAATTGTCGTCAAGATGAAGATGAATTATGCGAGCTAGATCTCCGGGACCAAAGAAGATTTGGATCATCTCCGAGATGAAGGAGTTTGTGAAGGATCCTTCCAGGGAAAGTTCAGATTGCCTTCGAGATGAAGGTGAGTGTGATGGACCTACTGACAAACCCTAAAAGATATTTGATTTCTGCTATCATCTAAAGATTTTGACCAATGAACCAATATCATCAGCCTAATTTTTGAGAAAGAAAAAAGAAGGATCGGAACATCTCCAAGATGCGGGAGTTTGTGACATACCCTTCCCCGAAAATAGAGAAAAGTCAGGACATCTCCAAAATGAAGGATGATGTAAAAATCCCAAGAAAGCTCCATGGTTCAAAAGAGTGCAAAAAGATCATTATGGGAAATGCCCAGGATATCAAACTGCCCAAAAACTGCCAGGAATCATCTTTATCTATGTGAAATTCTTTTATCAATGTCTTCTCACGCAATTGCTTTTATGAAGCTAAGAATGTTTCCTTTCCTTTCATATCAAAGAAATTGATATCTTCCTTAAAGAAACTCAACAGCAACAAATTTGAATTTGATTCTTGATTCTACAGAGTTAGCCCAATTGGAGTTAATACTCTAGGTAGAAAGAGGTGACATTCTCACACATATGCACAAATTCAATCATCTTGGATCAACTACAATTTTTGGCATCTTATTGGCAATATTTTCTCATTTTCCCAACATGAAGCAAAAACTCGATGTTCGTTTTGACATATCCTGACGTCATCCCTCCTTAGGACTGAAAAGTCTCTTCCTTCCGCCTGATCTGAGCGCTCTCAGATTCGCACACTTCACTATGTTCCCCACTGTCTCGCCATAGACAGTTCCCGCTCAGGATAAGGGTTAAACCTGAACTTTTTGCAAAAGGTCTGTTATTGTTAAAAGCTATTTTTCAGTCTCAACAATGAGGCGCCCAAGAACAACCCCTTTTCAAGCTTTAGGGACCCCCATTTTTCCTTTTGCAAGAACCTCTCTCGGTCTTGTTGTGCAAATTCTAGAGGCCCATTGCAGTTTCCTCACTCCTCGAGGATCCTGTATCCATTCAGGATAAGGATTAAACCTGTTACCTCGCTCCTTGAGGTATAACCCAAAACCTTCTGCGAGAGGTCGTCTGTTTTTAGAAAGCTGATTTAGTCTCAGCAATAAGACGCATAGATCAACCCCTTTCCAAGCTTTAGGGAATCCCTTGTTTTCCTCTTCTCGCAAACGCCTTCTGGATTTGTTCGTCCAAACCCCGAAGGTCCCATCATGGTTTCTTCATCCGAGGATTCCGTATGGTCGTCCCTTTCAGGTTAAGGGTTAAGCTTGAACCTTGCTCCGTGAGGTATCCTTCCATTCAGGTCATGGTTAAACCTGAGTCTCATTCTATCCTTTCTAGTCCCACCACGGTTTCTTCATTTGAGGACTTCGTGTGATTCCCCCCACTCAGGTCAAGGGTTAAACCTGAATCTCGCTTTGGCGATGAATTTGTTGTCCCATCACAGTTTCTCGCTCTTCGAGGATCCTGTATTCATTCAGGCTAAGGATTAAACTTGTTACCTCGCTCCTCGAGGTATAACCTAAAACCTTCTGTGAGAGGTCGTCTATTTTTAGAAAGCTGATTTAGTCTCAGCAATGAGACGCCCCAGATCATCCCTTTTCCAAGCTTTAGGGAATCCCTTGTTTTTTCTTCTCGCAAACCCCATTCGGATTTGTTCGTCCAAATTCCGAAGGTCCCATTATGGTTTCTTCATCCGAGGATTCCGTATGGTCGTCCCTTTCATGATAAGGGTTAAGCCTGAACCTCGTTCCACGAGGTACCTTCCATTCAGGTTTGGGTTAAACCTGAACCTTGTTTCGACGAGGTAATCCTCCCTTCCCATCATGGTTTTCCCCCCCAAGGAAATCCATACTCTCTATACATCCATCCAGGAAAGGATCATGCTTGAGTTTTATCTCACGAGACATTTATCTCAGAAATGTCCCATCGAGGTCCACTTATATTCCTTTCCCCATCCAAATTATCTTGATATATCTTCGTCCCATCCAGGTTAAGGGCTAAACCTGACTCATTCCATAAGATTGATCTTGTTTCACCTATGAGACTTGATCAAAATGCTTATCTTTCATCATTTCGGGACCTTCATCCAAAGTCCCGTCACGATTTCCTCATCTCTATCATTTAGTCGTATCATTGTCGAGGATTTCGTCTCCCCCAAGCCATTCAGGACAAGGCTTTAAGCCTGAAAAGCCTTAATTCTTCCACACCCAGTTCAGATCTGCTGACTGGGGCATTTTTTTTCAAAATTTGGAGTGTTATCTTTGTCACTAAGCTCGGTTTTTTACCGGCTTAGTAGCAATGAGGGGCATTTGTGAACACCCCAAAATTTTCAAAAATTTGTAAATATCCCCTTCTTGCTCTTTATTTTCATTTTCTGTGTAATTGAGTCACTTTTAAATCTAAATTCCATTTTATTTCTCAAGTTTTCTGAAACTAAATTCATGATATATATTTGACTTGATTCCGGATCTGAATCCAGTGTTTTAAATCCGTATTTCCTCAAAATCTGGATCCAAATGTATTTTCTGAAGCAATTTCCCCAAAAATAGCCTTGAATTTTCAAAAAAAAAAAATCTCTTTTGTAAATACTTTGCGAAAATACAAAAAATATTTTTTTATCTTTGTCTTCTTGTAAAAACTTTAGGATTTTATTCTAAAAATACAAAAAAATTGAAAGATAACGCAAAAACCAAAAAAATTGGAAAAATTATGAGAAAAATGAATGAGTTTAATCCTTTTAAGTCAATTTTTCTAAAAAAATCATTTTAAAAATACTTTTTATGAAAAACTTTTGAAGGAGCCTCTTTTTGGAAAATCGAATTTTTTTTATAAAACCAAAGCTTCACGCATAAGCTTGGTTTTTCAGAAGACCCTCACTCTCACCTCTTCCTGCAGAACCACCGAAACCCTCCATCACCATTCACCTCTCGCTCTCGAACCCCCTTCCATCGCCTTTCAGCTTCAACCGTCTTCCCTTTCACAAACCTTCTCCCTCCTTCTTAAAAGGGCACTCGAGGGAACCCTAAAGGCATCCATCTTCACCCTAGCACCCTCTTCCTCTCTACATTGCGCTTCACCCCAGCATCCTCTTCCCTCTCCTTCACGATCGGCTCAAAACAGCTCATTTCCTTTCGCCCTTCGGTAGATTTCAGTCTTTATCGGTCTTCCGGCTGCCAGGATTGGCTATTCATCTCATCTCCTTCATATCGGATATCCACCATTTGCTTCCCCTCCTCTTCTGGTGCTCCTTTTTCGGGTAATCGAGGAACTCTCAGCCTCTCCACTCTGATCGGGCGAAGAAGACCAGTACTTTTAACAATACAAGTAAAACCAGAAGGTCGGTCTCTCCTCCCCATCCTTCAGAATCTTTGCATCACTTCGGTAAATCCCCTTTCTCTCTCATCTTCTTTAATTTTCCTGTTAGTCTCTCTCCTTTTAATTTTCAATTTCGGTCCCCATTGACGCACCTTCGGTGGTGTTGGGTTGCTTGTGCAACCTCACCCACCTCTGTGCAAGAGTAACGGAGCATTTTGTTCTGACATTTCCTTTTATGTTCATTGAATTTCCTTTCGCTTCGATCAAGTATTTTTTTCCTTTTTTTTACATCCCATTTTCTTATTCTCGTTTTTTTTTTTTTCCCTTTTTATCTATCGACTATCCTTTGATTTTAAGATTTACTGTCTTTTTGTTTGAATGTTTGATAAAACTTCGTTCTCCAATGATTCATAAGCACACCCTCGCTGGATCCATCATGAATGGGGTTAGATTCATAATAAAATTCGGTTTGAGAAATTCCATTGGGGATGCGGTAAATTGTCTAGAAGTCCATGATAATCAGAACCCAAACATCGCTATTTCCAGATTTTCCCAATCTCTCTAGAAAGAGTATCTGGGGAAACAGAGGATTGTTAACGATCAATTGTTCCGTCTTCTTGTTGCATATATTCTATCACCATGTATGAGAAAATATCTGGTAATTGGTTTATATACATTGTATTTACCTATTTATAAGTTCACTTGTGTCTGGTGGCATCACGGCACATTAGGTTGTTGGGTTGTGTTGTTTCAAGAATCATGGGTTAGTAACATCAGGTTCATGAGAGTAATGCATGGTAGATGACTAGAATGACTCACCCTCTAAGATTCTCCAAAATTTTGATCCTGCGGTTAATGATTAACATATGGTCCCTTGAATGGTAAAAGCTAACTGGCATATTTTAAGAAGTAATTGTGAATGTAAAGCTCAGAGTACAACCTGCAAAATCAAGTCCAGGTCAGGATCATGTTAATAAGGCCACAATAATTCCACTCCTTGGCCTTATCATCACTCAAGGAGGAGGATGAACTTGCTCAGCCTGTGGTGATGAAACCAGAGCTCGATATTGGATAGCAGCAGCAGTTTAGCAGTAAATTACTCTCATGAGACCATCGGTTCAGTGTTACTATTGACCAAGGTGGAGGTATATGCACAAGGCGATTGTGAGAATTCTGATAATTATCTGTCTTTAAAGCCCAAATCAGAGTTGGTGTAACGCCCCAACTTTTTATAGTAAAAATTTTGGAGTAAATTTTTTTTTTTTTTTAATAGCGAAAGTGTGAAAACAAGAGTTGGGTGCATTACAGAATAAAACAGAGAAGTACTAAAAACATACTATTCATTAATTGAAGCATTAATGTCATTAATTACATCTCATAACAAGAATGTAAATCTACTAATCAGAGTTCAAACAGAAAACACTGAAAAACTGAGATCTCTTGACTACTTCCATACGCGACTCCCACGATGCTCCGATTTAGTTGCTTCCTGAAAAATATTTAAAGCAGAAGGGTCAGACTCCCCTGTCTGCGTAAGAAGCATTATATTCATATGTGGTGCTCAGTGTTCTGTGTACAAATATGTGCAACATCTGTAGATATAACTAGCATGGAAATTTATATCATTCTAAGGAAAAGATTATGCTTTCTAATTCATGATACTGTGCAAAGGATAACTGAATTAAATATACAATTATTCACATTAGCAAAATCTGAAGATTCTACAAGTTTTACGAAAGTCATATCAACAGTACACCATTCATCAAGGATGAGTATTTCATTTAACTTAATATATTTAATGTTTATTTTACTCTTACCCTGTGGGTACGCACAGGCAAAGACCTCGTAGCGGACCGAGACCATACGGATGTCTTTTATTTAATAACCCGTATGACTAGCCGTACAGATATCCAAAAGGGACGGTCTGTGATCGAGAGAGAACTCCCCAGTGGCTAGAACAAGTATTAGGATACACCCTGTACTTCTGCAGAAGACTTGGATCTACCACCTAGGATACATTGGTAGTCTTGGCCCCCTAACTTCGTGGACTGGGGACCTGGTGAGACGCCTAGCTCTCACGAAAACAAGAATGTCCACGAAGCTTGTACCACCTACCCTCTCTAAGGTAGACCATGGGTCCAGTAACATACACCATCTTTCAAGTGTACCCAGAGCCCGGAGAATCCGGTAACATATACCATCTTTCAGGTATACCCAGAGTCTCAAAGGTTTTATATTTCATTTTACATTTTCTTTATAACCAAGTGTGAGCTATCGCACTATGAGGGGTCCGGTAACATATACCTTCTTTCAGGTATACCCAAAGCCTCATAAATCTCATATTTGATTTCTCAATTATTTTCCTGTGTGATTCATCGCACCACAGAGGATTCCCAAAACCCCGAACCCGACATCGGGTTCACACACAAGGTATGCATGTGAGTTAGGGTGCCCTAAGCACCATCAAGGTAGCAA
Source organism: Nuphar pumila (assembly GCF_984573655.1). NCBI lineage: Eukaryota > Viridiplantae > Streptophyta > Magnoliopsida > Nymphaeales > Nymphaeaceae > Nuphar > Nuphar pumila. The sequence continues at coordinate 19,739,592 of NC_143257.1, read as the reverse complement.
TTTTTTTTTTCTTCACAGCTCGATTCAAAGCCCATATTTAAGCATTTGTTTTCTGAACTATGGCATACGCATTCGTACCCATTAACCATGGCATCCATGTGGTATGGTTTGCTTGCTTTGTAATATATATATATATATATATATCTTTAAAAGTGCCCTTACTAAGATCATAAAGGCTCGTCGCAACCCATCTTATCTACCCTTTATATCCACATCTCTTTCTTTATGTATACTTGGATTGAAGTCACCTGGACTTCATACACCCCACATCGGGCTGCCCTAAGCATACCCGTGTCGTGGCCATGTGGTCGTCGCCTCAAAGTGATGCCAAGAACAACAATACCAACCATGGTTTCAAGCTACAACCATACCATAACAATAGGGCCCGTAGTTCAATGTTGGACCAGTGGGATCCTGCCGCATCAGCAAGATAGTGGTCCGACCCGCATACCGTGAGACATACTGAGTGCTGACCCAATGTGCTCAAACTGCACGCTGGTGATGCGGACCCTACGACCCATTAATGGTCTGCTGCCAAGAGTGGCAAATAACCCTATTAAGGGTCGGTGATAGCCCACTGCACCCACGTGGTTCAGCCCAGTTGGACAGGGAACATACATGATAAAATGGGTCGGTTCTGCCCAGAAATTTACGTTATTCCTAATATCATCCAGTTGCATGTTTGCAAGTAGTAATTAATATCCTTTACCCTATGTAATATCAGTATGGGTGACGTCAAATACATCTCAAACTATTCAAAGAATATTTGTATAAACACCCAAACAAGTAAACATGGTGTCTAACTTAATAAAAAAAATATGTCTCATATTTGGTTCATATGAACCTCTTCAATACACCTCACTGTGATTCCTTATAACCATGAATAATGTGCCTCCTGTACAGCCTTTAAATTAACTATATGATAAAGTTACCTTTTATAACAAGGTTAAACATACTAATATATACAGTAGAAACACACGTTTAGATTACTTTCAAAAGTATGCATCAAAGACAAGGTCATATCTATATCTTGTGAACTTATTGAGGAACTAAATGTATATAACAAACTGACCTGTATAACATAACAGCATTTCTAGCATGATATATGTATATTAATCAGCAGGGTCATAGATTGAAACACATACTCTTATAACTGTAACTTTATGAGTTTTATTAATGTGAACCTAAGGAATATAAGTAACAACATACACAATACAACACATTAACAGCAAAGACACCTTTAGAAAAACAAAAAAATCTGTAGGTATAACTATATGATAAAAAAAAAGAAAATCCAAGATGGCACAATAAAACCTGTTAATAGCTAAAGACTTCTTTGGTATAAATCCTTATGAAATATTTTGATTCTTATTCTATCCAAGATACAGGATTGTGACCCCAATTGCTTCATGGTTTATTACCATACACTGGTATAAACCCACGTTCACAACCTGTTTCAGCAGCCCCCAAAAGTCAGACACTAATGTTATGGGGTTGATATTGCAGGCAATCAACATTGGATGGCTGCAACTCTTGAAAGAGCCCAACTCCAGTTTCGGCTGTCAGGAACCCATCTTGATGGCTCCCAAATAACACGCACTCCTGAGCTTTGTCCTAATGCCAACGATGGCCATATTCAAAGATTTACTTAAAAGGGTTAAGGTGTTAACCCTTTTCCAAAAAGGTGGGTAGTTCAAAATGCCAACGATGGCCATGACCACTTCTTGTAACCATGTCTCTTTCCACTTGTGTTCGGAAGGAGAATACACATATTCGTACAATAGGGCATCTAAACACCCACATATAAAAATAATAACCCCTTACCTCTTGTTGGAATCTCACAACGGCACTGCTGCACCACTTTCTTCCTTCGTTGGAGCCGCACACCACTTCCGCGATGGAGTCCACACGATCAGCAGGGGAGGTCGACATGTCCAGCTACAATGGCCGACCACCACGGTGGAAGAGAAGATGGGTGGAGAGAGAGAGAGAGAGAGAGAGAGAGAAGTTCAGCCGTTTTCTCCTTTCAGCCCCATTTAACTTACTTTCCTACTTAGGGAAATTTTTAATTTTTTTCAAAAACCTAATCTCTAGCCCACCTTTTTAGTGGGTGCTTGGAGTTTCCAATACTACCCCTCCCTCTTATTAGCAAAGTTATTCAAACTTCATTTTTTTTTTCTTTTAGTGGTACCCTCCCCCATTTGGTGGGATTTTTTTCTTGTTTCTTGAAAAAAAACAGGAGCTAAAACCACTCCAACACGTTTTTGGCGACCACCACGGTGGAAGAGAAGATGGGTGGAGAGAGAGAGAGAGAGAGAGAGAGAGAGAGAGAGAAGTTCAGCCGTTTTCTCCTTTCAGCCCCATTTAACTTACTTCCCTACTTAGGGAAATTTTTTATTTTTTTCAAAAACCTAATCTCCAGCCCACCTTTTTAGTGGGTGCTTGGAGTTTCCAATACTACCCCTCCCTCTTATTAGCAAAGTTATTCAAACTTCATTTTTTTTTTCTTTTAGTGGTACCCTCCCCCATTTGGTGGGATTTTTTTCTTGTTTCTTGAAAAAAAACAGGAGCTAAAACCACTCCAACACGTTTTTGGTGGGAGGTGGTTATGAGGTAGAGTTTTTTTATTATTATTATTTTTTTTTTCTCATCATCCTCTTTTGGTGCAAAAATGAAAAATCCATGCACAGGGGGTTTTGAACCGGGGTCCGCAACCTATGGGGTAACGAGCCCCACCACTTGTGCTACACTATTTTTCGTTGCAAAGTGTGTGAATTAAAGTGTATTTAAATCTTTTAGTCTTGTTCCAGATTTTATGAAAAAAACAAAGTTTTTCATTTCTACGTGGGCACTCCGGGGTTTTGAACTTGGGTTGTGGCTCCCCACAACCGTGCATCCTACCACTACACCACACCATCACTTGGTGTTTACTTTTGCAAGAAAATTCTATTTATGTCATATTTGGATTTTTTTTTTTTTGTCGATGGATTTCTTCCATTTTCAGGTGGATTTTTCACCCGTTGGTTCTAAACTTGCCCTCCTTTACCTTAAATGTGTTTCGGATCTCACACTATTATCCCGAAACCATTTAATTTATCATTGGTTCCTGTGAACCGGGTCAGATTATCAGATCTTGCCAAGATCTGGATCCAAATACCACTTTTGAGAGTTTGTTACAGGTTTCGTTCTAGAAACCACAAGTCATAAAAAAAATTTGTACTGCCTAACTTAAAATCTTACTATTTCACATAACTGTTCCCTTTTATTCATTTAGAATTTCATAAATTTCACGGATTTTACAGTTGGAGTAATATTTAATCTATGATTTGAATTTCCTGTGGAAATGAACCCAGCGTTAACTTACCTCCCCTCAGGTCACGACCTAGCTGAATGGGTTTGCTGGATATTAAAAAAAAAAAGAAAAGAAGGAGAATTCAATTCTCTGTATGCCTGAGCAACAAGATTTAGTCCCTTGCTATGATCTACGAGGATCCGATATTTAAGGTTGATCTGCCATTTAATTCAATACATTCCTTCTGAAAGATCGGTATACATGTTTGACTCATCATAAATTTCCATTTTAGTTACTGCAAATTTCTGTTCATTTGCTAACAAAATTTCATCTGCAACATATATTTGTAAAGAGGCCTTTTACCTTGTTACGAGGTGAGATCCAAGCATATTATGAATGATAAAACTGATTTGTTCTGATAGTTCATCAGGTCTGTTGTAAAGGACAACATGTATAGTTGATATGATCATTGATAAAAACAAATCAGATTTGCCCTGAGGATAATTTATATTTCGACTGCTGTAAAACCTTTTTCTTTTTCTTCTTTTCTTCGTTCTCTCTTTCCCTCTTTATTTCCCATTTGTAAAGTAGATCATGTTTTATACCGTGCATGCTATGAATAGATTCATTTTATCTAAGTTAGTTACCTATTTTTTGAATATAGTAGCAAAGCATATGCTATCAAGTATATTGATAATGTATTTTGTTGGGGTTTATGTTATCTGGAATCAGGGGAATCAAAGTTTTAATTATGCCTCTCCATTAATGTTGGAAATTTTAATTCCATTAGTAGTGAAATACAAGAGGAAATCAGATTGAGAGAACAAAAAGAGTGGTGGATTCACCATATCTAAAAACTTGAGACATTTTGCCTTTATCAAATATTGAGGCCATTCCTAGAAAGTGGCTCTGACGATGGAATTCCAAGAAAGATGGAATCCTGAACTCAGTTCCTGATGGATTCTCTTATTATTCTGCAGCCTAAAAAAAATGATGAACCTCTATTGAATTTCCTGCATACGTGGTCATTACCTTTTGGGTATGACCCAACAAGGCCTCAGTTGTTGCAACATTTCCTACATCCATCTTCACTATCAGTATGCCCTCATCTTACACCTACATCATCAAAGGAAGCCGACTGTGCCTGTAAAGATCTTTAGATGTGAGGTGCTGCTGCAACAAAGAAAGACTTGTTTACGATTTCTGCAGGGATCCTGACAGCATGTTGCGATCATGGAGGATTTTGAGTGATGCATTGAGAGTGACAAGTGGGAACGTGGTTTTGCCTCTCGGCTCATCGACAATTGGTTTGGCTCATCATCAAGCATTGCTGATCAAGGTAAGTATTTTTACCTGCATCTGTTTAGGTTACTTTATTTGGTTTGGCCTAATATTGATGGCAATAATGATATTATTATGCAAAACTTTATTGAACATTCTCTGTCTAAATGAACTATCAGTGAAGATTAGTTGTCATCTCCAAGTTTAGTACCACTTTTTCCATCCAGCTCTTTGGAGTTATCTATAGTCACTCCTGATTATCCATGCGATGGTTTACAGATCCTTATGAATGCTTGAGAAGAAAATCTTTGATAAGAAATCTAGATGAATACGACATTGATTGCTAGTTCCTCCCACAGTTTATGCATCTGATACTCCAACAACTTTTATTATCAATTGTAAGTGGTGTCTTTGAGGACACTTGCCTGCTGGCCGTGCAAAGGTCTTGGACCTAGGAAGAGTTCCATTTCCATGTGTATTTCATGACTCTATGATGTCTTGGATTACCTTGAAGCAAGAAACGTGCAGTACCAAAACATTTCATCAAGGAGACACATTTAGTTACACAAACCTCCCTTCTGACAATTTCATTAAGGTATGCGTTTCTGGCAATACAGGTTCATAATTTGTAACTCAATTTAGAACTTCTATTCTTCCTTCATGAAGTTAACAACTTGCGTTTTGGACATATGATGGATGCAACTTGTCCATTATACAACATCATGCACATGTACTATGCATGCATTCATGCACATTGTATATGCTATTTCTTCAGTTAATCATTTTTTTTATTATTATTCATGGCAGACAATGAAGCTGTGTTCATTTGGATGAATCTGTTATGAAACTATATTGGGCTGTAATGTAAAATCTTGTGAATGTGAAATTAAAACAAGTGAGATGGCTTCATTTTTTGCATAGCAGCTACTCATGACACTCTGCTGCATACACCTGTTAATTGTATCATGTTCTCTGTTTACTTACATTTGTAAGGCATCTAAGCACCCTTTTCAGCTCCACCCAAGGCACACCACAACACTTTATTTGGTGTCATTTCCTCCAATGATCTACACCAAGGTACCCTCTTCACAGCAACGTTGCTGCCCAACAGCACCCTGTCACCCACTTTCAACCCATCTTATCCCCATTTTATTAACTCATATACATTTTCCTTTTTTTCACACCCACAGCCGTTGTTGTGATTGTCCAGGCCCCAATTGCAACCAACTAGCTGTAGCTGGAATGAAGGCATATATTTGTAGCATTTGTTAGAATCAGATTTATAAAAATATACTCGATATATATATATATATATATATATATATATATATATATATATATATATATATATATATATATATATATATATATATATATGTCATACATATATATACATATACCCCCATATATACATATGTATATACATAGATATGTATGTATATAATGTCTCATCTTTCCATCATGTATATCTTGGCACATGAGCACGTTAACATTAACATTTGTATGATATGTGCACATTTTTCTTCTCTTTTTATACTAACCAGTTGTTTTGCAGGGAATATATGGAAGAATGTAATTTCCTGGGGGTTGTATTTTCAAAATTAAACCTTGTAATAAATTAAATCATAATGAGAATTCTTTATATTTCGAGCATTAGATTAGAATGAATGAGCATTGTAAACATCATGAATTACTTGTTTTCATGCATTTTTTTCCTTTATTTCTCAAATTCTCACAAATGGCAACACGAATGACACGTGCACCATTTCGTAAGAGGTAATTAATCCTAAGTTGATGATTTACATCAATGGCCATAGTCACGATGTAAACAAGACTTAGTGTTTTTATCTTTTATAAAATAACACTGGATCCACACTGAACCCTCTTCAAAAATCATCATATTTTCATTTTTTTTTCTTTTATTAGAGTTTAACTTAAAATTGGCTCAAAATATATACCAATGGCCATAGTCAAGGTATATTGAGAGTTAATTTCGTTTTAAACTCTATAAAAGCACAAAAATATGTTTTATTCTTCACCTGAATTTAAATATAGATTATTATATAATACATTCAATGACCATAGTCAAGGATGTATTATATTTTCCATCTTATTTCAATTCATGTAAAGAATGAAATATGATTTTCAAAATCCAATTTCAAAATTCTTTAAATTCGTTCATCATTTAGGATAGAAATGCATTATATTTTCAAAATTCCCTTCTTCAAAACTCCAAGTGATGTTGATATCTTCTTCAATCAATCTTTACTTGTAAAATCCTATCCATCTTTTCATTTTCAATCTCAAAGTCCAATTTAACTTTGAGATTTCAAGAATCATTTTATATTCAAAAATTCCAATTCAAATCAAATTTCAAAGTTTAATTTGACTTTGAAATTCCAAATTCATCTTATATTCAAAACTCCAATCAAATTCAAGTTCAATTCAAACTTAGAAGTTCTTGATTCGTCTTCTGAATTTAAACTCCAAAAATCCATTTTAGGATCCAGAACCCCATTCTACTTTGGATCTCAGACTTCATCTTAGGATCCAGAGTCCAACTCTTCTTAGATCTCAGATTTCAGATCCTGAATCCATCTTCAGATCCAAAATCCATCTTAGGATCCAGAGTCCAACTCTATCTTGGATCTCAGATTTCAGATCCTAAACCCATCTTTAGATCCAACTCCATTTTAGGATCCAGAATCCAATATCATCTTGGATCTCAGACTTCAGATCTAGATCCATTTTAGGATCCAGAATCCAATATCATCTTGGATCTCAGACTTCAGATCTAGATCCATTTTAGGATCCAGAACCCAATTCTACTTTGGATCTCAGACTTCAGATCCACTCCATTCTAGGATCCAGAACCCAGTTCCACTTTTGGATCTCAAACTCCAGATCCAATTCCATTTTAGTATCCAGAATCCAATTCTACTTTGGATCTCAGATTTCAGATCCAAATCCATCTCAAGATTCAGACTTCGGATTTAAGTTCCAAATTTCAAATCAAATTCTATTTTCAATTCCAAATTTCAAATTAAATTCTATTTTCAATTCCAACTTTCAAATCCAAATCCACTTTATTTCTAGATTTCAAATCTAAATCCATTTTTTAGATTTCATCTGAACTTCCTAAATCCATTTCTATTTTTAAATACCATTTGATTTTCTTAGCTCCATTCTAAAATTCGAATTCAATATCACCTCAAAATTTCATCTTCTCCTAAATCCATGATTAAATTCAAAGTCCATTTCTGACTTTGAAACTTCATCTCCTTTCATTTCAAAGCTTCAAATCATTCTTTCTCAAAATCAAGATTTATGTTGTCAACTCTGATTTACTTCAAAGACTTAGAACTTCTCTGATCTATCTCAAGTTCTAAAGTTAGATTCAATCATTTCTTCACTCCCTTATCAAGTTCATCTCAAGAACACTTGAGAATTTTTTCAAAACATCTTTCAAAAAGAGCATACATCCTTGCATTGCACAAGCATGATTCTTTGTGCATTTAGATCTTTAGGATAAATTCTTAGATGATATTTAGGCAAAGCAAAAGGCATAAGTTCGATCCTTGGTTCGATTATCCCTGGTAAAGGTGCCAGGAACGGTTGAACCTCGTACCAACGAGCAAATCCCGTCTCTCCATTTTTCTCGCAATATATTTCAAAACGGAGGTGAGTTATTTGCTAAATATTTTCAAATTAAGGTCAAGTGAAACCCCGTAAAAGAGTTCCTGTTCTCTTTTTCTTTCTTTTCTTTTCTCTTCTCTTTTTCTTTTCTTTCTTTTACTTTTCTCCCTTCAAAAAGGAGGAAAATAGAGGTTAGAAAAGGAAAAGAGAGAAAGATACAGAGAGGAAAATTTTTGCGATGATCACAATTATCCGCTCCCAAATATTGATCTCTTAGTCGATAGCATGGCCGGTCATGCCATGTTCTCTTTTATGGATGGATACTCCGGATATAATCAAATCAAACTGGCCACTCGTGACCAATCCAAAACATCCTTCACTATGCCATGGGGCACTTTCTGTTATACAGTCATGCCGTTTGGGCTCAAGAATGTTGGAGCAACCTATCAATGCGCGATGGCCGCCATATTCCATGACCAGATGCACAAGACTATGGATGCATACGTTGATGATATCTTAGTCAAATTCAAGGAAGAAGAAGACCATATTGATGCTTTAAGTCAGGTCTTCAAGCGACTTATTCTTTATAAGCTAAGACTCAACCCTCAGAAGTGTGTCTTCGAAGTTGAATCCGACAAGTTATTAGGCTTCTTGGTCAGCAAAAAGGGGATAAAAGTGGATCCCGCTAAAGCAAAGGCCATCATTGATATGTCACCTCCAACCACTCTCAAAGAAATGCGTAGTCTTCAGGGACGTATGCAATCAATTCGAAGATTCATATCTAATCTTGCCATGAGATGTGACCCTTTCAATCATTTTCTCAGAAAAGGAGTGAAGTTTGAATGGGGACCAGAGTGTCAGCAATCATTTGATCGTATCAAGAAATATCTTCTTAACCCACCCGTTCTGAAGCCATCGGAAGTGGGAAAGCCTCTTTTGTTGTATGTTTCAGTTAACCAAGTCGCTTGTGGTGGATTCTTAGCACAGTATGAGGAAGGCAGTCTGATTGAGCATGCCATCTACTATGTAAGCAAGACTTTTATTGACTATGAGAAGAAGTACTCTCAGATAGAAAAGACATGTCTAGCATTGGTTTGGATGTGTCAGAAGTTGAGGCATTACCTGTTAGCATCAGAAGTTAAGATTCTCTCAAAACTTAATCCTCAAGTATATTCTCGAACAACCATTTCTCAGTGGACGAATTGCCAAGTGGCAAGTCCTCTTGATGCAGTATGACTTGAAACATGTTTCTCAGCAGTCTATCAAAGGCCAAGCAATTGCAGACCAATTGGCAGATTTTCCTTTGGCAGAAGATGTTAAAGCCGAGGATGATTTCCCCGATGAGCGGATCTGCAATATTCAGCAGTCTCTAGTTTGGAATTTATTTTTCGATGGTTCCAAGAATATGGCCGACATAGAAATCAGAATCTTGCTGATCACACCAGAGAAAGAGATGATCCCCTTTTCTCTGAAACTGGATTTTTAATGTACCCATAATATGGTTGAGTATTAAGCTTTAATACAAGGTATGAGAATTCTGCAAGACTTCAATGTTAAGAAAGTACACGCTTTCGGTGATTCATTGCTCGTCGTCAGCCAAGTCAAAGCCGAATGGCAGGTAAAAGATCAGATGTTGCTTTCTTATCAAAAGATCATTCTAGCCCTCATCAACAATTTTGATGAATTTCAGATTTTCCATATCAAAAGAGAGTTTAATCAAATAGCTGACGGTTTGTCCAGCCTAGGCTCCATTATGTCTTTCAGAAGTGAAGAATCTTGTCGTTCTTTTGAAATTGGCAGACTTGATCAACCTGCCTTCATTCCAATAATGCAAGTTAACCAGGCGAAACAGAAAAAGAAGCCTTGGTACCAAGATATTAAAAATTTCATTAAAACTGGTGAGCTTCCACAAGAATTATCAAAGAAGGAGCAAAAAGTGATTCATCACATGTCCGCCCGTTATTTTATTCTTGCCAATGTTCTTTATCGTCACAGGTTCAGTTTTGAATATTCCAGGTGCTTAGATGAAGAAGAAGCTGAAAAAGTCATGCGAGAAGCGCATGAAGGCATTTGCGGTGGTCACGTTGGCTACCAAACCCTTGTTAAGCAAATCATTCGAGCAGGATATTATTGGAAAGCCATGCAGCAAGATTGCTATCACTTTATAAAGAAGTGTGTTCCGTGCTAGGTGCACGCACCTTCCATTCATGCGCCGGCTACGTACTTGCAATCAGTCATGTCTCCATGGCCATTCTCTATGTGGGCCTTCGATGTCATGGGATTCATCACTCCTTCTGCTTCCAATAGTCATAAATATTTCTTTACCGCAACAAAGTACTTCACCAAGTGGGTTGAAGCCATCACTTTGCGTACAGTGGAAGGTCGACATGTGGTCTCATTCATTCATAAGAATATTTTTTGTCATTTCGGTATGCCGCATGATATTGTGTCAGATAATGGTACTCATTTCAAGAATGAGAGAATGAAGATCTTTTGTTCGAAATTCAAAATTCATCATCATTTTTCAGCTCCTTATTATCCCCAAGGGAACGACCAAGCAGAAGCGACAAATAAAAGTTTGATCCGCATCTTGGAAAGAACCGTTGAGACGGGTCGTGATTGGCACGAGAAAATCCATGATGCACTCTGGGCATATCGAACCACCATTCGAACCCCGACCAATGCAACTCCTTTAGAACTTGTTTATGGGACCGAGGTGCTGCTACCTCTTCATGTTCAAAAACCCGCTCTTAAATTTGCATCTCTTCTAGAGCTACCACTCGATTAGTATCAGCAACAAAGATTGGTACAACTAGACTTACTCGATGAGAAAAGACTTAAAGCAGCATAGCATGTGATCATGCATAATATTTGCATTTTAATAATCATTATTTATGCATGATCCATGTTAAAATTACTATAAAAACTCATTTTTATCGTTAGTTTTGAGAAACCGCATTTAATTGAATTTTATCAGAAAATCGGGTTTTTCAAAGCTTTCCCTACAGTTTTAGTCTTTTTATTAGATTTAGATTTTCTTAATTGTAGTTCAATTAGTTTAGGCTTGTAATAGCTAAATTTTAATTAGTTTAATAAGTTTTGATTTTTAGAAAACATGTTTTTCATAAGAGACCTTGTTTTGGAAATTAGCAAAAATCTTCGGACTCTTTTTGAAAAACCTGTTTTAACCTAATTAGATCATTATAAACTCATCTTTTCCACCCATGGAGGCTGTTTTCCCAGCAGCCCCCTTTGCCTCCCTTGCCTCTTGCCTCCATCTTCCCTTCCCTCTTCTTCTTCTCTATAGCCGATTTCTTCTTCTTCTCTACTTCTACTTCTTCTTCCTCTTCTTATGCTTTATTTTATCTATCTTCTAATCTCTGTCTTCATCGACTCTTCTAATCGTCGTCGTCGAGGTAGCGTGGATGCAACTAGATTAACCACCTTCTTCTTCCCAACCCCTCTCTCGGAGGTGAATCACGGTTTGCCTCTTTCTCCGTCTCTTTCACCGTAGTTTAGTTTGCATGGCATGAAGCACATCATTTGATTTTCTTTGTCATGATTCTACATATTTAGTTAAGATCTATCATCTGAAAAAATATAAAAAATAGTTTAGTGCAGTTCAAGTTCACTAAGTATTCTAGTTCATATAGTTTAGTTTTTGTTATAATAAATTTGTGTTTTATCGATTCAATCAACGGCCAAGCTTGCAAGTTCAAAAAAAAAAATCATACACCCAGTGTATATACAATTAACGTCAAACCCAAATACTCGTGATTGACATTGGGCAGGCCGTGAGTTAAGATTTGCTTTTAGACTTCTTTAGCATACTGGAATGCAATTGACGTTAATTAGATTTCTGATTCACGCTTTTTTTTCTTAGATTATTTTCTTTATCAGTCTAACTTCATATTCTTTTAGCAACTGTGTGCTCTATTCTATACATTAGTGTTAGTTTCTTTAATGAAAAGCAGTTTAGATTCATTCATGTTCTTTCTTTTTGGTATTAGTTTAGGATCACATCTACCATAGTCGGTTTCTATTTTGTGTTTATTAACTTATACAACATAGGTTATTTTATTATTTTGTAGGTCAGATCTGTTAACGTTAGTCTACAACTTGCATAGCAGCTTAATTAGTTAAAGTAGCATAAGTAGTTTAAGGTAACTCATTCTAGCCGATTTAATTTTCTTTTGAGTGACTATTCAATTATCGTCTTTTCTTAGCATAGTTTGGTGTAGATTTAATATTTTTTATTCTTTTTTGTTTTTTAGTCTACATTAATCAATCCGTCCAGCATGTTTCATTGTGAGTCAATTGGTTGTTGGTCAGTTTGCCCTCTTGCATATGTATTAATTCTTGCTAGTAGATTAATATAGCATTAGTTAATTATCGTGCTTAGTCATTGTTAAATTTTATTAGCTTGTTGATATTAGAATAAATTAATTAAGTAGTTGCCATGTTCAGCTGAGTGTGTTCTTGATAATTAATTTTAGTTAATTTCTTGCTTTCTTGAATTAGTTAAGCTTAGTTTGTTACATTTGCTTTCTTGATTGCTTAGTTAGTTAGGTAGTTTTGCCATTTTGTCTTGTAGCTATAGTTTGTTAGTAGTTAGTTCATAGTTTAGTTCATGTTTAGTTTAGTTTAGTTAATTCAAAACTTGTTTTAACTGAATTCTTTTTATCATTAGTTTTTAAATTCTTGTTAGTTTTCCTTGTACTGCTTTGTTGTGTGTTTTTGTGTTTTGCAGGGAAGTGTTGGAACGTGCGGTGAGCCCCTTTTTGCGCCCTAAAAGTACCTTCTGAGGTCTCCTCATGCCCTCAGAAAAGCAAAAGTTCAAGAAAACATACATTACCTCAAGAAGGGACAAAAGAACTCGAAGCACTGAAGCCTTTTATTTTCTTTTTAGATTAGGGTTTTGTTTTATTTTATTTTATTAATTGGATCTGTAATAAAACCATTTATTTATTTTGTTTAAGCCCTCTACGTAGGGCCGTACTGCCTAAGTTAGTTAATTATTTAATTAATTCTTTTTATTTTGGCAATAAAGAGTAGTTTAGATTGTGTGTTTGAATACGAAGTATTTCCCGTTCCCTAAGATCGACCCGGACTCCATCACTTGTGCGAGCCGGTTTTTATATTTTTGGTGTCTGGCTTTCACTGAATTTTCATTAAAAATATTATTTTAAAAAAAAGTTTTCATAAAACTCACACCAAATTTTTGGCGCCGTTGCCGGGGAACGACGAAATACAAGTATTCACTTTATTGCCTTGTGTTTGTTTTGCATTTAGATTTTATAACCATGTATGTGCATACCGTAGAGACAAGTTTACTTTTCTGCACAGCCCACCCACCAGGGTCCCCTTAGAGGTGACTGTGTACGATTGGTACCGTACACATAGATTTTATTTTCTTTGCATAATTCTTGTTGTGTGCAACTGCGTGGTGTTTGTTTAGTTTTCTAATTTTTTTTTTGTTTACTCGCTTTGTGGTTTGCGTGGTTTGGCCGCTAGCGCGTTAGTTAGGTAGAAAACCTCAAGTTAGGACGTGTGCTACACCAGTCTACTCCAAGGTGTACGCAATGGCTGACGATCATCATTTGATCCATCCTTTGAGGGAGTATTTCATGCCAAATACGTATACTCCTGCCTCCTGCATCACGAGACCTAATATAGGAGCAAGCCATTTTGAGATTAAGGCCAACGTTATCTAAATGCTACCTTCATTTTATGGCCTTAGCAACGAAGACCCCTACCATCATCTCGATGAATTCCTCGAGATTTGCTCGACTGTGCGAATCAATAACTTTGGAGATGATGCGTTAAGGTTAACGTTCTTTCCGTTCTCCCTCAAAGATAAAGCCAAGCATTGGCTAAAGGCTCTTGAGACGGTTCAGATTATCACTTGGGAAGGAATGCAACATGAATTCCTTAAAAAGTACTTCCCAATTGGTAAGACGAATCAGTTTCGCAAAGCCATCACCAGTTTTTCACAGATTAAGGGAGAACAATTTCACGAAACTTGGGAGAGGATGAAGGATCTTCTTCGCAAGTGTCCCCACCACCAGGTGCCTCGCTGGCAACTGGTGCAATATTTCTATGACGGTCTTACTGAGAAGAACTGTCAAATGGTTGATAAGTCGTGTGGGGGCACTTTTATGCTCAAGAGTGAGGACGAGGCTTGGTCTTTATTTGAGACCTTGAGTGAGAACATGATGCATCATGTCTTGTCTTTACGGGTCGATAGGACCACATCTGTACCTAGTGGTCCTAGGAAAGTTGGGATTTCCGAAGTAGGGTCCGAGCGAGATTTGCAAACCAAGGTCGACCTATTGACTAGGAAATTAGATCAATTCCTAGCAAATTCTTTGAGAAGTCCAGTAGAAAAAGTGTGCGAGCTTGGTGCTAGCCCTGCACACTATGTTTCTGATTGTCCGACAGCGTCGCTATATCCTGAATTCGTTCAGGAACAGGTGAATGCTGCCCAAGGTTTCGTTGGGCCCGAGCATGATTCATTTGCACCCTCATATAACCCAGGATGGCGAAACCACCACATCAGTCCACCCCATCAGCCCTCCCAGACACAGCATAGACTGAGTAACTTTTCACAAAGTTACTCGTGTCCCATAGATTCACAGGTCCACACCCAGTATAGTCTGCATTCTCCTCAGGAGCCTACATCGTGCATATCATTTCAGAAGAAGATGTTAGAGGCCTTTTCTGATATTAAAGCCACTCTTTGTTCCCACACACAGTCAATAGCCAAGCTAGAGACTCAAATGGGACAGTTGGCTCTGGCCTTCAGTAGGCAAAGAGAGAGGGGCCTATCTAGTCAGTTTGTTGTCAACCCAAAGGAAAAGGATCCCATGTCATTTGACCTGCACCTCATAGATTCACATCTTGCGCAAGTCAAATCTGTTACATCCCTTAGGAATGGGAAGGCATGTCACCCCATTCAGGAATCGATTCATGAACCCAATGTCATACACACTGATGAGTTGATCTCCTCCAATAGGCCCCAGGAGAAAGGGCAAGGCCCACAGCTTCTATAGTCATCATATATTCACCGAGCCCCAGTCTCCCAGACTTTCGGACCGCCGATTGCTTTAAGCAAACAAGAGGTGCATATGCAAAATATGCTTGACCTAGTCAAGCAGGATCATGACCACCACTTGTTTGAGGTTGCATATATCAATAATCGTTCGGTCCTAGACTCTCTTTTTAAGAGTAATCTCCTAGAGGAGACTAACCTTCGTTCTTCCTGTAGTGGGAGTCATGATATTACCTTTAGGAGTCGAGTGGGCGGAAACACAGTGCGTAGTGTCACAGATGACACTCTTTTTTATAGAGAGCCTGATTGAGCAAGACTCCATGTCCATTGATCTCATGGACGATGAAGGATTCTTCCAGAGATCTGTCTGGCTAAGGACATAAAACTTAGCGCTTTATGGGAGGCAACCCATATTTGTAATGTACCATTAGTACGTTTAGTATTTTTCTATTTTTAGGTAGTTTTTCTTCATGAGCGTCAAGCCTAGATCATGTATGCATTGCATTCTTTTGCATATTTCTATAAGTTGTAAACTGTGAGACAGGTGAAACCTATACAAAGCTATTCACATGTCGTATCAGGTAAGGTTCCACAGTATAAATTAGGTGACTTCTACTTCTTCTTTTTCCCAATTATTTTCGTTCTCATATGCAATTCACTAAGTTTCATGCCAGCATGGGGGAGTGCCACTGAGGACAGTGTCATTCAAGCA
Organism: Nuphar pumila; assembly: GCF_984573655.1. Taxonomy (NCBI): domain Eukaryota; kingdom Viridiplantae; phylum Streptophyta; class Magnoliopsida; order Nymphaeales; family Nymphaeaceae; genus Nuphar; species Nuphar pumila. The sequence continues at coordinate 19,723,620 of NC_143257.1, read as the reverse complement.
TAGGGGAGGGTGTAGTTTGCACACTTAAACTTTTCATGTCTTTGTACTTACATTTTTTATGTCAACTCATTAAAATTAGGCTTTTAGGGAATGGGTTTAAACTTATATGACTGCTTTGCAACATCTAACATTTTTAGAGAATTTTTAAGCCCCACAAAAAAATTCTAACACGGATCTAGAAAACCATGGTTGTTTATGTGGATTTCAAAGAAATGATTATAGATGCATGTTAGAGTCTATTTTGAATCACAAGTATGAATATGCACAGTTTTATTTTTGAAAACTAAGCAAATGAACAATAGTGCATTTATGAGCTCAAAAAGTGAAAAAGAGCATACGTTTAGTTAATTGATATCTTCGTACTTCCTAGTAGATGGGATTAGACACAAGTTGAAGTGTTTGAGTTTCATGTCGAAAAGGATAATGAAGGAAGTCAATTTTTCGTCTACGTTGATATCTGTGGCCTATTTTGTTCGAGCAAGTAGAGCCTGAGGGGTGTTTACACCTGGTGCCCTAAAGCCATCTGGTTTGGGAGTCATCGGCATGAAAGCCCGTTACATGGACTTTATAGAGAGCCTAATAGGTATTGACATTGTACATGACAGAGAAGTAGACTATACGTAAACTATAAAAATTGAAGGTCTAGTGACTCGAGCAATTAAGTCTGAGGAATACTTTGTATCTGGTGCCCTAAGGTCGTCTGGTCTGGGAGTCACTGACCCAAAGCTCGTTACACGAGTCACGAAAACTGGAAATTTAATATAGTGCTCAATAAAAGAAAAAAGAATGTGTGAAAAATTGAAAAAAAAAAACGTAAAAGAGAAAAGGTCATTGCTTAGAAGCAAATATTGAAAAAAAAAAAACTTGTGTAGAACACATATGAATGAGGATAAGTAAATAATAACATGTATGTATTTGAATTTATGAGAATGAAACATAAATGACTATGCTATTTAGAAAAGTGAAAGAAAATATTTTATTTTGTGGTGGAAGGTAGAAGACTCTAATCGTGTTTCGATAATGCAATGGCATGAAATAATGGTGAAAACAAACTCCTTAACTGCCTAATGCTTTGTGTTCTAAAATTTTTATGCATACATGATAGAGATGTTTGTGGGTAGCATCACTGCAAACCCTCACGAGACCTTACTCGTCCACTGAGGCAACCCAGGGGTTGAAAGGGCTTGTTGCATATGCTAAATGCAACCGTGATTCCTACGAAAGTGAGTTAGGTTTTTATGGTGTCCAGTTTAGCATTTTTGTTTTTGCTTCAGTTTGCTCGAGGACTAGCAAACGATAAGCATGGGGGTATTTGATCATGCATAATATTTGTATTTTAATAATCATTATTTATGCATGATCCATATTAAAATTACTATAAAAACTCATTTTTATCGTTAGTTTTGAGAAACCGCATTTAATTGAATTTTATCAGAAAATCGGGTTTTTCAAAGCTTTCCCTACAGTTTTAGTGTTTTTATTAGATTTAGATTTTCTTAATTGTAGTTCAATTAGTTTAGGCTTGTAATAGCTAAATTTTAATTAGTTTAATAAGTTTTGATTTTTAGAAAAACATGTTTTTCATAAGAGACCTTGTTTTGGAAATTAGCAAAAATCTTCGGACTCTTTTTGAAAAACCTGTTTTAACCTAATTAGATCATTATAAACTCATCTTTTCCACCCATGGAGGCTGTTTTCCCAGCAGCCCCCTTTGCCTCCCTTGCCTCTTGCCTCCATCTTCCCTTCCCTCTTCTTCTTCTCTATAGCCGATTTCTTCTTCTTCTCTACTTCTACTTCTTCCTCTTCTTATGCTTTATTTTATCTATCTTCTAATCTCTGTCTTCATCGACTCTTCTAATCGTCGTCGTCGAGGTAGCGTGGATGCAACTAGATTAACCACCTTCTTCTTCCCAACCCCTCTCTCGGAGGTGAATCACGGTTTGCCTCTTTCTCCGTCTCTTTCACCGTAGTTTAGTTTGCATGGCATGAAGCACATCATTTGATTTTCTTTGTCATGATTCTACATATTTAGTTAAGATCTATCATCTGAAAAAATATAAAAAATAGTTTAGTGCAGTTCAAGTTCACTAAGTATTCTAGTTCATATAGTTTAGTTTTTGTTATAATAAATTTGTGTTTTATCGATTCAATCAAACGGCCAAGCTTGCAAGTTCAAAAAAAAAAATCATACACCCAGTGTATATACAATTAACGTCAAACCCAAATACTTGTGATTGACATTGGGCAGGCCATGAGTTAAGATTTGCTTTTAGACTTCTTTAGCATACTGGAATGCAATTGACGTTAATTAGATTTCTGATTCACGCTTTTTTTTCTTAGATTATTTTCTTTATCAGTCTAACTTCATATTCTTTTAGCAACTGTGTGCTCTATTCTATACATTAGCGTTAGTTTCTTTAATGAAAAGCAGTTTAGATTCATTCATGTTCTTTCTTTTTGGTATTAGTTTAGGATCACGTCTACCATAGTCGGTTTCTATTTTGTGTTTATTAACTTATACAACATAGGTTATTTTATTATTCTGTAGGTCAGATCTATTAACGTTAGTCTACAACTTGCATAGTAGCTTAATTAGTTAAAGTAGCATAAGTAGTTTAAGGTAACTCATTCTAGCCGATTTAATTTTCTTTTGAGTGACTATTCAATTATCGTCTTTTCTTAGCATAGTTTGGTGTAGATTTAATATTTTTTATTCTTTTTTGTTTTTTAGTCTACATTAATCAATTAAGCTATTTTGATAAGCGATTTAATGATAGTCATGCTCAAGATCTTGGAGACTTCTCCATTCCTTTTCATGAGATAAATCGTGACTTCATGCGCAAGATTCAAAAGAAAGAAATTGCAGAGGCTTTGAAGAAAATGAAATCAAGAAGGGCAGTTGGCCCAGATGGTATACCTATCGAGGCTTGGAAATGCTTGGGAGAGAAAGGTTTAGAATGGTTGACAAATCTTTTTAACTTGATTTGGCGAACAAATAAGATGCCTAATGAGTGGAGGAAGAGTACTTTGGTGCCTTTATATAAGAATAAGGGTGATATACAAGATTGCACAAACTATCGTGGTATAAAACTCATGAGTCATACTATGAAACTTTGGGAGAGGGTGATTGAGTCTAGGTTGAGGAAGGTTGTCATGATATCAGAGAATCAATTTGGTTTTATGCCTGGAAGATCAACTATGGAAGCTATACATCTTCTTAGACAACTTATTGAAAGATATAGAGAGAGGAACAAAGATTTGCATATGGTTTTTATTGATTTAGAGAAGGCATACGATAGAGTACCTAGGGACGTTCTCTGGTGGACAATGATGAAGAAAGGTGTTTCTCTCAAGTACATTAGTATAATTAAAGATATGTATGAAGGAGTAGTAACCAATGTCCGCACTTGTGGAGGGGTGACAACCAATTTCCCGATAACGGTTGGGTTACATCAAGGATCTGCTTTAAGCCATTTCCTATTTGCAATAGTGATGGATGAGCTTACGAGATCAATTCAAGAAAATGTACCGTGGTGTATGTTGTTTGCTGATGATATTGTTTTGATTGATGAGTCTAGAGCTGGGGTTAATGCTAAGTTAGAATTATGGAGACAGACATTGGAAGCTAGAGGTTTTAAGTTGAGTAAGAGTAAGACTGAATATATGGAATGTCGGTTTAGTAAGCAACGAAGTAGTGATGGGAGTGTAGTGAAGCTTGGTGAGCAAGATATACCGGTGAATGATTATTTCAAATATTTGGGATCCATCATTCAAAAGTATGGAGAAATTGATGGAGATGTAAATCATAGGATAAAGGTTGGGTGGATGAAATGGAAAAGTGCTACTGGAGTGTTGTGCGATCGTAGAATGCCATTGCGGTTGAAGGGAAAGTTTTATAGGACGACTATTAGACCCGCTTTACTATATGGTACGGAATGTTGGGCTGCCAAGAGACATCATATTCAAAAAATGAGTGTAGCTGAGATGCGGATGCTTAGATGGATGTGTGGAAATACAATAAAAGATAAGATTCGGAACGAAGAGATACGTAAGAAGGTAGGTGTTGCACCCATTGAAAATAAGATGCGAGAGAATCGTTTACGGTGGTTTGGACATATTCGGCGAAGGCCTAATGATGCTCCAGTTAGAAGGTTGGAGAAATGGGAAAATATATTAGTTAAAAGAGGTCGGGGTAGGCCTAGGAAGACTTGGATGGAGATGATAGGAAAGGATATGAATGCTTTGAACCTCACCGAGGACATGGCGTTGGATAGAAATGATTGGAGGAAAAGGATTCATGTGGAAGACCCAAAATGAATTTCTTTTTTGGTTCATATCGCTGACCCCAATTGTTTTGGGATGAAGGCGTAGTTGTTGTTGTTGTTGTTGTAGTCTACATTAATCAATCCGTCCAGCATGTTTCATTGTGAGTCAATTGGTTGTTGGTCAGTTTGCCCTCTTGCATATGTATTAATTCTTGTTAGTAGATTAATATAGCATTAGTTAATTATCGTGCTTAGTCATTGTTAATTTTTATTAGCTTGTTGATATTAGAATAAATTAATTAAGTAGTTGCCATGTTCAGCTGAGTGTGTTCTTGATAATTAATTTTAGTTAATTTCTTGCTTTCTTGAATTAGTTAAGCTTAGTTTGTTACATTTGCTTTCTTGATTGCTTAGTTAGTTAGGTAGTTTTGTCATTTTGTCTTGTAGCTATAGTTTATTAGTAGTTAGTTCATAGTTTAGTTCATGTTTAGTTTAGTTTAGTTAATTCAAAACTTGTTTTAACTGAATTCTTTTTATCATTAGTTATTAAATTCTTGTTAGTTTTCCTTGTACTGCTTTGTTGTGTGTTTTTGTGTTTTGCAGGGAAGTGTTGGAACGTGCGGTGAGCCTCTTTTTGCACCCTAAAAGTACCTTCTGAGGTCTTCTCATGCCCTCAGAAAAGCAAAAGTTCAAGAAAACATACATTACCTCAAGAAGGGACAAAAGAACTCGAAGCACTGAAGCCTTTTATTTTCTTTTTAGATTAGGGTTTTGTTTTATTTTATTTTATTAATTGGGTCTGTAATAAAACCATTTATTTATTTTGTTTAAGCCCTCTACGTAGAGTCGTACTGCCTAAGTTAGTTAATTATTTAATTAATTCTTTTTTTTTTGGCAATAAAGAGTAGTTTAGATTGTGTGTTTAAATACGAAGTATTTCCCGTTCCCTAAGATCGACCCGGACTCCACCACTTGTGCGAGCCGGTTTTTATATTTTTGGTGTCTGGCTTTCACTGAATTTTCATTAAAAATATTATTTTAAAAAAAAGTTTTCATAAAACTCACACCAGCATGCCCAGTCTTATCGTCAGAGGATAGCAAGGCAATACGCCAAGTCAGTCATCAAAAGAAGATTCCAAGTTAATGACCTGGTCCTTAGATCAATGACTCATCTCAAGCACCGTCCACGTGGCAAATGGTCACCAAACTGGGAAGGACCCTACATGGTGAAAGAAGCACTACCACGTAATTCATATCGTCTGATTAATGTAGACAGGGTAGAATTACCCGATCCTATCAATGCCCGACATTTGAAAAAATTCTACACTTAGAAAACTTCTGTATTCTTTAATAAATTTCCTCCAATAAATGGCCCATTATGTTTTTATCTGAATACTCTTTTTCTTCCCAGAATATACTGGAGCATTTTGTTATAAACTCGTCTTCCATTCAAAATACTCTGTGTGCAGGCAGGATCAAACAAATCTCTCATTTTGCATACATGTGCACCCATTTACATCTTTTTGCATTCATTTGCATTTGCATGCATCCATTTTACATCTGTATCAAATTCCCATTCAGGATAAGGGATAAATCCTGAGACCCGTGGCATTTGTCCAAGTCATTGTGAGGGTGAAAATTGAAAATCCCCTATTACAATCAATCAACAATCTTTCAAAACCCAGTGCTCGTACTGGCAAATCTTTTAAAACCCAGTGCTCGTACTGGCAAATCTTTTAAAACCCAGTGTTCGTACTAGTGTCCTTCCAAAATCCGGTGCGTGTGCTGGTACTTGCTAAATCCTGTTTTACTGGTTGAAACCCTTAAATCTGATTTCTTCCTAGTCAATGTTTCCAAAACCGAATTATATTCATCTAGTTTTATTTCCTTCAAATGTCTTGAATTGGTCTAGAAGATCCGAGTTCCGACTCGAATTTTCTTCTAAATCCAATTCAGAATTGGTCTAGAAAATTCGAGTTCTGACTCGATTTTTCTTCCAAATCCAGTTCATCTAATTCTTTTTCCTTCAAATGTCTTGAATTGGTCTAGAAGATTTGAGTTCCGACTCAAATTTCCTTCCAAATCCAATTCAGAATTGGTCTAGAAAACCAGAGTTTCGACTCAAATTTTCTTTCAAATCCAATTTGCTTAGCTTTGAAAGTTTGAACTTCTACAATTGGTCTAGAAGATCTGAGTTTCGACTCAAATTCTCTTTCAAAATCCAATTCATCTAGTCTTTCCTTGAAGATTTGAATTCTGATTCAAAGCTTCTGACCGAACCCAGTTTTCCGCCGGTCCGGTTAAATCCAATTTTCAAATTGGACTTTTTATGAAGTCCAACATCGCCTCTGTTGCTTTACCAAATCTTGTATTTGTATTGATAATCTTTTAAAATCCGGTGCTCGTACTGGTAATCTTTTAAAAATCTAGTGCCCGTACTGGTAATCTTTTAGAATCCAGTGCTCGTACTGGTAATCTTTTAAAATCCAGTGCTCGTACTGGTACTTTGTCAAAGTTTGGTCTTCATACTGGTTGCAACATAAATCTCACATTGAGGTTCATACTCAATGTTAATATTCAGATCTGCTAACCAAACAATCTTTGTCAGACCCTTGGGTCATTCCAGTCTATCAAGCATACCTTCGGGTCATCTATTTTGTTAGTCAGATCTCCGGTCATCAAATTTTTAGCCAGCGAAACCTTTGGGTTAACAAATTCTATCAAAGTCAATCATATTTGTCCGACCTTTGAGTCATATCCTGCAATCATAGTCCTTCAAGATTCAACCTTTGTGTCAAATTTGTCTGCCAATTAGTTCAGAATCAATTATCAATCATTTTCTCTTGCGAGGGACCCTTTTTCCAGGGAGAGTTCGAGGGAGCTCGTTCTTTTTGCATGTCTTTATTGTTCGTTCATTGAACCCTTTTTTCTAGGGAGAGTTTGAAGGGACTCGTGCTTCACGAACAGTTTGCAAAACAATCTTTATTATCATACAAGGAACCCTTTTTCCGGGGAGAGTTTTGACGAAAGCTTGTCATCTTTGTAATCTTGAATGTCTTTTGTTAGGCCACCCCCGTCATCGAGGACCCTTTTTCTAGGGAGAGTGTGATGGACTCGTTCCTCTATGATATCCTTCAAACTTTTGTTAGCAGCCCCCTTTCTATAAGAGAAGCCTAGAAATTGGGAGTTTTGATGAAAACTTTATTTCTCTTCGAAAGTTTGTTTTGCAAACACCTCCTCTTTAGGGAAGAGAGGAGTACCTTTTGTTACCCGTTCAGATAAGGGTCAAGCGTAAATCTCTCCTTTGGGGAAAAGAGAGGAGAATCTAGCCACAAATGCGTCATTTAGATCTCAAGCAATTTCTTTCATCAAGAATTTCACGAATATTTTGCCAATTTGTCATGAAAAATAGTTGTTGATCTCAAAAATCTTTTATTGCATAAAAAGAATTACCTCAGATTACCTTCAGTATTACTTCCAAAAAGAGTGAAACTTTTGCGAAAAAAGATTCAAAATCCAAATTCTTTCTATTGGCCAACCAAAGGGATGAAGAATAAATCCTCAATATGGTCGGCAAAGAAAATTCAATGTTGTCACAAAGCCATAAGTGATCGATATTGATCGCAGTCAAGGGAACATTTTTAAAGATCTTTCTTGTAAAAATAAGGCAGTCGAAATATTCTGGGTGATACAGAAAAATCCATTCAATTTCTATATCTCCTCAATCACCCAAGTTGCAATTAAATATCTGCAAAAGGGATCTCTCAATTGTCGTCAAGATGAAGACGAATTATGCGAGTTAGACCCCCGGAGCCAAAGAAGATTTGAATCATCTCTGAGATGAAGGAGTTTGTGACGAATCCTTCCAGGGAAAGTTCAAAGCACCGTTAAGATGAAGGCGACTGCGATGAGCCTTCCGAAAAACCCTAAAAGATATTTAATTTCAGCTACCATCAAGAGACCACCAGCCAATGAGCCAATATCGTCAATATAATCCCTGAGGCAAAGAAGGATCATAACATCTCCAAGATGAAGGAGTTTGTGATGTACCCTTCTAAAAAGAGAGAAAAAGCTAAGACATCTCCAAAATGAAGGATGATGTAATAAATTCCCCAAAAACCCAAAAAGATCCACTTCTGTCGAAAGAAAAAGAGAGTACAGGCAGAAAGATCATTATAAGAAAAGAATCCCAAGATATCAAACTGCTGAATCTGCCAAGAATCTTCTTTAATTTTATGAAATTCTTTTATCAATATCCTTTCACCAATTGCTTTCACAATGAGAATCCTTTCTTTTTTGTTCATATTAAGGAAATTGCTAGCCTCCTTAAAAGAAAGTCAATTGCAAGCAATTTGAATTCGAATCTTAATTCTACGAAGTTAAGTCCTGTTGGAGGTAATACTTCAGGTAGAAAAGAGAGAATATTTTTTATATATTTACATTTCAATCTTTTTTCAATCAACTACACTTTTTATCTTATTGGCAATCTTTTCAAGTTATCCTAACATGAAGTGAGAGTTTGATGTCTATTTTGATGTATCCAGGCAATATTGTTTATCCCTGTTAGAATCGGATGATGGAAGTTGTCCAAGATCCTTCCCTTCTTTTTTTGATCTGAGTGTTTGGGCTCTCAGATTCGCACACTTCCCTGTGCTCCCCACTGTCCCACCATAGACAGTTTCCGTTCAAGTTAAGGGTTAAACCTGAAATTTTCTCTGAAAGGTCATCTGTCTTAAAAGTCATTCAGTCTCAGCGATGAGACGCCCAAGATCAATCCCTTTTCAAGCTTTAGAGAACCCCCTTTCTTCCTTTTGCAAACCCCTCTCGGATTTATTGTGCAAAATTTGAAGGTCCCATCATGGTTTCTTCATTTGAGGATTCTGTTTATTGTCCCCTTTCAGGTTAAGGGTTAAGCCTGAACCTCATTTTTCTATGAGGTATCGTCCCCTTTCAGGTTAAGGGTTAAGCCTGAGCCTCGTTTTTCCACGAGGTATCGGCCCCTTTCAGGTTAAGGGTTAAGTCTGAGCCTCGTTTTTCCACGAGATATCGTCCCCTCTCAGGTTAAGGGTTAAGCCTGAGCCTCATTTTTCCACGAGGTATCGTCCCCTCTCATGTTAAGGGTTAAGCCTGAACCTCATTTTTCCACGAGATATCGTCCCCTTTCAGGTTAAGGGTTAAGCCTGAGCCTCATTTTTTCATGAGGTATTGTCCCCTTTCAGGTTAAGGGTTAAGCCTGAACCTCGTTTTTCTACGAGGTATCGTCCTCTTTCAGGTTAAGGGTTAAGCCTGAGCCTCGTTTTTCCACGAGGTATCGTCTCCTTTCAAGTTAAGAGTTAAGCTTGAATCTCGTCCTCCGTCCCACCCAGGTTAAGGGCTAAGCCTGAGCCTCATTTCGATGAGGTGAATCTTCTTCTTTGTTCTCTATTCCATATCTACCATCATCACTTGAATTAATTCTTTCATACCCGGTCAGATTCTCCTAAGTAGGGCATTTTTTTTATATATAGTCCAAATTTGGTGTGTTTTTCTTTGCCACTAAGCTTGGCCCTATATCGGCTTAGTAGTAAAGAGGGGCATCTGTAAACACCCCAAATTTTTATTCTCATCTAGTGTTTACATTTCATATATCATCGCAATATCATTTCATCCATTTGACATGTCATCTCACTGCATTGCATTGCATAGCATTGCATGTCATTACATCTCATTTTCGAGATCCAGCACTCCTGTTTTCAAAATATTTAATCCAAATACGGGTTTTAAAACTTTTCTTTCAAAATCAATTTTAAAACCTGGGTTTTTAATCGACATTCTGTCATTTGCCAACCCCCAAAACCTTATATTTTGAAATGTTTTCTCAGAAAATAATCTGGATTTGTTTTAAACTCACTTTTCAGTCGATTTCAATTCTCAAATGAGACTCATTTAGATGGTGTCGCTTTTGGATTCCTTTACTTGTCAAAAATCTCCAAAATTTCAGAGTCCTAGTTGGATCATGACTCTTTTTCCAGAGTCTAGTCGGATCAGAACTCAACTTTTTACTACCTTTTTTACCTGTTTTCGGAGAAAACCTTTTAAAATCTTCCATTTTGGCCAAAATCCTAGAGTCCTAGTTGGATTAGGACTCCTCTTCAAGAATCCCAGTCGGATTAGGACTCTTCTTCAGAGTTTCAGTCGGATTAGGACTCTGTCTTTTGTCACTATTTTTACCTATTTTTAACCAAATCTTTCAAAATGAGTCAAAAATTCAGAGTTTTTGTTGAACCAGGACTCTGTTTGAAGAATCCTAGTTGAATTAGGACTCTGATCCTGATTTCAATTTTGAAAAAATCTTTCCATCTATCAAAATTGTTACACTTTTATCAAAGAATTTCAAAATTCTGAGGTTTTATCCCAGAGTCCTGATAAAATCAGGACTCTATCCCAGAGTCCTGATCAAAGTAGGACTCTACCCAAAGTTGGTTTTCACACTTCATTTTCACTGGTTTTCAAAAAACTTTGCTTAAATTTCATCATTTGCTTATCAGAAAAACCAAAATTCTTAGAGTTCTGATCGAATCAGCACTCTTTCTTAAAGTCCTAATTAGATCAGGACTCTGAACCAAAACTTCAATTTTATCATGTTTTCAACTGTTTTTCAAAATTCTCTCATTTGTTTTCTCCGAAAATCCAAAAATCTGAGAGTCTTAGTTCAATTAGGACTCTGTCCTTAGAGTCTCAGTTGAATCAGAACTCTGTTTTATTTCAATATTTGTTATTGTTTTCACTGTTTTCAAAAGTTCTTTCAACTATTTTTCAGAAAATACCAAAAAAATCTAGAGTTTCAGTTCGATCAGAACTCTGTCCCAGAGTCCTAATCCAGTCAGGAGTCTATTTTAGAGTCTGTTTTTACTTTTATTTTCATTCATTTTTATTTGTTTTTCAAAAATTAGGTCATTTTGTAGAGTCTAGTTAATTCAGGACTCTACTTCAAGAGTTCTGATTGAGTTAGGAGTCTAACCCTGACTGTGTTTTCCGACTTGTTTCACCATTTTTTGATAAAATATTTTCAAAAACTCCTTCATTTGGCTTTTAAAACCCAAAATCACAGAGTCCTAAAAATCCAGGACTCTAACCCGGAGTTCCAGCTCGCTTGAGACTCTATTTTCAAAAATTCTGAATTTCAATTGTTGATTTTAACCCCTTTTTCAAAGCCATTTTCAGTATTTATTTCAAATTTTCAAAACTCTGATGTGGGGTTCACTCAGTTGGCGCCATATCCATAGGAGTTCTGACCCAGTTAGAACTCTATGTCATTTCAAAACTTTTAATTTCAAGTTTACTTTCGAAAATCTTTTGAAAATTCTCTCAATTTCAAGTTTTAAAATCGTTTTCGAAAATTCAAGTGGGGCCCATTCAAGGTGGCACCATATTTGAGAAAGTCAGGGTTAGTCAGTGTCCTGGTTAGTTTTAGAAAGTTAAAAGAGTCAAAAGTCCTTTTGAAAATTCATTTTTAAAATTTAGTTTTAAACCATTGTTTTTAAAGGTTTTAGTTAAAGCTTTAAAAAACAAATGTGGAAAAACGCCAAGTGGCGCCACATTTGAGGGTCTTTAGGTTTAGTTAGGACTTCAATTAGGTGTTAATTAGGTTAATTAGGTTAGGGGTTGTGAACACCCCAATTTTTTCAAAATCTTTTAATATTCTCTTTTTGCCCCTAAATTCATTTTTTGAGCAAATGAGTCATTTCAAATCTAAATTCCAGTTCATTTCTCAAGTTTTATTGAAATTAAACTCATTTCATATGATTAAATTGATTTCGGATCTAGACCCATTGTCCAGACCCAAATCTGAGTCTCTTTGTTCAAATTTTAAATTAAAATTATAGAGAATACCAAAAATAGTCTTTAAATAGCTCGGACAGTCCATTCAACATCCATTTGGATCCATCATATTATATTTCTCGATTCGAGTGTCAAAACTCGAACATTTTCTTAAAACCTGGGTCAAAAAACCCCTTTTCTGAAGAAATTCTCTCGAAACGGATTAAAATTTTCAGAAAAATACTTTTGTAAATATTCCTCAGAAAAATACAAAAATTTAGTGTTTAAAACTTTGTTTTCTTTTAAAACCTTAGTTTTCTACTACAAAAATACAAAAAAAATGGAAAAGCAATATGAAAATAAAAAATTGAGGAAAAGCAAATAGTTTTAAAACTTGAAAATGAAATTTTTGCCAAAAACCTCATTTTGAGCCATTTTACAAAAAAAAACTTAAAAAGAGGGAATCCTTCTTTTGAAAATTTGAGAAAGAGGAAACGACCATCTCTCGCGCGCTTCCCCTCTGGCTTGCTTACCCTCCATCTTCAAACAACCCCTTCTCCCTGAACCCCTCATCTTCAACCGATTCCCCTTCAGGAAGCTTCCCTCCTCTCTTTAAGAAAGGGGCGGAAGGTTTTCTAAAAGGGGGGGGGGAGATTTCAACCAGCACCCATCGACATCCACGAAGCATCCGCTTTCACCTCTCCACTGCTCATCTTCTCGAAGCTTCATCGATCCTCTGTCTCTCCTTTGGCGTTCTTCCTCCTTCTTCCTTTGAAGTTTCTGCAAACCAGAAACTCTGCAAAAATCAATACCTCTCCTCTGAGCCTCCAAAGAAAAGCAGACCATTCCAAAGAACAAGGCTACGAAGCATCCGTCTCCTACCTCTCCAGGGGCATCCATTAACGCCTTCATCTATCTTTTACATCCACAATCCGCCCAATCACGCCATCGTCATCGCCATTGGCATCCAGTAACATCGAGTACAGAAGAGATCCCACTCCCTCTCGATCAGTTCACGGTAAGTGTCCCTTCTTTCCTCTGCAACTTTTTTTTTTTCTTATTTAGATTTTAGTATTTTGATCCCATTGATGCACATCCTGTAAACCCAAGTTGCCTATAGCAAACATCGGTTTACACGGTGCTATATCGACGGAACAATCGTGTTCCAACATATTGACCTCGCGTTTGCATTGCTATTTCTTTTCTGTTTTTATTTTGACTATCGTTGATTTCCGATTCCCTGTTTTCCTTTCTGATCACCTGTTCATATTTCGATCTCCCATGTCTCTCTGCCTCTTGATTTGCATTTTTTGTTTCTTCACTGCGTTCCATACTATATAGTCACTCTTTTTTTTTTTGCCTTAGTCATGGGCCTTGGTCCGGTACAATGTCATCTTCACTAATAGATTTCATTTGCATCATCACACTTGAATCAGCGTGGAGACTCCTGAGTATTAACATTTTATAACTCTTTGTGTCTACTGTGATATGCCATGATCAGGTAATCCACAGGTAGATTCGCATCCTATTTTGCCGTGAGGTCCCCGATTCATATTTGATGTCCAGTTTTGATAGTATTTCGGTTCACATTGTCGCATCCTATCCCTGTATCTTCATTTTGAGGACAATGCTGTATATTGATCCTGGGTGTCCGAGCACCATTTTCCCATTTGATACTTGAAGAGTATATCTTCTGATGGTCCTATCTTAACGCATGTTGGTTTTGAAATGCACATCGGATTCCAGGTTTCTAGCTCTTCTAAGGGTTTACTTATGCTTTCTTTTTTTTCTTTTTTTTCTTTTTTTTCATTTTTGACAAAATCCAATATTCATTTTTCTCTCTCCTTGCTGTAGATTTGTCCTTACAATTTTCACCATTTATAGTTGTGTCTCTAATTGATGTATATAGTTGGATCTTTAGAGTTTTCTCTGATGTAAGCTCTTATATTCAGCATCATTCTTGCCTCTGCTTGTGGTATCAATCTGGAATCATGTCTCATTCCCTTTTTGCATTGATTTTGTTTGCATTAATCACGTCATATTACATCCAGAATAGGCTTCTTGTGCACCTTAGTTGTAGCATCTGTTCCATCATAGCTCTATATCTCCCTGTTTCACCCACCATATCTCGTATATGCATTTTGTGATTTAATTGGTAGCAGCAGGTATTATGCTTGATCAGGACGATTGTTGGTCATTTGGTCTGCGAGCTCAGATCTTGAAGTGTTCAAATACGTGCTCATGTAGATCCTGGTCATCTATTGGGTTCATTAGATCTCTTCGTTCAGGAAAATCATTCACATTCACTGTTTATTCTGTTAATGGAACCTGAATGAGGAGCTTGGGAGCATTGCCTATGCCTTATACTGTTTTAGAAACTGCTGAATACTGCAAATTAGACATAATGTATGTCACAATGGGTGTTTTATCTTTCGTTTGGCTTATGGAAATGCATTGATGTGTATCGTGGGTACCATACAGATTCTAAGGTTGCTGATCTAATAGTTGTCCAGGCATTAATATTTCCAATTGTTTGGGTGACTCTTCGCGAGGAAGAGCAAGCAATACTGGCAGGATCCCTGGTTTTCCTTTTGATGAAGGATTGGCACCTCGAGCAATAGGAAAAGAGGCCTACGGTTGTCTTGTCTCTTTTAGAAGACCTCCATTTGAGCCATCTTCAACCCAGAATATCCAGCAGGCTCATTGAATTTCTGGGCAATATATACAAATGTGTGGCATATTTCTTTGCTACCTCTCGAAAGCCATGCCATTCGTGAAAGAAATTTGGAATATTGGAGCATTTACTGAATCATGTTGACTATTGAATAAGTAAGATAGAAGTTTGGAAGAAATGAAGAATCACTATAGGACTTTCACTAGTTCAGCACGGTTACTAGTAATAGACCTGGAGTCCTTTTCATTGGGCCAGCAAAATGTTGGTTGATCCATTTTTCTGCACATCCTTCATAGCTGTGTATACGTTGTACCTATCATCATATATATACCCATCTATATTCACCACTGCATCTATCACATTAATATAAAATATCATCTAATTTCCTGCATCTTCATAATGTTACACCATGTCACAATATCATACAGGGGCATGTTCTTACATCCTTCTACAACTACAGCAACCTCACATAGCTCTTTCACCGTACACTCACACTCTATAGCATGCCGCATTCATCTGCTGATGATATCTTCACAGCCAGCTATTATTGGGCACTGTTACATCTGGGTCTTGCAGCAGACTTTTAATGGGTGTTACATTTTTTTTTTTTTTATCTGAATTTTTTTTTTGACACATGAGCTTCACTGTGTTACATATGAGTTTGGAATTAGGATTTAACTACTATAAATGAATGTTAAGTAGTCTGTATGCATGTGTGAACCATATGATTGAGTGAGTTAGTTCTGAATATTGAAAGATAATGTGGATAGTCTTTAACAGTCAGTGTGTGCATTAGTAGTCAGTGGGTGTAAACACGTTGAATCAATATTAGCAGTATATTAGATAATAAGTTTGTGTTATAGTGTGTGTGTTAGCAGTTGCTAGCATGTTTTGTGTCAACACAGAGTGTTGGTGTCATCTATGTCAAGGCAGCATCTGCAGTTAGGCTAGCATTGGATGTGTAGTTAAGGCAATCAGTGGAAGGCATGATTAATAGTGAATAGGTGTTAGCATTAGCAGTCGATAATCTGTATTGCTAAAAGTTGAATCAAGGGTGCTAGCATTGTATCTGTTAGCAGTGTACACGCATTAAACAGTTAGTATATTAGTGTACTATGTTAGTGTGATAAGAGTTACAGCATGATTAGCAGTAACTAAGCATGTTAGGTAGTATGTTACAGGTACTATGTTACCTTTGAGTTTTATATCTGAGTCTCATAACTGAGTTTAACAGTTTCTTACATTTGGGTTTTACCATGTCCTTGTTTATCGTTGAGTAGTGATTCTAGGTTGCCTTTACACGGCAAATGGCTGAAGCTTCATATAGACATCATATTCCATTTAGAGGATACATTAAACATGGATCCTAATTAGTTTGAAGATGCCATTCATAGGTGTTAGTACCCGTCTCCCACTATCTCAGAATATCATACACCATTCCAATGTACGTACTAATAGTGCATTGCATTCCTTTTAGCCTAGGCATGAGTAGCTCATCATATTCAGTGTGACATTTCATCGTTTCCTTTCCTACTTGTCAAAACCTCCTTGGTACTAACTCTGTTTTGCAGGAAATGTATGAAAAATTGCTATTTTCTTTCATAAAGCCAGAGATTCTTGTAATCTTAAATTCAATCCAAGTTTGTAATAGCTAGAGTGTAAATGAGAAATTTCCATTTTCAGTCCTAGATTAGAATGTATGAACATGCATATGTCTTAAGAATTTGCTTGTTTTCATATCATTTCTTTCTTTCTTTTATTTCAAGAATTCATGAATGGGAACACGAATGGCACGTGCACCATTTCGTAAGAGGTAAATCAATCCTAAGTTGATGATCCACATCAATGGCCATAGTCAGGGTGTGGACAAAACCTAGGATTTTTATCTTTTACGAAATAACACTGGATCCATTTTCAAAATTCATCATATTTCCTTAAATATTTTCTCTTTTTATTAGAATTTAACTTAAAATTGACTCAAAATATATACCAATGGCCATAGTCAGGGTATATTGAGAGTTAATTTCATTTTAAATTCTATAAAAGCACCAAATATATTTTATTCTTCTCTTGAATTTAAATATAGATTATTATATAATACATTCAATGACCATAGTCAAGGATGTATTATATCTTCAATCTTGTTTTAATTCATTTAAAGAATGGAATAGCTTTTCAAAATCCAAATTCAAATTCTTTAAATTCATTCATCATTCAGGATAGAACTGCATCATGTTTTCAAAAATTCCTTTTTCAAAACTCCAAGTGATGTAAATATCTTCCTCGACCTATCTTCAATTCTTATAAAATCCAATTCATCCTTTTATTTTCAAATTCAATTTCATTTTCAATCTCAAAGTTCAATTTAACTTTGAGATTTTGAAGTCATTTTTACATTCAAATTCAAATAAGATTTCAAAGTTCAATTTGACTTTGAAATTCCAAATTTATTTTATATTCAAAACTCTAACTCAAAGTTCATTCTAAACTTTGAGACTCTTGATTCATCTTCTAAATTCCAAATTCAAACTTCAAAAATTCAAGGTCTAATTTGACTTTGAAATTCGTTTGTATATTCAAATTCTAAATTTCATTTCTCAAGTTCAATTTGAACTTGGAAGTTCTTGATTCATCTTCTGAATTTAAACTCCAAATCCATTTTAGGATCCAGGATTCAACACTCATATTGGATCTCAGACTTCAGATCCCATTCCTCTTTAGGATCCAGAGTCCAATTCCACTTTTGGATCTCAGACTTCAGATCCAATTCCCCTTTAGGATCTAGACTCCAATTTCACTTTGGATCTTAGACTTCAGATCCAATTTCCTTATACGATCCAGAATCCAATTTCACCTTGGATCTTAGTCTTCAGATCCGAATCCATCTTAGGATCCAGAGTCCAACTCTACATTGGATCTCAGATTTCAGATCCAAATCCATTTTAGGATCCAGAGTCCAACTCTACATTTGGATCTTAGACTTCAGATCCAATTTCCTTATAGGATACAGGACCTAATTCCACTTTGATCTTAGATCCCAAATCCAAAATCCATTCTAGGATCCAGGATCCAACTCTACATTGGACCTTAGGCCTTAGATTCAAATCCATTTTTAGGATCCAAAACCCCATTCTACATCGAATCTTAAATCCATTTTGAGATCCAATTCAATTTCAAAATCTAGATTTCAAATCCAAGTCCATTTCCAGATTTCATTTGAACTCCCTAAATCCATTTCTATTTTAAATACCATTTAACTTTCTCAGATCCATTCTAAAATTCAAATCCAAGATCACTCTCAAATTTCATCTTCCTCTCCTAAATCCATAATTAATTCCAAAGTCCATTTCTGACTTTGAAATTTCATTTCTTTTCATTTTCAAAGCTTCAAGTCATTCTTTCTCATTTTATTCTCCCAACTCTGATTTACTTCAAAAACTTAGAACTTCTCTGATCTATCTCAAGTTCTAAAGTTAGATTCAACCATTTCTTCACTCCCTTATCAAGTTCATCTCAGAATAAACTTGGAAATTTTCAAAATCTCTTTCAAAAGAGCATACATCCTTGCATTGCACAAATATGATTCTCTGTGCATTTAGATCTTTTAGGATGAATTCTTAGATTATATTTAAGCAAAGCAAAAGGCATAGATTCGATCCTTGGTTCGATTACCCCTGGTAAAAGCGCCAGGAATGGTCGAACATCGTACCGACGAGCGAATCTCGTCTCTCCATTTTTTCCGCAAATTTTTTCAAAACGGAGGTGAGTTAAATTTCTAAATTCTTTTCAAATCAAGGTAAAGTGAAAACCCGCAAAAGAGTTCCTCTTCTCTCTCTTTCTTTCTTTTCTTTTCTCTTCTCTCTTTCTTTTCTTTTTTTATTTTTCTTCCTTCAAAAAGGAGAAAAATAGAGGTTAGAAAAGGAAAAGAGAAGGAAGAGAGAGAAACCAACGAAAGAGGAAAAATTTTGCGATGATCACAGGGGTATAATAGTAACTCCGCCCAAAAATCGCCCCCCTCTTTTAGAGTCAATTTTTTTTTAAACTCTTAATTAAAACCTATTTTTTTATTATAAAAGGAAGCCCATAAGGGTCGATCTCCCCAATCTCTCTCTTTTATAAATCTTGGAGCTTCTTTCTCCTCTCCAACCTTTCCTCCATTGCTGCAACCTCAAGGTAATGAATTTTTTTTAATTTTTAAGTTTTATTTAATAGTTTTTCATGTTTTAAAGCAAGTTTAGCCATTGCCGCCATCTCCTTCATGGATTGAACCATGGATTCAACCTCAAGAACTTCAAGAACGGTTCAAGAAGATGATCTAACCATGTTTTGCTGTTTTTCCAGGGATTCTAATCCGTTAGAATAGATTATAGCATTGATTTTCATGTTCTTAACCATGAAAACATGTGATTTACCCGTTAAATGGGTCAAATCCATGATTTCTAAGGTAAAATCAAATTCCAGCCATGGATTCCCTGTGTATTCTTTATTTTTTTTAACATTAATGCTTATTACACGTGTTCCAGCATAGAAATTAGTTTTGTTTTATTGTTTAAGTATTTTTTCATTGTTTTCATTGATTAAAGCATGATTTATTGGATCTTCTTAAATTTGTGTGTTTTAAGCTTAGATCAGTAAAGAGTATGTTATTTTGTATTGAAGTACTCACTGTAAATCTCTGAATTTTTTATATATGATACATGGATATGTTAGTAAACTACTGTAAAAATTTTGAATGTTTTGGGATTCAGGAATCTTGTCAGAAAAATAAAAGATTAAACCATGATTTTAAATCATTTAGAATCGTTATTGAAATTCATAGGCAACTTGCAGTTGTGTTATTTTTCTCATCTGATATTTGATTCAAGATCCGTAAAATGCAGTAGATTTATATTGATGTTAGCTATTTACTGTGAAATTTAGATATTTTTTTGCCTATGTTTAGTATTTTTCCTCTATCCGAGAGTCGGATTTTAAATTTAAAACTCGTTAGGGTTTACCAAAACCCTAATCAGACTTGTAATGATCATAGATCTCAAACCGTAGATCCGATTCATGATCTGTAAAAAAGGAAGTTCATTATTTTTATGTCTACTGTTCACTTATGAAATTTTAGAAATTTTTTTGGAGGCTTCTATTTGTTTCTGTATTTTCAACCAAAAGTACCAGTTTTAACCAATGTTAGATTCATTAAACTTTAGTCTGAATTGAAGGAAGGTTTTCTCCCTCATCGAAGATGCTTTTTCCGATATGTAAAAAAGAAAATATCTGTTTTCTGTCTAATTCACCTGTGTAAAATTTCATAAATTTTCATGGTGATTTGATCCCTGATTCGGGTCTAACACTGGAACTGGTCTGCGACCATGGACAAAAATAGCTTATTTTAAGGTTTTAATGCAATTTTGGAGTTGGAATAATTATAAAAATATATTTTTACAATTCCAATATGATTTTAGGGTTATAGTAAGTGCAGATGTCTATTTTTATCAAATTTGGAATTCATTTGATGCTTGAATCAATCAAATGTCCAAACAGGGTGCCTGCAGGATCCCGAAACACTACCAAAATCATGATATTTGTGATAATTCTTGATTTTCGTGTATAAGCTTACAATTTTAGGGTTTTTTCATGTTTATAATCACATTAGGATGTTTCATGTTTGATTTTATGCTTATTTCAATCATAAATCCCAAGTTTCTACCAAAATCTATTTCAGAAAACCCTGATTTCAAGGCCATAGTCTTGCTATCAGGGGTAATTTGGTCATTTGACCTCAATTTCGAAATTCTAAACCCTAATTTTCATATTTTTAATCATGTCATATCATACTTAGTTCAATTTATCCTTATTTGGCTTTTAAAAGTTGTATTTTACAAAATATCTTTCTGAAAACCCTGGTTTCAAGGACATAGTTTTGCTATTAGGGGTATTTTTGTCATTTTGACCCCAATTTCGAATTTTCAAATCTTATTCCAATTATTTATTCAATTTTATTTCATATTTCATTGAGTTTATATTAGGGAATCATGGATAAAGGCTTATATCTAGCAAAATTCAGCAATTTCCAGATATTGCTGGATAAATCTAGAAAAGCCAACATATCTTCACTAATTCATTTTTCTAGTTTTGCAAGGACATTAAAGACTTTAATTTTCTGTATTTAAATTCAATTAGTGATGTAAATTGTAATTAAATTTGGAATAAGAATTTCAATTCCTGCATAGAATAGGATGCATTGCATATAGTTTTAAATTTTGATATATAACTGCTATGTATGCCAATTCATGTATATTCTTTACAAATCCACTATGATCTACACAAATGGCACGTATACAAGCTCTTATGGAGTTGACAAACTCGGTGGAATTTGTATTTATGGCCATAGTCAGAATACGAATAAGACCCAAATTTATGATCTTCGTATTAGCCACATTCATCCTACACTCTTAGGCTAACTTCAAAATGCACTGTATTTCTCAAAAATACAAAAGGATTATCTCAATTCCTCAAAATCAAGTCTTTAAAATCCATATTCATTCATTTCATTCATTTGCAAATTCCAATTTCAATTCAGAGAAATTAATTTTCTCAAAATTTTCTAAGTCTTACTCAGAAATCGATTTTCTCAAAACATTGATTTTCCAATGATATTTCAAGCATTTCCCAAGTTCAAAATCCTGATTTTTCAAGTTATATTTCAAAGTTTGAATTCAGAGAAATCAAGTTTTTTCAAAGTTATTCCAAATTTCTCGGAATCCATTTTCACAAAACCCTTATATTTCTTCAGAAATCGATTTTCACTTTCTCAGAAAACTTCTCTCAATCATGATTCACGATTTTCAAAGGACTTCGTTTCCAAGAATTTTCCAAGTATTTCAAATATTCAAAGCAAACATAATGTTTTCAAATCTGCATTTTTTAGAAAATTCATAGCACATGCCTGATTCTTTGTGCTTTTAGGAAATAGAACATGATTTAGACAAGTTGAGCAAAGCTAAGCACACAATTGATCCTTGGTTCAATTACCCCTGGTAAAGGCGCCAGGAACGGTTGAACCTCGTACCAACAGGCGAGTCCCATTCTTCGGAATTATCCCTCATTTTAAAAACGGAGGCGAGTTATTTTCAAAATCTTTTTCAAAGGTCAGTTTGACTTGCAAAAGTAAAAATTTTGCGATGATAACAGGTTTTTGACCACCATTGACCCCATAGGCCCTAGAAAGGGGGTAGGGGAGGGGGCGTGAAGATGGAGAACCCTCCATCTTTCCTCCTCTACTCCCCACCCTCCATCTTCCCGCCTCTACTCCCCACCCTCCATCTTGTTTTCCCCTTATAAAAAGAAAAGAAGAAGAGGATAGAGAAGATCGGCTCCTCTCTCTCCTCCTCTCTTCTTTCCCACCGTCTCCCCTCTTCCCTTTCTAGTGTGTGTGTAGGTGACTTGAGGTGCAACTCCCTTCTAGCTGAGAAGGCTCCAACTCCACCTCCTCCATCAAGGTGAGTCAACCCCCCCCCCCCCCCCCCCCCTTACATTTCATTTTTGGTGGAAAAAGCATGGGTTGCATGCTAATAGACTCGAACAGGGTTGCACTTGCAAGGTGCATACCAGTTCGTAATGGCTTCAAGCCATGGTTGTGCTAAGTGGAAACACAGGGTTTTCAATGCTTTTGATTTCATTTTGTTGCATGCAACATATTTCATAAGTTTCATTTTTTCTCCCTTAGAATGCATTTTTCTTGTTTCAGTGGGAACGCCCCTTGAGGGGTTGTGCTTGTTAAGCAGCTGGGGTGGGCTCCATCGCACCCAGCCCAGGCTATGGTCATCTTGTTTGGGTCCCCATGGCCCCACTTGGGGGATGCTGCAACCCCTGCAGCAAGCTCCCGGACTTACCAAGGGTCAGTCTGTCCGGGCCCCCATCTTTAGCTTTTGTGCGAATTTGGGTTTGGACGACAGCAGCCCCAGCAGAGCTGATGCGCCCCCCTCTCGTTGGCAGGGTGGTCTGGACCACCACAGATCCAGAGCTACTCTGGTGGACCCACTCACGAAGTGGGGCCACCATTGGGGCCCATCCCCCACACGGTTTGCCCAGGGCATGGGAGCTGGGTGCCCTTGGCACCCGGGTGGTCACTCCCTTGGCACACCCACCCTGTGGGATTGCATGGGATTGCGTGGGTTGTGGCTGCAGCTCTGGTCCGAAACCTGTAAACACCCCAAATTTTCACTCACCTCCCTGACATTGCCCTCAATCACCCCATTTCGGTTGTTCGGAACCCATGAAGGGCAAAATGGTCATTTTCCAAGATTGAACCTTGCAGAAAGTCCTAAATTTCACTCTTGAGCCTCAAAATTTCCATATTTAGGTTCAGAGACATCTTCAAAGGGCAAAATTTCAAAATCCTTTTTTTGGACAAAAAGCTAAAATTTCCAAGTCCGAGCTCAGAGTGACATTTCATAGAACATGTCTTTGCATAACATTGCATCATTTCACTGCACAACATGTCATTTTGAGATCCAGAACTCCTGATTTTCAAAATTGTCCATCCAGATTTGATTTTTAAACTTTTTCAAATTGATTTTTAAAACCCTGGGTATTCAAAATTACCAATTTTTCCCATTTTACCCCCAGGACTTTTTAATTACAAAAGTTTTTTTTAGGAAAACAATCTGGATATTTGGATACTGATTTTAAAGATTTTATCTCAAAAATTTTGCAAAAAGATTTTAAATCTCTTTACAATTTTTTTTTACATTTACTTTATCCATATTTTTGCCCTGAAAAACCAATTTTCCAAATTCTTGAAAAACAAATAATATTTTATCTCGTATTTTCAAATAAATGGAGCGGGACCCGCCTTTGAACTAGCATCATACTCAGATTCCCATGTAAGTTTCTTACTTTCAAGCAGGACCCACCCGGAGATGGCACCAATTTTGTAAATTCCTCTTCTTTTTATTTTCTTATTTTTATTTTATTTTTTTATGTTATGTCCTAAAATAGTGGGCCCACACACTTGCGGCACTCCACTTGAAAATAAAAGATTTGATAAAACAAAATAAAACTTTATTTTCAAAAAGAATTTTAAAAAATTGGCTGAGGTGGCATCTCCCAATTAATTTTATTCTTTTTATTTTTTATTTATTTTTTTTATTTACTATTCATTTTTTTAAAAGAAACAGCCCCAAAATGGCGCCACAGCCAAACTTTCCAAAACAATATTCATTTTTACCTAAAACTTAGGTAAATGAACCCAAAATGGTTTTAAAAACCTAAGATTTCATCCACCTCCAAAACGGCGGATTTTCAAAATTTCAGTTACAAAACTTTCAAACATTTTCAAAAAAAAGAAAATGTAACGGAACTAGAGAGTTGCGTTTTTTTTTTTGAGAAGAGGGGGGCTGCGTTTTTTTTAAGGAGGCTGAAAATTCTTTAAAGAAGGGGGGTTTTGAATGGAAAAGAGAGGTCTTTTGTGCTTATCACAGGGGATTCACCAAGAGGGAACAATTTTTTTCTACAGCCAAAGGGGAGAGGCAGATTGAGGAGTTTTCTTGGGTTTTGATTGCAGGGGATTCACAAAGGGGGTGGAGCTTTTCCCTTCTGAGCCAACCATTTCCTCCATCTAGCGTTTTTCAAAGGTTGCCACACCTTCTTCAGCCCATCAGCCGGAAGAACCAGCTCCTTCCCATCTTCTTCAGTCCAGCAGCAAAACTGCATCTTCTTCAACCCATTAGCTGCTGTCCATCCTCTTCTCCAGCACCAGCCATCAAGAAGATCCATTGGTTGTTGTCCATCCTCTTCTCCAGCACCAGCCATCAAGAAGATCCATCGGTTGCTGTCCATCCTCTTCTCCAGCACCAGCCATCAAGAAGATACACCACTGGCTGCCCTCTTCTTTAGCCCAGCCAGCAAGAGGCTGAGCGTGGAGCTTTCCCACCTCAAACGCCTACCTTCTTCATTCTAGCCACAGTAGGAAAACCAGCCCAGCCAACGTGCTCCTTCTTCAGCCCAACAACCAAGCTTTCAACGGTTCCTGCATCCTCACTTCAGCCCAGCCACCAGGCCTCCCAACGTGTTCCTACCATCCTTCCTAAAACCATCCAGCAGGATGCTGAACATGTCTATCCCCACTTCAGCCCATTGAAGATCCAACCACCAGTTTGCTACATTTTCTTTCAACCGCAGCATAAAACAGACCTTCATTTGTTCTCTGCAGGTCATTTGGAATAGGGGAATTACGAGGTAACACATGGCTATGTGTTATTTTCATTTCATTTTTTTGTTTTTTGTTTTGTTATTTTGATTTTGTTGCTCATTTTTTTTTTCTGTATTAGCATTTTCAATACACTGTTTTAGTTGTTGTTACATTTCAATTTACCAATAAAATTCTATTTCAAAGCATCGTATAGATTGAATTTCCTCTTTTGCATTAGTTAATGTCTAAATCTTTAATTTTATTTTTTTATTTTAGCTTTATACATTTCATTTGGCATTTTCTAGCATGTTTGTCTGTTTGCTTATGATTCATCCTATTGACTTATCATTCCTGTTTCCAGTTTTTGTTAATCACATTCGTTGTTTTCATTTTCTATCAATTTTCCAGTTTTGATCATCACATTTTCTGTTTTCATTTTCCATTGATTTTCCTGTAATAAATTTATCATCTTATCTTATTTCCTGCAAAATTATGTTTACTGGAATGTCCTACTTCCGGTAATATATTCATCATTGCTTGTTGTAGGATTATTGTGTCGTTAGTTGGCACTACTTCCCTTGTGCATCCAGATCTATAACAACCCATTGCCATTTGCTTTGGAGAGTTTCCAGCTGATATAATTCTTTATACATCTTATAAAATATCATTGTAATATTTCCAGCATTGCCAAGAGCTAGCTAGTGTAATAAAAATAAATTTTTTTTTGTAACATGGGGACCACTGAGATTTCGGCAATTGAGAATTCATTTCAAGATCTCATTCAATATATATTACAGATATTAACTTGTCTTTGGTTAGTGGTGAAATTGGTACGGATGCAAGTGTTGGAAACATTCCTTTTTCTGCAGGTGTGCAGTCTTGATAAATAGCCACCTTCATGAACGGATATATCCATATCCGTTCATGATCTCTATACCATCTCTGGCGTGTTTCATTATTGATATATAGGGAAGCTCCATACCCCTTTTTATTGAAAAATATGTTGTAATTTGGGAATTACGGCTTTGTAAAATCACCTACAGAAACTGTCTATACCTGTAATTTCTGATTTTACCCATTATATAGAATTTTCCTTAAATGTGTATATTTTCTTGTTATAGGTATATATATATCAATACATATGTATATCTACCTATATGTATACGTATATATGTATATATATATATACATAGATATATACTTATATATATATATATATATCCCTTCATGTGTCCTTATTTCCATATATGAGCATTCATGTATATATTTTCTCATGTAAATACACTTCCATTGATACATATCATTTAGCATCAATTTTAGTAAATTTTGATATACATCTCTTTGGTATATAATATGTATATATATACCCATTTTTTTGGTTATCTTGTACTAACTCTCATTTTGCAGGAAAATCTAGAAGATGCTGATTCCTTGGCTCCATTTCATTTTTTTTTATGTTATGCAATGTAATAATCCAATGTAAACCTTGGAATAAGATTTACTTTTACTGCTTAGATTAGGCCGCATCTCATATAGTTTGATTTCAGTAATATCCTGATTATATGATGCATATATCTCAATTTTCCAAATTCACCGTGGATGAACACGAATGGCACGTGCACTAACTCTTAGAGAGTTGATGAACTCGGTGGAGTCCATATTTACGGCCCTAGTCGGAATATGGACGAGACCCAGATCCATCATCTTTCTACCAGTCACACTGAGCCTACACTCTTAGGCTATCTTGAAAATGCACCTCATATTTCCAATGTTTTTCAAAATATTGTGAATTAACTCAAATAAACCCTGAATATATTCATGGCCACAGTCAGAATATGTGAAGGATTTACTTTGGCTTAATCCACATTTTTCCAATAAAATTTTCAGAAATCTTTTCAAACTGCATTCATTTATTCAAATCATCTGCATCATCTGTTTTTCTCATGATTTTCTCAAGAAATTTTTACCTCATGGAATCGATTTCTCAAGAAACTATGATGATATTCGGAGTTGGATTTTCCAAATCAAAGTTTTCCTATGATTTTCCTTGGAAATGTTATTTTCTTAAGATTCTTTTCAAAAGGAATTTCTCATCTTTCTCAAGAATCAAAGTTTATTTTCAGACATTTCAAAGACAAGATTCTCAGGATTTCAATTTCCTAAGTTCTAAATTTCCTTCTCCAATGAATCTTTCCTATAAATTTTCTATCCTTTTCTTAAGAAAATTCTCGAAGTCTGAGTTTTCCCAACAAGTGCTTTCCTTTTTTCAAATGTTCATATTTTCTCAAGAATTCCTACAGTTTTCCTGAGATTCTTATTTCCTCATGGTTTTCCAAGCCTTTATCAATTTTCTCAAAATTTTCCTAAGATTCTTATTTACTCATGGTTTTCCAAGCCTTTATCAACTTTCTTAAAATTTTCCTGAGATTCTTATTTCCTCATGGTTTTCCAAGCCTTTATCAACTTTTTCAAACTTTTCCCCGAGATTCTCATTTCTTCATAGTTTTCCAAGTCTTTATAACTTTCTCAAACTTTTCCTGAGATTCTCATTTCTTCATGGTTTTCTAAGTCTTTCTAAACTTTCTCAAAATTTTCCTGAGATTCTCATTTCTTCATGGTTTTACAAGTCTTTCTAAACTTTCTCAAAATTTTCCTGAGATTATCATTTTTTCATGGTTTTACAAGTCTTTCTAAATTTTCTCAAACTTTTTCTGAGATTCTCATTTCCTTATGGTTTTCCAAGTCTTCCTAAGCTTTCTCAAGATTTTCTTGAGATTCTCATTTCTGCCTGATTTTCCAAATCTTTATAAAATTTCCCGAGATTTTCAAACCTTCTTCGTCTGAGTTTTTCTGAGAGATTGATTTCCATCTTTTTCTGAGAAATGCTTTTCAATTCCAAATCTTTTCTACGCATACATCATATTTTCCAATTTACATTTTCCAAAATCTCATAGCACATGCCTGAATTCTTTGTGCATTTAGGATAGAACACAATTTCGATAATTTTACTGAGTCTAGCACAATTTTGGTCCTTGGTTCAATTACCCCTGTTAAAGGCGGCAGGAACGGTCGAACCTCGTACCGACAGGTCGAGCCCTATCCCGTGGATTTTTCCGCAATTTTCAAAACGGAGGCGAGTATTTCAAAAACCATTTCCAAAAATCCGGTCAAGCTTGAATCGCGAAAGCATTTCCCTCTCTCTCCCGCAAGGAAGGGAAGACGGGAAAAATTTTGCGACGATAACAAAACCCTACTAGGTTTGAACCAAGGGACTGCACAACCCCTCCCCTCCCCTTGGTTTACCTAAAGGCAGCTGGGAATCGGGTGCACTTGGAACCCGAGTTTCCCCCTCTTGGCGCACCCACCTTGTGGGGCGCTGGGACACAGGTTGGTCTGGTCTCGACAAATGCGTGGGTCAGACCAGGGGGTACATACCCCCCCCCCAGCACCCTTTACACCCTTGACCCAACACGGTCTGGACCCACTAGGTCCAGACCATGCGTGTTGGTCGGCACCACCCAACCAGGTGATGGTCTCCCTTGGGTGCACCTAGGTGCGGGTGCAGGCCATGTCTGGGCCCCTCCAGAGGGTCGGACTAGGGGCATGAGCCTAGCACACGCCATTGTGTGCTACCCTACTCTGTTTGACCCAACAGGGTCTGGACCACTTAGCCTGGTCCTTGGGGCTAGCCGCGCGCCCCTTGGGTGCGGGCTGGACCTGCTATCCCTGGTCCGAACCCCTGGGTTCAGCCCAGGGGCCCTTCTTGTGGCCCAGCTGGGTCTGGTCATCCTTGGACCAGACCCTGCTGGTGTGGTCCCACCAGCCCATTTGGGCCTATACCCTAGCCGAGCCCCTTGGGACTCACCAAGGCTTAGCCGGGTGCTAGTGCACCCGAGTGAGCTAGGTGTTGGCCTCTTTGGCCAGTGTTGCAGCCCAGCAGCACTTGGTCTGCATGTAAGGTGCAGACCAAGCTTCACTTGAGACTAGTGGCTCAATCAAGCAGCAGACTCCCTACGGTCCTTGACTTCCCTTCCGGCACCAAGGTTGGCACCAGGTGCTAAGGCGCCCGGTAACCTTGTTGCCACTGATGCGAGTCTGAGTGGACTGCACCCATTCCATGGCCCGTGGTTGGTTTCAAGTTTGTGGCCATGACCCCGTTGAGCTTCCCACGGAAGCTCACCGGTGGCGGCAACTGCTCCTTCATTGCCGCCAACCTACTAAACGGAGAATTAGTTAGTAAAGCAAGGAATCTCACTTGTGAGCAACGAGATCGATGCGGTCTTGGGCATCCGATGCTCGTGCTCCATTGTCCCATCGTGGCAGCGAGGTGGTTGAGCTTGTGACATGTGTCACACTACACGCTTGCATGTATTTTCTCATTTTTCGTCAGACCCTTCCGGCAAATAACATCGTTTGTGCCCCGTTTGTGCGGGCAAAGTGCGGCCACACACTTGGATATGCAAATGTAATTCCCATACAAATGGCATTATGTTAGATCTCTCTCTCGACATTCGCGAGTGTCGATTTCGCGAAGGTCCTTCGTAGAAGGCTTCGCTATGTGGGATTTGTCGTGATACGATGGTTGGGATACGCGTATTTGGGAAAATACGTATTCTAGGCTCTGGACACTCGCATATACAATAGTTATTGTATATGCATTTTGAGCCTCGTGCCGCTAAAAAATAGTGATTTGTGCCATTTTAGATGTGTATTGTTGTATCATTGCTTATTGCACGATACTTGTGCGAATTTGAGACTTTGTGGTTTTTCCTATTTTCGCATGTGCACTTTGGCACATCCTGACACATACAAATGGCATTATGTTAGATCTCTCTCTCGACATTCGCGAGTGTCGATTTCGCGAAGGTCCTTCGTAGAAGGCTTCGCTATGTGGGATTTGTCGTGATACGATGGTTGGGATACGCGTATTTGGGAAAATACGTATTCTAGGCTCTGGACACTCGCATATACAATAGTTATTGTATATGCATTTTGAGCCTCGTGCCGCTAAAAAATAGTGATTTGTGCCATTTTAAATGTGTATTGTTGTATCATTGCTTATTGCACGATACTTGTGCGAATTTGAGACTTTGTGGTTTTTCCTATTTTCGCATGTGCACTTTGGCACATCCTGACACATATGTCACTAGTTTGGCTTGTCGAGTACTACTTGTTTGACTCACATTCGTATATTGATGGATATATGACGCACCAGAGGCGTGCTTCACACTCGATGTGACATACACGCAAAAAACTAGAAACACCATCAGGGTATAGCACAATTTTACCTGTTGAGGTTTGGAACTCGATTGGAGTCTTCGGGCAATGGCCCGTGTTCATGAGAGACAAAGTGCTCACGTGTTGTGTTACCCTAGGCATAAAATGAAAATGGTGTTAGAATCGTCTTCATAGGCGATGTGCTCTTTTGTGGCTATATGAGGCTGAGCACGTGGATGGGCAGGCTAAGTCCTCGTTTGCGTACCCCGCAAGGACCATAAGGCACAACTACCTCGAGAGGAGGTATGACTTGATGAATGAGCCTAAATAAGATAAACCTGTCGTGCCCCATTCACAAAGATGGTCACCCAGAGAGAGGGTGAATGGTACAACCCTGAGTGACATGTCATTACTACGACCCGTTCTTTGAGGACCTGTAGCGTCCTTTGACCTCTAGTCACTCGGAGTTAGGGAGGTCGAGGTTATCCTTTTCAGAGACCTCTACTACTGCAGTAGTACGGATTGCAATCATTTGCCCCTATGAAAGGTTTCTCCTAGTTGCGTGCTGCCCGCAGGTGGTTTGACTCGGTCTGTAGCATCCCCGGTTATCACACTAGAACTTGAATAATAGACACCGGGTGCATGTCTCACAGAATGCGAGGGTTCATTCGCATACCCGAAGGAGTAATCAGAAGAACATAAGCACTAACCAAACAGACTCACTTACTGTAGTTGTAACGCCCCGGATTTCCAAAACAAGGCTAAGTTAAAATTTTCATGAATTTCTCTTTTTTTTTCTTTGCAGCGGAACTTAGAAAAACTTTTAACAGCGGAATCAGACGATAATAAGTCGTCAGTTTTAGAAAACTCTGAGCACGTTGCAGGTATGTGGTCAAGCAACTCGTTAACCACCGAAGTGTTCCATTTTATCGAAAACCACATGTTTATTACAACATTACTGCTTGGAAAAGCAGTATAGGTTCAACAAAAGGAAGCAGTACAACTCTGTCTAGAGAAACCCTAGAACTTGATGCCGCCTTGTTTTGCATATCGCCACGCAGGTCCAACACCTGAAATCCCCATTAAACGGGGTCAGAACCACTGATGGTCTGGTAAGCAAGCAATCACACGTCTATTCAACTCAAGTAAATGCATAGACCACTCAGGGTCGCAATTCGTAAAAACGACGCTCAAGCCTCCAAGACTTAGCGTATATCGCAAGAGCCTCCTCAGGGCTATGAGTTGAACGTCCCCGCAAGTCTTCATGACTTCGCATAAGCCTCTTTAGGGCTGTGAGTTGGAATAACCGCTCAAGTCTCTACGACTTAGCCTTGACCTCTTCAGAGTCACGGATGGATGTCTAGCTCAAGCCTTTATGCTTGGCACATTTGTATCCTACGAATCTAAGGACAGCTCTCCGAGCTTCGCTTAGTCGTACGGATATCAATTGGGTTCTTTCCCAATCGGTCCAATAATATACCGACCATGACACCTTCACAAAGGTTATGCAGGATTGACTCAACAACGTCTATACACGCAAACATTCAAAGTATCGCTGTACCTAAACTAATGCTTTGTTTCGATAATTGCACCTCCCTCTGAGCTTAGGGGACTCATATCTGGGCGACAACGCGATGATCTGGGGGTTGATTATTCTATGTATTTTAGATACCCCAGAGGCCTGTTGACCCCATCCCCCTAGTAGGACGATACAACATACCAGAAGAGATCCTTACTAGGTATTCAAATGTATTCTGCCACTGCAGTAGTTGGGTTCAATCCTTAGATATTTAAGGATAACCACGACCTCCATACCTCTAAGTGACGGAGGTCATCAATGAACTCTATCAGGTTTAGGTGAAATATATGTCACTAAAGGCTGCGCCATCAACGTCTTCCTCGGTGAGAAATTCTGAAAGGGGCCTGCCGGTCTTACAATTACTTGACGAACATTGCATGCCTATAGGGCGGCCTTTGAGAAGTATGTACCTGACCCCAATCAACCACACGACTTTCACCGTGGAACAAAGGTTTTATTCATATGCATGCTTAACTCTTCTCTCGGCACTTCGGCCTTGACAAACACTTCACCTCTTTCAGTGGAAACAACACACTCCGGCTCAGCGGCCCTTACGAGTCTGGTTGTCTGATAATTCTCAATGAGCATGCACATGACTCAATCTCTACGGATCGGCTACTCGGCGTATTTTTACGCAACGAGCTCAGGAACTCGTCAAGGCGCTACCACTACTTCGGCGCAACGGCTCTTACAAGTATGGTGCCCTTGCAGGTATCAGGGAGACGAGTCATTCTAACATCGTTCCAACAAACAGCATCGTTGTGACACTGGTTCTGGCAACTCCTTTACCAACAATTCCGTCGGCACCTCCCCTGCTCTATTGGCAGTGGTGCGACGAACCTTTCTATATCGTAGAAAGCGTTCCATGAACTGGGTAGCACTCCGCTGTATGACAGAGTATCCTGCTACGTTCTTTTTGAGCTCTTCTTAGCTTCTTTTAAAAAATTCAGCAGCACTTCCTCTCTTTAACGGAGAAAGCGTGTGTTTGTTTTATCCATTTTAGCGGCATCTCCCCTCTTTGGTGGGAAATCGCTATGCTTAACTCGGGAAATGGATATGCACCGTTGTGCGTACTTTGCATTCATCAAGGTTGCAGGAACCCTGGGCCATAGCCAAGCCATACGTAATTGACTTAGTCTTTACATAAAGAGCATTTTGCCAAAAAGTGAAGCCTTTTTAATAGGGGCTTCATTCGTCAAGCAGAATCTTGAACGAGGAGCTGTAAGGGATTTGTATTGGCGATTTGGAGTTGATCTTCATTTGAACGCTCATTTACGTGCCATATAAGTAGTATAAGCAGAAGCCTGTGCTTTATACAACGGCGGCATAAAGAAATGCATATACTATTGTTCAGGGTGTGTAACTGAACGAAATATTCTACATATATATTCGTTGAAAGCAGGATCCTTGGTGTCATTCAATACAACGACGTAAGTAAATGCATAATCGGATGTGCAGTAATCAGAAATTGCAGAAAGCATGAGCCTTGACATCATATGACGCGACGACAAAGGTAAATTACATAGCCTGTGTGATATAAGACGCGTCGGCAGAATCAACAGATATACACCTATATCCACATCCAACGATAGTTACGAGGTGAGTGGGTGAACACCGAAGTATTTTACAGGGCTCAACCAAGAACTAGGGCGAGATACCATTTTGAAGAACGCATATATTGCGTATTTGAACATATATATTCGATGATAGTTACGAGGCGAGCAGGTGAACACCGAAGTGTCCAAAATGGGCTCAACCAAGAACTAAAGCAAGATACTACTTCAGAAAGTATATGCTATATACAAACAATCAAATACTTGAGAGAGATGGATTAATGAAGCGAACTTACTTCAATTCGTGGAAGAAACGACTCCTCAATGCTTCGAATGCTTTGATCCGTCCTCCGAGAGGTTCGACTCCAAAAAGGATTAAATCCGAACTTCGGACGAAAAAGGACTTGGACTTTGACTTTGAACCAAACCAGGTTCAAGTCAAGTCAACTGGGTTTGAGCTAGGTCAGGTGGGTTCAGACCTAGGTCAGGTGGGTTAGGACCAGGTCAGGCAGGCTCAGACCAGGTCATGTGGGCTAGGCTAGGTAGGGGAGGTTTGGAAAAGGAGGAGAGAGAGAAGGCAAAGGGGGGTTGGCGATTTTTTCTAAAGGGGGGGCTCCTCTATTTATAAGGGAGGTTGCTTAGGGGCTAAGCAACCCATTTGACCCTTTTGCCCTTTGGCTTTTTCAGAAATCCAGCTTGATCTTATCCATCTGACTGTTTGATCTTATCTAGAAGGAATATTTCATGGAATATTCCTTGGAAGGTGCTGGAAGGTCCTGAAATATTCTAAAATATTTTTTGAGAAATATTTCTGTGGGTCCCACCAATATTTTCACGGGTCCCGCAAAAAAGTCGAGTTTTCGGCATTTTTTTTCGAAAATTTCTACGTAGGCCATTATCTTCGTATTAACGTAACTAAGAAAGTTGGCTCGTAGAAATCTTTTGATTTCGATCAGGTAGGAAGTTATGGTTTCCAGAGTGTTTAAGCATATATTCGTGAAGATACGAATATCCTAAGTATATTTGGATCAAAGGAATCAGTTTGATTCGCTTTATGGTAAAAACACTATTTTTCACTAGAAATTGCCTCAAGAATTTATTCAGAGTTTGAACTGAAAAATTGCGGGTCTTATATCATTACCCCCTTAAAGGAATTTTGTCCGCGAAATTCAGTTAAGAGTACTAAGTGAATAGCTCAGGATACTTATCCCACATATTGGATTCGGGCTCCAAAGTGCAGTCATCAACTCCGTGATGTTGCCATCTCACTTTAACAAGTGGAATGACCTTCGATCTAAGCACTTTCTTCCGTCAGTCCACGATCTCAATTGGTCTTTCTTCCACCGTCATATCCTCTCGGATGTTCATATCTTCATGTTGGATGACGTGGGAAGGGTTGTGAACATATTTTCTAAGCATTGACACTTGAAATACGTTATGTATCTGTGTATACTGCGGTGGCAATGCTACTCTGTAGGCGGTTTCTCCGATTCGGCTCAAAAATTTGAAGAGACCAACAAATCTTAGGGTGAGTTTCCCCTTCTTTCCAAAACGGAAAACACACTTGGTTGGAGAGACTTTGACAAAGACCTTGTCTCCAACCGCAAAAGTGAGTTCCCTACGTCGTTGATCGACGTAGCTTTTCTGTCGACTCTGAGCAGTTAATAGCTTCTTTCTGATCATGTGGACCTGCTTAGTGTAATGCTGCAAGACAATGGGCGAGTCCAAGGTTCGCTCACCCACTTCGCTCCAATGGATTGGTGATCGGCAGGGTCGTCCATACAGGGCTTCATATGGTGCCATCCCAATACTAGTGTGATGGCTATTATTATAAGCAAATTCAGCCAACGCTAGATGGGAGTCTCAATCACCTTTCCATTCAAGCATACAAGCTCTCAGCATATCTTCGAGAGTCTGTATAGTTCTCTCAGATTGCCCATCTGTTTGGGGGTGGAAAGCCGTACTGAACTTGAGTTTTGTCCCCAGGGCTCTCTGTAGCTGCTCCCAGAAGTGGGAGGTGAACTTCGGGTCACGATCAGATATGATCGTGGTCGGCACTCCGTGGAGTCTGACGATTTTTCGAATATAGATTTCTGTCAACCTTTCTGTTGAATATTTGGTGTTGATTGACAAGAAGTGAGTAGACTTGGTGAGTCTGTCCACAATCACCCATATGGAATCGTGTTGTCTCTTGGATCGAGGTAATCCAATGATGAAATCCATCGTGATGCCCTCCCATTTCCATTCCGGAATCTCGATCTGTTGCATCTTTCCGCCAGGTCGTCGGTGTTCAATCTTAACGTGTTGGCAAATCAAACACTTCGAGACAAACGTAGCCACGTCCCTTTTCATTCTCCTCCAACAGTACTTTTTTTGCAAGTCTCTATACATTTTAGTGCCTCCAGGGTCGATAGTGTACTTGCTACTATGAGCTTCCTGGAGTACTTCTTCTCTTAGCTCAGGGTTATTTGGAATCCAGATCCTTTCTTCCATCCATATTCCTCCATTTTCTTTCAGATGGAAGAAAGTATCATCTTTTTCAGCTCGAGCCTTTAGCTTCACGTACTGGGGATCTCTCAATTGTTCGGCTACGATCCGATCCATGATTTCAGGCTTGACAATCGTATTCTGCATGTATCAGCCAAGAATGGCTTCCAGTTGACGAAATCCTCCATCAACGTCCATTGTCCGGTTAGGCTGGCCAGAGTGCCAACAGTCTTGCGACTAACGGCATCTGCTACTGTAAACACCCCAAATTTTCACCCTTATCCAGTGCTTACATTTCATGTGTCATTGCTTATCATTGCACGAATTCAGCATATCATTGCATTGCATAGCATAGCATTGCATGCCATTACATCTCATCTTCGAGATCCAACACTCCTGTTTTCAAAATATTCAATCCAGATTTGAGTTTTAAAACTTTTCTTTCAAAAATCAATTTTAAAACCTGGGTTTTTAATCAACATTGTGTCATTTTCCAACCCCCAGGACCTTATATTTTGAAGTATTTTCTCATAAAACAATCTGGATTCATTTCAAACTCAATTTCAATTGATTTCAATTCTCATATGACACCCATTTAGGTGGTGTCGCTTCTGGATTCCTTCATTTATCAAAAATCTCAAAAATTTTAGAGTCCTAATTGGATCAGGACTCTTTTTCCAGAGTCCTAGTCGGATCAAAACTCTACTTTTCACTACATTTTTACCTGTTTTCGGAGAAAACCTTTCAAAATCTTTTGTTTTGGCCAAAATCTTAGAGTCCTAGTTGGATCAGGACTCTTCTTCAAGAGTCCAGTCGGATCAGGACTCTTCTTCAGAGTTTTAATCGGATTAGAACTCTAATCTTTCACAACCATTTTCAATCAAATCTTTCAAAATCTTTCAAAATGAGTCAGAAACTCAAAGTTTTAGTCAAAACAGGACTCTGTTCAGAGTCCTAGTTGGATCAGGACTCTGATCCTGATTTCAAATTTTGAAAGAATCTTTCAAAAATCTTTTCATCTATCAAAATTGTTGCGCTTTTATCAAAGAATTTTAAAATTCTGAGGTTTTATCTCAGAGTCTTGATCAAATCAGGACTCTACCCCAGAGTCCTGATCGAAGTAGGATTCTATCCAAAATTGATTTTCTCACTTTATTTTCACTGGTTTTCAAAAGCTTTGCTTAAATTTCATCACTTACTTATCAGAAAATCCAACAATATAAGAGTCCTAGTTCAATCAGGACTCTGTTCTCAGAGTCTCAGTTGAATCAGAACTCTGGTTTATTCCAATATTTGTTATTATTTTAACTGTTTTCACAAGTTCTTTCAACTGTTTTTCAGAAAATACCAAAAAAAATCTAGAGTTTTAGTCCGATCAGGACTCTGTCCCAGAGTCCCAGTCCAGTCAGGAGTCTGTTTTGAAGTCTGTTTTTATTCCATTTTCATTTGTTTCCATTCGTTTTCAAAAAAATTAGGTCATTTTGCAGGGTTTAGTTAGTTCAGGACTCTATGTCAGAGTTCTGATCGAGTTAGGAGTCTAACCCTGACTGTATTTTCTGACTTGTTTCACCATTTTCTGATAAAATCTTTCAAAAACCTTTCATTTGGCTTTTTAAAATCTAAAATCTCAGAATCCTAAGAGTTCAGGACTCTAACTTGGAGTTCCAGTTCGCCTGAGACTCTATTTTCAAAAATCTTGAATTTCAATTATTAATTTTAACCTCTTTTCAAAGGTATTTTCAGTGTTTATTTCAAAATTTGCAAAAATCGATGTGGGCCCACTCAGTTGGAACCATATCCAGAGGGGTTTTGACCCAGTTAGAACCCTATGTCATTTCAAAACTTTTAACTTCAAGCTTACTTTTGAAAATCTTTTGAAAACTTTGACAATTTCAAGCTTTAAAATCTTTTTTTTTTTGAAAAACTCAAGTAGAGCCTACTTGGGGTGGCGCCATATTCTAGTAAGTCAGGGCTAGACTAGGGTTAGTCAGTGTCTTGGTTAGTGTCAGAAGTTTAGAAGAGTCAAAACCATTTTGAAAACTCATTTTGAAAATTAGTTTTTAAAACTAGTGTTTTTAAATGTTTTTAAATGTGTTTTAAAAACCCAAATGTAAAGGATGCCAAGTGGAATCACATTTGGGGGATTTCTAGGATAGACTAGGGGTTAATTAGGCATTAGTTTAGATAATTTAGGCTAGGGGTAGGATAGTAACTACACCCCAAAATCGCCCCCCCCTTAGAGAGTCCAATTTTTTTAAAAAAACTTGATTTTTAAACCTAATTTCTTTTTATAAATAGAAAGAGAGAGGGGGACGATTTTCACTATTCACCTTTGAGGTTTCTTGGAGCTTCTCTCTCCTCTCCAGCCCTTCCTCCATTGCTGCAACTCCAAGGTATGAACTTCTTCACTTTTATTTATTTTATTTAATGTTTTTAATGCTTTAAACCTAGATTTAGCCTTGGATGCTCCTCCTTATGAAGATTCAACCATGATCCAACCTCAAGAACCATCAAGAATGGTCCAAGAAGATGATCTAAGCCGGTTTTGTGTGATTTACAGGGATTTTAATCCATTAAAAGTGATTTAAGTATGATTCTTTGCATTATTAACCAATAAAATACATGATTTACCCTTTTAATGGGTCAAATCCATGTGTTTAAGGGTGAAATCAAATTCCAGCCATTGATTCCTTGATTTTATTTTTTTATTTGTTTATTCATGTTTATTTTACTTTTTCCAGCATAGAAATAATTTTTATTTACTGTTTTATGGTTTGTTTTATTGTTTTTCATCAGTTAATGCATGATTTCTTAAGTTTCTTAGATTTCTGTGTGTTTTTTAGTTTAAAACAGTAAAAAGCATGCTGTTTTGGATTGAAATATTCGTTGTTTATTTCTGATTTTTTTATATGTTATGAATGCATATCTAAAGAAACTACTTTAAAAAAATCAGAGGTTTTAGACCTCGGGAACCCTGTCAGAAAAATCAGACATCAAATCGGGTTTTTAAACCTTTAAAATCGAAGTTAAAATCAAGAAGGTAACTTGATGTGATGATATTTTTCTCATCTTATATCCGATTTTAGATCTGTAAAATGCCATGGATTAATATTGATTAGATCTAGCTACTGTGAAATTTTAAGAATTTTTGATTGGTGTTTAGTATTTTTCCTCTGTCAGAGATTCTGATTTTCAATTTAAAACTCGTTAGGGTTTACCAAAACCCTAATCAGACTTGTGTTATTCATAAATCTCAAACCACAGATTCGATTAATGATCTGTAAAAAGTGAGTATTGTTATTTTTTTGTCTACTGTTTACTGCTAAAATATCAGATATTTTAGATCAGTATTTTTATTTATCCCAAAATTATCAATTGAAAGTATCTGTTTTAACCCCTGTTAGATTTGTTAGATTTTAATTCAGATTGCCGGAAAAGTTTCACCCTAACCAAAGATGCTTTTTCCGATCTGTAAATTGAGAAATCTCTGTTTTTTTTCCTAGTTTGTCTCTGTAAAATTTCATAGATTTTCATGAAAGATTGACCCCTGATTCAGGTCTAACTCTGAAACTGGTTGGTGAACTAGGTCAAAAATAGCATATTTTTAGGGTTTGATGCAATTTTCGGGTTAATTTAATGTCAAAAAAAATATTTTTATAATTCTAATTCAAAATTAGAATTATAACAAGTGTAGGTACCAAATTTGATGAATTTTGGAATCTGATTGATGGCTGAATTAAGCAAATTGCAAAACTGGGTTCCTGAAAGATCCAAAAACACTGCCAAAATCACAGTTTTTGTGATATTCTTGGATTTTCGTGCATAAGCATATATTTTTAGGGTTTAATCATATTCATAATCATATTAGGATACTTTAGGTCAAATTTGATGTTAATTTGATTTCATTTAGTCCTTAAAACCCAAGTTTTTACCAAAATCTATTTCAGAAAACCTTGATTTCAAGGCTATAGTCTTGCTATCAGGGGCAATTTGGTCATTTGACCTCAATTTCGAAATCCCTAACCTTAGTTTTCATGTGTTTAAGTATTTCATATCATATTTTAACCTAGTTTATTTGCATTT
Source organism: Nuphar pumila (assembly GCF_984573655.1). Classification (NCBI taxonomy): domain Eukaryota; kingdom Viridiplantae; phylum Streptophyta; class Magnoliopsida; order Nymphaeales; family Nymphaeaceae; genus Nuphar; species Nuphar pumila. The sequence goes on along the minus strand of NC_143257.1, from coordinate 19,683,779 downwards.
GAATTTCAAAACTTGCATTTTACTAAATATCTTTCTGAAAACCCTAATTTCAAGGCCATAGTCTTGTTATTAAGGGTATTTTGGTCATTTTGACCCCAATTTTGAAATTTCATATCTTATCTTCCTTATTTATTCAATTTTATTTCATACTTTATCATTTTGATTTAATGGAATCATGGCAAAAAGACTTATATCTAGCAAAATCCAGCAATTTCCTGATATTGCTGGATAAATCTAGAAAAGCCAACATATCATCACTAACAAAGTTTTCTAGTTTTGCAGGTACATTGAAGACTTTATTTTTCATGTATTTAAATTTCAATAGTGATGTAAACTAAATTAAACTTTGGAATAAGAATTTACATTTCCTGCTTAGCTTAGGCAGCATTGCATATAGTTTATTTTTTTAAATAATGTTAATGTGTGATGGATGATGATTCATGCATATTCAAACTCACTATGGTCTACACAAATGGCACATACACTAGCTTTTATAAAGTTTATAAACTTGGTGAAATTCGTATTTATGGCCATAGTCAGAATATGAAGGATATCTAGATTTATGATCTTCACATTAGCCACATTCAGCCTACACTCTTAGGCTAATTTCAAAATGCACTGCATTTCTCAAAAATACAAAGAGTTTTTCCCAATTCCTCAAAATCATATTCATTCATTTCATGAATTTTCCAATTCCAATTCTAATTCAAATTCCAAGAAAAAGGAATCAAATTCTTCAAAATTTCCTAAGTCTTATTCAAAATCGATTTTCTCAAAATATGGATTTGCCAATGATATTTCAAGTATTTCCCAAGTTCCAAATTCGATTTTCTAAGTTAGATTTTCAATTTCAAAGTTTGAATTCAAAGAAATCGAGTTTTTCAAAGTTATTTCATATTTCTCAAAATCGATTTTCACAAAATCCTTATATTTCTTCAGAAATCGATTTTCACTTTCTCAAATATAGCATCTCAAAATAATTCACAATTTTCAAAGAGTTTATTTTCCAAGAATCTTCTAAATATTTTCAATCTTTGAAGCAAACATCATGTTTTCAAATGTGCATTTTTAGAAATTCATAGCACTTGCCTGATTCTTTGTGCATTTAGGAATTAGAATATGGTTTAGACAAGTTGAACAAAGCAAAGCATTTGATTGATCCTTGGTTCAATTACCCCTGGTAAAGGCGCCAGGAACGGTTGAATCTCGTACCGACAGGCGAGTCCCATTCTTCGAAATAATTCCGCATTTTAAAAACGGAGGAGAGTTATTTTCAAAATCTTTTTCAAAGGTCAGTTTGATTTGCAAAAGTAAAATTTTGCGATGATAACAGGTTTGGCGACCGTTATGGGACCTGTCTTCGTCTGATCAATCTAATGCTTTGCTTAGTTCAAATTGTCAAAATCGTGTTCCATGGAATGTCAGCTCTTACTTTATAATATCATGTGAACCTAGGAGCCTAGACTTGAACCCAGCTGACATGGATTTCATGTAGACTAGGTATGGTTTGGTAGGACCATATTGAGGAGGAAATTTTCATGCTCACATAGACTTAGGTCTAATACAACCCTCCTCAATTTATGAAGTGTATGAAAACAATGTATGCTTCTTCAAATTTTTTAAAAATCTATCTCTTTAGGACTTAGAGCCTTTTATTTGTTTGCATGTGCTCATATTTTTCAAAAACCACCCCACCTATATTGTCCTGGTCTTCACGTTGCTGGGCTCTCTTCCAGAACCATAGTTTGGGACAGAGCCTCACAACTGGGCCACCTATTTGGGTGAAAACTCCCCTGCCACGTACTAAAGGCCATAGTCCAACGTATATCGGCAGGTGCTTAAGGATGTTGGAAAACTTGAACCTAGAACCGGAGGAATTGATTTTATGCCACGTACATCGAGCCTTGGCTTGAGTATATAGGCATAGCATGATTGGACACAGATGATCTGAACCTTAGAGTTAGGATTAAGGTCCTACAGCTATTTCAAAATTTGTGCATCTAGAGTCAGCTTTTAGGGAATGTTGTATGTGCATACTTGTTGTAATTGAATGTGTTATAGTCATTTCTTTGTTATTTTCCATATTTTCCCAATTTTCTAAAATACTGGACGACTTTTCAAAAATCCCCAATCCATGTCAATGTACTGTCCATGTTTTAAACCCTAGACGATTTTCAAAATACTCCATTTTATGAAGTACTTCCTTATATTTCATTAAACCCTGGACGATTTTCATAAAATTCCTCCATTTTCCTAAAAACTCCAGGTGATTTCCCATCTTCCTATCCTCTGGATCTCGAATCTCCTACTTCATTTTATCCTGTCTGCATTTTTTTCAAAGTCTCTATATTTTCCCAAGTCTTATTCCAAATTTTCCATGTTTTCCAGTCGATTCTGATGGCATCCAGTCAGCTTGATTCAGTCTTCCCCGAGGGTCACATCTCCTACGAGGTGCGACAAGGTCTTCTAGAACATCGAGTCCTCAGCACCGGATCCTTCTTTCCCCGGTGGTACTACTCATGGTTCAAGAACTTCTCTCGTATGTTTCCGGACCACTTGGACGATTGTGGGCTAGAACTGGCGTCCGCGGTGGGAAAGCAGATAGTCAACGGCAATTTGATCCATGCACTAGCAGAGCGGTGGAATCCGAGCACTTCTACTTTCTTGTTCCCATGGGGCGAGATGACGTTGCTGATGGATAAATTTTCAGAGATTATGGGATTACCCGAGCCAGTCGGTCAGCCTGGAGATCCATTGGAGAAGCAGTTTTTTATTAATGTCAAGGGTCTAGATCCCCGAGACGCTTTAGCTTGCATGACAGGACGCAAGTCTTGGCCTTTGATAGAGGAGGATGGAAACGAATATGTCGACCTTCTCGAAATCTACAGACAGTATGGGGCATTTGTGGAAGTCAGCTCGTTGTCTAGGACACCTCGAGAGAGAATCCAGCATGCGATGGTCTTATGCACTGTGGGACTCGCTCTCTTTCCTGATGGACGAAATTACATAGATATCAGGATAGTCCAACTTCTGCGAAGGTGGGGAAGTCGACAGACCAGCCACCTCTCCATCGCCATGGCCGCACTCGCCTTTCTATACCAAGGGTTGACTCGTTTCGCACTCGGAGAATCAATTCTAGTCGAAGGGTGCACCTACGCCCTGCAATCCTGGTTCCTCCGGCATGTACCAGCCCGAGCCAGTTCCTTCAGATACAATGGTAAAAAGCTTCTGCCAGTTGCGCGATACCGATTCTTGATCGACAACCTTCAGGAGGAAGAAGTCGTATGGGACTACTTTGATCGTCAGGAATCACCTCCCAGATATACTTACACTTTTGGCAAGCGGTTCAGGCTACTTGGCCCCTTCTTCTGCGCATACTACCATCCAGAGCGGTGTGTCAGGCAGTTCTCTCAGAGGCAGAAGCGTGTAGAGATTCGTCCACTATCGGGGGTCTTGCCAGAGTTCGATCTCACATCAGATCAGTGGTCCGGAGCATACCATTCTGCCAGACATGGCTGGGATTCCTTTATTACTCTTACTATTTTTCCTGGTCCTCGAGTGTCCTCTGATTATCAGGAGTGGTGGAAAATTGTCCGTCCCCCTCCCATTTGTCGAGTCTATTATTAATAAAATCATGTCTTTTTTTTCTTCAATAAAATTCCTTTAAATTTCATCCTATCTTGGTTTGACGACCTCGCTGTAAACACCCCAAATTTTCACTCACCTCCCCAACATTTCCACCAAGCATCAACATCCAGCCTTTGAAATCGCCGGAGGGCAAAATGGTCATTTTCTGAGCCCGGACCTTGCAAAAGTCCAAATTTCATCTGGAACTCTCAAAATTTCTCTATTTTTATCTCAGACATTTAAAATTGTACTCCTCACAGGAGACAGACATCTCCAAGTCTTGGTTCAAGGTTGCATTGCATAAGACATAACATTGCATATCATTGCATGAGCATTTCAAATCACTGCACTGCACAACATGTCATTTCGAGGTCCAGAGCTCTTGGTTTCAAAATTTTCAATCCAGATTAGAATTTTAACCCTTTTCAAAATTGATTTCAAAATCCTGGGTCTTCAAAATTATCAATTCTTCCCATTTTACCCCAGGACTCTGAATTTCAAAATATTTTCTCAAGAAAACGATCTGGATAGTTTTCAATATGGATTTCAGCCACTTCACCTCAGATTTTGCCCTTTTGACAATTTCAAATATCTTCCTTTTACAAAATTGCCCTACTGAAGCCAACTCTTTCCAAAAATTCCTGTTTTACCAATTAGTCCAGATTTTATGAAAATTTCAAAAAGAAGTTGTTTTATCCTTATTTCGGTAAAGAAGCAATGTGGGACCCACACTGAGGTGGTGTCACACAAGCTTTTCTTTTGAAAATTTGAATTTTGAAAAAACCCAAAAATATAGGAGCCTTGTCTCCTAGATTGGTGCCACTTGTCATTTCTCTCTCCTCCCATTTCTATGCCAAGTGTCAGTGTGGGGCTACCTTAAGAAACTGCCACATGTCATCCCATGTATCTGCCATGTGTCAGTATCCTATCATGCGCCATGTGTCATTTCAAAGAACACCAGAAGATGCCAAGTGTCATAGGTTGTCCTGTCTAGAAAAGTGGGGGCTTGTCTCCTCTGAGGTGGCGCCTCTTAAAGTGTGTCTTCTGCAGGGGACATGTGTCAACCTCTCCCTCCTTCTAGAAAAGTAGCCTGACACATGTCTCTCCCTACCTTTCTCAGAAAAGTAGGAGACACGTGTCACTCCTAGCTTCCTCCAGAAAAGGTAGGCTTGTCCCCTCTGAGGTGGCGCCACTTGGAGTGTGTCTTCTGCAGAGGACACATGTCAGTCTCTGCTCTTCTCAGAAAAAAGTAGATGCCACGTGTCATTTCCTGTTCTCTTCAGAAAAGCTAGAATTCAAATATTCAAATCTCCTCATAGGTGGCGCAGATCCTGAACTTCACCTTTTCCATGTTGTCTGAGATGGCGCCACATGGCTTGGCCCTCCTTCTCTCCCCTCTGCCACGTGTCATTCTCTGCTTCTTTCAGAAAAAGCAGGTGACACATGTCTCCTTCTACCTCCTTCAGAAAAAGTAGAGGACACATGTCTTCTCCCTACTTTTCTCAGAAAAGTAGGAGACACATGTCACTCCTGGCTTTCTTCAGAAAAAGCAAACCATTCAAAAAATTCAAACAAGGTCTAGGTGGCATAAATCCTGAGCTCTGATTTTTCCAGATGGCCTATGAGGGCGCCACATGTCCCTTCCCTCCTTTTTCTCCCTCTTGCCACATGGCATTGTAGGAGCCACCCTGAGGTGGCGCCACATGTCCACCCCCCATTCCTCTAGGGCCAACCTCCATTTGAAATTCAAATTCTCCTCTGAGGTGGCGCCATTTGAAGAACCCCCTTCAACAGGCTGACACTTGTCAGGTATGGAACCATCCTGGATTGCCACATGTCCAGATCTCCTTTCCTGCAGAAAAAGCAAAATTTCAAACATTTGAACTCCCCAAGAGGTGGCGCCACATGGCATGCCCCTACTGTTCCAACTTTACACCTCAGAACACCTTTTGAGGTGGCGCCATTCCAGGACTCCACTTGGCTCCATTTTTATTTTTTTATTTTTAATAAAAGTAGCCCACCATGAGGTGGCGCCACCTGAGGACTCCCTACAAAAGGTGAGTTTGAATTTCAAATTCCAAGAGAGCACCCTCTGAGGTGGCGCCATCTGGGAGCTTCCTGCAGAGAAAATCAAGCAAAACAAAATTTTGAAAAATTTCAAATCCTGCTGAGGTGTCTCACTCACAAAAATCTCATTTTTTATTTTCTCAAAAATCAAAATAGCACCCCTGAGATGGTGCCACATGGAGGGCTCAGATTGAGCCTGTTTGAAATTCAAAATTTTTCAGAAAATCTATAAAAACAAGGCTCCACGCCCAGCATAAGGGAGACCATTTTGTGAACTTGAAAATTCGACATAGCCTTCCTGAAAATCCAATTTTTGCACTTTGGAATTCACGCCCCTTTGGCTCAGTGAAGAAGGTGTAGTGGGTCGATTTTGGTGAACCATCCGAAGCCCGGAGCGAAGGACGAAGAAAGCTCGTGATAGCCGCCCCTTTCAAGAGCTTCTACGCTGCATAACAAAGCAAGGTGCACTTCTTTCCCCCTTGATTTGATTTCATAATTCGATTCGGGAGTCGTTTGAAGAAAGAGCTCATCCGAGAGATGGATTGAGCTATTCCCATAAAACGACATATATAAAAATATTTAATTATGCTTGATGATTTTTAACATTCATGCATTTAGCTAGGTTTAATTTGCATTTTATTTCATTCATTTAGCACATTTCACGAATTAATTAGGATTAATTTAGCATTTATTTCAATTCTGCTCATTTTCAGTAGGTCTCTATTTTTGTCAGTCAGTCCACACGTCATTTCATGCATTTATTTTTTATTAAAAATCCCAAAAAAATCACGGAATGCGCCCTTAGGTGTCCCTAAAATTGTGCCAAAAATTAGGAGGCGTTTGAACTTGTTTACTGCGGTAAACATTCAAAATGACAAGTCGGGTTTTGTTACCCGAGATGCATATTGAAAATTATTTGCCAACTTGTAAAATCGAGATGTCCCTCATGGGAGATCTGATTTTCGATCAAAAATATGTTCTGAACTCGGAATAATGTCTAGTTTTTAACCGGAGTTTCTACGATTTTAATGATTTTTTTTATGTCTGACAAAAATCCGAGAGTTCGGGACACGTGTCAGAGCCTGATTTGGGCCTCTGAGATTTTGGATCGACTTAGGTCGATGGTTTCTCTTTGTGTGTTGCTCCAAATCCAAAACTGTAAAAAGTGAAAGTTATGTCCGAGGTGTCCTTTGTTTGCATATGAAAGCCTGTGATTTTTAGAACAGTGTTGATACCTGCTTCGGATTTTTCTTGTCAGTCCCCTGTTTGGTCATATTGGTCTGTTCTGTCAATTTAGGAACACAAAGTTATATTTTTATGCATGTTTGCTGAATTCATGAACATGAAAGTTGTTCATGTAGGTGTCGTGCGTAGCTCTGATTAATTTCATAAATTTCCATGGCTGTTTTATATTTTTTTATCATTTTATATCAGATTAGGGTGATTTTTAGCTCTGTCAGAACTAAATCTCTGTTATTGAACTCACCATGGCTCAAATCCCGAGGCTGTAAAAACCAAAAATGTTTCATTTCGGGTCCTTTAACAGTCTGCAAATTATCAGAAGTTTTCATGGTATAAATCTTGCATTATCATATTAAGCATTGCATTTGGTTCGGATCCATAGGCAAAATCCACCATTTTAGGACTTTCTTTAAAAGTTAGCATTTAAATCATATTGTTTCGTGATTTTTAGCATTCTAGGCTGTTTATCAGAGTAAGTAGATGCTTCATACCGAATTTGGTGCAATTTGGAATCCATTTGGGGTTCGGATTTGCCATAATATCAAAACAGGGTCCCGCAGGATCCAGATCCAAGCGAAAAACAAGCGAAATTCGTTATTTTGGATAAATTACAAAATGTCAAATTCTGATTTTACAGTCTTAATGTGTTTAGCAGCATGTCATCATGTCTCTTACTGCATTTCATCATCATTTGATTCAATTTGAATTTCGAAATCTCAATTTTACCAAGCTTTCCTTCAAAAAAACCCTGATTTTAAAGGTGTAACTTTAATTTTAGGGGTATTTTGGTCATTTTGACCCCAATTCCGAATTTCAAACTGTTTTCCACTGAATTCCCTGCATTTACATCATTTCAAATATCAAGGAAGCATGAGAATAGGATTTATATCCAATTAAATCCAATAATTTCACAATGTTATTGGAAAATCTTGAAAAAACCCACATATTTGAGCTAACCCTATTTCAAGTTTGGCAGGGACATTTAAAAGAAGGAGCTGAAGTCTGCAAATTCCATTTATTTCATTTATTTAGTGATGTAATAATGTAAATTTTGGAATAAGATTTTAATTTTCTGCTTAGACTAGGATGCATATCATATAGTTTAAATTCCTGCAATATCATGTTTATGTGATTCATGCATTTTATTTCAAAAGCACTATGGATGTTCACGAATGGCACGTGCACCAACTCTTAGGGAGTTGATGAACTCGGTGGAATCCATATTTACGGCCCTAGTCGGAATATGGACGAGACCCAGATCCATCATCTTTCTACTAGTCACATTGAGCCTACACTCTTAGGCTATCTTAAAATGCACATCATATTTCTAATATTTTCAAAGTATTGTGCATTAAATCAATTAAACTCTGAACATATTCATGGCCACAGTCAGGATATGTGAAGGATTTATTTTGACTTAATACACATTTTCCAACAAATTTCTTAGAAAATCTTTCAAAGATGCATTCATTCACTCATATCATTTGCATCATGAAATCATTGGTTTTCCCATGATTTTCTTAAGAAAACTTCATTCTCAAGAAATCAATTTCTCAAGAAACTCTAAGGATTTTCCAAAATCGGTTTTCCCAAGTCAAGTTTTTCCACAGTTTCCCCTGAAAATGTTATTTTCTTAAGACTCTCAAAAAGAGTTTTCCAGTCTTTCTCCAAGATCAAAATCGATTTCCAAGGATTCCAAGGGTTAAGATTCTCAGGTTTTCAACTCCCCAAGTTTCAATTTTCCTTTTCCACAAGGGCTTTCCAACGAATTTCCATCACTTTCCTAAGAAAACTCTCAAAATCCAGGTTTTCCTGAGAAGTGTTCCCCTTTTTCAAATGTTCACCTTTTCTCAAGAATCACTTCTGTTTTCCCAGGACTTTCAATCATTCATGATTTTCCCAAGTCTTTATAAAACTTTCTCAAGATTTCAAATCTTTTCATCTGAGTTTCCTGAGAAATTGACCTTTTTCCTGAGAAATGTTTTCAACTTTAAATATTTTCTAAGCATACATCATGTTTTCCCAAGCTGCATTTACCAAAATCTCATAACACATGCCTGAATTCTCTGTGCATTTAGGATAGAACATAACTTTGATAATTTAACTAAGTCAAGCACGATTTTGGTCCTTGGTTCGATTACCCCTGTTAAAGGCGGCAGGAACGGTTGAACCTCGTACCGACAGGTCGAGCCCCATCCCATGGATTTTCCCGCAATTTTCAAAACGGAGGCGAGTATTTCAAAACATTTCCAAAATCCGGTCAAGTTTGAATCGCGAAAGCGTTTCCCTCTCTCTCTTCCGCAAGGAAGGGAAGACGGGGGAAAAATTTCGCGACGATAACAGGTTTGGCGACCGTGATGGGACCTATCCTTGTCTGACCTAAATTATGCTTGACTTAGTTTAATTATCAAAATTATGTTCACAAAATGTCAGCTCTTTTACTTTCAATATCATGTGAGCCTAGGAGCCTATATTCTGACCTAGCTGACATTGACTGCATATAGCTTAGGCATGGTTTGGTAGGACCAGATTGAGGAGAAATTTTCATGCTCACATAGACTTAGGTCTAAATACAACTCTCCTCAATTTAGGATCTGAATGCAAACAATGTATGCTTCTTCAAAGTTTTCAAAATCTATCTCTCTAGGATTTAGAGCCCTCTATTTCTTGCATGTGATCATTTTTCAAAATCTTCATTACCTACTATTACCCGGTCTTCACGTTGCTGGGCTCTCTTTCAGAACCATAGTTCGGGATAGAGCCTCACAACTGGGCCAACTATTTGGGTTAACACCCCCCTACAACGTACCGCGGGCCACAGTCCGAAGTATATCGGTAGGTGCTCAAGGATGTTGGAAAACCTTACCTTAGAACCGGAGTTGAAACTCTATGCCACGTACCTCGGATTTCGGTTCGGGTATATCGGCATAACTGGATTGGACAAAGATGATCTGAACCTAGAGTTAGGATTAGGGTCCTACAACTGTTTTCAAATTGATGCATCTAGAGTCAGCCTTTTAGGGAGTGCTGAATGTGAATAAATGTTTGTGCAGGATGTGATTGTATGTATGATTTTCTCAATTCTTTATGTTTCACAATGTTTTTTTTTTCTTTCATTAGGTCTTTTTCAAAATATCCTTATTTTCCACAAGATCCTTTTTTTTCAAACCCTGGATGATTTTTTTCAAATATCCCATTTCTTCCAAAACTCCAGGCGATTTTACATTCTACCTTTCTACTGGATCTCGAATTTCTAGCTGCATTTTTTATCCTGCCTGCAAAATTTTCAAAATTTCTCACATTTTCCTAAAGTCTCATTCTGAGTCTTTCTCTGTTTTCAGTTCGATGACATCCAGTCAAGTCGATCCTATCTTTCCTGAAGGTCACATCTCCTTCGAGGTGCGACAAGGTCGTCCTGAACATCGAGCCCTTAGCACCGGAACTTTCATTCACCGGTGGTACTATTCCTGGCTAAAAAGCTTTTCTCAAATGTTCCCGGACCATTTGAGCGAGTGCGGATTAGAGCTGGCATCAGCAGTCGGAAAGCAGACCATCAATGGCAACCTAATCCGTGCAATGGCGGAGCGATGGAATCCTCGGACGTGTACCTTCTGGTTCCCATGGGGAGAAATGACCGTTTTAATGGATGAATTTTCAGAAATCATGGGGTTGCCAGAACCAGCCGGTCAACCAGGAGACCCATTAGAGCATCAATTCCTTATCAATGTCAAGGGTTTGGACCCCCGAGACTTCTTAGCTCGTATGACAGGCCGTCGATCTTGGCCTCTGATCTAGTTAGAAGGAAATGAATATGTTGACCTACTTGAGTTGTACCGCCAGTACGGAACCTTCGTCGAAGTCAGCTCGCTTTCAAGAACAACCAAAGAAAGGATTCAGAATGCAATGGTTCTGTGCACTGTAGGATTATCCCTCTTCCCAGATGGACAAAACTACATGGACATCAGGATAATCCAACTTATGAGAAGATGGGGAAGTCGACAGACCAATCGCCTCTCCATGGCCATGGCAGCACTCGCTTTCTTATATCGTGGTTTGACCCGATTCTCACTTGGAGAATCCATTTTAGTTGAAGGATGCATCTATGCACTTCAGTCCTGGTTTTTCCAACACGTCCCAGCCTGAGCAAGCTCTTTCAGATACAATGGTCAAGAACTTCTCCTAGTGTCGCAGTACCGAACCATGATCAACAACACTCAAGAGGATGACGTAGTCTGGGACTATTTTGATCGACAGCTGTCTCCTCCCCGATATACGTACGCTTATGGCAAGCGGTTCAAGTTGCTAGGACCATTCTTCTGCACTTACTACCAACCAGAGAGATGTGTTCAACAGTTCTCCCAGAGGCAGCAGTATGTCGAAGCCTGACTGTTATCAGGAGTTATGGCAGAGTTTGATCTCACTTCCGCACAATGGTCCGGGGCATATCATTCTGCCCGCTACAGCTGAGATTCTTTTGTTTCTCTTAAAATCTTTCCTGGTCCTAGAGTGTCTGCCGACTATCATGAATGGTGGCAAATTGTTTGTCCCCCGCCTCTTTGTCAAGATCAATAAAGTCATGTTTTTCTCATTTCTATAAAATTGTCTCTCTTTCCATTGTGGTTTGACGACCTCGCCTAGGTAACAAGGCATATTTTCGTTGTTTATTTCTTTTGCAGAAGGAATGACAACACAATTGTCGTGATTCCCACGACGAATCAGTCCCTAGTAATGGGACATCTTTTCCAATTTGTCTACCATATTTTCAGCAAATATTTCTTCCAAAAGCTAATTCCTTCATAATCTAATCAGGTCTTTGCCCTGCAGAGAGCATCCATATCATTTGATGGTTGAGACAAGATCAGGCAAAAGAACCATAGCATCCCAGTACTCGTCAGCCTCGGAAGAAGAAATGGGTTCCCCTCGATCCGAGAAGAGTCAAGAGCAGCAGCAAGAAGATGATGGCATAGACCCTCAAATGTATGCCATGTTCAGAAAAATGATGAATAAGATGATGAATGAGCAGCCCGGGACCAGCTCAGAAAGGAATCCATTTAGAGAAAGGTTCCATGGTCGCAGGAGTAAGAAGGCTCCCAAGAAGCAGATCCAGCCAGAAGAGATTTCAGATGAATCAGATTCCACTGAAAATACTGATGAAGAATATGAGGTGCCTCCGGCATTTCAGAAACGTGGCCAAAGTATAAGTCGTAGATCAAAGAGCAGAGATAAAGAAGAGCCTTTGCAAGCACAGTTCAAGGAAATGGCCCAAGTTGTCAAGGATCTGCAAGCCCGCGACAAGGGCAAGAAAGTCTTCACCAGTGAGGATTTCTATGACGGCTTAGAAGGGGATGATGATCTGGAGAATCTTCCTCGTAAATTCATCAGGTTCGACGGTTCTGGCGACCCAAAAGCGCACCTCGCCACTTTCTTTGCTGAATGCTCGAGGTTTAAAAGGGATAACCGAGCATTGTTTCTATGCTTCCCCCGCAGCTTGGAAGGAGTTGCAGCCAAATGGTATGCTGAGCATATCAACCCCATCGAGCTCAAGGAGTTCGACAAAGTTGTGAATCTCTTTATTGAATGCTTCTTGTTCAACACAGAAGCACTGCCTACCCTGAGTCATCTCTGCAATTTGAGGCAGAATGGGAATGAAAAAGCACGAGACTTCATTCATAGATGGAGATCAGCCTGTAATAAGATGAGAGATCCTATCTCGGAAAGGCATGCATTGTCCCTAATCCTCAACAATTTTTCGCAGCTGTTAAGAGGATTGATCTCCACAGCGCCATCCAGGACCTTCATTGAGCTGACTGAGCGAGCCGAGTGGCTCGAACTAAGTGTGGAAAATGGAGTCTATGAAGGCTTCACCTTTTCCAAGAACAACTCCCAAGGTGAGCAGAAAAAGAAAGCTCACTTCACTTATTCTGCCAGCAACAGCAACAAAGGCCAAAATCGAGGCAAAGGACAGAAGAAAGATTACTGCTACGGCACAGGCAGTTCGAACAACAAGGATCAGAAAGCAAAGCCTGCTCCTAAGTACAGCAAGCCTCCTCAGCAGGATCAAGGGCCAAAACTGCGTGAGAAGACCAAACATGAAGGATGGAGCTACGACAGAAAGTTCACTCCTCTTGACCAATCACTCGAGGATGTGCTCGAGTACATGCTATCAAAAGAGATGGTTAAGTTGCCCAGATTGGCCGACCCCCCTGTGCCCATGGGGAAATGGAAAGATCAGTTCTGCAAGTTCCACAGGACAATGGGGCACAACACCGAGAACTGCTTTGTTCTCAAAAACATCGTGCAAGATCTCATTGGTGCAGCTAGACTTACTCGACGAGAGAAGGCTAAAAGCAGCAGAGCATGCTCAATCCTATCGCCAGAGAGTAGCCAGGCAATATGCGAAATCTATCATCGAAAGAAGATTCAAAGCCAATGATTTAGTACTTCGATCCACAGCTTATCTCAAGCATCGTCCCGGCGGCAAATGGTCGCCAAATTGGGAAGGTCCCTATATTGTCAAAGAAGCATTACCCCGCAACTCATATCGGCTCATCAATGCCGATGGGGTAGAATTGCCAGATCCTATTAATGCACGACACTTGAAAAAGTTTTATACTTGAAACATTTATTCTTCTCTTGTAATCCTTCCTGTTCCCTTCAAATAATGATCCAACTTTCTTTCCCAGTTACACTGGGGCATTTTAAAATTTGTTCTGTATGCAGGCAGGATAAACAAATTCCTCATTTCATGCACGTATGCATTCATAGGCATCAATTCATATTCATTTGCATTCAACTGCATTAACAACAATCTGGTCAGTATTGGGATTTCAACAAACAGTCCCATCACAATTCCTAAAGATTTAAAATTGAAAGGTCATCATCCATACTGAACCAAAACCCAGCGCTCGGACTGGTATTATTTCAAAATCTAGTACTCAAACTGGCACATTTTCAAAATCCCAATTTTTCATAAAACCGAGTTCCGACTCAGACTTTTTATTTCAATCATTTTCATTTGTTGATCCGGGTTCCGACTCGAGATCTCCCTATGTATTTGAGCTCTGATTTGAGCTCTTCATTTTCTTTTGTTAATCCGAGTTCTACTCGTGATCTCATTATCTTATTCGAGCTCAGATTCGAGCTCTTCATTTTCTTCTGTTGATCCGGGTTCCGACTCGTGATCTCATTATCTTATTCGAGCTCAGATGCGAGCTCTTCATTTTCTTTTGTCGATCCGGGTTCCGACTCGAGATCTCCCTATGTATTTGAGCTCTGATTTGAGCTCTTCATTTTCTTTTGTTGATCCGAGTTCCGACTCGTGATCTCATTATCTTATTCGAGCTCAGATGCGAGCTCTTCATTTTCCCTTGTTGATCCGGGTTCCGACTCGAGATCTCTTTAGTTACTCGAGCCTTGACTCGAGCGCTTCATTTTCTTCTGTTGATCTGGGTTCCGACTCGTGATCTCTGAATTTTATTCGAGCTCTGACTCGAACTCATCATTCTCCTTTGATTAATCCAAGTCATTTCAATCATCAAAGTCTGTCAATTGCTCAAATTTGACATTTTGACCTCCAAATTCCAATTTAAATCTTCAAATCAGGCAATTCTCGATTTCGACCGTCAGGTCATCCAATTTCGACCTTCGGGTCATTCAATTTTCAACAACCAATTTCCAATTTCCAGTTTCGACCTTCGGGTCAATCAATCTCAATATCCGATTTCAATCATTTTCCCTTGCAAGAGACCCTTTTAGGGAGAGTTCGAGGGAGCTCGTTCTCTTCGCATGCTATCCAATTTGTTCACTTAGCCCCTTTTCAGGGAGAGTTTGAAGGGACTCGCGTCTTTGTGAACCGTTTGCAAAACAATTTTCAATTTCACACGAGGAACCCTTTTTAAGGGAGAGGCTCGACGAAGACTCACTTTTCTTGTGACCCCCCAATTTCATACTAGGCCATCTTCATCATGAAGGACCCTCTTTGCAGGGAGAGTATGATGGACTCGTTCCTTTCATGACCCAATTTTCAGACCTCACTATTATCGGCCCCCTTTCCATAAGAGAAGCCTAATATTAGGGAGCTTTGACGAAAGCTTAATTTCTCTTTGAAAGTTTGTTTTGCAAACACCTCCTTTTCAGGGAAGAGAGGAGTATTTTCCATTTCCCATTCAGGTAAGGGCTAAGCCTGAGTCTCTCTCTTTTTGGAGAAAAAGAGAGGAGAATTTTCGTCACGGATGCATTGAGCCAGACTTCAGATACTCACTTTCACCAAGGATTTCAAGAAAAATTGGTCAATTTGTCAAATTATTTGTTGATTTCAGAATCTTTATTGCACTAATCAGTTTACCTTCAACATTACTTCTAAAAGAGCGAAGCTTTTGCGAAAAGAGATTCAAACTTCAAATTCTTTCTATTGGCTAACCAAAAGGATGAAGGATAAATCCTCAATATGGCCAGAAAAGAAGATTCAATGTTATTGAAAAGCCGTAGATGATCGATATTGATCGCGGTCAATGGCGCATCTTTAAAGGCTACTGTTGTAAGGACGAGGCAGTGGAAATATCCTGAGTGCTAGAAAAAAAAAGAGAATTTACCCAAGTCCTGTCTCCCCAGAATCACCTAAGCTGCAATTAAATATCCGCAAAAGGGATCTCTCACTTGTCGTCAAGATGAAGGCAAATTAAGCGAATAGACCCCGGGGCCAAAGAAGATCTGAAACATCTCCAAGATGACGGAGTTTGTGACAGATCCTTCCATAGAAAGTCCAAAGCACTGTCGAGATGAAGGCAGATGCGATGAACCTCTCGACAATCCCTAAAAGATATTTAATTTCAGCTATCATCCAAAGATCTCCAAACCCATCACCCAAGAAGGATCGAAACATCTCCAAGATGAAGGAGTTTATGACGTACCCTTCCCAAAAGAGAGAAAGAGAGGAAAAAGAAAGAGAGAAAAAGTAAGAGCATCTCCAAAATGAAGGAGAATATAGCCAAAACACCAAAGAGCCAAAAGAGTGCAAAAAGATTACCATGAGAGAAGCTCTCAGGATATCAAACTGCCAAATCTATCAAGAATCCTCTTTAATCTTGTGAAATTCTATTATCAATACTCTTTCATCAATTGCTTTCATAATATCAAATTCTCTTTCCTGCTCATATCAAGGAAATTGATAACTTCCTTGAAGAAGGTCAATTGCGAGCAATTTGGATTTCCAATCTCGATTCTACGAAGTGAACCCTGTTTGGAGGTAATGCTTTGGGTAGAAAAGAAAGAATATTTCTGCAACCATGTGCAACATTTTCAAAAATTTTGAATCAACAGCAAAATTTCCGACATTTTGACAATATTTTCTAGCTATCCTGACATGAAGTGAGAACTTGATGTTCGTTTTCAATGCATCCTGACACCAATTTTAAATCCTTCTTAAGGACTTGATTCCTTCCCTTCTTTGAGAGCATGAACTCTCAGATTTGCACACTTCCCTGTGTCTCCACTGTCCCACCATAGACAGTCCCATTTCGGTTCGAGGTCGAACCACCAATCATTTTCTCGCAAAAGGCAATTTCAAAAGCTGATTTTAGTCTCAGCAATGAGACGCCCAAAACCAATCCCTTTTCAAAGCTTTAGGGACCCCATTTTCCTTCCTTTTGCAAAAACCTTATTGGATTTATTGTGCAAAATCCAAAGGTTCCATCATGGTCTCTTCCTTCGAGGATTCCATTCATTTTCCGCCCGATCAGGATAAGGGTATAAACCTGAGCCTCAATCAAAGAGGTATTCCATTTTCCACCCGATCAGGATAAGGGTATAAACCTGAGCCTCAATCAAAGAGGTATTCCATTTTTCCGCCCGATCAGGTTAAGGGTACAAACCTGAGTCTCATTTCTATGAGATATTTCAATTCCCAATCAGGTTAAGGGTCAAACCTGAGCTTCGTTCCATGCGAGGTATTTTGTCCCATCCAGGTCAAGGGCATAAACCTGAACTTCGCTCTCATAGAGCAAATCTTTCCTCTTCATTCTCCATTTCATATCTACCATCTTCCTCGGGCTAATCTCTTCACACCCAGTCAGATCCTCCTAACTGGGGCATTTTTTTTATGTATAGCCCAAATTTGGTGTGTTTTCTTTGCCACTAAGCTCGGCCATGAGCCGGCTTAGTAGCAAAGAGGGGCATCTGTAAACACCCCAAATTTTCACTCACCTCCCCAACATTTCCACCAAGCATCAACATCCAGCCTCTAAAATCGCTGAAGGGCAAAATGGTCATTTTCTGAGCCCGGACCTTGCAAAAGTCCAAATTTCATCTGGAACTCTCAAAATTTCTCTATTTTTATCTCAGACATTTAAAATTGTACTTCTGACAGGAGACAAACATCTCCAAGTCTTGGTTCAAGGTTGCATTGCATAAGACATGACATTGCATATCATTGCATGAGCATTTCAAATCACTGCACTGCACAGCATGTCATTTCGAGGTCCAAAGCTCTTGGTTTCAAAATTTTCAATCCAAATTAGAATTTTAATCCTTTTCAAAATTGATTTCAAAACCCTGGGTCTTCAAAATTATCAATTCTTCCCATTTTACCCCAGGACTCTGAATTTCAAAATATTTTCTCAAGAAAACGATCTGGATAGTTTTCAATATGGATTTCAGCCACTTCACCTCAGATTTTGCCCTTTTGACAATTTCAAATATCTTCCTTTTACAAAATTGCCCTACAGGAGCCAACTCTTTCCAAAAATTCCTGTTTTACCAATTAGTCCAGATTTTATGAAAATTCCAAAAAGAAGTTGTTTTATCCTTATTTCGGTAAAGAAGCAATGTGGGACCCACACTGAGGTGGTGTCACACAAGCTTTTCTTTTGAAAATTTGAATTTTGAAAAAACCCAAAAATATAGGAGCCTTGTCCCCTAGATTGGTGCCACTTGTCATTTCTCTCTCCTCCCATTTCCATGCCAAGTGTCAGTGTGGGGCTACCTTAAGAAGCCGCCACATGTCATCCCATGTATCTGACATGTGTCAGTATCCTATCATGCGCCATGTGTCATTTCAAAGAACACCAGAAGATGCCAAGTGTCATAGGTTGTCCTGTATAGAAAAGTGGGGGCTTGTCTCCTCTGAGGTGGTGCCTCTTAAAGTGTGTCTCCTGCAGGGGACACGTGTCAACCTCTCCCTCCTTCTAGAAAAGTAGCCTGACACATGTCTCTCCCTACCTTTCTCAGAAAAGTAGGAGACACGTGTCACTCCTAGCTTCCTCCAGAAAAGGTAGGCTTGTCCCCTCTGAGGTGGCGCCACTTGGAGTGTGTCTCCTGCAGAGGACACATGTCAGTCTCTGCTCTTCTTAGAAAAAGTAGATGCCACGTGTCATTTCCTGCTCTCTTCAGAAAAGCTAGAATTCAAATATTCAAATCTCCTCATAGGTGGCGCAGATCCTGAACTTCACCTTTTCCATGTTGTCTGAGATGGCGCCATATGACTTGGCCCTCCTTCTCTCCCCTCTGCCACGTGTCATTCTCTGCTTCTTTCAGAAAAAATAGGTGACACATGTCTCCTTCTACCTCCTTCAGAAAAAGTAGAGGACACTTGTCTTCTCCCTACTTTTCTCAGAAAAGTAGGAGACACATGTCACTCCTAGCTTTCTTCAGAAAAAGCAAACCATTCAAAAAATTCAAACAAGGCCTAGGTGGCGCAAATCCTGAGCTCTGATTTTTCCAGATGGCCTATGAGGGCGCCACATGTCCCTTCCCTCCTTTTTCTCCCTCTTGCCACATGGCATTGTAGGAGCCACCCTGAGGTGGCGCCACATGTCCACCCCCCATTCCTCTAGGGCCAACCTCCATTTGAAATTCAAATTCGCCTCTGAGGTGGCGCCATCTGAAGAACCCCCTCCAGCAGGCTGACACTTGTCAGGTATGGAACCATCCTGGATTGCCACATGTCCAGATCTCCTTTCCTACAGAAAAAGCAAAATTTTAAACATTTGAACTCCCCAAGAGGTGGCGCCACATGGCATGCCCCTACTGTTCCAACTTTACACCTCAGAACACCTTTTGAGGTGGCGCCATTCCAGGACTCCACTTGGCTCCATTTTTATTTTTTTATTTTTAATAAAAGTAGCCCACCATGAGGTGGCGCCACCTGAGGACTCCCTACAAAAGGTGAGTTTGAATTTCAATTTCCAAGAGAGCACCCTCTGAGGTGGCGCCATCTGGGAGCTTCCTGCAGAGAAAATCAAGCAAAACAAAATTTTGAAAAATTTCAAATCCTGCTGAGGTGTCTCACTCACAAAAATCTCATTTTTTATTTTCTCAAAAATCAAAATAGCACCCCTGAGATGGCGCCACATGGAGGGCTCAGATTGAGCCTGTTTGAAATTCAAAATTTTTTAGAAAATCTATAAAAACAAGGCTCCACGCCCAGCATAAGGGAGACCATTTTGTGAACTTGAAAATTCGACCTAGCCTTCCTGAAAATCCAATTTTTGCACTTTGGAATTCACCCCCCTTTGGCTCAGTGAAGAAGGTGCAGTGGGTCGATTTTGGTGAACCATCCGAAGCCCGGAGCGAAGGACAAAGAAAGCTTGTGATAGCCGCCCCTTTCAAGAGCTTCTACGCTGTATAACAAAGCAAGGTGCACTTCTTTCCCCATTGATTTGATTTCATAATTCGATTCGGGAGTCGTTTGAAGAAAGAGCTCATCCGAGAGATGGATTGAGCTATTCCCATAAAACGACATATATAAAAATATTTAATTATGCTTCCTTGATGATTTTTAACATTCATGCATTTAGCTAGGTTTAATTTGCATTTTATTTCATTCATTTAGCACATTTCATGAATTAATTAGGATTAATTTAGCATTTATTTCAATTCTGCTCATTTTCAGTAGGTCTCTATTTTTGTCAGTCAGTCCACACGTCATTTCATGCATTTATTTTTTATTAAAAATCTCAAAAAAATCACGTAATGCGCCCTTAGGTGTCCCTAAAATTGTGCAAAAAATTCGGAGGCATTTGAATTTTTTTACTGCAGTAAACATTCAAAATGACAAGTCGGGTTTTGTTACCCGGGATGCGTTTTGAAAATCATTTGCCAACTTGTAAAATCGAGATATCCCTCATGGTAGATCCGATTTTCAATCAGAAAGATGTTATGAACTCGGAAGAATGTCTAGTTTTTAACCGCAGTTTCTCCAATTTTTATGATTTTTTTTTATGTCTGACAAAAATCCGAGAGTTCGGGACACGTGTCAGAGCCTGATTTGGGCCTCTGAGATTTTGGATCGACTTAGGTCGATGGTTTCTATTTGTGTGTTGCTCCAAATCCAAAACTGTAAAAAGTGAAAGTTATGTCCGAGGTGTCCTTTGTTTGCATCTGAAAGCCTGTGATTTTTAGAACAGTTTTGATACCTGCTTCGGATTTTTCTTGTCAGTCCCCCGTTTGGTCATATTGGTCTGTTCTGTCAATTTAGGAACACAAAGTTATATTTTTATCCATGTTTTTGTTGATCAAATGCCAAAGTCATGAACATGAAAGTTGTTCATATAGGTGTCGTTCATAGCTCTGATTAATTTCATAAATTTCCATGGCTGTTTTATATTGTTTTAGTATTTTACATCAGATTAGGGTGATTTTTACCTCTGTCAGAACTAAATCTCTGTTATTGAACTCACCATGGCTCAAATCCCAAGGCTGTAAAAACCAAAAATGTTTCATTTCGGGTCCTTTAATAGTCTGCAAATTATCAGAAGTTTTCATGGTATAAATCTTGCATTATCATATTAAGCATTGCATTTGGTTCGGATCCATAGGCAAAATCCACCATTTTAGGACTTTATTTAAAAGTTAGCATTTAAATCATATTGTTTCATGATTTTTAGCATTCTAGGCTTTTTATCAGAGTAAGTAGATGCTTCATACCGAATTTGGTGCAATTTGGAATCCATTTGGGGTTCGGATTTGCCATAATATCAAAACAGGGTCCCGCAGGATCCAGATCCAAGCGAAAAACAAGCGAAATTCGTTATTTTGGATAAATTACAAAATGTCAAATTCTGATTTTACAGTCTTAATGTGTTTAGCAGCATGTCATCATGTCTCTTACTGCATTTCATCATCATTTGATTCAATTTGAATTTCGAAATCTCAATTTTACCAAGCTTTCCTTCAAAAAAACCCTGATTTTAAAGGTGTAACTTTAATTTTAGGGGTATTTTGGTCATTTTGACCCCAATTCCGAATTTCAAACTGTTTTCCACTGAATTCCCTGCATTTACATCATTTCAAATATCAAGGAAGCATGAGAATAGGGTTTATATCCAATTAAATCCAATAATTTCACAATGTTATTGGAAAATCTTGGAAAAACCCACATATTTGAGCTAACCCTATTTCAAGTTTGGCAAGGACATTTAAAAGAAGGAGCTGAAGTCTGCAAATTCCATTTATTTCATTTATTTAGTGATGTAATAATGTAAATTTTGGAATAAGATTTTAATTTTCTGCTTAGACTAGGATGCATATCATATAGTTTAAATTCCTGCAATATCATGTTTATGTGATTCATGCATTTTATTTCAAAAGCACTATGGATGTTCACGAATGGCACGTGCACCAACTCTTAGGGAGTTGATGAACTCGGTGGAATCCATATTTACGGCCCTAGTCGGAATATGGACGAGACCCAGATCCATCATCTTTCTACTAGTCACATTGAGCCTACACTCTTAGGCTATCTTAAAATGCACATCATATTTCTAATATTTTCAAAGTATTGTGCATTAAATCAATTAAACTCTGAACATATTCATGGCCACAGTCAGGATATGTGAAGGATTTATTTTGACTTAATACACATTTTCCAACAAATTTCTTAGAAAATCTTTCAAAGATGCATTCATTCACTCATATCATTTGCATCATGAAATCATTGGTTTTCCCATGATTTTCTTAAGAAGAAATCAATTTCTCAAGAAACTCTAAGGATTTTCCAAAATCGGTTTTCCCAAGTCAAGTTTTTCCACAGTTTCCCCTGAAAATGTTATTTTCTTAAGACTTTCAAAAAGAGTTTTCCAGTCTTTCTCCAAGATCAAAATCGATTTCCAAGGATTCCAAGGGTTAAGATTCTCAGGTTTTCAACTCCCCAAGTTTCAATTTTCTTTTTCCACAAGGGCTTTCCAACGAATTTCCATCACTTTCCTAAGAAAACTCTCAAAGTCCAGGTTTTCCTGAGAAGTGTTCCCCTTTTTCAAATGTTCACCTTTTCTCAAGAATCACTTCTGTTTTCCCAGGACTTTCAATCATTCATGATTTTCCCAGGTCTTTATAAAACTTTCTCAAGATTTCAAATCTTTTCATCTGAGTTTCCTGAGAAATTGACCTTTTTCCTGAGAAATGTTTTCAACTTCAAATATTTTCTAAGCATACATCATGTTTTCCCAAGCTGCATTTACCAAAATCTCATAACACATGCCTGAATTCTCTGTGCATTTAGGATAGAACATAACTTTGATAATTTAACTAAGTCAAGCACGATTTTGGTCCTTGGTTCGATTACCCCTGTTAAAGGCGGCAGGAACGGTCGAACCTCGTACCGACAGGTTGAGCCCCATCCCATGGATTTTCCCGCAATTTTCAAAACGGAGGTGAGTATTTCAAAACATTTCTAAAATCCGGTCAAGTTTGAATCGCGAAAGCGTTTCCCTCTCTCTCTTCTGCAAGGAAGGGAAGACGAGGGAAAATTTTCACGACGATAACACTCGCCTAGGTAACAAGGCATATTTTTCAGTTATTTATTTTTGCAAAGGAATAGCAGCGCAATTGTCGTATTCCCAGCGACGACTCAATCCCTAGTAATGGGATGCTCTTTCAATTGTCTACCAAAATTCTCAATAAATATTTTCCTCCAAACCAAATTTCCTTCAAAAGCCTAACCATCAATTCTGCCCTGCAGAGAGCATTAGCAATCTTAAGAGAGTTGTCGTGACATTCAATGGTTCATACAAGGTCTGGAAAGAAAACCACATCAGTTGAAGGCATCGCGTACTCAGTCGCTTCAGAATAAGAAATGGACTCACCCCGATCAGCCAAAAGTCAAGGACAGCAGGTGGAGGATGACGTGGATCCCTAGATGTACATCATGTTCAAGAAAATGATGACCAAGATGCTGGCAGAGCAAGCTGAAGCCAGTACTGAGCAGACTCAGACCAAGCAGAAGGATAGGGATCACACGGCCATAAATGTGAAGATCAGTAAAAAGCAGAATCGTCATGAGGAAATGTCTGATGAGTCAGAATCAACAGATGATACTGACAAAGAATATGAAAACAAGCAAGAATTCAAAAGGTCGACTTAGGGGCAGGGGTTGGCCTATAAATCCAAGAATCAGTCTGTTGACGACCCTACGCAGTCACAACTCAAAGATGTGATGAAAATAGTTAAGGATCTTCAAACTCGTGACAAGGGCAAAAGAGTCTTTACAAGTGAAGACTTCTATGATGGACTGGATGGGGATAATGATCTTGATAATCTCCCCAAGAAATTTATCAAGTTTGATGGTTCGGGTGACCCAAAAGCACATCTCGCCCTATTCTTCGCAGAATGTTCCAGGTTCAAGAGGAACAATTGTGCCTTATTTCTTTGCTTTCCTCGCAGTTTGGAAGGTGTCGCAGCAAAGTGGTACTCAGAGCACATTAATCCGATAGAACTGAAAGAATTCGACAAAGTGGTCAATTTATTTATTGAGCGCTTTCTATTCAATGCTGAAGCACTCTCGACTCTCAGTCATCTCTGCAGTCTGAGGCAGAAGGAAAATGAGAAGGCCAGGGATTTCATTCATAGATGGAGATCCGCTTGCAATAAGATGTGTGAGCCAATAGCAGAAAGACACACACTATCTTTGATCCTGAGCAACTTCTCGCAACCCCTGAGGGGACTAATTTCTACATCTCCATCGAAGAGCTTCATAGAACTGACAGAACGTGCCAAATGGCTCGAGTTGAGTATGGAAAACGGATCTTATGAGGGTTTTATGTTTACAAAGAATAACAGTCAACAAGAATCAAAGAAGAAAGCCCATTTTACCTACTCTGCCAATAATAGTAAGAATCAGAACAAAGGAAATGGAAAAAATCACAGTTATGCTTCAGGAGGGTCAAATCCCAACAAAAGTGATCAGAAATGCAAGTCGATTATTCAATATGATAAGCAGCCACAACAGACCCTCAAACAGAGATCAAGACCACAAGAAAAGCCGAAGCGGGAAGGATGGAGTTATAACCGCAAGTTTACTCCTCTAGACCAGTCCCTCGAGACGGTATTAGAATATATGCTCGGCAGTGATATGATTAAGCTTCCAAGGGTAGCTGACCCGCCAGTGGTTATGGGAAAAATGAAAGACAGATTCTGCAAGTTCCACCGAACTGTGAGACATGATACCGAGAACTGTTTCATTCTAAAAAACATCATACAAGATTATATTGACAAAAATCTGTTGGTAGAAGGGGCTGAAGATGAGAAAATGGAGATTCTAAAACAACCTTTCTTGCAGCACTCAACAGCAATGATATCTGATCATCTCTTTCAGCCACAAGATCATATCCGACCATGCTCTAGCAGTGATATCAAGGTGCAGCATCAGGTATTAGTGTTGCATAAGGCCCAGTCCAGTTCTCAAAAGATGGACCTCGTTTCAGCATTTAGTAAGCTGAAAGTTTCGAGAGAGCCCGCTAGAGTATCTCCA
This sequence comes from Nuphar pumila, assembly GCF_984573655.1. NCBI lineage: Eukaryota > Viridiplantae > Streptophyta > Magnoliopsida > Nymphaeales > Nymphaeaceae > Nuphar > Nuphar pumila. Next base: position 19,659,103 of record NC_143257.1, on the reverse strand, counting down.
GAGGTAGCCAAAAGAATGCCGTGGATACCCAAGAGCCTTGTCAAACCTACTTCAGAAAAAGGGAGAACATCAGAAGAAAAGGTCGATACAGAGCAAAGACCAATCACTGCCCTCTCTAATATCCCTATCCTTGAGTTGGCACGTGCCTCTCCTAAGCATCAGCAAGTCCTGGACTATTTACTATGAAAAATCAAGGTCAAGCCAGGCACCACACCTGAAGACATGACTCAGATCGTTAATCAGGCCATGACCAATGCTCCCATAACCTTCTCAGATGAGGATCTGCCAAAACCTCACGCATTTCATAACAATGCTCTGTACATTGTGGTGCGAACCCGGGGAATGACTGTACCCCATGTGCTTGTAGATGGAGGCAGTAGCCTCAATATTTGTCCTGAAATGACTGCCAAGGCTCTGGGTATAAAAGAAGAAGAGTACACACCGGATCCAATCACTATTTATGGGTTCGATAATCATGGACAGACAGCAAAGGGAAAGATCTTCCTGAAAACATTTATCAACTACTCTGTTCATACAGTGCTTTTCCATGTCGTTAACGTGCCGCCAACGTATAATCTTCTACTGGGAAGAACATGGATTCATAATGCCAACGCCGTACCATCCACTTTGCATCAGTGCATCAAATGGTCTAAAGGTGGCATGATAACTACTGTTTTGGGGGAAGATCCTGAAGAGAGGCTACCTCAGCCTATGATCCCTAGGCCAACTTATACTGCTGATATCCCCAGCATTAGGGAAAGTGAAGAGGTTGTTCTCAGTGAAAGCCTTGAAATGCTAAAGTTAGAAGCAGCATCAAAGACAAATCACACAACAGCGATGGTCCAATGGCAAGGACCACATTTCTTTAAGATCGGAGGTCATCTCGATTACAGTACTTTCAAAGACCATCCTCTTTTCCCGCAGTTTGTTAGAACCAAGAAAGGATTTGACCTGTTACTGAAGCATGGTTATCAGCCTTTCAAAGGATTGGGCAAGAACGGAAATGGCCGACTAGAGCCAGTGATCCCTGATCATCATCCGCGTAGGGCAGGACTAGGATTCATGGGCAAAAGATCTCATAAAAATACTGTCTTCATTAAAGGGATCCATTAAAAATTTTCTACCATCTGTCTTTTCTATTTCATTCATTTGATTTCGGCAGTTTGTAGGGACAATGTTCCATTTCAGTTCATTTTAAATGTCTTCATTTCAAGTCTTCAATAAAGTTATCAATTTTCTCGTCCATCTGAATGTCATATTTCTCTTATTCCTCTGCAATTTGTCTTCAAAATTCATTGTTCTTATCTTTTTTATTCTCATGCAATTTATGTCATAGTGAATGAACTTTTTCTAAAAGCTATTCCTTTTCAAAATTTCAGAATGTCTTCTCAACCGATAAAAAGATTAGTCATCAATCCTTCAATCCTATCGAAATTGGCAAAGATACATTGGGTCCGGGCAAGAGCAGAGGACAGTAAGGTCACAAAGCAGTCAGAAGAAATGGCAGAATTTGATTCGTCTCTTCCAGAGTTGCCAGAATTTGCAGCGATTCAGAAACAAGATGAACCATCGACCCTAGTCCAGGATCCGACTGAGGACATCAATATTGGTTCAGAAGATAGTCTGAAAATTCTGAAGATCGGCACCAGCCTAAGTACAGATGAGAAGGAAAGGCTCATTGACTTTCTCAAGCAGTACCAAGAAGTGTTCGCATGAACTTATGAAGATATGCCAGGTTTAGATCCTAAATTGGTGGAACATCGACTCGTTCTGAAGCCTGATGCGAAACCTGTTAAGCAGAAGTTAAGAAAAATGGATCCTCGAATCGAGCAACAGGTCAAGGAAGGACTTGAGGACTTGCTTAAAGCAGGATTCATTCAAGCAATAGATTATCCGGACTGGTTGGCAAATATTGTTGCAGTTCCCAAGAAAAATGGCAAAGTGCGAATTTGTATTGACTTCCGCGATCTCAATAAAGCTACTCCGAAGGATGACTATCCACTCCCAAATATTGACCTCCTAGTTAATAGCACGGCTGGGCATGCTATGTTCTCCTTCATGGACGGATACTCCGGATATAATCAGATCAAGTTAGCCGCTCGTGACCAATCCAAAACATCCTTCACTACGCCATGGGGCACTTTCTGTTATACAGTCATGCCGTTTGGGCTCAAGAATGCTAAGGCAACCTATCAGCGTGCAATGACTGCCATTTTCCATGATCAGATGCACAAGACTATGGATGCATACGTTGATGACATCCTGGTCAAATCCAAAGAAGAAGAAGATCATATCGATGCTTTAAGTCAAGTCTTCAAGCGACTCATTCTTTACAAAATGAGACTCAATCCTCCGAAATATGTCTTCGGGGTTGAATCAGGCAAATTGCTAGGCTTTTTGGTCAGCAAAAAGGGGATAGAAATGGATCCCGCTAAAGCCAAGGCCATCATTGACATGCCACCTCCAACTACTCTTAAGGAATTGCATAGTCTTCAGGGACGTATGCAATCAATTCGGAGATTCATATCCAACCTTGCCATGAGATGTGAACCTTTCAATCATCTACTCAGAAAAGGAGTGAAATTTGAGTGGGGACCAGAGTGTCAGCAATCGTTTGAACGTATCAAGAAATATCTTCTTAATCCGCCCGTTCTGAAGCCACCAGAATTGGGAAAGCCTCTCTTGCTATATATTTCAGTTAACCAAGCCGCTTGTGGTGGATTCTTGGCACAGTATGAGGAAGGCAGTTTGATTGAACATGCCATCTATTATGTAAGCAAGACTTTCATTGATTACGAGAAGAAATATTCTCTGATAGAAAAGACATGCCTAGCACTAGTATGGATGTGTCAGAAGTTGAGACATTACCTGCTAGCATCAGAAGTCAAGATTCTCTCAAAACTTAATCCTCTCAAGTATATTCTCGAACAACCATTTCTCAGTGGACGGATTGCTAAGTGGCAAGTCCTGTTAATGCAGTATGACCTGAGGTATGTTTCTCAGCAATATATCAAAGGTCAGGCAATCGCGGACTAATTGGCAGATTTTCCTTTGGCAGAAGATGTTAAAATCGATGATAGTTTTTCCGATGAGCGGATCTGTAATGTTCAACAATCCCCAGTTTGGAATCTATTTTTCGATGGATCCAAGAACATGGCCGGCATAGGGGTCGGAATCTTGCTGATCACACTAGAGAAAGAGATGATCCCCTTTTCTCTAAAACTGGATTTTCAATGTACCCATAATATGGCTGAGTATGAAGCTTTAATACAAGGTATGAGAATTTTGCAAGACTTCAATGTTCAGAGAGTACACGCTTTCGGCGATTCATTGCTCGTCAGCCAAGTCAAAGCTGAATGGCAGGTAAAAGATCAGAAGTTGCTCCCTTACCAAAAGATCGTTTTAGCCCTTATCAACAATTTCGAGGAATTTCAGCTTTTCCATATCAAAAGAGAGTTTAATCAAATAGCTGATGGTTTGGCCAGTTTGGGCTGCATTATGTCTTTCACAAATGGAGAATCCTGTCGCTCTTTTGAAATCGGTAGACTTGACCAACCTGCCTTCGTTCCGGTAATGCAAGTCAACCAGGCGGAACAGAAAAAGAAGCCTTGGTACCAAGATATTAAAAACTTTATTGAAACTGGTGAGCTTCCACCAGAACTATCAAAGAAGGAGCAAAAAGCAATTCAGCATATGTCTGCCCGCTATTTTATCCTTGCCAATGTTCTTTATCGTCGTGGGTTCAGTTCTGAGTATTCCAGGTGCTTAGACGAAGAAGAAGCCAAAGAAATCATACGAGAAGCGCATGAAGGTATTTGCGGTGGTCATGTCGGCTACCAAACCCTTGCTAAACAAATCATTCGGGTAGGATACTATCGGAGAACCATGCAGCAAGACTGCTATCGTTTTATGAAGAAGTGCGTTCAGTGTCAGATACACGCACCTTCCATTCATGCGCCAGCCACGTACTTGCAATCAGTCGTGTCTCCATGGCCATTTTCTATGTGGGCCTTCGACGTCGTAGGACCCATCTCTCCTTCAGCTTCTAATGGTCATAAATATTTCCTTGCCGTAACAGAGTATTTCACCAAATGGGTTGAAGCCGTCACTCTGCGTACAGTGGAAGGTTGACATGTAGTTTTGTTCATTCATAAGAACATTCTTTGTCGTTTCGGTATACCGCACGACATCGTGTCAGATAATGGTACTCATTTCAAGAACGAGAGAATGAAGATCTTTTGTTCAAAATTCAGAATTCATCATCATTTTTAGCTCCTTATTATCCACAGGGAAATGGTCAGGCAGAAGCAACAAACAAGAGTTTGATTCGCATCTTGGAAAGAACCGTTGAGACGGGTTGTGATTGGCACGAGAAAATCCATGATGCACTTTGGGCATATCGAACTACCATTCGAACCCCAACCAATGCGACTCCTTCAGAACTTGTATATGGGACTGAGGTGGTGTTACCTCTTCATGTTCAGAAGCCCGCCCTTAAGTTCGCATCTCTTTTAGAGTCACCACTCGATCAGTATCAGCAACAGAGATTAGTACAGTTAGATTTACTCGATGAGAAAAGACTCAAAGCAGCAGAGCACGCTCAGTCTTATCGTCAAAGGATAGCAAGGCAATATGCCAAGTCAGTCATCGAAAGGAGATTCCAAGTTAATGACTGGGTCCTTAGATCAACGGCCCATCTCAAGCATCGTCCACATGGCAAATGGTCACCAAACTGGGAAGGTCCCTACGTGGTGAAAGAAACGTTGCCCCGTAATTCATATCGTCTGATTAATGCAGACGGGGTAGAACTATCTGACCCCATTAATGCTCGACATCTGAAGAAATTCTATACCTAGAAAATCTCTATTCTATCTTTTGTATTCTTCGAAAATTCCTTTCAATAAATGATCAATTATTCTTTTGTCAAAATATCTCTCTTCCCCAGAATATACTGGGGCATTCTTGTTAAAGTTGCCTTTTATCCAAAACAATCTGTGAGCAGGCAGGATCTAATAAATCTCTCATTTTGCACGCATGTGCACTTAGTTGCATCCATTTGCATTTGCATGCATTCATTCGCATTCATCTGTATCAATTTGCATTGAATTTCCCATTCAGGATAAGGGATAAATCCTGAGACCCCGGCAAGTCATCCAAGTCATCGTCAATTGATGACCCTTCAAAACCCAGTGCTCGTACTGGTAATCCTTCAAAACCCAGTGCTCGTACTAGTAATCTTTTAAAACCCAGTGCTCGTACTGGTAATCTTTTAAAACCCAGTGCTCGTACTGGTAACCTTTTAAAACCCAGTGCTTGTATTGGTAATCCTTTAAAACCCAATACTTGTACTGGTATTTTAATTCGGTCTTCATACTGGTCGCAACATGACTCTCACATTGAGGTTCAGGCTCGATGTTAATCTTTAAACGTGCGAACCAAACAATCTGTATCAGACCCTTGGGTCGTTCCATTTTGTTAATCTGACATTCGGTTTGCCGATTTTGTCAGACCTCTAGTCATTCATGTTATCAAGCAGTTCTTTGAGTTATCAAAAGCTATCAAAATCAATCGTCAAGTATTTCTCTTGCGAGGGACCCTTTTTCCAGGGAGAGTTTGAGGGAGCTCGTTTCTTTTCGCATGTCTTTATTGTTCGTTCGTTGAACCCCTTTTTCTAGGAAGAGTTTGAAGGGACTCGTGCTTCACGATCAGTTTGCAAAACAATCTTTATTGTCACACAAGGAACCCTTTTTCCAGGGAGAGTTTCGACGGAAGCTCGTCCTCCTTGTAACACTAAATGTCTTTTGTTAGGCCACCCTCGTCGTCGAGGACCCTTTTTCCAGGGAGAGTGTGATGGACTCGTTCCTCTATGATATCCTTTCAATCTTTGTTAGCGGCCCCCTTTCCATAAGAGAAGCCTAGAAATAGGGAGTTTTGACGAAAACTCTATTTCTCTTCGAAAGTTCGTTTTGCCAACACCTCCTCTTCAGGGAAGAGAGGAGTATCTTTTGTTACCCGTTCAGGTAAGGGTCAAGCCTGAGTCTCTCCTTTGGGGAAAGGAGAGGAGAATCTAGCCACGAATGTGTCATTTAGATCTCAAGTGATTTTTTTCACCAAGGATTTCAGGAATATTTTGCCAATTTGTCATGAAAAATAGTTGTTGATCTCAAAATCTTTACTGCACAAAATTGTACCTCAGAATACCTTTAGTATTACTTCCGAAAGGACAAAGCTTTTGTGAAAAAGGATTCAAAATTCAAAATCTTTCTATTGGCCAACCAAAAGGATGAAGAATAAATCCGCGATATGGCCAACAAAGAAAATCCAATGTTGTTGCAAAGCCATGAGTGATTGATATTGATCGCAGTCAATGGCACACTTTTTAAGATCATTCTTGGAAAATAAAAGCAGTCGAAATATCCTGAGTGATACAGAAAAATCCACTAAATCTCCATGTCTCCTCAATCACCTAAGCTGCAATTAAATATCTGCAAAAGGGATCTCTCAACTGTCGTCAAGATGAAGGCGAATTAGATGAGTCGACCCCCGGGGCCAAAGAAGATTTGGATCATCTCCAAGATGACGGAGTTTGTGACGAATCCTTCTAGGGAAAGTCCAGATCACCGTCGAGATGAAGGCGAGTGTGATGGACCTACAGACAAATCCTAAAAGATATTTAATTTCTGCTATCATCAAGAGATTCCCAACCAATGAGACAATAACCGTCAATATAATCCCTGAGAGAAAAGAAGGATCAGAACATCTCTGAGATGAAGGAGTTTGTGACGTACCCTTCCAAAAAAATAAAGAGAGAAAAAGCTAGGACATCTCCAAAATGAAGGATGATGTAATTCCCGAAAAATCCAAGAGAGCTCCAATTCTGTTAAAAAGAGAGTGTAGAAAGATCATCATGAGAAAAAAATCCCAGGATATCAGACTGCCGAATCTATCAAGAATCTTCTTTAATTTTGTGAAATTCTTTTATCAATATCCTTTCAGTAATAGCTCTCGCAATATCAAGAATACATTATTTTCCGTCCATATCAAGGAAATTGATAGCCTCCTTGAAGGAAAGTCAATTGCAAGTAATTTGAATTCGAATCTTGATTGTATGAAGTTAAGTCCAATTGGAGGTAATACTTCAGGTAGAAAAGAGGGAATATTTTTCATATATATATGTGCTTATCATTCTTGAATTAACTACAATTTTTTATCTTATTGGCAATCTTTTCAAGTTATCCTGACATGAAGTGAGAACTTGATGTTTATTTTGATGTATCCAGGCGTTGTTGTTATCCCTTTTAGGATCGGATGATGGGAGTTGTCCAAGATCCTTCCCTTCTTGTTTTAATCTGAGTGCCTGGGCTCTCAGATTCGCACACTTCCCTGTGCTCCCCACTGTCCCACCATAGACAGTTCCCGTTCAGGTTAAGGGTTAAACCTGAATTTTCTGCAAAAAGGTCATTTGTCTTAAAAGCCATTCAGTCTCAGCGATGAGACGTCCAAGATCAATCCTTTTTCAAGCTTTATGGAACCCCCTTTCTTCCTTTTGCAAACCCCTCTCAGATTTATTATGCAAAATTCGAAGGTCCCATCATGGTTTCTTTATTCGAGGACTCCGTATTTCGTCCCCTTTCAGGTTAAGGGTTAAGCCTGAGCCTCGTTTTTTCACGAGGTATCGTCCCCTTTCAGGTTAAGGGTTAAGCCTGAGCCTCGTTTTTCCATGAGGTATCGTCCCCTTTCAGGTTAAGGGTTAAGCCTGAGCCTCGTTTTTCAACGAGGTATCGTCCCCTTTCAGGTTAAGGGTTAAGCCTGAGCCTCATTTTTCCACGAGGTATCATCCCCTTTCAGGTTAAGGGTTAAGCCTCAGCCTCGTTTTTCCACGAGGTATCGTCCCCTTTCAGGTTAAGGGTTAAGCCTCAGCCTCGTTTTTCCACGAGGTATTGTCCCCTTTCAGGTTAAGGGTTAAGCCTGAGCCTCGTTTTTCCATGAGGTATCGTCCCCTTTCAGGTCAAGGGGTTAAACCTGAGCCTCATTCTGATGAGGTATTTCATTTGTCGTCCCATCCAGGTTAAGGGCTAAGCCTGAGCCTCATTTCGATGAGTTGACTCTTCTTCTTTATTCTTTATGCTATATCTACCACCATCATTTGAACTAATTCTTTCATACCCAGTCAAATTCATCTAACTGGGGCATGTTTATAGTTTGAATTTGGTGTGTTTTTCTTTGCCACTAAGCTCGGCTTACAACCGGCTTAGTAGCAAAGAGGGGCATCTGTAAACACCCCAAATTTTCACCCTTATCCAGTGCTTACATTTCATGTGTCATTGCTTATCATTGCATGAATTCGGCATATCATTGCATTGCATAGCATAGCATTGCATTGCATTATATCTCATCTTCGAGATCCAACACTCTTGTTTTCAAAATATTCAATCCAGATTTGACTTTTAAAACTTTTCTTTCAAAAATCAATTTTAAAACCTAGGTTTTTAATCAACATTATGTCATTTGCCAACACCCAGGACCTTATATTTTGAAGTATTTTCTCAGAAAATAATCTGGATTCATTTCAAACTCAATTTCAATTGATTTCAATTCTCAGATGAGACCCATTTAGGTGGTGTCGCTTCTGGATTCCTTCATTTATCAAAAATCTCAAAAATTTTAGAGTCCTAATTGGATCAGGACTCTTTTTCCAGAGTCCTAGTCGGATCAAAACTCTACTTTTCACTACCTTTTTACCTATTTTCGGAGAAAACCTTTCAAAATCTTCTGTTTTGGCCAAAATCTTAGAGTCCTAGTTGGATCAGGACTCTTCTTCAAGAGTCCAGTCGGATCAGGACTCTTCTTCAGAGTTTTAATCGGATTAGAACTCTAATCTTTCACAACCATTTTCAATCAAATCTTTCAAAATCTTTCAAAATGAGTCAGAAACTCAAAGTTTTAGTCAAAACAGGACTCTGTTCAGAGTCCTAGTTGGATCAGGACTCCGATCTTGATTTCAAATTTTAAAAGAATCTTTCAAAAATCTTTTCATCTATCAAAATTGTTGCGCTTTTATCAAAGAATTTTAAAATTCTGAGGTTTTATCTCAGAGTCCTGATCGAAGTAGGATTCTATCCAAAATTGATTTTCTCACTTCATTTTCGCTGGTTTTCAAAAGCTTTGCTTAAATTCCATCACTCACTTATCAGAAAATCCAACAATATAAGAGTCCTAGTTCAATCAGGACTCTGTTCTCAGAGTCTCAGTTGAATCAGAACTCTGGTTTATTCCAATATTTGTTATTATTTTAACTATTTTCACAAGTTCTTTCAACTGTTTTTCAGAAAATACCAAAAAAAATCTAGAGTTTTAGTCCGATCAGGACTCTGTCCCAAAGTCCCAGTCCAGTCAGGAGTCTGTTTTGAAGTCTGTTTTTATTCCGTTTTCATTTGTTTCCATTCGTTTTAAAAAAAATTAGGTCATTTTGCAGGGTCCAGTTAGTTCAGGACTCTATGTCAGAGTTCTGATCGAGTTAGGAGTCTAACCCTGACTGTATTTTCTGACTTGTTTCACCATTTTCTGATAAAATCTTTCAAAAACCTTTCATTTGGCTTTTTAAAATCTAAAATCTCAGAATCCTAAGAGTTTAGAACTCTAACCTGGAGTTCCAGTTCGCCTGAGACTCTATTTTCAAAAATCTTGAATTTCAATTATTAATTTTAACCTCTTTTCAAAGGTATTTTCAGTGTTTATTTCAAAATTTGCAAAAATCGATGTGGGCTCACTCAGTTGGAACCATATCCAGAGGGGTTTTGACCTAGTTAGAACCCTATGTCATTTCAAAACTTTTAACTTCAAGCTTACTTTTGAAAATCTTTTGCAAACTTTCTCAATTTCAAGCTTTAAAATCATTTTTTTTTTTTAAAACTCAAGTAGGGCCCACTTGGGGTGGCGCCATATTCGAGTAAGTCAGGGCTAGACTAGGGTTAGTCAGTGTCTTGGTTAGTGTCAGAAGTTTAGAAGAGTCAAAACCATTTTGAAAACTCATTTTGAAAATTAGTTTTTAAAACTAGTGTTTTTAAATGTTTTTAAAGGTGTTTTAAAAACCCAAATGTAAAGGATGCCAAGTGGCATCACATTTGGGGGATTTCTAGGATAGACTAGGGGTTAATTAGGCATTATTTTAGATAATTTAGGCTAGGGGTAGGATAGTAACTACACCCCAAAATCGCCCCCCCCCCCCCCTTAGAGAGTCCAATTTTTTTAAAAAAACTTGATTTTTAAACCTAATTTCTTTTTATAAATAGAAAGAGAGAGGGGGACGATTTTCACTATTCACCTTTGAGGTTTCTTGGAGCTTCTCTCTCCTCTCCAGCTCTTCCTCCATTGCTGCAACTCCAAGGTATGAACTTCTTCACTTTTATTTATTTTATTTAATGTTTTTAATGCTTTAAACCTAGATTTAGCCTTGGATGCTCCTCCTTATGAAGATTCAACCATGATCCAACCTCAAGAACCATCAAGAATGGTCCAATAAGATGATCTAACCCTGTTTTGTGTGATTTACAGGGATTTTAATCCATTAAAAGTGATTTAAGTATGATTCTTTGCATTATTAACCAATAAAATACATGATTTACCCTTTTAATGGGTCAAATCCATGTGTTTAAGGGTGAAATCAAATTCCAGCCATTGATTCCTTGATTTTATTTTATTTATTTGTTTATTCATGTTTATTTTACGTTTTCCAGCATAGAAATAATTTTTATTTACTGTTTTATGGTTTGTTTTATTGTTTTTCATCAGTTAATGCATGATTTCTTAAGTTTCTTAGATTTCTGTGTGTTTTTTAGTTTAGAACAGTAAAAAGCATGCTGTTTCGGATTGAAATATTCGTTGTTTATTTTTGATTTTTTTATATGTAATGCATGCATATCTAAAGGAACTACTTTAAAAAAATCAGAGGTTTTAGACCTCGGAAACCTTGTCAGAAAAATCAGACATCAAATCGGGTTTTTAAACCTTTAAAATCGAAGTTAAAATCAAGAAGGTAACTTGCTGTGATGATATTTTTCTCATCTTATATCCGATTTTAGATCTGTAAAATTCCATGGATTCATATTGATTAGATTTAACTACTGTAAAATTTTCAGAATTTTTAATTGCTGTTTAGTGTTTTTCCTCTGTCAGAGATTCGGATTTTTAATTTAAAACTCGTTAGGGTTTACCAAAACCCTAATCAGACTTGTGTTATTCATAAATCCCAAATCACAGATCCGAGTCATGATCTGTAAAAAGTGAGTATTGTTATTTTTCTGTCTACTATTTACTTCTAAAATATCAGATATTTTAGACCAGTATTTCTATTTATCCCAAAATTATCAATTGAAAGTATCTGTTTTAACCCCTGTTAGATTTGTTAGATTTTAGTTCAGATTGCCGGAAGCGTTTCTCCCTAACCGGAGATAATATTTCCAATCTGTAAATTGGTAAATCTCTATTTTTCTTCCTAGTTTGTCTCTGTAAAATTTCATAGATTTTAATGAACGATTGACCCCTGATTCGGGTCTAACTCTGAAACTGGTTGGTGAACTAGGTCAAAAATAGCATATTTTTAGGGTTTGATGCACTTTTCGGGTTAATTTAATGTCAAAAAAAATATTTTTATAATTATAATTCAAAATTAAGGTTATAACAAGTGTAGGTACCAAATTTGATGAATTTTGGAATCTGATTAATGGCTGAATTAAACAAATTGCAAAATCGGGTTCCTGAAAGATCCAAAAACACTGCCAAAATCACAGTTTTTGTGATATTCTTGGATTTTCGTGCATAAACATATATTTTTAGGGTTTAATCATATTCATAATCATATTAGGATACTTTAGGTCAAATTTGATGTTAATTTGATTTCATTTAGTCCTTAAAACCCAAGTTTTTACCAAAATCTATTTCAGAAAACCCTGATTTCAAGGCCATAGTCTTGCTATCAGGGGAAATTTGGTCATTTGACCTCAATTTTGAAATCCCTAACCTTAGTTTTCATGTGTTTAAGTATGTCATATCATATTTTAGCCTATTTTATTTGCATTTGACTTTCAAAACTTGAATTTTACCAAATATCTTTCTGAAAACCCTAATTTCAAGGCCATAGTCTTGTTATTAGGGGTATTTTAGTCATTTTGACCCCAATTTCGAAATTTCATATCTTATCTTCCTTATTTATTCAATTTTATTTCATACTTTATCATTTTGATTTAATGGAATCATGGCAAAAAGGCTTATATCTAGCAAAATCCAGCAATTTCCTGATATTGCTGGATAAATCTAGAAAAGCCAACATATCATCACTAACAAAGTTTTCTAGTTTTGCAGGTACATTGAAGACTTTATTTTTCATGTATTTAAATTTCAATAGTGATGTAAACTAAATTAAACTTTGGAATAAGAATTTACATTTCCTGCTTAGCTTAGGCAACATTGCATATAGTTTATTTTTTTAAATAATGTTAATGTGTGATGGATGATGATTCATGCATATTCAAACTCATTATGGTCTACACGAATGACACATACACTAGCTTTTATGAAGTTTATAAACTTGGTGGAATTCGTATTTATGGCCATAGTCAGAATATGAAGGATATCTAGATTTATGATCTTCACATTAGCCACATTCAGCCTACACTCTTAGGCTAATTTCAAAATGCACTGCATTTCTCAAAAATACAAAGAGTTTTTCCCAATTCCTCAAAATCATATTCATTCATTTCATGAATTTTCCAATTCCAATTCCAATTCAAATTCCAAGAAAAAGGTATCAAATTCTTCAAAATTTCTTAAGTCTTATTCCAAATCAATTTTCTCAAAATATGGATTTGCCAATGATATTTCAAGTATTTCCCAAGTTCCAAATTCGATTTTCTAAGTTAAATTTTCAATTTCAAAGTTTGAATTCAAAGAAATCGAGTTTTTCAAAGTTATTTCACATTTCTCAAAATCGATTTTCACAAAATCCTTATATTTCTTCAGAAATCAATTTTCACTTTCTCAAATACAGCATCTCAAAATAATTCACAATTTTCAAAGAGTTTATTTTCTAAGAATCTTCCAAATATTTTCCAATCTTTGAAGCAAACATCATGTTTTCAAATGTGCATTTTTAGAAATTCATAGCACTTGCCTGATTCTTTGTGCATTTAGGAATTAGAATATGGTTTAGACAAGTTGAACAAAGCAAAGCATTTGATTGATCCTTGGTTCAATTACCCCTGGTAAAGGCGCCAGGAACGGTTGAATCTTGTACCGACAGGCGAGTCCCATTCTTCGGAATAACCCCGCATTTTAAAAACGGAGGCGAGTTATTTTCAAAATCTTTTTCAAAGGTCAGTTTGATTTGCAAAAGTAAAATTTTGCGATGATAACAGCTACGACATTCGCCTTTCCAGGATGATAGGAAAGTGTGAATTCATAGTCTTTGAGGAATTTCAGCCATCATCGTTGCCGCATATTGAGTTCTTTTTGAGAAAAGAGGTATTTTAGGCTTTTATGGTCCGACATGACCTCAAATTTCTCTCCATATAGGTAGTGTCGCCAGATTTTAAGTGTGAACACTACCGCAACAAGCTCAAGATCGTGGGTTGGATAGTTCTTCTCATGGACTCTCAACTGTTGTGATGCATAGGCAATTACTTTGTCGTGCTGCATCAAAACGCAACCCAGACCTGTTCCCGAGGCATCGGTATAAGCAACAAAGCCTCCCTGACCAGAAGGTAAGGACAGGGGCAGTGGTAAGCCTTTGTTTGAGAACCTCAAAGCACTCCTTACACTGGTCAGTCCATTCGAACTTGACTCCCTTTTTCAACAATTTTGTCATCGGTACGACGATTCGGGAGAAGTCTTGTAAGAACTTCCGATAATATCTGGCAAGTCCAAGGAAGCTGCGGACCTTAGTGATATTTTCTGGCTGCTTTCAGTCTATCACAGCTTCGACCTTCGTAGGATCTACTGCGATTCCCTTCTTTGAAATCACATGGCCAAGGAACATCACTTTGTCTAGCCAGAATTCACATTTTGAAAACTTGGCATAAAGTTGGTTATCCTGAAGGGTTTTCAGGACGATCCTCAAGTGCTCCTCGTGTTGTTACTTGTTCTCTGAATATACTAGAATGTCATCGGTGAAGATGATGACAAAGCTATCCAAATATGGTCTGAATATCCGGTTCATCAGATCCATAAAGGCAACAGGCGCATTAGTAAGTCTGAAGGGCATTACTACGAACTCATAATGGTCATATCTCGTTCTGAAGGCAGTCTTAGGTATATCTTCTTCTTTAAATCTGAGCTGATGATACCCAGACCTGAGGTCGATCCTGGAGAACACTCTCGCTGTTCTGAGCTGATCGAATAAGTCCGCAATCCGAGGCAACAGGTAGTTATTTTTAACTATCGCCTGGTTAAGCATCTGATAATCAATGCATAATCGAAGGGATCCATCCTTCTTCTTTACAAACAGCACCAGGGCTCCCCATGGTGACATACTTGGTCGGATGAACCCTTGTTCCATCAGTTCCTCCAACTGACACTTCAACTCACTAAGTTCAGTTGGCGCCATACGATAAGGGGATTTGGATATTGGTGCAGTTCCAGGTAAGGATTAAATTCCAAATTCAACCTCACGAAGTAATGAAAGTCCTGGCAATTCCTCAGGAAACACTTCGGGAAACTCCCGAACCACTTCCAAACTCTCATGGGATTGGATATTTGAGCCTTCAGCTGAAAGGCTAAGTAGGAAGGCTACACAACCCTTCCTAAGGTATTTCTGTACCTTAAGAGCTGATATAAGCCACTTTTGTGGAACTGGCTTGGATATCCGGTATTCTATCTTAGGCATTCTCGGTCGTGATAGAATCACCCTGCCCTCTCGACATAAGATCCTGACATGGTTCTAGGCTAACCAATTCATTCCCAGAATGACATCGTACTATACCATATCGATCAAGATGGTATCAGTAGGCAAGTGTTGCCCTGCTATCTCAATATCCAAGTTTTTCACACACCGGATACATTTGGTGCGTGAACCCAACGGGTTATATACTTCGATCATTTTATCAACCGGTTGTACCGAAGCGTGGAGTTGTTCGGTAAAATCATCAGAGATAAAGGTATGAGTAGCACCACAATCAAACAAGACGTAAGTTGCATGTCCATTAACAGGTACGGTGCCTTCAATGAGGTCACTGGTTTTGACTTGTTCAGTCGTTACAGCGTATACACGACCTGCAGCAGGCCTTTGTTCTACTCTAGGCGGGGGTCGTTGGACTTGTGTTCGTTGTGGTATTTGTTGAGAGGGTCAGGCAGATCCAACATTCCTCCTTTGTTCATCGGCAAGTTTCTTTCTGCACTGCCTTGCAATGTGGCCTACTTTGCCACAGTAGAAGCAACCACCTGTGTGACGTGGACATGGTCCTCTTGCGTGATTTACATGGTATTTTGGACAGTTTGGGTTGGATTGCAGATTGTTTGGAGCCATGTTCTGTCTTGGCCTCATGACCTGTTGAGTAACATTCACACCTTGGAACCTTTTCTTTTGAAAGGGTTGTCGCGAACCCTGGCCACTTGGGAATGTTCTCTTCTTGTTCCCACCATCAACTACGGGTCTCTTTGCTATGATCACTTTTGATCGCTCCCAATCCACTTGTATTTTCGAAGTTGCTACCACAGCAGTTTGAAAAGTTTGGGGCATGTTGCTGATAACCCGTGATCTTAGCCCTTCTCGCAGTCCGTTGATGTATTTGTCGGCTCTTTCTTGGTCGGTCTCAAATAACCGGGAGCAGTACCGCTCAAGATTTTGAAATTTGGTGGTATAGTCAATCAGACTCATGCCACCTTGCTCCAATTCCAGAAACTCTATTTTTTTCTTGTTTCTAGAGTGCAACGAAAAGTAATTATCCAAGAAAGCCCTCCGAAAGTCAGTCCAAGGAATGACTTCGACTTGTGAGAACTGGATAATTTTAGTGGTATCCCACTACTTTCGTGCGTTGTCTTTCAGCCTGTACATGCCAAAGTTGGTCTTCTTTTCTTCTGGTACTCCCAGTGCCAGGAAGGCACGTTCTGTCTCTTCGACCCAACTCTCTGCCAGTTCAGGATCGGCTCTACCGGCGAAGACTGCCGGATCGAGCTTGAGGAATTTTTCATAGATTATTCCCCCAAGGTTCTCGTTTCGAGGTACGACTAGTTCTGGCCTTGTTTCATGGATGGTGGTAACCAGATTGTTGAGCGTTTCTAGCAGGAATCCTTGAGTATAGGACTCCTCGCTCGGCATGGTTCTCCTCGTCGTAGGAGCCATTTATCTATTACATACAAGCAGCGTGTTTTAGTTTCTCAATGTATATATTGAAGCAAAGCTTTATTTACTTAATATACATTACATTTTACGTAAACATCGCCTTAAACAAAACGTCATGCCGCACTGGCAGACTTAGGCGTTGAGAAACTATATACATGAGTCTATTGACTCCAAAGCATTACCAGTCTCTACTAAGAACTGGATTTATTTCTTGACCCAAACACCCCGAAGTATCGTTTACTTCCATATTGCCTTGGTGCAGACACAACCAGTTTCGACTTCGGCACTTCTGCACTCTCAAGCGATTCCTGTGGGTAGATCAGTGATGCCGGTTCACTTGCCCATTCAGTGGCATCATGGCTCAGAGAATCCGAGACCATAACAGAATGATAGGGGTTGCATCCCTCTTCTTGGCCATTCAGACTCGACGTTTGTGAAGCCGCTTCGTTCCCCCATATAATGACACTATGATCGAGGAATCCAAAATCATAATGAGATTATAGAAGGAGTTGTTGCATCCCTCATCCTGATTGTGCAAGCTAGGCGTACATGATGCCTGTTGATAGCCTTGCGATTGACTGAATCCCTCAAAAAAGTTCAAGTCGAATTATACCAGACTTGGTAGTTCATCTGAAGTTGCTGGGGTATGGCTACTCCCCCTATTGGAGTAATGTGATCCACTAACACGCGAGGTCTTGTCCTTAAGACCAAGCGATCCCCGCCGACCCATATCGGCAGTATATTTCATTTGGCATTCATTGGCGGAATGCCTCTCTTCGCCACAAAACTGGCAGTCTTGTACCTCATATGGGCACACCCACTCATCGTGCATAATCCCGCAACAATAGCAGTAGCCTCGTGAATCGTGAGTTGCCATCTATACAAAGATGCACTCGAATTAGTAACTATTACGAAGAGATATACTTACAGTGCGATACGGTGGACAAGACGGATCTCAAACCAGGTTTCTCAGACTCTTGCTCTGATACCAATTCTATAACGCCCCAGATTTCCAAAACAAGGCTAAGTTAAAATTTTCATGAATTTCTCTTTTTTTTTTCTTTGCAACGGAACTTAGAAAAACTTTTAACAGCGGAATCAGACGATAATGAGTCATCAGTTTTAGAAAACTTTGAGCACGTTGCAGGTATGTGGCCAAGCAACTCATTGACCACCAAAGTATTCCATTTTATCGAAAACCACATGTTTATTACAACATTACTGCTTGGAAAAGCAGTATAGGTTCAACAAAAGGAAGCAGTACCACTCTGTCTAGAGAAACCCTGGAACTTGATGCCACCTTGTTCCGCATATCGCCACGCAGGTCCAACACCTGAAATCCCCATTAAACGGGGTCAGAACCACTGATGGTCTGGTAAGCAAGCAATCACACGTCTATTCAACTCAAGTAAATGCATAGACCACTTAGGGTCGCAATTCATAATAACGACGCTCAAGCCTCCAAGACTTAGCGTATATCGTAAGAGTCTCCTCAAGGGTATGAGTTGAACGTCCCCGCAAGTCTTCATGACTTCGCATAAACTTCTTTAGGGCTGTGAGTTGGAATAACTGCTCAAGTCTCTACGACTTAGCCTTGACCTCTTTAGAGTCACGAATGGATGTCTAGCTCAAACCTTTATGCTTGGCACATCCGTATCCTATGAATCTAAGGACAACTCTCCGAGCTTCACTTAATCGTACGGATATCAATTGGGTTCTTTCCCAATCAGTCCAGTAGTATACCGACCATGACACCTTCACAAAGGTTATGCAGGACTGACTCAACAACGTCCATACACGCATACATTCAAAGTATCGTTGTACCTAAACTAATGTTTTGTTTTGATAAGTGTACCTCTCTCTGGGCTTAGGGAACTCATATCTGGGCGACAACGCGACGATCTGGGGGTTGATTATTCTATGTATTTTAGATAACCCAGAGGCTTGTTGACCCCATCCCCCTAGTAGGACGGTACAGCATACCAGAAGAGATCCTTACTAGGTATTCAAATGTATTCCGCCACAGCAGTAGTTGGGTTCAATCCTTAGATATTTAAGGATAACCACGACCTCCATACCTCTGAGTGACGGAGGCCATCAATGAACTCTATCTGGTTCAGGTGAAATATATGTCACTCAAGGCTGCACCATCACTGTCTTCCTTAGTGAAAAATTCTGAAAGGGGCCTGCCGGTCTTACAATTACTTGACGAACATTGCATGCCTATAGGGCAGGCTTTTTTAAAGTATGTACCCGACCCCAATCAACCACTCGACTTTCACCGTGGAACAAAGGTTTTATTCATATGCATGCTTAACTCTGCTCTCGGCACTTCGGCCTTGACGAGCACTTCACCTCTATCGGTAGAAACAACACACTCCGGCTCAGCGGCCCTTACGAGTCTGGTTGTCTCATAATTCTCAATGAGCATACACATGACTCGATCTCTAAGGATCGGCTACTCGGCGTATTTTTACGCAACGAGCTCAGGACCTCGTCAAGGCGCTACCACTACTTCGGTGCAATGGCTCTTACAAGTACGGTGCCCTTGCAGGTATCTGGGAGACGAGTCATTCTGACATCATTCCAACAAACAACATCGTTGTGCCACTGGTTCTGGCAACTCTTTTACCAACCATTCCGTCGGCACCTCCCTTGCTCTATCGGCAGTGGTGCGACAAACCTCTCTATATCGTAGAAAGTGTTCTATGAACTGGGTATCACTCTGCTGTATGATAGAGTATCCTGCTATGTTCTTTCTGAGCTCTTCTTAGCTTCTTTTAGAAAATTCAGCAGCACTTCCTCTCTTTAACGAAGAAAGCATGCATTTCTTTTATCCATTTTAACGACATCTTCCCTCTTTGGTGAGAAATTGCTACGCTTAACTCGGAAAATGGATGTGCACCGTTGTGCATACTTTGCATCCATCAAGGTTGCAAGAACTCTGGGCCATAGTCAGACCATATATAATTGACTTAATCTTTACGTAAAGAGCATTTTACCAAAAAGCAAAGCCTTTCCAAGAGGGGCTTCATTCGTCAAGCAGAATCTTGAACGAGGAGCGGTAAGGGAATTGTATTGGCGATTTGGAGTTGATCTCCATTTGAACGCTCATTTATGCGCCATATATGTAGTATAAGCAGAAGCCTGTGCTTTATATAGCGGCGGCGTAATGAAAAGCATATACTATTGTTGAGGGTGTGTAACTGAATGAAATATTCTACATATATATTTGCAGAAAGCAGAAGCCTTGGTGTCATTCAACACGACGACGTAATTAAATGCATAATCGGAAGTGCAGTAATCAGAAATTGCAGAAAGCATGAGCCTTGGCATCATACGACGCGACGGCAAAGGTAAATTACATAGCCTGTGCGATATAGGACGCGTCAGCAGAATCAACAGTTATGCACCTAGATCTGCATCCAACGATAGTTACGAGGCAAGCGAGTGAACACCGAAGTGTTCTAAAGGGCTCAACCAAGAACTAGGGCGAGATACCATTTTGAAGAGCGCATATACTGCATATTTGAACATATATATCAGACGATAGTTACGAGGCGAGCAGGTGAACACCAAAGTGTCCAAAAGGGGCTCAACCAAGAACTAAAGCAAGATACTACTTCAGAAAGTATATGCTATATACAAACAATCAAATACTTGAGATAGATAGATTAATGAAGCGAACTTACTTCAATTTGTGGAAGAAACGACTCCTCGATGCTTTGAATGCTTCGATCCGTCCTCCGAGAGGTTCGACTCCCAAAAGGATCAAATCCGAACTTTGGACGAAAAAGGACTTGGACTTTGACTTTGAACTAAACCAGGTTCAAGTCAAGTCAACTGGGTTTGAGCTAGGTCAGGTGGGTTTAGACTTAGGTCAGGTGGGTTAGGACCAGGTCAGGCAGGCTCAGGCTAAGTCAGGCAGGCTTAGACCAGGTCAGGTGGGCTAGGCTAGGTAGGGGAGGTTGGGAAAAGGAGGAGAGAGAGAAGGCAAAGGGGGGTTGGCAATTTTTTCTAAAGGAGGGGCTCCTCTATTTATAGAGGAGGTTGCTTAGAGGCTAAGCAACCCATTTGACCCTTTTGCCCTTTGGCTTTTTCAGAAATTCAGCTTGATCTTATCCATCTGACTGTTTGATCTTATCTAGAAGGAATATTTCATAGAATATTCCGTGGAAGGTGTTGGAAGGTCCTGGAATATTCTAGAATATTCTAGAATATTTTTTGAGAAATATTTCTGTGGGTCCCACCAATATTTTTGCGGGTCCCGCAAAAAAGTCGAGTTTTCAACATTTTTTTCTGAAAATTTCTGAGTAGGCCATTATCTTCGTATTGACGTAACTAAGAAAGTTGGCTCATAGAAATCTTTTGATTTTGATCAGGTAGGAAGTTATGGTTTCCAGAGTGTTTGAGCATATATTCGTGAAGATACAAATATCCTAAGTATATTTGGATCGCAAGAATCGGTTCGATTCGCTTTACGGTAAAAACACTATTTTTCACTAGAAAATGCCTCAAGAATTTATTCAGAGTTTGAACTGAAAAATTATGGGTCTTACAGTAGTTGTTTACTTTAGCACTGCTCGTACTTCTGTTTAGTTGTTGTACTTTGTTGCTTAGTTCTCGTTCTGTTGTTGCACTTGTTACTTACTTCATTATTTTATAGTCTTGTAGCACATGCACCTACCTGAGATGCACTTGTACTTTTATTTCAATGTTTCTAATTGTTCCGTCATGCTAAATATAGTCTGCTTACTATATGCTTTTCCATAAAGATGATAATGTATGGATGGTTTATCTTACCAACTCGCATGATACTGACCCCGTTTTATAGAGATACAGGTGACGAGTAGACGCAGCGCAATGCGATGGCGCACAACAGGAGACTTGAGACCCACACTCAGCAGTAGATCTTGGCTCCTTCTGGTTTTGGGGTTTGAGGGATTTATCCTCTCATTTTAAGAGACTGCTTCATTTTGTTGTACCCAGTCTCATTTTATAATTTTGTAAACAGTATGGTAATGGAATGTACCTTGTTTTGACTCATGGCTTGCTTTACTTACTGTGGCTCGCTCAGACTTGTGGTTGTTATCGTCGTAAAAATTTTCCCGTCTTCCCTTCCCTGCGAGAGAGAAAGAGGAAAATGCTTTCGCGATTCAAACTTGACCGGATTTTGGAAATTGTTTTGAAATACTCGCCTCCGTTTTGAAAATTGCGAGAAAATCCATGGGATGGGGCTCGACCTGTCGGTACAAGGTTCGACCGTTCCTGCCGCCTTTAATAGGGGTAATCGAACCAAGGACCAAAATTGTGCTTGACTTAGTGAAATTATCGAAATTGTGTTCTATCCTAAATGCACAGAGAATTCAGGCATGTGCTATGAGATTTGGTAAAATATAAGCTGAAAAACTATGATGTATGCTTAGAAAACGCTTTGGAGTTGAAGATATTTCTAAGGCAAATGATGGAAATCAATTTCTCAAGAAAACCCAGATAAAAAGATTTGAAAATCATAAGAAAATTTCTGAGGATGTGAGAAAATCCTGGGAAAATGGAGAGAGTTCTTAAGAAAAGATAAACATTGAAAGAGAAAATGTTTGCCAGAAAAACTCCATCTTTGAAAATTTTCTTTGGAAAATGATTGAAATACATTGGAAAACTCTTTGGAGAAAGAAAATCAAAACTCGGGAAACTGAAATCCTGAGAATCTTAGCCTTGAAATACTTGAAAATCGATTTTGATTCTTGAGAAGGATGAGAAACTCCTTTTGAAAGTGAATTTTGAGAAAGGAATATTTTCCAGGGAAAATCATGGGAAACTTGATTTGGAAAATCCAACTTTGAAAATTTTCAGAGTTTCTAGAGAAATCGATTTCCATGGAATGAAATTTTCTTGAGAAAATCATGAGAAAAACAGATAATGCAGATGATTTGAATGAATGAATGCACTTTGAAAAGATTTCTGAAAATTTGGTTGGAAAAATGTGGATTAAGCCAAAGTAAATCCTTCACATATTCTGACTGTGGCCATGAATATGTTCAGAGTTTACTTGAGTTAATTCACAACATTTTGAAAAATTGGAAATATGATGTGCATTTTTAAAATAGCCTAAGAGTGTAGGCTCAATGTGACTGGTAGAAAGATGATGGATCTGGGTCTCGTCCATATTCCGACTAGGGCCATAAATATGGACTCCACCGAGTTCATCAACTCCCTAAGAGTTGGTGCACGTGTCATTCGTGTACATCCATAGTGCTTTTGAAATAAAATGCATGATTCATAAGATCAGGATATTACAAAATCAAACTAAATGATATGCATCCTAACCTAAGCAGTAAAAGTAAATATTATTCCAAACTTGATTATTACATCTCTGACATAAATCAAAATAAAAATAAGAAAAATATACGGAATTAAAAGAGTCCGCATACTCCAGATTTTCCTGCAAAATGAGAATTAGTACAAGATAACCAAGGAAATGGATATATATACTATATACAACGAAGATATACATGTATATGATAAATGATATGTGATAATGAAGATGTAATTACAAAAAGAAAAAAAAAAAGAAAAATATATATGATAACAAGTGCACATGAAGGGATCTATATATATATGCAAGTATATATATATGTATATACATATACATAGATACATACATATATTCATATACATATAGGTAGATATACATATATATATATATATAGATATATATACCTATAATGAGAAAATATACATATTAATGGAAATTCCCTATAATGGGTAAAAAAAAAAAAATACAGGTATATACAGTTTCTGTAGGTGATTTTACACAGCCGTATTTCACAAATTATAATGTATTTCTCCATAAAATTGGGTATGAAGCTTCCCTATATATCCATAACAAAGCACACAAAAGATGGCCTAGAGATCATGAATGGATATGGATATATCCATTCATGAATATAGCCGATTATCAAGACTAGGTACCTGCAGCAGAAAAGATGGTAAATAGATAACATACATAGTGTGCAGGAGCTACGCATCAGTTTATTATGTCGGTGCTATACACAACAACATAGATATAGGTGATAGTGTTGTGCTTAGTGTAAGGTGCCTAAGTATAATCGAGGTGATAGCAGAGTATACAGGGGAAAGGCACTACATTGTTAGCACCTAAGTGCCAACCGTGAAGATGTAAGAGGAAGAAACAGGTTGCTGCCAGTTTGTGAAAGTTGGTTTTTCTTTAGTTTCAAACCCTGAGTAAATGCATAAAAGGGGTATCTTTGTGTAACCAAAGAATATCATAGAAGTCTCTACAGGTAAAGAGAAAAAAAAAATTTAGACTGGAGAAGAAGCCATCAAAACATTGAGTCAGGATAAGCCAGCATACTTAACCTTACCAATGTGAGCACACAGATTAACAGGATTTTGATAACACGAAAATTATTCAATGCTATTATACTTAACAAAAAAAAAAAAAAAACACAGATGAAAACACCGACCATGGCCATGTTTGTCTGCAAGGTATTAAGTGCAAGAACATGATATTTTGAAATTGATTTGCACATCCAGGTGGACTGCATAATGTTGCCTATGCCATACTGGACCAGACCGACTCAAGAGGCACTGATTTAGTATGGTCTGTATACTTAAGAATAAAAAGGCAAACCAAAGTGTATGGCTCTGGACTATCCGACACCAGAATTCCTGGAAAACAAGGAATGTAATGATACTGACGATGAACTAATGTTTAGCCATGCTCTGCCACAAATTCATCTATGGTGTGATACCCTTCAAAGCTGAGAGCCAATCGGATGTTGTCAAGCCAAATCAGTTGCTTATGCTCTCTTATGAAGCAGCTTTCAACATCGTTACTTAGACAAAAAAAAAGTAGGAAGATGGAATCAAATGGAACATCAGAGCCTAAACAGATTCTCATTACATTCATCAGCATCAGCACATGGCAAGATTTCAGCTCTATGTTAAAATTTGGAGACATTCAACAGTGCGCAACAAGTCATAAAACACTCAGCTCCTTCCCATTTAGAGACATACAAAACAAGTGATTTTTTTTTAAAAATATAAAACCGTGAAACAGAAGTCTATATGGACTTAAACATGGTTGACGCAGGGGAATATAAGGAATAATACACTAAGTTTAAATGTGGTGCTTTGGTTAAGAGCACACTTTTCTGTAGGATGAGCCTTGTCGGCTATCACTGTATCCCTCAATCTGCCGACATTTTTAGCAAACCAAAAAAATATCACCTGACATGTAAAAGGGGTTTGCAACCAAATTTTAAACAAAAAACCATGAGGAAATTGTCATAAATAATACCTAAAGCCTCAAATATTGCATTTGCAACCGACTGAAGGTTGAAAATTTTGATAAAACGATCCCTTTGAATGATAAAGCACAGACGTATGACAGTATAAGAACATTTATGAATTGAAGTAAAAAAAAAACAGTTATTTGGAATTGTTCATAATGTTGAATCGAATTACACAAAAAAAACTAAAAAATAACAAAATGAAAGAAAACAGTCATCTGGTGAAATTCAGACTGAATTGAGAATATCATTGAACAATATCTTCAACTCTTGATACCTTGAACAACCAGAATGCAAAATACGTCAATTGCTGAAACGATTTTGCAATAAGATTCCTACTTCACGCAAACACGGGTGTATGAGGTCTTTACCTTGGATTCAGCAGAGTTGACAAGGTCCCTTCCTTTTGAGGGCTCTGCAGAAGATCAATCGTGAAGCCAAGAGGAAGGGAAAACTAACTCTGCAACTGGAGGCCTTTCGGATGTCACCTCTTGAAGCCTTACAGGTTTTTGCTGGAGTTCTTTGGCCACTGGGCTGAAGGAAGGGCTACAAATGGTAGGGGGAAAGGAGCCGTCAGGCTTGGCCTCCTGCTAGCCGAGAGGGGAAGTGAAGAAAAAGTGAAAAGCTCTGGAATTGCCGATGGCTTTGTTGGACCTTCCTTCTTTCTTTAATAGCCGATGCTTCAAAACCCCTCCTTTTTCTCCCCTTTAGCTGATCTTGATAACTTTTGAAACCAACTTTTAAAAAAAAAATTGAAATCCTTTTGAGAAAGGGGCTCGCCGATTTGAGAGGGGGCGACTCCTATTCTTAAGCTGATATTTGAAACTTAGGTAAACATGGGATTTTGAGTAGGTTTCACGGTGGCTCCTTTTTGGGGCTGAAAAGTAATAAAAATAAAGTAAAAAAAAATGAGTAAAAAAACGGATTTTGTTTTGGTGGTGCCACCTCAACTGAAAAATTCTCTCTTGGCAAAGAGTCTTAGTGGGGTGCCACCTATGTGGGCCCACTAATTATTTTATAAAAAATTAAATCTAATAAAAAAAATTATAAATCGGTTCCACTTCCGGATGGGCACTATTTTGAAAATAAGAGAAATATTTGAAACTTGAGTGTGACACCACCTCAGGGTGGGTCCCACGTCACTTATTTGAAATCAAAGCCAAGTGAGATATTTTTGGAATTTTCATAATAGTAGGCTAGTTTTTGGAAAACACGAAGCAAAATTTGACTTGATTTCAAAACTTGGAAGAAAATGGTTCTTCCGGGTGAAATTTTGAAAGAAGTAGGGAAATTCGGAGCCTTTTTGTAAAAGTTTGAAATAAGATCTTATGAATTTTGAAATTGTGTCCCCCTCTTTTCAACTGGCGAAATTTTGAAATGTTAAAACCGTTCAGATTGTTTTCTTGAGAAAACTTTTCGTAATTCGGGGTCCTGGGGGTAAAATGGGAAGAGTTGATAATTTTGAAAACACAGGGTTTTAAAATCAATTTTGAAAAGTTTAGAAATCAAATCTGGATCGACAATTTTGAAAATCAGGAGTTCCGGATCTCAAAATGACATGTTGTGCAGTGAAATGATATGAAATGCTATGCAAAAGACATATCCTACAAAGTTGCCACTCTGAACTTGATTTTGAAAATTCTGACTTTTGGTTAAGCATGAGCTTTTGAAGATTTGCAGTTTGAAGATGTCTCTGAGTCTAAATAGAGAAGTTTTGAGACTCAAGAATGAAATTTAGGACTTTCTGTAAGGTTCAATCTTGGAAAATGACCATTTTGCCCTTCATTGGTTCCGGAGAACCGAAATGTGGTGATTGATGGATATATTAGGAAGGTGAGTGAAAATTTGGGGTGTTTACAGTGGCCTTTGCTTTACCCTTGTTTTTCTTCTGTACTTCTGCTGGATGTTTTCAAACTGTATATCTTATATATAAAAAAAATTTGCTAAAAAGCCAAAGGTTTTACAAGGTCGGGGTTTGGGACATCACAAATGAAACAAACTTACTTTAAATCACGAAAGAAACAACTCTAAAATGCTCTAACTGCTTTGAACGGGGTTTGAGCCTTCCTTCGAGAGGTCAGACTAGGTCAGATGAGGCCAACCTATTTGAGAAAGAGGAAGAGCAGGTCAAGCTGCTCAACCTAAGTGGTTTGAACCTAACTAGGTTCGGTCCAAGTCAATTGGGTTCAGCAGGTTCAGAATTAGCCCAAGCTGGGTGGGTCTGGGTTCAGAAATCAAACCAGAGTTTGGGACCAAAAAGGATTTTGACTTTGACTTCAAACCCAACTAGGTTTGAGTCAAATCAAATGGGTTTGGACTAGGTCAGGTGAGCTAGGACCAGGTCAGGCAGGCTAGGACCAGATCAGGTAGGCTCAGACCTATTGGGGGAGGTTCTAGAGAGAGAGCTAGAGAGAGACGAGGGTTGGCGATTTTTTCTAAAGGGGGGCAAGGTTATTTATAGCCAAGCTTGCTTAGCCCCTAAGCAAGCCCAATTTTCTAGATTTTTCCAGTTTTTTCTAGAAAAATCTAATGCTTTCTTTCCCCTTCTTGCCTTTTCTTTCTGAGAAATTCCAAGAGGTTCCTTTTGGGTGTTGGGCCCACATGGAAATTTCATGAGATATTTTGTGGGTCCCACCAGATATTTTTTTAGGAATATTTTCATGGGTCCTACCAATATTTTTGTGGGTCCCGCAAAAAATTCAGGTTTTTGGTGATTTTTTTTTCAAAAAATTCTGAGTATGCCATTCGCTTCGTGTTGACGTAACTAAAAAAATTGGCTCATACAAATCTCTTGATTTTATTCAGGGAGGAAGTTATGACTCCTTGACAATTTGAGCATATATTCACGAAGATACGAATACCCTAAGTACATCTGGCTCACAGGAATTGGTTTAATTTGCATTTTGAGTATAAATGCTATTTTCACTTGGAAATGCCTCATGAATTTTATTCAGAAGTTATCTGAAAATTTATGGGTCTTACATCATTACCCTCTCAAAAGAATTTTGTCTGCGAAATTCCAATAAGAGTACTAAGTGAATAGCTCAGGATACTTATCCCGCATATTGGATTCGGGCTCCCAAGTGCAATCATCAACACCATGATGTTGCCATCTCACCTTAACAAGTGGAATGACCTTCGACCTTAGTACTTGTTCCCGACGATCCAGGATCTCAACAGGTCTTTCTTCCACCCTGATATCTTCTTGAATGTCGATGTCTTCATGTTGGATGATATGAGAAGGGTCGTGAACGTGTTTTCTAAGCATTGACTATATAATACGTTGTGTATCTATGCATACTGCGGTGGCAATGCTACTCGATAGACAGTCTCTCTGATCCAGTTCAAAACCTCGAAGGGACCAACGAATCTGAGGCTGAGCTTCCCCTTCTTTCCAAAATAGAATACACTCTTGGTTGGGGAGACCTTGACGAAAACCTTGTCTCCAACCGAGAAAGTGAGCTCCCTACGCCGTTGATCTGCATAGCTCTTCTGTCGTCTCTGAGCAGTCAGTAGCT
Organism: Nuphar pumila; assembly: GCF_984573655.1. Classification (NCBI taxonomy): domain Eukaryota; kingdom Viridiplantae; phylum Streptophyta; class Magnoliopsida; order Nymphaeales; family Nymphaeaceae; genus Nuphar; species Nuphar pumila. The sequence continues at coordinate 19,630,937 of NC_143257.1, read as the reverse complement.
TCTTTTTTATCATATGAACTTGCTCAATATAGTGCTGCAACACAATGTGTGAGTCCAAGGTTCGCTCACCCACTTCACCCCAATGGATTGGTGATCGGCAGGGTCGTCCGTACAAGGCTTCATACGCTGCCATTCTAATGCTAGCGTGTGGCTGTTATTGTAAACAAATTCAGTCAACGCTAAGTGAAAGTCTCAATCACCATTCCATTTCAACATACAGGCTCTTAGCATATCTTCAAGAGTCTGTATGGTTCACTCAGATTACCCATCAGCTTGGGGATAGAATGTTGTACTGAACTTTAGTTTTGTCCTCAGAGCTCTCTGCATCTGCTCCCAGAAGTGAGAGGTGAACTTCGGGGCACGATCAGATATGATCAATATCGGCACTCCAAGGAGTCTGACAATTTTCCGAATGTAGATTTCTACCAATTTTTTGGTTGAATATCGAGTGTTGATTGGTAGAAAGTGAGCAGACTTGGTGAGTCTGTTCACAATCACCCATATCGAGTTATGTTGTCTCTTGGATTGAGATAATCCTACGATGAAATCCATCGTAATACCCTCTCATTTCCATTGTAGAATTTTGATTCGTTGTATTTTACCGCCAGGTCATTGATGTTCAATTTTGACTTGCTGGCAGGTCAAACACTTAGAGACAAACATAGCTACATCTCTTTTCATACCCCTCCACCAGTACTTTCTCTGCAAGTCTCAGAACATTTTGGTACCTCCAGGATGGTGTGAACACCCCAAATTTTTCAAAATGTTGTAAATATTCCCTTTTTCCCCTTGACCCCATTTTCTGAGTAATTGAGTCAGTTTTAAATCTAAATACCAATTTGTTTCTCAAAGTTTTATTGAAATTAAGTCCATTTTGTATGTCTGACTCAATCTTGGATCCGGATCCATTGTCAAAATTCAAATCTGAGCTTTGTCATACGATTTTTTTAAATTCTCAAAATTTCTAAAATAACTTTTGGAAAAGCTCAGACAGTTCTTCCGGTATCCGTTTGGATCCATCATGTTGTATTTCTCGATTCGAGTTTTAAAACTCGAACATTTTCTCAAAAACTTGGGTCCAAACCCATTTTCTGAAGAAATTCTCCCAAAATAGCCTTGAAAACCTTCTTTTATAAATATTTCTCAAAAATACAAAAAAAAAATAGTTTAAATCTTTGTTTTTTCGTAAATTCTAGGATTTTGTTCCAAAATATCAAAAAAAATGTAGAAAATGAAGAAAACAACAAAAAAATGATAATATAGAAAAGAAACAAAAATCAGATTTTGAAAAAAACTCTTTTTGAAAACGATCTTTTGACTAAAACCACTCTTTTACAAAAACGTTTGAAAAGACCACCGTTTTGAAAACTTTGTCACAGGGAACCGCCTTTTGGTAAAAGCCCCTTTAACGATTTTTTATTTTTTTTTAGGGTTCGGAGACCCTCTTTTTCGCCGGCTCCCTCTCGCTCCCTTTTGCAAAACCACCATCTCTAGAACCTTCTCCCTCTCTCGTACGAACTCCCTCATGGCCTTTCCTCAACCCTTCATCCCTAACGACCACCCTCCATTCGTGGCTTCCCCTCTCGCTCGCTCGATCCACCATTGGATCGACATCCCCCTTCGCCTTAACCGTGGATCCACAACGGTATCCCCCTCTTCCAGATCTTTCCTCCATTCACTATAAAAACAACTGCAGGGGACGAAAGGAGGAAAAAAGAGAAAAAAAGGAAAGGGAGGAAGAAGAAAGAAAAAAAAGGAAGAAAACCGACGCATACCCTTCGTCTTCTGATATTGGCATCTCCTCCTCCTCTCCCAATCTGAGTTTGGCCACGCCGGCTGAAGGGGATCTGTTAAAGTGAAGAGACGGTAAACCCCCCCCCCCCCCCACACCTTTTTCTTTCTCTCCGCTATTTTCGGTTGTCTTGATTCCTCTTGCTTATTGCCCCATGAAAGCACCCTCATGGCACTAAGTCACTTATAGCAACTTCAGTCCACCCCTATGCGAAATCAACGAAATATCCCTATCCGACAAATTTTTTTTCTTCCTTTTCTCTTTGTAATTTACGTTTTAAATTTCTTTTGGTTCCCTTCTATTCCTGATATTTTCTTTTTTTTTGTAGCATGTCTAAGATCATCTTCAATGTTATCACTTTCTATATATGTATATGTTTATTGCTGCATTCCACGCATTTTTTTTTTGGTTCATTGATTTAGTCTTTCCCTTAATCTTCCCTATTGTCATCTAGTCGTTTGATTTAACCCTCTGTCTCAGATTTCACGATGAAGTCTTAACTCTCGTTGATTTCACTATAAAACCCTAAGTCGTATTCACTATGGAAATGCATCATCCCTTCGTTTCCGTCAACTCATCTTATCAGCCAATTTTATTTTATTTGCTGTGTTTCTCTCATTTCACCATATTACTTCAATTTTCTTTTTATCTCTCTGTTTGATTTATGTTATATCACATGAGTGTATTGTATTGCCTTTTTATTCTTTGTTGCAACTTTAGCATCATTACCTTACCATATCTCATTCGATATCCTCTGCATTATTACACTGTAGTTTGATTCTCAAGATCAATCACAGAGAAGTATTTGGGTAAAACAGCAATTCATTATCTATCTGTTACCTGCATCTCAGTCCATTTTTTTTTGTGAAATCAAGCCAATCGAGGGCTATGTGAAAGCAGATGATAAACCTGCTGAATTCAGGGCCCTGTATCTGCTATTTCCAAGGCTAATAGAGAGCAATGTCGTGTGATTTCTGATCAAAGCATCCTCATTACCATTTTAAAATTCCTTGAGACTTTGGTTGTCTCATTATCACCTGGAATCACAAGATATCATCATCACCCAGGAGCATTTGTATGCTTCACAGATTCAATAGGTTATTGTTTCCTAAAATTCTAGTATTTTTTGCTTTCTACTTACCTGTAGGTCTACTGCATCATTTTTTTTTATTTTGCTAACCCTCGAACATTACTGACAGCGTTGGTTACATTCAACATCATTGCACCCCCTAAATCTTCTCCTAAAGATACATTAGTCTCATTTTTCTGAAATGATGTGTGTTCAGTTTTGTTTTTGGATGTATCAATTCATATGTATATAGCAGGTGTTAGATCAACGGTGTCCATTAGTACGACATATATCAGATGGTCATTTCATAATATCACGTTTGCACATTCCATCAAACCTATTCCCTGTTACAGATGTGTCATCTGCGTATACTTCCTTGATATATATCTTACATTGCACTATGTTTACCCATTAAACCCATCTTCATTGTGCATCCATCCACTATTTGCCCACCATCTTTTCGACATTTGCATATAGTCTCTGTGTACTCACATTTTCAGCAAAGACTGTACACTATCACATGTATCATATGCATATTACATAGTGTTGCTTATCATTTATATGTCACTTATGATATTCACTAAACTGATTCACTTGTTTATTCTGTTGACTATCTGATTCACGTTTTATTATTTTGCTGTAGCTTACTTTGTATGTCATGCTTAATTTACCTGTTTCGCTATATATCATCGATTCATAAGGCCATTAAGGGACAATGTCGTTTGGAAATTTCCTCTGTTACCCGAGTCCTTTTACAAACCTTTCAGTGGATATTGGCAACAGTCATTGCCGAAGACTGTGCTTTGGGGTGACCCTGTGAAATCAAAAGAGACACAACTTTCGTGAAAATCTTGTTGTCAAGGAAAGATTCAGTAATACCTCGATGCAGAAGTTTTTTTTTTTTTACTATCACATGCGAAACCTGGAATCCGGATATCCTGACTTCCAGCAAGTTCGATGTACCCCGTGGAGTTCAGTTCGCCTTAATTTTGCAGTCCCGGGACGACCACCTCAATGATCTGTGGCAGCAGCCGATCCATAATCGATAATTGATGGTCGCATGTTCCGATCCAGAACTGATACGTCTTCAAATTTTTTTTTACAGGGATAATCGCACTGTCATACTCGACGTCCTCTCATCTATAGGCTGCCTAGCCGTTGGGTGAGTTTTGATCATCAGCATCATCACCTTCTAGTAAGTGGCCACTGTCTGGAATCCCAGTTAGCAGTATATTGATTTAAGCATTATTTATTGAGATTAAAAGTAAGTCACTAAGCTCTAGACTAATCAGGGTGCTATCTGCTGAAACTTGATTCTGAATATCATCGGTCTTGCAAAGTAAATGAGCATTAGAGCATCTGGATATAATGTTAAAAGCATCCGAATGTTGCTCGGATGTCAGTGGATCACCTTCATCTTTGACAACTGCTTTTTTTTTTACTGATAGTTGCATTATCAGGTTAGTTCAATGCTTAATCTTTGAATGATAGGCTGCTGAGTATGGATCATACACTACTCTTTAAATTCTGCATATAATTGCAGTCACCAGACTGGTTAGATACTAGATAACATACTTTGCTCGTCTATGATGGTCGTTGAGTTAATATGTCAACAGTGAACCTGAGTTACAAAATATGTTAACGATGGGGCACCAGTACTGACTAAGTAGTCTCTGTCTAATAATCATGTTGAGTAGGTGTTAAATCTAACCTCAACAAGTGCCAATCTTTACTAACAGTCTATATTAGCATGTTATCAATCTTCGATAGCCTGATGTGTTGGAAATGAAGATCATGAACATTGGCATAGGTGAATAGTGAGAAAGTGGAATATTAGAGGTGTGTCAAGTAAGATTATCATAAGTTGGGTGGGCTAAATCAGTGAACATTTGCTTTTTGGTTTGTTTTTCTTGTCTGTTATGGTCCGAATCAATGAACCACCAATCCAATCAAGCGAATCCCACCAATTAGTCTATTGTACCCTTCTGGTCTGTTGATGTTGGGGACCTAATGTAGTGTCAATCCCCTTTGTTTCGACCGATAATCCAGTTCATTTGTAAATTTTGCCACAAAACCCCCAAAGTAGCTAAACACTATCATTCTTTCAAAATACAAGTTCAGAGTTTATTAATGAAAGTGTTACCCAAGTGTCAAACAGTATCATTCTGAAAATGATCTCCATTTATAAATAGTAGATAGTTATACATGTATTATAATATTGATTTCTTGTCTAAAGTTTAAGATAATTCACATACATCTCCAATATGCATTCCCACATATGCTCCCTCCTTAAACATAAGGCATTGAACTAGAATAGGATATCTATATAAGCATTTCGTCATTCATGATACCTTCTCCATATTCTTGTACTAAATGCATGTTTTGCAGGAAATACATGAAAATGCCATCTTTCTTCCTGGATTCAGATTTCAATTTTCATTCAATGATGTATTAGTTAGATATCAATGAAGAATTTACATTTCCAGTTTTAGATAGAATGAATGAGCATTATAAATGTCATGAATTATTTATTCGCATGTTTTCTCCTTTATTTGCAATCTCACAATAGTGAAACACGAGTGGCACGTACACCATTTCGTAAGAGGTAATTAATCCTAAGTTGATGATTTACATCAATGGCCATAGTCAGGATGTAAACAAAACTTAGTATTTTTATCTTTTATAAAATAACACTGGATCCACACTGAATCCTTTTCAAAATTCATCATATTTTCCTTAAATATTTTTCTCTTTTATCAGAATTGAATTTAAAATTAATTCAATGTATATACCAATGGCCATAGTCAGGGTATATTGAGAGTTAATTTCATTTTAAATTCTATAAAAGTACCAAAAATGTATTTTATTCTTCTTTTGAATTTAAACATAGATTATTATATAATACATTCAATGACCATAGTTAGGGATACATTATATCTTCAATCTTGTTTTAATTCATTTAAAGAATGGAATAGCTTTTTAAAATCCAATTTCAAGATTCCTTAAATTCATCATTTAAGATAGAGCAGCATCATATTTTCAAAATTCTTTTCCAAAATCCAAGTGACCTCAAATATCTCTCTTCAATCTCTATCTTAATTCATTCTTCTATCTTATTTCAAAGATTTAAAATTTCAAATTCAAAGTCCAATTTGACTTTGAAATTTCAAAATTCAGGCTTTATATTCAAAATTCCATTTCCAAATTCAAGTCCAATTTCAAAGTTCAATTTAAACTTTGAGATTTCTGATCCATCTTCTGATTCAAAATTCGAATTTGAAGTCCAATTTGACTTTGAAATTCATTTGTATATCCCAAAAATTCAAATTCTAAATCAAACTTCAAAGTTCAATTTAAACTTTGAAGGCACCTTCTGTTTCAAAATCAAGTTTAATGTTATCATGTTCAAAATTCAAAACCAAAGTTTGAGATTGATTCTGAATCTCAAAATTTGATCCTTCTTAAAATTCAATCTGGGTGTCCGAAAATCCAGATCCATCTTCAAAAGTCTCATTTGAAATTTCAGAATCTAAATCAAAAGTTAGATCCTAATCCCAACTTGGATCCAGATTTCCAAGTACAAATCTTCACTTTTTGAATCTCAGATCCAAAACCCATCTTAGGATCTAGAATCCAATTTCACCTTGGACCTTAGACTTCAGATCCAAATTCCATTTAGGATCCAGAATTCAACTCCCACTTTGGATCTCAAACTTCAGATCCAAATCCATTTTAGGATCTAGAACCCAATTTCACCTTGGACCTTAGACTTCAGATCCAAATTCCATTTAGGATCCAGAATTCAACTTCTACATTGGATCTCTGACCTCAGATCCAAATCCATTTTAAGGATCCAAAATCCAATTTCATCTTGGATCTCAGACTTTAGATCCACTCTATTTTAGGATCCAGAATCCAATTCTACATTGGATCTCAGACTTCGGATCCTAAATCCATCTTTAAGATCCAAAATCTATTTAGGATTCAGAGTCCAACCCTACCTTAGATTCCAGATCTTGGATCCAATTCTATTTAGGATCTGGAATCCAATTCTATTCTCAATTTTAGATTTCAAAACCAAGTTCCATTTTTTAGATCTCATCTGAATTCATTTCTACTTCCTATACTATTTGGATTTCTCAAGTCCATTCTGATTTCAAATTTGAAATTCAAAATATATTTCAAATATTCATTTCCTTTCTTAAATCCAAGCTTAAAATTCAAATTCAAAGTCCATTTCTGACTTTGAAACTTTATTTCCTTCAACTTCAAATCATTCTTTCTCAAAATCAAGATTTATTCTTCCAACTCTGATTTACTTCAAAGACTTAGAACTTCTTTGATCTATCTCTAGTTCTAAGTTAGATTTTACCATTAAAAAAAAAAACCATTTCTTCACTCTATTATCAATTCTATCTCAGGAAAACTTAGAGATTTTCAAAACATTTTTTTTCTTTTTTCAAAAGAGCTTACATCCTTACATCGCACAAGCATGATTCTTTGTGCATTTAGACTTAGAATAAATTCTTAGATAATATTTAGACAAAGCAAAAGGCATAGATTCAATCCTTGGTTCGATTACCCCTCGTAAAGGCGCCAGGAACGATCGAACATCATACCGACGAGGGAATCCCGTCTCTCCATTTTCCTGTAATATATTTCAAAACGGAGACGAGTAATTTTCTAAATATTTTCAAATCAAGGTCAAGTGAGACCCCCAAAAAAAAAAGTTCCTCTTCTTTTCTTTTCTTTTCTTTTCTTTTCTTTTCTCTTCTCTCTTTCTTTCCGTCTTTTATTTTCTCCCTTCAAAAAGGAGAAAATAGAGGTTGGAAAAGGAAAAGAGAGAATATTACGAGAGGAAAATTTTTGTGATGATCACAGTTTTGGCCACCGAGATGGGACCCGTCTTCGTTCGGTCGGATTTAGGCCTTTGCTTTGCTTTGATATTATCTAAGTCTTTATTCTTTAAATGTCAGTTTCATTTTTCATGCAAACCTTAGGAGCCTAGACTCTGTACTAAGCTGACATAATGCATATAGGATCTAAGTATGGTTTGATAGGACCATATTGAGGAGATTATTCCATGTTCACATTAGATTTAGGTCTGAAATATAACTCTCCTCAATTCTAGGGATTGAATGCAAACAATGTATGCAAGTGTATGCTTCTCTTCATTTTAATCTATTTCTTTAGGACTTGCATTAGAGCCATCTGATTTATTGCATGTTGAGCATGTTTTGAAAATCTCCCTACCTATATTGTTCCGGTCTTCATGTTGCAGGGCTGTTGATGTATTCTTTTAAATCGTTGTAATTTTGAAAAGATTTTTAAATGTAAAACATGTGAAAACCAGACATCAAATAATAAAAACCGGTTCTCACTAGTGGATGAGACCGGGTCGAACTCAGGGAACGGGAATATATCATATTCAAGTACACAAATCTAAACTAACCTTTATTGCCGAATTATTTGAAATGTAAAATGTTCAAGAAAAGTAAAACAACTAACTATTACAGCAAATGAATACCCTTCGCAGAGGGTGTAAAGTGCAATATTTACAAACCCAATCAAATTCCTAATTCTAAACTGAAAAGTACAATTCTTCTATTCTTGCACTTCGTGTTTCGTAATCAATTCCACTCCAGTCCTGTGCTATCCTGCACAAGTCAAATGAACACGAGCAGTACCAAAGATAGACATAGACTATACTAAACTAGCTAGATGCTAAAAATAGAAAATTCTAACACGTTTAAATCCGAAATATGATTTCTAATTAGATCTAACTAATTAACCACAATTTAAGTAACTAACCAACTAAGCTAACAATTACAAGATGAAACAAACAAGAAAACATAAGAAATCGAGCATGATGAACAAATTAAAAAAATCAAAACGTCAGAATGTAAGAAAACAAGAAATTGAACAGAAAAACTAAGCTAAATGAATATATTGAAAAACAGGAAGATGATAGAATTGAAAAACAAAAGAAAAACAGAAAAACAGGAATTGAATATCATGAAATGAATATTACAAACAGGAATTCATACTTTGAAATGAAAGAAAACAAACTATTAATAAAATCAAAACAGGAAAACTACTATTACTAAAATCAAAACAGGAAAACTAAAATAAAAACAGGAAATCGACCGATCAAATGTATAAGCCTAAACAGGAAAATGAAAGAAGGAAAAAAACAAAACAAGAATTGACGAACTCAAAACAAAGTTGCAGAAAAAAAAACAGGAAACCAAAAATGCAGAAAATTAGAACTGATGAAATGAAATCAGGAATTAGCAAACACCGACAATACAAAAATTGAAATGATACAAATGAAACAAAATAGAAATTAGGACATATACCGGTTCTATATCTAAACAAAAATGAGATAAACTAAAAAAAATTCAAAAGATGCAATGAAATGAATGCTGCAGAGATCAGGAATGAGGAAACACACAGAACAACACAATTAGTAATCAAAAGCTACAGGAATGTATTTATTGTTTGTTTTTTTTTTTTTTTTATTTTCTCGTTTTTTTTTTTCTTTTGACACAGAATTAACAGTAGAAGAAGAAAAGGAAGATGAATAAGAAGAATAAGAATCTGAAGGAGGAGAAGATGATGAAGAACAAGATTAAAAGAAATCAGCGAACAAAGAAGAAGAAGAAGAAGAAGAACTGAAGGATGAAGAAAAATCGGAGGAAGAAGAAGAAGAAGAAGAAGAAGCTGAAGAGGAAGAACTGAAGAAAAAGAAAAAGAAGAAGAGGAAGAAGATCTGAAGGAGAAGAAGAATCGGAGGAAGAAGAACTTACCTTGAAATGAAGCTGGAAGGTTTAGAGAAGAATGGCCATCCACCTACACGCCGCCGCCGGACTGAAGCATATCCACCGCCGGATTGAAGAAGAAGATAAAGAGGAAGAAGAAATAGAGGAAGAAGAAGGGGTAAAGGGGAATCCGGCAATGGAAATGGGTGAGAAGAAAGGGAAGAGAGGGAAAGAGGGGAAAGGGAATTGGTTCAGGCGTACAGGGGAGACGCCTTTTTTTTCGTTGCTTTGGGTTTTTAAAAACTTTCAAACCGGCTGGAACCGGTTTGAAACCGATTTTTTTCAGTTTTAAAAAAAACGCAAACCGGTTCCAGCCGGTTTGCTATTATTATTATTTTTTTTAGTTTTTTAAAATTCAGAAACCTTGTAAACCGGTTTATTAGAATTTTTTTCAAAAAGTTACAAACAAAACTTTATTTTTATTTTTATTTTTATTTAAAAAGAAACTCAAAATAAAACTATTGTACTTATTTATATAATAGTTTTTTTTTCTTTTCTAAAAAAAACAAATACTTAAAATGAATATAAAACTATTTTCTCTCTCTCTCTCTCTCTCTCTATATATATATATATATATTATTTTAAAAAAAAACTAAAACTAAACTACTATGATTATAACAAAAACTAAAATATGTGTAAAATAAAACTATTTTTCATGCATTTTTTATTTTTAAATCATTTTAGCACATTTACTCGAAAACTAACATAAAATTGGGTTTTTGAAACATTATTTTATAAAATCATGCATATTTTAATGTTAATAAACCCTGAATTATATGCATGATCAAATACCCCCATGCTTATGTTTTGCTAGTCCTCGAGCAAACTAGAAAAATGCAAGAAATCAAACTATCACCTAACTCACTTTCGTAGGAATCACGGTTGCATTTAGCTCATGCAACAAGCCCTTTCAACCCCTGGGTTACCCCAGTGGACGAGTAAGGTCTCGTGAGGGTTTGCAGTGATGCTACCCACAAACATCTCTGTCATGTATGCATAATATTACACATCCTCATAAGCAGTAGGTAATTAAAGACTTTATTTTCACAAATATTTCCTGTTATTTCAAAACCAAAATATAATTAGAGTTTTTTATGTACCACCACAGAAAAAGAAATTCTTTCACTTTTTTAAATATCACAGTTATTTATGTTTTATTCTTAGAAAATCCAATAAAAACATATTATTATTTACTTATCCTCACTCATATGTTTTCTACACAGGTTTTCTCAATTACACTTCTAAGCATTGAACTTTTCTTTCTTTTTAAGCTCTTTTCTCTTTTTTTTTTCACGCTTTTTCTTTTTGCGCACTTATTTTTCTCATATAGCTTGCGTGTGGTCTGCTTTTATGCCTTGTGCAATGTCAATATCTTCTATACTTTTTCAATACATCCCAAAAGATATCAACTAAGACATAAAAGTGACTTCCTTCATTCACCTTTATAACATGAGAGTCAAATATTTCAACTTGTATCTGTTCTCAGTTACTTAGGATCACAAAGTTTTCCACTCTCCTTTTCGAAAATGGAATTAAAAGTTTCAACTTACATCTAAGTTCCATATACTAAGGATTGTGGAATTATCCAAACAACCTAACACATGCTATATATTTTTTTTCTTTTGAGCTCATTTTTACGCTTTTGTTCATTTGCTTAGTTTTTCAAAAATAGAACTGTGCATATTCATATTTATGATTCAAAATAAATTCTAACATGTATCTATCATCATTTCTTTGAAATCCGCATAAACAACCATAATTTTTAAATCTATGTCAGAAAAAAAATTTCGTGGGGCTTAAAAATCCTCTAAAAACATCAGATTTGAAATAACATTCATATAAGTTCAAACTCTTTCTTTAAAAATCTACTTTTCATGAGAGATGTGTAAACATGTGCAAGACCGTAAACAGAAATATCAAGGTGTGCATTCTACACCCTCCCCCATGCTTGAATGACACTGTCCCAGTGGCACTCCCCCATGCTTGAATGAAACTAATTGAATGCCCATGAGAGAAATAAATGAGGGAAAAGAGTAGAATAACCTGACATGAATTAAAAATGCACATTCTATGAATGTAATGAATGCAATGTATACATGACAAAACATGAAACTCATAGAAAAGATAGAAAACGAAAAATAAAACCAAATGAAATCTACAAATCCTAACAACAAATGTAATACTGTACAGAATATGGGTTGCCTCCCATAAAGCGCTAAGTTTCACGTCCCCAGCCAGACGGATCCCTAGAAAAATCCTTCATCGTCCATGAGATCAATGGACATGAAGTCAGACTCAACCGGGCTCTATGAAGAAAAGAGTGTCATCTGTGACACTACGCACTGTGTTTCCATCCCTTCTATCTCCAAATGTAGCACCATGACTCTCTTGACATGAAGAACGGAGATTAGTCTCATCTGAGAGACTGGACAAGAATCGAGAGTCTAGGACCGACTGAGTACCAATGAATGCAACTTCAGACAAGTGGTGAATATGATCAGGCTTGACTTGATCAAGCACCTTCTGCATCTGTACCTCTTGCTTACTAAAAATTGGTGATCCTAAAGGCTGAGAAAATGGGGCTTTATATAAAGACTGTAACAACTGAGGGCCTTGCCCCTTCTGCTGAGGTAATATGGAAATCGACTCGTCAGTAGAAGTGATATGGGGCTCATGAGTTGATTCCTGAGTGGAGTGACACGCCTTCCCATACTGAAAGGATGTAACAGATTTGACTGGCTCATGATGTGAAGTAGGTTGCAAGTCAAATGACATGGAATCCTCTCCCTTGGATGTGACAACAGACTGACTAGATGGGTTCCCCTCGCTTTGCCTACTGAAGGTCTCAACCAACTGTCCCATTTGAGTCTCTAGCTTGGCTATTGACTGCGTATGGGAGCTCAAAACTTGTAATATCCTATCTTGGAAGGATTGACTAAATGAAGGCTCATAAGGATGGGGTTGAGTATAAGCATGTTGGGCTGGGGGATGAACCTGTGGAAAAATGGAATGCGAGTAACCTTGTGAAGGGTTACTGGGTCTATACTGTGTCTGGGAGGGTTGATGGGATGAAAAAATAGACTGGTTTCGCCAACCTGGGTTATATGATGATGTAAATGAATCGGGCATGGGTTTAGCTAAACCTTGGGCAGCATTCACCTGCTCCTGAACGAATTCAGGATATAATGGCGCTGCCGGACAATCTGAAACACAGTGTGCAGGGCTAGCACATAGCTCGCACACTCTTTCTACTGGACTTCTCGAAGAATTGGCTAGGAATTGATCTAACTTCCTAGTCAACTGGTCAACCTTGGTACGCAATTCTAATTCGGACCCAACTTCGGAAATCCCAACTTTCCTAGGACCACTAAACAGAGATGTAGTCCTATCGAGTCGTGAAGACAAGGTATGATGCATCGTGTTTTCACTCAAGGTCTCGAATAAAGACTACGCCTCGTCCTCACTCTTGAGCATAAAAGTGCCCCCACAAGACGAATCAACCATTTGATGGTGCTTTTCAGTAAGCCCGTCATAAAAATACTGCACCAACTGCCAACGAGGCACCTGGTGATGGGGACACTTACGGAGAAGATCTTTCAATCTCTCTCAAGACTCGTGAAATTGTTCTCCCTCAATTTGAGAAAAACTGGTTATAGCTTTACGAAACTGATTCGTTTTACTAATTGGGAAATATTTTTTTAAAAATTCTTTTTGCATTCCTTCCCAAGTAGTAATACGAACTGTCTCAAGAGATTTTAACCAGTGCTTGGCTTTATCTTTGAGAGAGAACAGAAACAAAGTTAACCTCATAGCATCTTCTCCAAAATTATTGATTCGCACAGTCGAGCAAATCTCAAGGAATTTGTCGAGATGACGATATGGGTCTTCATTGCTAAGGCCATAAAACGAAGGTAACATTTGAATCACACTGGCCTTAATCTCAAAATGGCTCTCTCCTACATCAGGTCTCGTGATGCAGGAGGCTGGAGTATACGTATTTGGCATGAAGTACTCCCTCAAAGGACAGATCAATTGATGATCGTCAGCCATTGCATACACCTTAGAGTAGACCGGTGTAGCACATGTCCTAACTTTGGCTTTTCTACCTAACTAACGCACTAAGCGGCCAAACCACGCAAACCACAAAGCGAGTGAACTAAAAACAACACAAAACTAAACAAACACCACGCAGTTACACATAAAAGAGATTATGCATAAGAAATATAAAATCTATGTGTAGGGTACCAATCGTACACAGTCACCTCTAAGGGGGTCCTAGTAGGTGGGTTGTGCAGAAAAGTAAGCTCTTCTCTAAGCTATGCACATACGTGGTTCTAAACCTAAATGCAACACAAACACTAGGCAATAAAGTGAATACTAATATTACGCCGTTCCCCGGCAACGGCGCCAAAAATTTGATGTTTTCTTTTAGATCGTTGTAATTTTGAAAAGATTTTTAAATGTAAAACATGTGAAAACCAGACATCAAATAATAAAAACCGGTTCTCACTAGTGGATGAGACCGGGTTGAACTCAGGGAACGGGAATATATCGTATTCAAGTACACAAATCTAAACTAACCTTTATTGCCGAATTATTTGAAATGTAAAATGTTCAAGAAAAGTAAAACAACTAACTATTACAGCAAATGAATACCCTTCGCAGAGGGCGTAAAGTGCAATATTTACAAACCCAATCAAATTCCTAATTCTAAACTAAAAAGTACAATTCTTCTATTCTTGCACTTCGTGTTTCGTAATCAATTCCACTCCAGTCCTGTGCTATCCTGCACAAGTCAAATGAACACGAGCAGTACCAAAGATAGACATAGACTATACTAAACTAGCTAGATGCTAAAAATAGAAAATTCTAACACGTTTAAATCCAAAATATGATTTCTAATTAGATCTAACTAATTAACCACAGTTTAAGTAACTAACCAACTAAGCTAACAATTACAAGATGAAACAAACAAGAAAACATAAGAAATCGAGCATGATGAACAAATTAAAAAAATCAAAAGGTCAGAATGTAAGAAAACAAGAAATTGAACAGAAAAACTAAGCTAAATGAATATATTGAAAAACAGGAAGATGATAGAATTGAAAAACAAAAGAAAAACAGAAAAACAGGAATTGAATATCATGAAATGAATATTACAAACAGGAATTCATACTTTGAAATGAAAGAAAACAAACTATTAATAAAATCAAAACAGGAAAACTACTATTACTAAAATCAAAACAGGAAAACTAAAATAAAAACAGGAAATCGACCGATCAAATGTATAAGCCTAAACAGGAAAATGAAAGAAGGAAAAAAACAAAACAAGAATTGACGAACTCAAAACAAAGTTGCAGAAAAAAAAATAGGAAACCAAAAATGCAGAAAATTAGAACTGATGAAATGAAATCAGGAATTAGCAAACACCGACAATACAAAAATTGAAATGATACAAATGAAACAAAATAGAAATTAGGACATATACCGGTTCTATATCTAAACAGAAATGAGATAAACTAAAAAAAATTCAAAAGATGCAATGAAATGAATGTTGCAGAGATCAGGAATGAGGAAACACACAGAACAACACAATTAGTAATCAAAAGCTACAGGAATGTATTTATTGTTTGTTTTTTTTTTTTGTTTTTTTTTCTCGTTTTTTTTTTCTTTTGACACAGAATTAACAGTAGAAGAAGAAAAGGAAGACGAATAAGAAGAATAAGAATCTGAAGGAGGAGAAGATGATGAAGAACAAGATTAAAAGAAATCAGCGAACAAAGAAGAAGAAGAAGAAGAACTGAAGGATGAAGAAAAATCGGAGGAAGAAGAAGAAGAAGAAGAAGAAGCTGAAGAGGAAGAACTGAAGAAAAAGAAAAAGAAGAAGAGGAAGAAGATCTGAAGGAGAAGAATCAGAGGAAGAAGAACTTACCTTGAAATGAAGCTGGAAGGTTTAGAGAAGAATGGCCATCCACCTACACGCCGCCGCCGGACTGAAGCATATCCACCGCCGGATTGAAGAAGAAGATAAGGAGGAAGAAGAAATAGAGGAAGAAGAAGGGGTAAAGGGGAATCCGGCAATGGAAATGGGTGAGAAGAAAGGGAAGAGAGGGAAAGAGGGGAAAGGGAATTGGTTCAGGCGTACAGGGGAGATGCCTTTTTTTTTCGTTGCTTTGGGTTTTTAAAAACTTTCAAACCGGCTGGAACCGGTTTGAAACCGATTTTTTTCAGTTTAAAAAAAAACGCAAACCGGTTCCAGCCGGTTTGCTATTATTATTATTTTTTTTAGTTTTTTAAAATTCAAAAACCTTGTAAACCGGTTTATTAGAAATTTTTTCAAAAAGTTACAAACAAAACTTTATTTTTATTTTTATTTTTATTTAAAAAGAAACTCAAAATAAAACTATTGTACTTATTTATATAATAGTTTTTTTTTTCTTTTCTAAAAAAAACAAATACTTAAAATGAATATAAAACTATTTTCTCTCTCTCTCTCTCTCTCTATATATATATATATATATATATATTTTATTTTAAAAAAAAACTAAAACTAAACTACTATGATTATAACAAAAACTAAAATATGTGTAAAATAAAACTATTTTTCATGCATTTTCTATTTTTAAATCATTTTAGCACATTTACTCGAAAATAACATAAAATTGGGTTTTTGAAACATTATTTTATAAAATCATGCATATTTTAATGTTAATAAACCCTGAATTATATGCATGATCAGTTGTCTCACTAAACCATAGTTTGGGAGAGAGCCTAACAACTGGACCACTTATTTGGGTTTGCGCCCCCCTACCACGTACCTAAGGGCCATAGTCTGAGGTATATCGGTAGGTGATCAAGGATGTTGGAAAGCCTTTACCTTAGAACCGGAGAATTATCTCTATGCCACGCACTTCGAGCTTCAGCTTGAGTATATCGGCATACCTTGATTGGAATCAGACGATCTGAACCATAGAGTTAGGATTAAGGTCCTATAAGCCATTTCAAATATTGCATTTAGAGTAAGCCTTTAGGGGGTGATGTGTGCACATCTTTGTTTGTGCAGCTCTGATTATGCGATATTTCCTTGTATTCTCCTATATATATCGAACCTTTTCAAAACCCTGGGTGTACTATTCAAAATTTCTCTTTATTTTCAAAAACCCCAGGTGTATATTTTTTCTTTACCTACATTTCTTTCTCTTTTATGTCGATTTTTTTTTAAATAGCACCTAAAAATTCTTTTTCTAAAAAAACCCCTTGATCTTTCAAAAAATTTCAGGAGTCGTGTCCATCCTCTTTCTCATTAAGAGTCTATCCGTAAGTCATGCATTCTATTTAATTCTCTTCCTCTTTTTTGCCTCAGTATCATTCCGATGGTGTCTGAATCTCTCGATGCTATCTTTTCCAGGGATCATGTCTTCTATCAGATAAGAGATGGAGCCTCGGATCATCGGGTTATCTAGTCTCACTCCTTCCCTCGGTGGTATTATTCTTGGTTTGCCACTTTCTCGCGTATGTTCCCAGACCACTTAGATGATTGTGGATTGGAGATAGCATCGGCAGTTGGCAAGCGAACCATCAATGGCGGCTTGATTCAAGCTATGGCAGAATGGTGGAATCCGCGTACCTGCACATTTTGGTTCCCGTGGGGGAGAAATGACTCTGCTAATGGACGAATTCAGTGACATCATGGGATTGCCAGAGCCAGCTGGTCAGCCAGATGATCTGGTCGAGAAGCCTTAGCCAAAGCTACAGGGAGCAGATCTTGGCCTCTCACTAAGATCAACGGGAGTCGGTTCATCGATCTGTTCGGACTCTATCGCAAGTATGGAGCCTACGAGGAAGTTGACACTTTGTCTCAAGCAGCGAAAGAAAGAATCCAGCATGTCATGATCCTATGCACAGTGGGATTAGCGTTCTTTCAGGACGGTCAGAATTTTATCGATGTCAGAGACGCCCAACTCTTTCGAAGATGGGGAAGCAAACAGACCCGTCAACTTTCAGTGTCCATGGCAGCTTTAGCCTTTCTCTACAGAGGCTTAGCCCGTTTCGCCCTTGGAGAGACCATTTTGGTGGAAGGATGCACGTATGCTTTGCAGTCTTGGTTCCTGCGACATGTGTCGTCAAAAGCCAGTTCCTTCAGGTTCAACAGCAAGAAGCCAAAGTCCGCCATTCAGTATCGAGCTTTGATCGAGAGTCTGCACCAGGAAGAAATCCTTTGGGATTACTTTGACAGACAAGAATCAGTTCCTCGCTACACTTATGCTCGTAGCAAGCGTTACAGATTGCTTGACCCTTTCTTCTGTGTCGACTATTTGCCAGAGAGGTGTCTCAGACAATTCTCGTAGCGGCAGATTCGTGTCAACACTCGCTTCCCGACAAGCCACATGCCAGAGTTCGATCTGTAATCGGATCAGTGGTTTGGGGCATACCATGTAACCAAATACACTTGGGACTCCTTCATTCCTTTGTTTGTGTTTCCTGGTCCTAATGTGTCTTCTGAATATCGAGAATGGTGGAAAACTGTCTGTCCACCTTCTCTTTGTATTTAAATTTTGTCATCAATAAAAATGCAATTTTATGTTCTATTAAAAAGCTCTTTATGACCAAAATTTTATTCTTTTATCTTGTTTTATATGGTCACGATCCCCGTGACGACCTCATCCCTAGTGATGAGACTTTGCCTCATATTCTTCTTCAAATTATCTCTTATCGTGATGGACGACCTCGCCTAGGTAACAAGGCACATCTGCTTATCACGAAGTGGTAATGCAATTATCACAAATATTGTGATGACCTGATCTCTAGTGATGGGATAACTTGTCTAAATTGTCTATCGATTCCTTCTTTCTGGTCTTTTTCTCAAAAGGTCGCATTTTCAAAAAAAATTCTGAGCTCTAACCATTCTGTTATTTCCATAGAAGAAGAAGAAGAAGAAATAATTGGCATTGACAAGATGGTTCAAACCAGAGCCGGAAAGGAGACTGCCCCTCAGCACAGCGACAGCGAAGCCGAGGCAACAAACTCAGTCAGAGAGCAGAATCAGAACCAAACCGATGAAATAGATCCCGCCATGTATAACCTGTTTAAGAGAATGATGACCAGAATGATGTCAGAACAGGCTGAGGCCAGTCAGAAGAAGGCTGATCCAAAGAGCAAACCAAAGAAAAAAGTTGTGAAAAAACCAGTCAGGATCATCAGAAAGAAAGTCCAGTCTGACACCACTTCTGAGGAATCAGAATCAGTCGAAGAAGAATCAGAGGAAGAAGAACAGTTTGTTTACCATCAGAATCCTCCACTGCAGTTTGTAAAGACCGCTGCAAAACCCGAATTAATAAACAAACCTATTCCGGCTAATGATCTGATGCAAGAGCAGATGAAAGAAATGAATTGGGCCATCAAGGATATTCAGGCCAAAAGCAAAGGCAAGCAGACTTACTCTGGTGAAGATTTTTACAATGTCCTGGATGGGGATGACAATCTGAAGAATCTCCCTCGGAAGTTCCTCAAGTTTGATGGAACAGGCAACCTCAAGGCTCATTTGGCCACATTCTATGCTGAATTCGGCCGTTTCAGGAAAGACAATCGGGCGTTATTTATTTGCTTTCCTCGTAGTCTAGAGGGTGTAGCATCCAGGTGGTATGCAGACCACATTAATCCTATCGAACTACGAGAGTTTGATAAAGTTGTTAACTTGTTCATTGAGCGCTTCATGTTCAATATTGAAGCCTCACCAACTCTTAATCATTTGTACAATCTGAAACAGAATGAGAATGAAAAGCTAGCAAATTCATTCACAGGTGGAGAAGCACCTGTAACAGAATGAAGGTCCCCGTCCTAGAAGAGTACGCCTTACAGATTATTTTGAATAACTTTGCTCATCCTCTGAGGAACCTCATTTCTACATCGCCTGCCAAATCATTCATCAAATTGATTGAGAGAGCCGAATGGCTCGAGACCGGCTTGGACAATGGCCTGTATGAAGGATATCCTTTTGTTAGAGGGAATACTGATCGGAAGAAGAAGGCACACGTTGCCTATTCTATAGAATTTTCAGGAGATGGCAGTAGCTCTAGCGGCAAGAAAAATAAGCGGAACCGCAACAAGAATTCAGGGCACTCCAAGGCCGAAAGGACAAACTCAACAGCCCAGAAGGGAAAATTTGTTAAGCCACAACTTGTCCAATCAGCGCCGCAGCCAGAAGCGAAACAGCCAGAAAAGCCGAAATACGAGGGATGGAGTTATGATCGAGAGTTTACCGCTCTTGAGCAATCCTGCGAAGACATCTTGGAATATATGATGTCAAAGGGAATGATAAAACTCCCCAAGGTCGCAGAGCCTCCGGTTGCTATGGGCAAATGGACTGACAAATTCTGCAAGTTCCACCGGACTGTTGGACATGACACCGAGCATTGTTTTGTCCTTAAAAACATCATTCAGGATTGTATTGACAAAAATTTACTGATCGAGGATGAGGATAAGCAACAACCGAAAATTTTGTCCAAGCCATTTCCCAAGCATTCAACTTTAGTCATCACAGAACAAACATTTTTTTCGCAAGGTAGCATTCAACCATGTTCCAGTTAGGACATTCAGGATCAACATCAGGTCCTGGTCCTTCGCCAAGCGCAGTCTTCCGCCAAGAGGGTGGATATTACTGCATTTTACAAGAAAACAACCAAAGAACCAACCAAAGTAACGACAGACATTGCCAAGCCAGTCCCGAGGATTCCGAAGCACTTTGTCAAGGCAGCTTCGAAAAAAGAAGAGGCTTCAGGGTCAGTTCAGAAGCCAATTACTGCTTTATCCAACATTTCTATCCTGGACTTGACCCATGCTTCGCCTGAGCACCAGCAAGTGCTAGAAGATCTGCTCAGAAAGATCAAAGTCAAACCTAGCATAACACCGCAAGATATGGTGCAGATCGTCAACCACGCCATGACGAACGCACCCATTACATTTTCTGATGAAGATCTGTCAAAGCCTCATTCTTTCCATAACAACGCCTTATACATAGTGGTGCGAACCAGGGGCATGACAGTCCCTCATGTGCTAGTTGACGGAGGCAGCAACTTAAATATCTGTCCAGAAATGATGGCTAAGGCTTTGGGTCTGAAGGAAGAGGAATATACCCCAGATCCGATCACGATCTACAGTTTCGACAACCATGGGCAGACAGCCAAAGGGAAGGTATTTCTCGAAATCTTCATCAATTATTCAGTACATAATGTGCTCTTCCACGTGATCATTATGCCGCTTCCCACCAATCTCACAGAACTGCGAAGCCTTCAAGGTCGCATTGAGTCAATTCGTCGCTTCATCTCAAACTTGGCAATGAGATATGAACCTTTCAATCACTTATTGAGAAAAGAAG
Source organism: Nuphar pumila (assembly GCF_984573655.1). Taxonomy (NCBI): domain Eukaryota; kingdom Viridiplantae; phylum Streptophyta; class Magnoliopsida; order Nymphaeales; family Nymphaeaceae; genus Nuphar; species Nuphar pumila. The sequence continues at coordinate 19,609,881 of NC_143257.1, read as the reverse complement.
TGAAATTTGAGTGGGGACCAAAATGTCAGCTCTCATTTGAGCGCATCAAGCAGTATCTCCTTAATCCACCTGTTCTGAAGCCACCAGAACTCGGAAAGCCACTCCTTTTATATATTTTCGTCAACCATAATGCTTGTGGCGGATTTCTTGCGCAGTACGAGGAAGGCAGCAGGATAGAGCATGTCATCTACTACATTAGCAAGACCTTCATCGATTATGAAAAAAAGATACTCTCAGATGGAAAAGACATGTCGAACTTTAGTATGGATGTGTCAGAAGCTGAGACATTATCTCTTGGCGTCAGAAATCAAAATTCTATCAAGACTCAATCCTCTCAAGTACATCCTTGAGCAGCCTTTTCTTACTGGACGGATTGCAAAATGGCAAGTTCTCCTGATGCAGTACTATTTGGAGTATGTGTCTCAAAAGTTAGTCAAGGGTCAGTCCATCTCAGATCAGTTGGCAGATTTCCCGTTGACAGAAGAGATCAAAGCGGAAGATGATTTTCCTGATGATCGCATCTGCAGCGTTCAGGAGTCTCTAGTTTGGACCCTATTCTTTGATGGAGCCAGAAACATGTCCGGCATAGGGATTGGGATCTTGTTGATCACTCCCGAAAAGGAGATGATCCCTTATTCCCTCAAGCTCAGCTTCCAATGTACTCACAACATGGCCGAGTATGAAGCTCTAATACAAGGCATCAAGATTTTGCAAGACTTTGATGTCAAGAGAGTACACGCCTTCGGCGACTCATTGCTTGTTGTGAGTCAAGTTAACGCTGAATGGCAAGTCAAGGATTCCAAGTTGATTCCCTATCAGAAGATTTCCTTAGCTCTCATAGACAACCTTGAAGAATTTCAGCTTAATCATGTCAAGAGGGAATACAATCATATAGCAGATGGCCTGGCCTGCTTAGGCTCCATCTTGTCATTCAAAGACAGTGAGTCCTGTCATTCCTTCGAGATTGGCAGACTTGACCAACCTGCCTACATTCCAGCTGAACAAGTGAACCAAGCCACTCAGAAAGAGAAGCCTTGGTATCAAGACATCAAAAATTTCATCGAAATCGGTGAATTTCCATCAAAAATGCCAAGAAAGGAGAAACATGCAATTCAACGCATGTCAGCACGTTATTTCATCCTCGCCAATACTCTCTACCGTCGTGGGTTCAGTTTTGAGTACGCTAGATGCTTAGATAAGGATAAAGCCATGGAAGTTGTCCGAGAGGCATTCGAGGGAATTTGTGGTGGTCACGTCGGCTACCAAACACTCGTCAAGCAAATTATCCGGGCAGGGTATTATTGGAAGACCATGCAGCAGGATTGCCATCATTTTGTGAGGAAGTGCGTCAAATGTCAGATGCACACACCTTTCATTCATACGCCAGCCACATACTTGCAGTCTGTGGTTTCTCCATGGCCCGTTTCGATGTGGGCCTTCGACGTGGTAGGCCCCATCACCCCTTCAGCTTTTAATGGCCACCGATACTTTCTCGCGGCTACAGAATACTTCACCAAATGGGTCAAAGTTGTAACCCTGCGAATAGTAGAAGGCCGGCATGTGGTTTTGTTTATTCATAAGAATCTTCTTTGTCGCTTTTGCCTCCCACATGATATTGTGTCAGACAATGACAGACACTTCAAGAATGAGAGAATGAAGACCTTCTGCTCGAAGTTCAAGATTCATCACCACTTCTCTGCTCCTTACTATCCTCAAGGAAATGGCCAGGCAGAGGCCACCAACAAAATTTTAATCCACATTCTCGAAAGAACGGTGGAAACGGGCCACGATTGGCATGAGAAGATGCATGACGCACTTTGGGCGTACCGAACCACCATTCGGACCCCAACCAATGCTACTCCTTCAGAGCTTGTCTACGGAACCGAGGTAGTGTTACCTCTTCATGTTCAGAAGCCCGCGCTTAAGTTCGCATCGCTCATCGAACTTCCGCTTGATCAGTATCAGCAGCAGAGGTTGCTACAGCTTGATCTGTTAGATGAGAAAAGACTCAAGGCAGCAGAGCACGCGCAAGCTTATCGGCAGAGAATAGCTAGGCACTACGCCAAATCAGTTATTGAGAGAAGATTTCGAGTTAATGATCTTGTGCTCAGATCAACAGCTCATCTCAAGCATCGACTGAAGGGCAAGTGGTCACCCAGTTGGGAAGGCCCTTATGTGGTTAAAGAAGCACTGCCTCGCAATTCCTATCGTCTGATCAACGCAGATGGAGTAGAACTGCCAGATCCTATTAATGCTTTACATTTGAAGAGATTTTACACCTAAATTGTTCATCCTAGCCTTTTGTACTCTTCAAAAGTCTCTTTCAATAAAGCAATGATCTTCTGTTGAACTCTCGCATTCTTTTCCCTAATAGTGGGGCATTTTATTTTTCTTCCTTCATCATATGCAGGTAGGATCAAACGAATCTTTTTCTAAAAAAGTCTTATCAACTTTTCGGTTAATATCGTTATCTTTATTAAATTGCATTCATTTCATTTTTCAATCTAATCAAATTTTCATCAAATTATTGCCAATTTTAGCAATTTTGTCAAAATTTCATCAAGCTTTATCAAATTTTGTTCCTTTATTTTTAAAACCCTTTCAGGTTAAGAGATAAACCTGATGCCTCGTTTCAATGAGGTATCTCCCTTCCAAGTTAAGGGATAAAAACCTGAACCTCGTCCCGCGAGGCTCTTTATTTTCTTTCGAGACAGGGGATAATCTTAAATCCTTCTATCATCAATTTCTCTCAAATTTTTGTCAATTTCTACTAAATCTTTATTGTCAACTGCATTAATTTATTTCTTTTATCAACCCCTTTATCCTTCATCTATTTCTGTCAATCTTGTTAGACTTTGTCAAATTCTCTTCAGGACCAGGGATGATCCTGAAAACCATTCTAAATAAAATTCAAGTCTTAGGCCATCTTGGGTCAAGGACCTTGAATAAGTTTCTCATCCTCATTGTCGGGATCTATTCATACTTTTTGTCAATCCTTCTAAAAATCCGACTTTTGGGAAGGAGCTATTTTCCTCCCACCTGAGTCCCGACTCAGGCTTTGTTTTCATCTTATTTTATTTTTGGAAGATCCGAGCCCCAACTCAGATTTTTTCCTTTTTATCTTTTAAAACCGGGTTCCGACTCGGATTTTCCCTTTTCGCATATTCTTATTTCTGAAGTTTCGAGTTCCGACTCGAACTTCCTTTTGAATCCAATGCTCGTATTGGAACCAATTATTATGTCGAGAATTCGAGTTCTAAAAGCTCGACTCTCATTCATTCTTTTTATTTTTGAAAGACTGGTTTCCGACTCGGATTTTTCCCTCTTGTATATTCCTATTTTCGAAGCTCCGGTTCCGACTCAGACTTTCTTTTGGATCCGATGCTCGTGTTGGAACCAATCATTGCGTCGAGAATTCGAGTTTTCAAACTCGATTCTCACTCATTCTTTTATTCTGAAAACCGGGTTTCGACTCAGATCTTCGCGTTTGTATATTCTTATTTTCCGGGTTCCGACTCAGACTTCCTTTTGGATCTGATGCTCGTATTGGAACCAATTTCTATGTCGAGAATTCGAGTTCTTAAACTCGATTCTCATTCATTCTTCTATTTTTGAAAAACCGGGTTCCGACTCGGACTTTTCCTTTCGTATATTCTTATTCTTATTTTCTGGGTTCCGACTCGGACTCCCTTTTGGTTCCAATGCTCGTATTGAAACCAATCATTGCGTCGAGAATTCGAGTTCTCAAACTTGGTTCTCACTCATTCTTTTATTCTAAAAAACCAGGTTCCGACTCGGATTTTCGCATTTGTATATTCTTATTTTCCGGGTTCCGACTCGGACTTCCTTCTGGATCCGATGCTTGTATTGGAACCGATTGTCATGTCGAGAATTTGAGTTCTCAAACTCAATTCTCATTCATTCTTCTATTTTTGAAAAATCGGGTTCCGACTCAGATTTTCCCTTTTGTATATTCTTATTTTTTTTTTCGGGTTCCGACTCGGACTTCCTTTTGGATCCAATGCTCGTATTGGAATCAATTGCTACGTCGAGAATTTGAGTTCTCAAACTCGATTCTCATTCATTCTTTTATTTTGAAAAACCGGGTTCCGACTCGGATTCTTCCCTTTTTGTATATTTTCATTTTCTATTTTCGAAGCTCCGGGTTCCGACTCAGACTTCCTTTTAGATCCAATGCTCGTGTTGGAATCAATTGTTGCGTCGAGGATTCAGGTTCTTAAACTCGAGTCTCATTTCATTTCTTTTATTTTGAAAAGTCAGGTTCTGACTCGGATTTTCGCTTTTTGTATATTTTTATCTTTGGGTTCATGAGTCCCGACTCAAATTTCCCTAGTTGAAAAACCCAGTGCTTGTGCTGGTGTGCATTCTTCGAAAACCCAGTGTTCGTACTGGTGTGCATTTTTGAGACTCAGTGCTTGTACTAGTACATTTTCGAAATCCAGTGCTCGCCCTGGTGTGTCTTCAAAAACCCAGTGCTCGTACTGGTACATTTTCAAATCCAGTGCTAGTGTTTGGCTGACTGATCAAGTTAGCTCTCCAGGTTCATTCTTTATACTAACCAATCATCAACAATTCAAGTTCTAAATTCTCGATTTCGACCTTCGGGTTACCATTTTGTCAAAAATCAATCTTTTCCTCTTGCGAAGGACCCTCTTCAGGGAGAGTTTGAGGGAGCTCGTTCCTTTCGCATGCAACCATCTTTCATTCGCAATAACCCTCTTCTAGAGAGAGTTTGAAGGGACTCATTTTCTGCGCGAACAGTTTGCAAAACAACAACCAACTTTACACAAAAGAACCCTTTTTCCAAGGAGAGCTTCGACGGAAGCTCGTTTCTTTTTGTGGCCCCCGTTTTTCTCATCTTTGGCCAACCCGTTCAAAGAGGACCCTCTTCTAGGGAGAGTGTGATGGACTCGTTCTTCTGTGATACTTTCTCAACTTTGTTTTTCGACCGCTTTTACATATAAGAGGCCTAGAGATAGGGAGTTTTGACGAAAACTTAATTTCTCTTCGAAAGTTTTGTTTTGCAAACACCTCCTCTTTGAGGAAGAGAAGAGTATTTCCAACTTCCCATTCAGATAAGGGCTAAGCCTGAGTCTCTCTTTTGGGGGAAAAAGAGAGGAGAATTTTGTCATGGACGTGTTGATTGGCTGTCAAGCAATTACATTCATCAAGGATTTCTAGAATACTTTGCCAATTTGCTATCAAAAAGTCATTGTTGATCTCAAAAATTTCATCACATAAAAGAATTACCTCAAACTACCTTTAGTATTATTTCCAAAAGAGCAAGACTTTTGCGAAATAAGAACTGAATTCAAGCTTTTTCTGTTGGTCAACCAAGAGGATGAAGAAAAATCTTCGATATGACCGGCAAAGGAAAAATTCAATGATGTTGAAAAGCCGTAAGTGAACTGATATTGATCATAGCTATGGCATATTCTTAAAGATCGTTCTTTTGGCAGTAAGACAGTGGAAATATCTTGGGCAGTAAAAAAGGACCTACCCAATCCATATATCCTCAGTCCTTCAAAACTGCAATCAAATATCCGCAAAAGGGATCTCTCAATTGTCGTCAAGATGAAGACGAATTATGTGAGCTAGATCTCCGGGGCCAAAGAAGATTTGGATCATCTCCGAGATGAAGGAGTTTGTAAAGGATCCTTCCAGGGAAAGTTCAGATCACCGTCGAGATGAAGGCGAGTGTGATGGACCTACCGACAAACCCTAAAAGATATTTGATTTCTGCTATCATCTAAAGACCTTTATAACCGATGTCATCAAGCCTAAATTCCTGAAAAAGAAAAAAAGAAGGATCGGAACATCTCCAAGATGAAGGAGTTTGTGACGTACCCTTCCCCGAAAAAAGAGAGAAAAGTCAAGACATCTCTAGAATAAAGGATGATGTAAAAGCCCAAGAAAGCTCCATGACTCAAAAGAGTGCAAAAAGATCATCATGGAAAATGCCCAAGATATCATACTGCCCGAAATTGCCAGGAATCATCTTTACCTATGTGAAATTCTTTTATCAATATCTTTTCACTCAAGTGCTTTTATGAAGCTAAGAATATTTCCTCTTTTTTCATATCAAAGAAATTGATATCTTCTTCAAAGAAGCCCAACATCAACAAATTTTGAATATAATTATTGATTCTACGGAGTTGGCCCAATTGAAGTTAATACTCTAGGTAGAAACAGGTGATATTTTCACACATATATGCACAATTCAATCATTCTGAATCAACTACAATTTTGGTATCTTATTGGCAATCATTTCGAGGACATGGCGTTGGATAGAAATGATTGGAGGAAAAGGATTCATGTGGAAGACCCAAAATGAATTTCTTTTTTGGTTCATATCGCTGACCCCAATTGTTTTGGGATGAAGGCGTAGTTGTTGTTGTTGTTGTATTGGCAATATTTTCTTGTTATCCCAAAAAGAAATGTGAACTTAATGATTCGTTTTGATGTATTCTGACGTCATTTTTCCTTAGGACTGAAAAGTCCTTTTCCTTCTGTCTGATCTGAGCGCTCTCAGATTTGCACACTTCCCTGTGTTCCCCACTATCCCGCCATAGATAGTTCCCGCTCAGGATAAGGGTTAAACCTGAACTTTTTGCAAAAGGTCTGTTATTGTTAAAAGCTATTTTCAGTCTCAGCAATGAGACGCCCAAGATCAACCCATTTTCAAGCTTTAGGGGACCCCATTTTTCATCCTTTTGCAAACCCCTCTTGGACTTCTTGTGCAAAGTCTAGAGGTCCCATCACAGTTTTCCTCACTCCTCGAGGATTCTGTATCCATTCAGGTTAAGGATTAAACTTGTTGCCTCGCTCCTCGAGGTATCACCCAAACCTTCAAGCGAGAGGTCGTCTGTTTTTAGAAAGCTGGTTTAGTCTCAACAATGAGACGCCCCAGATCGTCCCCTTTCCAAGCTTTAGGGAATCCTTTGTTTTTCTCTTCTCGCAAACCCCTTTTGGATTTGTTCATCCAAATTCCGAAGGTCCCATCATGGTTTCTTCACCCGAGGATTCCGTATGGTCGCCCTTTCAGGTTAAGGGATAAGCCTGAGCCTCGCTCTTCGAGGTATCTTCTATTCAGGTTAGGATTAAACCTGAATCCCGTTCGACTAGATATCCTTTCTAGTCCCACCACGGTTTCTTCATTTGAGGACTTTGTGTGATCCCCCCCCCCCCACTCAGGTCAAGAGTTAAACCTGAATCTCGCTTCGGCGATGCATTTGTTGTCCCATCACGGTTTCTTCACTCGAAGATTCTGTATGATCGTCCCTTTTAGGATAAGGGTAAAGCCTGAATCTCGTTCTACGAGGTACCTTCCGTTCAATTTTGGGTTAAACCTGAGCCTCGTTTCGACGAGGTAATCCTCCCGTCCCATCATGTTTTTTTTTTTCCACAAAGGAATCCATGCTCTATGTATATCCATCCAGGAAAGGATCATACTTGAGTTTCATCTCACAAGACATTTCTCTCAAAAACGTCCCATCGAGGTCTGCTCATATTCCTTTCCCCATTTCAAATTTTCTTGATATATTTTCATCCCATCCAGAATAAGGGCTAAACCTGAGTCATTCCAAAAGGTTGATCTTGTCTCACCCATGAGACTTGGTCAAAATTCTTATCTTTCATCATTTCAGGATCTTCGCCCAAAGTCCCATCACGATTTCCGCATTTCTATTATTCAGTCATATCATTGTCGAGTATTTCGTCCCCCTAGGACCATTCAGGATAAGGTTTTCAGCCTGAAAAGCCATGCTTTCAAAACAAATTCTTCCACACCCAGTTCAGGTCTGCCGACTGGGGCATTTTTCAAAATTTAGAGTGTTTCTTTGCCACTAAGCTCGGCTTTCAACCGGCTTAGTAGCAAAGAGGGGCATCTGTGAACACCCCAAATTTTTCAAAATGTTGTAAATATTTCCTTTTTGCCCTTGACCCCATTTTCTGAGTAATTGAGTTAGTTTTAAATCTAAATACCAGTTTGTTTCTCAAAGTTTTATTGAAATTAAGTCCATTTTGTATGTCTGACTCAATCTCGGATCCGGATCCATTGCCAAAATTCAAATCTGAGCTTTGTCATCCGATTTTTTTAAATTCTCAAAATTTCTAAAATAACTTTTGGAAAAGCTCAGACAGTTCATCCGGTATCCGTTTGGATCCATCATGTTGTATTTCTCAATTCGAGTTTCAAAACTTGAACATTTTCTCAAAAACTTGGGTCCAAACCCATTTTTTGAAGAAATTTTCCCAAAATAGCCTTGAAAACCTTCTTTTATAAATATTTCTCAAAAATACAAAAAAAAATTAGTTTAAATCTTTGTTTTTCCATAAATTCTAGGATTTCGTTCCAAAATATCAAAAAAAATGTAGAAAATGAAGAAAACAACAAAAAAATAAAAATATAGAAAAGAAACAAAAATCGAATTTTGAAAAAAACTCTTTTTGAAAACGATCTTTTGACTAAAACCACTCTTTTGCAAAAACTTTTGAAAAGACCACCGTTTTGAAAACTTTGTCACAGGGAACCGCCTTTTGGTAAAAGCCCTTTTAACGTTTTTTTTTTTAGGGTTCGGAGACCCTCTTTTTCGCTGGCTCCCTCTCGCTCCCTTTTGCAAAATCGCCATCTCTAGAACCTTCTCCCTCTCTCGTTCGAACTCCCCCATGTCCTTTCCTCAACCCTTCATCCCTAACGACCACCCCCCATCCGTGGCTTCCCCTCTCGCTCGCTCGATCCACCATTGGATCGACATCCCCCTTCGCCTTAACCGTGGATCCACAACGGTATCCCCCTCTTCCAGATCTTTCCTTCATTAGCTATATAAACAACTGCAAGGGACGAAAGGAGGAAAAAAGAGAAAAAAAGGAAAGGGAGGAAGAAGAAAGAAAAAGAAGGAAGAAAACCAACGCATACCCTTCGTCTTCTGATATTGGCATCTCCTCCTCCTCTCCTAATCTGAGTTTGGCCACTCCAACTGAAGGGGATCGGTTAAAGTGAAGAGACGGTAAGCCCCCCCCCCCTTGTGAACACCCCAAATTTTCCAAAACTCCAAAAAATCCCTTTTTGCCCTTGAACCCATCTTCTAAGTAATCGGGTCAATTTTTAAAACAAAAATTCCATTCATTCCTCGGATCCGTTAGGAATCGAACTCAAAGTCTTATCTCTGATCCAATTTTGATTCGAATCAGATCCAAAACCCGTATCCTGAAGGAAATTTCCCAAATCGAACCCGAACTCTCAGAAAACCCTCCTTTTGAAAATATTTCTCAAAAAATTACAAGAAAAAAAATAGTTTTAAAAACCTTTGTTCTTCTAGTTCTGAAATTTCTATGTCAAAAATATAAGAATATCGAAGGCCTTTTAAAGCACCTTTTTGAAAAAAATCGGGTTCATATGAAAATCTTTTCTCTAAGGGGTCTCAATTTGGAAATTGCATGATATTAAAAGGGGCCCATTGAAAATCTTTCTTTAGGGTTTCTCTTTGAGAAACCCTCGGAAAGAGGGGGGATGGGCGGCGTCCCTTTCTCTTTTTTTCCCTCTCGGAAGCTCTCTCACCCTCTCCATCGCCGCCTATCTCCAACAAACCCACCAAAACCCTCCTCCTCCGCTCATCTCCAACCGACCACCCTCCCGAACTTTCTCCTTCTCCTCTTTAAAGAGAGCCCGCAAGAAGCCCCACGGCTTCATCCAGCTTCTACCTCTCCATGTGCTTCTTCTCCTTCGATCATCTCTCCTGACCCCCGCATATTCCCTTCTTCAGCCTCTATCCATCCGTTATCACCCAACCATAGCACCCTTCTCTCTTTTTCCTCTTTCTTCTTCCCCTTTCCTCTTCTTCTCCTCCTTATTTGCCCTTTTTCCTCCTCCCCTTTTGGTTGATTGAGGAAGCTTCACCATAAGAGCCAAAGCCCCTCTCCTACCTCGATCAGCCATCTGAATCTCTACAGCTACAGGGAGCTCAACCAGAGAGAGCAAAGGAGAACTCCCCCTTTCTTCTACGTAGCCACAGGTGAGTAGCTACCCTTCTTTCTCTTTCAAATTTTCTTATAATTTCTTTCATTTTCTTTTCGTTTGGTCCCCATTAAGGCACTATGGATAACGTTGAGTTGCCTGTGCAACATCAAATACACCTGTGCAAAAATAAGAGGGAGTATACCAAATCCGACATTCTATTTTGTTTTGTAATTCATTTTGTTCTTATTCTATTCATGCTATCAGATTTAGTAAGGTTATATAGTTCTCTTTGAATCTCAATCTGATTTTCCTAGGTTTTTAGTCCCTGTTTGCGTTATAATCCTTAGATCATAATGTTTTCTCTTTGTTTTTCCTACAAACTCATTTCGATTTTTCTCAGTTTAGATGAGTTTAAGTAGGCGTTATGTTGTCTAGATGTGATCCTCCCTCGTGGTTTGTCATTAGCCCCTCATACATACCATACGCACTCTGCATAATAGAATTCTGTATCGTAATGGCATCTCCCTCTCTGCAATGACCCAAAATCCTCCTCTAAATCCATGGCTCGATTGAATCAAATCGTCTATACATGGAGCCAAAAGGCCGATCGGCCGTGAGTGGGTAGCAGAGATCAATATATATATTTTCACCAGCATGTGTTTATTTGCTCAATACCCATATGGTGTCACTAATTGCCTAGCACCTTCTGTTATACCTCCTCAACGCACCCTCTGTAAACTCGATTTGCACACAGCAAATCAAGTTTGCAGACAGGTAATATCAAAGGAATACTCGTGTTCTGACATTTCTCTTCATATTCTGGTTTATTTGATTTCATTTTGTTTTGGGAAATCGATTTCCTGTTTTATTTTTTTTATTTTTCTATTTTGCCGTTGCACTTGGATTTTGCTAACATTATAATTCCCCTTGAATTTTCATCATATCACGTGATGCACTGAATGAAGGGCCTCTCTACAAGATAAACTTTTCAGCACGCCTCTCTGTTGTCTTCATTGAGGATGATATTTATTCCACAGAATTTTTTTCTGACCTTATTGGCTTCCCTGCCATTTTTAGATTTTTTTTAGCAGGAAGAACAGGATTGAAGCGTTGTTCGCAGCAGCCTGGGCATCACCAGCTCCTTCATCTCACAATACACATCCTCGTGCATTGACCACCTGTGAGTTTTCCTTTTAACTACCTCTCTTAATTCACCACCCCTTTATCCATTTTTATGATTGAGAAATTTACTGCAAATGACATTCTCTGTATTGTTTTCTTACATATGTCCATTTTCTTAGTTATGCTCCTTTCATATTTCAAGTATATCTTGTTCCAGGTCACCCATCATGCCATCATTTAACATTAGTCGTCAGTTGCTTCCTCACACAAAATTCTGCACCCTTGCCATTCACCTACTTGTGGCAACACACCACATTCATCACTGTTCAGTATGCCTCCATTGTTGAACATTCACGCTGCTATCTAAGGCATTTGCTAACTGAATACTTTCCAATTTTGTATATTAGCAATATATTTGAATTTGCTAGCCATTGAATATTTTCCCATCTGTAGGTTAGCAATGCATTTACATTTACTAATTGTTAAATCTCTCTAATTTGTGTGTTAGCGAAGCATTTGCTTTTGCTAGTCACTGAGTATTTTCCAGTTTGGGTATTAGCAATACCTTTTGCTAACCACTGTGCATTTCATGTTTTGCATATTAATAATATACAGCCACTGTCGTACATTCACCACATCTTATGTACAACTACAACCCACTATTTCATCATCACATTATATCTTCAGTATGTCCAACATCTCACAACACATCTATGCCTATAGATGCACCTTTCTGCTAACACTTCCACCTCCATCCAATGCACTGAATTCATTTTGGTGCTCACTATCTCACCCTTCCTTTCGCACTTGCTGCGACTCTTGTATGCTCACAGCAGTGCCAAGCACTGTTGTGATTGCCTATACTCCTTTATCATCCAACACTTGTATGTTTTTTTACGAAACCCCTCCTACCGCTACTACCTCCTGCATACCTATGTTCAGTCACCACCTGTACTAATGCCACATCCCAACATCCATTATCAATGATCATCCATCACCTTCATTGCCATTTATAAACCTCACAAATTCCCATTGTCGCTAATCCCCAGTTCCACTAGCCTTCTGTTCATGCAAATCTCTAATCCAACCTCCCTTCTATCTGTATATGGTCATCATTTTATTATAGTCTCACCAGTCCCATTTATCACTTATTGTCCACCTTACATACCTCATTTGTTATTTTCTTCCATCTGTGCACCTTTCACTGCTACAATTCATATGCGGTATTCCACACACCACTGCAATTCTCTCTATCGCCTATACACCAGTCCCATCATTTCCACTCAAGATTTTCTTTAACATAGGTCCCTTACACTTCTTACCCAGTTTCCTTATCTCATCTGTCATACCTATTAGTATAAACATCCCCTGTAACACTTGCTGTATTTTTTGTAAACATGTTACCAGTTTCTTTTTCTTTTTTTACCCACAGTTGCGCCCCCATTTCACTAAGGCATCGAGCCTGTGTGTCATCCTATATCAATCCTCTCTTACCACTTCACAGTGTTAGACCACTACCTTTTCACTTTCATCACCTAAACACTACCATCCACTTCCTATAACCTACCTCCATCCATGTTCCATTACCCAGCCCATTCACTTACAGCAGTGTTTAAACACTGCTGTAATATCTATGCACTTACAGCAGTGATCACTGCTGTAAACCCTCACTCAATCACAGCAATGCCTAGCATTGCTGTGATGTTCCATCCACTTACAGTCGCGCTCGCAGCAGTGCTTAACACTATTGTATATTTACAGCAGTGTCAAGCATTGTTGTAGTTTCTCGTATATCCCGCAGCATTAATGTCATCATTCTCCATCGTTGCAAACATTTAGAGTCATATCAAATCTTGTCTCAGTCATGCCAATGAGCCCACCAGTTACCCATTTACAACAGTCCCACTTCACCAAAATCACCACACCTATACACCTCTTCACTGATTCACATATTGATATGACCCAACATCAGCTGGATTTCAATGGCGTCAGCATACCTTTTTATAACCCCACCTTACCTCACAACATTTTCCATCTTCACTTTGCTGCTCATAGGCATAATCCATTTCCTATTACAAGTTATCTACAGCAGTTGTTTGCTGCAAACTTGTTTCCCCTGCACTTCCTCTACCACTCATCAACCTAGCAGCTGTTATACATCACCTGTGTTACAGCAAAACTCCATGTTTTCTGTCTCAACCTATGTTCAAAATTCTATCCACTCAAATATACCATGGCTGCTATCATATCCCCATACACTCAGCCATTTGTTATACAATAGTACTTCCTTCCTACATATATTTCTAGGCTCACATATTACCACCTGTATTAGTATCACCTCTGTCATGTACATGATATGTACCTATGTATATATGTATATATGTATATATATAGATATACACACATATACATATGTATATATATATATATATATATATATATATATTGGTGTGCATATATATATGTATGTAAGCATACATTATCCCTCATCTTACATTCTAAATCATGGACATTATGGCATATGAATATCCCACCACCTGCATCTCTGAAATCCATGTGATATATGCCATTTCTCCTCCATTTTTTTTATATATATACTAACCAAATATTTTGAAGGGTATATGTGGAAAATATCATTACTTGGAGTTGTAAACTCAATTTTACATGTTGTAATAAGTTAGGATTGAATGACAATTTACATTTTCAGCTTTAGATAAAATGAATGAGCATTATAAACATCATGAATTGCTTGTTTTCATACATTTTTTTTTTACCTTTATTTCTCAAAATCTCACAATGGTGAAACACGAATGGCACGTGCACCGTTCCATAAGAGGTAATTAATCCTAAGTTGATGATTTACATCAATGGCCATAGTCAGAATGTGAACAAAACTTAGGATTTTCATCTTTTATGGAATAACACTGGATCCACACTGGATCCTTTTTTTCAAAAATCATCATATATTTCCTTCTTTTATTAGAGTTTAACTTAAAATTGGCTCAAAATATATACCAATGGCCATAGTCAGGATATATTGAGAGTTAATTTCATTTTAAACTCTATAAAAACACAAAAATATGTTTTATTCTTCACCTGAATTTAAATATAGATCATTATATAATACATTCAATGACCATAGTCAAGGATGTATTATATTTTCAATCTTATTTTAATTCATTTGAAGAATGAAATATGATTTTCAAAATCCAATTTCAAAGTTATTTAAATTCATTCATCATTTAAGATAGAACAACATCATATTTTCAAAATTCTTTTCCAAAATCCAAGTGATGTCAACATCTTCTTCAATCAAATCTTCAATTCTTGTAAAAATCCAATTCATCTTTTCATTTTCAATTCTATTTCATCTTCATTCTCAAAGTTCAATTTAACTTTGAGATTTCAAATTCATTTTATATTCAAAAACTCCAATTCAAATCAGATTTCAAAGATCAAATTGATTTTGAAATTCCAAATTCATTTTTTTTCAATTCAAATCAGATTTCAAAGCTCAATTTAACTTTGAAATTCTTGCTTCATTTTCTAAATTCCAAATTCAAGCTCCAAATTCAGATCCATTCCATTCTAGGATCCAGAATGCAATTCTACTTTAGATCTCAGGCTTCAGATCCAATTCCATGTTAGGATCCAGAATCTATTTCCACTTTTGGATCTCAGGCTTCGGATCCAAAATCCATCTTAAGGTCCAGAATACAACTTTACCTTTGGATCTTAGACTTCAGATCCAAAATCCATCTTAGGGTCTAGAGTCCAACTCTACATTGGATCTTATACTCTAGATCCAAATTCCATGTTAGGATCCAGAATCTACTTCCACTTTTGGATCTCAGGCTTCGGATCCAAAATCCATCTTAAGGTCCAGAATACAACTGTATCTTTGGATCTCAAACTTCAGATCCAAAATCCATCTTAGGGTCTAGAGTCCAACTCTACATTGGATCTTAGACTCCAGATCCAAATTCCATGTTAGGATCCAGAATCTATTTCCACTTTTGGATCTCAGACTTCAGATCCAAAATCCATTTTAGGATCCAGAACCCAATTTTACATCGGATCTCAGATTTCAGATCTTAAATCCATTTTAAGATTCAATTCCATTCCCAAATCTAGATTTCAAATCCAATTCCATCTACAGATCACATCTGAATTTCTTAAATTCATCTCTATTTTTTAATACCATTTGGATTTCTCAGATCCATTCTAAATTTCAAATTTCAAAATCTAAATTCAATTCCATCTCAAGTATTTGTTTCCTTTCCTAATTTCAAGTTCAAATTCAAAGTCCATTTCTGACTTTGAAACTTCATTTCCTTTCATTTCAAAGCTTCAAATCATTCTTTCTCAAAATCAAGATTTATTCTTCCAAAAACTCTGATTTACTTCAAAGACTTAGAACTTCTCTGGTCTATCTCAAGTTCTAAATTAGATTCAATCGTTTCTTCACCCCATTATCAAGTTCATCTCAGAATACTTGGAAATCTTAAAAACATGTTTTCAAAAGAGCATACATCTTTGCATTGTACAAAGCATGATTCTTTGTGCATTTTAGACTTAGGATAAATTCTTAGATAATATTTAGGCAAAGCAAAAGGCACAAATTCGATCCTTGGTTCGATTACCCCTGGTAAAGGCGCCAGGAATGATCGAACCTCGTACCGACGAGCGAATCCCGTCTCTCCAATTTTCCCGCAAATATTTCAAAATGGAGGCGAGTTATTTTCTCAAATATTTTCAAATTAAGGTCAAGTGAGACCCCGCAAAATAGTTCTTCTTTTCTTTTCTTTTCTCTTCTATTTTCTTTTCTCTCTTTTATTTTTCTCCCTTCAAAAAGGAGGAAAATAGAGATTAGAAAAGGAAAAGAGAAGGAAGAGAGAGAAAGATACAAGAGGAAAATTTTTGCGATGATCACACCCCCCCCCTTTTTCTTTCTCTCTGCTATTTTCGGTTGTCTTGATTCCTCTTGCTTATCGCCCCATGAAAGCACCCTCATGGCACTGAGTCGCTTATAGCAACTTTAGTCCACCCCTGTGCGAAATCAACGGAATATCCCTATTCCGACAATTTTTTTTCTTCCTTTTCTCTTTGTAATTTACGTTTTAAATTTCTTTTGGTTCCCTTCTATTCCTGATATTTTCTTTTTTTTTGTAGCATGTCTAAGATCATCTTCAACGTTATCACTTTCTATATATGTATATGTTTATTGCTGCATTCCACGCATTTTTTTTTTGGTTCATTGATTTAGTCTTTCCCTTAATCTTCCCTATTGTCATCTAGTTGTTTGATTTAACCTTCTGTCTCGGATTTCACGATGAAGTCTTAACTCTCATTGATTTCACTGTAAAACCCTGAGTCGTATTCACTATGGAAATGCATCATCCCTTCGTTTCTGTCAACTCGTCTTATCAGCCAATTTTATTTTATTTGCTGCGTTTCTCTCATTTCACCATATTACTTCAATTTTCCTTTTATCTCTCTGTTTGATTTATGTTATATCACATGAGTGTATTGTATTGCCTTTTTATTCTCTGTTGCAACTTTAGCATCATTACCTTACCATATCTCATTCGATATCCTCTGCATTATTACAATGTAGTTTGATTCTCATGATCAATCATAGAGAAGTATTTGGGTAAAATAGCAATTCATTATCTATCCGTTACCTGCATCTCAGTCCATTTTTTTTTTGTGAAATCAAGCCAATCGAGGGCTATGTGAAAACAAATGATAAATCTGCTGAATTCAAAGCCCTGTATCTGCTATTTCCAAGGCTAATAGAGAGCAATGTCGTGTGATTTCTGATCAAAGCATCCTTATTACCATTCTAAAATTCCTTGAGACTTTGGTTGTCTCATTATCACCTGGAATCACAAGATATCATCATCACCCAGGAGCATTTGTATGCTTCACAGATTCAATAGGTTATCGTTTCCTAATATTCTAGTATTTTTTCCTTTCTACTTACCTGTAGGTCTACTGCATCATTTTTTTTTTATTCTGCTAACCCTCGGACATTACTGGCAGCGTTGGTTACATTCAACATCATTGCATCCCCTAAATCTTCTCCTAAAGATACGTTAGTCTCATTTTTCTGAAATGATGTGTGTTCAGTTTTGTTTTCGGATGTATCAATTCATGTGTATATAGCAGGTGTTAGATCAACGGTGTCCATTAGTATGGCAAATATCATATGGTCATTTCATAATATCACGTTTGCACATTCCATCAAACCTATTCCCTGTTACAAATGTGTCATCTGCGTATACTTCCTTGATATATATCTTACATTGCACTATGTTTACCCATTAAACCCATCTTCATTGTGCATCCATCCACTATTTGCCCACCATCTTTTCGACATTTGCATATAGTCTCTGTGTACTCGCATTTTCAGCAAAGACTGTACACTATCACATGTATCATATGCATATTACATAGTGTTGCTTATCATTTATATGTCACTTATGATGTTCACTAAACTTATTCACTTGTTTATTCTGTTGACTATCTGATTCACGTTTTATTATTTTGTTGTAGCTTACTTTGTATGTCATGCTTATTTTACCTGTTTTGCTGTATACCATCGATTCATAAGGCCATTAAGGGACAATGTCGTTTGGAAATTGCCTCTATTACCCGAGTCCTTTTACAAACCTTTCAGTGGATATTGGCAACAGTCATTGCTGAAGACTGTGCTTTGGGGTGACCCTATGAAATCAAAAGAGACGCAACTTTCGTGAACATCCTGCCGTCAAGGAAAGATTCAGTAATACCTCGATGCAGAAGTTTTTTTTTTTATTATCACATGTGAAACCTGGAATTCGGATATCCTGACTTCTAGCAAGTTCGATGTACCCCGTGGAGTTTAGTTTGCCTTAATTTTGCAGTCCCGGGACGACCACCTCAATGATCTGTGGCAGCAGCCGATCTATAATCGATAATTGATGGTCGCATGTTCCAATCCAGAACTGATACGTCTTCGATTTTTTTTTACAGGGATAATCGCACTGTCATACTCGACGTCCTCTTATCTATAGGCTGCCCAGCCGTTGGGTGAGTTTTGATCATCCGCATCATCACCTTCTAGTAAGTGGCCACTGTCTGGAATCCCAGTTAGCAGTATATTGATTTAAGCATTATTTATTGAGATTAAAAGTAAGTCACTGAGCTCTAGACTAATCAGAGTGCGATCTGCTGAAACTTGATTCTGAATATCATCGGTCTTGCAAAGTAAATGAGCATTAGAGCATCTGGATATAATGTTAAAAGCATCCGAATGTTGCTCGGATATCAGTGGATCACCTTCATCTTTGACAACTATTTTTTTTTTTTTTACTGATAGTTGCATTATCAGGTTAGTTCAATGCTTAATCTTTGAATGATAGGCTGCTGAGTATGGATCAGACACTACTCTTTAAATTCCCCAAATAATTGGGGTCGCCAGACTGGTTAGATACTAGATAACAAACTTTGCTCGTCTATGATGGTCGATGAGTTAATATGTCAACAGTGAACCTGAGTTACAGAATATGTTAACGATGGGGCACCAGTACTGACTAAGTAGTCTCTGTCTAATAATCATGTTGAGTAGGTGTTAAATCTAACCTTAACAAGTGTCAATCTTTACTAACAATCTATATTAGCATGTTATCAATCTTCGATAGCCTGATGTGTTGGAAATGAAGATCATGAACATTGGCATAGGTGAATAGTGAGCAAGTGGAATATTAGAGGTGCGTCAAGTAAGATTATCATAAGTTGGGTGGGCTAAATTAGTGAACATTTGCTTTTTGGTCTGTTTTTCTTGTTTGTTATGGTCCGAATCAATGAACCACCAATCCAATAAAGTGAATCCCACCAATCGGTCTACTGTACCCTGCTGGTCTGTTGATGTTGGGGACCTAATGTAGTGTCAATCCCCTTTGTTTCGACCGGTAATCCGGTTCATTTGTAAATTTTGCCACAAAACCCCCAAAGTAGCTAAACACTATCATTCTTTCAAAATACAAGTTCAGAGTTTATTAATGAAAGTGTTACCCAAGTGTCAAACAGTATCATTCTGAAAATGATCTCCATTTATAAATTGTAGATAGTTATACATGTATTATAATATTGATTTCTTGTCTAAAGTTTAAGATAATTCACATACATCTCCAATATGCATTCCCATATATGCTCCCTCCTTAAACATAAGGCATTGAACTAGAATAGGATATCTATATAAGCATTTCGTCATTCATGATACCTTCTCCATATTCTTGTACTAAATGCATGTTTTGCAGGAAATACATGAAAATGCCATCTTTCTTCTTGGATTCAAATTTCAATTTTCATTCAATGATGTAATAGTTAGATATCAATGAAGAATTTACATTTCCAGTTTTAGATAGAATGAATGAGCATTATAAATGTCATGAATTATTTATTCGCATGTTTTCTCGTTTATTTGCAATCTCACAATGGTGAAACATGAATGGCACGTACACCATTTTATAAGAGGTAATTAATCCTAAGTTGATGATTTACATCAATGGCCATAGTCAGGATGTAAACAAAACTTAGTATTTTTATCTTTTATAAAATAACACTGGATTCTTTTCAAAATTCATCATATTTTCCTTAAATATTTTTATCTTTTATCAGAATTGAATTTAAAATTAATTCAATGTATATACCAATGGCCATAGTCAGGGTATATTGAGAGTTAATTTCATTTTAAATTCTATAAAAGCACCAAAAATGTATTTTATTCTTGTTTTGAATTTAAATATAGATTATTATATAATACATTCAATGACCATAGTCAGGGATATATTATATCTTCAATCTTGTTTTAATTCATTTAAAGAATGGAATAGCTTTTCAAAATCCAATTTCAAGATTTCTTAAATTCATTCATCATTTAAGATAGAGCAGCTTCATATTTTCAAAATTCTTTTCCAAAATCCAAGTGACCTCAAATATCTCTCTTCAATCTCTATTTTAATTCATTCTTCTATCTTATTTCAAAGATTTAAAATTTCAAATTCAAAGTCCAATTTGACTTTGAAATTTCAAAATTCAGGTTTTATTTTCAAAATTTCATTTCCAAATTCAAGTCCAATTTCAAAGTTCAATTTAAACTTTGAGATTTCTGATCCATCTTCTGATTCAAAATTCGAATTTGAAGTCCAATTTGACTTTGAAATTCATTTGTATATTTGTGATCATCGCAAAAATTTTCCTCTCTTGTGATTTCTCTCTCTTCGTTCTCCTTTTCCTTTCCAGCCTCTATTTCCTCCTTTTTAAAGGGAGAAAAAAAAAGATGAAAAAGAATAGAGAAGAGAAAAGAAAAGAAGAGAGAAGATGAACTCTTTCGCGGGGTCTCACTTGACCTTGATTTAAAAATATTTAGAAAATTACTTGCCTCCGTTTTGAAATATATTGCGAGAAAAATGGAGAGATGGGATTCGCTCGTCGGTACGAGGTTTGAATGTTCCTGGCGCCTTTACCGGGGGTAATCGAACCAAGGATCGAATTTATGCCTTTTGCTTTGCCTAAATATTATTTAAGAATTTATTCCAAGTCTAAGAGCACAAAGAATCATGCTTGTGCAATGCAAGGATGTATGCTCTCTTTTGAAAAAGGTTTTGAAAAATTCCAAGTATTCTGAGATGACCTTGATAATGGAGTGAAGAAATGATTGGATTTAACTTAGAACTTGAGATAGATCAGAGAAGTTCTAAGTCTTTTGAAATAATCAGAGTTGGGAGAATAAATCTTTGAATTTTAGAAAGAATGATTTGAAGCTAAAATGAAAGGAAATGGAGTTTCAAAGTTAGAAATGGACTTTGAAAAACTTGGATTTAGGAAAGGAAATGAATATTTGAAATGGAATTTGAATTTCAATTTTGAAATCAGAATGGAGTTTAGAAATCCAAAAAATAGAAATGAATTTGGGAAGTTCAGATGAGGTCTGAAGATGGAATTAGATTTGAAATCCAAACTTGGGAATGGTATTGGATTCTAGATCTTAAAATGGAATTGGATCTGAAGTCTAAGATCCAAAGTAGAATTGAATTCTGGATTCTAAAATGGATTTGGATCTGAAGTCTGAGATCCAACATAGAGTTGGACTCTGGACCTTAAGATGGATTGTTGGATCTGAAGTCTGAGATCCAAAGTAAAAATGGTATTGGATCGGAAGTCTAAGATCCAAAGTAGAGTTGGACTCTGGATCCTAAGATGGATTTTGGAGCTGAAGTCTAAGATCCAAAGTAGAATTGGGTTCTGGATCCTAAAGTGGAATTGGATCTAAAGTCTAAGATCCAAAGGTAGATTTGTATTTAGAAAACTGGATCCAAGTTGATCTAATTTTGGATTTGGGTTTTGAAAGTCCAAACAGGACTTTTGACTATGGACCCAGATTTGAATTTAAAGTTTTTGAGATTTAGAATCAATCTCAAAATTTGAAGATGAGACTTTGAATCAGAGGATGAATCAGAGGTTTTAAAGTTACATTGAATTTTGAAAATGTGATTTTAAGATATTTAATTGAATTTGAATCTTGACAATGAATTTGGAATTTGTTTTGAATTTTGGATATACAAATGAATTTCAAAGTAATTGGACTTTGAATTTAAAGTTTTGAATTGGGAATCAGAAGATGAAACAGAAATTTCAAAGTTAAATTGAACTTTGAAATTTGGTTTGAGTTTAGAATTTGAATTTTGGATATACAAATGAATTTCAAAGTCAAATTGGACTTTGAATTTAGAATCTGAAGATGATATTTGAATTTACAAGAGTTGAGAAGTGAAGAATATATCCGAAGGAAATCACTTGGAAAAAAAGAATTTTGAAAATATGATATTGTTCTATCCTAAATGATGAATGAATTTAAAGAACCTTGAAATTGGCTTTGAAAATCATACTTCATTCTTTAAATGAATTAAAACAAGATTGAAGATATAATACATCCCTGACTATGGTCATTGAATGTATTATATAACAATCTATATTTAAATTCAAAGACAAGAATAAAATGCATTTGGTGCTTTTATAGAATTTAAAATGAAATTAACTCTCAGTATACCCTGACTATGGCCATTGGTATATATTTTGAGTTAATTTTAAGTTAAATTCTGATAAAAGAAGAAAATATTTAAGGAAAATATGATGAATTTTGAAAACGGATCCAGTGTGGATTCAGTGTTATTTCATAAAAGATAAAAATCCTAAGTTTTGTTTACATCTTAACTATGGCCATTGATGTAAATCATCAACTTAGAATTAATTTACCTCTTGCGAAATGGTGCACGTGCCATTCGTGTTCCCATTTATGAGAATTTAAGAGATAAAGGCAAAAATGCATGAAAACAAGCAATTCATGATATTTACAATGCTCATTCATTCTATTCTAGTACTGAAAATGTAAATTTTTCATTGACATCTAACTATTACAATGTTTGAGTTTAACTTAAGATTACAAGAGTTCTAATTCTAAGCAAAGAAAATAGCAATTCCTATGAGTTTCCTGTAAAAGAAAATGAGTTAGCATGATATGATGGAAATACAAAGCATAGAAAGATCCATAAAATCTGCCTATGCTTGTGCCTATAAGTGACCATACTTATGGTAATCATGTATATATGATTGGAGGAATAAAACATGTGCGAGGTCTAATATATCAGAAAGTGGAGAAATATATTATTGTTATGCACAGACTAATTACCTGGAATTTATTATGAATGAGAAACCATTGGACATGAGGGAAATGTGACTCGACGAACCAAACAAATGCTTATGATAGCAGATATGTTAGGAGAAAATGATGAAGTGAACACACTGTTAAAAGCATGTCACTATCCAGGTGATATTGAACCAAATCACCACTTACTAGACATCGGCTAACCACAAACGCATATAGAGAGTAGAATATAACATGATGATGAAAAGCAAATGATTGAGAGTTAAAATGACTTAAAAGGTGTATGGGTGTTGTACAAAGAAATGTTTAAATGCGCAAATAGTGGAAATGAGAGAATTTGTGGGAGATACATAATGGGAGATGGGAGAACCATGACAGTGTGTGGACACTGCTATAGTTATATAAACAGTCACAGTAGTGCCTAGCACTGTTGTAAATAGACCAAAGATTTACAGCAGTGCCAGGCACTGCTGTAAATATGCAAAGACTTACAGCAGTGCCAGGCACTACTGTATATATGCAAATGACTTACAGCAGTGCCAGACACTACTGTAAATAAAAAAAAGGGCTTACAGCAATGCCAGGCACTGATGTAAATAGGAAAAGAAAAAGGGGCTGGGAGGTAGGTGCTGCTGAAAGGTAACTCTGTAGTTGTGGGACATCATTGATTGGTGAAAGTATTGAGCCCTGAACACTCAGTGATTCAGGGTCAATTCAGTTCCTGTCTTGAACCTACATACACTTAACTGTATATACACAGGAAGGTAGTTGCATCAGCCTATAATGAGATCAAAATATATACTAAGATAAATATGAAAACGAACATCACAAAGAAACCAGACAACTGATTTTCTGAGAAGGGTCGACAGAGAGGGCTAATGCTTGATCCACATTGAGATGGATAGAGCCCATGGCAACAACACAGACCTAACTAGAGTGTGGGGTTAATAGTGCAGTGATGGAGGTAACAGGTGAATGGGAAATGCTGCAATGTGACTAGTAGACAAAAAAAAATGTGTGTTGTGTTGTGATACACATAGTAAGACGTTTGTGAAAATAGTGAGTAGTGAAGCTAACAGGTGGCTGGAAGTGTACAAGGGATACATTAGTGATGAACGTATATAAGCAACTAGAAATAAACAGAGATTGTTCCTCACACGCGGTACCAGCAATATCCCTTTCATGATTTCTCAGGGTTATGAACATAATTCCTAATGGATCCTCTTGAATACACTTATCATCATTCAAGATAAACATACACTTATGCTAGGTTAAAAGATTATTAACTGACCTGAATAAAGGTAGTGGCTGAACCGACAGATCTTCCCAAGCTTGGAGAGAGGGTCCAATGGTCAAACTGTCGCAATGCTTAATACCAGTGATAGTTGGCAGTGGTTATGGAGCCTATCTTTCGGGAGGGTGGACACACACCAAGCTCTGAAAGGTTGCTGGAGGTCAGTTCATCGATCCAGATGACAAAATATAAAAATGCTCATCAATTGCGGAGACGGGTGACAACATTTAGTGATCTCAGGTAATTCAGATGGTCCACACAACAAGAAATCAAACCATTCAGCCATTTGCTTGTGGGATTCTTAACCAACAGTATTTACCAGCTGACGTTTGTAGCAAAGGTTCAATGTATCAGACAACTATATATATCGACCTCAGTAATCTAGGTTAACCTTGCAAATAAACTCAATTAAACTCATCCGGGTTCAGTTAAAAGCTTGTGGTTATTGGGGCCAAGAGTCGGCAGACAGTTGAACAATATTGAGATGGTCATTGATCTTCACAACACTGATCCTTAATAATCTAGTGAGGATCATCAAGGAATACATTCTGATAGAGGAGCAGGATACAGTGAAATGGAATTATTAAGTAATCAAACCAAGAGAATTCAGGTTATTTTGAAAACCGAATGTGGCAAAAATTTGCACTTACTTGTAAAGAAAAAGGGAAAACTTACCAGAAATTGGGTAGTCGATTCAGGCCTTCATATACCTATTTGATTGAAATCGGCTAATCCACACCTGAGCTTATTCAGCCAATGTCCAGGTACCACTTTCATTGCCAACAATCATGTGATTGTCTCAGAGTTTCAAACGAATACACATGGAATCCTGATGATCAATCACTACTCACACAGACCCAGCTTCAAGCCTTAAACTGGAATTCAGACAATCCAATACTGGAATTCTGATGACTGGTGATCACATGATCCTTCACCGGGGATCAAGATCAAGTGGGAAGAA
The DNA here is from genome assembly GCF_984573655.1 of Nuphar pumila. Classification (NCBI taxonomy): domain Eukaryota; kingdom Viridiplantae; phylum Streptophyta; class Magnoliopsida; order Nymphaeales; family Nymphaeaceae; genus Nuphar; species Nuphar pumila. Next base: position 19,584,815 of record NC_143257.1, on the reverse strand, counting down.
AGGAACATTTCCCTTGTAGGATATCAACTTAAAGGCTGATTAAACAATGACCCTCTTGACTTCAGGAACTCACTCAGACAACCGTCAAATGATAGCTTACCCGTGGCTGGGAATCAATATATCTCAAACAGCTAAAACAAAAACTAACATAAAAAAAAAGGAATTATGGCCAAACTTTGGGACGGATAAGAGAAAAACACCATGGCGGAACAGAACAACAAAAGAAGTGAAAAGAAAACACTCATAGAAAATCTACTGTAAAATAAATCTTCACACACGAGTCAATAAATTGAATCCGCGAGGAAGGGTAGGTATAGGATGCCAATGTGCAATAGTTTCTTTGTTTGAACCGGATCCATCCCCTTTGCAGGACACCGGATTGCTACAAAGGTAACAGACTCGTCTTTGAATGTTCTAATCAACAACGGAGCAAAGGGCTAGGGGATTGTGTTTATACCAACCTGACCAGTACATGGTGAACCACCAAAGGGATCAAATCAATCCTGAGAATTCCTTGCAATGAACAATCAGGTTTAAGGAAAGCAACTGACGTGCAAGGAAACGACCACACAGTTGAAACGAGCATCCAGCAGATAAATAACATCAGGAGATGAACTAACGAGGATACAAAGATGTTAATACCGATTGATCATATCCAATGTGGTATATGAAATAAAACAGAGAATCAAGCGTGGATTGACAGTCAAAACAAACATACACATAGGAAATCATATATGATAAAACATAAGAATGAAACGGAAGATCAAGTATAAGGAGATATTCAAACAAAGAAAAAAAATGTGAGAACTGAAAAGATTCAGAAATAATTTAGAAAAAGAGAAGAAGAAAAGAATGTTGGAACTGGGGTGTTCCATTTGCTATTGCACAGAAATGGATCGAGATTGCACAAGCAACTCGATACCACCGATGGTGCGTCCAAGGAAAGAAAGAAAAGAAAAAGAAAAGAAAAAAAACAGGAAAGGGAAAGATAAAAAAAAAAATGATGAAGGAAAGGAAAGAAAAGAAAAGAAAAGAAAAACAGAAAGATAAAAGAAGTAGAGGTGAAAGGTTTCTTACCAGGTTCTTGCAGGGATGCTGAAGGAGGAAGGAGGTTGACGATCGATGGAGGTTTGTTGGGCAGCGACCAATGGACGCCTGGGTTCGATGAGGGATAGTCGATTGAGAGAGGCGTAGGTGACATATGAACCACTGATCTCCCTCTTTTTCCCTCTTGCATCCCCTTTATAGAGAAGCGGGATTTTTCTATCTGCGATGCCGTTGGCGATGGAAGGCTAAGGATCGAGGGTCAATGATGGCCATGGTTGATCGAAAGGTGGTGGTTGCTCGATAATGGAAGAAGAAGAGGATCGGAGGACGGTGGAGAGGAGGTCGCACATGGGGAGAAGATGGTTCTTGAAGAGGAAGAGAAGGGGAGAAGTTGGTGATCGAGGGTTGAGACAAAGTGGGGGATTTCGATGATGAAGGGTTGAGACAAAGCAGGTGGATCTTGAAGAGGCTTCCATAAGGTCGAGATGCAAGAGAAGGAGAGGGAGAAGGCCATAGAGCCGAGAGTATGCGAGAGAGAGTGGAGAGAGAATCCGAGAAAACCCTAACTTGGTTGTAAAAAAAAAGAAGAAGAAATTTCCAAAAAAAGTCTTTTAAAACAAAATTTTCTCAAAACGGGTCTTTAAAGCCGTTTTTTTGTAATTTTCTTCATTATTCTGATTTTTTCATTCTTTTCTCGGTAATTCCTGCTTTTTTTTATTATTATTATTTTTTAAATAAAATTCTAAAATCTAAGCAGTGTGAGAGAAAAAAACTATTTTTTGTATTTTTGGGAAAATATTTACAAAAAGAGGGGTTTTCTAAAAAATTGGGTTTGATTTCTTTAGAAAATGGGTTTGGACCCAGGTTTTAAGAAAATAATCGAGTTTTAAACCTTGAATCAAGGAATATAATACGATGGATCCAAACAGATACTGAATGAACTTGTCTGAGCTTTTCAAAAGTTATTTTGGTAATTTTGACGATTTTGTTTAAAAATTGGATGACGAAGCTCAAATTTTGGATTCTGATATTGGATCCGGATCCGAAATTGAGTCAGATATATAAAATGAATTTAATTTCAGTAAAATTTGAGAAATAAAATGGAATTTAGATTTAAAACTGACTCAATTACTCAGAAAATGGGGTCAGGGGCAAAAAAGAAAATATTTACAATATTTTGAAAAATTTGAGGTGTTCACAGATGCCCCTCTTTGCTACTAAGCCGGTTGAAAGCCGAGCTTAGTGGCAAAGAAACACTCCAAATTTTGAAAAATGTCCCAGTCAGCAGATCTGAGCTGGGTGTGGAAGGATTATTTCGAAAAACAGGGCTTTTCAGGCTTAAAACTTTATCCTGAATGGTTCTGGGAGAACGAAATCCTCGACAATGATATGACTGAATGATAGAAATGAGGAAATCGTGATGGGACTTTGGATAAAGATTTCGAAGTGATGAAAGATGAGAATTTAGATCAAGTCTCGTGGGCGAGACAAGAGCAGCCTTTGGAATGACTCAGGTTTAGCCCTTAACCTGGATGGGACGAAGATAGATCAAGATAATCTGAATGGGGAATGGAATATATAAGGACCTCGATGGGACATTTTTGAGAGAAATGCCTCGCGAGATGAAACTCTAGTATGATCCTTTCCTGGGTGGATGTATAGAGCATGGATTCCTTTATGAGGGAACAACCATGATGGGACGGAAGGATTACCTCATCGAAATGAGGTTCAGGTTTAACCCAAACCTGAGAGGAAAGTACCTCATGGAATGAGGTTCAGGTTTAACCCTTATCCTAAAAGGGACAACCATACGGAATCCTCGGATGAAGAAACCATAATGGGACCTTCGGAATTTGGATGAACAAATCCGAATGGGGTTTTGTGAGAAGAGAAAACAAGGGATTCCCTAAAGCTTGAAAAAGGGATGATCTGGGGCGTCTCATTGCTGAGACTAAATCAGTTTTCTAAAAACAGACGACCTCTCGCAGAAGGTTTTGGGTTATACCTCGAGGAACGAGGTAACAGGTTTAATCCTTAGCCTGAATGAATACAAGATCCTCGAAAAGCGGGGAAACTGTGATGGGACAATGAATGCATCGCCAAAGCGAGATTCAGATTTAACCCTTAACCTGAGTGGGGGGAATCACACGAAGTCCTCAATTGAAGAAACTGTGGTGGGACTAGAAAGGATATCTAGTCGAACGGGATTCAAGTTTAACCCTAACCTGAACGAAAGATACCTCGCAGAGCGAGACTCAGGCTTATCCCTTAACCTCAAAGGGCGACCATACAGAATCCTCGGGTGAAGAAACCATGATGGGACCTTCAGAATTTGGACGAACAAATCCAAAAGGGGTTTACGAGAAGAGAAAAATAAGAGATTCCCTAAAGCTTGGAAAGGGGATGATCTTGGGCGCCTCATTGCTGAGACTAAAATCAGCTTTCTAAAAATAGACGACCTCTCGCAGAAGGTTTGGGTGATACCTCGAGGAGCGATGTAACAGGTTTAATCCTTAGCCTGAATGGATACAGAATCCTCGAGGAGCGAGGAAAACTGTGATGGGACCTCTAGACTTGGCACAACAAGTCCAAGAGGGGTTTTGCAAAAGGATGAAAATGGGGGTCCCTAAAGCTTGAAAAGGGGTTGTTCTTGGGCGCCTCATTGCTGAGACTGAAAATAGCTTTTGACAATAACAGACATTTTGCAAAAAGTCCAGGTTTAACCCTTATCCTGAGCGGGAACTGTCTACGGCGCGACAATGGGGGATACAGGGAAGTGTGCAAATCTAAGAACGCTCAGATCAGACAAAAGGAAAGGACTTTTCAGTCCTAAGGAGGGATGACGTCAGGATACGTCAGAACGAACATCAAGTTCATACTTCATTTTGAGATAATGAGAAAGTATTGCCAATAAGATACCAAAAATTGTAGCTGATCTAAAATGATTGAATTTTGCATATATGTGAAAATATCACCTCTTTCTACCTAGAGTATTAGCTTCAATTGGGCTAACTCTGTAGCATTAAGAGTCAAATTCAAACTTTGTTGTTGTTGAGCTTCTTTAAGGAAGGTATCAATTTCCTTGATATGAAAAGAGAGGAAATATTTTTAGCTTCATAAAAGCAATTGAGTGAAAAAAATACTGATAAAAGAATTTCACATAAATAAAGATGATTCCTGACATTTTTGGGCAGTTTGATATCCTGGGCATTTCCCATGATGATCTTTTTGCACTCTTTTGAATCATGGAGCTTTCTTGGGCTTTTTACATCATCCTTCATTTTGGAGATATCCTGACTTTTCTCTCTTTTTTGGGGAAGGGTACGTCACAAACTTCTTCATCTTGGAGATGTTCCGATCCTTTTTTTTTTCAGGAATTAGGCTGAGGATATTGATTCTAAAAGGACTTTAGATGATAGCAGAAATCAAATATCTTTTAGGGTTTGTCAGTAGGTCCATCACACTTGCCTTCATCTCGACGGTGATCCGAACTTTCCCTAGAAGGATCCGTCACAAACTCCGTCATCTTGGAGATGTTTCAAATCTTCTTTGGCCCCGGGGGTCTACTCGCTTAATTTGCCTTCATCTTGATGACAATTGAGAGATCCCTTTTGCGGATATTTGATTGCAGCTTTGAAGGACTGAGGAGATATGGATTAGGTAGGTTCTTTTTTACTGCCTAGGATATTTCTACTGTCTTACCGCAAAAAGAATGATTTTTAAAAATAAACCATAGCTATGATCAATATCAATTCACTCATGGCTTTTCAACATCATTGAATTTTTCATTTGCCGGTCATATCGAAGATCTTTCTTCATCCTCTTGGTTGACCAGTAGAAAAAGCTTGAATTCAGTTCTTATTTCGCAAAAGTCTTGCTCTTTTAAAAATAATACTAAAGGTAGTTTGAGATAATTCTTTTGTGCGATGAAAGCTTTGAGATCAACAATGACTTTTGATAGCAAATTGGCAAAATATTCTATAAATCCTTAATGAAAGAATTTGCTTGATGTCAAATCGACACGTCCGTGACAAAATTCTCCTCTTTTTTTCCCAAAAAAAAAAGAGAGACTCAGGCTTAATCCCTTATTTGAATGGGAATTCAGAAATACTCCTCTCTTCCGCAAAGAGGAGGTGTTTGCAAAATGGAACTTTCGAAGAGAAATTAAGTTTTCGTCAAAACTCCCTATCTCTAGGCTTCTCTTATGGAAAGGCGGCAGAAAAAAAAAAGTTAAGAAAGTATCGCAGAGAAACGAGCCCATCATACTCTCCCTAGAATAGGGTCCTCTGCGAAGGGGTTGGCCAAAGATAAGAAAAATGGAGGCCACAAAAAGAAACGAGCTTCCGTCGAAGCTCTGCCTAGAAAAAGGGTTCTTTTGTGTAAAGTTGGTTGTTGTTTTGCAAACTGTTCGCGAATAAAATGAGTCTCTTCAAACTCTCCCTGGAAGAGGGTTCTTGCGAATGAAAGATGGTTGTATGCGAAAGGAACGAGCTCCCTCAAACTCTCCTTGAAGAGGGTCCTTCGCAAGAGGAAAAAGATTTGAATTTTTGACAAAATCATAACCCGAAGGTTGAAATTGAGAATTTAGAGCTTGAATGATGATGATTGGTTAGTGCAAAGACTGAACCTGGAGGGCTAACTGATCAGTCAGCCAGACACTAGCACGAGCGCTAGATGTACCAGCACGAGCACTGGATTTGAAAAACATACCAGTACGAGCACTGGATTTCGAAAAATGCCCCAGTATGAGCGTTGGGTTTCGAGAATGCATAACAGTGCGAGCACTGTGTTTTCGAAAGTGCACACCAGTACGAGTGCTGGTTTTTGAAAAATGTACCCCAGCACGAGTACTGGGTTTTTGAAAAATTGCATATCAGCACGAGCACTGGGTTTTCGAAAAATGCACCCCAGCACGAGTACTAGGTTTTTGAAAAAAATGCATACCAGCACGAGCACTGGGTTTTCGAAAAATGCACTCGTACGAGCACTGGATTTTCAAAAAAGCGCCAGTACGAGCATTGGGCTTTTCAAATGGAGAGTTGAAAATGAGACCGACATTCGAAGATACTTGAGAATTAAGCGAGAATGATTGCCGGTGTTTCAGGATTATCCCTTATCCTGAAGAGCGAGTTCAGGTTTGTCCCTTAACCTGAAAGGGAAGGTTCAAGGAGAACTCCAGTCCAAATATGAGCATTAGATCGACACGGGAGACTAAAACCGAAACTTTGAGAAAATAAGGATAGACAAAAGCAAAAATTCAAGTCGGAACTCGGTTTTTTCAAATATAAGAAACGAGTGAGAATCAAGTTTGAGAACTCAAATTCTCGACACCACGATTTGTCCAACACGAGCATTGGATTCAAAAGGAAGTTCAAGTCGGAACTTGAAGCTTCAAAAATAAGAATATACAATGAGAAAAATTCGAGTCGGAACCCGGTTTTTAAACATAAGAAATGAGTGAGAATTGAGCTTGAAAACTCGAATTCTCGACAGAATGATTTGTCTAACATGAGTATTGGATTCAAAAGGAAGTTCAAGTCAGAACTTGAGACTTCAGAAATAAGGATATACAAAGAGAAAAATCTAAGTCGGAACCCGATTTTTTTTTTTAAACATAAGAAATGAGTGAGAATTGAGTTTGAAAACTCGAATTCTCCACACAACAATTTGTCCAACACGAGCATTGGATTCAAAAGGAAATTCAAGTCGAAACTTGAGACTTCAGAAATAAGAATATACAAAGAAAAAAATCTGAGTCGGAACCCGGTTTTTTTTTTTTAAACATAAGAAAAGAGTGAGAATTGAGTTTGAAAACTCGAATTCTCGACACCATGATTTGTCCAACACGAGCATTGGATACAAAAGGAAGTTCAAGTCGGAACTTGAGACTTCAGAAATAAGAATATACAAAGAGAAAAATCTGAGTCGGAACCTGATTTTTTTTTTTTTAACATAAGAAAAGAGTGAGAATTGAGTTTGAAAACTCGAATTCTCGACACCACGATTTGTCCAACACGAGCATTGGATTCAAAAGGAAGTTCAAGTCGGAACTTGAGACTTCAGAAATAAGAATATACAAAGAGAAAAATCTGAGTCGAAACCTGGTTTTTAAACATAAGAAATGAGTGAGAATTGAGTTTGAAAACTCGAATTCTCGACACAACGATCTGTCCAACACGAGCATTGGATTCAAAAGGAAGTTCAAGTCGGAACTTGAGACTTTAGAAATAAGAATATACAAAGAGAAAAATCCGAGTCGAAACCCGATTTTTTTTTAAACATGAGAAAAGAGTGAGAATTGAGTTTGAAAACTCGAATTCTCGACACCACGATTTGTCCAACACGAGCATTGGATTCAAAAGGAAGTTCAAGTCGGAACTTAAGACTTCAGAAATAAGAATATGCAAAGAGAAAAATCTGAGTCGGAACCCGGTTTTTAAACATAAGAAATGAGTGAGAATTGAGTTTGAAAACTCGAATTCTCGACACAACGATCTGTCCAACACGAGCATTGGATTCAAAAGGAAGTTCAAGTCGGAACTTGAGACTTCAGAAATAAGAATATACAAAGAGAAAAATTCGAGTCGGAACCCATTTTTTTTTAACATAAGAAATGAGTGAGAATTGAGTTTGAAAACTTGAATTCTCAACACAACGATCTGTCCAACACGAACATTGGATTCAAAAGAAAGTTCAAGTCGGAACTTGAGACTTCAGAGGAAAATAAAAAGAAAAAAAACCCGAGCCGGAACCCGAATTTAAGAAAAATAATGATAAAATGGAAAATGAAATCCTGAGTCGGAACTCAGATGGGAAGGAAACGATTCCAACCCGGGAGTCGGAACTTGAAGGATTGACAAATGCATGAATAGATTTCGACGATGAAGAAGAGAGATTTATTCGAGATCCTTGACCCAAGATGGCCTAAGATCCGAATCTATTTATGATGGCTTCAGGATTTTCCCTTATCCTGAACGAGTATAGAACAAAATTTGATGTGAATTGAAGAATTTATGTGAAATAATTCAGGTTTATCCCTTAACCTGAAGAAGAATAAAATTTATAAAAATGGAGAAGAATTTAAAGAAAATGATTGAAAACTTATTTTAAAAAAGAATTCTCACGGGTAGCACCGGTGCTCCTATGAGGGGTGTCAGAATTATCCTTTATCCTGAATGGGAACACCTCGGACAACGAGAGTCAGGTTTTTCCCTTAACCTGAGGGGAAAATGAATAAAAGAATACCTCATGGGAAAGATGTATGAGGTTTATCCCTTAACCTGAAAGGGGTAACAGGAAAGATCAATAAAATAAAATTGATAAAACTTGATAAAGTTTGACAAAATTGATAAACTTAACAATAAATTGATAAAAACTTGATTAAATTGGAAAATGAAGAGAATGCTAAAGATAACAAGATTAATCGAAAAATTGATAAAAATATTTTAGAAAAAGATTCGTCTAATTTTGCCTGCATATGATGAGGGAAGACAAATATAAATCGAAATAAAAATGTCCCAGTATCATGGAGAAGAATGTGAGAATTCAATGGAAGATTATTGCTTTATTGAAAAAGTCTTTTGAAGAGTACAAAAGGCTAGGATGAACAATTTAAGTATAAAATCTCTTCAAATGTAGAGCATTGATAGGATCTGGCAGTTCCACTCCATCTGTGTTGATCAGGTGATAGGAATTGCGAGGCAGCGCTTCCTTAACCACATAAGGGCCTTCCGAATTGGATGACCATTTGCCCCATGGCCGATGCTTGAGACGAGCTGTTGATCTGAGCATAAGATCATTAACTCGAAATCTTCTCTCAATAACTGATTTGGCATAGTGCCAAGCTATCCTCTGACGATAGGCCTGAGCGTGTTCTGCCGCATTTAGCTTTTTCTCATCTAACAGATCAAGCTGCACCAACCTCTTCTGTTGATATTGATCAAGCGGAAGTTCGATGAGCGATGCAAATTTGAGTGCGGGCTTCTGAATGTGGAGAGGTAATACTACCTCGGTCCCGTAGACGAGCTCTGAAGGAGTAGCATTGGTTGAGGTCCGAATGGTGGTTCGGTATGCCCAAAGTGCATCGTGCATCTTCTCATGCCAATCGCGGCCTGTTTCCACAGTTCTTTCTATAATGCGGATCAAAATTTTGTTGGTGGCCTCTGCCTGGCCATTTCCTTGAGGATAATAAGGAGCTAAGAAGTGATGATGAATCCTAAACTTTGAGCAGAAGGTCTTCATCCTCTCATTCTTGAAATGACTGCCATTGTCTGACACAATATCATGTGGGATGCCGAAACAACAAAGAAGATTCTTATGAATAAAAGAAACCACATGTCGGCCTTCTACTGTCCGCAGAGTGACAACTTCGACCCATTTGGTGAAGTATTTTGTAGCTGCGAGGAAATATCGATGGCCATTAGAAGCCGAAGGAGTGATCGGGCCAACTACGTCGAAGGCCCACATCGAAAAGGGCCAAGGAGAGACCACGGATTGCAAGTATGCGGCTGGCGCATGAATGGAAGGTGCATGCATTTGACATTTGACACACTTCCTTACAAATTGATGGCAATCCTGCTGCATGGTCTTCCAATAATACCCTGCTCGAATAATTTGCTTGACGAGTGTTTGGTAGCCGACGTGACCACCACAAATTCCCTCGTGTGCCTCTTGGACAACTTTCAGGGCTTCATTCTTATCTAAGCATCTGGCGTACTCAGAACTGAACCCACGACGGTAGAGAGTATTGGCAAGGATGAAATAACGGGCTGACATGCGCTGAATCGCGTGCTGCTCCTTTCTTGGCATTTTCGATGGAAATTTACCAGTTTCGATAAAACTTTTGATGTCTTGGTACCAAGGCTTCTCTTTCTGAGTGGCTTGGTTCACTTGCTCAGCTGGAATGTAGGCAGGTTGATCAAGTCTGCTGATCTCGAAGGAGCGACATGATTCACTATCTTTAAACGACAGGATGGAGCCTAAACAGGCTAGGCCATCTGCTATGTGATTGTATTCCCTCTTGACATGATTGAGCTGAAATTCCATAAAGTTTCCTATGAGAGCTAAGGCAACCTTCTGATAGGGAATTAATTTTGAATCCTTGACTTGCCATTTAGCATTAACTTGACTGTCAACAAGCAATGAGTCGCCGAAGGCGTGTACTCTCATGACATCAAAGTCTTGCAAAATCTTGAGGCCTTGTATTAGAGCTTCATACTCGGCCATATTGTGAGTACATTGAAAGTCGAGCTTGAGGGAATAAGGGAGCATCTCCTTTTCAAGAGTGATTAGCAAGATCCCAATTCCTATACCAAACATGTTTCTAGCTCCATCAAAGAATAGAGTCCAAATTGGGGACTCCTGAATACTGCAGATGCGATCGTCAGGGAAATCATCTTCTGCTTTGATCTCTTCTGTCAACGGGAAATCTATCAATTGCTCTGCGATGGACTGACCCTTGACTGACTTCTGAGAAACATATTCCAAGTCATACTGCATTAAGAGGACTTGCCATTTCGCAATTCGTCCAGTAAGAAAAGGTTGTTCAAGAATGTACTTGAGAGGATTGAGTCTTGATAGAATTTTGATTTCTGATGCCAAGAGATAATGTCTAAGCTTTTGACACATCCATACTAAAGCTAGACATGTCTTTTCCATCTAAGAGTATCTTTTCTCATAATCGATGAAGGTCTTGCTGATGTAGTAGATGGCATGCTCTATTCGGCTGCTTTCCTCGTATTGCGCAAGAAATCCGCCACAAGCATTATGGTTGACGGAAATATATAAAAGGAGTGGCTTTCCCAGTTCTGGTGGCTTCAGAACGGGCGGATTGAGAAGATACTGCTTGATGCGCTCAAATAAGAGCTGACATTCTGGTCCCCACTCAAATTTCACTTCTTTTCTCAGCAAGTGATTGAAGGGCTCGCATCTCATAGCCAAATTTGAGATGAAACGTCAAATAGACTGAATGCGACCCTGAAGGCTTCGCAGCTCTTTAAGATTAGTGGGAGGTGGCATATCAATGATTGCCTTTGCCTTGGCAGGATCCACTTCTATACCTTTCTTGTTGATCATATAGCCAAGTAGTTTGCCTGACTCTACTCCGAAGACACATTTTTGTGGATTGAGTCTCAACTTGTAGAGAATAAGTCTTTCAAAGACTTGGCCGAGAGCATCAAGATGATCCTCTCCTTTTTTTGACTTGATCAGGATGTCATCCACATAGGCATTCATATTTTTCTGCATCTGGCCGTGAAAGATAACTGCCATTGCTCTCTGATAGGTCGCCCCAGCATTCTTGAGCCCAAACGGCATGACTGTATAGCAAAATGTACCCCAAGGCGTGGTGAAGGAAGTTTTGGATTGGTCACGAGCGGCCAATTTGATCTGATTGTAGCCTGAGTATCCATCCATAAAGGAAAACAAGGCATGGTCTGTTGTGCTATCGATCAAAAGATCGATGTTCGGGAGTGGATAATCATCCTTCGGAGTTGCTTTGTTCAGATCCCTGAAATCAATACAGATACGGACTTTGCCATTGTTTTTGGGAACTACCATGATGTTTGCCAACCAATCTGGGTATTCGATAGTCCGAATGAATCCTGCCTTTAACAGCTCTTCAAGTCCTTCTTTAACTTGCGGTGCCACTCGAGGATCCATTTTTCTGAGTTTCTGCTTGATTGGTTTGCAATCTGGCTTCGGCACAAGGCGATGCTCGACCAACTTGGGATCTAAGCCTGACATATCTTCATAGGTCCAAGCAAAGACTTCCTGATGCTGTTTGAGAAAATAGACGAGCCTTTCCTTCTCATCTGAATTCAAGCTGGAACCAATTTTGAAGATTTTTGGATCATCTTCTGAACCGATGTTGACATCCTCTGTTGGATCTTGAACCAATGGTGATGGTTCGTCCTGCTTCTGAATATTGGCAAATTCTGGCAAATCCTGAATCACTGAGTCGAATTCTGCCAACTCTTCGATCTGCCCTATCACTTTGCTGACTTATGCCTCTGCCTTTGCCTTGCAGATTCTGGCCGGTTTGGATTTATTTTGAGAAAAGTTGGTATTGATAACGAGCTTTTTGAGCGATTTAGGAGCCATGATTCCAGCAATCCTGGAAACGCAAAGAAGGTTTTTGAGAAAAGGGTAAGATATTTAAAAAAATAGCCTTTTGTACAAAAACAGAGAATGACAATACAGACAAGGATATAAGCGAAGAATTTGTGTACACCAAAATAGGAATCAAAATTTCATTGATTTGAAACATTCTTGATATTTACATATGCTTTGATGAAAAGAAGGAAACTGGGACGGATTTTGTGCCCCTACAAGATGACATAGAAAAGAAAGAAAAAGAAAGAAAAAGAAAGCAGAAAACACTGGCATTGTCTTCATTGCGCTCCTTTGATGAAGGTGGTCTTCCTGCCGAACAATTGACATGTAAAACCGAAGCATGTACCCTCAACATGTCGAGCGGGGACGATCGGTTCTAGAATGTCGTCTTCCTTGCTGCCCAGGCCCCTGAAGGGCTGATAACCGTGTTTAATCAAAAGATCAAACCCTCTCTTAGCTTTTGAGAACTGAGGGAAAAGAGGGTGATCCTGAAAGGAAGTGCAGTCGAGGCGCCCACCTAGCTTGAAGAAGTGAGGCCCCTGCCACTGGGTTACTACCGTTACGCTTTCTGTTGGCTGAACTTCTTTCAATTTTAACATGTCAAGACTTTCACTTAGATTGATTTCATCGACTTCCCTGATGCTCGGGATGTCGGCAGTGAAAGTAGGACGGGGAATCATTGGCTGCAGGAGTCGCTCTTCCGGGTCTTCTCCTAAGACCGTGGTAATCATGCCTCCCTTCGACCACTTGATGCATTGGTGTAAGGTTGAAGGGACAGCGTTGGTGTTGTGGATCCAAGTGCGCCCAAGCAACAGATTATATGTTGGCGGCACATTGACCACGTGGAAGAGGACTGTATGCACCGAATAATTGATGAAGATTTCGAGAAATATCTTCCCCTTGGTTGTCTGCCCATGGTTGTCGAAACTGTAGATCATGATCGGATCTGGGGTATACTCTTCTTCTTTCAGTCCCAAAGCTTTGGTCGTCATCTCAGGACAGATATTGAGGTTGCTGCCTCCATCAACTAACACATGAGGGACTGTCATGCCCCTGGTTCGCACCACTATATAGAGAGCGTTATTGTGAAATGAATGAGGTTTTGGCAAATCCTCATCTGAAAATGTGATTGGTGCGTTCGTCATGGCCTGATTGACGATTTGAGTCATGTCTTGCGGTGTTGTACTAGGCTTGACCTTGATCTTTCTAAGAAGATCTTCTAGCACTTGTTGGTGCTCGGGCGAAGCGTGGGTCAGATCCAGAATAGAAATGTTGGATAGAGCAGTTATTGGCTTCTGAACTGACCCTGGAGCCTCTTCTTTTTTCGAAGCTGTCTTGATGAAACACTTTGGAATTCTGGGGATTATCTTGGCAATGTCTGCCGCTATTTTTGTTGGTTCTTTGGTTGTTTTCTTTTGAAAAGCAGTAATATCCACCCTCTTGGCGGAAGACTGCGCTTGGCGAAGGACCAGGACCTGATGTTGATCCTGAATGTCCTGACTAGAACACGGCTGGATGCTGTCTCGAAGAGAGAATTTCTGCTTCGTGATGACTGAAGTTGAATGCTTGGGAAATGGCTTGGATAAGATTTCTGGTTGTTCTTCCTCATCCTCGATCGATAAATTCTTGTCAATGCAGTCTTGGATGATGTTCTTAAGAACAAAGCAATGCTCGGTATCATGTCCAACAGTCCGGTAGAACTTGCAAAACTTATCAGTCCATTTTCCCATAGCAACGGGAGGATCTGCCACCTTGGGGAGTTTGATCATTCCCTTCGACATCATATATTCCAAGATGTCTTCGCGGGATTGCTCCAGGGATGTGAACTCTCAGTCATAACTCCAACCCTTGTGTTTTGGCTTTTCCGACTGTTTCGCTTCTAGCTGCGGTGCTAACTGAACGGGCTATGGCTTGACAAATTTTCCTTTCTGAGTTGTCGAGTTTGTCCTTTCGGCCCTGGAATGCCTTGTATTCTTGTTACAATTTTTCTTGCTCTTCTTGTTGCCAGAACTGCCGCTACCCTGATCCGAAAATTCTGTAGAATAGGCAACGTGCGCCTTCTTCTTTTGATCGAGATTCCCTCTGACAAACGGATATCCTTCGTACAGACCATTGTTCAAGCCAGTATCGAGCCATTCGGCTCTCTCAATCAGTTTGATGAATGATTTGGCGGGAGAAGTAGAAATGAGGTTCCTCAGAAGCTGAGCAAAGTTGTTCAAAATGATTTATAAGGCGTGCTCCTCTGGGATGAGAACCTTCATTCTGTTACAGGTGCTTCTCCACCTGTGGATGAATTTGTTGGCCTTCTCATTCTCATTCTATTTTAAATGGTTGAGGGTTGGTGAGGCTGCAACATTGAACATGAAGCGCTCAATGAACAAGTTAACAACTTTATCGAACTCTCGTAGTCGATAGGATTAACATGGTCTGCATACCACCTGGCCGCTACACCCTCTAGGCTGCGAGGAAAGCAAATGAATAATGCCCGGTTGTCTTTCCTGAAACGGCCGCACTCAGCATAGAAAGTGGTCAAATGAGCTTTAGGGTTGCTTGTTCTATCGAACTTAAGGAACTTGCGAGGGAGATTTTCCAGATTGTCATCCCCATCCAGACCATGGTAAAAATCTTCACCGAAGTAAATCTGCTTGCCTTTGCTTTTGGCCTGAATATCCTTGATGGCCCGATTCATTTCTTTCATCTACTCTTGCATTGGATCATTAGCCGGAATGGGCTTGTTTATTGATTCGGGCTCTGCAGCAGTCTTTATAGGCAAAGGATTCTGATGATAAACAAATTGTTCTTCCTCATCTGATTCCTCTTCAACTGATTTTGTTTCTTCAGAAGTGGTGTCAGGCTGGACTTTCTTTCTGATGATCTTGACTGGTTTTTTCACAGCTTTCTTCTTTGGTTTGCTTTTCGGAGCAACCTCCTTATGACTGGCCTCAGCCTGTTCTGACATCATTCTGGTCATCATTCTTTTGAACAGGTTGTACATGGCAGGGTCTATATCATCGGTTTGGTTCTGATTCTTCCCCCTGATCGATTTGGGAGAATCCATTGCTTCGACTTCGCTGTCGCTGTGCTGAGGGGCAGTCTCCTTTTTAACGCTGGTCTGAACCATTTTGACAATGCCAAATGATTTCTGTAGAAATAGAGGAATGGTTAGAGATTGAAAAATGGAGCCCTTTTGAGAAAAGGACAAGAAAAGAGGATTTGATAGACAATTTAGACAAGTTATCCCATCACCAGGGATTGGGTCATCACAAATTTTGCGATAATTGTGTCACCATTTTGCCACGACAAAAATGCGCCTTATGACCTAGGCGAGGTCATCCATCACGATGAGAGAAAGAATATAAGAAAGAGGTCTCATCACCGGAGATGAGGTCATCACGAGGATCGTGACCATATAAAATAAATTAAAATTTTGGCCATAAAGAGCTTTTTATTAGAACAAAAATTTGCATTTTTATTGATGATAAAATTTAAATACAAAGAGAAGGTGGGCAGACAGTTTGCCACCATTCTTGATACTCCGACGATACATTAGGACCAGGAAACATAGACAAAGAAATGAAAGAGCCCCAAGTGTATTTGGTTACATGGTATGCCCCAGACCACTGATCCGACTGTAGATTGAACTCTGGCATGCGGCCCATCGGGAAACGAGTGTTGACACGAACCTGCCGCTGCGAAAATTGTCTGAGACACCTCTTTGGGTGATAGTCGACGCAGAAGAAAGGGCCGAGTAATTTGTATCGCTTGCTACGAGCATAAGTGTAGCGAGGAACTGATTCTCGTCTGTCAAAATAGTCCTAGAGAATCTTTTCCTGGTGCAGACTTTCGATCAAGGCTTGATACTGATCAATAGATTTCGGCTTATTGCTGTTGAACCTGAAGGAACTGGCCTTTGATGGAACATGTCGTAGAAACCATGACTGCAAGGCATATGTGTATCCTCCTACCAAAATGGTCTTTCCGAGGGAAAAACGAGCTAAGCCTCTGTAAAGAAAGGATAGAGCTGCCATGGATACTGAAAGTTGACGGGTTTGCTTGCTTCCCCATCTTCGAAAGAGTTGGGCAACTCTGACATCGATGAAATTCTGACCATCCTGAAAGAACGCTAGTCCCACTGTGCATAGGACCATGGCATGTTGGATTCTTTCTTTCGCTGCTTGAGACAAGGTGTCAACTTCCTTGTAGGCTCCATATTTGCGATAGAGTCCAAACAGGTTGATGAACTGACTCCCATTGATCTCCGTGAGCGGCCAAGATCTGCTTCCTGTAGCTCTGGACAATGCTTCTCGAACATCTATCCCCTTGACATTGATCAGGAATTGTTGTTCTTTCGGATCGTCTGGCTGACCAGCTGGTTCTGGCAATCCCATGATATCACTGAACTCGTCCATTAGCAGAGTCATCTCTCCCCATGGAAACCAGAATGTGCAGGTACGTGGATTCCACCGTTCTGCCATAGCTTGAATTAGACTGTCGTTGATGGTTCGCTTGCCAACTGCTGATGCCATCTCTAATCCACAATCATTCAAGTGGTCTGGGAACATACGCGAGAAGGTGGAGAACCAGAAATAATACCACCGAGGGAAGAAGGAACAAGACTGGATGACCCGATGATCTGGGGTTCCATCCCTTATTTGATAGAATACATGATCCCTGGGAAAGATAGCATCGAGAGATTCAGATGCCATCAGAATGATACTGAGGCAAAAGAGAAAGAGAGTCAGATAGAACGCAGGACTTACAGACAGACTTTGATGAAAGAAGAGGATGGATACAAATTTTGGAAATTTTTGAAAGATCAAGGGACTTAGGAAAAGACTTTTCAGGGTTTTTAAGGACATTTTTGACACAAAAAAAGAAAAAAATGTAGGTAAAAAAAAATATGCACCTGGGTTTTTTGAAAAACAAAGGGAAATTTTGAGTAATATACCCAGGGTTTTAAAGAAGGTTTGATATATACAGGAGAATACAAGGAAATATTACATAATCATAGTTGCACAAACAAGGATGCGCACACAGCATTCCCTAAAGGCTTACTCTAAATGCAATATTTGAAATAGCTTGTAGGACCTTAATCCTAACTCTATGGTTCAGATCATCTGATTCCAATCAAGGTATGCCGATATACTCAAGTCGAAGCTCGAAGTACGTGGCATAGAAGTAATTCTCCGGTTCTAGCGTAAGGGCTTCCCAACATCCTTGAGCACCTACTGATATACCTCGGACTATGGCCCTTAGGTACATGGTAGGGGGGCACGAACCCAAATAGGTGGTCCAGTTGTGAGGATCTCTTCCGAACTATGGTTCAGTGAGACAACCCAGCAACGTGAAGACCGAGACAATATAGGTAGGAATGTTTTCAAAAACATGATCAATATGCAGATAAAACCAAAAAAGCTCTAATGCAAGTCCTAAAGAGATAGATTTAAATGAAAAAGAAGCATACACTTGCATACATTGTTTGCATTCAATCCTTAGAATTGAGGAAAGTTGTGTTTAAGACCTAAGTCTAATGTGAACATGGAATAGTCTCCTCAATATGGTCCCACCATACTTAGATCCTATATGCAATGATGTCAGCTTTAGGACAAAATCTAGGTTTCCTAAGGTTTGCATGGAAAATGAAGCTGACATTTATAGAATAAAGACTTATAAAATATCAAAGCAAAGGCATAGATTCAACCGGACGAAGACGAGTCACATCACGGTCGCCAAAACTGTGATCATCGCAAAAATTTTCCTCTCTTGTGAATTCTCTCTCTTCCTTCCATTTTTCCTTGCCAGCCTCTATTTCCTCCTTTTTGAAGGGAGAAAATAAAAGATGAAAAAGAAGAGAGAAGAGAAAAGAAAAGAAGAGAGAAGAGAAACTCTTTCGCGGGGTCTCACTTGACCTTGATTTAAAAATATTTAGAAAATTACTCGCCTCCGTTTTGAAATATATTGCGGGAAAAATGGAGAGATGGGATTCGCTCGTCGGTACGAGGTTTGACCGTTCCTGGCGCCTCTATCAGGGGTAATCGAACCAAGGATCGAATTTATGCCTTTTGCTTTGCCTAAATATTATCTAAGAATTTATTCCAAGTCTAAGTGCACAAAGAATCATGCTTGTGCAATGCAAGGATGTATGCTCTGTTTTGAAAAAGGTTTTGAAAATTTCCAAGTATTCTGAAATGATTGGATTTAACTTAGAACTTGAGATAGATCAGAGAAGTTCTAAGTCTTTTGAAATAATCAGAGTTGGGAGAATAAATCTTTGAATTTTGGAAAGAATGATTTGAAGCTAAAATGAAAGGAAATGGAGTTTCAAAGTTAGAAATGGACTTTGAAAAACTTGGATTTAGGAAAGAAAATGAATATTTGAAATAGAATTTGAATTTCAATTTTGAAATCAAAATGGACTTGAGAAATCCAAAAAATAGAAATGGATTTGGGAAGTTCAGATGAGGTCTGAAGATGGAATTAGATTTGAAATCCAAACTTGGGAATGATATTGGATTCTAGATCTTAAAATGGAATTGGATCTGAAGTCTGAGATCCAAAGTAGAATTGAATTATGGATTCTAAAATGGATTTGGATCTGAAGTCTGAGATCCAACGTAGAGTTGGACTCTGGACCCTAAGATGGATTTTTGGATCTGAAGTCTGAGATCCAAAGTAAAAATGGTATTAGATCTGAAGTCTAAGATCCAAAGTAGAGTTGGACTCTGGATCCTAAGATGGATTTTGGAGCTGAAGTCTAAGATCCAAAGTAGAATTGGGTTCTGGATCCTAAAGTGGAATTGGATCTGAAGTCTAAGATCCAAAGGTAGATTTGTATTTAGAAAACTGGATCCAAGTTGATCTAATTTTGGATTTGGGTTTTGAAAGTCCAAACGGGACTTTTGACTATGGATCCAGATTTGAATTTAAAGTTTTTGAGATTTAGAATCAATCTCAAAATTTGAAGATGAGACTTTGAATCAGAGGATGAATCAGAGATTTTAAAGTTACATTGAATTTTGAAAATGTGATTTTAAGATATTTAATTGAATTTGAATCTTGACAATGAATTTGGAATTTGTTTTGAATTTTGGATATACAAATGAATTTCAAAGTCAAATTGGACTTTGAATTTAAAGTTTTGAATTGGGAATCAGAAGATGAAACAGAAATTTCATAGTTAAATTGAACTTTGAAATTTGGTTTGAGTTTAGAATTTGAATTTTGGATATACAAATGAATTTCAAAGTCAAATTGGACTTTGAATTTAGAATCTGAAGATGATATTTGAATTTACAAGAGTTGAGAAGTGAAGAATATATCCGAAGGAAATCACTTGGAAAAAAAGAATTTTGAAAATATGATACTGTTCTATCCTAAATGATGAATGAATTTAAAGAACCTTGAAATTGGCTTTGAAAATTATACTTCATTCTTTAAATGAATTAAAACAAGATTGAAGATATAATACATCCCTGACTATGGTCATTGAATGTATTATATAATAATCTATATTTAAATTCAAAGAGAAGAATAAAATGCATTTGGTGCTTTTATAGAATTTAAAATGAAATTAACTCTCAGTATACCCTGACTATGGCCATTGGTATATGTTTTGAGTTAATTTTAAGTTAAATTTTGATAAAAGAAGAAAATATTTAAGGAAAATATGATGAATTTTGAAAACGGATCCAGTGTGGATTCAGTGTTATTTCATAAAAGATGAAAATCCTAAGTTTTGTTTACATCCTGACTATGGCCATTGATGTAAATCATCAACTTAGAATTAATTTACCTCTTGCGAAATGGTGCACATGTCATTCGTGTTCCCATTTATAAGAATTTAAGAGATAAAGGCAAAAATGCATGAAAACAAGCAATTCATGATATTTACAATGCTCATTCATTCTATTCTAGTACTGAAAATATAAAAATTTCATTGACATCTAACTATTACAATGTTTGAGTTTAACTTAAGATTACAAGAGTTACTAATTCTAAGCAAAGAAAATAGCAATTCCTATGAGTTTCCTGTAAAAGAAAATGAGTTAGCATGATACGATGGAAATACAAAGCATAGAAAGATCCATAAAAACTGCCTATGCTTGTGCCTATAAGTGACCATACTTATGGTAATCATGTATATATGCTTGGAGGAATAAAACATGTGCGAGGTCTAATATATCAGAAAGTGGAGAAATATATTATTGTTATGCACAGACTAATTACCTGGAATTTATTATGAATGAGAAACCATTGGACATGAGGGAAATGTGACTAGACGAACCAAACGAATGCTTATGATAGCAGATATGTTAGGAAAAAATGATGAAGTGAACACACTGTTAAAATCATGTCACTATCCAGGTGATATTGAACCAAATCACCACTTACTAGACACCGGCTAACCACAAATGCATATAGAGAGTAGAATATAACATGATGATGAAAAGCAAATGATTGAGAGTTAAAATGACTTAAAAGGTGTATGGGTGTTGTATAGAGAAATGTTTAAATGCGCAAATAGTGGAAATGAGAGAATTTGTGGGAGATACATAATGGGATATGGGAGAACCATGACAGTGTGTGGACACTGCTATAGTTATATAAACGGTCACAGCAGTGCCGAGCACTGTTGTAAATAGACCAAAGATTTACAGCAGTGCTAGGCACTGCTGTAAATATGCAAAGACTTACAACAGTGCCAGACACTACTGTATATATGCAAACGACTTACAGCAGTGCCAGGCACTACTGTAAATAAAAAAAAAAGGACTTACAGCAATGCCAGACACTGTTGTATGTATGTAAACGATTTACAGCAGTTCCAGGCACTGCTGTAAATAGGAAAAGAAAAAGGGGCTGGGAGGTAGGTGCTGCTGAAAGGTAACTCTGTAGTTGTGGGACATCATTGATTGGTGAAAGTATTGAGCCCTGAACACTCAGTGATTCAGGGTCAATTCAGTTCCTGTCTTGAACCTACATACACTTAACTTGTATATACACAGGAAGGTAGTTGCACCAGCCTATAATGAGATCAAAATATATACTAAGATAAATATGAGAACGAACATCACAAAGAAACCAACAAAGAAACCAGACAACTGATTTTCTGAGAAGGGTCGACAGAGAGGGCTAATGCTTGATCCACATTGAGATGGATAGAGCCCATGTCAACAACACGGACCTAACCAGAGCGCGGGGTTAATAGTGCAGTGATGGAGGTAACAGGTGAATGGGAAATGCTGCAATGTGACTAGTAGACAAAAAAAAATGTGTGCTGTGTTGTGATACACATAGTAAGACGTTTGTGAAAATAGTGAGTAGTGAAGCTGACAGGTGGCTGGAAGTGTACAGAAGATACATTAGTGATGAACGTATATAAGCAACTGGAAATAAACAGAGGTTGTTCCTCACACGCAGTACCAGCAATATCCCTTTCATGATTTCCCAGGGTTATGAACATAATTCCTAATGGATCCTCTTGAATACACTTATCATCATTCAAGGAAAACATACACTTACGCTAGGTTAAAAGATTATTAACTGACCTGGATAAAGGTAGTGGCTGAACCGACAGATCTTCCCAAGCTTGGAGAGAGGGTCCAATGGTCAAACTGTCGCAATGCTTAATACCAGTGATAGTTGGCAGTGGTTATGGAGCGTATCTTCCGGGAGGGTGGCCACGCACCAAGCTCTGAAAGGTTGTTGAAGGTCAGTTCATCGATCCATATGACCAAATATAAAAATGCTCATCAACTGCGGAGACGGGTGACATCATTTAGTGATCTCAGGTAATTCAAATGGTCCACACAACAAGAAATCAAACCATTCAGCAATTTGCTCGTGGGATTCTTAACCAACAGTATTTACCAGTTGACGTTTGTAGCCAAGGTTCAATGTATCAAACAACTATATATATCGACCTCAGTAATCTAGGTTAACCTTGCAAATAAACTCAATTAAACTCATCAGGGTTCAGTTAAAAGCTTGTGGTTATTGGGGCCAAGAGTCGGCAGACAGTTGAACAATATTGAGATGGTCATTGATCTTCACAACACTGATCCTTAATAATCTAGTGAGGATCATCAAGGAATACATTCTGATAGAGGAGCAGGATACAGTGAAATGGAATTATTAAGTAATCAAAACAAGAGAATTCAGGTTATTTTGAAAACCGAATGTGGCAAAAATTTGCACTTACATGTAAAGAAAAAGGGAAAACTTACCAGAAATTGGGTAGTTGATTCAGACCTTCATACACCCATTTGATTGAAATCGGCTAATCCACACCTGAGCTTATTTAGCCAATGTCCAGGTATCACTTTCATTGCCAACAATCATGTGATTGTCTCAGAGTTTCAAACGAATACACATGGAATCTTGATGATCAATCACTACTCACACAGACCT
The DNA here is from genome assembly GCF_984573655.1 of Nuphar pumila. Lineage (NCBI taxonomy): Eukaryota > Viridiplantae > Streptophyta > Magnoliopsida > Nymphaeales > Nymphaeaceae > Nuphar > Nuphar pumila. The sequence goes on along the minus strand of NC_143257.1, from coordinate 19,562,246 downwards.
AGCTTCAAGCCATAAACTGGAATTCAGACAATCCAATATCGGAATTCTGATGACTGACGATCACATGATCCTTCACCGGGGATCAAGATCAATTGGGAAGAAAGGAACATTGCCCTTGTAGGATATCAGCTTAAAGGCTGATTAAACAATGACCCTCTTGACTTCAGGAACTCACTGAGACAACCGTCAAATGATAGTTTACCCATGGCTGGGAAGCTAAAACAGAAACTAACATAAAAAAAAAAGGAATTATGGCCAAACTTTGGGACGGATTAGAGAAAAACACCATGGTGGAACAAAACAACAAAAGAAGTGAAAAGAAAACACTCATAGAAAATCTACTGTAAAATAAATCTTCACACAGGAGTCAATAAATTGAATCCGCGAGGAAGGGTAGGTATAGGATGCCAATGTGCAATAGTTTCTTTGTTTGAACCAGATCCATCCCCTTTGCAGGACACCAGATTGCTACAAAGGTAACAGACTCGTCTTTGAATGTTCTAATCAACAACGGAGCAAAGGGCTAGAGGATTGTGTTTATACCAACCTGACCAGTACATGGTGAACCACCAAAGGGATCAAATCAATCCTGAGAATTCCTTGCAACGAACAATCAGGTTTAAGGAAAGCAACTGCCGTGCAAGGAAACGACCACACAGTTGAAACGAGCATCTAGCAGATAAATAACATCAGGAGATGAACTAACGAGGATACAAAGATGTTAATACTGATTAATCATATCTAATGCGGTATATGAAATAAAACAGAGAATCAAGCGTGGATCGACAGTCAAAACAAACATACACATAGGAAATCATATATGATAAAACATAAGAATGAAACGGAAGATCAAGTATAAGGAGATATTCAAACAAAGAAAAAGAATGTGAGAACTGAAAAGATCCAGAAATAATTTAGAAAAAGGGAAGAAGAAAAGAATGTTGGAACTGGGGTGTTCCATTTGCTATTGCACAGAAATGGATCGAGATTGCACAAGCAACTCGATACCACCGATGGTGCGTCCAAGGAAAAAAAGAAAAGAAAAAGAAAAAAAAAAACAGGAAAGGGAAAGAGGAAAAAAAAAATGATGTAGGAAAGGAAAGAAAAGAAAAGGAAAACAGAAAGATAAAAGAAGTAGAGGTGAAAGGTTTCTTACCAGGTTCTTGCAGGGATGCTGAAGGAGGAAGGAGGTTGACGATCGATGGAGGTTTGTTGGGCGGCGACCAATGGATGCCTGGGTTCGATGAGGGATAGTCGATTGAGAGAGGCGTAGGGGACATATGAACCATCGATCTCCCTCTTTTACCCTCTTGCATCCCCTTTATAGAGAAGCAGGATTTTTCCATCTGTGATGCCGTTGGCGATGGAAGGCTAAGGATCGAGTTTGTTGGCGATCGAGGGTCGATGATGGCCATGGTTGATCGAAAGGTGGTGGTTGCTCGACGATGGAAGAAGAAGAGGATCGGAGGGCAGTGGAGAGGAGGTCGCAAATGGGGAGAAGATGGTTCTGGAAGAGGAAGAGAAGGGGAGAAGTTGGTGATCGATGGTTGAGACGAAGTGGGGGAGTTCGGTGATGAAGGGTTGAGACGAAGCAGGTGGATCGTGAAGAGGCTTTCAGAAGGTCGAGATGCAAGAGAAGGAGAGGGAGAAGGCCAGAGAGCCGAGAGTATGCGAGAGAAAGTGGAGAGAGAATCCGAGAAAACCCTAACTTGGTTGTAAAAAAAAAAAAAAAGAAGAAATTTCCAAAAAAAGTCTTTTAAAACAAAATTTTCTCAAAACGAGTCTTTAAAGCCATTTCTTTTGTAATTTTCTTCATTATTCTGATTTTTTCATTCTTTTCTCGGTATAAGCTGATTTTTTTTATTATTATTTTTTTTTGAAAATAAAATTCTAAAACCTAAGCAGTGCGAGAGAAAAAAACTATTTTTTGTATTTTTGGGAAAATATTTATAAAAAGAGGGGTTTTCTGAAAATTTGGGTTTGATTTCTTCAGAAAATGGGTTTGGACCCAGGTTTTGAGAAAATATTCGAGTTTTAAACCTCGAATCGAGGAATATAACATGATGGATCCAAACGGATACCGGATGAACTTGTCTGAGCTTTTCAAAAGTTATTTTGGTAATTTTGAGGATTTTGTTTAAAAATTGGATGACGAAGCTCAGATTTTGGATTCTGATATTGGATCCGGATCCGAAATTGAGTCAGATATATAAAATGAATTTAATTTCTAGTAAAATTTGAGAAATAAAATGGAATTTAGATTTAAAACTGACTTAATTACTCAGAAAATGGGGTCAGGGGCAAAAAGAGAAATATTTACAATATTTTGAAATTTTTGGGGTGTTCACAATATCCCAAAAATTTAAATTCTAAATCAAACTTCAAAGTTCAATTTAAACTTTGAAGTCACCTTCTGTTTCAAAATCAAGTTTAATGTTATCATCTTCAACATTCAAAACCAAAGTTTGAGATTGATTCTGAATCTCAAAATTTGATCCTTCTTAAAATTCAATCTAGGTGTCCGAAAACCCAGATCCATCTTCAAAAGTCCCATTTGAAATTTCAGAATCTAAATCCAAAGTTAGATCCTAATCCCAACTTGGATCCAAATTTCCAAGTACAAATCTCCACTTTTTGAATCTCAGATCCAAAACCCATCTTAGGATCCAAAATCCAATTTCACCTTGGACCTTAGACTTCAAATCCAAATTCCATTTAGGATCCAGAATTCAACTCCTACTTTGGATCTCAAACTTTAGATCCAAATCCATTTTAGGATCTAGAACCCAATTTCACCTTGGACCTTAGACTTCAGATCCAAATTCCATTTAGGATCCAGAATTCAACTTCTACATTGGATCTCTGACTTCAGATCCAAATCCATTTTAAGGATCCAGAATCCAATTTCATCTTGGATCTCAGACTTTAGATCCACTCCATTTTAGGATCCAGAATCCAATTCTACATTGGATCTCAGACTTCGGATCTTAAATCCATCTTTAAGATCCAAAATCTATTTAGGATTCAGAGTCCAACCCTACCTTAGATTCCAGATCTTGGATCTAATTCTATTTAGGATCCGGAATCCAATTCTATTCTCAATTCTAGATTTCAAAACCAAGTTCCATTTTTTAGATCTCATCTGAATCCATTTCTACTTCCTATGCCATTTGGATTTCTCAAGTCCATTCTGATTTCAAATTTGAAATTCAAAATCCATTTCAAATATTCATTTCCTTTCCTAAATCCAAGCTTAAAATTCAAATTCAAAGTCCATTTCTGACTTTGAAACTTCATTTCCTTCAGCTTCAAATCATTCTTTTTCAAAATCAAGATTTATTCTTCCAACTCTGATTTACTTCAAAGACTTAGAACTTCTCTGATCTATCTCTAGTTCTAAGTCAGATTTTACCATTCAAAAAAAAAACCATTTCTTCACTCTATTATCAAGTCTATCTTAGGAAAACTTAGAGATTTTCAAAACATTTTTTTTCTTTTTTCAAAAGAGCATACATCCTTACATCGCACAAGCATGATTCTTTGTGCATTTAGACTTAGAATAAATTCTTAGATAATATTTAGGCAAAGCAAAAGGCATAGATTCGATCCTTGGTTTGATTACCCCTGGTAAAGGTGCCAGGAACGGTCGAACCTCATACCGGCGAGCGAATCCCGTCTCTCCATTTTCTTGCAATATATTTCAAAACGGAGGCGAGTAATTTTCTAAATATTTTCAAATCAAGGTCAAGTGAGACCCCAAAAAAAAAAGTTCTTCTTCTTCTTCTTTTCTTTTCTTTTCTCTTCTCTCTTTCTTTCTGTCTTTTATTTTCTCCCTTCAAAAAGGAGGAAATAGAGGTTGAAAAAGGAAAAGAGAAGGAAGAGAGAGAATATTATGAGAGGAAAAATTTTGCGATGATCACAGATGGATAGTGTACCAACTATTATGCGCTTCCTGGAGTATTTCTTCCCTTAGCTCAGGGTTATTTGGAACCCATATCCTTTCTTCCATCCATATTTCTCCATCTTTTTTTAAATGGAAGAAGGTATCATCTTTATTAGCTCGAGCTTTTAATTCTAAGTACTGGGGGTCCTTGAATTGTTTAGCTATAATTTGATCAAGGATCTCGATTTGGATTGTCAAACATGACAATCGAATTCTACCTGGATCAGCCAAGAATGGCTTCCAGTTGACGAAATCCTCCATCAACTTCCATTGCCCCGCGAGGTTGGCTATTGTGCCAACAGTCTTGCGACTAAGGGCATCTGCTATGACATTCGCCTTTTCAAGGTGATAGGAAAGCATGAATTCATAGTCTTTGAGGAATTACAGTCATTGTCATTGCCGCATATTGAGTTCTTTTTGAGAAAAGAGGTATTTTAAGCTTTTATGGTCTGACATGACCTCAAAGTTCTTTCCATATAGGTAGTGTCGCCAAATTTTAAGTGTGAACACCACCGCAACAAGCTTCAGGTCATGGGTTGGATAGTTTCTCTCATGGATCCTTAATTGCCATGACGCATAAGCAATCACTTTGCTGTGTTGCATCAATACGCAATCCAAACCCGTTTCTGAGGCATCGGTATAAGCCACGAAGCCTCCTTGACCAGAAGGTAAGGTAAGGAAGGGGCAATAGTAAGCTTCTGTTTAAGAATCTCGAAGCACTCCTTACACTGGTCGTTTCATTCAAACTTGACTCCCTTTTTCAACAGTTTTGTCATGGGTACAACAATTCAGAAGAAGTCTTTTATGAACTTGTGATAGTATCCGGCAAGTCCAAGGAAGCTACAGACCTCAGTGATATTCTCTGGCTATTTTCAGTCTATTACAGCTTCTACCTTCGCAGGATCCACTACGATTCCATCTTTTGAGATTACATGGCCAAGGAACATCACTTTGTCTAGTTAGAATTCATATTTTAAAAACATGGCATAGAGCTGATTATCTTGGAGGGTTTTTGTTATCATCGCAAAAATTTTTCCCCTCCCTCTGCGAGAGTGAGAGAAACGATTCTGCGAGTCAAATTCGACCAAAGTTTTGAAAATTGATTTTTGAAAATTTGCGGGAAAATTTCATTGAATAGGATCTGCCTATCGGTACGAGGTTCGACCGTTCCTGGCGCCTTTACCAGGGGTAATATGTTATCATCGCAAAATTTTTAACTTTTGCGAATCAAACTGACCTTTGAAAAAGATTTTTGAAAATAACTCGCCTCCGTTTTTAAAATGCGGGAAAATTCCGTAAAATGGGACTCGCCTGTCGGTACGAGGTTCAACCGTTCCTGCCACCTTTAACAGGGGTAATTGAACCAAGGATCAATCTTATGCTCTACTCTATTCAGCTTGTCTAAATCATATTCTAATTTCTAAATGCACAAAGAATCAGGCATGTGCTATGAATTTTCAGAAAATGCACATTTGAAAACATGATGTTTGCTTTGAATGATTGAAATATTTAGAAAATGTAAATCTTGGAAATGATATCACATGAGAAATCGTGAAATGGGATTTGAAATGTACTTCTGAGAGAAATAAAAATCGATTTTGAGGAATCCTTGACATTTGGTGAAAATCGATTCTGAGAGACTTGGTTTCTCTGAATTCAAACTTTGAAATTGAAATTCTAACTTAGAAAATTTGAATTTGGAACTTGGGAAATACTTGAAATATCCTTTGAAATTCAATGTCTTTGGGAAAATCGATTTTGCTATAAGACTTAGGAGATTTTGAGAAAATGAACTTCTTTGAATTTGAATTGGAATTGGCAAATGCATGAAATGAATGAATATGGATTTGAGGAATACTTTTTGTATTTTTGAGAAATGCAGTGTATTTTTGAAGTTAGCCTAAGAGTGTAGGCTGAATGTGGCTAATGTGAAGATCATAAATCTAGGTATCATTCGTATTCTGACTATGGCCATAAATACAAATTCCACCAAGTTTATAAACTTCATAGAAGCTAGTGCATGTGCCATTCGTGTAAACCATGGTGAGTTTGAATATGCATGAATCATCATCCATCACACATTAACATTATTAAAAAAAAATAAACTATATGCAATGCAACCTAAGCTAAGCAGGAAATGTAAATTCTTATTCCAAAGTTTAATTACAAATTACATCACTATTGAAATTTAAATACATGAAAAATAAATTCTTCAATGTACCTGCAAAACTAGAAAACTTGGTTAATGAAAATATGTTGGCTTTTCTAGATTTATCCAACAATATCAGGAAATTGTTGGATTTTGCTAGATATAAGCCTCTTCCTTGATTCCCTTAAATAAAAATGATAAAGTATGAAATAAAATTGAATAAATATGAAAGATAAGATATGGAATTTCGAAATTGGGGTCAAAATGACCAAAATACCCCTAATAACAAGACTATGGCCTTGAAATTACGGTTTTTAGAAAGATATTTTGATAAAATGCAAATTTTGAAATTTGAATGTAATAAACTAAGATAAATATGATATGACATACTTAAAAATATGAAATTAAGGTTAGGGATTTCGAAATTTAGGTCAAATGACCAAATTGCCCCCGATAGCAAGACTATGGTCTTGAAATCAGGGTTTTCTGAAATAGATTTTGGTAAAAACCTAGGTTTTATGCACTAAATGAAATCAAATGAGCACAAAATTAAACCTAAAGTATCCTAAGATGCTTATGAACATAATAAAACCCTAAAAATATATGCTTATGCAAGAAAATCCAATAATATCACAAAAACTGTGATTTTAACAGTGTTTTTGGATCTTTCAGGAACCCGGTTTTGCAATTTGCTTGATTCAGCCATCAAATGGATTCCAAAATCCATAAAAATTGGTACCTGCACTTGTTATAACCCTAATGTCGAATTGGAATTATAAAAATAATTTTTTGACATTAAATTAATCCGAAAATTGCATTAAACCCTAAAAATATGCTATTTTTGACCTAATTCACCAACCAGTTTCAATCCAAGACCTGAATCAGGGGTCAAATCTCCATGGAAATTTATGAAATTTTACAGAGACTAACTAGAAAGAAAGCAGATATTTCCCAATTTACAGATCGGAAAAATCATCTCCGGTTAGGGAGAAACCCTTCAGGCAATCTGAGCTAAAATATATCACTTTTAACAGGGATTAAAATAGCTATTCCAGATTGCAAATACAGGAATAAATAGCAATCCTAAACAAAAAATTCTGAAATTTTAGTGGTGAACAGTAGACAGAAAAATAACAATACTCACTTTTTACAGATCTAAAATCGGATCTGTGGTTTGGGATTTATGACTAACACAAGTCTGATTAGGGTTTTGGTAAACCCTAACGAGTTTAAACTTTAAAAACAGATTCTCTAAAAGGGGAAAAATACTAAACAGTGATCAAAAAATCCTAAAATTTCACAGCAGATAAATATACTCAATGTAAATCCATAGCACTTTACAGATCTAAAATCGGATATAAGATGAGAGAAATATCATAACAGCAAGTTACCTTCTTGATTTTAACCACGATTTTAAAGCTTTAAAAACCCGATTTGATGTCTGATTTTTTTGACAGGGTTCCCGAGTACCAAAACCTTTGATTTTTCTACAGTAACTCAATAACTCATGCATGCATCACATATAAAAAAATCAGAAATAAAAAATGAGTGCTTCCATCTGAAATAACATCATCTTTACTGTTCTAAACCTAGAACACACAGAAATTTAAGAAACTTGAAAAATCATGCATTAACTAATGTAAATAAATAAAATAAACCATAAAACAGTAAATAAAAATTATTTTTATGTTGTAGAACGTAAAACAAACATGAATAAACCATGAAAATAAATTAAAAACAGGGAATCAATGGCTGGAATTTGATATCACCTTTAAAACATAGATTTAACCCATTAAAAAGGGTAAATCATATATTTTATTGGTTAATAATATAAAGAACCATATTAAAATCAATTCTAATGGATTAAAATCCCTGTAAATCACCCAAAACAGGGTTAGATCACCTTCTTGGATCGTTCTTGCTGATTCTTGATGGTTCTTGAGGTTGAATCCATGGTTTAATCCATGAAGGGGATGACACCAATGGCTAAAATTGATTTAAAACATGAAAAAGTATTAAATAAAACTAAAAAATATTAAAAATATTACCTTGGTGCTTGCAGCTGCAATGGAGGAAGGTGGAGGTGCTTGAGAGGAGAGAGAGGCCACGAAAATTTGAGAGAAAAGAGCCCTCCTTTTGGCCCCCCTTAGGTCCCTTTTTATAGTTTTTCAAAAAGTCACTTAATTAGGGTTAATTAAGAGGTTTTTTCATTTTTTTAGGACTCTTTCTAATAAATCCACTAAAGGCAACGATTTTTTGTGGTTTTCTAACCTAGGTGGGACTCTAATTAATCCCTAATTAGCCCCTAACTAAACCTAGAAAACCCCCAAATGTGATGCCACTTGGCATCTTTCACATTTGGGTTTTTAAAACACCTTTAAAAACATTTAAAAACACTAGTTTTAAAAACTAATTTTCAAAATGAGTTTTCAAAATGGTTTTGACTCTTCTAAACCTCTAACACTAACCAAGACATCAACTAACCCTAGTCTAGCCCTGACTTACTCGAATATGGCGCCACCCCGAGTGGGCCCTATTTGAGTTTTTCAAAAAGTGATTTTAAAACTTGAAATTGAAGGAGTTTTCAAAAGATTTTCAAAAGTAAACTTAAAATTAGGATTTTTGAAATGGCATAAGGTCCTAACTGAGTTAGAATTCCTCTGGATATGGTGCCAACTGAGTGGGCCCACATCGAATTTTGAACATTTTTGAAATAAACACTGAAAATGGCTTTAAAAAAGGGTTAAAATTGACATTTGAAATTCAAGATTTTTAGAAAATAGGGTCTCATGCGAACTGGAACTCTGGGTTAGAGTCCTGAACTCTTAGGACTCTGAAATTTTAAATTTTAACATCCAAATAAAAGAATTTTCAAAAGATTTTATCAAGAAATGATGAAATAAGTCAGAAAACACAGTCAGGGTTAGATTCCTAACTCGACCGAACTCTAAAATAGAATCCTGAACTAACTGGACTCTGTAAAATGACCTAAATTTCGAAAACAAACGAAAAAGATTAAAAATGGAAGTAAAACAGACTTCAAAACAGACTCCTGACTGGATTAGGACTCTGAGACAGAGTCCTAATCGGACTGAAACTTTCGAAAATTTGAGAAATTTAATGAATAGAGGAATTCAGAAGCGACACCACCACAATGGGTCTCATCTGTGAATTGAAATCGATTAAAATTTGAATTTGAAATGAATCCAGATTGTTTCCTTGAGAAAATATTTCGAAATATAAAGTCCTGGGGTTGGAAAATGACAGAGTATTGAATAAAAACCCAGATTTTGAAATTGATTTTGAAATAAAGCTTTAAAATTCAAATCTGGATTGAATGTTTTGAAAACAGGAGTGTTGGATCTCGAAAATGAGATGCAATGACATGCAATGCTATGCAATGACATGCAATGCTATGCAGAATACATGCAATGACATGCAATGATCTGTAGTGACTTATGAAATGGACAAACACTGGATGAGGGTGAAAATTTGGGGTGTTTACAGATGCCCCTCTTTGCTGCTAAGCCGGTTGAAAGCCGAGCTTAGTGGCAAAGAAAACACACCAAATTTGGACTATAAAAATGCCCCAGTTAGATGAATCTGACTGGGTATGAAAGAATTAGTTCAAATGATGATGATAGATATGAAATGAAGAATAAGGAAAAAATTTTATTTCAAAAAGAAGTGAGATTCAGGTTTTGCCCTTAACCTGGATGGGACAGAAAATACCTCGTATGGAACGAAGCTCAGGCTTAACCCTTAACCTGAAAGGGGACGATACCTCATGAAAAAATGAGGCTCAGGCTTAACCCTCAACCTGAAAAGGGACGATACCTCGTGGAAAAACGAGGCTCAGGCTTAACCCTTAACCTGAAAGGGGACGATACCTCGTGGAAAAACGAGGCTCAGGCTTAACCCTTAACCTGAAAGGGGACGATACCTCATGGAAAAACGAGGCTCAGGCTTAACCCTTAACCTGAAAGGGGACGATATACAGAGTCCTCGAATGAAGAAACCATGATGGGACCTTCGAATTCTGCACAATAAATCCGAGAGGGGTTTGCAAAAGGAAGAAAGGGGGTTCCCTAAAGCTTGAAAAGGGATTGATCTTGGACGTCTCATTGCTAAGACTGAATGGCTTTTAAGACAGATGACCTTTTGCGAAAAATTCAGGTTTAACCCTTAACCTGAACGGGAACTGTCTATGGTGGGACAGTGGGGAGCACAGGGAAGTGTGCGAATCTGAGAGCCCAGGCACTCAGATCAAAACAAGAAGGGAAGGATCTTGGACAACTCCCATCATCCGATCCTAAAAGGGATAACAACAACGCCTGGATACATCAAAATAAACATCAAGTTCTCACTTCATGTCAGGATAACTTAAAAAGATTGCCAATAAGATAAAAAATTGTAGTTAATTCAAGAATGATAAGCACATATATATATGAAAAATATTCCCTCTTTTCTACCTGAAGTATTACCTCCAACTGGGCTTAACTTCGTAGAATCAAGATTCGAATTCAAATTACTTGCAATTGACTTTCCTTCAAGGAGGCTATCAATTTCATTGATATGGACGGAAAAGAATGTATTCTTGATATTGCGAGAGCTATTAGCGAAAGGATATTGATAAAAGAATTTCACAAAATTAAAGAAGATTCTTGATAGATTCGGCAGTCTGATATCCTGGGATTCTTTTCTCATGATGATCTTTCTGCACTCTTTTTTGACAGAATTGGAGCTCTCTTGGATTTTTTGGGAATTACATCATCCTTCATTTTGGAGATGTCCTGGCTTTTCTCTCTTTATTTTTTTTGGAAGGGTACGTCACAAACTCCTTCATCTCAGAGATGTTCTGATCCTTCTTCTCTCTCGGGGATTATATTGACGGTTATTACCTTATTGGTTGAGAATCTCTTGATGATAGCAGAAATTAAATATCTTTTAGGGTTTGTCGGTAGGCTCATCACACTCGCCTTCATCTCGACGGTGATCTGAACTTTCCCTGGAAGGATCCGTCACAAACTCCGTCATCTTGGAGATGATCCAAATCTTCTTTAGCCCCGGGGGTCGACTCGTCTAATTCGCCTTCATCTTGACGACAGTTGAGAGATCCCTTTTGCAGATATTTAATTGAGGAATAATGGCATATATCACATGGATATCTAAAAAAAATGTTCCTAAACCTAGATATGAATGATGGAAAAAGGTGGAAAGGATATGTATACCTACATATGTATATATATATATATATATATATATATATATATATATATATATATATATATATATATATATATATATATATATATATATATATATATATGTACATATAGAGGTATATTCACATATATATAAGTATATATATCTATGCATAGGTATATGTATATGTATATATATATGGGGGTATATACAATGGGGAGATGTGCTGAGTGATATATATTGTAGCAAATAGTAGAGATGATAGTGAGTGTTAAGGTGAGCATTGAATATGCCACAAATGCTAAGCACAAATGCAATTGACAGATGGGTGCTAGTAGGATATGCTGTGGGCAAGTACGTAAATATTGCTGTGAAAAATGCAACAGGTAAGTGTAATTGGAAGGAGGAATTTTCAATACTGAAATGTAGATTCGCGACATTCTATCCAGAAATGACTTGAGTCCAAGTTTGAATTACTAGTAGCCCACGACGGCTGCAGGTAAAGCTTGAGGAATGGCTCAAAACTCCACTTCGAGCAAAATAGTTTATTACGGTAATAAGGTGTACCAGAGGATCTCTCTGATTCCAACATGACTCAGTGAACCTCAAAAGGGCATAGCACAATATTATCAAAAAAAAAATGGATACAATCTCGGTGAAATTTCAAATAATTTTATACACTTGTAACTTTCTAAAAGAAAAAGGTGCAGACCTGACCATAAAAACAAGAGATTTCAGCAAAGCACAGATTAGAATTATTCAGTAATGAATCCCCTGATATATTATGCAATTTTGGATCATCAGAAAAAGAAATAGCGTCTCCCCCATCAAGAAAAGCTTTAACAGTATATGCTATTAACCATACAGTATCATACGCATATAGACCATAAGCATTCCACCCCAAAGTGTCAAGTCCCTCTTTCTTAACCGAATTATCCTACCTAGACCTAAGATCTTTCTTCTGATCTGAATCAGATACATGTTGTTGCCTTATGAGAACTCTTTGAAGTGAATTTATGTTGTCAGAACTATCAAAATATATGGCTAGATAAGAAGAGAGCCAATCAGTAGTCATCCATACATATCCTGTTAGTTATCATTTCAAGATGCTCAGCAACAGAGAAAATCAGAAGACCTGTCTTAGAATCATTGACATAGACAACAATAACACTATTAAAGCCAAATTAACCAACCTGTTAGTGACGTCACTTCTAGTCATTTCAGGTCGTAATGCAGCTTTGTAAGAAATCCTCTTTCCAGCGGAAGTAGCCAATCATAGCAGCGATTACAGATATTTGATACAAATCGCTCTGGGTTGGAGTGAATAAAGAGTTAGATCCGTAGCAGCAAAAGAAAGAAGAGGAAACTTGAAGTTTATTAGCAACATGTGATATCACATGAGCAATTACAGAGGATTGTGGACCAATCATTACTACTGTATCCTTCCCCATAAATTGTAAAGCTTCAACAATGCCAAGAAATCCACTGGCGTTAGAACTCATCATGATAATATTCAGCATAGTTCCACCAAGAACGCTGGAATTTAGCATTCACATCTGCTTCTGCAGCCTTAATTGCAATCTTAGCAGCACTTTCTATAGCAAAATCTAAAGTAGAAATAGCTCATACATTCACCACAGATGGCCTCAACGAAACATTTCGACCAGGCCCATCTCCAAAAACTCCATTACAACAAACCATATTCACAAACAATAAAACACGGATCATGGTGTGGTGTAGCAGAGGGTATGGCAACTTACAAGGGCTGAAGGTGAAGGGATGCAAAGGGGTGTGATGATATGCTGTGTAGGTGGGTGCATCATAGTGTTCCACAAGATGCTATGATGAGTGTGATGAAAGTGAAAGGCAGTGAGTGATTTATAGGTGACGTACACCAGCTGTGTACAGGATGGAAGGCATAAAAGACAGTGGGTATGTGACTAAAACTTCAACAAGGCATGTTCTCAGCAGGCTCAAAACACACATTCTACTACTGAGGCTTCAGCATAATCATGTTGTTTGTAAACTGGCGTGGCATTTGTACATCTAGATCACCAATCTTGCTAGACTTACGTACGAGGCTGACATGGGCACCTTTAGCTTACCACCAGCACTCACATTCTTGAAATCAGGGCCATGTTTCCCTAGGGATCTATGTGCAGAGAATCGGTGCTGCTTCACAACAGGAGAAACCAAAAAAAAATTCAAGAACAAAATCTTTGGAATGACTCTCACTATTTTCAACCGACTTCTTAGTTTTCAGAGTGTTCCATCTCTTGGATGGTGTTAATGTGGTTATGCTGTGTGATAGGCATGAAATCACCATAACTTTGGCAGACTGTCGTGAATGCCAAAGAATCACAATATTGCTTCAGAAAATATAATGATGCTAGATCATGATATCTCAATGTTACGGTGCAGCAAACCATAAAGTGGCTATTGTGAAATATAAGATGGACAGGATAGAAGATGGACGCAGCCAGCAGTGAGCCACCATGCATAATGATTTTTTTTTTTGTTACAGCAATAAGTCCAATTATTTTAAACACATCAACAGAACTAAACTAAAGGGGTCTGAATTATACATACAGTTTTGCTCGATTCTTCTGGTATCTTGATTGCATCATGAATTCCTATCAAAGTGGTTGGTATTGTGGAGTATGATTATGCAGAGGATCACCATTCAATGTTAAAACTCTCCAGCAAACTCAGATATCACTGCAGACATTTCGAGTGTCAGCTCGGCACCATCGTGATCTAAAATGTGGCAAGCAAATTTTTGAATAGGGTAACCCATAGCAAGAATGGACAGAACAGAATTTACAGCAACCAATAGGGATCCCTCCATGATACCCACCATACTGATAAGAATATCAGGTACCAGCAAACCAGATAATTAGGTTAAATGGGAAAGATCCTTTAATTATACTTCCGTTCTGAAATATTTCTTCAAATGTTATGAGTTTATAATTCTCCTTCAGTAAAGTATGACTGCTATCTTCCAGGCCACTCTTCCATCGAATTCCTCGCACCTATTCCCATATGGTCACCAAAGGCGTATGGGCATCAGATCCGAGTTGTTTCTCTTCCTCATTGAATCCCAATAAACTGCTTATGGCTGTGAGGGATGTTAAGTCCACCGTCGAATGCACTCTTTCGAGTACCAAATACATGATTCTCAGTAATGGTTTTTGCGAGACCGACACCCAACAGGGCACAAAATGGCCTTGAATTCTCAGCAGGTCATAACAGAGAAGTCCTCCCCAGTGGCCCTCGACTGCATGGTTCATTCATCCAGATATTTCCCAATACTGGCTAAAGCTCAGGTAGTTGCCTCTCAACATGAAGGTTATCATCAGATATGGGTCAGTGGTTTTAGACAAGCACTCCATCAATTAAACAAATGAACTCAGCTAATGGATCAAGTAAAATGATAGGCAAATGGATTGCTGGAGGGTGGCATCTCCTGATGATATTAGCCTTTACAGAGACACATGGGTAGGATGACAGAGCTGCTGGATAGTTGTCTCGCTGATCAGGCGTTATCCAATACACAGGTGTTGAAAGGGCACGAACATAATCTATTTCGGTTATTTCTCATGGCAAACAACAAAGTGGGTAAGAAGGTAGATAGGATGAAACAAAATAATCACTAAGCAAAACAGATTAGTATAGCAGATTACAACAAAATTTGAGGATGAAGGCAATATATAACAGATAAACAATGAATGGTACAAGATGCTTGGCATCAGAAAAAAAAATGTAAGCATTAATCTGCTGAAAACATCTATTTCAAATTTTGTTTACTAGCCGATTGTGAAATGGTTTTTCATGAGGGCTTGACTCATACCAGGGGTTTATACCTATTGATTGAGGTTTATGATGCTATACTGAATAGATACAAGGCAAATGCCGATGACGATGTTTGGTCACCAGATGAAATCATAAAATTTAATCAAAATGCGCAAAATCTTAACAACGTGTTGTTAAACAACGAAGAATTGTAAAATGAATAATGGTAAACATTATCAGATGTAGAAGAACGGAATACATAAAACGATGCTAAAAGGAGTGTAGCCAACAAAGGGGCTAGGATTCTATCGCACAGGGCATATCAATGTTGTTACATACAGATTGAATATGCATATCGTGCTTCAAAAGAAAAAAAAAAGAAACTAAACATGCAGAGAAAACAGGAAAATCTAGGAAATAAGTAAGGGATGTACCATATAAAGTGGTAAATAGAAGAGAGATGAGGCGATTACTTATTGTAGCCCTGCTGCAGGAATGGTCGAACTCTTTCAGCCGATCAGAGAAGAGGGGAAAGGGGAATGAAGCGGTGGTTGAAGGAGAAGAAGGTGGAGGGGTAGAAGACGACCAAGAAGAGGAAATGCACATGGGGGGGTGAGAACGGATGGTGAAGAGAGAGCCTTGCGTGCTCTTTTAAGGGAGGGGAAGAGGATTCGGGAAGAAGATCGTTGGAGATGAGCGGCTGGGCGACGAGAATGGAGAGGATTGAGGGTGAAGAGAGAAATGGAGGTTGTTGCGGCTGGAAGCCATCCGAGATTAGGGTTCCTGAGGAAAACCCTAAGAGAAATCGGGCGAGAGAGGAAAAAGGGAGGGTTTAGAAGGGTTTATTTGTGAAAATTTTTGGTTTTTCCAAAAAGAGGCTCCCTTAACAAAAAAATTCATAAAAATGGTTAAAAATGATTTTTTTAGCAAAATCGACTTTAAAAAGTTTAAACTCATTCATTTTTCTTGAAATTTTCCATTTTTTTGGTTTTTGTTTTATTTTTCAATTTTTTTGTATTTTTAGAATAAAATCCTAAAGTTTGTGAGAAAACAAAGTTAAAACTAATTTTTTTGTGTTTTTGCAAAAAATATTTACAAAAGGGAATTTTTCTGAGAATTTAAAAGCTATTTTGAGAAAATTTCTTCAGAAAATACATTTGGATCCGGATTTTGAAGAAATATGGACTTAAAACACTGGATTCGGATCCGGAATTGATTTTGAATATATCAATATGGATTTTAATTCAGAGAATCTGAAGAAATGACTCGATTTTCTCAGAAAACGGGGTTAGGGGCAAAAGGGTCATTTTTACAAAACTTTGAAAAATTTGGGGTGTTCACACACAACAAATGTGTAAGACCTCTTTCCTGCTTCTTTAATCAATGTTGCTCTGCTTTCACATACACCAACAGATCGTTTTACTACAACCGGATAGCAGGTTGCTTGCATGTCTTAACAAGGGTAGCCCTTCTTAGGGTTCATTTCCTGACCCTTCATGACCCACTTGGATGTATAATCCATAAAATCCATTGTTGTAACCAGTGCTTCAATGATACCTGACCGGGCTTGGTGGAAATTTGAAAAATGGGAAGCTGGATGTTGTTACTGTTAATGATGGAAGATCCTGGTTAATGGTCTCACGACTTCACAATAAAAGCCAGCAGATGGGGTAGAAGTTGCAGCTAAACTTTCTACTAAAGATTGATTAAGGCAGAAGATAATTCTAATGAGCATACTCAAGAATGCAGCAGATCATGATGCCATAAAACAAATATTTAACAAAACAGTGCTGATGTGCGCAGAATATGACAATACAATAATGCTAATATAACAATATTATCAAAAACCATGGCTAATCAAATGCTACAGTATAGATGCCGCACTTAGGTAGATGTTATATTTATGCAGATATTATATTTATGAAGAACTTAAAGAAATAAAGATACAGGTAAGTGCAATAGGAACAGACTCATCTAAAAATCCAAATTCCTAATGGTGGAAATAAAAAAAAAGGGAAATGTTGGCACCAGGTTATGTGGAACAATCGTAAATTCGATGCGGTGGAATTATTTGTCCAACGCCTGACACCTGCATGGTGAGCGTACACAATGTTATCGTCGCGAAATTTTTTTCCCGTCTTCCCTTCCTTGCAGAAGAGAAAAGGAGAGAAACGCTTTCGCGATTCAAACTTTGACCGGATTTTGGAAATTGTTTTGAAATACTCGCCTCCGTTTTTGAAAATTGCGAGAAAATCCATGGGATGGGGCTCGACCTGTCGGTACGAGGTTCGACCGTTCCTGCCGCTTTTAACAGGGGTAATCGAACCAAGGACCAAAACTATGCTTGACTTAGTTAAATTATCGAAGTTATGTTCTATCCTAAATGCACAGAGAATTCAGGCATGTGCTATGAGATTTTGGAAAACACAAGTTGGAAAACATGATGTATGCTTAGAAAACATTTGGAGTTGGAAAGAATCTCTCAGGAAAGAGGTCAATTTCTCAGGAAACTCTGATGAAAAGACTTGAAATCTCGAGAAAGTTTATAAAGGGAAAATCATGAATGATTGGAAGTCCTGAGAAATGTAAGTAGTTCTTAGGAAAAGTGTGAACATTTGAGAAGGGAAACACTTCTTAGGAAAACTTGGACTTTGAGAGTTTTCTTAGGAAAATGATGGAAATTCATTGGAAATCCCTTGTGGAAAAGGAAAATTAAAACTTGGGAAGTTGAAAACCTGAGAATCTTAACCTTGAAATACTTGGAAATCGATTTTGACTTGGAGAAAGATTGGAAAATTCTTTTGAATATCTTAAGAAAATATCATTTTCCTGGGAAAACTGTGGAAAAGCTTGTCTTTGGAAAACCGATTTTGAAAAATCCTTAGAATTTCTTGAGAAATCGATTTCTTGAGAATGAAGTTTTCTTGAGAAAATCTTGAGAAAATCAATGATTCTATGATGCAAATGACATAAGTGAATGAATGCACTTTGAAAAGATTTTCTAAGAGATTTGTTGGAAAAATATGCATTAAGTCAAGATAAATCCTTCACATATCCTGACTGTGGCCATGAATATGTTCAGAATTTAGTTGATTTGATGCACATGATTTTGAAAACTTTGGAAATATGATGTGCATTTTAAGATAGCCTAAGAGTGTAGGCTCAATGTGACTAGTAGAAAGATGATGGATCTGGGTCTCGTCCATATTCCGACTAGGGCCATAAATATGGATCCCACCGAGTCTATCAACTCCCTAAGAGTTGGTGCACGTGCCATTCGTGAACATCCATAGTGCTTTTGAAATAAAATGCATGAATCATATAATCAGGATATTGCATAAATTCAAACTATATGACATGCATCCTAGTCTAAGCAGGAAATTAACTCTCTTATTCCAAAATTATTACATCACTAAATAAAGGAAATAAAAGAAATTTGCAGACTTCAGCTCCTTCTTTTGATTGTTCCTGCCAAGCTTGAAATAAAGTTAGCTCAAATATGTGGGTTTTTCCAAGATTTTCCAATAATATTATGAAATTATTGGACTTAATTGGATATAAACCCTATTCTCATGCTTCCTTGATATTTGAAATGATGAAAATGCAAGAAATTCAGTGAAAAACAGTTTGAAATTCGGAATTGGGGTCAAAATGACCAAAATACCCCTAAAATTAAAGTTACACCTTTAAAATCAGGGTTTTTTGAAGGAAAACTTAGTAAAATTGGGATTTCGAAATTCAAATTGAATCAAATGATGATGAAATGCAGTAAGAGATATGATTACATGCTGCTAGACACATTAAAACTGTAAAATCAGAATTTGGTATTTTGCAATTTATCAAAAATAACGATTTTCGCTTGTTTTTCGCTTGGATCTGGGTCCTGCGGGACCCTGTTTTGGTATTATGGATGATTCGAACCTCAAATGGATTCCAAATTGCACCAAATTCGGTATTAAGCATTTAAACACTCTGATAAACAACTTAGAATGCTAAAAATCACAAAATGATATGATTTAAATGCTAAAATTCAAGGAAAGTCCTAAAATGGTGGATTTTGCCTATGGATCCGAACCAAATGCAATGCCTAATATGATAATGCAAGATTTACACCATGGAAACTTCTGATATTTTGCAGACTGCTAAAAGACCCGAAATATAACATTTTTGGTTTTTACAGCCTCGGGATTTGAGCCATGGTGAGTTCAATAACAGGGATTTAGTTCAGACAGAGGTAAAAATCACACTAATCTGATGTAAAATGCTAAAAAAATACAAAACGGCCATGAAAATTTATGAAATTAATCAGAGCTATGCACGACACCTACATGAACAACTTTTATGTTTATGACTTTGGAATTTGATCAACGGAAACACAGATAAAAATATAACTATTTCTGCCTAAACTAACAGAACAGACAAATGTAGCAAAACAGGGGGCTGACAAGAAAAATCCGAAGCAGGGGACAACACTATTCTAAAAATTACATCCTTTTAGATGCAAACAGAGGACACCACGTACATAACTTTCACTTTTTACAGTTTCGGATTTGGAGCAACACACAAAGAGAAACCACAGCCCTAAGTCGATCCAAGATCTCAGGGGCCCAAATTAGGCTCTGACACGTGTACCGACATCTCGGATTTTTGTCAGACATTAAAAAAAATCAGAAAAATCTGATAAAATCATATTAAAAGCTAGACATTCTTCCGAGTTCAAAACATCTTTTTGATAGAAAATCGGATTTCCCATGAGGGATATATCGATTTTACAAGTCGGCAAATGATTTTCAAAACGTATCCCGGGTAACAAAACCCGACTTGCCATTTTGAATGTTTACCGCAGTAAACAAATTCAAATGCCTCCGAATTTTTGGCAAAATTTCAGGGACACCTAAGGGCGCATTCCGTGATGTTTTTGGGATTTTTAATAAAAAACAAATGCAAGAAATGACGTGTGGACTGACTGACAAAAACAGAGATCTACTGAAAATAAGCAGAATTGAAATAAAGGCTAAATTAATCCTAATTAATTCATGAAATATGCTAAATGAATGAAATAAAATGCAAATTAAATCTAGCTCACTACATGCATGTTAAAATCATCAAGGAAGCATAATGAAACATTTTTATGTATGTCGTTTTATGAGAATAGCTCAATCCATCCCTCGGATGAGCTCTTTCTTCAAACGACCCCCGATTCGAATTATGGAATCCAATCAATGGGAAAAGAAGTGCACCTTGCTTCGTTACGCAGCGTAGGAGCTCTTGAAAGGGGCAGCTATCACGAGCTTTCTTCGTCCTTCGCTCCGGGCTTCAGATGGTTCACAAAAATCGACCTCTGTTGGGATTGAATTGGCCACAGCACGAGCTTTACTCCACCTTCTTCAATGCGCCAAAGGGGGCACGATTTCCACAGTTCAAAATCTGATTCTAGGAAGGCTAGGTCGGATTTTCCAAGTTCACCAGAGCTAAAAAATGATCTCCCCTTAGGCTGGGCGTGAACCCTTGTTTTTATAACTTTTCTGAAAAATTTTGAAATTCAAACAGGCTGGATCTGAGCCCTCCATGTGGCGCCATCTCAGGGGGTGTCATCTGAGGAGTTTGAAATTCGAATTTGTCTTTTGTAGGGAGTCCTCAGGTGGCGCCACCTCAGAGGGTGCTCTCTTGGAATTTGAAATTCAAACTCACCTTTTGTAGGGAGTCCTCAGGTGGCGCCACCTCATGGTGGGCTACCTTTATTAAAAATAAAATAAAAAAATAAAAATGGAGCCAAGTGGAGTCCTGGAATGGTGCCACCTCAAAAGGTGATCTGAGGTGTAAAGTTGGAACAGTAGGGGCATGCCATGTGGCGCCACCTCTGGGGAGTTCAAATGTTTGAAATTTTGCTTTTCTGCAGGAAAGGAGGGGCTGACATGTGGCATTTCCTCAGAGTGGCTCCTACGATGCCATGTGGCAGGAGAACATGAAGGGAGGAAGCAAAATGCGCCACCTCATGGGGGGGTTTTTTCTACTTTTTCTGGTGCAGGGAGGTCTGGACATGTGGCGGACAAGTGTCAGCTGTCTGGAGAGGCTTTCTCAAATGGCGCCACCTCAGGGGGGAGTTTGAAATTCAAATGGAGGTTGGCCCTGGAGGAATGGAGGGTGAACATGTGGTGCCACCTCAGGGTGGCTCCTACAATGCCATGTGGCAAGAGGGAGGAAAAAGAGGGCAGTGACATGTGTCTCCTACTTTTCTGAAAAAAATAGGGAGAGGACATGTGTCCTCTACTTTTTTTGAAGGAATGAGAAGGAGACATGTGTCACCTTCTTTTCCTGAAAGAAGTAGAAGATGACACGTGGCAGTTGCTTTTTCTGAAGAAATGAGAGCTTGACACGTGTCCTCTGCAGGAGACACTCCAGATGGCGCCACCTCAGAGGAGACAAGCCTACCTTTTCTGTAGGAATTTAGGAGTGACACATGTCTCCTACTTTTCTGAGAAAAGTAGGAAGAGACATGTGTCAGGCTACTTTTCAAGAAGGAAGGAGAGGTTGACACGTGTCCCCTGCAGGAGACACACTTCAAGTGGTGCCACCTCAGAGGAGACAAACTCCACTTTTTCTAGACAGGACAACCTATGACACTTGGCATCTTCTGGTAGTCTTTGAAATGACACATGGCGCAGGATGGATAGGGTGACACATGGCAGATAAAATGGGATGACATGTGGCGGCTTCTGAAGGTAGCCCCACACTGACACTTGGCATGTGGATGAGAGGAGAGAGAAAGGACAAGTGGCACCAATCCAAGGGACAAGGCTCCTATATTTTTGGGTTTTTCAAAATTCGAATTTTCAAAAGAAAAGCTTGTGTGACACCACCTAAGTGTGGGTCCCACATTGCTTCTTTATTGAAATAAGGATAAAACCACAACTTCTTTTTGGAATTTTCATAAAATCTTGACTGATGGGCAAAACAGGAATTTTGGATAGAGTTGGCCCTTGTAGGGCGATTTTGTAAAAGAAAGATATTTGAAATTGTCAAAAAGGGCAAAATCTGAGGTGAAGTGACTCAAATCCATATTGAAAACTATCCAGATGGTTTTCCTGAGGAAATATTTTGAAATTCAGAGTCCTGGGGTAAAATGGGAAAAATTGATAATTTTGAAGACCCAGGGTTTTGAAATCAATTTTGAAAAGAGTTGAAATTCTAATCTGGATTGAAAATTTTGAAATCAAGAGTTCTGGACCTCGAAATGACATGTTGTGCAGTGCAGTGATTTGAAATGCTCATGCAATGATATGCAATGTCATGTCTTATGCAATATAATCTTGAACCAAGACTTGGAGATGTCTGTCTCCTGTCAGGAGTAAAATCTTGAACATCTGAGATAAAAATAGAGAAAATTTGAGAGTTTCAGATGAAATTTGGACTTTTGCAAGGTCCGGGCTCAGAAAATGACCATTTTGCCCTCCAGCGATTTCAGAGGCTAGATGTTGATGCTTGGTGGAAATGTTGGGGAGGTGAGTAAAAATTTGGGGTGTTTACACACAAGAGGCGACCATGGGAGCTCAAATTCTGTAAGATATTAGTTGGAGTAGTCTTGTACAATGCACCATTAGTGAAAATTTCTATAGAACAAAAGGGAATCAATATTGCTTATGTATCATGAAACAAACAAAAAAAAATGACATAAGATCTCCAAATGAACAACTTAGAATTGGCAGCATATCTAGATGGCCGACTGAAGGAGCATCGGTGTGACATCCAAGAATCTTAACAATCTCCCCCTGGTTTCCCTGAGAAGATCGAACTCACAAAATTTTTTGTTGCATATTAAATTGTCCCGCATAAATGCAGATTTTCTAATTTAATCAAATCCAAGAAACATCTGTTGAAACGGGCTTAGCCATGAAGAGCCATTCTAGAATCTTAACATAGAGACACATAAAATATCTCTAAGAATGACACATTGTAATCCACATGCCTCAGACTCCTAAAGATAAAACAAAAAGAAAAAAAACAAATAGAGAAGCAAGTGCTAAGTTGGTCCACTCCAAAAACCAAAGATGGACCACTGAATCTGAATATAACCTTCATCTCAATAAACCTGCCAAGTAAATCAAAAGAGCCAAGGAATAACGACAATTGCCCCAAACAATAGAAACACGGCCATCACCCCAGACATTACAAACACCAAAATAAGGCTAACAGTTTTGCATGGCAAATATCCAAAGACCCTTCTCAAAAACTCAAAAACAATACCAGAATGTACCCCCCTCTTTTTTTTTTTTAAGCATAACTCCAGAGACTGAAGAAAAGAAACGAGTAAGTCATTCCTGTAAATGAGCTAGAAATAAGAGATGCCATATATATAAACTCTATCATCTAATCAAAAGAAATAAATAATCGACTTCAAAATTTTCAGTAAGGACCTAAAAGAGGCCTCGGCCGATCATTTGTTGCTGCTCCTACAACTAGCTTATGCACATACCAGGTGCAATAAGGAAAAGATTCGATGAACAAATAGGATAATCGCACAGAATGATTTCCCCTCCAACTCTGTGTCTCTAAGAAGCATTCCATCAAACATTTGGTGTGCGGAAGGCACCCTTGTGTTTATGAACTATTAGGTCATAGCCAGTGTTTTGCGTTTTCCTGGGAATGGATAGACATGATCAAGCCTATTCCCAAGTGAAGGTGGTTGCAGGGATACTACAAGTAATTGGGGCCATTGGAGATCTCCGGTGAGCAGGAGAGTCATCATAGATTTTCGAATATATGGGATTTCCGACGACGGTGGAGGTAGGTTCCAGCTTAAATTTGAAGCTGAGATGAATGTGAGAAATCGGAATACGAATGAGAAGCTATGAAACGAAAACAGATAAAATCTGGTAATCATAAAAAGGAAATGTGGGAACGGATGTTCCGTTACTGTTGCTCAGGGGTGGGTGATATCGCATAAGCAACTCAACGCCACTGCTGGTGCATTAAAGGTAGCAAAATAAGAAAGATAAAATAAATCAGAGGAATCGGAAGGAGGGGAGAAACTCTTACCAGATTGCTCGAGATTTCTGAAGCAGATTCGACTTCCTCCAGTCGACGGGGAAAGAAACCAAAGGAAGAAGCAAAGAAGAACAACTGAAGTAGAAGGAGAAAAGAGAAGAACGAAAATGGAGGGGTGAAAAACGGATGGATTGAAGAAGAAGATGCAAATGGGGAGGTGAAGAAGCGATCCCGTTTAGGGTTTCTTGAATCCCCTTTTAAGGAGGAAGAAGGAGGATAAGGTTGGGGGTTTGTTACAGATGGACGGAGATCGGGAGATGGAGGAGCTCACACATGGGGGCGTGCGATGAGGGTTCGGCTGTTTGGAGAGGAGAAGCCGCAAGAGGGGTTTTGCCAGAGAGGGAGAACTCGAGAGGGTCTCCCCTCCGAAACCCTAACTCGATTTTAAGGGTTTTTACTTTTTCCAAAAAGAGGTCTTTTATAAAAAGATTTTTCTAAAACGGGTTTCCAAAAAACCATTTTTTTGCAATTTCCTTTATTTATTTTTGATTTTTTGTTCTGTTCAATATTTTATTATTTTTTTTGTATTTTTGGAATGAAAATCTAAGATTTTACGAGAAAACAAAAATTAAACACTAATTTTTTTGTATTTTTCTAAGAAATATTTACAAAAGTATCTTTCTGAGAATTTCAGATCATTTCGGGAAAATTTCTTCAGAAAAAAGGGGTTTGGACCCAGGTTTTGAGAAAATGTTTGAGTTTTGACACTCGAATCGAGAAATACAACTTGATGGATCCAAACGGATGTCGGATGGACTGTCTGAGCTATGTTAAAAACTATTTTTTGGTATTTTCTGTAATTTTAATTTAAAATTTGAACAAGGAGACACAAATTTGGATCTTGACAATGGATCTAGATTCGAAATCAATTTAAACATATAAAATGAATTTAATTTCAGCAAAACTTGAGAAATGAACTGGAATTTAGATTTGAAAATGACTCATTTGCTCAAAAAATGAATTTAGAGGCAAGAAGCGAATATTTAGAAGATTTTGAAAAATTTGGGGTGTTCACAGATTCCCCTCTTTGCTATTAAGCCGGTTGAAAGCCGAGCTTAGTGGCAAAGAAAATACTCCAAATTTTGAAAAATGCCCTAGTCAGCAGATCTGAACTAGGTGTGGAAGAATTGATTTAAAAGACATGGTTTTTTTTTTCAGGTTTAAAACTTTATCCTTGAATGGCTTGGGGGAGACGAAGTCCTCGGAAATGATATGATTGAATAAGAGATGAGGAAATCGTGATGGGACTTTGGGTGAAGATCCCGAAATAATGAAAGATAAGAAGTTTGATCGAGTCTTATGGGTGAGACAAGATCAGCCTTTGAATGACTCAGGTTTAGCCCTTAACCTGGATGGGACGAAGATATCTGAAGATAACATCAATGGGGAAAGGAATATGTGAGGACCCTGATGGGACATTTTGGAAAATGCCTCGTGAGATGAAGCTCCATTAGGATCCTATCCTGGATGAATATACAATGCATGGATTCCTCGATGGGAAGAACCATGATGGGACTGGAGGAAAACACCTTGTCGAAATGAGGGAAACTCGTTGGAACGAGATTCAGGTTTAACCAAAACCTGAAAAAGGAAGATTCCTCGAGGGGCGAGGTTCAGGCTTAACCCTTAACCTGAAGGGGACGACCATACGGAATCTTCGAGTGAAGAGACCATGATGAGACCTTCGGAGTTTGGATGAACAAATCCGAAAGAGGTTTGCGAAAGGAGGAAGGAAATGGGGTTCCCTAAAGCTTTGAAAAAGGGAGGATCTTGGGCATCTCATGGCTGAGACTGAAATAGCTTTTGAATTTAATGACCTCTCGCAGGAAGTACAGGTTTTGACCCTTAACCTGAGTGGGAACAACCATACAGATTTCTTGAAATCGTGATGGGACAGGAGAGATACTTCAACTGAATGGGGTAACTCTTCTGGAAGATATAAACAACGCTAGGTTGCAGCAAGAATGGATATTGAATATTTATTTCATTCTTAGAATATCTAGAAAATTTTGTCAATAAGATAAATTTATAGTTGACTTCAACACTTGAAAAATGTGCACATGTGTGCAAAGATATTCCCTCTTTTACCTAGAGTATTTCCTCCAACGAGGTTAACTTCTTGGTTTTAAGAGTCAAATTCAAAGTTTTTGGTGTTGATGATTTTCTTCAAGGAAGTTATCCATTTCCCTGATATGAGAAGAGAAGAAATATTCTCAATTTCATAAAAGCAAGTAGTGAAAAGATATTGATAAAAGAATTTTGCATAAGAAAAGATAACTTCTAGCAATTTTGGCAGTTTGATATCTGGGTATTTTCCCATGATGATCTTTTGCACTCTTTTTGAATCATTGATCGAGCTTTTTACATCATCCTTCATTTTGGATGTGTCCTGACTTTTCTCTCTATTTTTCGGGGAAGGGTACGTCACAAACTCCTTTATCTTGGAGATGCTTTGATCCTTCTTTTTCTCAGGGTTTCTATTGATGATATTGGCTCAAAAGGTCTATTGATGATAGCAGAAATCAAATATCATTTAGGGTTTGTCGGTAGGTTCATCAAACTCGCCTTCATCTCGATGGTGATCTGAACTTTCCCTGGAAGGATCCTTCACAAACTCCTTCATCTCGGTAGATGATCCAGATCTTCTTTGGCCCCGGGGGTCTGCTCGCCTATTCGTCTTCATCTTGACGACAATTGAGAGATCCCTTTTGCCAATATTTGATTGCAGCTTTAGAAATGAGAAGATATGAATTAAGTGGATTCTTTTTGTAGCTCAGAATATTTCTAGTGTCTGATTGCCAGGAAATCATCTTTAAACATGTGTCAAAGCTAAGATTAATATCAATTCGTTTCTGGCTTTTCAATGTCATTGAATATTTCTTTCACCAATCATACCGATGATATTTCTCTCATCCTTTTGGTTGATCAACAGGGAAAAGATTTGAATTTTACCTCTTTTTCGCAAAAAGTTTCACCCTTTTGGAAAGAAATACTAGAGGTAAACAGAGGTGATTCTTTTGTGCAATAAGAATATTGGAATCAACAAATATTTTCAGCAAATTGGCAAAGTTTTCAAGGATCCTTTGTGAAATAATCACTCAATATAGATTTTGACGAAACCTTGAGTTGAAACTTGGGAAGGAATATTTAGATTTTTGTTTTGATCGACCAGCTTGAAAGCAGGATTTTTTGGAAGCACCAGCTCGAAAGCAGGATTTTGATGGAAGTACCAGCTCGAAAGCAGGATTTTATTGCACGACCAGCTCGAAAGCAGGATTTTGTTGACCAACCAGCTCGAAAGCAAGATTTTTGAAAGTACCAGCTCGAAAGCAGGATTTGTTTGACCGACCAGCTCGAAAGCAGGATTTTTTAGAAGTACCAGCTCGAAAGAAGTATTTTGTTTGACCGAACATCTAGAAAGCAGGATTTTTTGGAAGTACCAGCTCGAAAGCAGGATTTGATTGCCCGACCAGCTCGAAAGCGGGATTTGATTGCCCGACCAGCTCGAAAGCAGGATTTTGATTGACCGACCAGCTCGAAAGCAGGATTTTTGGAAGTACTATCTCGAAAGCAGGATTTTTGGAAGTACTAGCTCGAAAGCAGGATTTGTTTGACCGACCAGCTCAAAAGCAGGATTTTTTGGAAGTACCAACTCGAAAGCAGGATTTTGTTTGACCGACCAGCTTGAAAGCAAAATTTTTTGGAAGTACCAGCTCGAAAGCAGGATTTGTTTGACCAACCAGCTCGAAAGCAGGATTTTTTGGAAGTACCAGCTCAAAAGCAGGATTTGATTGCCCGACCAGCTCGAAAGCAGGATTTGATTGCCCGACCAGCTCGAAAGCAGGATTTTGATTGACCGACCAGCTTAAAAGCAGGATTTTTGGAAGTACCAGCCCGAAAGCAGGATTTGATTGCCTGACCAGCACGAAAGCAGGATTTTTGGAAGTACCAGCTCGAAAGCAGGATTTTTTGGAAGTACCAGCTCGAAAGCAGGATTTGATTGCCCGACCAGCTCGAAAGCAGAATTTGATTGCCCGACCAGCTCGAAAGCAGAATTTGATTGCTCGACCAGCTTGAAAGCAGGATTTTGATTGACCGACCAGCTCGAAAGCGGGATATTTGGAAGTACTTGCTCGAAAGCAGGATTTGATTGCCCGACCAGCTCGAAAGCAGGATTTTAGTTGGTAAAATGATTGTCATTGATAGAGTAGTGACCCAAAGGCTTGAGAATGATGGATTTTTGATGGAATTGTAACCCGAAGGCTTGAACTTGTCATACATTGATGGATTTGTAACCCGAAGGCTTGAAAATGATATATACGTGGATGAATTTGTAACCCAAAGGCTTGACAGTGATAGACATTAATGAGATTGTGACCCGAAGTCTTGAAATTTTGAGAGATATAGATAAAATTGTGACCCGAAGGCTTGAAAATGATATACTTTGATGAAGTTGTGACCCGAAGGCTTGAAGATGATAGACATTGATAAAATGGTAACCCGTGGGCTTGATAATGAAAGACATTTGATGAATTGATAGACATTTGGTGAGAATTTAGGATATAATAGACAATGATTCAGGTTTATCCCTTAACCTGAAAGGGAAAGGGGGAGATTTTTTAGGATACAGTTGAGACTTGAATTTAGAAGTGATATGACAAGATTTATGATTTATGATTTAGGATTTAGATGGACCAGCACATTTGGCTGTATGCGGTCCAATTTTCAGGATTAACCCCTTGTCCTGAACGGGAAAAAGAATAAAATTTAAACAGATAGAAGGAAAATAAAATTTTATGAAATATTGATAAAAAAAATGGAGAAAATTCTGAGGAAATTTATTTACTTTGTAAAAGAATTCTCACAAGTAGCATTTGTTGCTCCTATGAGCGATCTCAGGATTATCCCTTATCCTGAGAAAAAATACCTCGAATGTCGAGGTTCAGGTTTATCCCTTAACCTGAAAGGGGAAAGAATAGAATTCAAGAAAATTAATATAAATTTAGAAAATCAATTTGATGAAACTTGTATTTGCAAAAACGAATTCTCATAGGTAATCATTATTGCCCCTACGAGAGGTCTCAGGATTATCCCTTATCCTGAATGGAAAAGACAAATTTAGTGAAGGGAAATTGATATAAATCTAGAAAATCAATAAAGATTGATAAAACTTGTATTTACAAAAGAATCCTCACAGGTAGCAATATTGCTCCTACAAGGGGTCTCAGGATTTTCCCTTATCTTGAATGGGAAAAAGAATAAAATTTAAACAGATAGAAGGAAAATAAAATTTGATGAAATATTGATAAAAAAATGGAAAAAATTCTGAGTAAATTTATTTACTTTGTAAAAGAATTCTCACAAGTAGCATTTGTTGCTCCTATGAGCGATCTCAGGATTATCCCTTATCCTGAGAAAGAATACCTCGAATGTCGAGGTTCAGGGTTATCCCTTAACCTGAAAGGGGAAAGGATAGAATTTAGGAAAATAAATTTAGAAAATCAATTTGATGAAACTTCTATTTGCAAAAAAGAATTCTCATAGGTAACATTATTGCCCCTACGAGAGGTCTCAGGATTATCCCTTATCCTGAATGGGAAAGACAAATTTAGTGAAGGGAAATTGATATAAATCTAGAAAATCAATAAGGATTGATAAAACTTGTATTTACAAAAGAATCCTCATAGGTAGCGTTATTGCTCCTACAAGGGATCTCAGGATTATCCCTTATCCTGAATGGGAAAGACTTCGGACAACGAGGGTCAGGTTTATTCCTTAACCTGAGCGGGAAAAAGAATACCTCATGGAAAAGAGGCATCATGTTTATCCCTTAACCTGAAAGGGTAAAGTTTTGATAAAATTTAATAGGATTGAGGAAAATTTGATAAAATTCGATAAAACTTGATAAAATTGATGTAAACTTGATAAAGATATGAAAAATGAATGAAATTGATAAAGATATCCAAATTAACTGAAAATTTATAAGATTTAAGAGAAAAAGGAGTTTTTCTGATCCTGCCTGCATATGGGATCTTGAAAGGAAAATGTTAATTTAAAAGATAGGTGAAAAATCATTTTTGGGAAGAAAGTCCACTGTTAGGAGAATGATCAGTGTGAGATCTGATCCTTTTAAAAAGCATCATGAGAGATCATCATGAGGGTTAATTTTGAAGATAATGGTTTAAAAACCCATTTTAAGAAAAATCAATGTGATAGTTTATTTTTGAAGAAGATTTGGACCAAAGTATTGAATTTTTTGGTGAACAAGGCGAAGATTTTGCAGAAATTCTCAAGATTTTTGTGATTTTGAAAATCCTCATAGGTAATATCATTTCTCTCATGATGATGTTTTGGGATTGTCCCTTATTTTGAAAAGAATAGGAAAAATACAAACTTTTTCAAAATAAATGCCCCATCGTGGCGAAGGATAGAAGTATTTGATATTAACAGATACGAAGACAATTGACAATTTCATTGATAGAAAATATTGATAACGACTGAAATATTTACAAGTTTGTTGACCAAAGGTCACAAAAAGACTGAGACTGAGTTGTCCCTATTAGGTGACTGAAAAAGAGAGAAAGCAGAAAAATATTGACATGGTTCGGGAAGCTAGGCCAGGACGGGTAGCTACTCTTTTTCTTGATCTTCCACCAGCAGTTTTTTATCAATGCAGTCTTGGACGATGTTTTTGAAAACAAAACAGTGCTCGATGTCATGACCCATCGCCCGATGGAATTTGCAAAACTGATCCTTGAACCTTCCCATAGTCACAGGTGGATCTGCTACCTTGGGAAGTTTAACCATCTCTTTTGTTGTCATATACTCAAGAACTTCCTCAAGCGATTGCTCTAAGGGGGTAAACTCACGGTCATATCCCCAATCATCGTGCTTCGACTTCCCTTGAGGCTTTGATTCTAACTGGATGCTCGAGGGAGGGATGTTATTCTTCCTGCTGATCCCATTCTCTTGACTGGAGCAATCATCTCTACCTAATATGCTGGTGTGGTTCTTTCTGCCGCCTCTTTTGTTTTTGCCATTGTTGTTGTTAGAGGAACTGGTAGAGAAGGTGAAGTTGGTTTTCTTTTTCACATCCTGACTACCTCCTGCCAAGGTGAGGCCATGATAGGTTTCATTCTCTAATCCCATTTCGAGCCATTCGACTCGCTCTATTAACTTGATGAAGGATTTAGACGGAGAAGTAGAGATCAGACCCTTCAGAGGTTGAGAGAAATTGTTCAGAATTATTGAGAGTGCATGCCCTTCTGATATCGGATCATTCATCCTGTTGCAAGTAGATCTCCATCTATGAATGAAATCTTTTGCCTTCTCATTGTCATTTTGCTTTAGGTTGAAAAGATGGTTGAGGGTAGGCGGAGCCTCAGTATTGAAGAGAAACCTTTCGATGAACAAGTTGATGACTTTATCAAATTCTCGCAGTTCAATCGGGTTGACGTGGTCGGCATACCATCTTGCTGCAACTCCCTCCAGACTACGTGGAAAGCATAGGAATAAAGCCCTATTGTTCTTCTTGAATCGGTTGCACTCGGCGAAAAATATAGCCAGATGAGCCTTGGGGTTGCCGGTCCCCTCAAACTTTATGAATTTACGAGGAAGATCTTCCCAGTTGTCATCTCCTTCTAGGCCGTCATAAAAATCTGCACCAGTGTAGACCTTTTTGCCTTTGTCCTGGGTTTGTAAGTCTTTGATTGCACGAGTCATTTCTCTCATTTGCTTATGCATCGGATCTTCTGCCGGGATCTGAAACTTGGTTTTGCTTGCCGACTCGTGCCCCTCATTGACTTTCTTGGGCCGATACAAGGGATTGTGAAAATATGTCGGTTGCTCTTCCTCTGAGTCCTCCTCTGCTGACTCTGAAGTGCTGTCATACTGAACTTGCTTTTTGCTGACTTTTCCCTTGGCTTTGCTTTTAGAAGATATTTTCTCAGGGTTTTCCTCAGCCTGTTCAGACATCATTTTGGCCATCACTTTCTGAAACAACTTGTATGTAGCTGAATCAACAGTGCTTTCTGTTCCTTGGCCCTGTTGCTTGGATGATTTGATGGAGTTCATTTCCTCTCCTTCACTATCGCTTTGTTGTGGGACTGTTTCCTTTCCAGTCCTTGTCCGAACCATGATGAGATATCAATGCTCTCTCTGTAGGATAAAATGGGGTATTTAGGAAAATTTTGGAGGAAAAATTATGATAAAGGAAGAAGTCAAGGTCTGATGATGAAAATATCCCATTACGAGGGATCGGGTTGTCACCAAAAATTTGTGACAACCGCATTGTTTTTTTGAAAAAGGATAAAAAAATATTTAATTTTGAAAGGGACATATCCTGAAAAAAATTTAAAGAAAATATTTAAAGAAAAATTTGAAGAATTGCAGGCAGGATCAAAGGATTTGAAGAAATTTAGAGGAAGGAAAATACACCTGGGTTTTTAGAAATAAAAAGGAAAATTTTGAAATATATACCCAGGGTTTGGAAAAATATAAGGAAGATATAAAATATCATACAATCACAGATATACAAGCAAGGATGCGTAAACAACACTCCCTAAAGCTGACTCTATATGCAATATTTTGAAATGGCTGATAGGACCTTAATCCTAACTCTATGGTTCAGATTATCTGATTTCAATCAAGGTACGTCGATATACTCAAGCCGAAGCTCGAAGTACGTGGCATATAAAGATATCTCTTTGGTTCTAAGATAATGGCTTCCCAATATCCTTGAGCACCTATCGATATACCTCGGACTATGGACCTTAGGTACGTAGTAGGGGGCACGAACCCAAATAAGTGGTCCAGTTGTGAGGCTCTCTCCCGAACTATGGTTCAATGAGACAGCCCAGCAACGTGAAGACCGGGACAATATAGGTAGGGATGTTTTCAAAAACATGATCAACATGCAATAAAATCAGAAGGCTCTAATGCAAGTCCTAAAGAGATAGATTTAAATAAAGAGAAGCATACACTTGCATACATTGTTTTGCATTCAAACCCTAAAATTGAGGAGTGTTGTATTTAAGACCTAAGTCTAATGTGAACATGGATATAATCTCCTCAATATGGTCCTACCAAACCATACTTAGATCCTATATGCAATGATGTCAGCTTTAGGACAGAGTCTAAGCTCCTAAGGTTTGCATGAAAATGAAGCTGACATAGAAGAATAAAGACTTAAAAAATATTTAAGCAAAGCAAAGGCATAGATTCAACCGGACGAAGACGAGTCCCATCACGGTCGCCAAAACTGTGATCATCACAAAAAAATTTCCTCTCTTGTTGTTTCTCTCTCTTCCTTCTCTTTTCTTTTTCCAACCTCTATTTTTCTCCTTTTTAAAGAGAGAAAAATAAAAGAAAGAAAAGAAAGAGAGAAGAGAGAAGAAAGAAAGAAAAAGAGAAGAGGAACTCTTTTGCGCGGTCTCACTTGACCTTGATTTGAAAATATTTAGCAAATAACTCGCCTCCGTTTTGAAAATATTTGCGGGAAAATGGAGAGACGGGATTCGCTCGTCGGTACGAGGTTCGACCGTTCCTGGCGCCTTTACCAAGAGTAATCGAACCAATGATCGAATCTATGCCTTTTGCTTTGCCTAAATATTATCTAAGGATTTATTCTAAATCTAAATGCACAAAGAATCATGCTTGCGCAATGCAAGGGTGTATGCTCTTTTTGAAAGATATTTTGAAAATTTCCAAGTTATTCTGAGATGAACTTGATAAGGGAGTGAAGAAATATTTGAATCTAACTTTAGAACTTTGAGATAGATCAGAGAAGTTCTAAGCTTTTGAAGTAAATCAGAGTTGGAAGAATAGATCTTGATTTTGAGAAAGAATGATTTGAAGCTTTGAAAATGAAGTTTCAAAGTCAGAAATGGACTTTGAATTTAATCATGGATTTAGGAGAAGAAGATGAAGTTTTGAAGTGACATTAAATTTGAATCTTAGAATGGATCTGAGAAAATCAAATGTTATTTAAGAATAGAAATGGATTTAGGGAGTTCAAATGAGATCTGGAAATGGCCTTGGATTTGAAATCTAGAATTGGGAATGGAATTGGATCTTAAAATGTATTTGGATTTTGGAATCTGAGATCCAAAGTGAAATTGGATTCTGGACCCTAAAATGGATTTGGATCTGAAGTCTGAGATCCAAGATGGAAGTTGAGTTATGGATCCTAAATGGAATTGGATATGAAGATGGGATCCAAAAATAGTATTGAATTCCGGATCCTAAAATGAAATTGGATCTGAAGTCTGAGATCCAAAGTGTGATTGAATTCTGGACCTTAAAATGGATTTGGATCTGAAGTCTGAGATCCAAAGTGGAACTAGGTTCTAGATCCTAAGTGGATTTAGATCTGAAGTCTAAGATCCAAAGTGAAATTGGATTCTGGATCCTAAAAGAAATTTTGGATCTGAAGTCTAAGATCCAAGGTGAAATTTGGATTCTGGATCCTAGAATGGATTTTGGGTTTTTGAAAGTCCAAATGAGACTTTTGAAAATGGATCTGGGTTTTGAAAACCCAGATTGAATTTAAAATTCAGGAAGGGTCAAGCCTTTGAGATTCATAATCAATCTCAAACTTTGATTTTGAATTTTGAAAATAAACTTGGTTTTGAGTTTGAAGATGAATCAGAAGTTTCAAAGTTAATTTAAACTTTGAAATTTCATTTAGATTTTGGAATTTTGGATATATAAGTGAATTCCAAAGTCAATTTGGACTTTGAAGTTAGAATTTGAATTTTGGATATAAGTTGATTCTGAAGTTTCAAAGTCAAATGGGACCTTGAAATTGAATTCTTGAATCCTTTTGAGAAATAGAGTTGACCCACTTGGATGTATAATCCATAAAATCCACTGTGATACCTGACCGGGCTTGGTGGAAATTTGAAAAATGTCAAGCTGGATGTTGTTACTGTTATTGATGAAAGATCCTGGTTAATGGTCTCACGACTCCACAATAAAAGCCAGCAGATGGGGTAGAAGTTGCAGCTAAACTTTCTACTAAAGATTGATTAAGGCAGAAGATAATTCTTATGAGCATACTCAAGAATGCAGGAGATCATGATGCCATAAAACAAATATTTAACAAAACAGTGTTGATGTGCGCAGAATGTGACAATACAATAATGCTAATATAACAATATTATCAAAAACCATAGCTAATCAAATGCTACAGTATAGATGCCGCACTTAGGTAGATGTTATATTTATGCAGATATTATATTTATTAAGAACTTAAAGAAATAAAGATACAGGTAAGTGCAATAGGAACAAGCTCATCTAAAAATCCAAATTCCTAATGGTGGAAATAAAAAAAAGGAAATGTTGGCACCAGGTTATGTGGAACAATCGTAAATTCGATGTGGTGGAATTATTTGTCCAACTCCTGACACATGCATGGTGAGCGTACACAAGAGGTGACCATGGGAGCTCAAATTTTGTAAGATATTAGTTGGAGTAGTCTTGTACAATGCACCATTAGTGAAAATTTCTGTAGAACAAAAGGGAATCAATATTGCTTGTATCATGAAACAAACAAAAAAAAATGACATAAGATCTCCCAATGAACAACTTAGAATTGGCAGCATATCTAGATGGCCGACTGAAGGAGCATCGGTATGACATCCAAGAATCTTAACAATCTCCCCCTGGTTTCCCTGAGAAGATCGAACTCACAAAATTTTTTGTTGCATATTAAATTGTCTCGCATAAATGCAGATTTTCTAATTTAATCAAATCCAAGAAACATATGTTGAAACGGGCTTAGCCATGAAGAGCCATTCTAGAATCTTAACATAGAGACACATAAAATATCTCTAAGAATGACACATTGTAATCCACATGCCTCAGATTCCTAAAGATAAAACAAAAAGAAAAAAAACAAATAGAGAAGCAAGTGCTAAGTTGGTCCACTCCAAAAACCAAAGATGGACCACTGAATCTGAATATAACCTTCATCTCAATAAACCTGCCAAGTAAATCAAAAGAGCCAAGGAATAACGACAATTGCCCCAAACAATAGAAACACGGCCATCACCCCAGACATTACAAACACCAAAATAAGGCTAACAGTTTTGCATGGCAAATATCCAAAGACCCTTCTCAAAAACTCAAAAACAATACCAGAATGTACCCCCCTCTTTTTTTTTTTTAAGCATAACTCCAGAGACTGAAGAAAAGAAACGAGTAAGTCATTCCTGTAAATGAGCTAGAAATAAGAGATGCCATATATATAAACTCTATCATCTGATCAAAAGAAATAAATAATCGACTTCAAAATTTTCAGTAAGGACCTAAAAGAGGCCTGGGCCGATCATTTGTTGCTGCTCCTACAACTAGCTTATGCACATACCAGGTGCAATAAGGAAAAGATTCGATGAACAAATAGGATAATCCTCAGAATGATTTCCCCTCCAACTCTGTGTCTCTAAGAAGCATTCCATCAAACATTTGGTGTGCGGAAGGCACCCTTGTGTTTATGAACTAGTAGGTCATAGCCATTGTTTTGTGTTTTCCTGGGAATGGATAGACATGATCAAGCCTATTCCCAAGTGAAGGTGGTTGCAGGGATACTACAAGTAATTGGGGCCATTGGAGATCTCCGGTGAGCAGGAGAGTCATCACAGATTTTTGAATATATAGGATTTCCGACGACGGTGGAGGTAGGTTCCAGCTTAAATTTGAAGCTGAGATGAATGTGAGAAATCGGAATACGAATGAGAATCTATGAAACGAAAACAGATAAAATCTGGTAATCATAAAAAGGAAATGTGGGAACGGATGTTCTGTTACTGTTGCACAGGGGTGGGTGATATCGCATAAGCAACTCAACGCCACTGCTGGTGCATTAAAGGTAGCAAAACAAGAAAGATAAAATAAATCAGAGGAATCAGAAGGAGGGGAGAAACTCTTACCAGATTGCTCGAGATTTCTGAAGCAGATTCGACTTCCTCCAGTCGACAGGGAAAGAAACCAAAGGAAGAAGCAAAGAAGAACGACTGAAGTAGAAGGAGA
The DNA here is from genome assembly GCF_984573655.1 of Nuphar pumila. NCBI lineage: Eukaryota > Viridiplantae > Streptophyta > Magnoliopsida > Nymphaeales > Nymphaeaceae > Nuphar > Nuphar pumila. The sequence continues at coordinate 19,525,083 of NC_143257.1, read as the reverse complement.
AAAGAGAAGAACGAAAATGGAGGGGTGAAAAACGGATGGATTGAAGAAGAAGATGCAAATGAGGAGGTGAAGAAGCGATCTCGTTTAGGGTTTCTTGAATCCCCTTTTAAGGAGGAAGAAGGAGGATGCGGTTGGGGGTTTGTTACAGATGGACGAAGATCGGGAGATGGAGGAGCTCACACATGGGGGCGTGCGATGAGGGTTCGGCTGTTTGGAGAGGAGAAGCCGCAAGAGGGGTTTTGCCAGAGAGGGAGAACTCGAGAGGGTCTCCCCTCCGAAACCCTAACTCGATTTTAAGGGTTTTTACTTTTTCCAAAAAGAGGTCTTTTATAAAAAGATTTTTCTAAAACTGGTTTCCAAAAAACCATTTTTTTGCAATTTCCTTTATTTTTTTTTGATTTTTTGTTCTGTTCAATATTTTATTGTTTTTTTTGTATTTTTGGAATGAAAATCTAAGATTTTACGAGAAAACAAAAATTAAACACTAATTTTTTTGTATTTTTCTGAGAAATATTTACAAAAGTATCTTTCTGAGAATTTCAGATCATTTCGGGAAAATTTCTTCAGAAAAAAGAGGTTTTGACCCAGGTTTTGAGAAAATGTTCAAGTTTTGACACTCGAATCGAGAAATACAACGTGATGGATACAAACGGATGTCGGAGGGACTATCCGAGCTATGTTAAAAACAATTTTTGGTATTTTCTGTAATTTTAATTTAAAATTTGAACAAGGAGACTCAGATTTGGATCTTGATAATGGATCTAGATCTGAAATTAATTTAAACATATAAAATGAATTTAATTTCAGTAAAACTTCATAAATGAACTGGAATTTAGATTTGAAAACGACTCATTTGCTCAAAAAATGAATTTAGAGGCAAGAAGGGAATATTTAGAAGATTTTGAAAAATTTGAGGTGTTCACAGATGTCCCTCTTTGCTACTAAGCCGGTTGAAAGCCGAGCTTAGTGGCAAAGAAAACACTCCAAATTTTGAAAAATGCCCCAATCAGCAGATCTGAACTAGGTGTGGAAGAATTGATTTAAAAGACATGGTTTTTTTTTCAGGTTTAAAACTTTATCCTTGAATGGCTTGGGGGAGACAAAGTCCTCGGAAATGATATGACTGAATAAGAGATGAGGAAATCGTGATGGGACTTTGGGTGAAGATCTCGAAATGAAGAAAGATAAGAAGTTTGATCGAGTCTTATGGGTGAGACAAGATCAGCCTTTGAATGACTCAGGTTTAACCCTTAACCTGGATGGGACGAAGATATCTCAAGATAACCTGAATGGGGAAAGGAATATGTGAGGACCCTGATGGGACATTTTGGAAAATGCCTCGTGAGATGAAGCTCCATTAGGATCCTATCCTGGATGAATATACAAAGCATGGATTTCTCAATGGGAAGAACCATGATGGGACTGGAGGAAAACACCTCGTCGAAACGAGGGAAACTCGTTGAAACGAGATTCAGGTTTAACCAAAACCTGAAAAAGGAAGATTCCTCGAGGGGCGAGGTTCAGGCGTAACCCTTAACCTGAAGGAGACGACCATACGGAATCTTCGAGTGAAGAGACCATGATGGGACCTTCAGAGTTTGGATGAACAAATCCGAAAGGGGTTTGCGAAAGGAGGAAGGAAATGGGGTTCCCTAAAGCTTTGAAAAAGGGAGGATCTTGGGCATCTCATGGCTGAGACTGAAATAGCTTTTGAATTTAATGACCTCTCGCAGGAAGTACAGGTTTTGACCCTTAACCTGAGTGGGAACAACCATACGGATTTCTTGAACCGTGATGGGATAGGAGAGATACTTCAACTGAATGGGGTAACTCTTCTGAAAGATATAAACAACGCTAGGTTGCAGCAAGAATGGATATTGAATATTTATTTCATTCTTAGAATATTTAGAAAATTTTGTCAATAAGATAAATTTATAGTTGACTTCAACACTTGAAAAATGTGCACATGTGTGCAAAGATATTCCCTCTTTTACCTAGAGTATTTCCTCCAACGAGGTTAACTTCTTGGTTTTAAGAGTCAAATTCAAAGTTTTTGGCGCTGATGATTTTCTTCAAGGAAGTTATCCATTTCCCTGATATGAGAAGAGAAGAAATATTCTTAATTTCATAAAAGCAAGTAGTGAAAAGATATTGATAAAAGAATTTTGCATAAGAAAAGATAACTTCTGGCAATTTTGGCAGTTTGATATCTGGGTATTTTCCCATGATGATCTTTTGCACTCTTTTTGAGTCATTGATCGGGCTTTTTACATCATCCTTCATTTTGGATGTGTCCTGACTTTTCTCTCTTTTTTTCGGGGAAGGGTACGTCACAAACTCCTTCATCTTGGAGATGTTCTGATTCTTCTTTTTCTCAGGGTTTTTATTGATGATATTGGCTCAAAAGGTCTATTGATGATAGCAGAAATCAAATATCATTTAGGGTTTGTCGGTAGGTTCATCACACTCGCCTTCATCTCGATGGTGATCTGAACTTTCCTTGGAAGGATCCTTCACAAACTCCTTCATCTTGGTAGATGATCCAGATCTTCTTTGGCACCGGGGGTCTGCTCGCTTATTCGTCTTCATCTTGACGACAATTGAGAGATCCTTTTTGCCAATATTTGATTGCAGCTTTAGAAATGAGAAGATACGAATTAAGTGGATTCTTTTTGTAGCTCAGGATATTTCCACAGTCTGATTGCCAGGAAATCATCTTTAAACATGTGTCAAAGCTAAGATTAATATCAATTCGTTTCTCGCTTTTCAATGTCATTGAATATTTCTTTCACCAATCATACCGAGGATATTTCTCTCATCCTTTTGGTTGATCAACAGGGAAAAGATTTGAATTTTACCTCTTTTTCGCAAAAAGTTTCACCCTTTTGGAAAGAAATACTAGAGGTAAATAGAGGTGATTCTTTTGTGCAATAAGAATATTGGAATTAACAAATAGTTTTAGCAAATTGGCAAAGTTTTCAAGGATCCTTTGTGAAATAATCACTCAATATAGATTTTGACGAAACCTTGAGTTGAAACTTGGGAAGGAATATTTAGATTTTTGTTTTGATCGACCAGCTTGAAAGCAGGATTTTTTGGAAGCACCAGCTCGAAAGCAGGATTTTGATGGAAGTACCAGCTCGAAAGCAGAATTTTATTGCACGACCAGCTCGAAAGCAGGATTTTGTTGACCGACCAGCTCGAAAGCAGGATTTGTTTGACCGACCAGCTCGAAAGCAGGATTTTTTGGAAGTACCAGCTCGAAAGCAGGATTTTGTTTGACCGACCAGCTCGAAAGCAGGATTTTTTTGGAAGTACCAGCTCGAAAGTAGGATTTGATTGCCCGACCAGCTCGAAAGCGGGATTTGATTGTCCGACCAGCTCGAAAGTAGGATTTTGATTGACCGACCAGCTCGAAAGCAGGATTTTTGGAAGTACCAGTTCGAAAGCAGGATTTGTTTGACCGACCAGCTCGAAAGCAGGATTTTTTGGAAGTACCAGCTCGAAAGCAGGATTTTGTTTGACCGACCAGCTTGAAAGCAGAATTTTTTGGAAGTACCAGCTCGAAAGCAGGATTTGATTGCCCGACCAGCTCGAAAGCAGGATTTTTTTGAAGTACCAGCTCGAAAGCAGGATTTGATTGCATGACCAGCTCGAAAGCAGGATTTGATTGCCCGACCAACTCGAAAGCAGGATTTTGATTGACCGACCAGCTTGAAAGCAGGATTTTTGGAAGTACCAGCTCGAAAGCAGGATTTGATTGCCCGGCCAGCTCGAAAGCAGGATTTTTGGAAGTACCAGCTCGAAAGTAGGATTTGTTTGACCGACCAGCTCGAAAGCAGAATTTTTTGGAAGTACCAGCTCGAAAGCAGGATTTGATTGCCCGACCAGCTCGAAAGCAGAAATTGATTGCCCGACCAGCTCGAAAGCAGGATTTTGATTGACCGACCATCTCGAAAGTAGGATTTTTGGAAGTACCAGCTTGAAAGCAGGATTTGATTGCCCGACCAGCTCGAAAGCAGGATTTTAGTTGGTAAAATGATTGTCATTGATAGAGTATTGACCCAAAGGCTTGAGAATGATGGATATTTGATGGAATTGTAACCCGAAGGCTTGAACTTGTCATACTTTGATGGATTTGTAACCCGAAGGCTTGAAAATGATATATGTGGATGAATTTTTAACCCGAAGGCTTGATAGTGATAGACAATAATGAGATTGTGACCCGAAGGCTTGAAATTTTGAGAGATATAGATAAAATTGTGACCCGAAGGCTTGAAAATGATTTACTTTGATGAAGTTGTGACCCGAAGGCTTGAAGATGATAGACATTGATAAAATGGTAACCTGAGGGCTTGATAATGAAAGACATTTGATGAATTGATAGACATTTGGTGAGAATTTAGGATATAATAGACAATGATTCAGGTTTATCCCTTAACCTGAAAGGGAAAGGGGGAGATTTTTGAGGATACAGTTGAGACTTGAATTTAGAAGAGATATGACAAGATTTATGATTTATGATTTAGGATTTAGATGGACCAGCACATTTGGCTGTATGCGGTCCAATTTTCAGGATTAACCCCTTGTCTTGAACGGGAAAAAGAATAAAATTTAAACAGATAGAAGGAAAATAAAATTTTATGAAATATTGATAAAAAAAATGGAGAAAATTCTGAGGAAATTTATTTACTTTGTAAAAGAATTCTCACAAGTAGCATTTGTTGCTCCTATGAGCGATCTCAGGATTATCCCTTATCCTGAGAAAAAATACCTCGAATGTCGAGGTTCAGGTTTATCCCTTAACCTGAAAGGGGAAAGAATAGAATTCAAGAAAATTAATATAAATTTAGAAAATCAATTTGATGAAACTTGTATTTGCAAAAAAGAATTCTCATAGGTAATCATTATTGCCCCTACGAGAGGTCTTAGGATTATCCCTTATCCTGAATGGAAAAGACAAATTTAGTGAAGGGAAATTGATATAAATCTAGAAAATCAATAAGGATTGATAAAACTTGTATTTACAAAAGAATCCTCATAGGTAGCGTTATTGCTCCTACAAGGGGTCTGAGGATTATCCCTTATCCTGAATGGGAAAGACTTCGGACAACGAGGGTCAGGTTTATTCCTTAACCTGAGCGGGAAAAAGAATACCTCATGGAAAAGAGGCATCAGGTTTATCCCTTAACCTGAAAGGGTAAAGTTTTGATAAAATTTAATAGGATTGAGGAAAATTTGATAAAATTCGATAAAACTTGATAAAATTGATGTAAACTTGATAAAGATATGAAAAATGAATGAAATTGATAAAGATATCTAAATTAACTGAAAATTTATAAGATTTAAGAGAAAAAGGAGTTTTTCTGATCCTGCCTGCATATGGGATCTTGAAAGGAAAATGTTTATTTAAAAGATAGGTGAAAAATCATTTTTGGGAAGAAAGTCCACTGTAAGGAGAATGATCAGTGTGAGATCTGATCCTTTTAAAAAGGATCATGAGAGATCATCATGAGGGTTAATTTTGAAGATAATGGTTTAAAAACCCATTTTAAGAAAAATCAATGTGATAGTTTACTTTTGAAGATAATGGTTTAAAAACCCATTTTAAGAAAAATCAATGTGATAGTTTATTTTTGAAGAAGATTTGGACCAAAGTATTGAATTTTTTGGTGAACAAGGCAAAGATTTTGCAGAAATTCTCAAGATTTTTGTGATTTTGAAAATCCTCATAGGTAATATCATTTCTCTCATGATGATGTTTTGGGATTGTCCCTTATTTTGAAAAGAATAGGAAAAATACAAACTTTTTCAAAATAAATGCCCCATCGTGGCGAAGGATAGAAGTATTTGATATTAACAGATACGAAGACAATTGACAATTTCATTGATAGAAAATATTGATAACGACTGAAATATTTACAAGTTTGTTGACCAAAGGTCACAAAAAGACTGAGACTGAGTTGTCCCTATTAGGTGACTGAAAAAGAGAGAAAGCAGAAAAATATTGACATGGTTCGGGAAGCTAGGCCAGGACGGGTAGCTACTCTTTTTCTTGATCTTCCACCAGCAGTTTTTTATCAATGCAGTCTTGGACGATGTTTTTGAAAACAAAACAGTGCTCGATGTCATGACCCATCGCCCGATGGAATTTGCAAAACTGATCCTTGAACCTTCCCATAGTCACAGGTGGATCTGCTACCTTGGGAAGTTTAACCATCTCTTTTGTTGTCATATACTCAAGAACTTCCTCAAGCGATTGCTCTAAGGGGGTAAACTCACGGTCATATCCCCAACCATCGTGCTTCGACTTCCCTTGAGGCTTTGATTCTAATTGGATGCTCGAGGGAGGGATGTTATTCTTCCTGCTGATCCCATTCTCTTGACTGGAGCAATCATCTCTACCTAATATGCTGGTGTGGTTCTTTCTGCCGCCTCTTTTGTTTTTGCCATTGTTGTTGTTAGAGGAACTGGTAGAGAAGGTGAAGTTGGTTTTCTTTTTCACATCCTGATTGCCTCCTGCCAAGGTGAGGCCATGATAGGTTCCATTCTCTAATCCCATTTCGAGCCATTCGACTCGCTCTATTAACTTGATGAAGGATTTAGACGGAGAAGTAGATATCAGACCCTTCAGAGGTTGAGAGAAATTGTTCAGAATTATTGAGAGTGCATGCCCTTCTGATATCGGATCCTTCATCCTGTTGCAAGTAGATCTCCATCTATGAATGAAATCTTTTGCCTTCTCATTGTCATTTTGCTTTAGGTTGAAAAGATGGTTGAGGGTAGGCGAAGCCTCAGTATTGAAGAGAAACCTTTCGATGAACAAGTTGATGACTTTGTCAAATTCTCGCAGTTCAATCGGGTTGACGTGGTCGGCATACCATCTTGCTGCAACTCCCTCCAGACTACGTGGAAAGCATAGGAATAAAGCCCTATTGTTCTTCTTGAATCGGTTGCACTCGGCGAAAAATATAGCCAGATGAGCCTTGGGGTTGCCGGTCCCCTCAAACTTTATGAATTTACGAGGAAGATCTTCCTAGTTGTCATCTCCTTCTAGGCTGTCATAAAAATCTGCACCCGTGTAGACCTTTTTGCCTTTGTGCTGGGTTTGTAAGTCTTTGATTGCACGAGTCATTTCTCTCATTTGCTTATGCATCGGATCTTCTGCCGGGATCTGAAACTTGGTTTTGCTTGCCGACTCGTGCCCCTCATTGACTTTCTTGGGCCGATACAAGGGATTGTGAAAATATGTCGGTTGCTCTTCCTCTGAGTCCTCCTCTGCTGACTCTGAAGTGCTGTCATACTGAACTTGCTTTTTGCTGACTTTTCCCTTGGCTTTGCTTTTAGAAGATATTTTCTCAGGGTTTTCCTCAGCCTGTTCAGACATCATTTTGGCCATCACTTTCTGAAACAACTTGTATGTAGCTGAATCAACAGTGCTTTCTGTTCCTTGGCCCTGTTGCTTGGATGATTTGATGGAGTTCATTTCCTCTCCTTCACTATCGCTTTGTTGTGGGACTGTTTCCTTTCCAGTCCTTGTCCGAACCATGATGAGATATCAATGCTCTCTCTGTAGGATAAAATGGGGTATTTAGGAAAATTTTGGAGGAAAAATTATGATAAAGGAAGAAGTCAAGGTCTGATGATGAAAATATCCCATTACGAGGGATCGGGTTGTCACCAAAAATTTGTGACAACCGCATTGTTTTTTTGAAAAAGGATAAAAAAATATTTAATTTTGAAAGGGACATATCCTGAAAAAAATTTAAAGAAAATATTTAAAGAAAAATTTGAAGAATTGCAGGCAGGATCAAAGGATTTGAAGAAATTTAGAGGAAGGAAAATACACCTGGGTTTTTAGAAATAAAAAGGAAAATTTTGAAATATATACCCAGGGTTTGGAAAAATATAAGGAAGATATAAAATATCATACAATCACAGATATACAAGCAAGGATGCGTAAACAACACTCCCTAAAGCTGACTCTATATGCAATATTTTGAAATGGCTGATAGGACCTTAATCCTAACTCTATGGTTCAGATTATCTGATTTCAATCAAGGTACGCCGATATACTCAAGCCGAAGCTCGAAGTACGTGGCATATAAAGATATCTCTTTGGTTCTAAGATAATGGCTTCCCAATATCCTTGAGCACCTATCGATATACCTCGGACTATGGACCTTAGGTACGTAGTAGGGGGCACGAACCCAAATAAGTGGTCCAGTTGTGAGGCTCTCTCCCGAACTATGGTTCAATGAGACAGCCCAGCAACGTGAAGACCGGGACAATATAGGTAGGGATGTTTTCAAAAACATGATCAACATGCAATAAAATCAGAAGGCTCTAATGCAAGTCCTAAAGAGATAGATTTAAATAAAGAGAAGCATACACTTGCATACATTGTTTTGCATTCAATCCCTAAAATTGAGGAGTGTTGTATTTAAGACCTAAGTCTAATGTGAACATGGATATAATCTCCTCAATATGGTCCTACCAAACCATACTTAGATCCTATATGCAATGATGTCAGCTTTAGGACAGAGTCTAAGCTCCTAAGGTTTGCATGAAAATGAAGCTGACATAGAAGAATAAAGACTTAAAAAATATTTAAGCAAAGCAAAGGCATAGATTCAACCGGACGAAGACGAGTCCCATCACGGTCGCCAAAACTGTGATCATCACAAAAAAATTTCCTCTCTTGTTGTTTCTCTCTCTTCCTTCTCTTTTCTTTTTCCAACCTCTATTTTTCTCCTTTTTAAAGAGAGAAAAATAAAAGAAAGAAAAGAAAGAGAGAAGAGAGAAGAAAGAAAGAAAAAGAGAAGAGGAACTCTTTTGCGCGGTCTCACTTGACCTTGATTTGAAAATATTTAGCAAATAACTCGCCTCCGTTTTGAAAATATTTGCGGGAAAATGGAGAGACGGGATTCGCTCGTCGGTACGAGGTTCGACCGTTCCTGGCGCCTTTACCAAGAGTAATCGAACCAATGATCGAATCTATGCCTTTTGCTTTGCCTAAATATTATCTAAGGATTTATTCTAAATCTAAATGCACAAAGAATCATGCTTGCGCAATGCAAGGGTGTATGCTCTTTTTGAAAGATATTTTGAAAATTTCCAAGTTATTCTGAGATGAACTTGATAAGGGAGTGAAGAAATATTTGAATCTAACTTTAGAACTTTGAGATAGATCAGAGAAGTTCTAAGCTTTTGAAGTAAATCAGAGTTGGAAGAATAGATCTTGATTTTGAGAAAGAATGATTTGAAGCTTTGAAAATGAAGTTTCAAAGTCAGAAATGGACTTTGAATTTAATCATGGATTTAGGAGAAGAAGATGAAGTTTTGAAGTGACATTAAATTTGAATCTTAGAATGGATCTGAGAAAATCAAATGTTATTTAAGAATAGAAATGGATTTAGGGAGTTCAAATGAGATCTGGAAATGGCCTTGGATTTGAAATCTAGAATTGGGAATGGAATTGGATCTTAAAATGTATTTGGATTTTGGAATCTGAGATCCAAAGTGAAATTGGATTCTGGACCCTAAAATGGATTTGGATCTGAAGTCTGAGATCCAAGATGGAAGTTGAGTTATGGATCCTAAATGGAATTGGATATGAAGATGGGATCCAAAAATAGTATTGAATTCCGGATCCTAAAATGAAATTGGATCTGAAGTCTGAGATCCAAAGTGTGATTGAATTCTGGACCTTAAAATGGATTTGGATCTGAAGTCTGAGATCCAAAGTGGAACTAGGTTCTAGATCCTAAGTGGATTTAGATCTGAAGTCTAAGATCCAAAGTGAAATTGGATTCTGGATCCTAAAAGAAATTTTGGATCTGAAGTCTAAGATCCAAGGTGAAATTTGGATTCTGGATCCTAGAATGGATTTTGGGTTTTTGAAAGTCCAAATGAGACTTTTGAAAATGGATCTGGGTTTTGAAAACCCAGATTGAATTTAAAATTCAGGAAGGGTCAAGCCTTTGAGATTCATAATCAATCTCAAACTTTGATTTTGAATTTTGAAAATAAACTTGGTTTTGAGTTTGAAGATGAATCAGAAGTTTCAAAGTTAATTTAAACTTTGAAATTTCATTTAGATTTTGGAATTTTGGATATACAAGTGAATTCCAAAGTCAATTTGGACTTTGAAGTTAGAATTTGAATTTTGGATATAAGTTGATTCTGAAGTTTCAAAGTCAAATGGGACCTTGAAATTGAATTCTTGAATCCTTTTGAGAAATAGAGTTGAATTTGAATTTATGAATAGGATTTGATCTGAGAAATGAAGGAAAGAATCACTTGGATTTATGAAAAAGAATTTTAAAAATATGATGCAATTCTATCCTAAGTGATGAATGAATTTAAAATTTTGAAATTGGATTTTGAAAATCATATTTCATTCTTTACATGAATTGAAATAAGATTGAAAATATTATACATCATTGACTATGGTCATTGAATGTATTATATAATGATCTATATTTAAATTCAGGTGAAGAATGAAACATATTTTGGTGCTTTTATAGAATTTAAAATGAAATTAACTCTCAATATACCCTGACTATGGCCATTGGTATATATATTGAATTAATTTTAAATTAAATTCTGATAAAAGAGAGAAATATTTAAGAAAAAATATGATGAATTTTGAAAAGGACCAAGTGTGGATCCAGTTTTATTTTATAAAAGATAAAAATACTAAGTCTTGTTTACATCCTCACTATGGCCATTGATGTAAATCATCAACTTAGGATTAATTTACCTCTTACGAAATGGTGCATGTGCCATTCGTGTTCCCATTTGTGAGATTTTGGAAAATAAAGGTAAAAGCATAAAAAATAAACAATTTATGATATTTACAATGCTAATTCATTCTATCTAAGAGCTGGAAACGTAAATTCTCATTTAAGATCTAACTATTACAATACATCAAAATTGAATTTACAACTCCCAATGATGATATCTTCCATATATTCCCTGCAAAACAATTGATTAATATGAAAAGAAGAGAGAGATTACACATATTATATAGATGTTAATGATAACCTGCTCATGTGCCAAGATATGTATGATGGAAGGATGAGAAATGATATTAAACATGTATATATATATATATATATATATATGAACATACATATATATATACATATATATATATATATATATGTATATAGGTGGAAATGTTAAATATGAAGGAACTGTGGTGTTGATGAAGGATGATAGGTGTTGGGTGTTTCAGCAAGTGGGTGCTATATGCTTCAGCAAGTAGATGTTGTTGTGTTTCAGCAAGTAGGTGTTGTGTAAATTAAAGCATATGTGATAAGTATCTTGTAGATGGAAGATAGGCTGTTGTGTAACAGTGAAGCGAGACTGTAAGTGGCTGGAAGTTGGATGAAATAGTAGGCGGTGTGTGCATTGTGGTATGTAAAGCAGCAGTGAGGGTGCTCTAAATGAGGGGTATAATGAAATACAATTTGGAACGCCTGTTGTAGGTGCTGAGACAATATGTGGTGGATGTAAGGTGATGGAAGTAGAAGATAAGTGGGTAGTGCAGGAAAACTAGGGATAACAGTGAAAGTATATATGGTATATGAATATAAGATGATGGCTGGAAAGGTAGGTGCACGTGTAGATGCTATATATAGATGCAGCAAGGTATTTAAGTATGCTGATGATGAAATGTGATGGTGGATATGTGCAAGATGGCTGTTTGTGAAAGGCCATAGTATGTGCAGCAAGAAGCACAGAGGTTGCAGCTGAGTATTACAACAGCAAATGCATGAGGGTGAATGGTAGGTATTGCTGCTAAAAAAAAGAAAAGGTATGAACAGCATAAAGTATGAGCTGGAACTTCAAAACGAGCACGAAAATGTCGCCAGCTATGGACTGCCAGAATGAAAGTAAGGTGCTATACGGACATCAGGATCTACTGAAATCTATTTATAAACAGAGTAAATCTGTTTCAAGAAACATAAATTAGAATAGTGCTTATCAGAAATCAAAGGATGCTAACTAACATACCAATGAAAGCAAGATCTGTGTTGCTCTGTCAACCTGGGAAATCATCAATAAGAAAAGCATTTAAGAAAACATACCTGATGAAAGCTAGTAGAGCTTCAAAGGGGAGCGATTACACAACAAATGTGTAAGACCTCTTTCCAGCTTCTTTAATCAATGTTGCTCTGCTTTCACATACACCAACAAATCGTTTTACTACAACCGGATAGCAGGTTGCTTGCATGTCTTAACAAGGGTAGCCCTTCTTAGGGTTCATTTCCTGACCCTTCATGACCCACTTGGATGTATAATCCATAAAATCCACTGTGATACCTAACCGGGCTTGGTGGAAATTTGAAAAATGGGAAGCTGGACGTTGTTACTGTTAATGATGGAAGATCCTGGTTAATGGTCTCACGACTCCACAATAAAAGCCAGCAGATGGGGTAGAAGTTGTAGCTAAACTTTCTACTAAAGATTGATTAAGGCAGAAGATAATTTTAATGAGCATACTCAAGAATGCAGGAGATCATGATGCCATAAAACAAATATTTAACAAAACAGTGTTGATGTGCGCAGAATGTGACAATACAATAATGCTAATATAACAATATTATCAAAAACCATGGCTAATCAAATGCTACAGTATAGATGCCGCACTTAGGTAGATGTTATATTTATGCAGATATTATATTTATGAAGAACTTAAAGAAATAAAGATACAGGTAAGTGCAATAGGAACACACTCATCTAAAAATCCAAATTCCTAATGGTGGAAATAAAAAAAAAGGGAAATGTTGGCACCAGGTTATGTGGAACAATCGTAAATTCGATGCGGTGGAATTATTTGTCCAACTCCTGACACCTGCATGGTGAGCGTACACAAGAGGTGACCATGGGAGCTCAAATTCTGTAAGATATTAGTTGGAGTAGTCTTGTACAATGCACCATTAGTGAAAATTTTTGTAGAACAAAAGGGAATCAATATTGCTTGTATCATGAAACAAACAAAAAAAAATGACATAAGATCTCCCAATGAACAACTTAGAATTGGCAGCATATCTAGATGGCCAACTGAAGGAGCATCGGTATGACATCCAAGAATCTTAACAATCTCCCACTGGTTTCCCTGAGAAGATCGAACTCACAAAATTTTTTGTTGCATATTAAATTTTCTCGCATAAATGCAGATTTTCTAATTTAATCAAATCCAAGAAACATATGTTGAAACGGGCTTAGCCATGAAGAGCCATTCTAGAATCTTAACATAGAGACACATAAAATATCTCTAAGAATGACACATTGTAATCCACATGCCTGATATTCCTAAAGATAAAACAAAAAGGAAAAAAACAAATAGGCAAGCAAATGCTAAGTTGGTCCACTCCAAAAACCAAAGATGGACCACTGAATCTGAATATAACCTTCATCTCGATAAACCTGCCAAGTAATTCAAAAGAGCCAAGGAATAACGGAAATTGCCCCAAACAATAGAAACATGGCCATCACCCCAGACATTACAAACACCAAAATAAGGCTAACAGTTTTGCATGGCAAATATCCAAAGACCCTTCTCAAAAACTCAAAAACAATACCAGAATGTACCCCCCACTTTTTTTTTAAGCATAACTCCAGAGACTGAAGAAAAGAAACGAGTAAGTCATTCCTGTAAATGAGCTAGAAATAAGAGATGCCATATATATAAACTCTATCATCTGATCAAAAGAAAAAATAATCGACTTCAAAATTTTCAGTAAGGACCTAAAAGAGGCCTGGGTCGATCATTTGTTGCTGCTCCTACAACTAGCTTATGCACATACCAGGTGCAATAAGGAAAAGATTCGATGAACAAATAGGATAATCGCTCAGAATGATTTCCCCTCCAACTCTGTGTCTCTAAGAAGCATTCCATCAAACATTTGGTGTGCGGAAGGCACCCTTGTGTTTATGAACTAGTAGGTCATAGCCAGTGTTTTGCGTTTTCCTGGGAATAGATAGACTTGATCAAGGCTATTCCCAAGTGAAGGTGGTTGCAGGGATACTACAAGTAATTGGGGCCATTGGAGATCTCCAGTGAGCAGGAGAGTCATCACAGATTTTCGAATATATGGGATTTTCGATGACGGTGGAGGTAGGTTCCAGCTTAAATTTGAAGCTTAGATGAATGTGAGAAATCGGAATACGAATGAGAAGCTATGAAACAAAAACAGATAAAATCTGGTAATCATAAAAAGGAAATGTGGAAACGGATGTTCCGTTACTATTGCACAGGGGTGGGTGATATCGCATAAGCAACTCAATGCCACTGCTGGTGCATTAAAGGTAGCAAAACAAGAAAGATAAAATAAATCAGAGGAATCAGGAGGGGAGAAACTCTTACCAGATTGCTCAAGATTTCTGAAGCAGAGTTGACTTCCTCCAGTCGACGGGGAAAGAAACCAAAGGAAGAAGCAAAGAAGAACGACTGAAGTAGAGGGAGCAAAGAGAAGAACAAAAATGGAGGGGTGAAAAACGGATGGATTGAAGAAGAAGATGCAAATGGGGAGGTGAAGAAGCGATCCCGTTTAGGGTTTCTTGAATCCCCTTTTAAGGAGGAAAAAGGAGGATGCGGTTGGGGGTTTGTTACAGATGGACGGAGATCGGGAGATGGAGGAGCTTGCATATGGGGGCGTGCGATAAAGGTTCGGCTGTTTGGAGAGGAGAAGTCGCAAGAGGGGTTTTGCCAGAGAGGGAGAACTCGAGAGGGTCTCCCCTCCGAAACCCTAACTCAATTTTAAGGGTTTTTACTTTTTCCAAAAAGAGGGCTTTTATAAAAAGATTTTTCTAAAACGGGTTTCCAAAAAACCATTTTTTTGTAATTTCCTTTATTTATTTTTGATTTTTTGTTTTGTTCAATATTTTATTATTTTTTTTGTATTTTTGGAATGAAAATCTAAGATTTTACGAGAAAACAAAAATTAAACACTATTTTTTTTGTATTTTTCTGAGAAATATTTACAAAAGTATCTTTCTGAGAATTTCAGATCATTTCGGGAAAATTTCTTCAGAAAAAGGGGTTTGGACCCAGGTTTTGAGAAAATGTTTGAGTTTTGACACTTGAATCAAGAAATACAACGTGATGGATCCAAACGGATGTCGGATGGACTGTCTGAGCTATGTTAAAAACTATTTTTGGTATTTTTTGAAATTTTAATTTAAAATTTGAACAAGGAAACTCAGATTTGGATCTGGACAATGGATCTAGATCCGAAATCAATTTAAACAAATAAAATGAATTTAATTTCAGTAAAACTTGAGAAATAAACTGGAATTTAGATTTGAAAATGACTCATTTGCTCAAAAAATGAATTTAGGGGCAAGAAGGGAATATTTAGAAGATTTTGAAAAATTTGGGGTGTTCACAGGCCGGTTCACCTTGATGGTGTGTTTCCCACTGCCAATCAAGGTCAGTAGTCTCCACCTCTGCTACACCTACAAAAACACAGAAAATGGTGAAAAACGCAGCACGGAAGAAGAAGAAATGCATAGAAATAACAAGAGAGATCAAAATATGCTTGATTTCCAAGCATAAACCGGTCTTCAATGGCCAAAACGTGATGGAATGGAAGAGGAGACGGTGCTGGAGCTAGAGACACTGTAGGGGGCGTCAAATCCAAATCCAAAGATGCCTAGGGTTTGCTGGAATCTTTTATTTATACTTTTGATAGTTTTCAGAAAGAAGGTTATAAAAAAATAATTTTCTATGCGCCACTTTCTGGGGGGTTTTCTGCAAAACTTTTTGAAATGGACATGGATATGAATGTGGGTTGGATTTTGGGCTTTCTAAAGGTTGATCCAAAGTCCAAATAACCTAATTGGGTCGGATATGGATCCGATCCACCTTGAAATTCATGCCCAAACACTGAAATAGCCATAACTCTCTCATTTTAACTTTGATTTCTCTGAAATTCAAACCATAACCCCTTACTAACAAAATGCATCTAAACATGGGTTTAAAACCTTAAACTCATTACAAAATGCATGAAAAACTTGTTAACATGATATGCATTTCATGCATCATCATGCATAAGTATAGTAAATCACTCATAGGGTCAAAGGCTACTATTTAGGCACAAACATTTATATTAAGTTCCATTATCAAAGCACAAGATTTATCAGCCATCACTTTGAGGCACCAACACAAATATTATCATGCAAAATTTTAGTTTTGCAAGTCAACTGACCTGTTAAAAAAGTTTTAGAAAACTCGCTTCCATTTTGAAAAATATGAAAAAAGTTGAGAAATTAAGACTCGCCCGTTGGTACAAGGTTCAACCATTTCTGGTGCCTTAACCAGAGGTAATCGAACCAAGGATTGAACAATATACCTTGTTTTGTTTAAATGTTTAAGAAATTATTCTAAATCCTAGAATGCAGAATGAAATCATATACGTGACATGATTTGGAAAAATTTATTGAAAAACATAATGCATGCCTGGAACTGATTTAAAAATGAGATATTTTAAGAAATTGAATTTTTAAAAGGAAGAATCAGATGATTGAGTGTGTGGCCCTATGATGCAACCTAAGTCTAAATGATGCATGGATGTAGTTTTATCAAAATTCTTTTTGAAAGATTTGAGAAAAAAAATCTTTTATAAATCCCTTCTATTTTTAACGTTTATTTTGAAATAAAAGGGGGGTTTTGTGCCTTATAGAATTTGAATAAGATAAATTCGCCACATATCCATGACTATGGCTATAAATATATTTTAAATATATCTAATTAAATCATAATAGGAGAGTTTTATGAAATACTTGAAAAGCTTTTGAAAATATAAAATGATTTTGAAAAATAGCCTAAGAGTGTAGGCTTTTTGTAACTTAAAAGAAATTAATAAATCTGAATTTCATTCATATTTTGACTATGACCATAAATACGAATTCCACTAAGTTTATTAGCTCCTTAAAAGAAGGTGCATGTGCCATTCATGTTTTACCATTGTGGAATTTTGAAAATATGCATATGAATGACAAACCATAGCATTTAATATTAATAAAATAAACTATATGCTTAGGCAATCCTAAACTATGCAAAAAAGTAAATTTTCACTATTTTTGGTATTTGATTATAATTTATATTGAATAATAAAATAAAGAAATAAAAAGAGAAAATAAAGAAAAACAACATCTTGAGATTTCCTGCAAAATCAGTAAACATGTTAGTAGAAATATATAGGCTTTTCAGGATTTATCCAACAATATCTAGAAATTGAGGGATTTTATCCTGAAATAAGCCTTTTTCCATATATTCATAAAATAAAAATTCTAAATAAAATAAAGGATGATGCATGATTTAATAAACTATAAAACTAAACTAATTATAAAATAAAAGTTTCAGAATAAGAGACAAAAGGGACCAAAATACCCCTAGAGATTTAGAATAATTACAAAAACAATGTTAAAAATTAGGGTTTCAAAAAATGTTTTCAAATATGCCTATCCAAAAGCCAAACAATTTTGAATCGACACCAAATCAGGTGGAGAGCACTTTGACATGAGAAAAAAGATAATAAAAATATAAAAATATAAAAATATAAAAACTATTTATGAAAATAAGAAAATAAATAAGAAAAATTGATTTCCCTATGTTTCTGTAGAACAGGGCTATACAAGAAACCGATTCTTGGAAAACAGCAAGATAAAATAACAAATGACCTTCAAAAATTTTGAGAATCGACATGATCACTCCTATCAACCCTAAAAACAGCATGCAGTTGAAAAATAAATTGAATAAACATGTAGGCAACAAATATTAAATTAAAAAGTGGAAACAGGCTGTTGAATAGGCTATTATGTACCTGTCATGGTTTTAGATCAAAATAAAATAGCAAACAGAGATGAAAATTCATGAACTTTTTTAGAGATAAATTAGACGTGATAATGAAAAGATCCCTTTTTATGGATTGGAAAAATCATCTTTAGTTAGGGGGATACGACTCTGGCAAGATGCTTATGATTCTGAATAATGCCTGGCAATGCAAGAAAATCAGGTTCTGGTTTCAAGCTAAAATAAAATATCAGATAGATACAAAAAACCACCAAAATCACACAAAAGAAAGACAGAGAAGTCACTTTTAACGGATCTAAAAAATGATCTTCGGTTAAGGAGATATGACTCCGACAAGATGATCTTGATTTTGGACACTGTCTCACAACTACAGAAAAATAGGTTCTAATTTCATGTTAAAATAAAATAATAAATTACCATAAAAAATCACTAAATTTAACCAAAATAAAGTAAACATATAGACAAAGAAGTCACTTTTTACGGATTTGAAAAATAATCTCCGGTTAGAGAGATATGATTCTGGCAAGTTGACCTAGGTTTTGCACGGCGTTTTGATGGTGTAGAAAATAGGTTTCGGATGACGTATTCCAAATCATACTGCATCAATAGGACTTGTCACTTGGCGATCCATCCGCTGAGAAACAACTACTCTA
Source organism: Nuphar pumila (assembly GCF_984573655.1). Lineage (NCBI taxonomy): Eukaryota > Viridiplantae > Streptophyta > Magnoliopsida > Nymphaeales > Nymphaeaceae > Nuphar > Nuphar pumila. The sequence goes on along the minus strand of NC_143257.1, from coordinate 19,506,600 downwards.
GAATATACTTAAGAGGGTTAAGTTTTGATAAAATCTTGACTTCGGATGCCAACAAATAGTGTCTCAACTTCTGGCACATCCAAACGAGAGCTAAAATTGTTTTCTCTATTTGAGAGTATTTCTTCTCATAATCAATGAAGTTCTTGCTCACGTAATAAATGGCATACTCTACCAGGCTGCCTTCTTCATATTGTGTCAGGAATCCGCCACAAGCGACTTGATTAACTGAAACATATAGCAAAAGAGGTTTCCCCAATTCTGATGACTTCAAGACAGGAGGATTGAGAAGATACTTCTTGATACGTTCGAACGATTGCTGACATTCTGGCCCCCATTCGAACTTTACTCCTCTTCTAAGGAGATGATTAAACGGTTTACACCTCATGGCCAAATTGGATATGAATCGTCAGATCGACTGCATACGTCCTTGAAGACTATGCAATGAGATTGGTCAGGGGTGGCATATCGATGATAGCCTTTGCTTTAGTGGGATCTACTTCTATCCTTTTTTTGCTTACCATAAAACCAAGTAGCTTGCCCAATTCTACTCCAAAAACACATTTCTGAGGATTGAGTCGCAGCTTGAATGAAATGAGTCGCTTGGAGACTTGTCTAAGAGCATCAATATGGTCTTCTTCTTCCTTGAATTTGACCAAGATATCATCAACATATGCATCCATGGTCTTATGCATTTGGTCATGGAAGATAGCAGTCATTGTGCGCTGATAGGTTGCCCCAGTGTTCTTAAGTCCAAATGGCATAATCGTGTAACAGAAGGTGCCCCATGGTGTGGTGAAGGATGTTTTGGATTGGTCACGAGCAGTCAGCTTGATTTGATTATATCCGAAATACCCATTCATAAAAGAGAACATGGCATGCCCTGCCGTGTTGTCAATAAGAAGATCAATATTAGGAAGTGGATAATCATCTTTTAGAGTTGCTTTGTTGAGATCACGGAAGTCAATACACATTCAAACTTTGTCATTCTTTTTGGGAACTGCTATAATATTCGCCAACCAATCTGGGTAATCTATCGCCCAAATGAATCCAACTTTGAGTAAATCCTCAAGTCCTTCCTTGACATGTTGCTCAATTCAAGGATCCATTTTTCTCAACTTCTGCTTAACTGGCATGGCGTCCGGTTTCAAAATGAGGCGATGCTCCACCAATTTGGGGTCTAAACTTGGCATATCCTCGTAAGTCCATGCGAACACTTCTTGATATTGCTTGAGAAAATCGATGAGCCTTTCCTTCTCATTTGTACTCAGACTAGTGTCGATCTTGAGAATCTTTGGACTATCCTTTGAACCAACATTGATATCTTCAGTTGGATCCTAAACTAGAGATGATGGCATGTCTTGCTTTTGAATCGCTGCGAATTCTAGTAATTCTTAAAGAGATGAATCTAATTCTGTGAGTTCTTCTGACTGCTTTGTGATCTTACTATCCTTTGTTCTCACCTTAATCCGATAAATTTTTGTGGGCTTTGACACGATTGAAGGATTGGTGACTAGTCTCCTTATCGATTGGGAAGACATTCTAAAATTCTGAGAAAAGGAATAGTATTTTTAGAAAAAGTTTGCTTATCATGAAAAAAATTGCATGAAATGAAAAGAGATAATAACAATGAATTTTGAAGACAAATTATAGAGAAAGAAGAGAAGGATGGCATCCAGATAGACGAGAAAAATTGATAACTTTATTGCAGACTTTGAATGATGACATTAAAGGTACTATAATGAAACGAGACATCGTCCCTACAAAATGCAGATATCAAAGAAATAAAGTAGAAAAAGAATGATGGCAGATGCTTCTATTGGATTCCCTTGATGAAGATAGTGTCTTTATGGGATCTCTTGCCCGTGAATCCCAATCCTGCTCTGCACGGATGATGATCAGAGATTAGTGGCTCTAATCGCCCATCTTCATTCATGCCTAGGCCTTTGAAGGGCTGATAGCCATGCTTCAATAACAGGTCAAACCTTTTCTTGGCTCTCACAAATTGCAGAAAAAGAAGATGGTCCTTGAAAGTGCTGTAATCGAGACGACCTCTGGTCTTAAAGAAATGTGGCCCTTGCCATCGGACCATTATTGCAGTATGCTTTGTCTTGGGTGTTGCCTCTAGCTTTAGCGTCTCAAGGCTAGGGATATCAGCAGTGTAGGTGGGCCTGGGAATCATAGGCTGCGGCAGCCTTTCTTCTAGGTCTTTCCCCAAGACAGTAGTGATCATACCACCCTTATACTACTTGATGCATTGATGCAGGGGGATGGCACTGCATTCGCGTTGTGAATCCACGTTCACCCCAATAAAATGTTATATGTTGGTGGCACATTAACAACATGGAAAAGGACCATGTGGACAGAGTAGTTGATAAATATCTCTAAGAAAATCTTTCCCTTTGTTGTCTGTCCATGATTATCAAATCCGTAAATTGTGATCGGATCTGGTGCATATTCTTCTTCCTTTATACCCAGAGCCTTGGCAGTCATCTCGGGGCAAATGTTGAGGCTACTGACTCCATCGACGAGCACGTGGGGTACAGTCATCCCCCTGGTTCGGACCACAATATACAAAGCATTATTATGAAATGTATGAGGCTTAGGTAGGTCCTCATCTGAGAATGTGATCGGAGCATTGGTTATGGTCTGATTGACGATCTGGGCCATGTCTTTTGGAGTGGTGCCGGGCTTGACCTTGATTTTTCACAGCAAGTCATCCAGGACTTGCTGATGTTTGGGAGAGGTACATGCCAGCTCGAGAATCGAGATATTGAAGAGGGCAGTAATTGGTCTTTGCACTGTATCGACCTTTTCCTCTGATGTTTTTCCCTTTTCAGACACTGATTTAATAAAGCTTTTGGGGAACCATGGCATTCTTTTGGCCACCTCAGGAGATACCCCAACAGGCTCCTTCGAGATCTTTAGCTTACTGAAAGCTGAAACAAGGTCCATCTTTTGGGCACTAGATTGGGCCCATTGCAGCACTAATACTTGATGTTGAATATCGATATCACTGCTTGGGCATGGTTGGATGTGCTCCTATGGCTGAAATGGATGGTCAGATATCATTGTAGTCGAGTGCTGAAGGAATGGTTGATTTAATATTCCCATTTTCTCAACTTCGGCTCCTTCTACCAGTAGATTTTTATCAATATAATCTTGTATAATGTTTTTTAGAATGAAACAGTTCTCAGTGTCATGTCCCACTATTCGGTGGAACTTGCAGAATCTTTCTTTCATTTTTTCCATGATCACTTGTGGATTGGCCACCGTCGAAAGTTTTATCATATCACTATCGAGCATATACTCTAGTAGTGTCTCAAGAGACTGATCCAAAGGAGTAAAATTGCAATTATAACTCCACCCGTCATGCTTTGGTTTTTCTTGAGATCTCGACCCTTGCTCGAGAGTCTGTTGTGGTTGTTTGTCATACTGAGGGATCGATTTGCCCTTCTGGTCATTTTTACTGGGGTTTGCTCCCCCTGAACCATAACTGTGATTTTTCACGTTTCCCTTATGTTGGTTCTTATTGTTGCTGGCAGAGTAGGTGAAATGGATTTTCTTTTTAGATTTGGGTTGAATGCTACTCTTGGTGAAGGTGAAACTCTCGTAAGATCCATTTTCCATACTCAGTTCGAGCCATTCGGCTCATTCTGTCAGCTCAATGGAAGTTTTTGATATAGAGGTGAAAATCAATTCCTTTAGGGGTTGTGCAAAGTTACTCAGGATCAAGGATAGTGTGTGTCCTTATATTGGATCCCGCATTTTGTTACAAGTCGATCTCCACCTATGAATAAAATCCCTGGCTTTCTCATTTTCCTTTTACTTCAGACTGCAGAGGTGGCTGAGAGTCAGGAGTGCCTCAGCATTGAATAAGAAGCGCTCAATAAACAGGTTGACCACTTTGTCAAACTCCTTCAACTCTATGGGGTTAATGTACTCCGAATACCATTTCACTGCAATACCCTCCAGACTGCGAGGAAAACAAAGGAATAAGGCTCGATTGTTTTTCCTGAACTTGGAACACTCTACAAAGAAAATGGCGAGATGCGCTTTTGGATCACCCGAACCATCAAACTTGATAAATTTCTTGGGGAGGTTGTCGAGACGGTCATTCCCATCCAGTCTGTCATAAAAATCTTCACTTATAAAGACATTTTTGCTCTTGTCACGAGCTTGGAGGTCCTTGATCATCTTAACCACGTCTTTGAGTTGTGGTTGAGTGGGATCATCGACAGTTTAATTCCCGGATCTATAAGTTGACCCCTGTCCTTGAGTCAACTTTCTAAATTCCTGTTGGGTTTCATATTCCTTATCAGTATCACCTATCAATTATGCCTCATCAGATGTTTCTTCATGAGGACTCTGCCTTTTAGTGATCTTCACTGTTCGGCCCTTGACCTTTTCTTATTACGAATCTTTCTTGAACTGGTCTATGTTTCTTCAGACAACATTTTTTTCATCATTCTTTGAAACAAAGCCTACATCTGGGGATTAATATCATTATTGCCCTGCTGGCTCTGACCCCTGGGAGAACATGGAGACAACATTTCTTGTTTGGAGGCTGAAGGGGAACTGATATGCTGAATTGGTGCCGTTTTACTGCCGGATCTTGTCTGAACCATATAAGATTGCAAGTGTTCTCTATAGGAAAAAATGGGCAATTAGCTTAGAAGAATAGCTTTGAAATAAAACAAATAGAGGGGAAAACATTTGACGAGGGTTAGGTTGACAATTTTGAAGGATACCCCATTACCAGGGATTGGGTCATCGCTGGAATCACGATAATTGTGTTGATATTCTTTATAGAAAGAGATAAACAACTAAAATATGCCTTGTTACTTAGGCGAGGTCGTCAAACCATAAAAGAGTAAGAATTTTTGAAGGAAAAATAATTTTATTAATAATAATAAGCTTGAGAAAGAGGGGGCAAACAAACAATTTGCCACCACTCTTTATAATCAGAAGACACTCGAGGACCAAGAAAAATACTAAGAGTTACAAAAGAATCTCAGCCATGTCTGGCAGCATGGTATGCTCTGGACCACTGATTTGATGTGAGATTGAATTCTTGCATGATCCCTGATAATAGACGAGCTTCTATGCGCTTCTGTCTTTGAGAAAACTGCCTGACACATCATTCTGGATGATAGTAGGTGCAAAAGAATGGGCCAAGTAGCCCGAATCGCTTGACGTATGCATAAGTATATCTGGGAGGTGATTCTTGATGATCAAAGTGTCCCATACAACCTCTTTCTCTTGAAGGTTGTCGATCAAGAACCGATATCGTGCCACTGAAAAAAGTTTTTTGCTATTGTACCTGAATGAGCTGGCTCTGGTGGGTACATGTCTGAGGAACCAGGATTGCAATGCGTAGGTGCATCCTTCGACTAGAATTGATTCTTCAAGTGTGAAACAGGTCAACCCTTGGTACAAGAAAGTTAATGCGGCCATGGCTATAGAGAGAGGGTTGGTCTGTCGACTTCCCCACCTTCGCAAAATTTGAACTATCTTGATGTCTATGTAACTTCGTACATCTGGAAAGAGAGTCAATACCACAGTGCATAGGACCATCGCATGTTGGATTCTCTCTCGAGTTGTTCGGGATAAGGAGCGGACTTCTACGAATGCTTCATACTATCTGTAGATCTCGAGCAAGTTCACATATTTATTTTCATCTTCCGCGATCAGCGGCCAAGACTTACATCCTGTCACGCGAGCTAAGGCATCTCAAGGATCCAGACCCTTGACATTAATCAAGAACTGTTGTTCCAATGGATCTCCAGGCTGACCGGCTGGCTCAGGCAATCCCATGATCTCTGAAAACTCATCCATTAACACAGTAATTTCTCCCCATGGGAACCAGAAGGTACACGTACGCGGATTCCACCACTCTGCCACTGCATGGATCAAATTACCGTTGACTGTCTGCTTTTCCACAACGGATGCAAATTCTAACCTATAATCACTCAAATGGTCCAGAAACATACCAGAGAAATTTTTTAGTCATGAATAATACTACCGAGGAATAAAGGATCTGGTGTTGAGGACTCGATGCTCAGGAAGACCATGCCTCACCTCGTAGGAGATGTGGCCCTCAGAAAAGACTAAATCGAGTTGATTGGATGCCATCAGAATAAACTGAAAACTAAAGAAGAAATCAGGACAAGACTTAAGGAAAATACATGATTTTTTGAAGAAATTACAGGCAGGATAAAAACAAGGCTGGAACTTCGAGATCCAGAGGAAAGGAATGATGGAAATTACCTAGAGTTTGAAGAAAATAGAGGATCTTTTTTAAAATTGTCCAGGGTTTGGAAAATAAGAAGAGGATCTATGAAAAGAGATGAAATAGGGGATTTTGAAAATCATCTAGTATGTTTGAAAAAAATAGGAAAAGTATGAAGAAATAATGAAAATAAAGGGAAATAAATAAAGTACATTCAGTCACATCCTGCACAAACAAGTATGCACACATAACATTCCCTAAAAGCTGACTCTAGATGCATAAGTTTTGAAATAGTTGTAGGACCTTAATCCTAACTCTAAGGCTCAGATCATCTATGTCCAATCATGCTATGTCGATATACTCGAGCCAAAGCTCGATGTACGTGGCATAAAATCAATTTCTATGGTTCTAGGTTCATGTTTTCCAACATCCTTGAGCACCTGTCGATATACATTAGACTATGGCCCTTGGTACGTGGCAGGGGTTTTAACCCAAATAGGTGGCCCAGTTGTGAGGCTTTGTCCTAAACTATGGTTTTGGAAGAAAGTTCAGCAACGTGAAGACCGAGTAAAGATAGGTGGGGTTGTTTTAGAAACATGATCACATGCAAGAAAACAAAGGTCTCTAAAACCTAGAGAAGTAGAATTTTGAAAATTTTGAAGAAACAAATATTGTTTTCCATCAGATCCTAGATTGTGGAGAGTTGTATTTGACCTAAGTCTAAGTGAGCATGAATAATGTCTCTTCAATCAGTCCTACCAAACCATGCCTGAGTCTATATGAAATTCATGTCAGCTGGGTTTGAATCTAGGCTCCTAGGTTCACATGATATCATGAAATAAAAGCTGACATTTGTAGAACACAATTTTGATAACTTGAACAAAGCAGGGCATTAGATTGATCAGGCAAAGACAGGTCCCATCACGGTCGTCAAACCTGTTATCATTGCAAAATTTTACTTTTGCAAGTCAGGATGACTTTTGAAAAAGTTTTTTTGAAAATAACTCGCCTCCGTTTTTAAAATGCAGAAAAATTCTGTAGAATGAGACTCGCGTGTCGGTACGAGGTTCAACCGTTCCTGACGCCTTTACCAGAGGTAATTAAACCAAGGATCAATCTAGTGCTTTACTTTGCTCAATTTATCTAAATCATGTTCAATTCCCTAAATGCACAAAGAATCAGGCATGTGCTATGAATTTATGAAGATGCGGGTTTAAAAACATGATATATGCTTTAGAATAATTGGAATACTTAGAGAATTCTTGAAAATATATAACACTTTGAAAATCGTGAATCATGGTGAGAGAATATTTTTAAAGAAATGCGAATGCTTTGTGAAAATTGATTTATGAGGAATTTCAAATAAATTTGAAAAAAAAAACTTGATTTTCCTGAATCCAAACTTTGAAATTGAAGATGTTATGACTTAGAAAATCGTGATTTGAAGTTGAGAAATACTTGAAATACCATTTAAAAGCTCAAAGTTTTGAGAAAATCAATTTCTGAGTAAGAGTTGGAAAATTTTGAGAAAATCAATTTCTCTGAACTAGAATTGGAATTTGCAAATTGAATGAAATGAATGAATGTGGATTTGAAAGACATTGTTTTGAAGAATTAAGAAAATCTTTTTGTATTTTTAAGAAATGCAGTGTATTTTGAAGTTAACTTAAGAGTGTAGGCTGAATGTGGCTAATACGAAGATCATAAATCTTGGTCTCATTCGTATTCTGACTATGGCCATGAATACAAATTCCACCGAGTTTGTCAACTCCCTAAGAGCTTGTGCACATGTCATTCATGTAGACCATGGTGGAATTAAAAAAATATGCATGAATTGCAAACATAGCAGTTATATATCAAAGTTTTAAACTATATGCAATCCAAATCCTAATCTAAGCAGGAATTGAAATTCTTATTCCAAATTTAATTACAATTTACATCACTAATTGAATTTAAATAAATAAAAATAAAATAAATACATCCTTGAATGTTTCTGCAAAACTGGAAAGCTTGTTAGTGAAGATATGTTGGCTTTTCTAGATTTATCCAGTAATATCTAGAAACTACTGAATTTTGCTAGATATAAGCCTTTTTCCATGATTTTCTTGATATAAACATAATATAGAATAATATAAAATTGAAGAAATAATAAAGATAAATAACTTTGAAATTCAAAATTTGAGAAAAATTGACAAAAATACCCCTGAAAACAAGACTATGGCCTTGAAATTAGGGTTTTCATAAAATATTTTGGTAAAATTTGGGATTTAGGGTTTAAAAGGACTCAAAACAAAGCCAAATCGAACATGAGGTATCCTAGCATGATTTTAAGCATGAACAAACCCTAAAAAACATGAGCTTTTATATAAAAACTAAAAATATCACAAAAAACTGCGATTTTGCATGTGTTTCAGGATCCTCCAGGCACCCTGTTTTGCAATTTAACTCCTCCAAGCACCAAATGATATCCAAAATCAGTAAAAATTTACATATTCCCTTATTATAACCTTAAAATTAAACTGGAATCATAAAAACCTATTTTGACATAAATTAGATACAAAAATTACATAAAAAAACCTAAAATATGCTATTTTTACCTATAGGCACATACTTGTTTTAGTGTCAGACCCGAATGAGGAGCCAATTCACCATAGAAATTTATAAAATTTTACAGAGATATAATAAACAAAAAAATAGAGATTCTCTTTTTTACAGATTATTGATTGGATCTTTGGTTAGGGAGATATCGTTCCGGCAATTTGTACTTGAATTTAACGAATATAAAATCTATCAAAATAGATGCTTCCAGTTCAAAATACAAAGGAAAATAGCAGACTTCATCAAACAATTCTAAAATTTTGTCAGTAAATAGAAGATAAATGGATAAAGAACTTCTCTTTTTACAGATTATTTAGGGATGGCAGTGGACCGGGGGAAAGCGGGGCCCCGCCCCGCCTCGCCCCGTTTGGACCGGGGATGGAGGGTATGAAACGGGGATGGAGGCGGGGACGAAGGTTAAAATCCATCCCCGTCCGGGGGTGGAGGCGGGGATGGACGTGCACGTTCCCCCGCCCCGCCCCGCCCCGCCCCGCCCCATCCCCGCCCCATCCCCGCCCCGGCCCATCCCCGCCCCGGCCCCGGCCCATCCCCGTCCCGGCCCCGCCCCGCCCCATCCCCGTCCCGGCCCCGCCCCATCCCCGCCCCCAACCCTTATACTCTTAGTTGTTTTATTTACTAACCCTAACTTCCTAATCCTAACCCTGGAGCCGCCGAGCAGGGCCATCGTCTCTTCCCCTTCCCCAATCCCCATCCGCACTGTCATTGGAGCCGGGCTGTCGCCGACCACCATTGGCCGTCGCCGACCACCGTTGGCCGTCGCCGACCATCTCCTCCCTCTTTTCTTTTTCCTTTCCCCGTCTGTAGCCTTGCATCGTCGGAGCAGCGTAAGTTCTCTTTTAGCTTGAATAGTTTAGAGCATAGCGCCCGCTTGATCATGAGTAGGTCAGGTGATAAGAGTAACTACTTGCTTGGCCTGGGTGGGATAGGTGATCAAGCGTTAGCCTTTGTTACTTTGCAAATTGAAAGGGGTTAAAATATGGTAGAGAGCAAGCAAGGTAGCTTGTCGAGAAAAAGAAAAACAGGAATTTTCCAAAGCTGATATTTGAGAAATGTGGAATTTTGAATCTTCTATTAGTAGAAATGTTAAGAATCTTGGAAATTTTGCACACTTGGTTTCATGTAACCACTCCCTAGATTTGATGAAAATCTGGAACTTTTTGTTGGTATTTGGTAGTACATAAATAGTTGGAATGACAAAAACCGTGACAATGTGACTTTTTTACTTTTTTTTTATCATCCAAATGTACCCTAAGTTTAAAATCCTAGGTTTCGTGAAGGATGCTTCCTTTTCTTAATGCTTTTACTTCATGGCTTGGATACCATTCTTCTTGTTAGTCTATAAGTCACCATGTGAGGCGATTTTCTGATTTATGCAAGTGACCACAAAAATCTAACTCGATTAAATGAAGATGTATGAAAGCAATTGAATCCAAGCTAATTTTTCAAGAAATTCATTCTGTCAATGTTTCCTGATTAAATTACGATAAATTATATAAAGTAATCAGCTAGAAATATTTTCTGGGCAGCTTACAATTATGCTTACTAGTGCAACTATAATTTGGTTTGCGAAACACCTGGTTCAATGCTATTTCTAGAATGTCCGAGCCCTAAGATTCCCTTGTTCTTAAAACTTGGTTGTTTTATTTTTTGTTGCCACATGCAAAATCGTCCACCTTGACATGGTCATAACCCTTAGGCCAGTCCAGATGCATCTTTGATATCAAATGTGCTCAAGTTGACCTGTACCTTGAATGTACTATGATAATCATGCAAGCCTGACTGGAATGCTTTTGCATTTTTCAACTGCATTTCTTGGGGATTAATTTAAAGTTGTAAGGATTAATCCATGGTTGGTAATAGCTTGTCCTTAAAGGTCATGTTTTTTATTTTCTAGTCTGGTTGTCTGGATCTGTACATTGCTATAAATTGTGGTAAGTTTATAATGATATTTTCCTTTTATTTGGAGTACAGTGAAAATATTTGGATATACTAAATATTCAGCTTGGACTGTATGATAATTATGTGTCACTCTACTACTTGATAGTGTGCCTTTCTCTTTATTAAATATTTTTCATCGAAGTTTCAAGCTTATTGCACCTGCTAACATCCAAGCCATTTTCAATTTTGGTTGGTTTCGGTTGGTTCAAGTTGTTTCTGTATAAAATTTAATTATGGAGAAATCAATTAAAGTTCATATCTGATAAGCAGTCTGAATATTTGTTGATAGTCTCTTTTTTGTGAATGTTTTGTAGATCTATAAGTTGGTGGCCAGTAATTTGATATGGAAGAGGAAGAACCATTAACCAATAAATTAAGTTCTCAACCTTCCAGTTCACATAGTATGTCTCAAGCTCTGGTTACACCAGTTGATAGCAACCATGTTTCAATGGAAGATAATGAAGATCAATCAACTGATTCAGGTAGATTTGCACTTGAACAGACAAGTAGGCATAAATCAGTTGTATGGAAACATTTCACTAGGAAAAAGATTGGTGGAAAGGATAAGTCAGAGTGCAATCATTGTCATAAATGTCTTGCTGGTGGTGCCAAGGCTGGAACTACTCATTTGCATGATCATATTAAGATTTGTCCTAGGCTTAAGCATAATAATATGAAGCAATATATTTTGGCTACAAACAATGCTACAGTGAATGCCGAAAAAACAATAGAGAATTGGCAATTTGTTCAAGATGCTGGAAGAAGGGATCTTGCTATGATGATTATTCTACATGAATATCCTCTTAGTATGGTTGATCATTATGGGTTTAGAAAATATTCTAATACTCTTCAACCCTTGTTCAAAATGATTACTCGAAACACTGTAAAGAAAGATATTCACAAAATTTATAATGTGGAACGAGACAAGACAATAAAATTGTTGGAAAAAACTAAGAGTAGAATTGCCATCACTACAGACATGTGGACATCTTCCAATCAAAAGAAGGGATACATGGCTATCACTGCACACTTCATTGATAATTCTTGGAGATTGCAAAGTCGAATCATAAGGTACTTGTCAAATGTCAATCATTTTTTTTTAATTCTTACTAACATGTTTTTGCAATATCAATATTTAATCGCCTTATTAAATTATGTTCAGGTTTTTATATGTACCTTATCGACATACCAAAGAAGTTCTTGCTGAGTGTTTGATGGATTGTTTGTTTGAGTGGAACCTTGATAGAAAGTTGATAAGTTTGACGATGGATAATTGCACCACTAATGATGCAGTTGTAGATATTTTATTGGATAAACTTCCATTTGGTTCATTAATATTACATGGACGGTTGTTTCATATGCGTTGTTGTGCCCATATTCTCAACTTGATTGTCCAAGATGGTTTGAATGTGATTGGAGAAAGAATTGAAAGAATTCGTGATAGTGTTGCTTATTGGACATCATCTCCCATGAGAATACAAAGATTTGAAGAGTCTGCTCATCAAATGCATATTTCAATTACCAAAAAACTTGCTCTTGATGTTAAAACTCGATGGAACTCAACTTTTATCATGCTTCAAACTGCTTTGCTTTATAAAGATGTTTTTACTCGTTTGACATATCGAGATCTCCACTACAAGCGTTGTCCGACGGAAGAGGATTGGGAGGTGGCACAAGACAATTGTGAGAAATTAGAGTTATTTCATCGTGCAACAGAATTATTTTCAGGTACAAAGTATCCTACAGCAAATGCCTACTTTCCAACTATTTGTGGGATTAGAGTTGAGATGACTAAGTGGCTAAATGATCCAAAAGATGTTGTGAAAAACATGGCGCTTAGAATGCTAGAAAAATTTAATAAGTATTGGAGTGTGATCCATGGTATTATGGGAGTGGCCACTGTTTTAGATCCAAGATACAAGTTGAGCATGTTGGAATATTATTACAAGAAGATTTATGGAGACAATGAGGCTTTAAATGAAATTATGAGGATTAAGAATCTTTGTGTGGAGTTGATTAGTGAATATGAAAAACAAGAAAACAACTCCAATGAACCTGAACTTTTTCCTCCTCCTCCTCAATCAAGTATTGGATCCAAATGTTCACTAATTGATGATCTTTCTGACTTTGATAAGTTTATACAATCTAAAGATATTGAAAAAGCATGTGGGAGATCAGAATTTGAACATTACTTAGAAGATGGGATGATGCCAAGAACTCCAGATTTTGATATACTATCATTTTGGAAGTCAAGTGGTCCCAAGTATCCTCTTCTACAAATGATTGCAAAGGATATATTTGCCATTCCTGTCTCCTCAGTTGCTTCAGAGTCTGCTTTTAGTACAGGCGGAAGGGTGATCAGTCCACATCGTAGTAAACTCCTTCCAACTACAGTAGAGGCTTTGATGTGCTCTCAAAATTGGTTGTGGGCTGAAGCACGAGGTAATGAAATTTCATTTTTTTATAATTAGTGAATGCTTATGTTATAATGTATAACTAATGCATTATTTTTAATTTATAGGTTCATCATCATCGAAGGATCTACAATGTTACACATTCTTAGAAGATATGGATGTGGTAAATTTTATTCTTTTACTCACTTCTTTTATCTGCTACTATTACTTGTTAACAAAATCTATTTTGTTTGGTTCATAGGAAAGTGAAGTAGAAGATACAAATGCTATCAATGCTGATGATATTTAGAGTTTAATGAGCTAATGGTAATTCTTTGATGTTCAACAAAATCACTTAATGTTGTATTGCAGCTAATGATATAGTGCATTTGACTATTCCACAGGTCTTGGTTGTAAGAAATGACTTGAAGATGGGGAAAGGGAAGATTGCTGCTCAATGAGTTACAAACTTACACGAGTTGCCTTTATTCATGAAAGTTCCTGTAGATGACACAATTTTACTTCTGCCAGGGTGAGTGCTCAGACCTATGCGGTATCTCAGTGAAACATCTTAATAGGTCTAGCTGTGGATTTGCTGATGCTTAAGCTGTTCATGCATGTAATTTGTAAGGAGATGCCCTTAGTTTGATATATAGTCTCGTTAGTAGGCCAAGCTGGACGTTCAATGGTTATCTGCTGTATGCTTGATTAAAGAGAATTTTGGCTACTATAGCCCATGATAGTTGATAAAGTTCACAAAATCCAAGTAGGTCACTTGTTAGAACTTATCTTCAAGGATTATTCTGTCCAATCTAAAATAGCTTTGATATGTAAGTGTTTGGTTCACATATGCTGACTACTTATAACAGTTGCTAAAGAAAGACTGCTGATTATTTATGTACCATTGAGATAAGGGCATGTTGCTACATTAACCAAGTTAATGTAAATCCAATGCTATCTAGATATTGTGGCCAAGTTCCATTTCTTGGATCCTGAACCAAAATGTTATTTGGAGACGCCTAGAAGTCCGACACTTTTGTGTTCAGTCATGTTTGATACTGACACCGACACCAACACTTCTTGACATGGGTTGGCATGATTATTTTCTAACTTTAAAGTGCCCAATACTATTGGTATGCTAGATATGGCATGTCATATGGTGAATAGTGATGACCTCTAGCAGAAAATAGCCTTTTGAGCTTTATTTTTCACAAGATCTTAGAAGTTTTTCATCAAAATTTCAATGTTTTTACAAATTATATGTGTAGGTTTTAGCAGGTCTGACAAAGTCTCAGGCACGTCACTATGCTGTTTGTAGCTCTTCAATCCCAAAGTTTTTCCGCCTTTTTTGTCACAATAGCTTCAAAAATAATTTGAATCTACTTAGTGCAGTGTTACCTGTGACTGTGAGCATCTGCAAATTACAGAAGAAAAATGGATATGTTGATCAAAAGTTGGGTTTTCTCTGTTGCTATATGGAATAATTGAGCTAAAATAAGGTAGCTATGAACTAATAGTGGTATTACAGGTTATATTGGTTTTTAACATATGATCCATTATGTTTACAAACACCTTCCCTTGCTTGAATGAATATTTGTGAGACTTATGCTTTGGTCTGGGGGTGGGGGGAAAGGGTGCATTTATTGCCTTGTTTTTCATGACTGCGTGGAGTTTTGGCACATTGCAAAAATTAAAAGCTAAAAAATAGTAAATGAAGGTTTAAACTTTCTTAGATTTGTTGTGAACAAAATGGCCTGATTTCACTGAGATACCCAAAAAAACTCTAACAACATGTTTTTTTCTAGTCAAGTTGGGTTTGTCACCCTTGGCGGTATTGTTGAGTTTCTGCTATTGTAGAGCTAAGGCCTGATTTCTCTGTTGGTGTTGGTTTGATACCATGAATTTCGTGGAAAGAGCTGTAGCAAGTTTATAGGTTATGCGTTATCTTGACTGTTTTCCATGTGGATGAATTCATTTATCATCAACTGGAATATTAACGTGAATGATTTGTAAGTAGGGATGCAATTTGACGGGGACGGGGACGGGGACGGGGACGGGGACGGGGCGGGGGTGGAGGACATGAAACGGGGATGAAGGCGGGGGTGGAGGATAAAATCCATCCCCGCCGCGGAGGCGGGGCGGGGGTGGAGGATAAAATTTTGAGGCGGGGCGGGGGTGGAAACCTTGTCCCCCGCCCCGCCCCGCCCCACTGCCATCCCTAAGATTATTGATCAGATCTCCGGTCAGGGAGATACAATCAACGCAAGTTAGATTAGGGTTTTAATCAAACATAACGAGTTCTAAAACATTGATCTCACTCTCTGACAAAGGGAAAATAGTAGACAGTGATATAAAAATACAGGAAAATTACATAAAATAACAGGCATTAACATAAAGCTACTGTAATTTACTGATTGCAAATCGAACCTTGGATGACAGAAATAACGCAACTGCAAGTTACATCTAAATATTAATAGCGATTTTAAGTAAAAGAAATCATGATCCGATTTTGTATTTTTCTAACAAGGTTCCCGAATCCCAAAAACTTTGATTTTTTTACAATGGCTCACTGACATATCAATGGACTAAATATAAAAAAATTATGAAATATTTAAACGTGAAGCAACATGCTTTCTACAGACGTAGAATCAAAACACATGAAAATCTAAGAAAATACTAAAAACTATGATTTAAACATGAAAAATAACAAAAAAACACATAAACAGTATAATGAAATTAAATTTAATGTTGGGATATATGAAATAAACATTAATATAATAAGAAAAAAAATACAGGGAATCCATGGCTGAAATTAATTTTCCCTTGGAAACTATGGATTTAACCCATTTAACGGGTAAATCGCATATTTCATAGGTTAATAATATGAAAAATAACAATATAAATGATTCTCATGGATTGGAATCTCGAAAAATAGTACCAAACAAGATTAGATCATCTTCTTGGATCGGTTTTGGTGTTCTTGATTGAAAATCATGGTTGAAATCCATGAACAAAAAGGTTTCCATGGTGAAATCCATTAAAAAAAAACATAAAAGACTAATAAAAAATAATGAAATAGTGTTAGGAAACTTACCTTGGGGCTGCAGCTGCAATAGAGGAAGGAGGAAGTGCTAGAGAGGAAAGAGAATCTCCAAGACTTGAGAATGAGAAGGAGAAGGAATAGGGGTCGACCCCCCTATGGGCTCCTTAAATATAAATTCTTTTAGATTTTCTAAAGAGTTCTAAAAAAACAAACTCCTTCCTAATTGAGTTGGCTACACGGGGGGGATTTTTGTGAGAGATTACCTAACTACCGCTAACCTTAACTACCTATTAGGAATCCTAATTAAACCTTAAAATGCTTCAAATGTGGCGCCACCCCTTGTGGGCCTCATTTGGGTTTTTGAAAACCCTAATTTTTAAAGCTTTAAAATCAAAGTTAAAAACAAAGTAAAAATGGAAGTTTTAAAAACAAACTTTGACTCACCTAGATATCTGACCTAAGTAGGACACTGACTAACCCTAGTTTAACCCTGACTTCTGCCAATGTGGCACCACCCCAAGTGGGGCCCACTTGAACTTTCAAAAATTATTTTAAAACTTAAAAATGAGAGGTTTTTCAAAAGATATTCAAAGTAGACTTAAAATTAAAAGTTTTGAACTGACACAGAGTTCTGACTGGGTCAGAACTCCTCTAGATATGGCACCAACTGATTGGGATCCACATCAGGGTTTTAAAAATTTTGAAATAAGACTGAAAACATTAGAATCGTTTATACTATTGTTTTTCATGTTCTTAACCAACGAAACATGAGATTTATCCGTTAAATGGGTTAAATACATGCTTTTAAAGGTAAAAATACTTTAAGCCATGGATTCTCTGTGTTTTTTTTATTTTTTGGTCATATTAATGTCTCTCTCGATTGAAAATCTTTTGACGGTATGAATCAAATATCTTTTAGGGTTGGTCAGGAGGTTCATCACATCGGCCTTCAGCGATGATTTAAACTTTCCTTGAAAGGATACGTCACACACTGATTCAACTTGGAGATGATTTGAACCTCCTTTATCCCCAGGGGTCTAAGTCGCATATCTGTCTTCAACTTGACTATAGTTGAGAGATCCCTTTTGCAGATAATCAATTATACTTGCTTTATTAAGAACTTCGAGTGGATTTTTTTATTGATCAGAATATTTCTATTGCTTTCTTGCCAAAAGAATCATCTTTAAAAATGCACCATAGCTACATTGAAATTTTCTTCGCTTATCATACCAAAAATATTTCTCTTATCCTTTTGGTTAATCAGTAGGAAAAAGGTTTGAATTTTGCTCTTTTTCTCAGCAAGCTTCACCTTTTAGGCAAGAATACTAGAGATAATATGAGGTGATTCTTTTGTGTAGTAAAATATTGGAATCAATAAATATTTTTAGCAAATTAGCAAGATGTTCGACAATTCTTTGTAAAACAATTACTCAACATCAATTTTGATGAGACCTTGGGCTGAAATTTGGACGAAACAATATGAAAATTAGATTTTGAAATTCCGACCAGTGAAAACACTAGATTTTGAAATCCCGACCAGTTATAGAAACTGGATTTTGAAATCTCGACTAGTAAAAACACTGGATTTTGATAATCCCGACCAGTTGTAGAAACTGGATTTTTGAAATCCCGACCAGTTATATAAATTGGATTTTAAAATCCCGACCAGTTGTATAAACTAGATTTTAAAATATCGATCAGTAAAAACACTGGATTTTGAAATCTCGACCAGTTGTAGAAACTGGATTTTGAAATCCCGACCAGTTGTAAAAATTGAACTTTGATAATCCTGACCAGTTGTATAAACTGGATTTTGAAATCTCGACCAGTGAAAACATTGGATTTTAAAATCCCGACCAGTTGTAAAAACTGGATTTTGATAATCTCGACCAGTGAAAACACTAAATTTTGAAATCTCGACCAGTTGTAGAAACTGGATTTTGAAATCCCGACCAGTTGTAAAAACTGAATTTTAAAATCTCGACCAGTTGTATAAACTGGATTTTGAAAGACTGACCAGCGAGAGCTGGAACTTTTGATTTACTGACTAGCGAAAATTGGAACCTTTGATTTACTGACCTATGAAAACTGGGATCTTTGATTTAACGACTAGTGAAAACTAGGACCTTTGATTGAACAACCACCGAAAGAGCTAGGACCTTTGATTTAATGACCAGCGAAAGAGCTGAGACCTTTGATTTAACAACCAGCGAAAGTCGGAACCTTTGTTTTAACGACCAATGAAAACTGAGACATTTGATTTAATGACCAGCGAAAGCTAGAACCTTTGATTTAACAATCAGTGAAAACTGGGACCTTTGATTTAATGACCAGTGAAAGAGTTGGGACCTTTGATTTAATGACCAGCGAAAGAGCTGGGACCTTTGATTTAACGACCAACAAAAGATGGAACCTTTGATTTGATGATCAGCGAAAGCTAGGACCTTTGATTTAATGATCAGTAAAAACTAGGACCTTTAATTTAATGACCAGTGAAAAGTGGGACCTTTAGAAGGAATAATGTGAAAATTAGATTTGGAAATCCCGACTAATTGTAAGAACTGGATTTTGAAATCTCGACCAGTGAAAAGACTGAATTTTGAAATCTCGACCAGTTATAGAAACTGGATTTTGAAATCCCGACTAGTGAAAATATTGGATTTTGAAATCCTGACCAGTTGTAGAAACTGGATTTTGAAATCCTGACCAGTTGTATAAACTGGATTTTAAAATCCCAACCAGTGAAAACACTGGATTTTGAAATCCTAACTAGTGAAAACACTGGATTTTTGAAATCCTGACCAGTTATATAAACTAGATTTTGAAATCCCGACTAGTTGTATAAACTGGATTTTGAAATCCCGACCAGTGAAAACATTGGATTTTGATTGACCTTAAGGTCTAAAAAAATTATTGGATGAACTATGATCTTAATGAAAGACCGGGTTCAAAAAGAATGCAACTTAGAGATTATGTTTTTTGATGAAGAAATTGGTTCAAAAGGGGATTCAACCTGAGAACCACAAAGACAGATGGATCAGTAGGGATTCAACCTACAAATCGAATTTTTTGAAAATGAAATTGGTTCAAGAGGTGTTCAACCTAAGAACTGTGAGGAAAATGAATCAGTAGGGATTCAACCTATAGATTGAATTTTTTCAGAAAATGAATTGGTTCAAAAAAGGGGTTCAACCTAAGAACCATGAAAAAAAAATGAATTAGTAATGATTCAACCTACAGATTGAATTTTTGAAAACGAATTGGTTCAAAAGGGGTTCATCTTAAGAACCGTGAAGAAAATGAATCAGTAGGGATTCAACCTACAGATTGAATTTTACGGAAAATGAATTGGTTCAAAACGGGTTCAACCTAAGGACCGTGAAGAAAATGAGACCAATGCAAAAAACTCTATATATGATTCTAGCATTAATGATATGTGTTCTAAGGCAGTAAAAAAACTTTATATGCGATTATATCATGCTCATATATGTTCTAAGGCAGCTAGAAAAACTCTATATGTGATTCTACCATGTTCATATGTGCTCTAAGGCAGGCAAAAAGCTATATATGTGATTCAATCATGCTCATATGTGTGCTAAGGCAGTTAAAAAATTGAATATGTGATTATAGCATGCTCATATGTGTTCTAAGGCAGTCAGAAAAACTCTATATGTGATTTTGTCATGCTCATATGTGCTCTAAGGCAGGCAAAGCAAAAAACTTTATATGTGATTCTATCATGAATGATATGTGTTCTAACACATTTTAAAAAACTCTATATGTGATTTTACCATGCTCATATGTGCTCTAAGGCAGTTAAGAAATTATATATGTGATTCTAGTATGCTCATATGTATTCTACGGTAGTCAAAAAATTGAATATGTGATTATAACATGCTTATATGTGCTCTAAGGCAGTCAAAAAAACTGAATATGTTAAGGCAATCAAAGTTACATGAAATCTAACGACATGCAATATATTGCATGAAACTTTCATACCTGAGAGGGACCTGCAATCGAAGTTCCCTTGTTCAGCAAAAAACTGTTGAACTCAGCTCGGATAACGTCAGCGACGGTTTCATGGAAGTAGTTACGCAATGTGTCCTTAACGATCTGGCGTATATCTTCACCGGAAAGAATAGGCTGCTGCTTGGAGCTTATGTCGGTGGAAGAAGTCTGTGAGTCGTAATTGGAAGAAGCAATAACAGGTGAAGTGTTCATATTACTCCCAAACTCGAACACACGACCCTTTTTGGGTTCACCTGCTGCAGTCACCCATGCTGCAGGATCAAATGATGGATGTTGAGTAGCGTCATCACCATATCGCTCTACCATCTGTTGCTCATATGCCTCCTACAAAATAATGTTTAAAGTATGCATTAATAATTAATGATAACATTATGATAACTTGCATATTGCAATGATTATTAATAGAATAAATACATATCATTGTCGTTCTCGCCTTCTCTGATACGAAGTCTCCCGTGGTCTTCCATTTATGTGTTTCAACAAACACATCCTTATATGGTACAATGTCTCCTTTTTTTGCTTCCTGCGAAGTTAAATGATAAAAGATTTAGTTAACAAGTTTGCAAAAATACTTATAAAATTAATATTATATATTAATGAGTTACCATTTTCTTCAGATGGCTCCCAAATGTCTTAGATCCACCTGTGTGTAGATGGGCTTCGGGCATTTTCGCTCGATTTTGTGCAGCCTTCGCAGAGCAATTTTGAAATGTATCCCCCGCCCACTTATCACACATTTCATCCCAATAATCTCTCCAGATAGTAATAGGGTCATGGCCCTTCCACTGTAGTGGATCATCTATTCCGCCAGATGTTTTTTTTGCTGCAGTCTTCATATTGTGCAGCATGTTTGCAAATCGATTGGCAGCCACCTTCTGCCATACTTTCCTTGCATCATTTTCCTCTACCATAGTTGTGAAGCGATTCGAAGCCTACAAATATTTTCAGAAAGTTAGTAGAGATGATTAAAACAAATTTAAATAGGAAACACATTAACTATGAGAAACAACTGTATACCGTAAATGAGGGCCACAATCTATCTATCACCTCTTTTGGATACTCTTTCCATTGAACGACTGGTCCTGGTAGATGTTGAAGAAGTGAATTCCTAATCTCGCGTACTACTTCTTGTGGCTCAAACCTCGTGTTGCACATGAATTTGCATACAGTAAATATCAATATAAAATATTTATAAGATATGCAATAATTAAAAATGAAATACTTACGGTCGATTATCGATATACACTATTCGAATGAGTCTTCTTGTGCCAGTCTGAGAAGACCCTGCTTCCTGTGTTGGCTCCTGACTTGTGTGATCAACTGGTGTAGGTGGGTCATGTACAGGCGAAACATCATCTGTAAAAAAATACGTTAAAAAATCTCAGAATGCGCATTTCAACTAATCAAGCATCCAATTACTTAAATGACATACCTATCACAAGAGCTCGTAAAGATGAAGGTTGGGCCTAGCTACTACTGGTTGAGCGACCACTGTAACCTCCATGAACCATATTCTAACAAATAACATATGTCATACAATACATTCAAATAATTTGCATCAAGTATTACAATACATTCAAATCATTCGCATCAAGTATTGCAATACATTCAAATGATTCGCAGCAAGTATTACAATACATTCAAATCATTCAAATCATTCACATCAAGTACAATACAACTTATTCATTCGCATCAAGTATTACAATACATTCAAATCATTCACATCAAGTATTGCAATACATTCAAATGATTCGCAACAAGTATTATAATATATTCAAATCATTCAAATCATTCACATCAAGTACAATACAACTCATTCATTCACATCAAGTATTACAATACATTCAAGTCATTCACATCAAGTATTACAATAATTCAAGTCATTCACATCAAGTAGTACAATACATTCAAGTCATTCACATTAAGTATTGCAATGCATTCAAATCATTCATATCAGGTACTGCAATGCATTCAAATCATTCACATCAAGCATTGCAATGCATTCAAATCATTCGCATCAAGTATTACAATACATTCAAATAATTCAAATAATTCACATCTAGTATTACAATACATTCAAATAAATCAAATCATTCACATCAAGTATTGCAATGCATTAAAATCATTCATATCAGGTACTGCAATGCATTCAAATCATTCACATCATTCACATCAAGTATTGCAATAGAACTCATTCATTTGCATCAAGTATTACAATATATTCAAATAATTCAAATCATTCACATCAAGTATTACAATGCATTCAAATCATTCATATCAGGTACTGCAATGCATTCAAATCATTCGCATCAAGCATTGCAATAGAACTCATTCATTTGCATCAAGTATTACAATGCATTCAAATAATTCAAATAATTTACATCAAGTATTACAATACGTTCAAATTATTCAAATCATTCACATCAAGCATTGCAATAGAACTCATTCATTCGCGTCAAGTATTACAATACATTCAAATAATTCAAATCATTCACATCAAGTATTGCAATGCATTCAAATAGAGGTTTGTATTACAAGATTTTGCTCACTAGCTTGAGAATTCTTCCTCGTCACTTGTTTGACTTTCATATTCTTCTTTTTCTTCTTCTTCTTCTTCTTCTTCTTCATTGTTTACCCAACTACTTGGTATATCATTTGGATCACATTCTTCTATTAATGTTTCATCGGCCAATGGAGATATAACATGCATATCATGCGCAACATCGTGACCATAAGCGAAGTCATAGATATCATCTGATTGATAGTAATCACTGTCTTCAACTAACTTGTCTTCCTGTAACTGATCATACTGAGGGTATAGTTTGGACTTCACCTTGCAAACTGCCCATCATTCATTTTTATTTGACTTTTTTATACTCAGATATGAAGTATAATAAACTTATTGAGCTTATGAGGCTAATATGAATGGTTCATATGTTCCAAACCTGGATTTATGATTCACCTCCACAATGCCTGAAGCTTTTTCTAGTCTTGTTGTAATTAGATCAAACCAATGACACTTGAATAAAGTTACCCTGTTATTTATGCTTAAGTAAGTCAACTTCATTATTTCCTCTATAACACCGTAGTAATCATGTTTATTTTCACCGTAGCTGCTACCCTTGACACACATGCCACTATTCATCATTGATTTGTTTACACCGTAATCTTTTGTATGGAATTGATAACCATTTACGATGTACCCGTTGTAGCATTGCACAACTTTGGTGGGACCATTTTCTAAATCACATATTCCTTGATCTTTAACATCACCATGGCAGACCTACGCACAGACATAAACAATGATTGTGATCATGATCAATTAAGTAACTTAGTGTTGTTTACAAGTATAAAATTTATGTTAGCTTCTTTACCAACTGTTTCAACCACTCCACAAACTTAGTTTCACGTTCTTTTTGTACTTCTGCATCAATGAGATGTGAAACTTCTTTTTGCAACTCCAGATCAAATCGTCTGCAAACCACAAATACTTATATTACCGAGCCATGTATCCACGTATAGAACATAAAAGGATTTATAATTGTGTTGCGTCTACATATACTTACTCGATGTATGGGTCGATCGCTGAGCAATTAAAAAGAATATAGATGTGTGTTGTGTCTTGCTATCGATCTATCAAGAGCCTTGATCGGCAACTACCAAATGCATGTCCAAGTGGTTGAAATATCGACAGCTTGTCAGCTACAGTTACTTGTTCTCCATCATCGTTATAGGGCAGGCATGTGTAACGTGTTGGAATGTGAGGTTCGAAGTACATAGATGAGAAATTTAAAATCTCTTTTAAAGTGTACGCCTCACAAATAGAGTCTTTTACTCTTGCTTTATTACGAACCTTTTTTTTTGAGGTCGAACATGCATCTGGCAAAAATATACATTTCAAATTTTAAATATTTGTCATTAAAGAGACAAATATAAAAAAACATATACCTTTCAAATGGGTACATCCATCGATATTGCACAGGGCCACCAACCCTTAGTTCATATGGCAAATGTATGATCAAATGTTTCATAACATCGAAAAATGCTGGCGGAAATATCTTTTCTAGCAGACAAACAGTGGTGATGACAGAGTCCTTAAGATTCTTTACATCAGATACTACGACTTTCGATGCGCACAATGTTCTAAAAAATCCACTCAACTCAGACAATACCCCCCATATAGGTTTGTCTAACATATCATGGAATGATATGTTGTTTTCCTGCTCCTTGAAATACAACATGCAATGATTTGGACAAGCATCAATCTTTTTGTACCCCATACCTAAAGCGTTGACCATAACTTTCGCACGATAGAAATTTTGTGGCAATTTCTCATCTTTGGGCAACATACTCTTCACAATCATGCACAAACAGTCAAAACATGATTGACTCAAATTATACTCGGATTTCAAATTCATTAGTTGAAGAACTGCAGACAAGATAGTGTGACTCTCGCAACCATTCCAAAGTGGCTCATTAGCATCTTTAAGTAAATCATAAAATCTACTAGCTGCATCGTTTGGTGATTCTTCATCTACGGCAGTTCTTACATCACTAGAACTCATAGCAGAACCCAGTTTTGTTCCTGCGGCATCAAATATCAAATCCATATATGGATTATTGTGCACCACATTCACCCGTGCATCAAAATTGTTTCTAAATTCTTCTCCATGAAACGTCCAGTTTTGATAATCACTCACAAAATCCTTCCTGTATAGGTGATGTCTAACGCCATGAGGTTCTACAAATCGATTATTCTTACAAATATTGCAAGGACACCTAATCTGACCTGTGGGATCCACTGTACTGACACTTGCTATTGCAAATTCAATAAAACTTTCAACACCATCCATATATTCATGCGATAACTCATTGTCCACTATCCTACGGTACATCCATTCACGGTTTGCAGTCATTTTCTTATGATGTTACGAATAATAACCTAACCAATTAAAAGAGAACCATCAGAATGCTATGATGAAGAAAATATCAAATTTATCATGCAATATATGATGTCATACAATAACAAGAATTATGATGCATGCATTGATAACTTAATATTTTCATGTGCAAACTATTAATGACACGATACAATCATTTGAAGCGTGCTTTTATTATACAATTTCACATAAAACCATAATCAAATTGAAAGTAACTACATGCAAGCATGAATATAATTACATCAAACATTGCAATACATCATAATCATTCATATCAAATAAATGGCAAACATGTACCGGCAGCAAACACACTTCAATATTCCACTAACTACTACAATGCCTAGCATGGACTCCATACTCCAAAAATAAGAACACTTTCATATTCATACATTAAAATCATGCTCAGCATGATCTCCGAACTCCAACAAAGAAACCCTAAATATCAACAACTAAGTGAGTGTGTGAAAAATAAAGTGTTATATCTAATAAATTAAATAACATGTGATACGCTTGCATCACTTACTCACCACGGGTATTTACCCGATTTGCATTGTTTTTTTCACTTACCACGAGTGGCTGAGCACAAGCGGGTTTTGTTGAGAAATCTGCAAAAAATAATGTTTTAAAATGAAGTCACCACAAAACAAAATGAGGCAAAATAAAACATTTTTCATAGGCCTTGAGAAGCCTAGTACCCAATGACCTACCAAAACCGCAAGGAATCGACCCCCTACAAGAACATAGGGGGTCGACCCCCTGACGAAAACCGCAGGGGGTTGACCCAATGCGTTTCGGCAAGAGAGTCGACCCCCTGCCGAAACAGTAGGGGGTTGACCCCCTGCTATTCCGGCAGGGGGTCAACCCCCTTCTGGAACATAGGGGGTTAACCCCCTGCTTGTTCCGGCAAGGGGTTAACCCCCTGCCGAAAAGGCAGGGGGTCGATCCCCTGCCTGTTCCGGCAGAGGGTTAACCCCGCCTTTCCGACAAGGGGTTAACCCCCTACTGGAACGGGGGTCGACCCTCTGCCTTTCCGGTAGAGGGTCGACCCCCTGCCTGTTCCGGCAGGGGGTTAACCCCTTGCCGGAAAGGCAGGGGGTTAACTCTCGTGCCGGAAAGGCAGGGGGTTAACCCCTGTGCCTTTCTCCGGGCAAACGTCGATCCCCGTAATACCTTTCTCCAGGCGAATGGTGAATGGCGGAAGCGGGCAAACGGTGGGAGCGGGTGAATGGCGAATGGCGGGAAAGAAGAAAAGGACGAAAAAGAGGTCTACAATTAGGTTTGTCAAAAATTAGCGACGGATTAATTCTGTCGCTACTCCATCGTAAATGAAATTTATGAACTTAGCGACGGAATATATTCCATCGCCAATTCCGTCGCAAAATAGCCACGGCAAATTGTTCGTCGGAAAATCTGTCGCTAAATGGTGTGTTCATTACAACAAAATGTTTCGACGCAATATCCGTCGCTAATTAGCGACGGATTGTGCGAGGGGATACATTTTGTCGCTATTTTCGTAAATTTCATTGATTATAGCGACGGATATATTTCGCTTGTTAATTCGTCGCTAACTAGCGACAAAATTATTCCATCGCTAAATTTCGTCGCTAATCAGCTATTTTCTTGTAGTGAAAATAGACCAACTTGAAAGTTGGATTTTTAAAAAAAGAAGAGTCTGAGTCGGAACTCGGATATCTAAAAAAAAATAGACAAACCTGAAAGTTGGATTTTGAAAAAGAGAGGAGTCTGAGTTAGAACTCAGTTTGGAAAGGAGACTAAAGCAACCCAAAGGTTGGAAAAAGAAGTCCGAGTCGGAACTCGGATCCTCAAATAAAACTTTAACCAAAAGGTTGAATTTTTAAAATCGCCAGTGCGAGGACTGGGTTGAGAAGATGGTTTGATCTAGGATCAAAAGTTTTGAGAATGACCAGTTCGAGGACTAGATTATTTAACTTGCAATAAAGATTTTTGATGAAGAATTCTTAATTTTATAGACCATCATAGTTAACTGTGTGTGGCCTGCTTTCAGGATTATCCCCTTATCCTGAATGGTTATATTTTTGACAAAGATTAATTATGAAAGATTTTATTTGATCCTTCCTGCATGTAGAGTTTTTGAAAAGAAGAATAATGAATTTTCATAAAAAGAAAATGCCTTAGTATAATGAGGAAGGGAGAATAATATTTAAAGAAGGCTCTTTGAGAAGAAACATAATGACAAAAGAAGAAAATCAGAATTGGTAATGAGCATCCCTGTGGATTCGAGAAAATATAAAAAAAAAATTGCAAAATAAGAATGGCAAGCAAAAGTTTTCAAGGAAAAATTATTCATTACAAGAGATATATTGCATGAGAATTTGGAGAAATCATAGAGAAAGGAATACCCAGAGATAAGAAAAGGTTGATGATTTCATTGATGCATTAAAAACAATGACAACTTGAAAAAGAAAAATAAATAGGACTATATCGTCCTGACAAAAAGTAAAATGATAGAAATGAGAGGGCATTGGCATTTTCATCCTTCTGAGTGATCCGGGAAAGGCTTGGTTAGGACTGTAAGTTGTTTCTCTCCTTCTTCTAGTACCAAAAGCTCTTTGTCAATATAGTCTTGTACAATATTTTTTAGGATGAAGCAACGTTCAGTATCGTGCCCCATTGCTCGATGAAACTTGTAGAAACAATATTTTCATTTCCCCATGGTGACGGGAGGATCAACAATCCTTGGAAGTTTGATCATATCCTTCACGAGCAGGTATCCAAGAATTTCCTCGATTGGCTAACCTAAAGGAGTAAACTCACAATCATAACCCCAACCATCATGCTTTATCTTCTCTGGATTGCTTGATTTCTATTAAGTGTTGACCCTTTTCTAGGAGTTGGACTGAACATGCTTGGTTAGGGCTACTGGATGTTCTTCTTCTTTGTCTTCAACAAAGAGATTTTTATCAATGCAGTCTTGAATAATATTTTTGAAGACAAAATAGTGATCAGTGTCATGCCCTACTGCCCTATGAAATTTACAGAATTGATTTTTGAATCTTCCTATTATCGTGGGAGGATCAATGATTCTTGAGAGTCTGACCAATCCCTTGGTCAACATATATTCAAGGACTTTGTCAAGCGGCTCATCTAAAGGAGTGAAATCTTGATCACTGCTCCAGTTTTTGTGCTTTGGCTTTTCCTGATTTTTTTTCTTTTGTTGGGGGCTGGATTGAAAAGGTCTATCATGGATTTCGTAAAACTTTTTCTTCTAGCCCCTAGACTCCTCTAAATTGCTGCCTTGATTGCCTTTGTTGTTGTTGTTGTTGTTGTTGGGCTTAGAACTTCCTGCGCTTCTATTGTTGTGGTTGTCAATGATGCTCATAGGGAGGGTGATAGGTGCCTTCTCTTCAACGGGAGCTTTTCTGAAACTGACTTTAGCCTATTCGGATAATATTTCAACCATCATTTTTTTGAACAACCGATATATAGTGGGATCGATCTCATCCTTGCTGGCCTGAACTCCCTCTCTGGTAAACTTTAGAGAATCCATTTCTTACTCACTGTTTGTAATTGATGTGCTAGAGTGGCACGGTCTTTGATCCCGTCTGAATCACACAACAATGCCAATGCCCTCTATAGGATAAAATTGGATGATTAGCATGATAGAAAAAGAAATTTTGAAGGCAACAAATTTGAGATAAAATGATGAGATCAGGTTGGCAATCTTGAAAGTAGAAGACACAAATTTTTTGAATAAAATTTAGAAGATATAAAAAAGGTTTGAAAATAAATGGCAAGATTTGAAATTTGGAAAAATTGCAGGCAGGATCGGAGAAATCGAAGAAGAAAAGAAAATACACCTGGAGTTTTGAAAATCTAAGGAGAGTTTTAAAAAGGATTTTCAAGGTTTGGGAAAAATAGTTATGAAGAAATAAGGAAAAAGAGAAAATATACGTCTGGACTTTAAAAGATAGAAGAAGACTTCAAAACAAATATCTTGGGTTTTAGAAAATAATTCTGAAGAAATATGGAAAGAGAAATATATACCTAGGTTTTGAGAAATACAGGGAAATCTTAAAAGGAATATCTAGGGTTTTAAAAATTATTCTGAAGAAATAAAGGAAAAGAAATATATACCTAGATTTTGAGAAATATAGGAAAATCTTGAAAAAAAAAATATCTAGGGTTTAAGAAAATCATTTTGAAGAAATAAGGAAAGGGAAATATACACCTAGATCTTGAGAAATAGAGGAAATTTAGAAATAAACATCCAAGGTTTTTTTTTAGAAAATTAATATAAAGAAATAAGGAAGAGGAAAATGTATACCTGGACTTTGAAAAATAGAAGAGGATTTTAAAATAAATATCTAGAATTTTTAGAAAATAATTCTGAAGAAATAGAAAAATATACACCAAGATTTTAAGGAATATAAGGAGATCTTAAAAATATCCAGGATTTAAGAAAACTATTCAGAAGAAATAAAGAAAGAGAAATATACAACCTGGATTTTGAGAAATATAGGAAAATCTTGAAAAATATCCAGGGTTTAAGAAAAATTATCTTGAAGAAATAAGGAAAGATAAATATACTCCTAGATTTTGGAAAATACAGGGAAATTTTGAAATAGGTATCTAGGGTTTTAAGAAGGTGAAGTAAATGAGGATTTACAAGATAATATCCACAAAATAAGCAAAGCTATACAAGCAATGATGCATAGAACAACACTCCCTAGAAGCTGACTCTAAATACAATATTTGAAAAGGCTTGTAGGACCTTAATCCTAACTCCAAGGTTTTAATCATCCGATTTTAATCAAGATATACATATATACTCAAGCCGAAGCTTGAAGTATATGGCATAAGAATAATTCTCTGGTTCTAAGGTAAATGGTTTTCCCAACATCCATGAGCGCTTGTCGATATACTTTGGACTATGGCCCTTAGTACGTGGCAGGGGGGGTGTTAACCCAAATAAGTGGTCCAGTTGTGGGGCTCTTTCCCGAACTATGGTTCAGTGAGACAGCCCAGCAACGTGAAGATCGGGACAATATAGGTAGGGATGTTTTTTTGAAAATATGCTCAATATGCAAGAAATCAAATGGCTCTAATGAAAAGTCCAAAAGAGATAGAATTTTGAAGATCATAAAGAATCATAGACTTGCATACATTGTTTGCATTCAATCAATGAATTGAGGAGAGTTGTATTTCAAACCTAAGTCTAAGTGAGCATGCAAAAGTTTCCTCAATCTGGTCCTACCAAACCATACTTATTCCTATATGCATCATGCCAACTGGGTTAGAGTCTAGGCTCCTGAGGTTTGCATGAAAATAAAGTTGACATTTAAAGAATAATGATTTAGACAATTTTAAGCAAGGAAAAAGGCATAAATTTGATCGGACGAAGATGGGTCACATCACAGTCTCCACTTCTGTGATCATTGCAAAAAATTTCTTTCTTCTTTCCTTTTCCTTTTTTTTCCCTTTCCTCCTTTTTTGAGGAAAAAGAAAGAAGAGAAAATGAGAGAAAGAATGAAGGAAACTCTTTGCAAGGTCTCACTTGACTTTTTTGAAAAAGATTTTGAAAAATTAACTTGCCTCCATTTTGAAATTTTGCGAAAAAAAAATGTAGAGATGGGATTCGCTCGTCGGTAAGAGGTTCAACTGTTCTTGGCGCCTTTACCAGGGTTAATTGAACCAAGGATCGAATTAATGCCTTTTGCTTTGCCTAAATTTGTCTTAATGATTATTCTGAAATCCTAAATGCACATTGAATCATACTTGTGCAATGAACTTTGAAAATGATGATTTAGAATATGATGCATGCTTTTGAGAAATGCTTCAGAAATTTTGGATTTTTCCAAGTGATTTTGAAACAAGTTTAGAAATATCCTTGAAAAAGTGGTTTAGAAATTAAACTTGATATAGAAGTTGTCAAATTTTATATCCAAACTTGGATCTCAAATGAATTTGAGATCTGAAAAGGGAACTTGAAATTTGGAAGTTGAAATTATAACTGAGATCAAAGATTGAAAGGGAATTTTGATTTTCAGAGTTTCTAAAATTGAAAAGGAAGATTTGAAATCAAAAATGGAATTTGGAAAGGAATGAAATTGGAAAATGATAGATTAAATTTTGAAACTAGAATTTGGAAATGGAATTTGAAATCGAAAGATTTGAAATTGAGATTTGGAATTGAAGTCTAATTGAAATCTGGTTTTAAAATTGGAGTTCAAAATCAAATTTGGAAATTGAAATTTAACGTTAGAATGAAAATTAGGTTCAAATTGGGATTTTGGGAATTGATTTTTTTGAAATTGATTGGATGTTTGAAATCAGAATTGAGCTTGGGAATTGAATTATAAATTCAAATTGGAACTTTGAATTGATTTTGAATTTGAAATTTAACTTTGAAATTGGGAGTGAATTTAGAAATTTAGAATTTGAAATTGGAATTGAAATTTAAAGAATGAATTTTGAAATTGAAAATTTAGAATTTTA
This sequence comes from Nuphar pumila, assembly GCF_984573655.1. Classification (NCBI taxonomy): domain Eukaryota; kingdom Viridiplantae; phylum Streptophyta; class Magnoliopsida; order Nymphaeales; family Nymphaeaceae; genus Nuphar; species Nuphar pumila. The sequence goes on along the minus strand of NC_143257.1, from coordinate 19,474,932 downwards.
AAATAAACTTTGGATTTTGAAATTGAGAATAGAATTTGAATTCAGACTTGGAATTTGAAATCATAATGGAATTTGAAAATTGAATTGAATTGAATTTTGAAATTGGAATTTTGAATTGATTTTGAAATATGACTTGGTATATGAAATCAGAATCAAATTAAAAAATTGATTTAGAAGTTCAAAGTAAATCTTAAAATTTGATTTGGAATCTCAAAGTGAATTTCAAAACTTTGATTTAGGGTTTAAAACTCAAGATTTGAAATGGAAATAAAGAATTTGAATGAAATTTGAAGTTAAAATATAAAATTCAGAAATGAGAATTGAAAATTGGAAATAAAAGGATAAATCTGAATTTATAAATGGAAGTTTAAAATGATTTTGAATTTTAGAAGTGAAAATTGTGTTTTTGAATATTTATTTCAAAAAATACTTGAAATTTTGAAGATGATTTGAAATAATTTGAAAAGGAATGCAATTCTATCCTGAATGATGAATAGCTTGAAATTTATTTAAAGATTGAAATTTATTTAAAGATTGAAATTTAAAAGTAAATTTTATTCTTTACTAGAATTGAAATAAGATTAAATCATAATACATTCATGACTATGGTCACAAACATATTATGATCTAATCTATATTTAAATTCTAATAAAGAATAAAATAATTTTTTGTGCCTTTATAGGATTTAAAATAAAATTAACTTTTAATATATCCATGACTATGGCCACAAATATATCTCAAGTTAATTTATATCTTAAATTCTGATAGAGGAAGAAAAAGAATATTTTCATAAAAATATGATAATTTTCAAAAGAGACCTAAGTGGAGGTCAAATGGTATTCCATAAAAGATAAAAAACCTAAGTATTGTTCACATTTTGACTATGGCTATAAATGTGAATCATTTACTTAGGGTTATTTACCTCTTATTAAAAAGGTACATGTGTCATTCGTGTTTCACCATTGTGAATTTTTGAAATAAAAATAAAAATAAAATGAGATGTCACAAGCAATTATGAGAACTATATGCTCATACATTCTATTCTAAACTTAAAAGTAGAAATTCTCATTAATATCAAATTATTACAGTCTTAAATTGAAATATCAAAATTCCTAATCTAGGAAAGGAAATACGCATCTTCTAAGCTTCTCTTACAAATATGAGTTAGCACAGAAATACAAAATATAAAGAGAAAATGAAAATGCTATATTAGCACTGAAATGCATATGATCATGCCTATTCTAGCGAAGAATTGAATATGCAAAATGCTATGCTTATGCTAAATGAGATATGCATATGGCATGCCCTATGCTGATGAGAAAATATATGTATGAATATATATGTGATACCTTAGGCTAATGAAAGTCTATATGAGAAGATGTATGCAATGCCTTAGGCTAATGAAAATCCATATGAGAAGATATGTGCAATGCCTTAGGCTAATGAAAATCTATATGAGAAAACATATGCAATGCCTTAGGCTAATGAAAATACATATGAGAAGATATATGCAATGCCTTAGGCTAATGAAAATACACATACATTTTCCTAAGGCCACGCATATACCTACTGATGGAATGCATATGAGAATGCAATGCATATATTTAATGAGAAAATGCATATGAATATGCATATGCAAGGCTAATGTTAATGGGGAAATACAATATGAGATTGCCCAAGGGTATGGTTGGTGCTAAATGAAGAAGGGTATAAGATGTGGCTTACAGCAGTTCATTGAACTGCTGTGAGAAGTTATGAAGCCACAACAATTTGTGGAACTGCTGTGGATGCAAGGAAATTACAGCAGTGCTTGCCACTGCTGTGGGTGCCAAGGAGCTACAACAGTGCTTGACACTATTGTAGGTGCAAAGGAGCTACAGTAGATCGAGCTAGAGCAATTGTTGCAAGTCTAAGTGATACTGGATTGGGCCTTGGCAAGATGAAGACTATGCAAAGATGATGATTTTGTACAATGAGCAAGATTTGTAGGTAATATATAAGGGGATTTATGAAATACAAGTGGATTTGATATACTAACAACTGTTAAGGTGGGTGATGGACTAATACACAGATGATCTAACATGTTAGAGTGCACAGGTGATGTATGAATAACTGAGTGTAGGTGCGAAAGGTGTTGTGCAAGTGATTGGCTTACTGTGTAGCTCATGTAGGTGTTGAGTGATATATCATATGTAAAGATGTTATTGATATGCAGATGCCGAGTGCAACTGGTGTTGCTGGTATGCAAAATGCACAGGTGTGGCTGAAAATGAAGTGGATGTAGGAAATAACAGTGTGCAGCGAACAAGTGCTGGGTAGGGAATATAATGTTGAGGGTTGTTGAACATAGTGTGAAAAACGTGCAGGTATATAGAGCAATGCAGTGAATATACGAAAATGCAGGTATTATTTTTAATATTCATGTTAGCCTGCGTAGCATGGTGCTGCCAGACTGATATATTTATATAAATTTCATAAGCGAGACCACAAACTCTTTGCCTTCTCTTGCTCCATATTCGACAACCCCTTGAACAATCATTTTTCAACTTAACTTTTGAGGACATATGACATAGCAACCGATGGACTAGTTGCAAAACTAAAGTTTGTATGCATTGAAGTCATGTGCAAGGAATGCATGAAATGAATTATATGCAATGGATGGTGTATAGTGAAGTGAGGTACAATATGCAGTGTTGATGTACAGTGAGTGAATCAATGAATCATGGTAGACGGCAAGTGAGCAAGTATAATATGCAATGAACATAAGAGGGGAAAATACAGATGTTGTATGCAAACATAGCAGTGCAGGTGCATAGGTGAGATGTCGTAAGAAGTGGAATGCTGTAGAGTAAAGTGTTGCAAATCGAGATCCGATTTCAACTTGATTTTGCAGCAAGTCATAATATGATTGTGAATCAGCAGGGCACCCTAATTTCAGTAAAATAGAATTTTACAGCAACTCAGAAACTTGATTTTGAGTCAATCAAGGCATTCGGTTTCAGCTCAACAAATCATATGCTTCCCTGCCTAATCAAAAACTTGAATTCATAGCAGCAGAGTAGATGCTCCATATTAAATCAAGAATCTGATTTTGAATCAGTTAAGCAAATATGTTTTATAGTACATCAAGATATAGTGAATGTGAAGGGGTGAGTGTGTACGCGGTGGAGTGAGTGCATAGGTGTTGTGTTGATATGCAATGAAGTGAGTAAGTGAAGATGCAACAGGTGATAGTGAAATGCAATAGGTAGGGAATGGAAAATTTCCCAGTTGATATAGTCTGACTGACTTGAGATATTGAGTTGTTCTATATGAATCTCTATTCAATCAGCTTGGAATACATAATTTGCCATTACAAAATGGGACTTTACTAGCTCAAGTGCTTTAAAGCGATGGGAAATCTTATTCTTTTCTTCCTTCAGCATCTTTGCATATGTTTGTTCATAGCCATCAGGTTGGAAGATAGGATCCCCTCAAAAATCTGGTGGACTCCTTGGAGGTACAATTTTCTCCTACATTTTCCAATAAATATGAATGGTTGAGCATTTGGGCCACGAGCAAGAGAAAATGCACATAGTGCATAAGCTGATTTGTCCTCATAAGCCTTCAATATATTGTTCAGCCCTTCATGCCCAATCTTTTGCAGAAACAACTTAATGTAAGGTCCTGGGAGACCACCTAGTGCATTAAAACAGAGGCAGGTGTCTTCAACAAGTACCGGCCCATTTACCTCTTTTGCTGCCAAACGAGCCTTTTCTTTAGAGATGTCTTCAGGCTCTCCTTACAGCTCAGGTAAGTCTAGCTTGAGGGATTGGAAGGGAATTGAATGACCCAAAATAGCTTTGACTTCCTCCAACTTCTTTGTGTTACCAGTAACAAATGTGATAGGCTTTGAGAGCACCAAAGGTGATCCCATCTGAGCAACAAATACGAGTCTTCTTGGTTTGTTGCATGACCAACAACGGTCAATAACGAAACTTGATTTTCAGATGGTGAAGTGGATGAATTCTATAAACCTTCCTAAATTCTAGAGATGCTCTCAGACCTCGTTCAGAGAGAGAGAGAGAGAGAGAGAGAGAGAGAGAGAGAGTATGATGATGAAACTCGATGCCCAGAAACAAAGGCATAACAAAAGGGGAAAAAATGCTAAATCAAAATGAGTGGTATGATGCAGAATCAAAACCAACAAACTGAAACAAAATTCAAGAATTTGGTATTAATGAAATGGGATGCTATGAAGAAGATGATGCTGACAAAGCAATAATTCAGAATACGGATGAATAGAGATTAATGTAATGAATCAGATGAACATAAACGATGTGATGAAGAACTAATTGAATGATTGTATGATATGATGAAACAAAAATTGGTGCAGAGGAGATGAATTATGATGTTATGAATGAATGGATGTGATGATGACATGCGAATGCAAATATGCAACAGGGGATCGAAATGCATAGATGATTCAAAAGAACATGGGACGCAGATCCAAAGTGGTGTGTGATGCTATATGGAGGTTGTGTGAAGGTACACACATGAATGATAACCGAAAATGCCATGAACAATATGGATGCAGACTAGAAATCAGGATGAACAGAGGAAAACGAGACACAACAGAGAATCAAGATCAACAGATAATCAAAACAAAGCAGGAGATCGAAAATCAAAGGAAATGCAAGTAGAAAATAAAAAACCAAAAGAGAAATAAAAAATGCAAGCCGATCATCAAAATGGAACAAGAAATCAGATGCAAACAGGAAATTGAAATAAGAAAAGGAAATCAAAATAAAACAATATATGAATTGGAATTGTGATACACAAGATGAAGGTGCTGAATCAAAAGGCAAAATATAAACAATAAAATCAAGCACATGACGTACACCCTGATGAATGTGAAACGAAGATGATCAGACGAATGGATGATGCATTTCCATAGTAAATATAGCTCAGGATTTCATAGTGAAGTCAACGTGGATTAAGATTTCGCTGTGAAATCAAATGCAAAGGATCAAATCCATGAGCAGAATGTATAAATGAAAGGAACATCATTCTATTGCAAAATGCAAATCGATTTTGCTATAGACAAATCGATATTGCATGTTATGCTTTAACAAACATCTGTGCTATGAAAATTCAAAGAGAAAGAAGAAACAAGAACTGATTTAACAAAGCAAAAGGGAAAAGAGATGGTCCTTACCATGCATCGGCAGAGGCTGAGAGGAGAGGGATGCTTCCTCTGGATACTACTGCTACAGAACTCGGCTTCTTCATAATGTAAGAGAAGAAAATAGAGAAAGAGGGAAAGAGAAGGGGAAGAAGAAGAAGAGAAAAGGAAGAGAGGAAGGAGAAGAGGGATCGAGAGGTGGAAGGGTGAGAATTGATGGAATGAATCGACCCCGATGGTTGTTTATATAACAGAAGACAGTTAGGAAAATTTCAACAAGGGTCCCTTCAAGTTTTTGAAAATTTTCAAAGGGGGTCTTCATTACAAGGTTTTTCAAAAAAAGAGGGTAAAACTTGCTCTTTCTGAAAAATTTTCTTTTTATATTTCCGAAAGAAAAACCTAAAATACAGGGGAAGAGATCCATATGAAGTTTTTGAAAGGTTTTTGTAAAATATTTGTTTTGAAATTCAAGGTTTTTACAAGAGAGGGTTTTTTAAATAACATAATTAATTTTTAAGAATTAGGTTTCAAAACGGATCAGGATCCAAGATTTTTAGTAAATATTTGAGTTTAGATCTCAAATTGAGGAAAAAAGAAGAGTGTATCCAAATGGATATTGGGTCTGGATGAAATGTCTGAGCTATTTAGAAAATTGATTTTGTATTTTTAGATTTTAAATTAAAAATAGGAGAATCGAGCTCAGAATTGGATTCAGATATCTGATCTGGATCCGAAATTGGGTCAGATGTAGGAAAATAAAATTGGATTTCGGATCTTCAACCAGGAAGCGGATCTGAGAGATGATTAGAAATTGATCTAATTCCTCAGAAGGTGGGTGCTAGGGGCAAAAAAGAGAAATTTTTTTTTAAAAAAAAAATGGGGTTCATAGATGCCCCTCTTTGCTGCTAAGTCGGTTGAAAGCCGAGCTTAGTAGCACAGAAAACACACCATTTTGAAAAAATTAAAAAATTTGAGGTGTTCACACCTACACTTTGTTGGGTTGGCTACATTCGCCGTAAGCGGGACACCTTCGGTCAGTTGCTTTTGGTCGGATAGATGTGCTGGCCTCCGTGGCTTTGCCATGGCGCACCCTTGTTGTCCTGTCACAGCAGCGGGGTGGTGAGCAGCATACTGCTTACCCCCTTTGCGCTTTCTTTTTTTCATGATAGTTGCTTTTTGGCCGTTTATGTTTTGTAACTAGAATCGCCTAGCTATTTTCTGCAAGCGCAACAATGAACCTTGGAAATGCTAACGTAATTCCCATATGTATGCGAATATTCCAATTTGCATACCTCAACACTTATGTGCGTCATTGACTCGATATCTTCATGCAAATGGTCATGTTACAAAATTTTACTCATGGATGTTGTCTTGAATACATTTACTCGAAATTCTTTAGTCATGAGACATGCACAAAGTGTTTACTATACGGTATTTTCTTTGACTTATATGCAAATTATGGTGAATTTATGCATTTTAATCATGTATTGCATAGGGATGTTGAATGATACACTCACTTGCACATATTCACGTGTTGCAATTGTGTTTGCATAAGTATGCATAAATGCCATTGATTTTGTTTCAATACTTGTGCAAAAAATTAAAATTTTGTATAGTGTTGCTTCACACTGACACCATGGCACACCATGACACATGTACTATCTATTTTTACCTCGAGTGTGGTAATTGAATATTGTGCTCTGATATGTCGAAAAATGCACCATGTTGCACACTACGCACTCGATGTAATAAATGGTTGAGACTTAAACACCATAGTGTATTAGCACAAACACCTTTTGAGGTTTTGCGACTCTACTTGAGTCTTTGGGCGATGGTCTCATGTTCGTGAGTGAGCTCATGTATCGAGATACCCTAGAGATGAAAATGAAAAATGGTGTTAAATCGCCTTCACAGACGATATGCTCTTTCGTTGGCCGTGTGAGGCTTGAGCACGTGAATGAGTAGGCAAAGACCTTGTTGTGTGACCCTGTAGAGATCACGAGGCCGGTGTACCTAAACGCCCCAGAAGGAGGTGTGTTGTCAATTAACTTAAGAAAGATAAACCGCATGTTTCCCCATTCACAAGAATGGTTCACCTTGGAGAGGGTGGATGGTACAGCCTCGAGTGATAGATCCTTACTACGACACGTTTACAGGAGCTGAGGCATCCTTTGACCTCCAGTCACTCAAAGTTTGGGAGGTCGAGGTTACCTGTTGAGGTACCTCCACTACTGCAGTAGTGAGGATTGCAATTCATTACCTATGTGAGGTTTTCTCTCAACCGTGGGCTACCCGCATGAGGTTACTCAGTCGATAGCATCCCCGGTTACCATATTAGAATTTGAATAACAGACGTTGGGTGCATGTCTCACAGAATGTGAGGTTTCTTTGCGTACCCGAAGGAGTAATTAGAAGAACATAATTACTAACCAATCACATGCTAACTTACATTGTTAGATGTTTTGCTTGCTCACGTTAGTACTGTTCTTGTACCTTTCTTACTTGTGTTTTTCCTTAGTTGCTCATACAGTAGATGCTTTACTTTAGTTCTTAGTTTTGACTGTTGTATCTTGTTACACTAGTCTGTACTTTGTTACTTTCTTTGTCGACTAGACTTGTAGCACGTGCACCTACTTGCTCACATGCACATATACTTGCCTACTTATTTGTTTCCATGCTTAATAGTTTTCCTTTAAATGGTAATATATGGTTGTTCTATCTCACTAACTCGCAAGAGTTCTGACCCCGTTTTATGGGGATATAGGTGATGAATAGGTTAAGCTGCGATGCGACGGTGCACGAATGGAGGCTTGGGACCCACACTTAGTCTGTTGATCCTGGCTTCTCCTTTTTGAGGTTTGAGGGGATATTTCCTCTAGTTTTGAGAGAGTGATAGATATGTTGTATAATGTCTCATTCTATATATTTTGGTACTACTGGCTCTCGTAGTATTTTTGAACTTTGTATATTTTGGAATTTGGTTCAGTATGTATTTCATTTGTGGCCCGCTCAGACTTGCGGCCTTTCCTTTTTCCTTGTATTTTTGTTGTTTCACTTAAACACTTTAAAAAAAATGCTCAAAAACTATGGGTTTTTCCAAGGTCAGGGTTTGGGGGGGTCACAATTCTGAAGCACGGTCCAATCGTGTGGTCAAGGGACTATCGTTAAGTTTTATTCATATGCATGCATGACTTTGCTCTCAGCATCTAGGTCCTTTACGAGCACTTCACCTCTTTTGGGTGGACAATGAACTCCAGCACTCCAGCCCTTACGAGTCTAGTAGTACAACAGTATTTCATATGGGCATGCATGTACCACGATCACATCAGATCGACTACTTAGCGTATGTTGCCACAACGAGCACTTGGCCTAGTCAAGGAGCAACAACTACTTTAGTGCACCGACCCTTACAAGTAAGGTGACTTTACAGGCGAAGGTGGAACAAGTCATTCTGGCAGCATTCTGACAAGAGGGGCATCATCCTGCCATTTAAACTAGTTCAGGCAAGTATTTTGCCAAACATTTTGGCAGCACTTTCTCTACTTGACAGTGGAAGCGGGATGACCCTTTCTACTTTATATAAAGTACTTGTCGAAATTTTGACAGCACCTCCTTTGTATTGCAGAGTACATGCTACGCTCTTTCTCAGTTTGGTTGAGCTTCTTTCAAAAAATTTGGAAGCACTTTCTCTCTTTGACAGAAAAACTGTACGTTCTTTTAAGCTCGGTGAGCATCTTTTTCAAAAAATTTGGCAGCACTCCCTCTCTTTGTCGGAGGAAATGCTACACTTAACTCAAAGATAGATGTGTACCGTTGTGTGTACTTTACATCTATCATGGTTTGTTAGAACCTTAGGCTTTAGCTAGGGCATGCGCAAGTGACTTAGGTTTTTATGAAGAAGTGGTTTTGCGCAAGAGCATAGCCTTTTCAATAGGGGCTTCTTTCATCAATCAAAAACTTAATTGAGAAGCGGCATATAGAATCACATCGGAGATTTGGAGTTGATCGCCATTTGAACTCTTATTTATGCACAACTATATGTAATATAAGTAGAAGCTTATGTGATATAGCATGGCAACGTAAATAAAAGCATATTTAATGTTTGGTGGGAGAAACTGAACTAAATAACTTGCAAAAAGCAAATACATATATATTTGTAGAAAGCAAGAGCCTTAGCATCGTTCGACATGATGGAAATCTTAAATGCATATGTAAATTATAGAAATCATGAGTCTTAGCATCGTTCAACATAACGGCAATCTTAAAAGCATAAGCAAATACATATATATGTAATATATAGAAAGCATGAGCCTTGGCGTCATTTGATGCGATGACAATCTCAAAAGCATAAGCAAATACGTATATATTGTGAAAAACAGGAGCCTTTATTGAAAAATATCCAACGATAGTCACGAGGAGATGCACGTGAACACCGAAGTGTTCTAGAGGGTATAAACCAGGGACTAGGATCAGAAACTCTTTTTAGGAATGTATATGATATATACCACACCATAGTAATTAGTAATCACTTGATTGAGAGAGATCGGCATGTAAACTTACTCTCTAACAGGTGAAAATGGCTTCAACTATGCTTTAGCCTGCTTCAAACCTAGTTTTGGCTAAAATGGGTTTGAACCTTCTTTAGAGAGGCTAAACTAGGTCTGATGGATTCTACCTAATTGAGAAAAAGGAAGAGCAGGTCAAGCTGATAAGATCAAGTAGTCTTGACCCAAGTGGGTTTGGTCAAAGTCAAATGGGTCAGGTGGGCCCGAACTTAGCTAAAGTAGGCTAGGTCTAGGTTAGGTGGGTCAGACCTAGGCTTAGACCAAAGGAGGTTGTCTTGATCAAGCTTGACTAAACCTAGTTGGGCTCAAGCTAGGTGTGAACACCCCAAATTTTTCAAAGGTTTGTAAAAATGACCTTTTTGCCCCTAACTCCATCTTCTAAGAAAACCAAAGCTAAATTTCAGTCATTCTTCAGATTTTCTGGATTGAATTCCATATTGATATATTCAAATTCAATTCCAGATCCAAACCCAGTGTTTTAAATTCAAATTTGAGCCTCGCTGTCCGATTTCCAAATTAAAATTACAAAAATACCAAAAAATGGTTTTCAATGGCTCAGGCAGTTCATCCGGCATCCTGTTGGATCCACAACCCTGTATTTCTCAGTTCGAGGTTATAAACCTCGGATATTTCCTAAAAATTCGGATATAAACCCATTTTCTAAAGAAATTTCCCCAAAAATAGCTTTGAGTTCTTAGAAAAAAAACTCTCTTTTGTAAATATTCTGCAAAAATACAAAAAAATAGTGTTTAATCTTTGTTTTCTCATAAAATCTTAGATTTTTATTCCAAAAATACAAAAAAATGGAAAAACAACACAAAAATTAAAAAAAAACTACGAGAAAAACAAACGGTTTCAAGCTTTTTAAAGCTATTTTTGCTAAAAAAACTCACTTGAAAAACATTTTACAAAAAGCTTCTTTAAAGAGGATCCTCTTTTGGGAAATATCATAAAAGTATAACGGCTCATTTCCGCGCATCCCCTCTTTCCCCACCATCGTTGATCCCAAACAGCCATCATCGTTTTCCACCCTCCATCTCTAACTGACCTCCCTCTCGAATCTTCCACTTCTCCTTAAGAAGAGGCCTCCACCGCTTCTGCAGGGCATCCATTGTCGACATCCATTTTCTACCCCACTTGATCGAGTTTCCTTCTAACCTATGATCGACTTCATCCCATTGACATCGAGCATCCACAATCATCCATTGCAATACACAATTCTCTCTCCTTCAAAGCATCTTCTTCCCCCCTTTTCCTCTGCTTCTTTTGTTTCAGTTGAATCTGCAAGGTGCACAGAGGAGATCCTGCTCCCCCTCATTTCCTCAGACTTACGGTGAGTACCTCTCTCTTCTAGTTTTCTTTTATTTATTTATTTTATTTTTTTTTTCTGAATCTTCCTGCTCCTACTCCATTAAAGCATCTTTGGTAGCATCGATTCGCTTATAGCGAATCGATTTACCTATGTGCAACATCATCAGCAACGCTTGCATTCCGACATTTTCTTTCATTTTATTTCTAAATCTCATGGGTTTTTTTTATATGTTAATGTTCTTGTAATCACTCTGTGTATTGCAACTCGAATTTGTATCTTGTTTTATTTTCCTTTTCTTATTTCAGTTTCCGTTTTGCATCTAATTTTCGATTCCAGTTTGATAATAATGTTTGTATTTTGATCCCCTTTTTGTTCTTGATTTCCTGTGTTCATCGTGATTTCCAATTTACATCCACATCGTTCACGGCATCTTTGCTCATTATTCGGGTGTATGCGTGTATATTCATACGTCTCCCATTCCATGTATCATTCCATACCGATTCATCAGACATCCTCCATTGGACGTCAACACCATTTTTACTGAATATGCATATTTCACTGAATGTCACTCACGCGCTCTGCATTTTGATTGTCACTTTGCCTTTGCCATCATCTGGAATCACATACTCGTTGCTCACAGATAGCATAAGTCCTCTGCATCCATCGCATCAATACTCTTTTTTCATTTTATTTACCGATGTTGCATCGATTTCACTGTGAATCGAATATGATTCATGGAGAAGTCTGTTGAGATTTCTGGTTTTTACAGCAATTTTGACTGGAGTTCTGAGCACGTCTGTTGAATGCATTTTAATCTTTCACAGGAAGTCGGATCGGTATCTGCCGATCTGAACTCTGGATCTTTGTTCGACAGATCTCAGTCCAGTAAGTCTGCCATTTCACGACATTTGATTTATGCTTCCTGACTGTGCATACAATCGCTGCTACATCACATAGTTATGCCTTGCAGCATATCCATGGCATTCACCATCATACATCATCTTTCTGCTTCTAATTCTTCCTCTATCTGTGTTTTTTTGTTCATATGTTCATCATTTCCACCAACATTAGCTATATGTTAACATTTGAATGTCTTGAACATTATGAGCATTTGTTGATTCGTTTTTACAGTACATGATATATATAGGTGATTTGATCGGGTATAATAACTTAGCAGCATCTACCATTTTTATCCCATCACATTGTATACCTTCTGCTTTGTTATCCATTTGTTTGCTAATTTGTGCATTGCATCACTTCTGAGTTTACCCCATCTGTAGTTGGTTATCATTTCATCTTTGCAATATCCTGTGTATCTGCATTGTGTTCATCCTGCATCAAATAGTTCATTAGTTGTATCTCGATATCAATATCACGGCATGAAGGTGCATTAATTTTTTTTCTTAATATTGTATAGTACAGCGCATGCAATACATTGATTATCCATGCTACATATGTAATAAATCCGGCCCAGTATTAGATTTGATCTGTTGTATTTCACCATTAGCACTTGCACTATATGCTATATTCAGTTGTCCATAACCCAGTCCAGTTTTGGAGTTCAAATAATGCTTAATGTTACTAAATACAGACTTATCAACATCCCCTTTAGGTGAAAGTGTAAATTGTGTAAAAACTACTAAATCCACTCTGCATCTGTAAATAATTCGACCTTTTTTTTTAGAATTGGTCACACGAGTCGAACATTGTCTTGCTTGATGACTCAAGCTTGCAAATTACTGTTAGATCAACCCCCACCCACGCAGAGGTTTTTGAATAAAATTTGCCTGCGTATGCATGTGTTGTATACCAGCGTATCTAAGATATATGTAAAAATTGATGGTCATCAAGTGATAAACACGGTCAGGCTATATGATGGTGGCACCGCAGACTTTTTTTTTTGAAAATCAGTCCAGTGGCATCCCCTTGAACCTGATGATATCTGAATCAGAACCAAAGGCTGGTACAGAGCTTTCCAGTTCTGTGTACCTAGATTTGATTTCCAGGAATAAATTCCAGGTGGGTGAAGAAGACGGACAGAGCGATGTTTCTTGAGGAGAAGGAATTGGTTCAAGTATGATTTCAATGACAAAAAAAAAACATTGTTGAAATACTCTTGTTATTTGCTGGTGAATGATTTGTTATTTATGATAGTGTCCTCCGAGAAGATTTCCTTGACCTTCAGACCTAAGAGGACGATTCTGTAGGTAGACTATCCGATCCTTGGAGAAAGTAATTACAGAAGCCTTGGAATGTTTCTCCCACTGATCAGTGGCCCAGGGTCAGATAGCTTCTGAGATCACATTCTTTTTCTTATGATCAATATAAGAGTACAGGGGTATAAATCATCCTCATTCGTTGTTTATGTTTAAATCAAACAGAAGTTCAATACCACTATATCATTGCCTTTGTTGAATCTATTTTCTGCCACCCATATCATATTTATCACCCCTATGATAAGCACATTGTAGGCATCGTGATCATATTTCCACCATCAACACATTATCCACTTAATCTTCCACACATTTGCATTTTCCTGCAAATTAAACCATCCATCGAGCTACACACCATTGTGTATATCCTTGCACTTCTGCACTTAGGTGTCACCTGCCATTCACCCCTTTGCACTTATATGTCTTCCTGCATTTCCCACCTATTGTATCTACCAACAGCACAAGCTCCACCCTATATACCTGAGTACCTTATATATCTTTAGCATCTTCAGCTCCCCTTTTGTCTACAACCAAATCATACCTTCACACTTACACCAATCACCTCTTCACCATCTACTCACTGTGCACATCACCCATTTACTCGCCACAGCATATACATCATATGCAGTTGGTACAATAGCTGCCCAACACCCCATATCCATCATGCATTTGCTATACAGCAGCATTTTGCTGTATTTCGCCTTCATACAGCCTCCGTTTCCTTCTGTTTAGCACCAGCATCACCTTCCTTGTTTAGACACTACCTGCTACACAGTGGCAGTCTTGCTGCACTTTGTCTTCCCCAGCACACGGTCTCTCAAATGGTCTTCACCCTGTTATCACCTTTTCAGTACATGCACATCTCCTCCTTCATTGTTTTCACACACACCAACACCATATCCCAACTGCAATACCACAACACCATTAGGCACTTTCCCACCTGCATGTTTTAATATATCAATAGTTATGGTAATGATTACCTCTGGAATCCATATGCAGAAATCGATTGATAAATCAATCTATTGTGTTGTACTTCTCACAAACTATTGATATATATATATATATATATATATATATATATATATATATATATATATATATATATATATATATATATCATTTCCCATCTTTCCATCATGTATGAACACTTCAGGCCTAAGAGGACGATTCTATAGGTAGACTATCCGATCCTTGAAGAAAGGAATTACAGCAGCCTTGGAATGTTTCTCCCACTGATCAGTGGCCCAGGGTCAGATAGCTTCTGAGATCACATTCCTTTTCTTATGATCAATATAAGAGTACAGGGGTATAAATCATCCTCATTCGTTGTTTATGTTTAAATCAAACAGAAGTTCAATACCACTATATCATTGCCTTCGTTGAATCTATTTCCTACCACCCATATCATATTTATCACCCCTATGATCAGCACTTTGTACGCACCGTAATCATATTTCCACCATCAACACATTATCCACTTAATCTTCCACACATTTGCATTTTCCTGCAAATTAAACCATCCATCGAGCTGCACACCATTGTGTCTATCCTTGCACTTCTGCACTTAGGTGTCACCTGCCATTCACCCCTTTGCACTTATATGTCTTCCTGCATTTCCCACCTATTGTATCTACCAACAGCACAAGCTCCACCCTATATACCTGGGGTACCTTATATATCTTCAGCATCTTCAGCTCCCCTTTTGTCTACAACCAAATCATACCTTCACACTTACACCAATCACCTCTTCACCATCTACTCATTGTGCACATCACCCATTTACTCACCACAACATATACATCATATGCAACTGGTACAATAGCTGCCCAGCACCCCATATTCATCATGCACCTGCTATACAGCAGCATTTTGTTGTATTTTGCCTTCATACAACCTCTGTTTCCTTCTGTTTAGCACCAGCATCACCTTCCCTGTTTAGACACTACCTGCTACATAGTGGCAGTCTTGCTGCACTTTGTCTTCCCCAGCACACGGTCTCTCAAATGGTCTTCACCCTGTTATCACCTTTCCAGTACATGCACATCTCCTCCTTTATTGTTTTCACACACACCAACACCATATCCCAGCTGCAATACCACAGCACCATTAGGCACCTTCCCACCAGCATGTTTTAACATATCAATAGTTATGGTAATGATTACCTCTGGAATCCATATGCAGAAATCAATTGATAAATCAATCTATTGTGTTGTACTTCTCACAAGCTATTGATATATATATATATATCATTTCCCATCTTTCTATCATGTATGAACACTGTTGACATTTATATGATATGTGCAATTTTCTTCTATTTTCTTCTACTAATCAAGTGTTTTGCAGGGAATATATGGAGAATATCATTATTTTGGAGTTGTAAATTCAATCTTATATGTTGTAATAAGTTAGGTTTTAATGAAAATTTACATTTCCAGCTTTTAGATAGAATGAATGAGCATTGTAAATGCCATAAATTGCTTGTTTTCATGCCTTTTGCCTTTATTTTTCAAAATCTCACAATGGTGAAACACGAATGGCACGTGCACCATTTCGTAAAAGGTAATTAACCCTAAGTTGATGATTTACATCAATGGCCATAGTGAGGATGTAAAAAAAAATTAGGATTTTTATCTTTTACAAAATAATATTGGATCCACACTGGATCCTTTTCAAAATTCATCATATTTTCTTTAAATGTTTTCCTCTTTTATCAGAGTTTAGTCTAAAATTGACTCAATACATATATCAATGGTCATAGTCAGGATATATTGAGAGTTAATTTCATTTTAAACTCTATAAAAGCACCAAAATGTATTTTATTCTTCATTTGAATTTAAATACGATTATTATATAATACATTCAAATGACCATAGTCAGGAGTGTATTATATCATTAATCTTATTTACATTCATTTAAAAGAATGAAATATGATTTTCAAATCCAATTTCAAAATTATTTACATCCATTCATCACTTAGGATAGAATTGCATCATATTTTCAAAAATTCCCTTTTCAAAATTCCAAGTGATTCTTTTTTTTTTCTCAGATCAAATCTTATTTATGGATTCAACTTCAATTCTATCTCATCTCAAGATTCAAAAATTCAATATCAAAGCCCAATTTGACTTTGAAATGTCAAAATCATCTTATACTTCAAATTCCAGTTTCAAAATTCAAACTTCAAAGTTTAATTTAACTTTGAAGTTTCTGATTCATCTTCAAATTCAAAACAAAGTTTATCTTCTCATCGTCAAATTCAAAATCAAAATTTGAGATTAATTCTGAATCTCAAAAGCTTGACCTTTTTTAAATTTTAAAATTCAATCTGGGTGTTCAAAACCCAGATCCATATTCAAAAGTCCCATTTGGACTTTCAAAATCCATTTTTAGGATCCAGAATCCAACTTGACCTTGGATCTCAGACTTCAGATCCAAAATCCATTTTAGGATCCAGAATCCAACTTTACCTTGGATCTCAGACTTCAGATCCGAATTTCATTTAGGATCCAGAATCCAATTACATCTTGGATCTCAGACTTCATATCCAAAATCCATTTTTAGGATCCAGAATCCAACTACATCTTGGATCTCAGACTTCAGATCCAAATTCCATCTTGGATTCCAGATCTTGGATCCAATTCCATTTAAAATCCAGAATTCAACTTCATCATTGGATCTCAGATCTTCTAATTCTCATTCTAAATCCAGAATTCAATTTTGATCTTAATTCTATCCAGGATCCAGACTTTGGATTCAAATTCCATCTTGAATTCCAGAGTTCAAATCAAATTCTATTCCCAATTCCAACTTTTCAAATCCAATTTCATTTCTTTCCAGATTTCAAAATCCAAGTTTATCTTGATTCTCAAAATTCCAAAAACCAATTCTATTTCTCAATTCTATTTTGATTTCTCAAATCTTATTCTGATTTCAAACTTTAAAACTAAAATTCAAATTACATTCCAAATTTCATCTCTATCCTGATTCAAAATTCTAAAATTCAAAGTCCATTCATGACTTTGAAATTTCTTTTCTTCTTCTTTTATCTCAACTTCAAAAGTCATTCCTTTCAAAATCCAGATTTATCTTCCCAAAACTCTAATTATTTCAAAAACTTAGAACTTTAAATCTTAAGTTCTAAGTTAGAAACCATTTCTTCACTCTATTATCAGATTCATCTCAGAAACACTTGAGAATCTTCAAATCATTTTCAAAAAGAGCACACATCCTTACATTGCAGAAGCATGATTCTTTGTGCATTTAGACTTAGAATAAATTCTTAGATAAATCTTTTAGCAAAGCAAAAAGGGATGAATTCGACCCTTGGTTCGATTACCCTTGGTAAAGGCGCCAGGAACGGTCGAACCTCATACCGACGAGCGGATCACATCCCCCGATTTTTCCCGCAAATATTTCAAAACGGAGGTGAGTTATTTTCTTAAATGTTTTCAAATTAAGGTCAAGTGAGACCCCGCAAAAGAGTTTTCTCTCTTCTCTTCTCTTCTCTTCTCTTCTCTTCTCTTCTCTTCTCTTCTTTTCTTTTCTTTTCTCTTCTCTCTTCTTTTTTTTGTCTTTTATTTTCTCCCTTCAAAAAGGAGGAAATAGAGGCTGGAAAGGAGAAGAGAAGGAAGAGAGAGAAAACCACAAGAGAGGAAAAATTTTGCGATGATCACAGGTTTGGCGACCGTGATGGGACTCGTCTTCGTCTGGTTGAATGTATGTCTTTGCTTTACTCTGATATTATCTAAGTCTTTATTCTTCAAATGTCAGCTTTATTTTCATGCAAACCTTAGGAGCCTAGACTCTGTCCTAAGCTGACATCATTGCATATAGGATCTAAGTATGGTTTGGTAGGACCATATTGAGGAGATTATTCCATGTTCACATTAGACTTAGATCTGAAATATAACTCTCCTCAATTTTAGGGATTGAATGCAAACAATGTATGCAAGTGTATGCTTCTTTTCATTTAAATTTTATCTCTTCTAGGACTTGTATTAGAGCTTTCTGGATTTATTGCATGCTGAATATGTTTTTGAAAACATCCCTACCTATATTGTCCCGGTCTTCACGTTGCTGGGTTGTCTCACTGAACCATAGTTTGGGAGAGAGCCTCACAGTTGGACCACTTATTTCGGGTTCATGCCCCCCTACCACGTACCTAAGGGCCATAGTCTGAGGTATATCGGTAGGTGCTCAAGGATGTTGGGAAGCCATTACCTTAGAACCGGAGAAATATTTTTATGCCACGTACTTTGAGCTATGGTTTGAGTATATCGGCGTATCTTGATTGGAATCAGATGATATGAACCTTAGAGTTAGGATTAAGGTCCTACAAGCCATTTCAAAATATTGCATTTAGAGTCAGCCTTTAGGGAATGCTGTGTGTGCATCCTCGTTTTGTGCAGCTTTGATTATATGATGTTTCTCTTATTCTCTCATATATATGTATCAAACCCTTTTTCAAAAACCCTGGGTGTCTTATTCAAAATTTCCCCTTACTTTCAAAAACTCCAGGTGTATATTTTCCTCTACCTACATTTTTGTTCTCTTTTTAGATCAAATTTTCTTCAAAAGCTCTGGAAAATTTCCTTTAAAAATTCCTTGATCTTTCAAAAATTTCCAAGTTTGATTCTTCAAGAGTTTATCCGTAAGTCTTGCATTCTATCTGATTTCCCTCATTTCTTCTTTGCCCCAGTATCATTTTCGATGGCGTCAGATTCTCTCAATGTTGTTTTTCCCCGAGATCATGTCTTCTATCAGATACAAGATGGATCCCCGGATCATTGGGTCATCCAGTCTCATCCTTTCTTCCCTCGGTGGTATTATTCTTGGTTCGCCACCTTCTCGCGTATGTTCTCACACCACTTGGATGACTGTGGGTTGGAGATGGCATCAGCGGCAGGCAAGCAAATCATCAATGGAGCTCTGATTCAAGCTATGGCAGAACGGTGGAATCCATATGCCTACACATTCTGGTTTCCATGGGGAGAAATGACCCTACTGATGGACAAATTTAATGATATTATGAGATTGCCTGAACCAGTTGGTTAGCCAAATGATCCTGTCTAGCAGTAATTCCTGATCAACATCAAAGGGTAGATGTTCGAGAAGCTTTGGCCAGAGCAACTGGGAGCAGATCTTGGCCTCTCACTAAGATTGATGGGAATCAGTTCATTGACTTGTTCGGACTCTATCGCAAGTACAGAGCTTACGAAGAGGTTGACACCTTGTCTCGAGCAG
Organism: Nuphar pumila; assembly: GCF_984573655.1. Classification (NCBI taxonomy): domain Eukaryota; kingdom Viridiplantae; phylum Streptophyta; class Magnoliopsida; order Nymphaeales; family Nymphaeaceae; genus Nuphar; species Nuphar pumila. Next base: position 19,455,435 of record NC_143257.1, on the reverse strand, counting down.
TAAAAGATAGAATTCAGCATGCCATGATCCTATGCACAGTGGGATTAGCTTTCTTCCAAGATGGTCAAAATTTCATAGATGTCAGAGTTGCCCAGCTCCTTCGAAGATGGGGAAGTAAGCAGACCCGTCAACTTTCAGTTTCTATGGCAGCCTTGGCCTTTCTCTACCGAGGCTTGGCTCATTTCGCTCTTGGAGAGACCATTCTGGTGGAAGGATGCACTTATGCCCTACAATCATCGTTTCTGCGACATGTGTCATCAAAGGCCAGTTCTTTCAGATTCAGCAGTAAGCAGCCGAAGTCGGCCATTCAATATCGAACCTTGATCGAGAAACTGCTTTAGGAGGAGATTGTTTGGGACTTCTTCGACAGAAGAGAATCGGTTTCTCATTACACCTATGCTTGCAGCAAGCACTACAGATTGCTTGGCTCCTTCTTCTGTGTTGATTATAAGCCAGAAAGATGTCTCAGACAACTTTCACAGCAGTAGGTTCGTGCCAACACCCGCTTCCCGACAGGCAACATGACAGAATTCAACCTACAGTCGGATCAGTGGTCTGGGGCATACCATGTCACCAAATATACTTGGGATTTTTTCATTTCTCTATCTGTATTTCCAGGATCAAATGTATCTTCTGAATATCAAAAGTGGTGGCAAACTGTTTGCCCACCCTCTCTTTGTCTTTGAATATTACTATCAATAAAAATTACTTTTTGGGCCAAATTTTATTTCTTGTATTGTTTTATAACACAAATGGTCACGATTCTGGTGACGACCTCATCCCGGGTAAAGGGGACATTCCTCCTACTTTTCTTCAATGTCTTTTATCATGGTTGACGACCTCGCCTAGGTAACAAGGCACATTTCTCTGTTATCATCAAAATGGTAACACAATTGTCACAAATCTTGTGATGACCCAATCCTGGGTAATGGGATAATCTCTTGAAATTGTCTACCAAAGTCCTTCATTTTTTTCCTCAAAAATTATGGTTTTTAAAAGCTTCTCCATACTCTAACCATTCTCGTATTCTGCAGGAAAACTTTGGCATCCCAAAATGGTTCAGACAAGAGCGGGTAAACAGACTGTTCAGCAGCACAGTGACAATGAGCAAGAAGAAATGAACTCTCCCAGATTATCCAAAAAGCACGACTTAAAGGACGAGAGTGATGTCGATCCTGCCATGTATAAGGTTTTCCAAAAAATGATGTCAAAGATGATGACTGAGCAGGCTAAGGCTGGTCCGAAGAAAGCAGCTACTAAAGGCAAGATTAGGAAGAAGCCCATGAAAAAGTCTGTCAAGATCAGCAAGTAGAAAGTACAGCGTGACAACACCTCGGAAGATTCTGAATCAGCAGAAGAGAACTCTGAAGAAGAAGAGCAGCTGATTTATATTCCCAAGCATCTATGACAGTCTAAGAGAACAATTGAAGAACCCATGCCAGTAAGCAAACCCAAGTATGGGTCACCCGCAAAAGATCCCATTCAAGCATTGACGAAGATAGTTAAGGATTTGAAGATCCGAGACAAGGGAAAAAGGTCATACACCAGGCAGGATTTCTATCTTGGATTAGAAGGGGATAACAATCTAGAAAACCTCCCCAAAAAGTTCATTAAGTTTGATGGATCCGGAGATCGTAAGGCCCACCTTGCCATGTTCTTCGCCGAATGTGCCAGGTTCAGCGAGGATAATAGAGCCCTTTTTCTCTGTTTCCCCCGTAGTTTGGAGGAGATAGCTGCCAAGTGGTACGCTGAGCATGTCAATCCCATTGAATTGAGGGATTTTGATAAAGTGGTCAATATGTTTGTTGAGTGCATCCTGTTCAATACAGAAGTTCTGCCTATGCTCAACCATCTGTGTAACCTCAAGCAGGAACCCAATGAAAAGGCCAGAGATTTCATCCATAAATGGAAGAGTATTTGTAATAAAATGAGAAATCCCATTTCTGAGGAGCATGCCCTCCAAATCATTCTCAACAACTTCTCTCAGCCTCTGAAAAGCCTCATCTTTCCATACCCATCCAAATCATTTATTGAGTTGACAGAACGAGCAAAATGGCTCCAAATGGGAGTGGAGAGTGGAATGTATGAAGGTGTCACTCTGGCCAAGAATGTCCAGGATCCAAAGAAGAAAGCCCATTTTACCTACTCAGCCGATGCTCCAGGTGGCAATCAAGGCAATAGGCAGCAAGAATGGCAGCGACAGTGGCACGAAGCCTGATCAGAACAGAGGGAGAAAGAGAAAGTTCTTCAAAAACGATGATAAGCCTCTATCAAGCAGTCCTCAACAAAAAGGGGATCTGCAGAAAAAGCCCAAACACATCAATTGGAGCAAGGATCGGAAATTCACTCCTTAGGACAAGCCTCTAGAAAAGGTCTTGGAATATCTGTTATCCCATAGAATGGTGAAACTTCCCAAAGTTGCGGATCCATCAGTGATCATGGGAAAGTTCAAAGAGTAGTTCTGTAAATTCCACAGACCAATGGGACATGATACAGAGCATTGCTTTGTCTTGAAGTATTTGATCCATGTTATCATCGCAAAATTTTACTTTTGCAAGTCAAACTGACCTTTGAAAAAGATTTTGAAAATAACTCGCCTCCGTTTTAAAATGCGGGATAATTCCAAAGAATGGGACTCGCCTGTCGATACAAGGTTCAACCGTTCCTGGCGCCTTTACCAGGGGTAATTGAACCAAGGATCAATTGTGTGCTTAGCTTTGCTCAACTTGTCTAAATCGTGTTCTATTTCCTAAATGCACAAAGAATCAGGCATGTGCTATGAATTTTCTCAAAATGTAGTTTTGAAAACATGATGTTTGCTTCTGAGATTTGAAATACTTGGAAAATATGTCACTTGGAAAATCATGAGCTTAGTGAGAGAATATTTCTGAGGAAAGTGAAAATCGATTTTTTAAGAAATCTTGAAGTTTTGTGAAAATCGATTCTGAGGAATTTCAAATATCTTTGAAAAACTTGATTTCTTTGAATTAGAACTTAGAAATTGAAGCTATAACTTGGAAAATTGAATTTTGAACTTTGAAAAATACTTGAAATATCATTTGAAAACTTAGAGTTTTGAGAAAATTGATTTTAGAATAAGAGTTAGAAATTTTGAGAAAATTGATTTCTCTGAATTGAAATTGGAATTTGCAAATAAATGAATTGAATGAATATGGATTTGAAAGACTTGTTTTTGAGGAATTGAGGAAATCCTTTTTGTATTTTTGAGAAATGCAGTGCATTTTTTGAAGTTAGCCTAAGAGTGTAGGCTGAATGTGGCTAATACGAAGATTACAAATTTGGGTATCATTCATATTCTGACTATGACCATAAATACAAATTCCACAGAGTTTGTCAACTCCATAAGAGCTAGTGCATGTGCCATTCGTGTAGACCATAGTGAACTTGAAATATGTGCATGAATAATGCATTCATCAGATATTAAAATTTGCAGAATTAAACTATATGCAATGCATCCTATTCTATGCAGGAATTAAAATTCTTATTCCAAATTTACATCACTAATTGAATTTAAATGACTGAAAATTAAAGTCTTCAATGTCTCTGCAAAACAAGAAAACTGGTTAGTGAAGATATGTTGGTTTTTCTAGATTTATCTAGTAATATCTAGAAATTACTAGATTTTTCTAGATATAAGTCATTTTTCATATGATTCCCTTATATAAACTTAATAAAATATGAAATAAGATAGAATAAATATGAAAATGGAACTTGAAATTTTGAAATTGGGGTCAAAATGACCAAATTACCTCTCATAGCAAGACTATGGCCTTGAAATCAGGGTTTTTAGAAAGATATTTGGTAAAATGCAAGTTTTAAAATACAAATAATGATAAATTAACTCAAATATGATATGAAATGATAAAAAATATAAAAATTAGGGTTTTGAATTTCAAAATTGAGGTCAAATGACCATATTATCCCTGATACCAAGACTATGGCCTTGAAATCAGGGTTTTCTGAAATAAATTTTGATAAAAACTTTGAGTTTAGGGTTTAAATGAAGTCAAATAAGCACAAAATTAAGCATGAAACATCCTAATATAATTATAAACATGAAAAAACCCTAAAAACATGAACTTGTAAATAAAAATCAACAAATATCACAAATATCAAGATTTTGGCAGTGTTTTTGGATCTTTCAGGGACCCTGTTTTGCAATTTGATCTATTCAAGCATCAAATGAATTCTAAATTTAATAAAAATAGACACTTGCACTTATTATAACCCTAAAATATGATTGGAATCATAAAAATATATTTTTGACATTATTTTAATTCAGACATTGCATAAAAACCATAAAAATAAGCTATTTTTATCTATGCGCACAGACCAGTTTCAATGTTGGACCCGAATCAGGAGTCAAATCACCATGAAAATTTTTGAACTTTTACAGAGGTAAACTAGACAAAAAAACAGAAACTTCCCTATTTAAAGATTGGAAATAGCATCTCTGGTTAGGGAGAAATCCTTCCGGCAATCTGAGCAAAAATACAACAAATCTAACAGGGGCTAAAACAGATACTTTGGATTAAAAATACAGAAATAAATATCAAACTTAATCAAAAATTTGTGAAATTTCAGCAGTAAATAGTAGACCTAAAAATAATGAAATTCCTTTTTTACAGATCATGAATCGGATCTACAGTCTGAGATCTATAATCAACACAAGTCTGATTAGGGTTTTGGTAAACCCTAACGAGTTTTAAATTTAAAATCTGACTCTCTGACAGAAGAAAAATAATAAACAGAAGCAAAAAATTATTAAAATTTCACAGTAAATATTTCACATCATCATAAAGCCACTGCACTTTACTGATTTTGAATCGGATATCAGATGAGAGAAATATCACAACTTCAAGTTACCTATGAATTTCAATATCGATTTTAAACAACTGAAAATTACGGTTTAATGTTTTATTTTTTTGACAGGGTTCCCGAATCCCAAAACATCCGAATTTTTACTTTAGTTTACTGACATATCCATGTATCACATATTAAAAATTCAAAAATTTACAGTGAGTAATTCAATACGAAATAACATGTTCTTTGCTGATTCAAGCTTAAAACACACCGAAATTTGATAAAACCTAATAAAAGCATGCATTAATCAATGAAAACAATAAAGAAAATATTAAAACAGTAAAATAAAATTGATTTCTATGCTGGAAAATGTGTAATAAACATAAATAAGCAAAAAAACAAATAAAATATAGGAAATCTATGGTTAGATTTTGATTTACCCATTAAAAGATAGATTTGACCCATTAAACGAGTGAATCGTAATCTTTTTCGGGCGTTTAGCATAATAAATAAAAAAATAAAATAGTTTTAATGGATCAAAACGTGTAAGGCACCATCAAACATCAGATTAACATCATCTTGAGGTCCTCACATGATTTTTTTGAAATAAAAGAAAAGAAAAAGCATGCTAAAAGAGGCGATAATGGTTATTTTAATAAAATAAAGTAATAAAATGATAAAAATAATAAAATAAATTAAATAAAACCTTACCTTGAGGCTGCAACGATGGAGGAAGGAGAGGAGCTGGATAGAGGAGGGAGACCATGAAAATTTGAGAGAAAAGAGCTCCCTAACCCCTCTAAAGAGCCCTTATTTATAGTTTTTCAAAACCTTCTTAATTAGGGTTAATTAAAGAGTTTTATTTTTTTAGAACTCTTTCTAATAAATCCAATAAAGGGGGCAACGATTTTTTGGAGAATTATAGCCTAGGTAGGACTCTAATTAATCCCTAATTAACACCTAATTAAACCCTAGAAAGTCCAAATGTGGCATCACCTAGTATGGACCCACATTTGGTTTTTAAAACTTGAATTTAAAACCTTTAAAAAACAATGGTTTAAAACTTAAAAAAAATGGATTTTTAAACTTGCTTTTGACTCCTCTAAACCCCTAGCTTAACTAGGACAATAACTAACCCTAGTCTAACCTTGACTTCTTCAAATGTGGCGCCACCCCAAGTGGGCCCCGCTTGAATTTTCAAAAACAATTTTAAAACTTGAAAATGAGAGGTTTTTCAAAAGAGATTCAAAAGTAGACTTTGAGATTGAAAGGTTTGAAATGTTATAGAGTTCCAACTGGGTCACAACTCTTCTTGATGTGGCGCCAACTGAGTGGGCCCACAGCAAAGTTTTAAAAAATTGAAATAAAGACTAAAAATAGCTTTGAAAAGGGGTTCAAATCACATTTGAAATTCAAAGTTTTGAAGATAGAGTTCCAAGCGAACTGGAACTCTGAGCCAGAGTCCTAAACCAATTAGGACTCTGAGATTTTGGATTTTAAAAACCAAATGAAGGAGTTTTTGAAAGATTTTATCAAAAAATGGTAAAATAAGGCAGAAAATGCAGTCAGGGTTAGAGTCCTAACTCAACCGAAACTCTGAAATAGAGTCTTGAATCAACGGAGACTCTACAAAATAACCTAATTTTTGAAAAACAAATAGAAAAGAGTAAAAATGAAAGCAAAAACAGACTCTAGAATAGACTCCTGACTAGATTAGGACTCTGGGATGGAGTCCTGATCGGACTGAAACTCTAGATTTTTTAGTATTTTCTGAAAAACAGATGAAAGAACTTGTGAAAACAGTGAAAACAATAACAAATATTGGAATAAAACAGAGCTCTGATTCAACTAAGACTCTGAGGACAGAGACCTACTTGAACTAGGACTCTCAGATTTTTGGATTTTCTGAGAAAAAAAATGAGAGAATTTTGAAAAATAGTTAAAAACAGGATAAAATTGAAGTTTTGGTTCAGAGTCCTGATCTGCTTAGGACTCTGAGAAAGAGTCCTGATTCGATCAGAACTCTAAGAAATTTTTAATTTTCTGATAAGTAAATGATGAAATTTAAGCAAAGCTTTTGAAAACCAGTGAAAATGAAGTGAAAAAATGAACTTCGGATAGAGTCCTGATTCGATCAGGACTCTGGGTAGAGTCCTGATTTGATTAGGACTCTGGGATAAAACCTCAGAATTTTGAAATTCTTTGATAAAATTGTAATAATTTTGATAGAAGGAAAGATTTTTGAAAGATTCCTTCAAAATTGAAATCAGGATCAGAGTCCTGATCCAACTAGGACTCTAAGATTTTGGCCAAAATAGAGGAAATGGACAAGGGATATGACCATAACTGGTTCAAAATCCAAATGGAGTTTTGAAAATGTTTTAAAAAGATAAAAAGATAGAGTCCTGATCCAACTAGGACTCTGAAATTTTTGAAGAATTTGATAAATGAAGGAATCCTGAAGCGACATCACCTAAATGAGTCTTATCCGAGAATTGAAATTAGTTGAAAATTGAGTTTAAAACGAATCCAGATTGTTTTCTGAGAAAACATTTCAAAATATAAGGTCCTGGGGGTTGGCAAATGACAGAATGTTGATTAAAACCCCAGGTTTTAAAATTGATTTTGAAAGAAAAGTTTTAAAACTCGAATCTGGATTAAATATTTTGAAAACAGGAGTGCTAGATCTCGAAAATGAGATATAATGACATGCAATGCTATGCAATGTAGTGAGATGACATGTCAAATGGATGAAATGATATTGCGATGATATATGAAATGTAAACACTGAATGAGGGTAAAAATTTGGGGTGTTTACAGATGTCCCTCTTTGCTACTAAGCCGGTTGTAAGCCGAGCTTAGTGGCAAAGAAAACACACCAAATTTGGACTATATATATAAAAAATGCCCCAGTTAGGAGAATCTAACTGGGTGTGAAAGAATTAATTCAGATGATGGTGGTAGATACGGAATGGAGAACAAAGAAGAATATTCACCTCATCGAAATGAGGCTCAGGCTTAGCCCTTAACCTGGATGGGGCGGGAAATGAAATACCTCATCAGAATGAGGCTCAGGTTTAACCCCTTGACCTGATCGAGAAATAAAATACCTCATCAAATGAGGCTCAGGTTTGTACCCTTAACCTGATCGGGCGGAAAATGAAATACCTCATCAAATGAGGCCCAGGTTTATACCCTTAACCTGATCGGGAATAGAAATGGTAAGTTGGATGACAAATAAGATGACTTTCTTGAAGAGGAATAAGGCAACTCTTTCGACAGCGCGAAAGATGAATAAGGTGATCCAAAAGAGCAGGGTGATTCTTTCGACAACGTGAAAGATGAATAAGGCGATGGAAGGCAATTCTTTTGACAATGCAAAAGATAAATAAGGCTATCCTTTCGGAGAAAAGGCTAATCTTTTAACAACGCGGAAGATGAATAAAGCCATCCAAAGGAACAAGGTGATTCTTTCGACAATGTGAAAGATGAATAAGGTGATCCAAAGAAACAAGGCGATTCTTTCGACAATGCGAAAGATGAATAAGGTGATCCATAGGAACAAGGTGATTCTTTCGACAACGCGAAAGATGAATAAGGTGATCCAAAGGAACAAGGCGATTCTTTCGACAATGCGAAAGATGAATAAGGTGATCCATAGGAACAAGGTGATTCTTTCGACAACGCGAAAGATGAATAAGGTGATCCATAGGAACAAGGCGATTCTTTCAACAACGCGAAAGATGAATAAGGTGATCCAAAGGAACAAGGTGATTCTTTCGATAACGCGAAAGATGAATAAGGTGATCCATAGGAACAAGGCGATTCTTTCAACAACGCAAAAGATGACAAAGGCAATCCAAAGAAACAAGGTGATTCTTTCGACAACGCGAAAGATGAATAAGGTGATCCATAGGAACAAGGTGATTCTTTCGACAACGCGAAAGATGAATAAGGTGATCCATAGGAACAAGGCGATTCTTTTGTCAACGCAAAAGATGAATTCTTTCGACAACGCGAAAGATGGCAAAGGCGATCCAAAGGAACAAGGTGATTCTTTCAACAACGCGAAATATGACAAGGCGATCCAAAGGAGCAAGACAATTCTTTTGTAAACGCAAAAGATGAATTCTTTCGACAACGCGAAAGATGATAAAGGGATCCTTTCAGAGAAAAGGTTAATCTTTCAACAACGTGAAAGACGATAAAGATTACTCTCTCAAGGAGGTAAAAGGTGATACCAGGATATGTCAAGATGGACATTGAGCTCTTCACTTCATGTCAAGATAGTAAGAAAATATTGCCAAAATGTTAAAAATTGTTTGTTGATTCAAAATGCTTGAAATTGATGTATATTAGTATGAAAATCTTTCCTCTTTTCCACCTGAAGTATTACCTTCGACTGGGCTTAACTCTGTAGAATCAAGATTTGAATTCAAATTGCTTGCGATTGGCTTTCTTTCAATGAAGCTATCAATTTCCTTGATATGAGCAGAAAAGAAAGTATTCTTGATATTGTGAAAGCAATTGGTGAAAGAATATTGATAGTAGAATTTCACAAAATTTAAAGAGGATTCTTGGCCGATTTGACAGTCTGATATCCTGGGAGCTTCTCTCATGATAATCTTTCTGCACTCTTTTGGGCTCTCTTGGGCTTTTGAGGATTACATCATCCTTCATTTTGGAGATGTCTTGACTTTTCTTTCTCTCTCTTTTTTTCTTTTTTAGAAGGGTACGTCACAAACTCCTTCATCTCAGAGATGTTCTGATCCTTCTTTTCTCTCATAGATTATATTGATGATTATTGGCTCTTTGGTTGGAAATCTCTTTATGATAGCAGAAATTAAATATCTTTTAGGGTTTGTCGGGAGGCTCATCGCATCTGCCTTCATCTCGACAGTGCTTTGGACTTTCCTTGGAAGGATCCGTCACAAACTCCGTCATCTTGGAGATGATTCAAATCTTCTTTGGCCCCGGGGGTCGACTCGCCTAATTCGCCTTCATCTTGACGACAATTGAGAGATCCCTTTTGCAGATATTTAATTGCAGCTTGGGTGATCGAGGAGATATAGGAATTGAATAAACTCTCTTTTTTATCGCTCAGGATATTTCCACTACCTTATCTTTACAAGAATGATCTTTAAAAATGTGGCATAGCTTCGATCAATATCAATCACTTATGGCTTTGCGACAACATTGAATTTTCTTTGTTGGCCATATCGCAGATTTATTCTTTATCCTTTTGGTTGGCCAATAGGAAGATTTTGAATTTTGAATCCTTCTTCGCAAAAGCTTTGTCCTTTTGGAAGCAATACTGAAGGTAATTTTGAGGTAATAATTTTATGCAATAAAGATTTTGAGATCAACAACTATTTTTCATGACAAATTGGCAAAATATTCTTGGAATCTCTCGTGAAAGAAATTGCTTGATATCCGAGTTGACACATCAATGGGATTCTGGATGAAGGTCCAACACGAACCTAAACTCTAAAGGTAAATCCAATACGAAATTGAAATTCTGAAGGTAAGTCCTAGCACAATGCTGAATTTTGAAGGTAAGTCCAATTCAGAAGTTGGTTTTGAAAGAACATCCGAATCAGGACTCGGGTTCTACAAGGAAAACTGGAAAATTCGAGTCGAAACTCGAGCCTTTGAAGGAAAGCTAGGAAGTTTGGTTTTTAAGGAGAGAAAATTCTGGTCGAAACCCAAATCTTCAAAGGAAAACTCGAGTTTAAAACTCAAAATTTTCAAAGGAAAACTAGAAGGTTCGGGTCGGGGCTCGAATCTCAAAGGAAAACTTGAAAGTTCAGATCTTGAAGGAAAGAAAACTCGAGTTTAAAACTCAAATCTTCAAAGGAAAGCTGGAAGGTTCGAGTCGGGGCTCGAATCTCAAAGGAAACTGGAAAGTTTAGATTTTTAAAGGAAAAGAAGACTCGAGTTAAAACTCAAATCTTCAAAGGAAATCTGGAAAGTTCGAGTCAGAGCTCGAATCTTAAAGAGAAATTGGAAAATTCAAGTCAAAACTCGCATCTCAAAGAAAATTTAGAAGTTCGAGTAGAAACTTGAATCTCAAAGGAGAATTGGAAGTTCGAGTCGAGTTCGAATCTTAAAGGAAAATCTTTAATCAGAAGATTGAATTTTGAAAATCGACAGTGTGAGGACTGAGATTGAAAGTTTTGAGAATGGCTAGTTTGAGGACTGGATTATTGGACTTGCAATGAAAAAGACCATCATATTTAGAGGTATGTGGTCTGATTTTCAGAATTAACCCCTTATCCTGAACGGGGATATGAATAGAAATTGGAGAATTTTGAGGAAATCATGGAAAATGATTCAGGTTTATCCCTTAACCTGAAGGGGAATAAAATGATGCAGAATTAATGCAAAATGAAATACAAATGCACATGAAATGTAAATAAATGCAAAATTAATGCAAGTGGGTGCATATACATGCAAAAAGAGAGATTGGTTTATCCTGCCTGCATACAGGATGTTTTGAGGTAAAGATAGATTTTTCAAAAAAAATGTCTCAGTGTAACTAGGGAGGAAGATTTTGAATACAAATAAGGATAATCGAGGAATAAGGTGACAGGCTTCTTGATTGAGAGACATCCTCAAGGTCATTCCTCACAAGAGACATATTGTGAAAAGGAAAGAGACGCAAATAAAATGGTGTCAAACTATTGGCAAATTTAATAATTTTGTTGATGCTTAAAAATCGAGGAAAGGAAACAAAATTATATTATCCCTTTGAAATGATAAAAGCAAAATGAGAAGTGAGAAAGTGCTTGCACATGGGATATTTAAAGTAAAAGGAGAATGTTATTTTGAAAGTGAGAAATCATTTTGGGAAGAAAATCAACTGCAAGGTTGATTTTGAAGAATGATCAGTGTGAGAGCTGATCTTTGAAAGGGGAATCAACACGGGGGTTGATTTTGAAGAGAGATCATCATGAGGGTTGATTTTGAAAACGAATTGGTGTAACAATAATTTTGGAAAAGAAAATCAACACAAGGGTTGATTTTAAAGATAATGGTTCAAAACCAGTTTAAGAAAAGAAGATCACTGCGATGGTTGATTTTTGAAAAAGATTGGACCGAAGTATTAAACTTTTGGGTGATCATAATGAAGATGTTCGTAGAAATTTTTAAAATTTCACAATTTTTGAAAAACCCTCATAGGTAATTTTATTTCTCTCATGATGTTGGGATTGCCCCTCATCTTGAAAAGAAAGAGAATTTAATGTGGCTTAATAGAAGCCGATGGTAAAGAAGATTCTTTTAAAAACGAAAATATTACATTTATTTATTTGTTTGTTTGTTTATTTATTTATTTTTGAAAAGGTGCCCTAATGGGACAAAAGAAAGAAGTATTGGATGAAGAAAATAGACATTTTATTGATAAGCAGAACTGATAACAAAAAGACTGCATATTTATAAGTACTCGACCAAAAGGTTGCAAAAACTGGGTGGACTTGCCCCTACAAGGTGACTGGCAAAACGAAAGAAAGAAAGCAGGAAAGTTTGGCATCATCAATTTTCTGAATGACCTAGGAAAGGCTTGGTCAGGATGGCCAGCTCGTCTTCTTCTTCATCTTCAGCAAGGAGGCTCTTGTCAATGCAGTCCTGAATAATATTTTTGAAGACAAAACAATGATCGATGCCATGCCCTACTGCTCGATGGAACTTGCAAAACTGATTCATGAACCTTCCCATGATGGTGGGAGGAGTTGTGGCCTTTGGGAGCTTCACTAATTCCTTGGTCAGCATGAATTCAAGGGCTTCTTTGAGTGTTTGTTTGAGAGGAGTGAACACATGATCATTACTCCAACCTTCACGCTTTATCTTTTCCTTTTGCAGAAAGTTGGGCTGAGATAGCTTGCTATTCTGTTTTTCCTCTTGATCCACATGGTTACCCTTACTACTTTTGTTATCATTGCGGCTGATGTTGGAAGAGAAGGTGAAATTGTTTTTTCTTTTTCGATTCTTGTTGATTGCTATTCTTGGTGAAGATGAAACCCTCGTAAGATCCATTTTCCATACTCAACTCGAGTCATTCAGCTCGTTCTGTCAATTCTATAAAGGTCTTGGATGGAGAGGTGGAAATCAGTCCCCTTAGGGGTTGCGAGAAGTTACTCAAGATCAAAGATAGTGCATGCCCCTCCGATATCGGATCACACATCTTGTTACAAGCGGATCTCCACCTATGTTTGATTCTCTCTCGAGTTGTTCAAGATAAGGAACTAACTTCCACAAATGTCCCATACTGTCTGTAAATTTTGAGCAGGTCCAGATATTCATTTCCATTCTCCTCGATCAATGGACAAGACTTGCGTCCTGTCATGCGGGCTAAAGCGTCTCGTGGATCCAGACCCTTGACATTGATCAAAAACTGTTTCTTCAATGGATCTCCAGGCTGACCAACTAGTTCGGGTAATCCCATAATCTCTGAGAATTCATCCATCAACAAAGTCATTTCCCCCCATGGGAACCAGAAGGTACTAGTGCTCGGATTCCACCGCTCTGCCAGTGCGTGGATCAAATTGTCGTTGATTGTCTGCTTTCCCACTGCAGATGCCAGTTTCAATCCACAATCGTCCAAATGGTCCATAAACATACGAGAAAAGTTCTTGAGCCATGAAAAATACCACCGGGGAAGGAAGGATCCGGTGCTGAGGACTCGATGTTCTGGAAGACCTTGTCGCACCTCGTAGGAGATGTGACCTTCAGGAAAGACTGAATCGAGTTGACTCGATGCCATCAGACTAGAAAACGAAGAATTGGAATAAGACTTGGGAAAATACAGGAATTTTGAAAAGAATGCAGGCAGAATAAAAATGAAGCAGGAAATTTGAGATCCAAAAGAACGAAAGGATGAAAAATCACCTGGAGTTTTGAGGAAAATAAAGAAGAATTTGAAAAATCGTCCAGGGTTTGAATAAAACAGGAGTTTTTAGACAATACATGGAAACAAATGGAGAAACTGGGGATTTTTGAAAATCGTCCAGTATTTTAGAAAACTTATGGAAAAATGTGATGAAAGAAACTAACATTCAATCACATCTTGTACAATCAAGTATGCACATACAACATTCTCTAAAAGCTGACTCTAGATGCACAAGTTTTGAAATAATTATAGGACCTTAATCCTAACTCTAAGGTTCAGATCAACTGTGTCCAATCATGCTATGCCTATATACTCGAGCCGAGGCTGGATGTACGTGGCATAAAATCAATTTCTCCGATTCTAGGTTCAAGTTTTCTAACATCCTTGAGCACCTGCCGATATATGTTGGACTATGGCCCTTGGTACGTGGCAGGGGGGTTTTCACCCAAATAGGTGGCCCAGTTGTGAGGCTTTGTCCCGAACTATGGTTCTGGAAGAAAGCCCAGCAACGTGAAGACCCGGTAAAGATAGGTGGGGTGGTTTTTTGAAAACATGATCACATGCAAGCAAACAGATGGCTCTAAAACCTAAAGAGATAAAGATTTTAAAAATTTTGAAGAAGCAAACACTGTTTTCATACAATTTTTAGATTGAGGAGTGTTGTATTAGACCTAGGTCTATGTGAGCATGAATAATTTTCCTCAATATAGTTCTACCAAACCATGCCTAGTCTACATGCAATCCATGTCAGTTGGGTTTGAGTCTAGGCTCCTAGGTTCACATGATATCATGAAATAAAAGTTGACATTCCATGGAACACGATTTTGACAATTTGAACTAAGTTAAGCACACAATTGATCAGGCAAAGACAGGTCCCATCACGGTCGCCAAACCTGTTATCATCGCAAAATTTTACTTTTGCAAGTCAAACTGACCTTTGAAAAAGATTTTGAAAATAACTCGCCTCCGTTTTAAAATGCGGGATAATTCCAAAGAATGGGACTCGCCTGTCGATACAAGGTTCAACCGTTCCTGGCGCCTTCACCAGAGGTAATTGAACCAAGGATCAATTGTGTGCTTAGCTTTGCTCAACTTGTCTAAATCGTGTTCTATTTCCTAAATGCACAAAGAATCAGGCATGTGCTATGAATTTTCTCAAAATGTAGTTTTGAAAACATGATGTTTGCTTCTGAGATTTGAAATACTTGGAAAATATGTCACTTGGAAAATCATGAGCTTAGTGAGAGAATATTTCTGAGGAAAGTGAAAATCGATTTTTTAAGAAATCTTGAAGTTTTGTGAAAATCGATTCTGAGGAATTTCAAATATCTTTGAAAAACTTGATTTCTTTGAATTAGAACTTAAAAATTGAAGATATAACTTGGAAAATTGAATTTTGAACTTTGAAAAATACTTGAAATATCATTTGAAAACTTAGAGTTTTGAGAAAATTGATTTTAGAATAAGAGTTAGAAATTTTGAGAAAATTGATTTCTCTGAATTGAAATTGGAATTTGCAAATAAATGAATTGAATGAATATGGATTTGAAAGACTTGTTTTTGAGGAATTGAGGAAATCCTTTTTGTATTTTTGAGAAATGCAATGCATTTTTGAAGTTAGCCTAAGAGTGTAGGCTGAATGTGGCTAATACGAAGATTACAAATTTGGGTATCATTCATATTCTGACTATGACCATAAATACAAATTCCACAGAGTTTGTCAACTCCATAAGAGCTAGTGCACGTGCCATTCGTGTAGACCATAGTGAACTTGAAATATGTGCATGAATAATGCATTCATCAGATATTAAAATTTGCAGAATTAAACTATATGCAATGCATCCTATTCTATGCAGGAATTAAAATTCTTATTCCAAATTTACATTTAATTTACATCACTAATTGAATTTAAATGACTGAAAATTAAAGTCTTCAATGTCCCTACAAAACAAGAAAACTGGTTAGTGAAGATATGTTGGTTTTTCTAGATTTATCCAGTAATATCTAGAAATTACTAGATTTTGCTAGATATAAGTCATTTTCCATATGATTTCCTTATATAAACTTAATAAAATATGAAATAAGATAGAATAAATATGAAAATGGAACTTGAAATTTTGAAATTGGGGTCAAAATGACTAAATTACCTCTGATAGCAAGACTATGGCCTTGAAATCAGGGTTTTTAGAAAGATATTTGGTAAAATGCAAGTTTTGAAATACAAATAATGATAAATTAACTCAAATATGATATGAAATGATAAAAAATATGAAAATTAGGGTTTTGAATTTCAAAATTGAGGTCAAATGACCATATTATCCCTGATAGCAAGACTATGGCCTTGAAATCAGGGTTTTCTAAAATAAATTTTGATAAAAACTTTGACTTTAGGGTTTAAATAAAGTCAAATAAGCACAAAATTAAGCATGAAACATCCTAATATAATTATAAACATGAAAAAACCCTAAAAACATGAACTTGTAAATAAAAATCAACAAATATCACAAATATCAAGATTTTGGCAGTGTTTTTGGATCTTTCAGGGACCTTGTTTTGCAATTTGATCTATTCAAGCATCAAATGAATTCTAAATTTAATAAAAATAGACACTTGCACTTATTATAACCCTAAAATATGATTGGAATCATAAAAATATATTTTTGACATTATTTTAATTCAAACATTGCATAAAAACCCTAAAATAAGCTATTTTTACCTATGCGCACAGACCAGTTTCAATGTTGGACCCGAATCAGGAGTCAAATCACCATGAAAATTTTTGAACTTTTACAGAGGTAAACTAGACAAAAAAACAGAAACTTCCTTATTTAAAGATTGGAAATAGCATCTCTGGTTAGGGAGAAATCCTTCCGGCAATCTGAGCAAAAATACAACAAATCTAACAGGGGCTAAAACAGATACTTTGGATTAAAAATACAGAAATAAATATCAAACGTAATAAAAAATTTGTGAAATTTCAGCAGTAAATAGTAGATATAAAAATAATGAAATTCCTTTTTTACAGATCATGAATCGGATCCACAGTCTGAGATCTATAATCAACACAAGTCTGATTAGGGTTTTGGTAAACCCTAACGAGTTTTAAATTTAAAATCCGACTCTCTGACAGACTAAAAATAATAAACAGAAGCAAAAAATTATTAAAATTTCACAGTAAATATTTCACATCATCATGAAACCACTGCATTTTACGGATCTTGAATCGGATATCAGTTGAGAGAAATATCACAACTTCAAGTTACCTATGAATTTCAATATCGATTCTAAATGACTGAAACTTATGGTTTAATGTTTTATTTTTTTGACAGGGTTCCCGAATTCCAAAACATCCAAAATTTTTACAATAGTTCACTGACATATCCATGTATCACATATTAAAAATTCAAAAATTTACAGTGAGTAATTCAATACGAAATAACATGTTCTTTGATGATTCAAGCTTAAAACACACAGAAATTTGATAAAACCTAATAAAAGCATGCATTAATCAATGAAAACAATAAAGAAAATATTAAAACAGTAAAATAAAATTGATTTCTATGCTGGAAAATGTGTAATAAACATAAATAAGCAAAAAAATAAATAAAATATAGGGAATCTATGGTTAGATTTTGATTTACCCATTAAAAGATAGATTTGACCCATTAAACGAGTGAATCGTAATCTTTTTCGGGCGTTTAGCATAATAAATAAAAAATAAAATATTTTTAATGGATCAAAACGTGTAAGGCACCATCAAACATCAGATTAACATCATCTTGAGGTCATCACATGATTTTTTTGAAATAAAAGAAAAGAAAAAGCATGCTAAAAGAGACGATAATGGTTATTTTAATGAAATAAAGTAATAAAAATGATAAAAATAATAAAATAAATTAAATAAAACCTTACCTTGGGGCTGCAACGATGGAGAAAGGAGAGGAGCTGGAGAGAGGAGGGCGACCATAAAAATTTGAGAGAAAAGAGCTCCCTAACCCCTCTAAAGAGCCCTTATTTATAGTTTTTCAAAACCTCCTTAATTAGGGTTAATTAAGGAGTTTTATTTTTTTAGAACTCTTTCTAATAAATCCAATAAAGGGGACAATGATTTTTTGGAGAATTATAGCCTAGGTGGGACTCTAATTAATCCCTAATTAACACCTAATTAAACCCTAGAAAGTCCAAATGTGGCATCACCTAGTATGGACCCACATTTGGTTTTTAAAACTTGAATTTAAAACCTTTAAAAACCAATGGTTTAAAACTTAAATAAAATGGATTTTTAAAATTGCTTTTGACTCCTCTAAACCCCTAGCTTGACTAGGACAATGACTAACCCTAGTCTAACCTTGACTTCTTCAAATGTGGCACCACCCCAAGTGGGCCCCACTTGAATTTTCAAAAACAATTTTAAAACTTGAAAATGAGAGGTTTTTCAAAAGAGATTCAAAAGTAGACTTTAAGATTGAAAGGTTTGAAATGGTATAGAGTTCCAACTGGGTCAGAACTCTTCTTGATGTGGCTCCAACTGAGTGGGCCCACAGCAAAGTTTTAAAAAATTGAAATAAAGACTAAAAATAGCTTTGAAAAGGGGTTCAAATCACATTTGAAATTCAAAGTTTTGAAGATAGAGTTCCATGCGAACTGGAACTCTGAGCCAGAGTCCTGAACCAATTAGGACTCTGAGATTTTGGATTTTAAAAACCAAATGAAGGAGTTTTTGAAAGATTTTATCAAAAAATGGTAAAATAAGGCAGAAAATGCAGTCAGGGTTAGAGTCCTAACTCAACCGAAACTCTGAAATAGAGTCCTGAATCAACCGAGACTCTACAAAATAACCTAATTTTTGAAAAATAAATGGAAAAGAGTAAAAATGAAAGCAAAAACAGACTCTAGAACAGACTCCTGACTAGATTAGGACTCTGGGATGGAGTCCTGATCGGACTGAAACTCTAGATTTTTTTAGTATTTTCTGAAAAATAGATGAAAGAACTTGTGAAAACAGTGAAAACAATAACAAATATTGGAATAAAACAGAGCTATGATTCAACTAAGACTCTGGGGACAGAGACCTACTTGAACTAGGACTCTCAGATTTTTGGATTTTCTGAGAAAACAAATAAGAGAATTTTGAAAAACAGTTAAAAACAGGATAAAATTGAAGTTTTGGTTCAGAGTCCTGATCTGCTTAGGACTCTGAGAAAGAGTCCTGATTCGATCAGAACTCTAAGAAATTTTTAGTTTTCTGATAAGTAAATGATGAAATTTAAGCAAAGCTTTTGAAAACCAGTGAAAATGAAGTGAAAAAATGAACTTCGGATAGAGTCCTGATTCGATCAGGACTCTGGGTAGAGTCCTGATTTGATTAGGACTCTGGGATAAAACCTCAGAATTTTGAAATTCTTTGATAAAATTGTAACAATTTTGATAGATGGAAAGATTTTTGAAAGATTCCTTCAAAATTGAAATCAGGATCAGAGTCCTGATCCGACTAGGACTCTCTGAACAGAGTCCTATTTTGACTAAAACTCTGTGTTTTGACTTATTTTGAAAGATTTGGTTGAAAATAGGTAAAAATAGTGACAAAAGACAGAGTTCTAGTCTGATTGAAACTCTGAAGAAGAGTCCTAATCCGACTAGACTCTTAAAGAAGAGTCCTAATTCGACTAGGACTCTGGGATTTTGGCCAAAATGAAAGATTTTGAAAGGTTTTCTCCAAAAACAGGTAGAAAAGGTAGTAAAAAGTAGAGTTCTGATCCGACTGAGACTCTGGAAAGAGTCATGATCCAACTAGGACTCTAAGATTTTGGCCAAAATGGAGGAAATGGACAAGGGATATGACCATAACTGGTTTAAAATCCAAATGGAGTTTTGAAAATGTTTTAAAAAAATAAAACGATAAAAAGATAGAGTCCTGATCCAACTAGGACTCTGAAATTTTTGAAGAATTCGATAAATAAAGAAATCTAGAAGCAACATCACCTAAATGAGTCTTATCTGAGAATTGAAATCAGTTGAAAATTGAGTATAAAACAAATCCAGATTGTTTTCTGAGAAAACATTTCAAAATATAAGGTCTTGGGGGGTGGCAAATGACAGAATGTTGATTAAAATTCCAGGTTTTAAAATTGATTTTGAAAGAAAAGTTTTAAAACTCGAATCTGAATTAAATATTTTAAAAACAGGAGTGCTAGATCTCGAAAATGAGATGTAATGACATGCAATGCAGTTAGATGACATGTCAAATGGATGAAATGATATTGCGATGATATATGAAATGTAAACACTGGATGAGGGTAAAAATTTGGGATGTTTACAATGCAGGATTGTATTGATAAAAGCATCCTCATAGAAGACGAAGAGGAAGGCAAAATGGAAATCTTGTCCCCCCCATTCCCAAAACACTCCGCCGTAGCCATTTCAGAACATGCATTTCTTCCGCAAATCCATATACATCCATGCTCCACTGAAGAACTAAGTCTCCAGCATCAGGTAATGGTTCTACATCAGAATCTGCCTACATCTCAGAAGATGAATATCTTCTCATTTTTAAACCAAAGGAATGCATTAATTGAGAATGGAAAAACTCAAGTTTTTTCGAAAAAAAATCCTTAAGAAATAAGCCTGCACAGAGAAAGCAAAAACCTCTAAGGCAGCAGAAGAGCGAACCGATAATCTCCAGAAGCCGATTACAGTGCTCTCCAACATTTCTATTTTCGAATTGACTCATGATTCTCCTAAGCATCGAGAAAAGCTAGATGATTTATTAAGAAAGATTAAAGTGAAGTCGGGCACTACGCCCGAAGATATGGCACAAATCGTGAATCAGGAGATGACTAATGCGCCTATCACCTTTTCAGATGAGGACTTGCCAAAGCCTCATTCTTTTCACAATAATGCATTATACATCGTGGTAAGGACTAGGGGCATGACTGTCCCACATGTACTTGTTGATGGAGGCAGCAGCCTCAACATTTGCCCAGAGATGACAGCAAAGGCCTTGGGATTGAAAGAAGAAGAATATGTGCCTTATCCCATTACCATCTATGTCTTCGACAATCATGGGCAGACTGCAAAGGGCAAAATCTTTTTGGAAATTTTCATCAATTATTCAGTACACACTGTCTTATTCCATGTTGTCAACGTGTCGCCCACTTACAATCTTCTGTTGGGATGAACATAGATCCATAACGCCAATGCCGTTTCATCAAACCTCCATCAGTGCATAAAATGGTCCAAGGGAGGAATGATTATCACTATCCTGGGAGAAGATCCTGAAGAGAGACTGTCACAGCCTATGATTCCCCGTCCAACATTTATAGCGGATATTCCCAGCATCCGGGAAGCGAATGAAATCAACCTCAGCAAAAGTCTAGAAATGATGAAGCTGAAAGATGCCATGGATGAAGAAAATGTTGCAGCCATGGTCCAATGGCAGGGACCTTGTTTCTTCAAGTTGGGAGGACGCATCAACTACACCTCCTTCAGAGATCATCCCTTATTTCCTCAGTTTTCCAAAGCTAGAAAAGGATTTGATCTGTTGATAAAACATGGATATCAGCCATTCCGAGGCATGGGGGAAAATGAGGACGGTATAGTGGAGCCTATTGTTCCCATTCAGCATGCAGACAGTTCAGGATTGGGGTTCGTCGGCCAGATTTCCAGCAAGAAAACCGTTTTTGTCAAAGGAAGCAAATGAGAATATGATGCCTTAGTTTTCCTGCTTTTTCTATCTTTTGTTAAATCTTGTAGGGACAACACAGTCTCATCTTTTGTCAATGTCTTGTAAATATTATATTTCAATCAATGAAAGATCAATCTTATCTTCATATTCGGACATCTATCATTTTTTCTTATATTTTGTCTGTGCCATTATTCTTTACTTTGTACAAAAACTTGTTTTGGCTCGTACTTTCTCTTAAAAACCTTTCTTGACATTTTCAGGACCATTAACTCCTGAATCAATGAAGAAATTCATTATCAATCCCAAATATTTAAAATCGGCAAGGATTCCTAAGATGAAAGATAGAGCAGAGGTCAGTCAGGCAGCAGAGCAGACCGAAGAGCTAGCAGAGTTTGATTCAACTATCCAAGAATTACCAGAATTTGCTCACATTCAGAAGCAGGATGAACCCTCATCTTTGGTTCAAGATCCAACTGAGGATATCAATATTGGTTCGGAAGATGATCCAAAAGTTCTCAAAATCGGTTCGGGTCTAAATGCGGATGAAAAAACAAGACTCATCCAATTTCTTAAGCAGCATCAAGAAGTGTTTGCCTGGACTTATGAAGATATGCCAGGATTAGATCCCAAGTTGGTTGAGCACTGACTCAAGTTGAAGCCAGATTCTAGACCAATCAAGCAGAAACTGAGGAAGTTAGACCCTCGGGTTGAGCAGCAAGTCAAGGAAGGACTTGAAGATTTGTTAAAAGCAGGCTTCATCCGAGCCACTAATTACCCCGATTGGTTGGCAAATATCATGGCAGTTCCTAAAAAGAATGGAAAAGTTCGGATCTGCATTGATTTTCGGGATCTCAACAAGGCTACCCCGAAAGATGATTATCCACTTCCCAATATTGACCTGTTGATCAATAGCACAGTGGATCATGTCATGTTTTCTTTCATAGATGGATATTCAGGCTATAACCAGATCAAGTTGGCCATTTGTGATCAGTCAAAGACTTTATTTACTACACCATGGAGAACCTTCTGCTATACAGTCATGTCGTTCGGACTCAAAAATGCCGGAGCGACTTATCAGAGGGCAATGGCCGTTATTTTCCATGACCAAATGCACAAAAATATGGATGCATATGTGGATGACATTCTGGTTAAGTCTAAATAAGAATAGGATCACCTCAATGCTCTTAGTCAAGTTTTTGAAAGACTTATTTTCTATAAGTTGAGACTTAATCCTCAGAAATGTATTTTTGGAGTAGAATCTGGCAAATTGCTCGACTTCATAATCAGCAAGAAAGGAATAGAGGTGGCTCCAGCTAAAGCAAAAGCAATTATTGATATGCCACCTCCAACTAATCTCAGGGAACTATGAAGCCTTCAAGGGCGTATTCAGTCTATTCACAGATTCATTTCCAATTTGGCTATGATATGTGAACCTTTCAATCATTTGCTAAGAAAAAGAATAAAATTTGAATGAGGATCAGAATGTCAGCTCTCGTTTGAGCGCATCAAGCAGTATCTCCTTAATCCACCAGTTTTGAAGCCACCAAAATTGGGGAAGCCTCTCCTATTATATATTTCCGTCAATCAGAATCTCTGTGGTGGATTCCTCGCACAGTATGAAGAAGGCAGCCTGATAGAGCACGCCATCTACTATGTGAGCAAAACATTCATTGATTATGAAAAGAAGTATTCTCAAATAGAGAAAACTTGTCTAGCTCTGGTTTGGATGTGCTAGAAATTAAGACATTACTTATTGGCATCTGAAATCAAATTCCTGTCAAAGCTTAATCCTCTCAGATATATTCTTGAGCAACCATTTCTCACTGGACGGATTGCAAAGTGGCAAGTCCTTCTAATACAATATGACTTAGAGTATGTTTCTCAAAAGTCAATTAAAGGCCAGGAGATCGCAGATCAGTTGGCAGATTTTCCTTTAACAGAAGAAATTAAAGCAGAGGATGATTTTCCTGATGAGCACATCTGCAATGTCCAACAGCCCCCAGTTTGGAATTTATTCTTTGATGGCTCTAAAAACATGTCTGGCATAAGAATTGGAGTATTGCTGATTACTCCAGAAAAAGAAATGATCACTTATTCCCTCAAGCTTGGTTTTCAATGCACTCATAACATGGCCGAGTGTGAAGCTCTAATACAAGGCCTCAAAATCTTGTAAAGTTTCAATGTCAAGAGAGTGCATGCCTTTGGCGATTCATTACTTGTTGTCAGTCAAGTTAACACTGAATGGCAAGTGAAAGATTCCAAATTGATTCTGTATCAGAAGATCGTCCTAGCTCTTGTAGACAGCTTCAAAGAATTACAGCTCAGCCATATCAGAAGAGAGCATAATCAGATAGTCGGTGGTTTAGCTAGCTTGGGCTCCATTTTATTCTTCAAAGGCAGTGAATCATGTCGTTATTTCGAAGTTGGCAGACTTGAGCAACTTGCTTTTATTTCAACTATGCAAGTAAACCAGGTCAATCAGAAGGAGAAGCCTTAGTATTAAAATATCAAAAATTTCATTGAGACTGGGGAGTTTCCACCAGAAATGCCAAAAAGGGAGCAACATGCAATTCAGCGCATGTCTACCCGTTATTTCATTTTTGCCAATGTACTCTACCGCCGTGGGTTCAGTTCTGAGTATGCAAGATGCTTAGACAAAGAAGAAGCCATAGAAATTATCCAAGAAGCACATAAAGGGATTTGCGGTGGCCATGTCGGCTATCAAACTCTTGTCAAACAGATCGTCCGAGCAGGGTACTACTGGAATACCATGCAATAGGACTGTCATCGATTTGTGAAGAAGTGCGTCAAGTACCAAATACATGCACCTTCCATTCATGCGTCGGCCACTTATCTACAATGAGTTGTTTCTCCTTGGCCATTTTCTATGTGGGCTTTTGACGTCATGGGACCAATTACCCCTTTTGCTTCCAATGGCCACAAGTACTTTCTGGCTGTGACAGAGTATTTCACAAAATGGGTTGAAGTTGTTACTCTACGCACAGTAGAAGGCTGCCATGTGGTTTTTTTCATTCACAAGAACATTCTTTGCCGCTTTGGCATACCACATGATTTTGTTTCAGACAATGGAAGTCATTTCAAGAATGAGAAGATGAAAACCTTCTGTTCTAAATTCAAAATTTGCCATCATTTTTCAGCGCCCTACTATCCTCAAGGGAATGGCCAAGCAGAGGCTACCAAGAAGATTCTGATCCGTATTTTGGAAAGGACTGTAAAAACATGTCGAGATTGGCATGAGAAAATTTATGATGCGTTGTAGGCATACTGAACCACTATTCGGACTCCGACTAATGCCACTCCTTCAAAACTTGTTTACGAAACTGAAGTAGTGTTGCCTCTTCATGTCCAAAAGTCCGCTCTCAAATTTGCTTCCCTTATAGAATTGTCACTTGATCAGTATCAGCAGCAGAGATTGGTGCAGCTGGATCTACTGGATGAAAAGAGACTCAAGGCAGCAGAGCATGCTCAAGCTTATCGACAAAGGATAGCTCGACACTATGCCAAGTCCGTCATTGAGAGAAGATTTTGAGTTAACGATTTGGTGCTTAGATCAACGGCTCATCTCAAGCATCGACCATGGGGCAAGTGGTCACCGAATTGGGAAGGCCCTTATGTGGTTAAGGAAGCATTGCCTCGCAACTCGTATCGTCTAATCAACGCAGATGGGGTGGAAATGCCAGATCCTGTAAACGCTCTGCATCTGAAGAAACTTTATACTTAGAATTTTCATTCTAAAGCTTTTTGTACTATTCAAAGAGTCATTTCAATGAAACAATGATCTTCTATCAATTCTTACATTCTTCTCCATAATACTGGGGCATTTTATTTGCGATCTATAATCATCTTCCTTCATCATATGCAGGCAGGATTAGACAAAAATTCTTTCCTCAAATTCTACTAATTTTTGAGTAATCTTGTAATCTTTAATAAATTTCATTCATATGGTTTATTTCCTCGCTTAAATCAAGTTTTTGTCAATATTTGTCAAGTGTTAACAAATTTTTCATCAATCTTATTTTCTATCTACCTTTATCTTTAAAAATATCCTTTCAGGTTAAGGGATAAACCTGATGCCTCCTTTCAATGAGGTATTCCTTTTATTATTTTTTCCCATTCAGGATAAAGGGTTAATCCTGAAAATCAGACCATGTACAAATTAACTATGGTGGTCCCCTTCATTGTAAGTCAAATAAGTCAACCCTTGAGCTGGTCATTCTCAATCTCAGATCCGGTCCTCGCACTGGCAAGCTTTTAAAACTCATTCTTCTGATTAAAAACTTTCTGTCAAAAACCTGAGTTCCCACTCGAGCTTTTCCCTTTATTCTTTCGTTTAAAGTTTCGAGTTCCGACTCGGACTTCCTTTTGGATCCAATGCTTGTGTTGGAACCAATCGTTGTGTCGAAATTTCAAATTTTTCAAATCAAAAATCTCTTTTATCCTTTGTTTTGAAGATCTGAGTTTTCACTCGGGTTTTTCCCTTTATTCTTTTGTTTGAAGTTTCGAGTTCCGACTAGGACTTCCTTTTGGATCCAATGCTCACGTTGGAACCAATCGTTATATCGAAATTTCGAATTTTTTAAATCCTAATCTCTTTTTGAAGATCCGAGCTTCGGCTCGGGTTTCTCCTCTATAATTTTGTTTGAAGTTCTGAGTTCCGACTAGGACTTCCTTTTGGATCCAATGCTCACGTTGGGACCAATCGTTGCATCGAGAATTCGAGTTTTTCCGAACTCTAAAATTTCTCTCTTATCTTTTATCTTGAACATCCGAGTTCCGACTCGGGTTCTCCCCTTTATATATTTCATCTTCCTTTTAAATATACGAGTTCCAACTTGGACTCTCTTCTTTTTCAAAAACCCTGACTGTCAGGTGGGACCTTCTTCCAAAATCCAACCTTCCAGCTAATTCATCCAAATTTCAAAGGTTCAGGCTTATTCTCTTTAAAAATCCTTCTTTTCCCCTTCAGGTTAAGGGATAAACCTGACGCCTCCTGCTGACGAGGTATTTCTTTCCTTCATTCCCCGTCCAGGATAAGGGGATAAATCCTTAAAGCAGACCATATACAATTAAAATGTGATGGTCAATTGAATTCAGAATTTTCACCAAAGAATATTTTCTTTCTAAAACTCAGTTTTTTAAAGCTCATCTTCACAACCCGGTCCTCGCACTAGGTTATTTCTCAAACTTTTTCAATCTTATATTGAGCTCATTTTCAAGATTCGGTCCTCACACCGGTAACTTCCTAAATTCAACCTTCTGATCAAAGCTTTCTCTTCTATAAATCAAGTTCTGACTTGAACTTCCAAATTTAATGTATTTCAAACGTTTCAGTTTTTGCTGGTCACGTATTTTAAACGTCACAGCTTTCACTGGTCAGGTATTTCAAATGTTTCAGCTTTCGCTGGTCATGTATTTCAAACATTTCAGCTTTCGCTGGTTAGGTATTTCAAACGTTCTAGCTCCCGCTGGTTATGTATTTCAAAGGTTTCAGCTTTTGCTGGTAATGTATTTCAATGGTCCCAGCTTCTGTTGGTCATGTATTTCAAACATTCCAGCTTTTGTTGATCATGTATTTTAAACGTTCCAGCTTTTCGCTGGTCATATATTTCAAATGTTCCAGCTTACGTTGGTCAGGTATTTCAAAGGTTCCAGCTTTTGCTGGTCATGTATTTCAAAAGGTTTTAGCTTCTGCTGGTCATGTATTTAAAAAAGTTTCAGCTTCTGCTGGTCATGTATTTCAAAAGGTTCCAGCTTTTGCTAGTCATGTATTTCAAAAGGTTCCAGCTTTTCACTGGTCATGTATTTCAAAAGGTTCCAGCTTTTCACTGGTCATGTATTTCAAAGGTTCCAATACTCGTTGGTCATGTATTTCAAAAGATCCAACGCTCGTTGGTCAGGTATTTCAAACGTTCCAGCTTTCGCTGGTCATGTATTTTCAAACGTTCCAGCTTTCGCTGGTCAGGTATTTCAAACGTTTCAGCTTTCGCTGGTCAGGTATTTCAAACGTTCCAGCTTTCGCTGGTCATGTATTTCAAACATTTCAGCTTTCGCTGGTCAGGTATTTCAAACGTTCTTGCTCCCACTGGTCATGTATTTCAAAGGTTCCAGCTTTTGCTGGTAATGTATTTCAAAGGTCCCAGCTTCTGCTGGTCATGTATTTTAAAGGTTCCAACTTTTGCTGGTCAGGTATTTCAAAGGTTCCAGCTTTTGCTAGTCATGTATTTCCAAAATAAAAGATTCAGCTCAAGGTCTCATCAAAATCCATATTGAATGATTATTTCACAACGAATTCGTGAAAACTTTGCCAATTTGCTAAAAGCGTTTGTTGATTCTAAAAATCTGACTACAGAAAAGAATTACCTCAGATTACCTCTAGTATTCTTTCCAAAAAGGTGAAACTTTTTGCGAAAAAGAGGTAAAATTCAATTTTTTTCTTGTTGATCAACCAAAAGGATGTAAGAAATGTCCTCGATATGATTTATGAAAGAAATATTTAATGATGTTGAAAAGCCAGAAGTGAATTGATATTGATCGTGGCTATGGCACATGTTTAAAGACGACTATCTGGCAATCAAACAGTGAAAATATCTTGAGATATAAACAGAATCCACTCAACCCATATCTTCTCATTCGTTTAAAGTTGCAATCAAATATCTGCAAAAGAGATCTCTCAACTGTCATCAAGATGAAGACGAATATGCGAGCTAGACCCCAGAGGCCAAAGAAGATTTGGATCATCTCCGAGATGAAGGAGTTTGTGAAGGATCCTTCCAGGGAAAGTACAGATCACCGTCGAGATGAAGGCGAGTGTGATGAACCTACCGACAAATCCTAAAAGGTATTTGATTTCTGCTATCATCTAAAGACCTTTTGAGCCAATAACTCCAATAGAATTCCTGAGATAAAAAAAGGATCGAAACATCTCCAAGATGAAGGAGTTTGTGACGTACCTTTCCCGTAAAAAGAGAGAAAAGTCAGGACACATCCAGATGAAGGGTGATGTAAAAAACTGAGAAAGTTCAATGACTCAAAAAAGAGTGCAAAAAGATCACCATGGGAAAACACCCAGATATCAAACTGCCGAAATTGCCAGAAGTCATCTTTTCTCATGCAAAATTCTTTTATCAATATCTTTTTCATTACTTTCTTTTAAGAAATTAAGAATATTTTCTTCTCTTCTCATATCAGGGAAATAGATAGCTTTCTTGAAGAAAATCATCAGCGCTAAAATTTTGAATTTGACTCTTAAAACTAAGGAGTTAACCTCGATGGGGGAAATACTCTAGGTAAAAGAGGGAATATCTTTTTTGCACATACGTGCACATTTTTCAAGCGTTTGAGTCAACTATAATTTTATCTTATTGGCAAAATTTTCTGGTTATTCCAAGAATGAAATAAAAATTTGATATTCATTTCGATGCAACCTAGCGTCGTTTATATCTTCCAGGAAAAGTTGCCTCATTCAGTTGAAGTATCTCTTCCTATCCCATCACGTTTTCTCCATTTGAGAATTCCGTATGGTCGTTCCGACTCAGGTTAAGGGTCAAAACCTGAATTTTTTGCGAGAGATCATTTATTTCAAAAGCTATTTCAATCTCGGCAATGAGACGCCCCATTTCATCCCCTTTTCAAAGCTTTAGGGAACCCCATTTTTCTCCTTTCGCAAACCTCTTTTGGATTTGTCCGTCTAAACTTCGAAGCTCCCATCGTGGTTTCTCCATTTGAGGATTCCATTTGGTCGTCCCCTTTCAGGTTAAGGGTTAAGCCTGAACCTCATGCTACGAGGTATTTTCTCTTTTCAGGTTTGGGTTAAACCTGAGTCTTGTTCCTATAAAAATTCCTCGTTTTTTTGACAAGATATTTTCTTCCAATCCCATCATGACTCTTCCCATCAAGAAACCCATGCTTCATATATCCATCCAAAAAAAGGATCATACTCGAGCTTCACCTCACGAGGCATTTTTCCAAAAATGTCCCATCAAGATTCTCATATATTCCTTCCCTCATTCCATTCATTTTGATATATCTTTGTCCCATCCAGGTTAAGGGCTAAACTTGAATCGTTCCAAAAAGCATATCTTGTCTCATCCATGAGACCTGATCAAAATCCTCATTTTCCACCATTTCGGGATTCTCACCCAAAGTCTCATCACGATTTCCTCATTTTCTACTCAATCATATCATTTTCGAGGATTTCGTCTCCCAAAAAACCATTCAAGATAAGGTTTTAAGCCTGAAGAGCCATATTTGTCAAAATAATTCTTCCACACCCAGTTCAAATCTGCTTACTGGGGCATTTTCAAAATTTAGAGTGTTATCTATGCCACTAAGCTCCGCTTTCAACCGGCTTAGTAGCAAAGAGGGGCATCTGTGAACACCACAAATTTTTCAAAGGTTTGTAAAAATGACCTTTTTTGCCCCTAACTCCATCTTCTGAAAAAACCAAAGCTAAATTTCAGTTATTCTTCATATTTTCTGGATTGAATTCCATATTGATATATTCAAATTCAATTCCAGATCCAAACCCAGTGTTTTAAATTCAAATTTGAGCCTCGCTGTCCGATTTCCAAATTAAAATTACAAAAATACCAAAAAATGGTTTTCAATGGCTCAGGCAGTTCATCCGGCATCCTGTTGGATCCACAACCCTGTATTTCTCAGTTCGAGGTTATAAACCTCGGATATTTCCTAAAAATTCGGATATAAACCCATTTTCTAAAGAAATTTCCCCAAAAATAGCTTTGAGTTCTTAGAAAAAAAACTCTCTTTTGTAAATATTCTGCAAAAATACAAAAAAATAGTGTTTAATCTTTGTTTTCTCATAAAATCTTAGATTTTTATTCCAAAAATACAAAAAAATGGAAAAACAACACAAAAATTAAAAAAAAACTACGAGAAAAACAAACGGTTTCAAGCTTTTTAAAGCTATTTTTGCTAAAAAACTCACTTGAAAAACATTTTACAAAAAGCTTCTTTAAAGAGGATCCTCTTTTGGGAAATATCATAAAAGTATAACGGCTCATTTCCGCGCATCCCCTCTTTCCCCACCATCGTTGATCCCAAACAGCCATCATCGTTTTCCACCCTCCATCTCTAACTGACCTCCCTCTCGAATCTTCCACTTCTCCTTAAGAAGAGGCCTCCACCGCTTCTGCAGGGCATCCATTGTCGACATCCATTTTCCACCCCACTTGATCGAGTTTCCTTCTAACCTATGATCGACTTCATCCCATTGACATCGAGCATCCACAATCATCCATTGCAATACACAATTCTCTCTCCTTTAGAGCATCTTCTTCCCCCCTTTTCCTCTGCTTCTTTTGTTTCAGTTGAATCTGCAGGGTGCACAGAGGAGATCCTACACCCCCTCATTTCCTCAGACTTACGGTGAGTACCTCTCTCTTCTAGTTTTCTTTTATTTATTTATTTTATTTTTTTTTCTGAATCTTCCTGCTCCTACTCCATTGAAGCATCTTTGGTAGCATCGATTTGCTTATAGCAAATCGATTTACCTATGTGCAACATCATCAGGAACACTTGCATTCGGACATTTTCTTTCATTTTATTTGTAAATCTCATGGGTTTTTTTTATATGTTAATGTTCTTGTAATCACTCTGTGTATTGCAACTCAAATTTGTATCCTGTTTTATTTTCCTTTTCTTATTTCAGTTTTCGTTTTGCATCTAATTTTTTATTCCAGTTTGATAATAATGTTTGTATTTTGATCCCCTTTTTGTTCTTGATTTCCTGTGTTCATCGTGATTTCCAATTTACATCCACATCGTTCACGGCATCTTTGCTCATCATTCGGGTGTATGCGTGTATATTCACACGTCTCCCATTCCATGTATCATTCCATACTGATTCATCAGACATCCTCCATTGGACGTCAACACCATTTTTACTGAATATGCATATTTCACTGAATGTCACTCACGCGCTCCGCATTTTGATTGTCACTTTGCCTTTGCCATCATCTGGAATCACATACTCGTTGCTCACAGATAGCATAAGTCCTCTGCATCCATCGCATCAATACTCCCTTTTCATTTTATTTACCGATGTTGCATCGATTTCACCGTGAATCGAATCTGATTCACGGAGAAGTCTGTTGAGATTTCAGGTTTTTATAGCAATTTCGACTGGAGTTCTGAACACGTCTGTTGAATGCATTTTAATCTTTCACAGGAAGTCGGATCGGTATCTGCCGATCTGAACTCTGGATCTCTGTTCGGCAGATCTCAGTCCAGTAAGTCTGCCATTTCACGGCATTTGATTTACACTTCCTGACTGTGCATACAATCGCTGCTACATCACATAGTTATGCCTTGCAGCATATCCATGGCATTCACCATCATACATCATCTTTCTGCTTCTAATTCTTCCTCTATCTGTGTTCTTTTGTTCATCATTTCCATCAACATTAGCTATATGTTAACATTTGAATGTCTTGAACATTATGAGCATCTGTTGATTCATTTTTACAGTACATGATATATATAAGTGATTTGATCGGGTATAATAACTTAGCAACATCTACCATTTTTATCCCATCACATAGTATATCTTCTGCTTTGTTATCCATTTGTTTGCTAATTTGTGCATTGCATCACTTTTGAGTTTACCCCATTTGTAGTTGGTTATCATTTCATCTTTGCAATATCCAGTGTATCTGCATTGTGTTCATCCTGCATCAAATAGTTCATTAGTTGTATCTCGGTATCAATATCACGGCATGAAGGTGCATCAATGTTTTTTCTTAATATTGTATAGTACAACGCATGCAATACATTGATTATTCATGCTACATATGTAATAAATCCGGCCCAGTATTAGATCTGATCTGCTATATTTCACCATTAGCACTTGCACTTTATGCTGTATTCAGTTGTCCATAACCCAGTCCAGTTTTGGAGTTCAAATAATGCCTAATGTTACTAAATACAGACTTATCAACATCCCCTTTAGGTGAAAGTGTAAACTCTGTAAAAACTACTAAATCCACTCTGCATCTGTAAATAATTCAACCTTTTTTTTTAGAATTGGTCATACGAGTCGAACATTGTCTTGCTTGATGACTCAAGCTTGCGAATTACTGTTAGATCAACCCCCACCCACGCAGAGGTTTTTGAATAAAATTTGTCTGCATATGCATGTGTTGTATACCAGCGTATCTAAGATATATGTAAAAATTGATGGTCATCAAGTGATAAACACGGTCAGGCTATATGATGGTCCCACCGCAAAAAAATTTTTTAAATCAGTCCAGTGGCATCCCCTTGAACCTGATGATATCTGAATCAGAACCAAAGGCTGGTACAGAGCTTTCCAGTTCTGTGTACCTAGATTTGATTTCTAGGAATAAATTCCAGGTGGGTGAAGAAGACGGACAGAGCGATGTTCCTTCAGGAGAAGGAATTGGTTCAAGTATGATTTCAATGACAAAAAAAAACATTGTTGAAATACTCTTGTTATTTGCTGGTGAATGATTTGTTATTTATGATAGTGTCCTCCGAGAAGATTTCCTTGACCTTCAGGCCTAAGAGGACGATTCTATAGGTAGACTATTCGATTCTTGAAGAAAGGAATTACAGCAGCCTTGGAATGTTTCTCCCACTGATCAGTGGCCCAGGGTCAAATAGCTTCTGAGATCACATTCCTTTTCTTATGATCAATATAAGAGTACAGGGGTATAAATCATCCTCATTCGTTGTTTATGTTTAAATCAAACAGAAGTTCAATACCACTATATCATTGCCTTCGTTGAATCTATTTCCTACCACCCATATCATATTTATCACCCCTATGATCAGCACTTTGTATGCACCGTAATCATATTTCCACCATCAGCACATTATCCACTTAATCTTCCACACATTTGCATTTTCCTGCAAATTAAACCATCCATCGAGCTGCACACCATTGTGTCTATCCTTGCACTTCTGCACTTAGGTGTCACCTGCCATTCACCCCTTTGCACTTATATGTCTTCCTGCATTTCCCACCTATTGTATCTACCAACAGCACAAGCTCCACCCTATATACCTGGGTTACCTTATATATCTTCAGCATCTTCAGCTCTCCTTTTGTCTACAACCAAATCATACCTTCACACTTACACCAATCACCTCTTCACCATCTACTCACTGTGCACATCACCCATTTACTCGCCACAGCATATACATCATATGCAGTTGGTACAATAGCTGCCCAACACCCCATATCCATCATGCATTTGCTATACAGCAGCATTTTGCTGTATTTCGCCTTCATACAGCCTCTGTTTCCTTCTGTTTAGCACCAGCATCACCTTCCTTGTTTAGACACTACCTGCTACACAGTGGCAGTCTTGCTGCACTTTGTCTTCCCCAGCACACGGTCTCTCAAATGGTCTTCACCCTGTTATCACCTTTTCAGTACATGCACATCTCCTCCTTCATTGTTTTCACACACACCAACACCATATCCCAACTGCAATACCACAACACCATTAGTCACTTTCCCACCTGCATGTTTTAACATATCAATAGTTATGGTAATGATTACCTCTGGAATCCATATGCAGAAATCGATTGATAAATCAATCTATTGTGTTGTACTTCTCACAAGCTATTGATATATATATATATATATATATATATATATATATATATATATATATATATATATATATATCATTTCCCATCTTTCCATCATGTATGAACACTTTTGACATTTATATAATATGTGCAATTTTCTTCTATTTTCTTCTACTAATCAAGTGTTTTGCAGGGAATATGTGGAGAATATCATTATTTTGGAGTTGTAAATTCAATCTTATATGTTGTAATAAGTTAGGTTTTAATGAAAATTTACATTTCCAGCTTTTAGATAGAATGAATGAGCATTGTAAATGCCACAAATTGCATGTTTTCATGCCTTTTGCCTTTATTTTTCAAAATATCACAATGGTAAAACACGAATGGCATGTGCACCATTTCATAAGAGGTAATTAACCCTAAGTTGATGATTTACATCAATGGCCATAGTCAGGATGTAAAAAAAACTTAGTATTTTTATCTTTTACAAAATAATACTGGATCCACACTGGATCCTTTTCAAAATTCATCATATTTTCTTTAAATGTTTTCCTCTTTTATCAGAGTTTAGTCTAAAATTGACTCAATACATATATCAATGGCCATAGTCAGGATATATTGAGAGTTAATTTCATTTTAAACTCTATAAAAGCACCAAAATGTATTTTATTCTTCATTTGAATTTAAATACGATTAGTATATAATACATTCAAATGACCATAGTCAGGAGTGTATTGTATCATTAATCTTATTTACATTCATTTAAAAGAATGAAATATGATTTTCAAATCCAATTTCAAAATTATTTACATTCATTCATCACTTAGGATAGAATTGCATCATATTTTCAAAAATTCCCTTTTCAAAAATTTCCTTTTCAAAATTCCAAGTGATTCTTTTTTTTTTCTCAGATCAAATCTTATTTATGGATTCAAATTCAATTTTATCTCATCTCAAGATTCAAAAATTCAATATCAAAGCCCAATTTGACTTTGAAATGTCAAAAACATCTTATACTTCAAATTCCAATTTCAAAATTCAAACTTCAAAGTTTAATTTAACTTTAAAGTTTCTGATTCATCTTCAAATTCAAAACCAAGTTTATCTTCTTATCGTCAAATTCAAAAACAAAATTTGAGATTAATTTTGAATCTCAAAAGCTTGACCTTTCCTAAATTTTAAAATTCAATTTGGGTTTTCAAAACCCAGATCCATATTCAAAAGTCCCATTTGGACTTTCAAAATCCATTTTTAGGATCGAGAATCCAACTTCACCTTGGATCTCAGACTTCAGATCCAAAATCTATTTTAGGATCCAGAATCCAACTTTACCTTGGATCTCGGACTTCATATCTGAATTCCATTTAGGATTCAGAATCCAATTACATCTTGGATCTCAAACTTCAGATCCAAAATCCATTTTTAGGATCCAGAATCCAACTACATCTTGGATCTCAGACTTTAGATCCAAATTCCATCTTGGATTGCAGATCTTGGATTCCAGATCTTGGATCCAATTCCATTTAAAATCCAGAATTCAACTTCATCATTGGATCTCAGATCTTCCAATTCCCATTCTAAATCCAGAATTCAATTTTGATCTCAATTCTATCCAGGATCCAGACTTCAGATTCAAATTTCATCTTGAATTCCAGAGTTCAAATCAGATTCTATTTCCAATTCCAACTTTTCAAATCCAGTTCCATTTCATTCCAGATTTCAAAATCCAAGTTTATCTTGATTCTCAAAATTCCAAAAACCAATTCTATTTCTCAATTCTATTTTGATTTCTCAAATCTTATTCTGATTTCAAACTTTAAAACTAAAATTCAAATTACATTCCAAATTTCATCTCTATCCTGATTCAAAATTCTAAAATTCAAAGTCCATTCATGACTTTGAAATTTCTTTTCTTCTTCTTTTATCTCAACTTCAAAAGTCATTCCTTTCAAAATCCAGATTTATCTTCCCAAAACTCTGATTATTCCAAAAACTTAGAATTTTAAATCTTAAGTTCTAAGTTAGAAACCATTTCTTCACTCTATTATCAGATTTATCTCAGAAACACTTGGGAATCTTCAAATCATTTTCAAAAAGAGCATACATCCTTGCATTGCACAAGCATGATTCTTTGTGCAGTTAGACTTAGAATAAATTCTTAGATAAATCTTTTAGCAAAGCAAAAAGGCATGAATTCGACCCTTGGTTCGATTACCCCTGGTAAAGGCGCCAGGAACGGTCGAACCTCGTACCGACGAGCGGATCCCGTCCCCTGATTTTTCTTGTAAATATTTCAAAACGGAGGCAAGTTATTTTCTTAAATGTTTTCAAATTAAGGTCAAGTGAGACCCCGCAAAAGAGTTTTCTCTCTTCTATTCTTTTCTTTTCTTTTCTCTTTTCTCTTCTTTTTTTTGTCTTTTATTTTCTCCCTTCAAAAAGGAGAAAATAGAGGCTAGAAAGGAGAAGAGAAGGAAGAGAGAGAAAACCACAAGAGAAGAAAAATTTTGTGATGATCACACTAGGTCAGGCAGGCTCAGGCTAGGTCAGAACCAAGTCAAGTGGGCTCAGGTAGGCTAGGCTAGGTAGGTGAGGTTCTAGATAGAGAAAGCGGTAGAGAGATAAGGGGAGGTTGAATTTTCTAAAAGAAGAGGGAGTTCCTTTATATAGGCAAAGGGTGGGGTGGGCCACACCCTAAGGGATAAGCTTTCTTAAGGATAAGCCTTATCCTTTTAAGGATAAGGCTTATCCTTTTTACCCTTTTACCCCGCTCTTTCAGGATTAGGACAAGTGGTTCCTTTTTGTGTAGGGCCCACTTGGATATTTTCATAAGATATTTTGTGGGTTTCACAAGATATTTTTTGAGATATTTTTACGTGGGGCTGCTAATTTTTTTGTGGGTCCTATGATTTTTTTGGAGTTTCATCGATTTTTTTACAAAAAATTGTGAGTACACCATTTTCTTCATATCGATGTAACTAAGAAAGTTGGCTCATTGAAATCTTCTAATTTTACTCAGGGAGGAAGTTATAACTCCCTGACTATTTGAGCATATATTTGTGATGATAAGTATAATCGGTTCATTGAAATCTATTCATTTTGCATTTCAAGTTCATATGTTATTTTTACATAAAATACCTCATGGATTTATTCAAAATTTTTGCTAAAACATTTTATGGCTCTTACATCTGGGGTGTCTAAAATACATGGAATAATAAACCCTCAGATGGATTCGTTTGATATTGAAGATAAGTTCTCTTGCGTACCAAGAGGTGAATGAGTTAATATCGAAATAATGCATTAGTTCTAGGTTCAGCGATGTATGAATGTATGAATAAATTGGCATTGTTCTGATGGTTCTTGCATAACCTTATTGAAGGTGTTGAGATCGATATACTACTGGACCGATTAAGTAAAGACTCGTGTTGTATCTGCACGACTAAGCTAAGCTCGGGGAGCTCTTGCTTGGATTCATGGGATATAAATATGTCAAGTCTTGGGGACTTGAGCTGTGATGTTTTAATCATGGCTCTGAGAAGGCTTTCGTGATATATGCCAAGTTGTGGAGACTTGAGCATGGATGTTTCAACTGAGGCCTTAAAGAGGCTTTCACGATATATGCTAAGTCATGAAGACTTAAGTGTCATTGTTGCGAATTGTGGCACTAAGTGGCTTCATGTATTTTCACAAGTTTATACTTGATTTGAATGCTTTCCTACCAGATCGGCGATGGGTTTGACCCCATTTAATGGAGAATATAGGTACTGAACCTGCGATGCGATATGCAGAGTAAGGCGGCATCGAGTTTCAGGGTTTCTCTAGATAGTGTTGCACTGCTTTCTTTATAAAACCAATTTCATAGAATATTATTTTTTCAAACAGTGATATTTGTAATAAATAACTTGTTTTGATAAATAAAACACTTTGGTGGTCAATGAGTGCCTGGCCATATACCTGTGACTTGCCTAGTGTTTTTTAAAACCGATGACTCATTATTGTCTATTTCCACTACTAAAAACCTTTTCTAAGTTCCGCTAAAAAAAAGAAATTCATGAATTTTCGACCAAGTAATGTTTTGAAAATCCGAGACATTATATTATTGGTGTCACAAAACAAGAAGACAAATTTTGATACATACAGATTAAAGGATAATGCTCACAAATGGTGGGATACTATCAAAACAGTATAATTTTCTAGGAACACGATGATTCCCTAGGAAGGTTTCTGAGGAACCTTTTTAGAAAATTATTTTTCTCTTTATGCTCAGGACAAGAAGAAAGTAGAATTTCTGGAATTGAGCCAAGGTGTGAATTTGATAGATTACACCCACTAGATTTCAGAATTTAGGATGGTATTGTCCGAACCTATTCTTGATGATTATGAAAGGGCAAACAAATAGATATGTGGACTCAAGGAAGGACTATGTTACCGAGTTCTGTCAAGTATACTGCAGACTTTCCCTACAGTCATAACCATGACTACCTTGATGAATGAGGAATGGGAATGGTCCAAGCGAAGTCTAATGAATAAACTGACCGAAAATAGAGAAATTAGCAAGAGGCCATTTCTAGATGGACAAACACAATGATCACCAATCAAGAAGCAAAGGAAACATAAGGGGATAGAGTCTCAACTGGAGCAGGATCTATGGTGCCCAAAATGCCACCATCACTACCCTGAGCAGCCCTGCCCTCGTGACACAGGTGCTTGTTTCTATTGCAAAAGGAAGGGTTATATCATCAAACAATGTCTCAAAAAGGCGGCAGATTGGCAGAAACAGACGACCGAGAAAATTCAGCCCCAGCAATAGCCATAACCATAGTAGACAATTTAAATAAGGGAGACTTGGCAAAAAGAAACTGTGATAGATTGCCAATGCCACTATTCTTGTTTTGTTAATTATAGTACAATCTAGTTGTTGATATTAATAAATATGTAGTGGAGACCTACGAATGTGTATGTCACTACATAATTCTGACTTCTTGGTATTTATGAATTCTGAATTTTTTAATATGGACGCGAATATGACTGTTGATATGTGATTATACTATGGGAAAATTTTATTTGGGTTGCGGAGTTAGCACCTGTTTTGAAAATTTTGGGTTGTGGAGTTAGCACACCTTTTTGAAAATTCTGGGGTACGGAGTTAACACCCATTTTGAAAATTGTTTGGGCTGCGGAGTTAGTACCCATTTTGAAAATTGTTTGGTTGCGTATTTAGCACCCATTTTTTGAAAAAAAATGTTTTGGTTGCGAAGCTAGTAATTTAAAAATTATTGGGTTGCGGAGTTGGCACCCATTTTGAAAAGAATTTTGGTTGCGGAGTTAGCACCCATTTTTTTTAAAACAAATTATTTTGGTTGTAGAGTTAGCACTTAATTTAAAAATTGTTGGGCTGTTGAGTTAGCACCCATTTAAAAAAAGTATTTGGGCTGCGGAGTTAGCACCTATTTTGAAGATTTTTGGGCTGCGTAGTTAGCACCCACTTTTGAAAATTATTTGGGTTGCAGAGTTAGCACCCAAATTTTGAAAAGATATTTGGATTGTGGAGTCGCACTCTGGCTCAAAAGGAGTATTTAAGAGATGTCGAGGAGCACCTGTTTGATAAAATTTGGATGTTGAGGTAGCACCCATTTTGGTGATTATTTGGGATAACATTAATATGATAACAGAAAAAAGGATGCGTCTAGTAATCTACAGACTACAGATGCACGATATTCAAAAGAGAAGTGCTACATAGACTTCTAAAACTGTTGAAAAAAAACTTCAAGTAGAGAAGAAAATGCATGTGCAAAGGCATGGTTTGAGAAAATGATAACATTATTTATTTGGAAAGGGCAAGTTTCTCTTATCATAGTATCATAACTAAGTGATGCATACAAGGGAGTAAATGAAATAGGATTTGCATATGGAATTATCCGAAAGATTACAATTGAGAAATATTCATGGGAATATGAATCTAGTATGTGAGAAAAGTACCCTGAATTATTTGAATTAGACCTAGGATCAAAATTTTGCGGACGAAATTCATTTAAGAGGGGTAAATTGTAACAACTGTAATTTTTGTACTCTTTTTGTGATAAAATCAATAAAGAATTTCTTTCTAGTTAAATTTTTATATGTTTACAAGCATGTTTACTATGATTTATGAAAAATCATAGTTAGGAGGAATAAAAGAGAGTTAAGGGAAAATCATAATTTTTAAAGCCTATTTTATAATTTTTAAATACAGGGTTGCATTTGTATTGCAAAATCGAGAAAGATAGTCTTTATTTCATTAAAAATGGAGTTAAAACAGATTTAGAACATGCTTGGCAAATTTTAAGGGCAAATGGTCATTTCAAAAAAATCATGGTCAATTGTGACCCAAGGGTAAAAATCATCCTAGACAAATATTGACTGACTTAAGGTCATACATGTTATCACTTTTTGACTTTAGGGCATATTGGTAAATCCTTATTTTTGGTTAGCAATTAACTAAACCAAAGTAACTAGATGGAACTTAGTTACATTAACTAGATTAGGGTCTAGTAAATGTGACTAAGGACCCTAACCATAACCAAACCGGTGTGGATCTGAATTAGGTCACATGGGACCCAACTTAGATCCAAAACTCAAACCTTATAAGCAAAAAACGTATTCTTGTTTTCACCAAGTGTTGACTTCATTAAACACTTGGTGAATAACGCTCAACAAATGTTGCATATCTTGCAACATTTGTCACACCATGCAACCCTCACCCTCTCTATAAATACCATGAACCCCTTTTCATTCTCAAAACACCTCATACGAGATCCTCCTTCCTCTCTCCTTACACCCTCTTCTCTCCCTCTTGCACCCAAGAGTGTACTCTCTCTCTATCATTTTAAGGTGAGGTAGTGCCAACCACCCTGCTACACCACCTCCTATCTTGTGCCACCACCACTACACCCAAACCAAACTCCTAGTTCAGCTAAACTGCATTCTCTACCACATTTTGTCACCATCTTCGTCAAGTTTTGAGGTAGGTCTTCTTATACGAATTGCTTGGCATCATATGATGTTGAAATATATATAAATGCATGTTAAAATGGTGAATGATAGTGTGTGATTTATGTGCTTAAACATGGTTCATTCTTATAATTTTTGTAGATTCATGCATGTTATAGACCAAGTTTTTTCACATAAATGAGCTGAAGAGTCGATCCTTGGGCTGCAGGAGTCAACCATCTGCCATTTTTACACTCGGTTGTTGGTTCTGAACACACAGAAGTCGACCTCTGTCAGTTATGTGTGTATGGACCAGACCCGAGGTCGACCCACTCTTTTGGAGAATCGATTCTCGGGTGGCCAATTTGACCTAGATAACAGGATGGGTCGACCCCTACTATGTTTTTATGTGTGGATTAACTATGAGAGTCTACTCT
Organism: Nuphar pumila; assembly: GCF_984573655.1. NCBI lineage: Eukaryota > Viridiplantae > Streptophyta > Magnoliopsida > Nymphaeales > Nymphaeaceae > Nuphar > Nuphar pumila. Next base: position 19,414,037 of record NC_143257.1, on the reverse strand, counting down.
CAGATGCTTTATTTATGTATTGGACTTTGAGAGTCTACCCATGTTTGGGAGATCAGAATGGCCTTGTGTGAGTCGACCCTTTTGTTGTAGGGATTTTCATACTCAATTTGTATGTAATTATATGATGTTAAAGTATATATTTAAGTGCGTAATATGTGCATAGATCATCATCTTGGATATTTGATTCAGAGTTTTGGTTTCAACTTTAGTTCAGAGGTTGATACATAAACTGTTTGGAGCAGTAGTCAAGCCCTATTTCCAAAGGGTTGACCCTTGCAGCTTGTTGTATAGTACTGGCTGTGGAGACCTACAAGGGTCAACCTTTTTCACTGAGGGCTGACTCTTCCAGATATTGGTTTGAGTCGACTCTTCTTAAGAAGAGTCAACCCTTCTTGTTGAGTCAACTCTTCTGACTAATTATCGACCCTTCTTCATGTTAAGTTGACTTTTCTGACTATGAGTTGACCCTTAATTTATTAAGTTGACTCTATTAGAGAGAGTCGACCTTTGTGCTTTGAGAATCAACTCTTTTGCACCGGAGCCGACCCCAAAACTCGATGAGTCGACTCTTGAGTTGGGAGAGTCGACTCCTAAGTTGGAATTACATCTCCTTTAACCTCGGTTATGGGTTTGTGAAGGTTTAAGCCCAGATAATTATAATAGCATGTATAGAACACAGATATATATATATATATATATATATATATATAGAGAGAGAGAGAGAGAGAGAAAGAGAGGACATGCATTATGATTCTTGTGTACATAACTCAAATTATATAGAAATTACGTTTGCTAAAGGTTTAATTGTCTTGTATTATGAGATATTCACATTCATGTATGCATGCATGAAACTTTATGCTTCTATGTTCAGTTTATGAACATATGGATGTTTATGTGATGTTATATGTGGCTATGATATGATATCGATACACATGATACATGATGTGATATATGATATGATATGTGATGTGATGCAATGCACATTGAATGATACATGAACGATATTATGATTGAAATGTAGAAATGAATTATGCAATAGTTCTGATGATATTTGATTAATTGTTTGTTCGAGCTCGAACAAGTGGCTCATGACCTTTTGTACGGTCAACTGAATTGACTTGTGTGGTGCCTAATAGCCTTGCAATTTGTTTATTGACTTGATACATGTTTGTGCCCGTATTGGTGGCGATCAACCCTGTGAGTAGTTAGTTGTGTTTGTGTATATACGAAAATATGAATTCTCGGGATATACATGTCCAAGATCAGAAGCTGACTAAGATGATCCTTGTGAGGAGGTACAGTCTCACGACCAGGTATTCTGATGAGGATGATCCCTATGAGGATGTACATGACCAAAACCAGGTCAGTCTGGTTAGAGTGATTCTGTGAGGATATACAGACCTAACCCTAGGTAGTTCATATAGGACGAGCTTGTGGGGGTGTACTCTTTTAATACCAGGTAATTCAACGAAAAACTTGTTTTAATCTGCGATAAATCTCTGTGAAAATGAACAAGTAGAATGTCATGGTTATGAGGGATTGCGACAATCAGATAAGCTTGTTGTTATAGCCATTTGGGAATCTATGGATTTGGCTGAGCTCTATATGTTATAGCATGATTACATGATGATCTCATATAAGAATATCATGCCTTAATCAATTATGGACTATGGCATGGGATTATGACTGAATATGTTAGGTGAATAGCATATCACACCCACAAATGAATATGTTGACTTATTAGGCGAATGACACATCATGCCTACTTAGTCATGTTGCTTATAAATGCATTGTGTTTTCCTTAATAAAAATCATATCATGATTGATGCATATCATAGGTATCTAATTGTATGGATATATGTTTTGATATTGTGTGATTCCTTGCAATTTAGCATATATTTTTGTCAGACTTTTATAAGTCCAACCCCATTTTATGGGGTGCAAGTTTATCAGAGTTGTGCAACATAATGGATGCGGAATATTGCCCCACTATCGATGAGCTAATCATTTTTCTTTTTTGGGGATTGAATTTAGATACATATTATTGTTGATTTTGTAATATTTTGTTCTTTGGAATGAAAGTACTTTATATATGTCATGTTATCCGCAATTGTTGTTAAGTAGAATACAACCCGCCCAAGGTTTTAATTCCTGTTTTGAAATATTTTCATTGTCATTTTAAATATAAAAGAAAAGATTTAATTTTCACATAATTTTGTTAAAAAGGGTTAAAATTTTGGAGCAGTACAGTTGGTAACAGAGCAGGATGAAATTATTGGCTCACGGCACGTCTAGCAATTGGCATCGCTCTGTAAGTATTTCTCTGCATAGATTGTTATTGTTTGAATATTTGTAGGATATTATGGAACTCAGTATAAACTTAGGGCACACCCATAAGAAGGAACATGGTTTTTTTTTTGTATTTTTGATAAAATTTTATACTAAAGTATATATATTTGTAGATGTATATATATGTTACTTTCATTAATATATTATTTTTTCTTATATAATAAGTTATGACACAATTGTATTTCACAAAAACAACTTGAGCACTTCGAACTTGCGCATCTATGTGTTCCCGTACCTCTGACATGAATATTGAGGCACGACCAAGTTGCCACTTTCATTCAAACTTGTTGAAAGATCACACTTTTTTGAGGTAGGAAAAATACATGCAATGACCATGGTCATGCAATCTTAATAAAAGTATTTCCTATTTACGTCAAATATATATATATATATATATATTATTAATATTGGTTGATATTTTGAAAGTGGTATTTTTAAAACAATATTTTCAATAAAAGCTTTGGAAAATCGTCAACCAAAAGTAAATAACCGACTTTCCACGAAGTGGTAAGTACGGGTCGAATCCACAGGGAACGGGAGTTACTCAACTATTTCTAAGAAATTTAATTTATTAATCAAGAAACACTAGTTACAATTACAATGCTCAACCAATTACAATTTAACACTAAAATAAACTGGAAAAGCAAATCAGTCGTCTGTTGCACGCCAAGGGTATTTCTGTTTTTTCGCCAATTATCCAATCTTCGCACTTGGACAAGAAACCCTGGAAAATAGTTATGCCTTTCAACCTAAAAACACAGGAAAATAAAGAGTTAGTAACTAATTCTAATAACTCAAGCTAGAAATGCAACTAAACCTATTTTTTAAGAAATTAATAAAATAATTCCTAATTACACTAAAATAATTAACTAAAATGGTAAACTAATTCTAAAATTACTGATTCTAAGTCTATCAATACAGGATGATGCAGATGCAGCACTTAAAATGCAGAAAATACTGAAAACAGTACGAAAATGCCAAAAAGAATGAAATTATCAATATGCCCCTAACTAGAGTAAAATAGACTTCTGACAACTCTTTGGAAACTGATTGTTTGACAGAGCAAACAAGGTACGATTTTCCCGAAATTTATTCTATTCTGTAACTAACAGATTCAAGAATCTGACAGTTTTTACAAAATTAAAAAATGATATCTGGAACTCCAGATATAAGCATTTCAAAACTGGGAAAATCAGGATATCGCAGGTCCCGAGATTTTCAAATCCGAAAAAGCGGTTTTCACAAAACGCTTAAAAATCAAACCAAACCAACTCGGATTGAGCTGAAATTTGGTCTGCAGTCAGTTAACACGCCAATAAAATGAATAGAAAAATAATATTTTGAAAACTCGGAATTTTTGCACATGAAATGACGACAGTGCGACAGGGCAAAAATCGGGTTTTGCTTTCAATGCACTATTCACTTTATAAGTCTATTTTAAACACTATGAATGCAATCTAAGTACAATGCAGACCTAAATGATGCTAAATGACAGATTATATGCAGTTATGCTAAATGTAATAAAAAGAGAATAAATAATGCTAATTATAACTAAAGCTATGTTAAATATGAATGCAACTATAACTAATTTAATAAAATATGCACTCCTAACTAGGTGAATGAGCAGCTGCAGTTAATACGAACTAAATACAATTTAACTAAATGCAATGATTAACTCAAACATAATGAACAACTACACATTAAATAAACACAAACTTATAAAAACTAACTAAATCGGTTAAGTGAAGCCATAAACTAACTTATACTGAAGTTAATATAAATTAAAACTAAATGTAACTAAACCACTAAAGACCAAAGAGTGGTGGGTTTAAGATAAGACTAGGACTAGGTTCACGCCACACTTGGCTAGGTTGACTCAACTTGACTTAGGCTATGGACACGACTCACCTAATTGGGTTAACTAGGTTGACTAGGTTAGGTTGACTATCTTAGACATTGACTAATTTAGACTCTTAAATTTAATACCTAATTAATTAAAACTAATAAATAATAATTAATGACTCCACTAATTACACGCCTAATATATGAAACCCTAGTTAAAACCTTCTTAAACAAGAATCTAATTATTATCCTAATGTTAACACAATTACTAAATTAATTAAGACTACGCCTATGCTAAATTAATAAAGTAAGAGAGATAAAGATGAGTAATTGCTAAAAGAGAACTTGGAAATTGGGTCTATCCAAAAACCGTCCAATTTAAAAGAATGTCCTTTCCTTAATTATTGTACCAATCAAATTGGGAAATAATTAAAAGATAGGAAACCGTTCAAGCTAAAGGGAGTTATTGTATTTCCTTAAATGGTTTGCAAAATAAGTTTCAAAACCAATAAAACCGTCCAGCTCAATAAAGCCACACGTTTTGACTTTCTCAAATTGATTAGAATCCAATTAAATGTTCTTTCTCAAAACCGTTGACACATCTTTTAGAAACTTAATTGGATTTCAAAAGAAATTTCCAAAACGAAACAAGTAACTCTCCCCTACCTTGGCTGGACAATTAGTCTTAAAACATTTCTTTAAATGCTCCACACGAATTTAGAAGACCTCAATGTTGCCCGAAATAGATTTCAAAACAATTACTCACCTACCCTCTTCCTAAAAATCGATTTAGCTTAGACAAGAAAATTAACCTACCTCTAAATGAATTTAATCAAAACCTAACTACAATAAGACAAGGCTGAAATTTAGAAAATAACACTCTCTACACTAAAGGAAACAACAACCAATGCACTAATTACTAAATAAGTAAAAACGTCTAAACATACTAAATCCTAATACAACGAATCTAGACACCTTAATGGCTTTCTAAATACACAAACCACTTAACAAAATTCTAACAAGCTACCAAAAGCAGCCTAGAGCTCGACTGGAGCTTTAATGGCTGATGCCTTTCCTTGAGGAAGAAGACTCCTAAGATCTCAAAATCAAAATATCACAATTAGGCTAACACAAACATGACAATGCATAAACTAAATTAAATTACATCTACAACTAACAATCTAAACTAATGAAAATCTACACAAGTTATCTAATATGCTGGGAATAAAACTAACATAAAACAACAAATCATTTAAACGACTAACCTAATGCACTAAGCAAGGCCAATCAAAAAATACTAAACCTATTTCTAATGCAATATCTAACTTCAATAAACATGAATTAACACATTATACTATTGGAAAACTAAGCTAGATATCAAACATACAGTCGGTTGAATAATCACTAAAATCAAGAACACAAAAACACTCGATTTTTGTATTTTTCTCAATATCACTTAAACACCTAAAACATTAAAATGATATTTAGAAAGACTCAAATACGATAAACTTGAATCACACAACTTTACAAGACTGTTAAACTGCAACACAACAGCAAACTACACGACATCCACAATTGACTCACACGCACTTAACTAATTTCAATCCCAATCCAACGACTATTGCAAAACAACTCACATGAAATGTATAGACTCAATCCTCACCTAAAACGAAAATGGAACACACTGGGAACAGGTGAACAAACTCAGATTATACTTAACAACCACAGAAAAATTGCAGAAATTAAAAATTGCAAAAATGCAAAGATCGGCTAGAATCAATCTAGCCGTTTTTTTTTTCTTTTTAATCGAAATAATACTCAATCAATCTAACGACCAAATTAAATCAAAATGAAACTTTTTAAAATAATTTTTATGTGAAAATAACACAACCAAACACGCTGGATATAAAAAAACAAATCGGCTAGAAGAACCTCTAGCCGATTTACACGTTTTGAATGAAAAACAATGAAAATCAATACTCGAACACAAAAACAATGTAACAAAACCTAAATCTACTGTGTTGGCCTATGCACAAATGCTACTCTAAGGTTGAAACAATAAAAATAAAGAAAACACACAGAAAATAATAAAAGAAACACAAGCACACACAATTTAGGCTTTAACTAGAAGAAAAGAGAGGAAAAGACCTACCTCAAGGGTGATCCGACGATCGTGGGGGAGAAGAGAGCGGACAATGGCCTTGGTTTGATGTCTCGAATGGTTTGAGAATGCTGGAATATCACCACGAGCAGGGTATCTACAGTTGCAACACATTGGAGATCCATCGAAGATGGAATGGGTGCCGATTCGTGATCGGAGGGCTTAGAAAACCCGATGCAGGTAGGGTCGGCTCATCTTGTTGGGGTGTTTCGCACTTCCAAACAAAATTAATGGTCTCCACCTCTTCTACACCTGCAAAAACACAACAAATGGTGAGAAAACACAGCAAGGAGGTTAAAGAAATGGATAGAGATGAATAGAGAGATTGAAAAATGCTTGATTTCCAAGCAAAAATCGGTCTTCAAGGCAAAATGTGATGGAATGAGAGGTAGGAGAAGGGTTGGAGTTAGAATCACTGCAAGAGACATCAATCCCAATGCAAAAGACGTCTAGGGCTCTTCTAAAAAGTATATTTATACTTTTTGGAATTTTCAAAAACAAGGTTATAAAAAAATATTTCACTAGGCACCACTTTCTGAGAGGTTTTCTGCAAAACTTTTTGAAATGGGTATGGATATGCGTGTGAGTTGGATTTGGGCTTTCTAAAGGTTGATCCAAGGTCCAAAACAGCCTAAATAGGTCGGATATGGGTCTGATCCACCTCGAAACCCGTGCCCGAACACTGAAATAGTCATAACCCTTTCATTTTAACTCTGATTTCTCTGAAATTCAAACCATAACCCCTTACTATCAAAATGCATCTAAACATAGGTTTAAAACCTTAATCTCACTACAAAATGCATGAATAACTTGTTAACATGATGTGCATTTTATGCATCATCAAATATATATATATATATATATATATATATATATATATATATATATATATGTGTGTGTGTGTGTGTGTGTGTGTGTGTGTATATGATTTATTTCAATACATAGTTTTGTGTACTCATGCTTTATTTAATATCACGTGAACATTTATTTACAATGACATTTACGTGGATGCTGCTTTTTTAAATTACGCAAGCATTTTTTTAGTACACAGTTTGGTGTACACATACTTTATTTAAATTACGCATGCATTTATTTACGATGGCATTTGTGTGAATGTTGCCTTCTTTAAATTATGCATGTATGTATTTACGTGCACAATTTTGTGTATGCTTGCTTTATTAAATTATGCACAATTTACTTACGTATGCACACATGCTTTAATTCTTTTTTTAAAAAGAACGGGTGCAAGATTTTATGCTCGCATATATCATACATTCTCAATTATCAAACTTTATGAAATATCAACCCTGCATGGTTCGAACATTAAAAGATTGTTAAAAAAAGGAATAATTTTGATATATTTCAGAAATATGCAACCGAATCTATTTTTGAACGAGTAAAATATGAAACTTCAATTACGTGGACTCCGATCGCATGTACATTAAGTTTCTCGATATGTATCTAGAAATAACCTAGATCTACCTCGACTTGAGGATCGGGATATCGTTTTGACAATGATAATCTCCTAGAATACCCTTGTTGACAATGAGCATCCTCATTTTTCTTTGCCTTTGAAGAATTATCTCTCGGTAGCTATACCATCCCCTTTGGATCAGTTTCAGCTAATCATTCATGGTACTAATTGACATAACATAACAAACCTCCAAATGGTCTCCGTCTATATCCACAAATTTTTTCTGGGAGTATCCATAGTTATGTTAATATAAAAAAAATCTTGATATTCACACTCCTAAACAAAATGGAAACGATACCCCGATTATACAAATTTGCAGATCGTTTAGTTGTATGTGCTTAATACTTGTATTAGTTCTATACAACTGAGTAGCATCATTGTACCTACCAAGATTTCATGAGTCTGACCCTTTTTATGGGATCTAGGTGATGAATAAACAGTTGCTACATGTGATGGTGTGATGACGCTGCAATGTCAAGAATCCATCATCTATCTTGTTCACTCATGAGCATATTTTGTCATTTTGTATATATACTTTTTATATAAAATTGTTTCTATATAAATAATTTGTTTGAATTTTATGGTTTAAAATGATTGTATGGAAATGCAGGCCCAAATCCTAGACAATTGGAGACCCAATCTTTTTGCTTGATATTTCACCTATAACATGTCCAAGGTTCGCTAACTAGATCTTTTTGAACAAATATTCGGTTGAACCATCATTTTAACTCTGAGAAATGATTAACTACACACTTTTAAAATTTTCCTAAATTTTACAAGTTAAAAATTTTGAGCCATTACACCTTGGTTGCCCTCTAAAATGAGTGGGATCCTTGGATTGTTCATGGAGGTCTGTGAAGATATTGAATGCTTTGTGCATTATTTACTCAAGAACCCAATAAGGAGGTTCGAGTTCCTAACCATGGTTGTAGAAAACTTTTCACCAATTTATTTGGGGGTGGTGATGTTTAACTCAACTGTAGTTATTGGTATATCAAGAAAAGTGGTGTCGGAGGGTGATGATGCCCTTGTCGTTCTGACATTAGATGATGATTCTTGATATTTTGACTAAAGGTGATGATTTTCGACATTGGTAGAGGGACATGTGCAACCCATTTAATAAAATACAGTTGTGTGAATAGGATACAACTAAAAACTACTTTGAACCTCAAGAATTGACCTATTTTGGTATCCATGGGAGTTCTTAAAGATGAGAACTTAAATGGGTTGCATTAAGCATAGATGTGCATTAAAAAACAATGATTAACAATTAGATAAAATGTAACACCCTGAGATTTTTAACCTTTGAAAAAATACATAAAAATTATTTTTTTCTTTTAAAATAAATAGCGAAAATGATTTCAAACTTCAGTTTAAAACCTTGAGTGGGTTACATTCTAAAAAACATAATATAATTCAAGGTATAATTTAAATCAAACATGCATTATATACAGTCATTTATAAATGCTTAGACAATTAAACATTTATGATTGAAAAATAAAAATCCTAAAGTTTTTCCAGGATCATGAAAATCTTGATTCTCCGATGCCACTCTCATCCAGTATCCACTATCGTGCAAGGTGTTATGTACCTGAACCTATATTTTCTCGTAACACGGGGTTAGACTTGTGACAACCTAGTAATTAAATACCAATTACAGGTAACTTAAAATATCAAAACATATTCAGAAATTATGATTTAAGTCTACTTATGCAATTCAGATTCAAATCATAAAAATAAGCATAAATGTATTCAGTATCACGCAAATAACCACTTATGCATTTAATAAAAATAACAATTCATGCATTTAATAATAATGATATTGTCTACTTTTTTTTCAAGTAGTTATTCAAATATTAGAGCTTTTGATTCGATATTTATTAACCCCGCAGGTACTCACAGACCACTAGTGGTCATACAACCGAGACTATCTGGGGCTTTATTAAGCCATGTGTATTTTAATTATCCTAAATGACTAGTGTATGGATCCCAAGGAGAACGGTTTGCAACCGGAAGAATTCCCTCAAGGGCCACTAAAACATTGATTCAGATACATCCTGAAACTTCTGTAAAAGTTTGGGCGGTCACTTACCCCGGTCTCTAAAACCTGCGAGTGACTAGAGACCCATGGGAATCTATTGCTCCCAAAAATATTTTCACATGTCACTCGAGGCTTGTACCACCTACCCTCTCCAAGGTAAGCCACAACTGTATTACGCCATATTTTTGTCATTAGATTTTTCAATACATTGAATATTGCTCTGTATATACAGGCACTTCGCCTATGAAGGAAGAAAACCACTTTAAGTTTATGTGTAAGCATGATTCATTTAACAACTTTTATATAATAAAAATTTCGGTCAATGATACTTTTCAATAATAATCACATGCTACACATTCATCAACATGTTCCACGACAACAAATGTTGCTCAAACCTTGGCTATAGCTTGGCCAAAATAATTCATTACATAAACAATAATTTCAGGCATTTTAATTCAAAGCATGTAGGGTTTCATTAAACCCTAATCTTATTATTGAACAACAATCTTTATAACAAGCATTCAAGGCATACTAACCTGAATGGATGCATACAAACATGATTTAATATATGTAAACATGGTTCAAAGCATGCGAACATGGATCGGGGTATGTATACTAATTTGAATTGATGCATGCAAACAAGATTTAATGTATGTAAACATAGTTCCAAGTATGCAAACATAGATCGGGGTATGCAATTGTTCATGCTAACATAATTCACATGAACAATTCTGATACAAGTATCCAGAATATATTTAACATTTTAAATTACAAGCTTTGAGTATAATAACTTGATTTTTACGTAATAACTAGTGTATTGAGCTGGGGTACAATGACCATTATTGGTACTATTATGGTAGAAATTTGCATCATATTAGATTATGTTTTCCTATGATTTTTTGAGCAGCACTTGTCCTAGAAAAATCATTTTAAGGACTTTAATGGTATTTAGACAAAAAATCTAAAGGATATATTTAAAATGACCTTATTTGTTATAATTTTTTTATAGAGTTTCCATTGTAATAACTCAAATATTCGAAAAAGGTCTTGAACTCAATTTCGAGTTATAAAAATTTTGACATGACTTTGCATCATAAAAATTTTAACAAAGTTTTTTTTTAAAAAAAGATTCGAATGTCTAGAAAGGGTTTTGAAAACTTTTGACAAAATTTTCTTTATAGAAATTCAAAATTTCTAAAATATTTACAATTTTTTTGACATAACTACTACTAAAATAATTCAATTTTTTTTAAATGTTTATAAAAATTCTGCCAAAACTTTGGTTATAATAATTTGAAATTTCAAAAATATTTATAATTTTTTTGCCGGAACTACTGCTATAATAGTTCTGAATGTTTAAAAATATTTTTTAAAAAATTAATAGAACCTTTTCTGTGTAGAGGCGAAGTTGGATTAAATTTTGACAAATTTGCCTCAATTTAAATAAAAAAATTAATGCTAAGGGTTCAAGGAAAGAATAAGAGATTCTACGAACACATGCTAGGGTCTAGATGAGGAATACGAGTACTTACCTTATTTGTAAAAATTTGGGCAACGCTTCTGTTGACAAATTTTGGAATTTCTGCCAAATTGAGTAGAACTTCTGCTACCTGAACTCCAAAAGCTGATTCTAAACTGTCAGAACTCCTTCGAAGAAACAAGGATTGTACTTGGATAGAGGGACGGGGCTCAGAGGGGTTTGGCAGAAGAAACAAAAAATTTAACAGAGATTTGGGTTCGAATTTTTACAGAGAAGGGCTAAGGTTACAAAAAGAAAGAAAGGATTTAGGAGATAGAGAGAGAGCTAGAGAGAAAAAATTAGGGAATTGTTGTAGAAAGAGAAAAGGGGTGGAAGCTATTTATAGGCCCTTGAGGAGGTGGCGCCTCCCTGTAGGGCCCACACCCCTCCTGTGTGTCAGATTTCTGAGAGGGGAGGGGTGACTCACCCTCTTCCTTGCCACGTGTCAGCAAGAGAGAGAGAGAGAGAGAGAGGGAGAGTGTCACCCTCTCTCTAATATGTTAACACCGAGTGAACATGGTTTTGTCCCATGGTTTTTGAGGACATGGTTTTTAGAAAACCGTGTTCTATTTATTAAATAATAATAAAATATTAAATCATATTTTAGTACAAAAGTTTTATATCTGAATTTCTCTTACTCAGATCCCATATAACCAAAATACCATTTGGTTACAAAAAAATACTATTTTACCCTTTAGTGGTTTAGAAATTTATCTGGACTTGCCACTAGAATGGCAAATTACCATTTTACTCCTCATAATTTTATTAATTTATTAAAAATGTCTCTAACATGAAATTACCTTTTTACCCATGTATAGTTGAGAAATTTACTTGAATATGCTATTAGAGTGGCAAACTACCATTGTATCCTTAGCAATTTAATTATTTATGAATATGTCCTTGAATTGTGGCCTTTGAAAAGCTCTTTATTTGGATCCATCAAAAGTTCGAATATGAGTTCAGATCAGTGTTTGGATCCAATAATTACTCAAATCGAGATTTTTAGACTTTAAATCATATCCAAACTGGTTCAGAATTTATAAAGACTTGATTTTTCAGAATTTATTAAACATTGAAAATTTTTGAATGTTACATACAAAGTCATTCGTGAAATATGTATTGGTTATGTATTGGTTGATGTAGCATGTGATTTGATAGCATATATTAAATTGGGTTATATTGCAAGTCTATTTGAATTGTAATGTGTGCTTAAAGTCTTTTTTTAAAGCTATGTTTGTTTCTGATGTATGCATCTTTCCTTACTGTTAGATTTTAGGAGGTCTCGTTCTCACGAAATTGTTTATAATTTTTTAGATGCTGAGGCTCAGGCTTAGCTGAGCAAGATGGCAGGACTGTAATTTATGGTTTAGAATGAATGTTTGGTTGGTGAATGAAATCTGTGATGTACCCCTGTTTTCCATGTTTATTAAAAATGTGCATTCATTTCAAAAAAAAAACCACGTATTTTGAAGGGTGAGTTTGGGGTCATTACACCGGTGATGTGTAGACGCTGGCCTAACATCACTCACACGGACAGGACTTTTGGCAAGGTCAACTTTTGGCTGGGTGTTCACAAGCAACAACGTCCTTATTGACAGCAGCTCATGATGGTGAAGATCGGTGAGTTGAGAGGAATGATTTCTCTTCACCCAAGATTTTTCTTTAAGGGATTCAAAGATATAAAAAAAATGCTGATTTCAATTTTGGGATTTAGGGTTTTATAGAAGGGGGGCATGAGCATCCATTAAAAGAGGCACGAGGTGGATATACGTTTAGAGAAGGGGGAAAAGAACATTGAAGAAGAGGAAAACGACGTTCGAGAAGAGGGGGAAGGATTGGCCACAAAAACAGTGGCATAATGGGTGCCTACTGAGAGGGGAAGAAGGGGAATGAAAAAAGAGGGAGTCAACAATGAAGAAAGGGGATAGAAAGAGGGACTCTTTACCCTCTCTCTCATAACTTACTTAAAGGTCGAGCATGTTTGGATTCAGGATCCAGCTCCACTGGAACCGATCGGATATGAAAGACGGTCCAAGCCTTTTGGGTGGGTTTTGGTTTCAGTTTTTCTTGTAAAATAGATCCAAAATTTTAAAACTACCCTAAACCAACTTACACCCTTCGACAATGCAAAATAGATCCTAACGGTCAACAGAACTAATCCTAGAAAAATAAAATAAAGTAAAATTATATTTGATTAAAACAGTTAAAAACCTAACTACGCAAAATTCAGTTCGGGACAAAATGTGATCTTTCATGCTCAACAATGAAGCCTAGACTCCTCAAGCTTGGCGCGAGCTTGACCTTCACATTCGGGTTCGATGGCTCATTTTTTCCAAATGTACCTTCTTCTTGAGCTTGCCCAAATGCTCTGCATCAATTTTTGTAATCATTGTGCATCTTCTAATTCATTTTGCAAATATTTTTTGGGGATTTCTCAAAAACATTAAGGCTATGTTTGGGAGCCTTAAAATGGAGGTTGTGCCGTTGTGTCGACCATGCTCTCATACTCTCTTGCTGTATGGAGGAAGTAGAGAAACAATGTGTTGGGACTGGTGTCGGCAGGCCCAACACCATATTTCAACACCTTTCACTAGAGGATATTTTGACAACAATGAAACCCTGTTTCCATCCCATAGCAGGGCTACCAAACATAGCCTAATAATCTCTATGAGCACATTTGAGACAAGACAAAAATGTGTTACACGTTAGAGGTGCATGTCCTATGCCTCGCACCTAGGGATGCACATGAGCCGGGTTCAAGCCGAGCTTGGGCTGGCTCGGCTCAGCTCAAGAAGAACAGGCCGTTCAAGCTCAGCTTGAGCTCGAGCAAAGCTCGCCTTGAGCTCGAGCAAAGCCCGGCTTGAGCTAAACATGTTTATAAAAGGTTTTCAAAGTCTTTTTAAAACTTGTATCAAAGCAGTTTTTAGAAAAAAGGAAAGTGGTGGGATTTGAATCCAAGCCACTTCAAAAGAGACCAAAAACTTACACACTAAGGTAACACGTCTTTTTATCTCCACGTAAGCAACAATATTATACATATATAAAATCTAATTTCTTTATATAACTATGTGAATCGAGCTTAATCGGGTTATTGAGCCTATCCGATGGATCATTTATTTTTCGAATGAGCTCCAGCCAACCTTAAACGGGTTGAGCCCGAGCTAACTCTGTTCGTTGTGCACCCCTACTTGCACCACTTGCTCACGTTTGCATGATGGCTACTTATATATATAAAGGAAGAAATGTTTAATTGATGATCATCTCAATGTTTGGTTTTTCTAGGCTTTGTAGAAAGAACATTTTCTCTCATTTTGGACCCACCAGCTGTTTTAGTTCTTCGACGTTGATAGTTGATACATCTTATGATTGTTGCAATTGAAGATATAATGTTTTTGCATGTAAAATTTAGTTGTGTAATTAGTTTGTTATATATGAATTTTTATTTTTTTTTGAGTTTTTTAATAATAGTTATTTGATTTTTCAAATTTTTTATATTTTGCACATAAATACTCGAGAAAATATTTTATCTCACGAGAAATTCACATCCGAGAAATTGCTGTTTTATATTTTTGTCTTTATGTTCTAACTTTGAAGTACCCATAACAAGACTAGATCCAGGTCCAATCGGGGCTGACATAATTAGACCCAACCCAGGGTCTAGATATGGACACCGCACCCAATAAAGATTTATTTTTTATATTTTTACATTGAAAACTTTCGGATCTTAATTGGTACTCGCGTCCTACGGGTTTATTTTAAAATTTTACAAACCAAAACCAAGCTTCATATATTACTTGGATCCTATGGGTCCGACCCAGCTAAGTAATGGACCTATTTCAGTGGTAGCAGACCCGGGTCCTATAGGACCCGATCTGGGCCGGAATGGTGTTAAACCCGACCCGTTGACAGGCCTTTTATACACATCTAGTTCGTCGATTCTTTCCCGAACGGAGCCTTCCGTGGGTTCATCGGCCACCCCTCCCTCCCCTCCTCTTTCCTGCACCGTAGAGCTTTCTGCGAGATATAGAAGGTTCTCTCTCTGTCTCTGTCTCCCGGCACCGGAAAATGGGTGGCAGAAGAATCCAAAGTCATGCCCATTTTGTTGCTAATCATCTTTTTCTTTTACTATCTATGAAAAAATTCAACTGGGTCATGCCTGTTTTGTTAATTTATCTCATTTTGTAGGCTCTTGTAATCTTGTATCCATGAAATCAATCACTGCTAATATCTCAAACTTGCCTTTTTAGTTCTGTGTACTGCCTATTTGACAGAATTTTCTAGAGAACAGAGATAGAAAATTTTGCACTACACTTGTTTGATAATTTTACTGACTGAGCATAAGCATCAGTTAGATATAAGACCATGTCTGTCTGAACTTAAAGAAAGTGATGCTAAATGTTTGGCTTTTGGTTAAGGTATTTGCTTTCCTGTTTGCTAGGAGAATCATTCTCGTGATTTTTATATGAACGAAAACCTCGTGGAAGTTATGGAAAAAAGGATATAGTAGTTGAACATTTTCATGGTATAAAAAAGAAATGCAATGCATTGACCATTATGATGTGTTTAAGTTCTCTACTTCCGGTTATAATATGATAAGACTAAATGTTTAATTTTGTGCAAACTTTGGAAACGGGAAATTTGGATTTTGCTTTGTTTTTCGTAGAAACATGCTACTTTGATGTCCAAGGATGAAAATATCTGGTTTCACTGTGCCTTTCTCCGTGCGAAGACGTTCTTGACACTTGGTACAAGGTTGTTGATGCATTTTAGGCAAGGGTGGTTAGTGGTTGCTTGTAGCTGAAGATCATGCAAGCTATTTCATGTAGTTCCTGTATGAGGCGGGTCACATTTATTGAGTCGGTCATTGCTGTCTAAAGGTACAGGTGTCACAGTGGCTTCCTGCAGCCTTGAATTGTACATGGCATTGTATGCTTGCATTTACATTCTATGTGCAGTGATCAAGTTAAAAGTTCTAGAATATTTGTTGTTTAAGATTTTCAGTTTAATCTGATTAGGATTCATGGAAACTTAGGTGGTTGTAAATGTTGTTGCTTGTTGGGCTTTGAATGAACATAAACTGTGCTTGTGGTGGTGTTTCACAAAAGATCAATAGTCAATTACTAGATGTGAATGGTATGATGAACCGGGCTTTCTTTGGTGGACTCATTTTTTTTTTCACTTGTGTAAATATGTTTCTTCAATTGATCATTTTATAAATATGAATGTGCATATGTATACAAGAAATAGAAAAAAGGAGAAAATATGTTAAATTTAAAAAAAAAACTACAATGGCTACTCAAAAATTGTTTGTTATGAGTTATTCTGGTGAAAAAAATTATGAAACTAGGTTGATTGTCATCAAAACAATAATCTTCAGATAACCAAGTTATGTGCAGGTTAACATGCTGCCATCCAAACAGCGAAACTGGCTTTTAAGGGCCTTTAGAAACCAGGTTTTCTTCCAACTTTTCAGCAAATGAGGTTTTCAGCTTGTCATACAAACAGGGCCTAAAACTTTCAAATTCCTCATTTATGGAGCAATTCTAAAACCTAATTCTTTCATTTTCAAGACCATGATTTCCAGCTTCAAACCCCATCTGCTAAACCATCTTTTGTGTTTTGCTTATACTAGTTTTGGGCATAAAATAGAATACATTTCAAATTACTTCTCTGTCTTTTACGTATCAAATCCCCAAAGTGCTTCAGAGAGTTCAGATTTTATGGCCAGCTTCCCTCCTCATCTTGATTCTTAAAGTTTGTTTCGAAAGTGCAAACATTCAAAAATGGTATTTATTTTACGAATGTCTGCTATTTTCTTTTTAGGGTGATTAATTTTAGTTTTGAGTCTTTTGACCAGCGTCAGTTAAAATTTTGCATCAGTTTATCACTTTTTTGAAATTTTAGAACTGCTTTTGTAAGTTTTTCTTTGCTTTATTTGCTATGTAATATTCTTGCAGTATTAACCTTGTCAAACTGGGAAGAATAGCACCAATTTACTTCTTTATTTTGCTTTGATGGTCTTAACTGCATCCTCTTCCAATATGTCTGCTTCCAATCACTCTTTATAATAGTTAATACTAAAATGCTTTACTTTCTTAATCTATCTCTATTCATTCAAATCTTCGTCTATTATGTGGCTTGGATCTTATTAGGCTCGAACTTTACTTGGATAATTATACTCAAACTTACCTTCAATGACTGAATGAACTCACTCTATATTGGACGCTGAACTCAATTTTGTCTAAGCTTGGATCAACCTTCTTTAGTTCCATACAGAATCTTAAATTTTAAGAATTTGAAGCGAGAAAGTTAATAAAGTCAAGAAACCAGACAATAAAACTTAGGACAAAGAAAAACAATTTTACTAAACAAAAAGGACCAGAATTGGATGTATCTTTATATGTGAGTGTGGGCAACCAACTATGTAGTTTGCAAAATGCTCAAGCATGTCTTGATGAAAGCTTGGGTCTAGTTTCTTTGTTAACAAACCAAACTTGAACTTACTACTGAATTTATATTTTGAACAAGCTGAACTCAAACCTTTATTGGAGCTCATTAAGAATTTGACAAGGTCGTCAAGAGATTGTTATTGTTGTATGAAATATGCTACAAAATGCATATTTTGTCCAATGTCTTGACCAAAAGAAACACCCCACTTTAGTCATAAAGTGTCATGTCTCTCACAGGGTAGCCATAAAGTGTCATGTCTCTCACAGGGTAGCTCTTGGGTTAGAATCTTGTTGCCACTGATCTTCATTGTTGTGCAAAAATATGAATATGTTCTTACCCATCCTTATTCAGGTGAAACCAAACTTGGTTTACAAGTTTGAATTGAAATAGGGAGCAACTTGAACTTGGCTTGAGGAAGTTAAGTTCAAATTAAAGCTTAACAAATTGAACTTGAAGAAGCAGTTTGGCCCAAGCTCAACTTGCATGTAGTGCTATTTATGTGCTTTAACCCTAAGGAACAAACTTAGAAGCACAAAAGGAGATCCGTCATTTTTAAGCACGATTTTCTAATCATGAATTGCCTAAAATCTCAGTATTTTAAGATTCATCTTTAGTGACCTCAAAACATACTGATTCTCTTTCCTTCATTCTCAAACCTGGCATTCACATTAAATGGTTCACCTACTAGAAAAATTCTTTGTAGTAGTTTTCATAGCAACTCTATGCTCGAACTTCATGGCAGATTGTGTCAGTAATTGTTGTTTGGTTCTCTTTCAAGAGAGCAAGGCATCTCCAAGAAAAACAAAAAGTCTGGTTGTAGATAGCCAGTTATTAGTATAGCCTTCAAATATAAAGCCTGTGTTAGAAGCTGCATTGCCAAACAAGCTGGACTAAATGAGTTAGTGGATTAGGGTTAACTCTGTAACGAAATGAAAAGTTCTCTCACACCTCACACAAGAAGCAAAAATACAACCCAAAAATGGGTTCAATCACACAAAGCCACTAAGGGCCAAGAGAGCACATAAAAAATAAATTATATTGATTGAAGAATGCTCAAAACAAACATAACATACAATGGACAAACTGTCCCATCTTTATACATAAGGTAGTGAGAGGCTCCCATTGTAGCCATTGGGGAGCTCCCAATGGTCATATTGTCAAGGACAATAATGCCCTTGACAATATAAACAATCAATAAACAAAAAAAACAAAGAAAATAAAAATACAAAAAAGTCAGTTCCACCCCTAATGGGCAGATCCTATTACAAGGGTCAAATGACCAAAATATCCGTAGAGGGTATTACCTATCAATGTTGTATCGTACCATATCGTATGATATGTATCACAACTATGGGAAAAATCAATATGATACACACTCATATCGCGATACAAGTGTGTATCGTATCTGTATCAAGTGTATCGTACAATATTGTAATAAAATGAGAAATAGAATGCAAGAGAATGCCTCTTATGGGCTTACAAGAACACAATATCAAATAACTCCAAGACCACTTATGGGTCAACACAAAAAACACATACACATAGGCCACACATGGGCCAAAAGCATACTTAAAATATAGAATTTTGTATAACAAAATGCTTGAGAAAGCATGGATCTTACAAGAGAGAGAATACCCCCTATTTATACACAAGAAGGGGCCAAAGAGCCATTGGGATCCTCCCAAACGACTAGAAATAGAGCCGTTGGGGAGGTCCCAACGACTCTATGGACTGATTACAATAATGCCCTCCAAGATAAACAAAATACCAAATTTGTACAATAGGGAACAAAAAGACTGTTGTGCCCTTAATGGGCACAACCATTGTTATAGCTATTGTATTGTATCGTACGATACGATGTGATATGTATAATTACTTTGGAGGAAAACGATACGTTACACACTCGTATCTCGATATGGGTGTGTATCGTACCTCTATCGGGTGTATTATACGATACACCCTTGTATCATACCGTATCATACGATACGGTATGATACGTATCATACAATACGGTATGATATGTATCATTTTTTTAATTCGTATTTCATAAACTTGGTTATTTTGTTTTTGTTTATATAATATGAAAGTATGAGTCTTATGGCATTGTTCTTGTGAGATATGCATGCAATATTATCTATGATTCTATATTGGTTGATGTTTGATGATGTCTTATGTAGTTTATAGAGACATAAATGTGATTTTATGGTTGTATTTTGTACAATTCATCATTCTTTTATATGTTGTGATTTTTTTAGAATTTTCGTTAAATTTTTCTGATTTGTCTTCATTTTTTTGAATTTTTTGGAAAATTTTTATTAAAAATTTATGATACGTTTACGATATGATACAATACAATATGGTGTTACCTTGGGCCTCACCGATACGGGTCTCCCCTATCATTTTGGATTTTTATTTAATTTAATTAAATTATATTAATTAGGTGTCCTATATGTCTAATAGGATTAGGAAACCTATGGAGCTGGAAGGATAGAATTATTAGTGAGGAAGGAGTCTCAATGGAATTGAGAATTGAGACTCTTGGAAAAATTACAAAAAGGGAGTACGAGAGGAACCCACATATGATTTTGGCTCTTTCTCTCTCCTCAAATTCGACCCCCTCTCCCTCTCTATCTTTTTCTCCCTCTTTCATGCCCTCTATTGAAGAAGCTTGGAGGTCCAAACTTCCATTAAAGACTAGTGTGGCTGAACCTTCGGTGGTGGTGCAACCTAGAGTAGGAGGAGATTCGCTCGACGGTATTGGTTTTTTGTCTTCACCTTCGGTTTTTCGACTTTTGAGGTAAGGGCACACTAACCATCTATGTGCATAGTGCTAACATACATACAATGTTGTGGAGGATCCTCATGTACATACTAATATGTCAATACCAGTCGTGTGTACCACATCGAATTGATATGACATCGATTATATGGATCCATGTTCCAAAACAATTTTTGGAAGAAAATCAGTTTTAGAGAAATGAAATAGTTTTTGTAAAAACATTTTTGGATGGTGTGGATCCATATTTGTGTATGATCAACATTTAGAGACTTAGATTTGTGTTGTATCTGTTATTATATGTGTACACATGATTTAATTCCGAAAACCATTGTTGTAAAAATCGATTTCGGTATATGGATGTGCCTTTTTGAGAAAATTAGTTTTTAATATATATACATATATATGTATATACATACACATATATATGTTATAGCTATATCATATATATGTACAAATATATATATGCATATGTGTATAACTTAACACCCCCCCTTAAACTCATGGTGCCACAACCGAGAGTTTGCCAAGGAGGAATTGAAATCTTGGTGACCGAAGTGCTTTGGTGAAGAAGTCTATCAATTGATACTCGGATGGTACATATGGCAATGTAATGCTATTTTTTAAGAATTCTTCTCTGACATAATGACAACCCATTCCGATGTGTTTGGTCCGCTCATAGAATGTGTGATTGCCGACAATGTAAACTATACTTTTGTTGTCACATTATAATCTTGAGGGTTCTGCTACGTGAACTCTCAGTCTTCTAATAATTGTTTCATCTATACCAACTAATTGTTTCATCTATACCAACTCAGAAGTAGTAGTTGCCATAGCTCGGTACTCTATTTTTGTGGAAGACGAGGATACTTTTCTTGTTTATTGCATTTTCACAAAATCATCAAATCCTTTACAAAAAAAACAAAAACCTGTACTTGAGCAATGATCATTCACATCTCCTCCCCAATCAAAGTCTGAATATGCAATAACTTCTAATAGGGAAAAAGATAACAAAAATAAATCACAACTAATAGTATTTATGATATATTTAATAATACTCATTACAACACTCATACGTACTGTAGTAGGAGCATGCTGAAATTGACTAGCAGAGTGAATAAAATGAGCGATATCAGAGTGAGTAATAGAGAGATAAGATAAAACTTCAATCATCTATATGTAAGAAGTTTGATCATTCATAGGTTCTTCATCATTCTTCTTTATCTTGACATTGATGACTTCTAGAGTATCAACTCATTTTTCATCAGAAAACCCTGATCGTTCTATGATCTCTGCTACATACTTAATCAATGACAAATAATAACCATGAGGTGAGTAAGCCACTTCAATTTTAAGAAAGTATCGTAAAACACAAAGATCTGTCATATCAAAGTTAGCTTTAAGAACATCTTTGATATGACTAACTCTATGCTTATCACCTCTTGTGATAATCATGTCATCAACATGGAGAAGTAATATTACTATGCTTGCATTAAAAGACTTAACAAACGATGCAATGTCAGTAAAATAAGATTTAAAGCAAAGTTGTATCATGAGACTATTAAATCAATCATACCAAGCCTTAAAAGATTGTTTTAGACCATAGAAAGCCTTCTGTAACCAGACTTTTCTATGTGCCAACCTTAATCCTAGTGGGGCTTCCATGTAAACTTTCTCATTAAAGTTACCATTCAAAAAAAACATTTTTAACATTCATTTGAAAGATAGGTCATTTTTTAATCGAGGTTATAAAAACAAGAATTCTAATAGTTGTCATTCGAGCAACTAGAGCAAATGTTTAATTATAGTATATTCCGTACTCTTGACTATATCATTTGGCTACAAGTCTAGCTTTATATCTCTTTAATGTCTCATTATTTTTTGTTTTAATTTATAAACCCATATGCACCCTATGGTTTTCTTTTCTTTTAATAATATTTGAATTTTACAAGTTTTGGCCTTTTCTAAAGCTTCTAATTCATCATTCATGATTCTAGTCCATTCTTGGTGATTCTTAGCATCATTGTAAGAGGATGGTTCTACATATGAGTGGATGACCATCAGACATACTCTATAATTGTGTTCAAAAGAGTCATATGACACAAATCTACTTGGAGTTTTGAAAATCCTCATGGATTTTCTAATACTAGATGAATCTGTCTTGATTTTAAGAATATTTTTCTAAGGCACATGTAGGATGATTTTTGGTACGTCGAGTATAAGTTTGAACTTTATTATGTGATTGGTCTATGTCATCAAGACCTTCATTCCCATTCTTATCTGCATCATGAGAGTCCTCATTGTCACTCTCATTCACATCATGAATGCCATTACTATCACAATCAACAACTTTATCATGCTCATTAGCAAGATAAAAAAAAAGAATAATCACAATGCTCTTTGGTTTTATCTTTATCAAACCAATTTTGTTTTCAAGGAACATGACATTTCTTGAAACATATAGCTTGTCCTTTCTAATTTCATAACATCTATACCTTTTTTGGTTTTCGGCATATCCCAAAAAAACACAAGGAATAACTTTAGCGGAAAGTTTGTTATTCTTGTTGTTAAGGACGAAGCATTCATAACAAAAAACTCTTAACCTCTTATAATCGGGCAGAGTTTTAAATAATTTTTCAATAGGAGAAAAAAATTCGTTGGTATTTGAAGGCATTCTATTTATTAAATAAATTGTAGTAAGGACGGCTTCAACCCAAAAACTTTTAGGAATATTTTTTGATATAAGAAGCGTTCTAGTAGTCTCAACAATATGTCTATGTTTCCTTTCGACTAGTCTATTTTATTGAAGAGTATAAGGACAAGTTTTTTGATGAATAATCCCATGTAAATCAAGATAATTTTTAAGTCTTGATAAAATTTCTCCTCCAGAATCAGATCTAAAATTTTTAATGTTGACTTTAAATTGAGTTTTTGTATAGTGATGAAATTTTTGAAAACAATCAAATACTTCGGATTTGTGCTTGAAGAAATATATCTAAGTGTGTCTACTATAATTATCTACAAAAATAAATAGTATGATACTCCTCTTTTGGACACAGTCGGAGCCGAAGCCGGTTCCCATACATCTAAATGCACTAACTCAAATGGTCTTTTGGATATAAAATGATTAGGTCCAAATGACAAGGATTTTATTTTACCAAGAATACAATCTTTACAAACTAAATCTTTTTCTTTATAATTTGTAAGAAATGAAAACAAATATAATTTTGACATACTAGGATGTCCTAGTCTTTTGTGCTAATTTTCTATGTCTTTTATTTTCATAAAATTACAAAAAATATGTTTTTTGATAATTCAAGGTTGTTCATTACATAGAGATCTCTCCTTCTATGGCCTCGCCCAATCGGCTTCCTGAACTGAAGATCTTGTATCAAACAACCATTACAACAACAAACAACAACAACTACGCTTTCATCCCAAAACAATTGGGGTCGGCGATATGAACCAACAACAACAACAACAACAACTACGCCTTCATCCCAAAACTCCACATGAATCCTTCTCCTCCAATCATTTCTATCCAATGCCATGTCCTCGGTGAGGTTCAAAGCATTCATATCCTTTCCTATCATCTCCATCCAAGTCTTCTTAGGCTTACCCATACCTCTTTTAACTAATATATTTTCCCATTTCTCCATCCTTCTAACTGGAGCATCATTAGGCCTTCGCCGAATATGTCCAAACCACCGTAAACAATTCTCTCTCATCTTATTTTCAATGGATGCAACCCCTACCTTTTTACGTATCTCCTCGTTTCAAATTTTATCTTTTATTGTATTTCCACACATCCATCTAAGCATATGCATCTCCGCTACACTCATTTTTTTGAATATGATGTCTCTTGGCAGCCCAACATTCACCATATAGTAAAGCGTATTAGAATATAGATCGGATATGGATCCAGTACTGGATCCATATCCATATAGAATAGGTTCACATGGTTGCTACATTATAATGTATTATACATTACTAACCAGGGGCAATCTTGCCATTGTAAACCTATTTTATACTAATGATGTTTAGTGCAGCACACAGAAAAGAAGTGGCTGCCGATTCCAAGGAAATCCCCTCTCCTCTCTTCTCCACTCCTTCTTGGTATTCACGATAGAACTGCCAACCCAAGCAGTTTTAACATGGTATCAGAGCAGCGATTAATCTGGGCGTAAAAGTGCATTCGTCAGGGATCGTGAAAGGATCTGCCAAGCCTTTAGCCGAGTCTTTTCCCTCATCAACTATCGTGAAAAGGCCTACTTCACGACCTACCGTGCCTAACCTTCAGTCGAGTTCACAGATGAGCTGAGTCTCCTCTTCCTCCTCTTCAGAACAACCGAGTTCCTCATCTTCAGAACAACCAAGTTTCAGAACAGCCGAGTTCCTCCTCTTCAGAACAGTCGAGTTTCAAACAGCCGAGTTCCTCCTCTTCAGTCGAGTTTCAAACAGGTCACCTCTTCAGTCGAGTCTTCTGCTCTTCATCCCCTTCAGCCGAGTTTGAAACAGGTCACGCCTGATTCATTTTTTTCTCCCTTTTCAGCGAGTCTTTTGTTCTCTTCCTTCTACTACTGAAATACTTCTTTTCTATCAACTGTTTCTTCTATTTTTCTTCGCTGAGATTCCTTTCAGCTTCATTCCCATATCACACCAACTATTTCTTTCCCACGCTGTCGTTATTTTCTGTTTTTCTTCTCCATCAATTCTGAGCATCACGTTACTGTTGGTCTGAAAACTGTTTTGTCACGACTGCTTTATTCTCTTCTACTTAACCTTTTAACTTGAATTGCTCTGTCGTTTTGTTGCTTCAGCCACTAGTGTTTTCATTTCAGTTTCAGTCACTAATACTTCAGGCAAGCCGTATCTTCTCGTTGTCAACCAGCTACCAATGGATACTTCAGACAATTCAGGTCTTTCTTCCAACTTCCTTGGACAACTAGTTTCAGAAAAATTGACTACCAACAACTACCTGACTTGGAAAAGGCAAATTGCTCCTTTTATTTGTAGTCAAGACCTTTCAGGCCACTTGGATGGATCTACTCCTATACCTCCAGAATTTATCATAACCGAAACCAAAGAAGATGGAGGATTGTCGAATACTATTCGCAATCCTGCATTTGTTTCTTGGATGAAGCGCGATCAGACTCTTGTTGCATACATCACTTCCACATTATCTCAAGAGATATTGATTTCCATTCCTGATGATTGCACATCCAAAGTTTTGTGGGAGGTTTTAGCTCAGACATATTCTCAGATATCAGAGGCTAAAATGCTGTTTCTCAAACGCGAATTTCATATGTTAAGAAAGGGGGCAATGAGCATTATTGAATTCTTAAATCAAGTTAAAAGCATTACGGACCAGTTAGCCATGGTTGGATATCCAGTATTAGATAAAGAAAATGTGCAACAAACATTGAATGCCTTGGGATCAGAATATCATGTCCTTGTGACCTCCTTATTGTGCTTACCTACATTACTCAGTTTTGAGGAATTACGTGCCAAACTGCTTCAATACGAAATGACTCTGAAGAACATGTCTGATACTTCAGCTGGACAATCATCTACGCATGAGGTTCTTGCCACAGGGATGATAGTTGATCGAGCACGAGGAGGACGTGGCAGAGGCAAGGGAATTTCCATCCAGGGTGAACGCGGATTACTACCCACACCAAATTCCACAACCAGTTTTTCAAGAAATGTTCTCACATGCTATCAGTGTAATAAACAGGGTCACATCAAAGCCAACTATTGGTTCAACCCGCAGAATCGAAACAGAGCGCAAAATAATAGAAATATTGCTACACCAGGAACTGCAGGTACTTTTCGGGTCAGTGATGATGCTAAGGATCTTTTCTTATCTGCGATGACCAACTTGAACTTGAAACAGAATGATGATGGAATATGGTATGTTGACTCCGGGGCAACGACTCATGTTACTGACAATGCAGGTAAATTCTCTACTTTGGTTCCCTATTCTGGAAAATCTAATATTGTAACTGGAGATGAGACTCACCACCCTATTTCAAACATAGGCAATGTCCTTATTCCTTTGTCTGAGTCATCTATTTCTTTATCTGATGTCGTTCATGCACCAAATATAAAGAAAAACATTGTCTCTGTATCTAAACTTGTTGACTCTACCAATTCATCTGTGGAATTTACTCGTACTTCTGTCTTTGTCAAGGATCTTCAAACGAAGGAGATGTTCGCTAAAGGAGAGCGACGTGGAAACATGTATGTCTTCAATGAAGATCCAACCTCCAGTGTCTTGAAGCCCAAGTCTGATCATGTCTCTGAAAACGTCCTAAGTTTATCCAAATGTAATAAGCCAGATCTCTGACATTCTCGTCTTGGTTATTGTAGTCAAGTCTTTATTGAAAAGTTAGTGTCCAATGGTTTTCTTTCAGAGTCTGTTTCATTTTCATTAAAGAATAAAATGTGTTTCAGTTGTCAAGTTTGCAAGAGTCATGTACTTCCTTTTCATCAAATAAATAAAAGATCTTCTATTCCTTTTGAGATAATATGTTCTGATGTTTGGGGTCCAACTCCCAATCCTTCTTCTTCTGGAAGTAAATATTATGTATCTTTTATTGACAATTTCTCTCGTTTTACCTGGATATTCTTCATGAAACACAAATCAGAGGTTTTTCTTATTTTTCGTCACTTTCATGCTTATGTTAAAAATCAATTCTCCCAAAATATTCAAATTCTCCAATATGA
Organism: Nuphar pumila; assembly: GCF_984573655.1. Taxonomy (NCBI): domain Eukaryota; kingdom Viridiplantae; phylum Streptophyta; class Magnoliopsida; order Nymphaeales; family Nymphaeaceae; genus Nuphar; species Nuphar pumila. Next base: position 19,386,696 of record NC_143257.1, on the reverse strand, counting down.
TGGAGGTGGTGAGTATTCCTCAAAAGAGTTTTTAGATTTCCTTCAAGATAATGGGATACATCGTAGAGTTTCTTGCCCGTATACTCTACAACAAAATGGAATTGCTGAACGTAAACACAGACATATTGTGGAGAGTGCAATGAGTATGATGCATGGTTGTAATTTGCCCATCAACCTTTGGACATAAGCTTTTCATACTGCCACTCATGTGATAAATCGTCTTCCTATGCCTATCCTTGAAAATCAGTCTCCCTATTATGTTCTCTTTGGTATACAACCTAATTATGATGAGTTACGAGTTTTTGGATGCACATGTTATGTACATGTTGACAAATCCATGAGAAACAAATTTCAGAACAAAGCCTCTATATGCCAATTTGTAGGTTATGCAGATGAACACAAGGGGTACAGGTGTTATGACCCTATCAATAAGAAGATCAGAATTTCCAGAAATGTTGTCTTTGATGAAAATAACTTTCCAGAAAATAAAGCCAACTATGACCGTGAACATGGTGATATGGCTGATAATTGGTATAATCCATAGCTCAGTGCTGAACTTATCTCACATGCTGTTGAATGTACCACTTTGGCTCCTGAAAACATACATGATGAGACAGTTTCAGATAAGGTGTCGGAAACAGAATGTCAGAGATACAAAGGAAATGTCTACACCAGAAGACCCAGAGCGCAAGCAGATGCACCTGTTGGAGAACACATGACATTCCCCAATAATGTGGAGGCACCAAGAAAATCAAGCAGGATAAGACATCCAATTGAAAAATGGGTAAGTTATGATAACTCCTCTATGGATTTTCAGATTTTCCTATCCAAGGTTGAAAAACATGAAAAACCACTTGGATTTTGTCAAGCTGTTCAATCTGACAAATGGATTGAGGCGATGAATGAGGAAATAGAGGCACTTCATGAGTGTCGAACATGGGAGATAGTTGGTCGTCCCCTAGATAAAAATGTTGTTGGCTCAAAATTGGTGTATAAGATTAAATATAAACCGGATGGGAGCATTGAACGATACAAGGCACGTCTTCTTGCCAAAGGGTTCACCCAAGAATATGGTGAAGATTACGATGAGACCTTCAGTCCGGTAGTGAAAATGCGAACCATTCGCATTATCCTCGGCCTGACCATTGAGCATGGGTGGAGCCTTAGTCAGCTTGATGTCAAAAATGCATTTCTTCATGGGGACTTAAAAGAAGAAGTCTATATGGAGCAACCTCAAGGTTATGCATGTAATAAAATGGTGGTCTTCAACAAATGCACAAATAACTCACAAACAAGTGTCTATTGGAGACACTACAAGCATGACCCTTGAAAGGGTATAAAAGGAAGAACACTTGAAAAATAAATAATACTTTATTCATGAACAAAATGCTTAAGAAGCATGGTTATTTACATTGAAGGGGTTCACCCCTATATATACAAAAAAATGGGAGAGAGAGGAGAGCTCATTTTGAGCTCTCCAAAAAGAGACGTTGGATTCCAACGTCTCTTAATATAGCTGTTGGACTACAGTCCAACAACATTTATTATTATAGCTGTTGGACTATAGTCCAACAACATTTATTATAGATGTTGGACTACAGTCCAACAGCTACTTGCACAGTCAAGTTCCAACAGGAACTTGACTGGATCAAAATGTCTAGTTTCTATTGAACTAGATGCTAAAAAAGAAAATAAAAAAATAGAAAAAGAAAATATAATAATATTAAATATATATATATATATATATATATATATATATATATATATTGCAGTTTACATTTTAACACTCCCCTTCAAACTTACGGTACAATGAGCGAAAGTTTGTCTAAGAGCAAGTGAAATCTGGGAGCAGCGAGAGGCTTGGTGAAGAAGTCTGCTAATTGATATTCTGATGTAACATATGGCAGATCAATGGTTCCATTAAGTATTCCTCTCTGACATAATGACAGTCCATCTCAATGTGTTTAGTGCGCTCATGGAATGTCCGGTTGCTTGCAATGTAGATCGCACTTTTGTTGTCACAGCACATCTTTGAAGCTTGCGTTGCTTTAGCTCCAATATCCGCTAGCAATCGTCTGAGCCAAACAACCTCCATAGTGGTGGTTGCCATGGCTTTGTATTCAGCTTCAGTGGAGGAAAAAGAGACTTTCTGCTGCTTCTTGCACCTCCACGAAATTAAGGTTTCACCTAGGAACACACAAAAACCAGTAGTTGAGTGTCTATTATTGGGATCACCTCCCCAGTCAGCATCAGTATATGCAATTAAATTTAATGAAGATGAAGCAGACAAGAAGAGTCCTCGTGAAAGAGAGGATTTTAAGTATCTAATAATACACAAAATTGCTCCCATGTGCACAGAGGTGGGAGCATGCTGAAACTGACTGACTGTATGAACCGCATGAGTTATATCTGGCCTAGTAATGGAAAGATAAGAAAGAGCTCCAACAAGTTGTCTATAAGGAGTAGGATCATCAAGAAGTTCTCCATCATCAATTTTCATTTTAACATTGACAACTTCTGGAGTGTCTACTTTCTTATCATCTGTAATTCCAGACCTGGAAACGATATCAAGAGCAAATTTAGATTGAGATATCAAATACCCCCGAGGGGAATAAGCAACTTCAATGCCTAAAAAATATCTTAATAAACCTAAGTCAGTCATTTCAAAGTGAGTTTTAAGAAGAGATTTGATATTTGCAACTCCCTGTTTGTTGCCTCCGGTGATGATCATATCGTCCACATAGAGAAGAAGAATAATGATGCCTGCATCAGATTTCTTAACAAACAAAGCAGTGTCAGTTAAACAAGGTTGAAAACCAATATCAAGCATAACATGACTAAATCGGTCATACCAGGCTTTTGGAGCCTGTTTAAGACCATAAAGAGCTTTTTCTAGACGAAGAGCTTAACCCTTAGGGATACTAATACCAGGTGGGGCTTCCATGTATACTTCTTCAACGAGATTCCCATTCAGGAAAGCATTTTTGACATCTAATTGAAAGATAGGCCATGTTCTAATGGAGGCCAAGGCTATTAAAGTTCTAACAGTGGTCATACGGGCCACAGGAGCAAATGTTTCTTTATAATCGATGCCATACTCTTGGGCATATCCTTTTGCTACTAAACGGGCCTTATATCTTTCCAGGGTCCCATCACTTTTGGTTTTGACTTTAATGAGGAAGATGGCATCCTATTAATGAGGTAGGTGGCAGTTAGGACCGCTTCAGCCCAAAAACTTTTTGGAACTTGATTTGCAATTAGCAATGTCCTAGTAGTTTCCATAATGTGCCGATGTTTGCGTTCGGCTAGGCCATTCTGTTGTGGAGTGTGTGGACATGATCTTTGATGTGTAATACCATGTAAATTGAGATAGTCTTTGAATTTGTTGGACATAAATTCTCCCCCTGAATCAGTGCGAAAAACAAAAATATCATTTTGAAACTTATTTTTAACCATTTTATGAAATATTTGGAAGTTAGCAAAGACATCAGATTTATGTTTAAGAAAATAAATCCAAGTATGTCTAGAAAAGTCATCAAAAAAAATGACATAATATGTATAACCACCTTTGGAAATAACTGGTGCGGGGCCCCAAACATCCGAATGTATTAACTCAAGTGGTCGTGAGGAAACAAAAGTTCTACTAAGAAATGGTAACCTTTTCATCTTGCCAAGAATGCAGTCTTTATAAGAAAAATTTTCAAAATTACAAAATTTTTCCAAACTTGAAAAATATTGAATTTTAGACATATGAGGATGGCCAAGCCTTTTGTGCCATAAATCCAATTCTAATTTCTGAATATTATAACAAAATGCATTCTTGGGTAATTCCAAAAAGTCCATGTACTAAAGTCCTCCTTCTCTATGGCCTTCCCCAATCAGCTTACCTGACTGGCGATCCTGTACCCAACAACCATGAGAAGAGAAGGAGATATTACATCCATAATCAGATATTTGCGAGACAGATAAGAGATTCAAATTAAGTTTAGGGATATATCTAACTTCTGGGATAAAAAATCTTTTGGATTTTTGAAGATTTTCAAAACATCCTATTCCTTTTACTTCGAGAGATGTGCCATCGGCTGTAAAAACCTTTGACACACTTGAGTTATTTTTAAGACATTTGGATAGACTATTAACATTTGGGGTCATATGAAAAGAAGCACCAGAATCTAAAAGCCAAGGAAAGTTACCTGGACCGGAGAAAGATGCAACTGCCGCTCCAGTTGAGGCTTCGGTTGAGGAGGATACCCCTTTGAGAAGAGGTTGAAGGATTTCCATCAGTTGAGCCATAGACACAGGTGCATCTTGATCTTTTGACTCAGATTCAACAGATGCAACTCTTTTTTCTTCTCTTCTTTTTAACTTTGGACATTGAGGCCTATAGTGCCCCGATTCATAACAATGATGATAAATAACTTTTCTTTTATCAAAGTCGCCATTTTGCCTTCCAAAATGAGGCGGCTTGTAAGTACGAGTATGATTCCCCGGTCTAGATACAGCTAAAACGGAGTCATCATCAACTTTTGGAGTACTTTTTCTAAGTCTATTTTCTTCCATAGTGAGCTCTTCTATAGTATCAACAATAGAAGGAATTTTTCCACGATGTAAAAGGGCCGATTTGGTGGATTCAAACTCCGGCCTTAGACCATTCACAAATTGATAGAAATGTTCCATATCGAGTTGCTTTTGGCGAAGCTCGATGTCTTCGGCACAATGCCATTTGGGTTCAAGAAGAGCCAACTCTTCCCAAAGTTCGAACAACTCATTATAATATTCTCGAATAGTTTTATCTTTTTGAGTCATTGTCCGAACTTTATCTTGTAAATTGTATACATGTGCAATATCTTTAAGGGAATACATGTTTTTGAGGTATTCCCAAGCCTTATCGGCATACTCAAACTTAGCTAGACTAGAGCATTTTTTAATGTCTATGCTATTGATGAGCCATGACATAATTTTTGCATGCCCTATCCTCCATTCTTTCCATTTCTTTTCATAAGTGGCTAACGCCTTACTCTTCTCTTCTTCCGTTAGAGGAACCTCTTTATCACCCTCTTTCTTGGTAAGAGATAGTTTAGGTTCCAAATCGGAACCATCCACTATACCCCATAAACCTTTTCCCTAAATGTGGTGCTTCATAATCGAAGCCCACATTACATAGTTAGTATCATTTAGCTTCGTAGGAATGATGGTGATCTTATCATTGTCATCCATCTTTTACAAGGGTAAGAGAGGAATAAATAGGAGGAGAGAGAGAAAAATAAAAAGAAAAGAAAAAGAGTAGACAAAGGAATAAGAGAGGATACAAAACCAATTTTTTTTGTAGCACAAGTTCGCCTTTCTTCAAACAAATCTTCTTGAGCCAAGAACAAGGTGATGAAACACCTTTTGTAAATGTGGCACGAAAATCGAGGCGGAAGCACTTCAAGATCTAAGGATTTCGTAGCTCTGATACCATGTAATAAAATGGTGGTCTTCAACAAATGCACAAATAACTCACAAACAAGTGTCTATTGGAGACACTACAAGCATGACCCTTGAAAGGGTATAAAGGAAGAACACTTGAAAAATAAATAATACTTTATTCATGAACAAAATGCTTAAGAAGCATGGTTATTTACATTGAAGGGGTTCACCCCTATATATACAAAAAAATGGGAGAGAGAGGAGAGCTCATTTTGAGCTCTCCAAAAAGAGACGTTGGATTCCAACGTCTCTTAATATAGCTGTTGGACTACAGTCCAACAACATTTATTATTATAGCTGTTGGACTATAGTCCAACAACATTTATTATAGCTGTTGGACTACAGTCCAACAGCTACTTGCACAGTCAAGTTCCAACAGGAACTTGACTGGATCAAAATATCTAGTTTCTATTGAAATAGATGCTAAAAAAGAAAATAAAAAAATAGAAAAAGAAAATAATAAAAGAAAATATAATAATATTAAATAATATATATATATATATATATATATATTGCAGTTTACATTTTAACAATGCAGAGGGAGACCCAAAAGCCTATGTATGTAAATTAACCAGAGCATTGTATGGTTTAAAGCAAGCCTCCCAGTCATGGTTTGAAAGCTTCTCCTCAGAGATTCAGAACCACGGTTTTATTCGTTCCCAACTAGACCATTCTTTATTCATATACAGGGATGGAACCACTGTAGTTTTCTTACTTATATATGTTGATGATATAGTGGTCACTAGTAATGCTCTAGAGCATATTCAACAAATTAAAGTTTTGCTGAGTATGCGATTTAAGATGAAAGATCTTGGAAAGCTAAGGTATTTTCTTGGTGTAGTAGAGGTGGACGGACAGGATGGAAAATGTCATTAACTCAACACAAATACACTCTTGATCTTTTGGCCAAAGCAGGAATGACAAATTGCAAACCTGTGCCTACACCCAGTGTTGTCAATAAAAAACTCAGCATTTATGATGGCGAGTTGTATCCTGATTTAACCAAGTATCGCAGTTTAGTGGGCATGTTACAATATCTTACTTTTACTAGACCCGATATTGTATATTCTGTAAATCAAGTATCTCAGTTTATGCATGAACCAAAGACTGGTCATATGGATGCCGTCAAGCGTATTCTCCGATATCTAAAAGGCACGGTGGGTGATGGACTCAAATATGCTCAATCTTCATGGGCAACACCGAAACATGACATATTGGCCTATATAGATGCAGACTGGACAGGAGACCCAGACGAAAGAAGGTCGGTTTCTGGATACTGTGTTTTCATTGGAAGCAATCTTATCTCATGGAGTAGCAGAAAACAGAAAGCTGTGGCAAGGTCTAGCACGGAGGCAGAATATAGATCTATGACAGCTACCACAGCAGAAGTAACCTGGGTTAGACATCTCCTTACAGAAATGGAGAGAGTATCTCAAGTTCAACCCTCAAGTGTGATAATAGAAGTGCTGTACAAATTGCTTTCAATCCTGTTCATCACGGTCAGACCAAACATATTGAGATTGACCAACATTTCATCAGACAAAAGATAACAAACAAAGAGATTGAACCGGTCTATGTGCCTTCAGAAGACCAAGTTGCTGATATGTTCACAAAAGGTCTCACAAGTAACCGCTTTTGGTATCTGAAGAACAAGTTGCACATGGTTCAATACCATGCACAACTTGAGGGAGGGTATTAGAATATAGATCGGATATGGATCTAGTACTGGATCCATATCCATATAGAATAGGTTCACGTGGTTGCTACAATATAATGTATTATACATTACTAACCAGGGGCAATCTTGCCATTGTAAAATATTATTGTAAACCTATTTTATACTAATGATGTTTAGTGCAGCACACAGAAAAGAAGTGGCTGCCGATTCCAAGGAAATCCCCTCTCCTCTCTTCTCCACTCCTTCTCGGTATTCACGATAGAACTGCCAACCCAAGCAGTTTTAACAAAGCGGGCCTAATTGTCGTCCTATAAAACTTTTCCTTCAACCGCAATGGCATTCTACGATAGCACAACACTCCAATTGCACTTTTCCATTTCATCCACCCAACCTTTATCCTATGATTTACATTTCCATCAATTTCTCCATACTTTTGAATGATAGATCCCAAATATTTGAAATAGTCATCCACCGTTAGATAATATTTTTTTTTGCATCCATGATCAACAATTTGAAAATAGATAAAAAATTTAAATTCAATTTTGGCACTATTCTAACATTTGATACATGAATAGTTTGATGTTTTTGTAAAGTTTCAAAACTTTTGATTTTTAAGAAATTTTCATCGATGATTGAAACATAAGAATCATTTGGGTTAATATGATATTCGGATAGTATGAACTCATTTGACATCATATGAAAAGAAGCTTCAGAATCAAGAATCTAAGAAGTCTTACCGAGATCAATACATGTGGATATGACCGCATAGGAGAGAGAAGGGACTTGATTTTTGAACATTTGTTGTAATGCTTCCGTGAGTTGCACTAGAGACATTGAACCAATGCTTTTGGAGTTTTCATATACACCATTCCTTTCAAAGGATGGTCCTACGAAAGCCACCTTCTTTTCATCTCTTTGATCTTCTCTTCTCCAAATGAAGCAAAAAGGCTTGATGTGACTCGACTCATTGCAAAAGTGACATTAATTTACCACTTTTTTTGTATTCATAGTCATTTCTTCCATGATCATTGGAGCTTTTCCCAAAGTGAGTGGGCTTGTAAGCCTTTGTGTGGTTTTCGGTCCATGACATAGCAAGCACCAATTTTTCATTTTTAGAGAAAAGTTTCTTTAATCTATTTTTCTCCATAGTTAATTCTTCAAGTGTTTCAACTATGGCAAGTACACTTCCTCTATGAAGAAGGGCCAATTGGTCCTTTCAAATTTGGTTCTAAGCCCATTTACAAATTGGTAGAAATGCTTGTTTTAATTTGATTTTCACGAAGTTCTACGTCTTGAGGGCAATGTCATATACGCTCTAAGAGAGCCAATTCATCCCAAAGAAAAGAAAGAGCATTATAATATTCTCTAATACTCATTTCCCCTTGGGTCATAGTCCTAATTTTATTTTGTACGTTACATATACAAGCTATGTCTTTTAGACGATACATATCTTTTAGATACTTCCGTGCATCATTAGCAAAATCAAATTTTGCCAAACTCGAACACTTCTTGATGTTAACACTATTAATGAGCCATTCAATCATCTTAGAATGACCCATCCTCCATTTTTTTCATTGTTTTTGTATTCATCAACAACTTTAGACATCTCTTCTCCTTGGAGTGCTACTTCCTTGCCATTTTCGAGCTTGGTAAACATGAACTTTGGTTTGCTTTGGTTCTCTTTTGGTGCCATATACCATTTTCCCATATTGTGTTTTACTATGGATGCCTACGTCACATAGTTTGTATCATTGAGTCTCACGAGAATAGAGATAACTTTTTTATCATCCTCCATTTTTACAAATAAAGAATAGAGAGAGGAAGAGAGAAATAAAAATAGAAAGAGAGGAGGTAGAATGAAAGTGAAGTACTCTTTGGACACTACGAGCTCACAATCACACAATCCACACTCTCACGTCCACACAAACTAGTTCCCTAAGTGATGGCTTTGATACCATGTAATGAAATGAGAAATAGAATGCATGAGAGTGCCTCTTATGGGCTTACAAGAACACAATATTAAATAGCACAAAGTCCACTTATGGGTCAACACAAAAAACACATACACATAGGCCCCACATGGGCCAAAAGCACACTTAAAATATAAAATTTTATATAACAAAATGCTGAGAAATTATGGATTTTATATAACAAGAGGGGGAATACCCCTATTTATACACAAGGGGCCATAGAGCCATTGGGATCCTCCCCAACAGTAGGTCCCAACTGTAAGTTTTTTCCAGAGCCTGTGAACTAGAAATTAAGAGAAGGAAGGGAGAGAGTATCAGATTTGATATCTGGTACAACATCTACAGGAAACAAAGAGAGAGAGAGAGTGGTACAACATCTACAGGAAACAAAGAGAGAGAGAGAGAGAGAGAGAGAGAGAGAGAGAGAGAGAGAGAGAGAGAGAGAGAGAGAGAGAGAATGGCTGGGGCGACACTCCAATACTCGACCTCCAAGCCCTAATCCTTTATAAATAAAACATGGTATACAATGATCCTTGTAATATCAGAGATATTACAAGGATGCCATTAATGAGTAATATTCAGCATGTGTTCATTTAACATACCATGCGTATGGATCTGGATCCAGATCCATACGCAGGTTATATTTTAACACCCTCCCTCAAGTTGTACGTGATTTTGGATCATGTACAACTTGCTCTTCAATAGCCAAAATTGACGTCCTGTTAACCCCTTGGTAAACAAGTCTGCCACTTGATCTTCTGTTCGAACATGACGTAGTTCTATCTCCTTCATCTCGACTTTCTGCCGTATGAAATGTTGATCAATCTCAATGTGCTTCGTTCTACTATGCTGGATAGGATTACATGCAATGTTTATTGCGCTTTGATTGTCACATAGAAGAAAAGATTGAATAATTGTCTCCCCAAGATCACTCAATAAGTGTCTAATCCATGTGGCTTCTGCCGTGCCTGCAGCCATCGATCTATATTCAACCTCTGTACTCGATCGTGCCACTGCCTTTTGTTTTCTGCTGCTCCAGGACACTAAATTGTGTCCAATAGATACACAATATCCAGAGACAGATCGTCTCTCATCTGGATCCCCTGCCCAATCTGCGTCTGTATAAGTGATGAGTTTATGTCCTCTATGCAGATTATCGTTCTTGCGATAAACAAGTCTGTCTCCTATAGTTCCTTTTAAATAGCGTAGAATGCGCTTCACAACTTCCATATGACCCTCCGTTGGAGCATGCATAAACTGGGATACCTGATTGACAACATAAACTATATCAGGTCTGGTAAAGGTCAAGTACTGTAACATTCCCACGAGACTTCTATACATTGTAGGGTTGACACAAAGATGACCATCTTCAGAGCTCAACCTTTGATGCAATACACTGGGAGTACTGACTGGTTTGCAATTCGTCATACCGGCTCTTTCAAGAAGGTCAAGAGTGTACTTTTGTTGCATGAGTGTCAATGTGTCTTGTTGTCTGTCAACTTCCACACCAAGAAAGTACCTCAACTCCCCTAAATCTTTCATCTTAAAAGTTTTCATTAAAAATTGCTTCACGTCTTGCACATGATTATCTGAACTCACAGTGATCACAATGTCATCAACATATATAAGAAGTATAACAATGTCTGCCTTTTGGTAAATAAAGAGTGAGTGATCCAGAGAGCATCTTCTAAAACCATAACTCTGAATTTGCATAGAGAAACTTTCAAACCAGGAACGGGACGCCTGTTTCAGCCCATACAGAGATTTCCTTAGTTTGCACACCCAGGCAGTAGGATCTTTCTCGGCATAATCAGGAGGTTGCTCCATATACACTTCTTCCTTTAAAATTCCATGCAAAAATGCATTTTTAACATCCATCTGACTAAGACTCCAACCTCGATCGACTGCTAGGGATATGATGACACGAATAGTACCCATTTTGACTACCGGACTAAAAGTTTCATCGTAGTCTTCACCATATTGTTGTGTGAATCCTCGATCAACAAGTCGCGCCTTATATCTGTCAATACTTCCTTCAGGCTTATACTTTGTTTTATAAACCCACTTTGAGCCAACTACATTCTTTCCTTCTGGCTGAGGGACTATTTCCCAAGTCTGGCATTCATGAAGAGCTTCCATTTCTTCATTCATAGCTTCAGTTCAATGACGGGATTGAAGAGCTTGTTTAAAACAAGTGGGTTTATCCTGTTTTGTGAGCTGAGACATAAACAACTAGAAATCAAGGGAGAAAGTCTCATAACTCACCCATCGTTGAATAAGATGCTTAATGCGTGACAGCTTTTGAGCCGAATCATTGGCGATGCTTTCCACATTCCTCGGCTCTGTAGTTTTGTCCCGTCTAGTATATATCTGTCCAGAGAAGCATTCGACTGGGGTTGGCTCAACTGGAGACTCAACTGGAGATAATTCAACATGCATCTGTGAGTCATTCAATTCCCTACTCAAGCTGAAAGAAGGACAATTTGTCTGACATGTTTCTCCTGTATTAGCAAAAAGATCTGCGCTCATCCATGGATCATATACTTCTAATTCTCGAGATGACAACGCTGCAGAGTCATTAACCTGAAAATTTCGTTCGTCAAAAACAACATTTCTGGAGGTCCTAATACGTTTTGTATTAGGATCATAGCATCGATAACCTTTGTATTCATCTGCATACCCAACAAATCTGCATTTGATAGCCTTGTCCTGAAACTTATTTCGCAGAGATGAATCAACATGTACATAACATACACAACCAAAAACACGCAGCTCATCGTAAGAGGGATGTTGCCTGAATAAAGTATAATAGGGAGATTTCCGATCCAAAAGTGCCATAGGAAGACGATTTATGATATGAACAGATGTGTGAAAAACTTCTGTCCAGAGACTAACGGGCACAGTGCTATCATGTAACATGCTCATCGCACTCTCGACAATATGCCTGTGTTTCCTCTCTGCAACCCCATTTTGTTGAGGAGTATGAGGGCAAGAAACCTGTCGACTTATTCCTTTATCCCGAAGAAAGGTAATAAACTCGTTCGATGAATACTCTCCTCCACCATCACATTATAAATGCATAATATCACAAGCAAACTTTGTTTTGACCATCGAATGAAATTCTCGAAATATTTGAAAAACTTCATGCTTGTGTTTTAAGAAATATATCCAAGTATAACGGGAATAGGAATCAATAAAGATAACATAGTAACGACTGCCAGAAAGAGAGGGAATAGGTGCGGGTCCCCAAACATCAGAACAAATAATCTTAAATGGCTTTGAAGCTCTTTTATTTATAATATGAAAATGAAGAACATGACTTTTGCAGAGTTCGCATGAAGAACATTTATTATTATTATCAGAAAATGAACATAAACTAGACTCTGGAAGGAGACCATCAGATACAAGATTTTCAACGAAACCTCGACTACAATGTCCCAAACGACTTTGCCAAATATCTGGCTTATTACAATGAGATGAATTAAAAACCTCCAATGAAGGAAAAAACAAAGACTCTGAAGGCGAAGACACTGAATAATGCTTGGACGACTTCAACTGGAGGACTGAGTCTGAAGACGAAGACACTGAAGGAATCTCCTTGAAGACGCACATGTTTCCTTGTCGCTCCCCCTTAGCGAACGTCTCCTTCGTTCGTAGATCCTTAACATAAACAGAAGAGGGAGTAAATTCGACGGAAGAATTCATATCGTCAACAAGTTTAGCTACAGAAACAATGTTCTTTTTAATATTAGGAGCAAGAAGGACATTGGACAAGTGAAGTGAGGACTTTGACATAGGGATATATATGCATTGCCAGTATGACTAATGGAGTGATAAGTTCCATCTCCCGTAACTATACTACCTTTTTCAAAGTAAGGCAATAAGTGAGATAACTTACCCGCATTCCCCGTAACATGTGTGGCGGCACCTGAATCAACATACCATTCGCCTTGTTTATTTTGCTTGATCGTCATCTATGACAATGCTGATAACAAAAGTTGTTGCATATCTGTGGATGGCACTTTTGTGTCCACAACAATAGCTGGTTTATTGTCAATTTTGTTTATTTTTCCTCTATTCTGTAGATTGAACCAGCAATCAGCTTTCACATGTCCTCTTTTGTTACATAAGAAACAAGTGGGCACTCTCCTCTGATTCTCTGTATTAAAAACCCCTGAAATATTAGGTGTTGGCAAGATACCACGTCCTCCCTGCCCAAAACGTCCACGGCTTCTGCCTCCTTGATGTCCGCCATTCCATCGTCCAAAACCTACAGAAGTGTCCATGGCCAAAACTGAATGAGGACGAGCTGATTCATTTCCTTCTGCCCTTTGCTTCATAATCATCTCATGCTGGAGAAGTTTCGCTTGAAGGTCGTCAAAAGTGGGCAACTGAGGAAGCCATGATAAAGTTGCGGTAAACATGTCAAAATCAGGACCCAATCCATTGAGAAGTTGTTGAACTTTATTTTTATTTGCAATAGCACTTCCAACAACAGGCAATTGATCAGTAATACTCTTCAAGCGGCCTATGTATTCCATGACTGTCATGGAGCCTTTCTTCAAACTTTGAAATTCATTTTTTAAGAACATAACTCGGGATTCTGATATCTGAGAGTAAGTCTGTGACAACTTACTCCACAGATCCGCCGCAGTACAATCATCTGAAAGAGTAACCAACACTTCTTGAGAGAGTGTTGACGTAATATAAGCAACCAAAGACTGATCCCGTTTCCTCCAAGTTGTATACTCTGGATTCTTAATGGAAATGGTAATTGTGTCACCCTTCTCATCATTGGTTTCTTGTAAAATAAGCCGTGGTGGTATAGGAACTAAACCATCCAAATGTTCATCGAGATCCTGACTTCGTATAAAAGGAAGGATTTGCCTTTTCCAGGTCAAAAAATTAGAATGAGTAAGTTTTTCTGTAACGAGCTGACTCAAGAAATTGGCAGAGGGACCGGATGACGAAGATGAAGAGTAATCCATATCAATGAAATAATGAATAAGCAAACAAGATGAATGAAAAGAAATAAACAGATTTAAGATCACTTAATCAATCAGTAAAACTGTAATAAGGCATATACCTGTACGACCAAAAGTGCTACACAAAGAACACTAAAAACAACAATGAAGGAAAGGAAAGGAAACTTGTGGAATAAAAAACTGGTTTGAAATAAAAAAGGGAACAACAGTCGGTGAAGTTTAGAAGAAAAAAAAATGGAACCAACACAGACGATAGAGTAATAGAAAAGAAGGAACTTGGAATGAACACAGTCGATCTGCTGTTCACGATCTGCTCGATGAACACAGTCGATGAACACGCTGTTCACGCTGAAAGGAAAAGAAAGGTACCAACTTTCAGAAAGGGGGAGATTTCAGAGGATAAGATTTTAAAGGCTGACTTCTTCACGCACAGGATGGCCACGCAGTGCTGCTGTTCACGATTTGCTGCTCACGCTGTTGCTGTTCACGATCTGCTATTTCATATCTTCTTCACTCACGCTGTTCACGATCTGCAATTTTAGAACTTCTGCTGCTCACGCTGTTGCTGTTCATGATCTGCTATTTCAGAGTTTCTTCACGCACGCTGTTCACGATCTGCTATTGCAGAGCTTCTTCACGCACAGGAAGGCTACAACTCTGATACCATATCAGATTTGATATCTGGCACATCTACAGGAAACAGAGAGAGAGAGAGAGAGAGAGAGAGAGAGAGAGAGAATGGTTGGGGCGGCACTCCAATACTCGACCTCCAAGCCCTAATCCTTTATAAATAAAACATGGTATACAATGATCCTTGTAATATCAGAGATATTACAAGGATGCCATTAATGAGTAATATTCAGCATGTGTTTATTTAACATACCATGCGTATGGATCTGGATCCAGATCCATACGCAGGTTATATTTTAACATAAACTTGCCCAACAAACTTGTTAATCTCTGGAGGATGTTCTATTTCAAGTTCCTGTATGCCACTGTATCCATCTTGACAGGATGTTCTTTGAGCACAGGAGAAAGAACACTCATCATTGGTTGCAGGAAAGAGCTCTGCACTAAGCCATGGATCATAAAATAGAGTATTCATATTGGTTTGGGCAGAAACATATTCTCCATCTCCAAAATCATTCTCATCAAAAACTACATTCCTAGATACCTTAATTCGTCTGCTGTCAGGATCATAACACCTATACCCTTTGTGGTGATCTGCATATCCGACAAATCTACACTTGGATGCCTTAACCAGAAACTTGTTTCGCAGAGAAGAGTCAATATGAATATAACACGTGCAACCAAAATTTTTTAGTTCATCATAATCAGGATGCTTCCCAAATAGGACGAAAAAGGTGATTTATCTTCTAAAAGCTTCATGGGCAGACGATTAATAATGTAAACAGCAGAGTGAAAGGCCTCTGTCCAGAGTCCTATGGGAGTATGACTTCCGTGCATCATGCTCATAGCGCTTTCCACAATGTGACGGCGTTTCCGTTCTGCAACTCCATTCTGTTGGGGTGTATGCGGGCAAGATACTCTACGATTTATCCCATTATCTTGGAGATAATTGATAAAATCCCTGGAGGAGTATTCCCCCCACCATCACATTGGAAATATAGAATATAACAAGAAAATTGAGTTTTGACAAATGTATGAAAACAACGAAATATAGAGAAAACTTCCGATTTATTCTTCATGAAATATATCCAAGTGAAGCGAGAGAAATTATCAATAAAAATAACATAATATTTGCTGCCAGAATTAGAAGGATTAGGAGCCGGTCCCCATACATCGGAACAGACGATTTCAAAAGGCCTTGAAGCTCTCTCATTTATTGAATGAAAAGGAAGAACATGACTCTTACACATTTGACAACTTGAACACATTTTATTATCTGGTCTAGGAATCAGGCCAGACTCAGGAATAAGACCATCAGATACGAGTCGCTCAACGAAGACTCGACCACAATGACCAAGACGCAAATGCCAAAAACCAGGCTTATTACATTTATTTGAAGATTGCAAATTGAACACATGAATATGCTTTGACGACATAGACTGAGGAGATGACTTCAAGGTAGGTCGAACACAAGTAGAAGGGTCCTCCTGGAAGACATACATATTTCTCCGGCGTTCCCCTCTAGCGAACGTTTTCTTCGTTTGTAGATCCTTGACATAAACAAAAGACAAAATAAATTCAACAGAAGAATTGGTATGATCAACAAACTTAGAAACAGAAACAATATTTTTTGTAATATTTGGGGCATGAAGAACATTGGAAAGATGAAGTGGGGATTTAGGCAAGGGGATAGAAACATTTCCAATGTGGGTGATGGGGTGGTGTGACCCGTCTCCAGTGACGATGTTACTTTTTCCAAAATAAGGAGTTAAAGTAGAGAATTTACCCGTATTACCTGTGACATGAGTAGCTGCCCCTGAATCAATGTACCAGACTCCTTTATCATCGCGCTTCAGATCAAGTTCAGACAATGCAACCAAAAGAAACTCTTTCACATCGCCACCAAACTTTGAAGGGTTCTCCTTTCGTCCT
This sequence comes from Nuphar pumila, assembly GCF_984573655.1. Taxonomy (NCBI): domain Eukaryota; kingdom Viridiplantae; phylum Streptophyta; class Magnoliopsida; order Nymphaeales; family Nymphaeaceae; genus Nuphar; species Nuphar pumila. The sequence continues at coordinate 19,370,032 of NC_143257.1, read as the reverse complement.
GACGAGCTCTCACCCTTTTGGAACTTTCCTTTGTTTTGTGGATTGTGCCAACAGTTGACTTTGACGTGACCTCGCTTGTTACAGAGATAACAGGTGGGCACGTTTTTCAGATTATAAGGAGAGGCATTCGGGGTGGGTAGTAACCCACGCCCCCCTGGAGTACCTCATCCTCGTCCTCTGCCTGCACCAAAATGACTATCACTGCGTCCCTGGCCAAATGAAACACTAGTATCAAGAACCTGTCCACCAGTGTCATGTGACATCCCCTTTAAGGTCATCTCATATTGAAGGAGTTTCGCTTGCAAGTCTTTAAACGATGGTAAGCTGGGTAGACATAACAATGAGGTCGAAAGAACATGAAATTTCGATCCTAATCCATTCAAGGCTTGCCTGACTTTATCTTTGTCTGTCACTTCATATCCGACAACAACTAGTTGATCGCTTATGTTCTTGACCTTATTCAAGTATTCCATGACAGACATGGAACCCTTAGTGAGGAGTTGAAAATCACGCTGAAGAAATGAAATTCTAGCCTATGAAATCTGAGAATATGTCTTCACTAGCCGGTCCCATAATTCTTTTGCTGAGCACTCATCTGGAATTCCCACCAATACTTCTTGAGAGATAGTGGAGATAAGGAAAGCAACTGCAGCTTGATCACGCTTCATCCAATTTTCATATTGGGGATTTGGTATTCGTTGTATAGAATCAACCTCGTTTCCATCCTTAGTTTCTTGTATGATAAATTCTGGAGGGGCTGGAATTGATCCATTTAAATGTCCAGAAAGACCTTGACTTTTAATGAATGGAAGAATTTGTCTCTTCCAGATCAAGAAATTGGAATTGGTAAGTTTTTCAGAAATGAGCTGGCCAAGAAAGTTGGATGAGAGAAAAGTTTGAGAAGAAGCTAAGACTTTTCCTTCCTTTTTTTTGAAAAATATATAAAAATTGCACACAACAATAATAAAGCAAAAATAAAAGGAATATCGCTGATGTACAAATCTGTCAGCAGTCGATAAAACCCAAATATGTGAAATTGAATGAAAAGGGGAGAGACAAATCTGATATACAGATCTGGATCAACCGATAAAACCCCAAAAGATATCGTGAAAGCAAAGAAATCGAAAAAGCTGATTTGGTACAAATCCAAAGAAGCAAATCCAAATCAGTTCGAGAGATCTACTGATTCGATGAACAAATTTTCTGTCCCCCGTCTCTCTTGCTCTTCTTGGCTAAACCCCTCCCCGCCTCTCTCTCTCTCTCTCTCCCCAACCTCATCCTCTTCTTCCTCAGGCATGCCGAAAGGGGGTGGTTGAGGCCACTCCATCGTCGCCCTCTTTTCTTCCTCTCTGCCTTTGATGGAGGCAGGGAGGGCACGACTCGACCACCTGCGACAGTGGTGGCCGGTCTTCTCGAACCCGAGTCGGGCTCGGGTTCCGCCTCTCGGCCACGCCACCAGTGGCGGGCAGGGCCTCGAGCCCTGCTTTTTCGGCTTGCCGCAGGTTCCGGTCTTCTCGAACCCGAGCCCTGCTCCGCCTCTCTCCCCTTTCCCCTGCCCTTTCGGTTGGTCGTGGTAGCCACTGCCTTCGGCAGTGGTCTGGCCGTTGGCTCTCTCCCCTTCCCCTTGTTGGTGGATTGAGCCAGCTCAGTCCGGTCTCGGTTTGGGACCTGGCACGACTCGACCTGATTGTCGAGCCATCACCATGTCCCCTTGTTGTACTCGAGCAGCAGCAGCTTCTGTTGCTGTTGTCTCGAGTCGGGCCGAACTGAGCTAGGCCTGGCTAAGGCCGAGCTTAGTGCGATTCAGTCCAGCACCCGGGCCGTCTCGGCCTGACTGCCGAGCCATCTCCCTTTATTGTTCCTGAGCAACAACATATTATGCTGCTGCTGTCGCGAGTAAGGCCGAATCGAGCTGGGCTCGGCTAAGGCCGAGCTCAGCCCAAATTAGTCCAGCACCCTGGGCTTGCTCGGGTGCGCCGAGTCTGACTCGGGGTGGAGGCAGCTCTGTCGGACCCTGCCAGCCCTCCCTCTGCCTGCTCTGTTAGGCATAACTGAGCTGAGCTCGGCTAGCACCGAGCCCAGCTCGGTTCTCCTTGCCCTGAGCCTGCCAGCCCTCCCTCTGCCTACTCTGTCAAGCACAACCAAGCTGAGCTCGGTTAGCACCGAGCCCAGCTCGGTTCTCCTTACCCCGACTCGGCTAGCCGTCGAGATTAGCTCGGTTGAACCTAGCCCTGTTATGTTGGGTTCGGCTCCCAGCACCCTACGCTGTCGAACCCAACCCTTATGATACAAATTTTATTTTAATATAATACTTTTTTTGTTGTAAGAATGAAAATGACGGATAAAGTTTAAGGACTTGCGTCATTCTCATCCCTACATGTAAATTCTGCTGCTAGTGTTATTGGTAGTGGTAGTAGAAGTGGAAGTGTTGATTCAAGTTTGTTAGCTGCATCATGTGATGATGGGGGGGCACTATAGGCACATGTGGATAAGCTTAAAAAAGCTGGACGAGGCAGTGAAAATAAGAGATTGCGATGCAAGCTTTTTGAGAGAGATTATGTTGGGTCTTACACAAGAGTTAAAGCTCATTTGTTGAATATATTAGGACATAGCATTTCAAGATGCAAAAGAGTTGATCAGGCAATGCGAAGACAATACAGGAAAATATAAGATGACTATGAGAAGAGTAAGACAACGAGTGATTCTTGTACAATTAGGGTACCATTTTTAAGCCATCAAGAAGATGCTAAAAAAGAAAAGAAAAATGATGTAGGAGGTAGAGGAAGAGGAACACTACATGCATTATTCAATACATATGGAATAAAAGAGATTGATAGAAAAGTATGAAGATATTTTTATTCTAGTTCAATTCCATTTAATGTAGTTATAAATCTTTATTGGAAGGATTTAGTTACTTCACTGACAAATTGTAACTTGAGTGACTATGTACCTCCAAGCTCAGAAAAACTGTGAACGACAATTCTTGCAGAAGAGAGGCCAAATGTTGAGAGATTGCTAGAGATTAAGAAATTTATTTGAGAACAAAATGAAGTTTTCATTGTTTCTGATGGGTGAATAGATATTCAAAGGCGTCTACTGATTAATTTCATTGTTTCTTCGCTTAGTGACCTAGTATTCTTGAAAGCAGTTGATGCATCTGGGCAATATAAAAATGCCGAGTATTTGAAGGGGTTGTTTATAGAAGTAATAAAAGAAGTGAGTGATCAGAAAGCAGTGCAAATCATCACAACATCACTCCAATTTGTAAAAGTACAACATTGAGTTTGGAGAGTGAGTTTCCTCACATTTTTGGACTTCCTGTGTAGCACACAACTTGACTCTGGCCTTCAAGAGCATCTGCAACCCCAAAGAAGAAGAAAATTCACCAACATATGCTCTATATTCATGGATTGAGGAATTAGAAAAAAATGTCAAAAACATTAGGATTTTTGTTGTCAACCACTATCATACTAATGCCATATTTAATAGGCATTCTGATATGAAATTATTGAAGGTTGTTGAAATACGTTTTGCGTCCATTATTGTGATGGTGAAAAGGATTAAAAAAGTCAAGAATGCTTTGGTTAACATGGTGACTGATGAGAATTAGACATTCTATCATGCTCATGATGTTGTCAAGGCTCAAGAAATTAAGAAATTCATTGTTCATGATGAGTTTTGGGATACAGTCGTATACTTTTATGAGTTTGTGAAACCTATTTGGGAAATGCTGAGAGAAGTTGATAAGGATGAGCCCATGCTTCACAAAGTTTATGAAATGTGGGATAATATGATTGAAAAAATACAAGTTGTAGTTTTCAAACATGAGGAAAAAAATCCTGCATTGGATGATTCAAAAATTTTTAATCATATTTATTCAATTTTAGTTAGAAGATGGGATAAGAGCAACACTTCTTTGCATTGCATGACATATTCTCTAAATCCCAAATATTATGCAAAGAAGTGGCAAGAAGGTGTTATTCGTATTTCTCTAAATTTAGACCCAGAGCTATCAAGGCATAGAAATATGTGTATAGCAAGACTTTATTGAGAATTACATATTCTAAATCAAGTAACATAAGAGTTTGAAAAATTTTCATCTTCGAGGTTATATGGACAAACATTAATAGCGAGTGAGAAGGAAAATATATAGTGGTCAACATATGGATCATAAACACCTCTTCTCCAACGTCTTGCATTGAGATTGCTATCCCAGCATCCTAATTTATCTTGTTGTGAAAGAAATTGGAGCACATATTCTCAAATCCACAACATAAAGATAAACAAACTCACCAACAAGCGTGCCGAGGATTTAGTCTATGTTTATTCTAATTTTCGATTAATTTCGCGAACCAATGAGGAATACAAGTACTAATTGCTTTCTAAGTTATTTGACTATTTCTTAATTTCTTCATTTAAATATACAAGTATTTAACATTTTCAAATTCGGTTTGTAATGTAGACAAGGATCATCCAAATTTTAGGATGTAAACCTAGAAGAGTGTGACTTAGAGAGACAACATGATTTCAACATTACAAACATGGACTTATCTGATCCTATTCTTCTTTCTTATGATGCATTTGATAATGAAGTGAAAAATTATTAGGATCATTACCTCATCATCATATATATATATATTATGTAAGATATACTTTTGGTATGTAATTATGCATTGTTTGCTTCTTTTATTGGTATATTGTATAATTTACTTATTTTCTGCTTTATTTGTTTGATTGTTTCCATAATATATTTAGGTTGATTTAATTGTGGTGTTAGTTTTTATGATAAAGAATAGAATTATAGATTGTTAATTTGATTTATTGCATGCATGATGAATTGATGATATCATGATAATTGTTTTTTATTTCATTATATATATATATATATAATTTTTAACAGTTAACAATAACACTAATGAAATAAAAAACAATTATATACCCTCACCTAGCCCCGCACCCAAGTTTTTTTAAAGTGCCTCATCTCCACATCCGCACCTGCACTTATGTGACATAGGAAAAGATGAAAATACCCCTAATGGGTACTTGCCTATTACAATAAATAAATCACATATATATAGCTTAACAAATACAACCCTGTATCATACAATATCATACGATAAAAGGTGTATCATACGATACACCTTTGACACACTTTAAAAAGGGCCGACTCATATTTTTTTATTTTTTAAGTTTTAATGCTCTCCTGAGGACTGACTTCCTCATTTGTGTAGAGGTCATTAGAAGGTTATCAATGCACTTTAGGAGTCATGAGAGCGATTTGGGGGTTGATCCGTGCACAAAGGAGAGGTCTTTTGCAGTTTACTCAACTAATAGTGCATTTTCAACATTTTTCCACTCAAGGAAGTGGTTTAACGTAAAAAATCCTTATCCTTTGCTTCTTATTGAGTGTTTTTGGCGGAAAATGACATCATATGATCCAGCATGGCAATGGGACACTCAAGTAGTGAGTGAAAACCGATTGAAAATCAAGTGCAACTATTGCCATCATATTGTTTCGGGTAGTATCTTTTAGTTGAAGCATCATTTAGCCGAAACATGTTTTAATGTTGTAGCCTGCATGTCAAAGGATTTGCCAGATGATGTGTAATAGCAATGCCAACAATTATTCACTCGTTTAAGAAAAAAAAGACGGGAAAAAGAGACTAGTGAGACAAAAATAAGGTATGTGCAGTCCTGAGAGAATGTATATGATGAAGATGCGCTCCCTACTTCTGATCTTACAACTTCTGACATAACATCAGAAGTAAGAAGTTTTGCGGCGAAGGAGAAAGGTATGGCTACTGCTACTAGTAGCCTCGACACACCTCATACAAGAGGCACAAAGCAAATCCTCAAAAGAGGTATAAACACAAAAGTCACTTAAGGAATAATCAAGAACACTCAAACATAAAAAAATATATTCTTTATTGATAAACAAATGCACACAAAATACATTGAATACAAAGGACTCAAGGTCCCATATTTATACACAAAAGAGGGAGTGAGGAGCTCCCAATATAACTGTTGGGGGCTCTCCAAATTTCTATATATTGAGATTATATTGTCAAGGACAATAATGCCCTTGACAGTATAATCAAAGGTAAAAAATAAAGCAAAATAAAAACAAAAAAATAGTTCAGCCCCTAATGGGCGATTTCTATTACCAGGTTTAAAAGACCAAAATACCCCTAGAGGGTAAAGAATATTAATAAAAAAATATACATATATGTGTATATATATATATATATATATAAATATAAAGAGCACCCATATCCTAACAAGAATGACCCATCTTTCATTCCTGTCATCTTCTCTCATAATTGACAATGACTTTAATCATATCATCTCCTTGAATCACCGCTTCTTTCCATTGTCATTCTTTGTAAGCACAAGCTTTGGCTCCTTCTTGATGCCATCCACCAAACCCCATAGACCCTTGCTCTAAGTTTGATGTTTTACGATTGACGCCCATATAACATAATTGATATCATTGAGTCTCATGAGAATGTAGACGATGGTCTCGCGATCCTCCTCCATAGAATACCTAAGATGAGAGAGAGAGAGAGAGAGAGAGAGAGAGAGAGAGAGAGAGAGAGAGAGAGAGAGAGAGAGAGAGAGAGAGAGAGGAAAGAAATCAAGGGAAGCAACATTCTTTTGGACACCACGAGCCCACAATCACATGATCCACGAACTCTCGTCTACACGAACAACACATCCACAAGATTCAATATTCCAAAGCTTTGATACCATGTAACAAAATGAAAAGTGCTCTCACACCTCACACAAGAAGCAAAAATACAACAAAAAAATGGTTCAATCCAAGGTTGCCAGTTGAGGAAGTGAGAGCGAGAAGCGATTCGGGAAGCGAGGCACTTCTAAAATTGTAGGAAGCAGGAAGCGCAAAACGACTTAGAAGCGAACCATGAATCATCTCGGAAGCGAGTAGAGAAGCGAACCAGGATTCAAAAGGCAAACAAAGAGGTAAGAGACCTAGGATTCGAGTGGGAAGTGAAAGGGAAGCAAATAAGAATCAAAAGGGAAGCAAAAATGTAATTATATTTTTTCTAATTTACCAAAATAGAAGCATTATATTATCATTGAAAAAATAAAACATGAGTTGCAAGCATTTAACAAATGCATCCTATTGCAAGAATTTAATCAATAACTTAATAAAAAAAATTCATAATTCATGTTCATGTTGCAACCATTTAATAAATCATTAAGAAAAATTCATAATACACCCATGGAGGTCGTTGGAGCTCGCTAGATTTCACCGGAAGTCTGGGACTCTAGAACGAGAGAGGTTAGGGTTTGGGAATTGAAAATTCCAAACCCTACTCTTTTTTTGTTTTTCATATTTCATGATATTTTAAAATGATTATTTTACCCTTTAAAAAAAATGAATTTCTTTTATTTTTTGGGTATTTTTTTTTATTAAAGATTAACTCAAAACTCTCCAAGCCCCCCAAAAAGGAAGGATATTGGGAAGCGAGCTTCCCAATAATGGGAAATGAGCTTCCCCATTAAAGTGGAAGCTCACTTCCCTCCGCGTTTCCAAAGCACACTCCGGGTAAGCTCGCTTACCGATCCCTATGGGCGCTTTCGGTAACCCTAGTTCAATCACACAAAGCCACTAAGGGCTAAGAGAGAATATGAAAAATAAATTATATTGATTGAAGAATGCTCAAAACAAGCATAGCATACAAGGGACAAATTATCCCATATTTATACACAAGGGAGTGAGAGGCTCCCATTGTACGTGTTGGAGAGCTCCCAATGACTAGAAATCTAGCAGTTGGGGAGCCCCCAATGGTCATATTGTCAAGGACAATAATGCCATTGACAATAAAAACAATGAACAAATATAAAAAAGAAGAAAAAAAAATACAAAAAAGTCAGTTGTGCCCCTAATAGGCAAATCCAATGTTGTCAAAAGCGTTGAGGCATAGCGTATCACTCTACCAAAACTGAAGTGAAGCATAAAGCATAAGCCTCATTTTTTTAAAAACTTAAAAAAACCTTTAAAATATCTATAAATACAAATAAATAAAAGAAATGCTTTATTAATGAAGCAACAACCAATAAGAAATAGAAAATCTCAAATAAATATCGAAAAATATGAGATTAACATATAAATTCATATACTTTTCAATCCTTGCATTTTCAGCACAACTAAACATTAAAAAATAAAAAACTTATAAGAAGTTTTTTAGCACCTATATATATATATATGTGTATATATATATATATATATATATAGAGAGAGAGAGAGAGAGAGAGAGAGAGAGAGAGAGAGAGAGAGAGAGAGAGAGAGTTCTACTTCTTCTTAGAGACAAACGCACGAGAGAGGGTGATGCGAGAGACGAGAGAGAAGAGGGAGAGTCAAGAGACGATAGAAGAAGAGGAAAGTCGAGATGGAGACAGTGAGAGGGAGAGTCGAGAGACGAGAGAGAAAAGAGATAGTTGAGAGACGAGAGAGAAGAGAGAAAGTCGAGATACGAGAGAAGAAGAGAAGAGTTGAGATGCAGACAGAGAGAGGGAGAGTCGAGAGACGAGAGAGAAGAGAGACAATTGAGGGATGAGAGAGAAGAGAGACGAGAGACGAGAGAAGAGGGAGAGTCGAGAGACGAGAGAGAAGAGAGACAATAAAAAAAAGAGAGAGAAGAGGAGAGTCGAGTGATGAGAGAAGAAGAGGGAGAGTCAAGAGAAGAGGGAGTGTCAAGAGAAGAGAGGCGAAAAAGAGGGAGGGGCAAGGGCCTGACCCTAATTAGGGTCGGGTTTGAGCCCCAAATAATGGTCAAATGGGGGCTTTGCCCCGCATTTAACCGAGGCATGAGGCGCGCATCGCACCAAGGCGCATGCCTCATAACCAACGAGGCATGCGCCTTACCCCCTTTGCCATTTTTTGCATGTGCCTCAAGGCACAAAGGGCCTCACCTTGGGGGGAGGCACGCCTTTTGCGCCTTGAGGCACATTTTTAATAACACTGGGTAGATCCTATTACAAGGGTCAAATGACCAAAATACTGCTAAAGGCCTATTACAACTAAGAAAAACACAATATATATATATATATATATATATATATATATATATATATATATATATATATATATATATATATATATATATATATATATATATATATATTTGGGGCTCCCTACCAAATGGTACCCGATTGCTTGGGACCATCAATTTTCGGTGTTTTTTCGAAATTCTGACCTTACAGATGTGTTCAAAACTTCAACATGATTGATTTACTAGAAATTGACACTTAGATCATTTGATTCTGATGCATGGATAGGTTTTTATAAGGTTCAAAAATCAACGGTCTACAATTTTCATAAAATTTTGAGGCTTCAAATACCGTTTTTTCCATTCAAAATGCAAGATCCAAGTGTAAATTTATAGTAAATCAACCATGCTGAACACATCTGTAAGGTCAGAATTTCGAAAAAACACCGAAAAATTCTTAGTGGGTAGGGTTGGTACGTTTTCTATCTGGTAGGTTTCCATTTTTCATATATATATATATATGTACAACATAACTATATTTTAACAAATTTGTCTAAGTTTTGAGTCAAAATGTGTTTTTAAAACGTCTCCATAAGTATCTTGGGCTTGTGCAAACTTTTTTCTTTCTTTTTTTATTCACAACTTATCAGCCTTTCATATTTCTTGGTAGAAAACATAGAAACATATATTTCCCTCCTGAAAAAACAAGATGTTTTTTCTTTTGTCGCTTGGATAAGTGCACCTGGTGCAGTAGATACTTAGGTAGCTTTAGAAGCATGTGTACAAGCTCTACTTTCTAGTGTTCACCAGAATTCGTGTTTTGTGTTGGAACCTGAGTTAGTTTGTCTTAGGGCTGTTATTCATCTGTTCATATTTTCTGAATTAAAGATACTTTCTGTTGCTTTATCTTTGAAGTTTTGTATTTTTATCAATCCTCAAATGACGCATTTTCAGAAAAATTGTGACGTTTTGTTGGATAAATGAATGTGCATGAGTTGATTTATGAATCTAACTGTTTCAAAAGGAAAGAAAATTAAGTGCAAATACTGTGTATTTCTTGCAGATACATGATTGCTTATTTGTTCATTCATCTAGGAGTACCTTGGCATAAGGTTGTGATACTTGTCCACTCCCAACGTTTCACAAATATTGAGAAAGAATATGGTGTTTGGGCAAGTGGTGATTGGTCCTCCAGGTTCTGGCAAAACAACTTACTGCAATGGCATGTCACAGTTTCTCAAGCTTATTGGAAGGTGCTTATCATTAAAACATTCTCTGTTTGTTTCTTTAGATTATGAATTCTGAAATTGTCCTTGATATATTCCAAACTTTTCTTTAACCTTCATGATATCTTTTGAATTAGGAGTTTTTTCTATCCAGAATTGGATTTAAAACATACATAGAACTATAAAATATCAACTATTTAAGATGTAAACTCAAGTCAAGATTGATACCTATCAGGATTTTTGGTGCCAGTCAGCCACTGGACCATCAAAAAGCATGATGAAGGTACTAGCTCATCATTCCAGAAATATATTAAACATGTCACATTAGCATTGCGATCTGCCCGTGACCACCATGCTCTGATATTGACACTGCATGTAATCAGAATCCTCCCTACCCAAGACCCTCTGACCTTGCTAGGAACCACCTGTGCACAGTGATAAGTAATACAAAAACAGCTGAACCCTTGGTAAACTTTCAATGTGACAAACATCGGCAAGTGACCTGGTTCTTTCTTTTTGTTTTTTTCCATGAGGATGTTTGTGAGTTCAAGGTTAGGATCATTGAAAAAGTGTGTGTGTGTTTCGGGTCTGGATCTTATACCAGACTCGAGTCCATTCATGTATAACTCTCTACTTTGTATTTTTACTTTTGTTCCGGGTTTGGATATTACACCAGACCCGAACCCACAATGTAAACTTAAACATATTAATACAGTCGTTAGGTCACGATTTCATTAACGAAATCGTGACAGCCGCAACCTCTCTTCTCCTATTACTTTCTCTCTCTTCTCAACACAGGTTAAAGAGGAGATTCTTTCATGGTATCAGAGCCAAGATCTACTTAGGGCTTGAAAAGACTTCCACAAGGTGCGACCAAGGTTTGAGATCTCTCCTTTTCTTTCGTTTTCTCCTCTCTCAATTTTGTTCATCTCTCTTCAACCCCTCTTTTGGTTTCTTTCCTGAAGGATTCACATCTCCCTAACGCGAATCTCTAAGCCATCACGTAAATCGTGAATACGCGAATCATGAATCTCAAAAAAAAAAACTCGTCTCATTGTGAACCTCAAAAATCCCATCTCACGTGAATCTACTGTTTCGCGTGAAACACTAAAGTCAACCTTTTCTTACTCATATTGCCGTATTCAGATCTGATTGCTTTTGCACCAGATCTGGAGCACTACTCCCCTGCGCATCCTTCTGCCATTTGGACTGGAATCAACCTTTTGCTGTTAAGATCTGATATTTGACATTTTTTTAAAATTTGCTTTCATTTCTATTAAGTGTCTCCTCCTTTCAGCCTATTTTCTTCTCGCTGTCTCAACTGGCACTCAATTGACAGTTGACTGTCAACGTTTTCTTCAACTGTTTTTGCCCAGATCTGAAAACACAGTTGACAGTTTCAAATTTTGTTCATCGTGTGAGAAATTCCTATTGCGCAATCTCAGTTAAAAAGAAAAGAAAAGAAGGGAAGGCAATACTCAGATCTGATCTTTTGAATCTGACAGTCTCTAATCGCTATTTTCTCGAAGGTTGCTCAGCCAAAAAAAAAAAAAATTGCGACGAGCCAACCTTTTTGACAACAGACTGGGCACTCCGTGAACACCTGAATATCCTTATTATATCCTTGTCTGATTCCTTTTCTTCATGGATCCTCATTCTTCTCAATCGAGTCTTTTTTCGAGTTTTCTCAATCAACTTGTTTCCGAAAAATTAACCACCTTAAACTTATTGATTTGGAAGAGACAAATACAACAAACAACAACAACAACAACAACAACTACGCCTTCATCCCAAAATAATTGGGGTCGGCGATATGAACCAAAAAAGAAAATCATACCCTTTATAAGGAGCCAAGGTCTCTTAGGTCACCTAGATGGAACCACTCCAGTCCCACTAGAATTTGTTACGAGAGAAGAGAAAGATGATAAAGGGGCGAGTTCAATTGTGTATGTCAAAAATGCAGAATATCTAAACTGGGAAAGGAAAGATCAATCAGTAGTTGCTTACATCACTTCTACCTTGTCTCAAGAGGTTCTTGTTGCAATCCCCGACAATTGTACATCCCTGCAACTTTGGGAGAGGCTGGTTCAGACGCATTCATAAGTTTCACAGGCAAGGATGGTTTTTCTAAAAAGGGAATTTCAGCAGCTGAGAAAAGATTCCATGACCATCATGGAATATCTCAAGAAGTTGAAGACTATCACAGATAAACTTGCAGTTATAGGATGTGCCATGAGTGACAGTGATATGGTGCAACAAACTCTCAGTGGATTGGGACCCGATTATAATATGATTGTCACTTCACTATTGTGTTTGCCTACTCTTCCTACTTTTGATGAGTTGCGAGCTAAATTGATTCAGTATGAAATGACTTTGAAGGGATTTTCTGAAGAAACACATGCTCATGCAAATTCTCAAGAAGTTTTTGCCATAGGAGTGACTTATGATCGAGGACGAGGGCGAGGGGACAAGGGCGAAATGAACATGGAGGACGTGGATTGCTTTCTACTCCGAATATTTGGACTTCCACTTAAGGACAAAGGTCAATCCCCACTTGCTTCCTTTGCAACAAAAGGGGGCATATCAAGGCGAATTGTTGGCACAACTCAGAAAATAAAGGAAAGACTCCACAGACAGAACAAAAAAGAAAGCCCACTAATATTAGAGACAATGCAGAGATTAAAGATTTGTTAATATCTGCCCTGTCAGAATTGAAACTAAAGCAGAATGATCAAGACGCATAGTTCGTCGATTCAGGGACGACAACTCACGTGACTGGTGATGCAGGTAAACTTTCTAAACCTATCCCTTATTTTGGCAAAAGTAAAATTGTCACTGGAGATAGATCCTGTCATCCTGTTTCTCATGTTGGAAAATCTATCATTCCCATGTCACATTGTACTCTTAAACTTACTGATGTTCATGCTCCAAATATCAAGAAAAATATTGTCTCTGTTTCTAAGCTTGTTGATGATAATCATGCTTCAGTCGAATTCACTCCCTTCTCTGTGCAGGTCAAGGACATTTGCACGAGGAAAACATTCGCTGAAGGAAAGAGATGAGGCAATATGTATGTCTTTGAAGAAGCTCCATGTCATCCCGTCCGCCCTATTCATTTGGATTCGAAGCCTTCGTTAGAGTCGTGTTCCTTCTCTTCAGCAAATGTTTTTAGTATTTCTGAATGTAATAAGCCTTCCTTATGACATAGTCGATTAGGACATTACAACAACAAACAACAACAACTACGCCTTCATCCCAAAACAATTGGGGTCAGCGATATGAACCAAAAAAGAAATTCATTTTGGGTCTTCCACATGAATCCTTTTCCTCCAATCATTTCTATCCAACGCCATGTCCTCGGTGAGGTTCAAAGCATTCATATCCTTTCCTATCATCTCCATCCAAGTCTTCCTAGGCCTACCCCTACCTCTTTTAACTAATATATTTTCCCATTTCTCCAACCTTCTAACTGGAGCATCATTAGGCCTTCGCCGAATATGTCCAGACCACCGTAAACGATTCTCTCGCATCTTATTCTCAATGGGTGCAACACCTACCTTCTTACGTATCTCTTCGTTCCGAATCTTATCTTTTATTGTATTTCCACACATCCATCTAAGCATCCGCATCTCAGCTACACTCGATTAGGACATTGTGGTAGTCATTTTATTGAAAAACTTGTTTCCAATAATCTCATTCCAAAAGAAAGTCTCAATGTGGATGAGAAAATTCAGAAGTGTTCCAGTTGTCTTTTATGCAAAAGTCATGTATTGCCTTTCCATTCTATTAATAAGAGAGCTTTAAAGCCTTTTGAGGTAATATGTTCTGATATATGGGGACCTGCTCCAGCCGCCTCTGGGTATGGGAGCAGATACTACCTAATCTTTATTGATAGCTACTCTCGATACACCTGGATATATTTCATAAAAAATAAGTTGGAAGTTTTCCTTTTGTTTCAAAACTTTGTTTCGTTAGTAAAAAATCAATTCTCTGAGTCCATTTAATTCTTCCAATGTGATGGAGGTGGTGAGTTCTCATCTATTGACTTTATTTCTTTTCTTCAAACCAATGGGATAGAAAAAAAGTGTCCTGCCCACACACTCCTCAACAAAATGGAATTGTTGAGCGAAAACACAGGCATATTGTTGAAAGTGCCATGAATATGCTACCTGATAGTAATCTTCTCATTAATCTGTGGACAAAAGCTTTTCATTCCGCCGTACATGTGATAAATAGACTGCCTATGGTTGTTCTAGAAAATAAGTCTCCCTATTATTGTCTTTTTGGAGCTCATCCTAGTTATTATGATTTACGTGCTTTTGGATGTGTTTGTTATGTGCATATTGATCGGTCCCTAAGAAACAAGTTTCAGGATAAGGCTCAAAAGTGTAGATTTGTGGAATATGCCGAAGATTACAAAGGATATAGGTGTTACGATCCCATTAATAGACGTATCAGAATCTCAAGAAATGTCATCTTCGATAAACACAATTTTGATTACAAAGTTGGCACAATGGATATGCCCTCTACCACCACCGAAGTCTACCATACTTGGCTGAATTCAGAACTTTTTGCTGGTTCCAATGAAGTCTACTCTCCAGATTGCAGGCAGTAGGAAGAAGAAATGTCTGAGACTATTGGCACATCGGGATTACAGAATGAGGAAGAAATATCATCCGTACCAGGCAGATACAAGGGCATTTGCTATACTAGACAGAGAACGATGGCGCCGCCAAAATTTTCAAATCATGCCTCAACAGCTGCACCTACTTCCTCTCGTACTCTTGAGGTCAGAAGATCCAATCACATGCGACATCCTATTGATAGATGGGTCAGTTATAACAATTTCTCCTTGGACTTTTAGCTCTTTTTAACTGCTCTGAATAAGGAAGATGAACCTATCATGTACTATCAGGCAGCTACTTCTACCAAATGGGTAGAAGCCATGAATGATGAAATGCAAGCCTTACATGAATGTGGAACTTGTGAAATCGTCCCCAGACCACCTGACAAAAATGTTGTTGGATGTAAATGGGTTTACAAAATAAAGTATAAACCAGATGGAACTATTGAATGATACAAGGCGAGACTGGTTGCAAAAGGATTCACTCAAGAAGCAAGGCAAGACTATGATGAGACATTCAGTCCACTAGTGAGAATGAGAACAATTCAAATTATTCTTTCACTGGCTGTTGAACATGGATGGAAGCTGAGTCAGCTTGATGTTAAGAATGCCTTTTTACATGGGGATTTGAAGGAGAAAGTCTACATGGAACAACCCCTTGGATATCAAGATCAAAACTGCAAAACACGTGTGCAGGCTCAAAAGGGCTATCTATGGACTAAAACAAGCATGTTGCTCTTGGTTTGACAGCTTCTCTCTTGAGATTCAGAAGCATGGATTCTCATGCTCCCTACTAGATCACTCATTATTTATTTTTAGAAGTCAGAATGTGATCACTCTATTGTTAATTTATGTTGATGATATAGTTATCACAAGAAACTCTGAAGATAACATAAAAAAAGTAAAAGACCTATTAGGACAGAGGTTCAAAATGAAATATCTCGGAGCCTTGCGCTATTTTCTTGGTGTAGAGGTCGATAGCCAGGCTCATGGGTTGACCCTCACTCAACACAAGTATACAATAAATGTTCTCAACAAGGCATGTATGAAAGACTTCAAACCTTTAGCAACTCCTAGTGTGCTCCACCAAAAATTAAGTACTCATGATGGAGACCTGTATGAGGATCCCACCAGGTACCGCAATCTAATAGGCATGTTGCAGTATCTCACATTTATTCGGCCTGATATTGTTTATTCAGTCAATCAAGTGTCTTAATTTATGCATGCACCTCCTACTGGACACATGGAGGCAGTTAAAAGGATACTCAGATATCTGAAAGGGACCATTGGAGATGGCTTGATATATTCTTCACAATCGTCTGGTAAGAATGTGCGTGAACTTACTATATATTGTGATGCAGACTAGGCAGAAGATCCTGATGAGCGAAGGTCCACGTCAGGATATTGTGTTTTTATTGGGAGAAACTTAGCCTCTTGGAGTAGTAGAAAACAATAGGTTGTTGTTAGATCAAGCACTGAAGCTGAGTATAGATCCATGGCTGCCGCTACTGTTGAAGTCATATGGGTCAGGCATTTACTAACTGAAGTAGGAGAAACTATCTCTCCGTCTACCTTGTTGTGTGACAATTAAAGTGCTCTCAATATATCATTCAATCTAGTACACAACAGTCGCGCCAAACATATTGAGATCGACCAACATTTTGTGAGACAAAAGGTTGAAGAAAAAGAGATTGAGCCTGAATTTGTCAACACCGAAAGACAAGTTGCTGACATTTTTACCAAGGGCTTGACAAAAGATCACTTTTGGATGCTTAAAGGCAAGTTGTTCATGGTTCAGAACCATGATCAACTTGAGAGGGGGTGAAAAAGTGTGTGTGTGTTTCGGGTCTGGATCTTATACCAGACCCGAGTCCATTCATGTACAACTCTCTACTCTGTATTTTTACTTTTGTTCCGGGTTTGGATATTACACCAGACCCGAACCCACAATGTAAACTTAAACATATTAATACAGTCGTTAGGTCACGATTTCATTAACGAAATCGTGACAGCCACAACCTCTCTTCTCCTATTACTTTCTCTCTCTTCTCAACACAGGTTAAAGAGGAGATCCTTTCAATCATATACCTCATTTATTGGAGGATTTTACTAAGTTTTAGTAGGAAAGCATTTGTGTCAAAATGGGACTCCACAAAAGGATTCTTAAGAATTTCTAAAACTATGTTTATTTTCATTTGTGAAAGATATCATAGGATGCAGTTTCTAACTACCGATAATGTATTGTGGGGTCAATAATCTTTTCGTTATTTTCCATCATCATCTAAACTTTTATGATGTTTCAAAAAACACTAGAGAACTTTTTGTAGTACATAAATTCTGAATATATGAGCATGACCATGGATAAGTCTGCATGCCTCATGATTCACATGATTGATTTCCTGCCTCTAACTCTACATTTTGACATGGTGGGTGTACTTTCTTGTATCTTTTCTTTTCTGCTCTCACTTTTTTCTTAATTCCTACACTTTTAATCTCGCATCCCCTATTTCTTTCTGGCTACCTTTGTAACCTCTTTATTCCTCAAACATCTTTGCATCTTTACTCAAGACCTCCACAATGCATTTGCATGGATCAACGCCTAAAATGAAAATTTGATCGCTGCAGATGGTTAAGGGAAAAACATAGTCATGCACTTGTAAACATAAACTTGCATCATCAACAAATATTTTTAGGAGCCAAAAATTGGAATGAACCTCCTCCAACCAGTGCTCATATCCATAAATACATACATGCATACATATCTATGTATGTATTTATGTACGTTTTTGTGTGCATGTGTCGTTTGGGAGGGGGGGTATCTAACTTTGAAATCATTGTATTGATCTTAGCAGTGTTGAACTGATTGAAATGACCAAAGCACCATTACAAAGCAATGTCCTTTTTGAAAATACATAGTTATTATCAGGGATAGAGTGAGTTTTGTTTTGAAGAAATAAAAAACCATGTTTTAAAGATAACAAGGTGTGTAATTTAAATTTGAAAAGTGGAAGCAACTTTTGACTCCTAAAAGTAACTGTGTATTTTTGGAAGATGCCGTTGCTCTTATGGGTACTTTGGTCATTTGAATCAATTAAATGCTGCTAACATTAACATAAGTAGTTTAAATTAGCTAAACCCTAAATATGCATATCTGTATGTATCTATATATGTATTTATATGGAATGGCAGTTCAATCCTTGATATGATATAATCTACCTTTTATTGACACAACATAAACCATTCAAATTCACAACAAAGGTTAATTGGTTAGCCAAAAAATATGAATGGTGAATGCAGTGTCTCGACTTAGTAATCCAAAAACATTATAGGATCATATTGATCAGATTTCATAATTTTGATAAGGTATGACCATCATACTTTCATTAAAGAGAAATTTTATGAGATAGCATGCATGATCACTAAGTTTCAAGAAAGAGTGACCAAATACCTATATACATCAAGACAAAAGAAGATATCACTACCCCAAGACAGTATTTATTTATTTTTTATGCGAGCATGTCATTCTGTCCGTATAGATTCTAACTGTATTATGTCTTGTCATTTAAACTAACAGGAAAGTTGCAGTTATAAATCTTGATCCTGCCAATGATGCACTGCCGTATCCTCATCATCTATGAGAATGAATAGCCACTAATATTAACTTCAGAATTGGTTTTCAAATCATGGAAACAATTACAAGTTCTTCATCGAATTAGTTGTATTTGATACTTGACAAAATGCATAGCTATGAGTGTGCAGTGAATATCGAGGACCTCATAAAATTGAGTGATGTAATGGCTGAACATTCTTTGGGTCCTAATGGAGGTCAGTAAGTTTCGCAGGGTCCTTTTTCTCAATTTAATTAATTCATATACTCATTCAAGCTTTGTTTAATCTTTCTTGCAAAATCTTCGTTCTGGTGTTTTTCTTCTAGATCAGGTCTTGTTTACTGCATGGATTACTTGGAAAAGAACATTGATTGGTTGCAGTCCAAGTTGGAGCCTCTTGTCAACAAGGGTTAGTAAATTTTAATTTTTATGACATAACATGTTTAGTCATTCCAGTAGCAGTCAAAACACACATAATTTTGTTTCTCTTGAAATATCATTGAGCTGCATCTGTGATATACTGATATTTGATTCCTACAACCTGCTTGTTAAATTGCTTGTTCTAGTTTTCACTTAGACCATTCAAATTTATAACTGCGACCCTCGTAAACATCTTGATAAATTGTTGTACTTGTTCTAGTTTTCACAGGCTTTGTTTCAACTGATCCATGATACATGATGACTTCAAGACACATATATAGGTGATAGATCTATCACTAAAAAGTGCAGTGACGTACAAAATTAATTAATATGTTAAATGCACTAAAAATACAGTCCATTATATGTCTAAGTTATGGTGGAAAATTTGTGGAGACTGCATAAAGAGAATTTATCTACGACAGAGGAATACATTCCTATGCTAAGTTATGGTTGAAATTTAAGTGTGGTGGCAATTCAGAACTGGAGAATTTTCTTTTTGTGTTGTGGCCAGTCTATCCTTTTTAAATTTCTGCCATATTATATCGGCCGAAGCTCTAATATTTTCAATTTAATGGGCCTTTTTTTAAATTACAATGCAACGTGTTGCCCAAAGTTCTACGCCCTTTCATACACTGGTGCCTAGACCAGGTATGCACAAACGAACCTAATCTAACAAGAGAACCTAACTACGCAACACACAAAAGAAAGTGAACCTATATTTACTAACTATGTTCAAATCCTATATTTACTAACACAAATATTAATAAAGTAAGGAGTGAACTTATGCCTTACACCGTTTCTCGGCAACGACGCCAAAATTTTGATGCGATTTTGAAAACAATAATTTTAAAACCAATAACTGCACACCAAATGATAATTTTAAAACCAGTTCTTGTACTCGTTATAGAGTAGCAAGTCGGATCGTCTCCTTAGGGAATGAGACTAAGGCAACACAATTCACAAGAACGTTATTAATATTTCGAAAAAGAAAATAAATTACACTTCTGAATTGCAATGTTAAATTGAAATAAAAAGAAAAACAATAAAATTAACAATTCTAAACTATGCTCGAGACTCTCTAACACGATCCAAGAAGCTTTGAAAATATATTATCACCTCAGCCCACCCTCCTTGTTCCGTGGCTCACTTAAAAGAACCTGTAATAAAAATAAGCAATCTACTCTATTCTATTCTAAACATTTAGCACAAGCAATTAATAACAAATAAAAGATGAATTAAATCTAACTAATTAATGCAAATAAAAAGCAATTAAGAATGAATACAATTAACTATCTAAACTAAGAAATAAAAGACAATTATCAACTAAAGAAACTTCAATTATCTATTCTAAAATTATTTATCAGCTAAAAGAATTAACTAAGTATTAAACCTTATTGACTGAAAATAAATGATTGAGGAATAAAATAACTAATCTAACAAGTAATTAACGAAAATTAATTAACTAAGCTAAACTAACACGAAAACAACTAACCGAAAAATACAAAATTGGAATATTTAAAGCTAATATTAATCTAATTGAATAAGATGAATAACTAATCTAATAAACTAATTAATCAACTAACTAACTAAACATGCTTTAGAGAAATCAAATCTAATTTAGTAACAAATAATCTGGACTAAATACTAACTAATTTGGAATAACCAACAATGAATTAAAATAATAAGAAAAATCAGCAACTACACTAATTTATGCATTAATGATAAAATTAATTTAATCTAGATGCAAGATTCAAATTAAGACCTAACTAGACATAAGCAAATGAACTAAAGCTAAACTACTGAATTACAACTAAAATTATCTACAGCAATTCGGATCTACAATTAACTCTAAAAACAATTAATATTAATTATGCTTAATTTAGAGAAAACAAAACAATATGGAGCAAAAGAATTAAATTCGGTTGGAATTAAAAACTAACTAATATGCGACAATAACTAACAAATAAATCAATTAATTACTAACTAAATGCTGGAAATAAATTCTGGAATTAAAATAAAAAGAATTAACTAATTACTAGATGAAATAATTTAAACTATTCTAATCGGCTGTCAATATAAAAAAACAAACTAAACTAACGACTAATTTATTCTAATCTATTAACAGAAAATAATCATACATAAATAATGAATAACGGCAAAGAGAAGCAGTAAAAACTAATTAATGTGCTGAGACATGAATAAAATAAAAACATGAATTAACGAGAATAAACAAATATGATCTAACTACTCAGCATCAAATAAATGAATTCAAGAAAGCTAATCGGCTGGAATAAAATTTTGATAAATTAATTCCTACATTAAGTACTGAATTATAAATCTAATTTGAATTAAACTTATCTAATCTGACCCTTAACTAAACTAATTTTTACGCAATAATAACGAAAACTAAAACTGAGATAGGGCTATGTTGATAGAAACTAAGAACTATGCGTGAAACATAAAAAAAATCGATCGAAACCTAATTAGTATCTAATTCTAATTAACGAATAGCATGAATCTAAAACTCAAACAGAACCTAATCAGATCTAAGATTAATTAAAACTAAACTAAGTAACGAAAATACAGAAATAAACACTAAACAAAAATCGAACACAATTTATTAAAACTACCTCTAGCCGACTGGCCTATTCAGTTAGTATTTTGACTCAGACGACTTAAGACTCGACCAAAATGACGCCAAGAAAATGATCAGACCCTAGAATCTGAGTCTACATGAAAAATACCATAACATATCCGAAACCCAACTCAAAATATGAAGAAAAACAGACCAAGACTCGATTTCTTTAAAAAAATATAAAAATAAAAACCGAAAAGTAGAGAGCGGGAGGAAGGCGCACCTCAAAGGCTGCCTGACGAGTTTGAGGGTAGAAGAGAGCGGACTTTTACCTCGAATCTCATGCCACACACGCCCTTTTGTTGTTTAAATATGTTCTTTGCTGTAGCACGTTGGAGCCGAATCGTCGAAGGGGGAGAAACGATGGCGAAGAAAAGAGATCGATCGGTTACAGGGGGAGAGTTTCTCGGTCGCTGATCATGTTGGTAGATGGTAGTTCTCACCAAATCCTAAAGAAGCTTCAGACATCGGTACTTGCAACAAATATAAAATCCCAAACAACAAAAAGAAAAAAAGAAAACACGATGGAACAATGGAGAAAGAAGAGAAGAAGAGGTTGGCGTGAAGAAGAGAGGAAGAAGAGAAGAAGAAGAGAAGAAGAGAAGAAGAAGAGAAGAAGAAGAAGAAGATGGATGGAATGGGTGGTGTGAAACCCTAGGCAAAAAACATTTTTGGCAATGCTAGATGTCCCCTTTTAAAGAAAATTTTATGAAGAATTTCCAAACACAAGCTTAAGTAAAAGTTATTTCTAAAAACTACATGTGATTTTTTGAAATTTCTAAAAACACTCCTATGCGCCACTTAAGAAGGGCTTTTTCGTTATTTTTCTTCTTTGGATCTATGGACCTTGGTTTATTTAGAGTTTGGATCAGATTTGAGGTCCATTAGGCATGGTTTTGGATCGGGTATTGATCCAAATTACATCGAAAACGGATCCGGTTATCTTGAAAAAGCTCTATTTTTCTCATTTTAACTCGGTTTTTGAAGAAATTCGATCCGAAGCTCCTTCGTACCTAAAACATCATAAACACAGGTACTTAGGCTATACAAGTACATCTAAATGCATGAATTTATAATAAAATGATATGCCTTTCATGCATTATCAAATGCCCCTATGCGTATTTGTTTTCTACTCCCCGAGCAAATTAAATTTAAACTACTATGCTAATAAACTATAAATAAATAATACATGAATTTAAAGCAAATAATATTCAAATCCTAACTCACTTTTGTAGGAATCACGGTTGCATTTGGCATATGCAACAAGCCTTTTAAACCCCTGGGTTACCCCAGTGGACGAGTAAGATCTCGGGAGGGTTTGCAGTGATGCTATCTACAAACATCTCTGTCATGCATATGATTTTTTTTATCAAAAATCATTTGGCAATTAAGACTAATGTTTAAACAAATATTTCATGTAATTGCATTCTCACAACATATTTAGAGTTTAACATGCCTCCACAATGGAAAAACTTTTTTTTTACTTTTCTAAAATTTTGCAATTATCTATGTTTTTTCCTCAGAAAATCAAGTACAATCATGCTATTGCCCATTTATCATCACTTGTATGTTTTCTACACAAATTTTTACAATTCTTTCTAAGCAATGAACTTTCATTAAGATCTTATTTTCTTTTTTTGTTTTTCACATTTTTTTCGGTGAGCACTATTTCAATTTTTAGGTTTTCGTGACCTGTGTAGCGAGCTTTGGGTCAATGACTTCGATGCCAGATGACCTTAAGGCACCAGATATAGAGTATCCCTCAGACTTAATTGCTCGAGTCACTAAACCTTAGACTTTCATATTTACATATAGTCGTCTTCCTGTCGGGTGCAATGTTTACATCTCTTAGGCTCTATACTAAGTCTATATAACGGGCTTTCAGGCCGGTGTCTCCCAAACCAAATGGCTTTAGGGTACCAGATGTAAAATACCCCTCAGTCTCTACTTGCTCGAACCAAATAGGCCACATATGTCAACTAGACAAGGAAGTGATCTCCTTAGTTGTCCTTTTCAACACGGGAAACAAACACTTCAGCTCGTGTCACAACCCGGCTATTAGGGAATAACCAAGATATCAAACAAACTAAACAGATGCTCTTTTTCTTTTAAGCTCTTATTTCTTTATATTTTTCACTTGCTTAGTTTTTCAAAACAGGTATGTGTATATGTAAAAGTATCTTCAACAAGATACTAATAAAAATATTACAATATTCTTGGAAACAAATGCGTATACATACGCAAAACAAGAACACTTGAAACACTTGTGCACAAAAAGCACAACACAAACTCACAAATGCGCAAAAGCATACTCAAGAGTCATAACATTGAAAAGGTGCTTGGGCTATAATCCCAAAAGCATGAAGAATACACAAGGGGAGAACCTCTTTAAATAGAGGAGGTGGAGTCCTTGGAGAGGCTCCACCTCTAGCCATTGGAGCCCCTTCCAACGGTCACAAATGTGACCGTTGGAAGGGGCCCAACGACTAGATGGTGGGCCCCTCCAAGGTGCTTTCCACCTTTTACAAAAACTAACAAAAATAAAAAATAAAAAGAATAAGAGGAAATTACAAAAACATATTCTAAAAAGAATCAACAACAACAACAACAACAACAACTACTCCTTCATCCCAAAACAATTGGGGTCAGTGATATGAACCAAAAAAGAAATTCATTTTGGGTCTTCCACATGAATCATTTTCCTCCAATCATTCCTATCCAATGCCATGTCCTCGGAGAGGTTCAAAGCATTCATATTATATTCTAAAAAGAATATTTTATAAAAAGACTAAACTACCCCTACGACTAAACAATTAGAAATATATATTATATATATATAATAAGTAGATACATATACATATATATTAATATATGTATATGTATTACCTTATATATATTACATTGCATGATTAGATTACATAATTTAACACCCCCTCAAACTTAGGGCAGTATGACCGAGAGTTTGCTAAGAAGGAAGTTGAAACGCGGAGCACACAAAGCTTTGGTGAAGAAATCCGCCAACTGATATTCTGATGTGACATATGGAAGGTCAATGACTCCTTTGAGGTACGCCTCACAAACATAGTGACAATCCATTTCTATGTGTTTGGTCCGCTCATGAAAAGTGTGATTCTTAACAATATAAATTGCACTTTTGTTGTCACAGTATAGCTTGGTAGGTCCTTCGATTGTGATCCCCATATCTTCCGGCAGCTGATGAATCCATACAATTTCCATGGTAGTAGTTGTCATGGCACGATATTCGGCTTCAGTTGATGATAGAGACACTTTTTGCTGCTTCTTGCATCTCCATGAAATTAGCGAATCTCCTAAAAACACACAAAAACCAGTGGTGCAGTGATGGTTATTTGGGTCACCACCCCAATCAGAGTCAGTATAAGCAATTAACTTTAAATCAGACGAAGAGGATAGAAAAACTCCCTTGTTTAGAGTACCCTTAATGTATCTTACGACTCGTAAGATAGCACTCATATGGACGAATGTTAGTGCATGCTGAAACTGACTTGCAGTATACACTGCATGAGAAATATCTGGCCTGGTAATACTCAGATACATCAATGATCCTACAAGCTATCTGTAGGGAGTAGGATCCGAAAGAGGAACACCATCATCAATCTTCATTTTAGTTCCCACTATGGCAGGAGTTTCACAAACCTTTTCATCGGTAATACCTGTCCTGTCAATGCTCTCAGAAGCAAACTTAGTTTGAGATAAGAAATACCCTCTATGAGAGTATGCTACTTCAATTCCCAAAAAATAAATTAGAAAACTCAAGTCAGACATTTCAAATTTATCTTTTAAAATTGATTTTATACCCTTTACCCCACTAGAATCACTTCCGGTGATGAACATATCATCCACATACAACAGCAAAATCACAATCCTTGCATTAGATTTTCTAACAAACAAAACAGTGTTAGTAAAACAAGAAGAAAAACCATTTTCCAACATTACTGAGTTAAACCTATCATACCAAGCCTTATGGGCTTGTTTTAGGCCATAAAGCGCTTTCTTAAGATGAAACACTTTTCCTTTAGGAGTCTCCATTCCAGGTGGAGCATCCATATAAACTTAATCATTCAAATCACTATTCAGGAAGGCATTCTTAACATCCATTTGATAGATGTTCCAGTCGTTAATTGATGCAACAATGATGAGACATCGAACAGTGACCATTCGGGTTACAGGCGCAAAAGTTTCTTCATAGTCAATCCCATAATCTTAACTATAACCCTTGGCAACCAATCGAGCCTTATATCTATCAAGAGATCCATCGCTCTTAGTTTTAACTTTAAAAACTTATCTACACCCTATTGTTTTCTTACCCTTAGGAAGAACTTGAAATTCCCATGTCTTAGCTTTTTTTAGAGCTTCGAGTTCACTTTTCATCGCAACTATCCATTCAGGACTTTTACTAGCTTCCGCAAATTTTCTAGGTTCTACGTAGGAGTTGTTGCATGAAAATGAACCAATATGAGAATTTCGTTGGGGCGTTCCCTACTGAGCGACGCGCTGTACTCTCTAGGCCCGGAGGCAGTGATAAATGTGCAAGGGTTGCTAGGTCGTCGCCCAGAAGCGACACGTCACACCGGTGCCCGGGTGTGGTGTCAAATAGGCAAGGGTTCCCTCACTTTGTTGGACGGGTGGGGGTAAAGAAGTTAGTCCAAGACCATAAAATTAGGTTAGCCACTTGGAACATAGGGTCTTTAACTGGTAAGTTGGTAGAGTTAGTAGATGTTATGTGTAGGAGAAAAATTGATATTTTATGTCTTCAAGAGACCAAATGGGTAGGTGAGAAAGCTAAAGTGATAGAACCTTGGGGATATAAGATTTGGTATACAGGAATAAATAGGAATAGGAATGGAGTAGGGATTGTTATGAGTCGTCAGTTTATAGATAATGTAGTTGAGGTCCGTAGGAAGGGTGATAGAATTTTACTTATTAAATTAGTATTAGGTACGGATATTATTAATATTATTAGTGTTTATGCACCTCAAGTAGGTTTAGATGATTCCATTAAGCATCAATTTTGGGAAGATTTAGATGGAGTAGTACAAGAGACATCTTATGGAGAAAAGCTTTTCATCGGCGGTGACCTTAATGGACATGTAGGCATTAGTAGGGATGGATTTGAGAATATCCATGGAGGCTATGGTATAGGAGAAAAAAAATGAAAGTGGAGAAAGGATTTTAGATTTTTGTTTGTCCTATGATATGATCTTAGCAAACACTTGGTTTAGGAAGAGAGAGTCTCACCTAGTAACATTTAAAAGTGGGGTTAATACGAGTCAGATAGATTTTTTCCTACTTAGAAAGAGAGATAGGGGTTGTTGCATCGATTGTAAGGTTATACCAGGAGAAAGTGTAGCTACACAACATAGAGTCTTAATTTTAGATCTTAGAATTAGACAATGCCGCAAAAGGGATAGACATAGGATAGATCCTAGAATTAAGTGGTGGGCACTGAAAGGAGCTAAACAAGGAATGTTTGTAGAGCAGGTAGTTAAGGAAGTTGATTGGTGTCTCGAGGAGGATTCAGAATCAATGTGGAATAAGATAGCGGGTGGTATGAGAAAAGTAGCTAAGGAGGTATTGGGTGAGTCTAAAGGCGGTGCACCACTAGGTAAGGATACATCATGGTGGAACGAGGATGTCAAATTAGCTATTAAGGTTAAAAGAGAGTGTTATAGAAATCTAAGTAAGAGTCGTGATAATGAGAATTTGGAGAAGTATATGATAGCAAAGAAGGAAGCTAAAAAAGTTGTTCGAAACGCGAGGGCTAAGGTATATAAGGAGGTTTATGACAAGTTGGATACCAAAGAAGGCGAGAAGGATATTTATAGGCTTGCAAAGATGAGAGATAGGAAATCGAAGGATTTGGGTATGGTTAGATGTATCAAAGATGAAACGCAAAGGGTTTTAGTCAAAGATGAGGAGATTAAGGAGAGATGGAAAGATTATTTTGATAAGCTATTTAATGATAGTCATGCTCAAGATCTTGGAGACTTCTCCATTCCTTTTCATGAGATAAATCGTGACTTCATGCGCAAGATTCAAAAGAAAGAAATTGCAGAGGCTTTGAAGAAAATGAAATCAAGAAGGGCAGTTGGCCCAGATGGTATACCTATCGAGGCTTGGAAATGCTTGGGAGAGAAAGGTTTAGAATGGTTGACAAATCTTTTTAACTTGATTTGGCGAACAAATAAGATGCCTAATGAGTGGAGGAAGAGTACTTTGGTGCCTTTATATAAGAATAAGGGTGATATACAAGATTGCACAAACTATCGTGGTATAAAACTCATGAGTCATACTATGAAACTTTGGGAGAGGGTGATTGAGTCTAGGTTGAGGAAGGTTGTCATGATATCGGAGAATCAATTTGGTTTTATGCCTGGAAGATCAACTATGGAAGCTATACATCTTCTTAGACAACTTATTGAAAGATATAGAGAGAGGAACAAAGATTTGCATATGGTTTTTATTGATTTAGAGAAGGCATACGATAGAGTACCTAGGGACGTTCTCTGGTGGACAATGATGAAGAAAGGTGTTTCTCTCAAGTACATTAGTATAATTAAAGATATGTATGAAGGAGTAGTAACCAATGTCCGCACTTGTGGAGGGGTGACAACCAATTTTCCGATAACGGTTGGGTTACATCAAGGATCTGCTTTAAGCCCTTTCCTATTTGCGATAGTGATGGATGAGCTTACGAGATCAATTCAAGAAAATGTACCGTGGTGTATGTTGTTTGCTGATGATATTGTTTTGATTGATGAGTCTAGAGCTGGGGTTAATGCTAAGTTAGAATTATGGAGACAAACATTGAAAGCTAGAGGTTTTAAGTTGAGTAAGAGTAAGACTGAATATATGGAATGTCGGTTTAGTAAGCAACGAAGTAGTGATGGGAGTGTAGTGAAGCTTGGTGAGCAAGATATACCGATGAATGATTATTTCAAATATTTGGGATCCATCATTCAAAAGTATGGAGAAATTGATGGAGATGTAAATCATAGGATAAAGGTTGGGTGGATGAAATGGAAAAGTGCTACTGGAGTGTTGTGCGATCGTAGAATGCCATTGCGGTTGAAGGGAAAGTTTTATAGGACGACTATTAGACCCGCTTTACTATATGGTACGGAATGTTGGGCTGCCAAGAGACATCATATTCAAAAAATGAGTGTAGCTGAGATGCGGATGCTTAGATGGATGTGTGAAAATACAATAAAAGATAAGATTCGGAACGAAGAGATACGTAAGAAGGTAGGTGTTGCACCCATTGAAAATAAGATGCGAGAGAATCGTTTACGGTGGTTTGGACATATTCGGCGAAGGCCTAATGATGCTCCAGTTAGAAGGTTG
This sequence comes from Nuphar pumila, assembly GCF_984573655.1. Taxonomy (NCBI): domain Eukaryota; kingdom Viridiplantae; phylum Streptophyta; class Magnoliopsida; order Nymphaeales; family Nymphaeaceae; genus Nuphar; species Nuphar pumila. Next base: position 19,341,122 of record NC_143257.1, on the reverse strand, counting down.
GAGAAATGGGAAAATATATTAGTTAAAAGAGGTCGGGGTAGGCCTAGGAAGACTTGGATGGAGATGATAGGAAAGGATATGAATGCTTTGAACCTCACCGAGGACATGGCGTTGGATAGAAATGATTGGAGGAAAAGGATTCATGTGGAAGACCCAAAATGAATTTCTTTTTTGGTTCATATCGCTGACCCCAATTGTTTTGGGATGAAGGCGTAGTTGTTGTTGTTGTTGTTGTACGTAGGAGTTGTTGCCACTCTTGCATACCCATGTGAGAAAAAGAGGCACTCAATCCATTGATGTCCTGACTCTGGGCTGATATGGAGGATAATGCAACTTTTTCAATAAAGTATTTTAAAAATATATTTTCGATAAAAACGTTTGTGCAAACCGTGCATTAAATAATAAAAACCGGTTCACACTAGTGGTAAAATCCCGATCGAACTCAGGGAATGAAAAAAATACTTTGTATTCTACAGAAAAGCTAAACTACTCTTTATTGCCTAAAAAAATAAAAATAGTTAATCAATTTAACTAAGAGTGTTGCCCCTGCAAATATAATGACCGCAAATTTTATGCAGTTAAATAGAAATTATATATATATATATCATAATTAACGTGACTTGGGCCTAGGATCCGTTACCCGAATCCGAAAGAAATATATAAAATTAAAGTATATATATATATATAATAATACTAAATAAATAAATAACTAAGATTAATTGTTATAAGTAAATAATAATAAATAAATTTATCGAATCCATAGTTGGACCCAAATGGATCCAACCCATGGATCCACCGTTATTTGCACGACCCGGATCCACATTTCTAAACATCCGAATTCAAATCGCAATCGGATCTAGCATCGCGGTTCGGACCCAGACCCGGCCCGCACCCTGCGTAATGAGAAAAAAAAAGGAAGAAAAGGCAACCCGATATGGGTTGCCCGATAAAAACAAAAAGAAAAGAAAAGTTAGGGTTCAGTGTGAACCCTAACTGATATCGCATGGGAGGGGGTGGTGAAAAGATAACATTAGTTCTGTCTTTGTGTCTTGAATCTGGACCGGATCCTTAAGATCCGGATCCAATCACTTGTATGTCTAATTTCCATATGTCACCTATAAGGTGGACATATTGTAATTTTTATTATTGTTCAAGGGTAACTTTGTACCCTAATAAGTCTTGTAAGCTCTATTTATATTCAATGAGAATGGACGCCCAAGGTTAAGGGTTCCTCTCTATTTCGTGTAGCCTCTTATCCTCACTTTCACTCTTCCCTCTTCTACAGATAAAAGATTGGAGATCTGGAAATCTAACCAGGTATCAGAGCACATTAGATCTGGGCGTGGACGTGATTTCCAGAAGGCATGATTGAAGAGTCTCCCTGTTTTCCAAGTCGAAGATTCTACTTCCGCAGCCTGGTATGATCTACACGAACTTCCTTTCAGATTGTGTAGCCATTCCTTTTCTTTCGTTCTTCTACCCCTTTTCAGGCTAAATTTTTTTTCTTGCGATAGTTTTGAAATTTTTGTTTTCAGCCTGTCGCAGATTTCAGGCTATCGCAGATCTGAAACTGTGAATTCAGATCTGTCTGTTTCTGATCTACGTTCCGCTTTTGCGTCAAATCTTCAGATCTGAACTTGTCATTCTCTGAACTTGTTATTTTTTGTCTTTCCCTTTTATTTCTTCTCGCTGAATATTGTCTCTCCTTTAATAATTTTTTATATTTCTGTTTCTGCTCAGTCGAGAATCAGAAATACAGATTACTATCATATCTGGTTGTCATCTTGAAATAAATATTATTATCATATCTGCTTATCGTTCAATCCTGTTCTCCAAAAAAAAAATTGAGAATCACAACTCGATATTGTTGAAGTGCAGCACCTTTCTCAATATTTTCCTTTTCATATTATCTTTATTTCTCATGGATTTCCCAACTGCACAATCCAGTCTCTCTGCGAGCTTTCTTAACCAACTTGTGTCTGAGAAACTGCATACTTCGAATTTTTTGATTTGGAAAAGACAAATAATTCCTTTTATAAGGAGTCAGGGTCTCCTCAGTCATCTCGATGGATCCATGCCAGCCCCTCCAGAATTTGTATCTCGTGAAGATACGGATGACAAAGGGGCAACATCTACCATTCTTATCAAGAATCCAGAATATCTCAATTGGGAAAAACGGGACCAATTGCTTGTGGCCTATATTACTTCGACTCTATCGCAGGAGGTTCTTCTTGCCATTCCTGATGATTGCACAGCCACACAGTTATGGGACAGATTGGTTCGCACATATTCTCAGATTTCAGAAGCTCGAGTTGTATTCCTCAAGCGTGAGTTTCAGATGATGAGGAAGGAATCTTTAACCGTCATGGAATTTTTGAATAAAATGAAAAGCATTGTTGATCAATTAGCTGTCATTGGATGCCCCGTTAGCGATAAAGACATGGTTCAGCAGATTTTGAGTGGATTGGGGGCTGATTATCATATTCTCACTTCATTGCTGTGTTTACCTGAATTACCAAAGTTTGAAGATTTGTGCTCTAAGTTGTTACAATATGAGATGTCATTAAAAGGTTTGCCAGAGGAATCTCACAAGCAAGGACACACTCAAGATGTTTTTGCTACAGGAATCAGCTATGGACGAGGGAGAGGTGGATTCAGTTTTCGAGGACGCGGAGGACAGGGCAGAAATACATCAGGGGGACGTGGGCTTTTACCCACTCCTAATGTTCTTCCGAGTTCTCAAGGACAGAGAAACGTGCCCACATGCTACATATGTAACAAAAGGGGTCATGTTAAGGCCAACTGTTAGTTTAACCCACAAAATAAAGAAAAAAACCAACAAGGAGGACATAAGAAAGGAACTGAATCAAATGGAGAATTAAAAGAATTGCTTATGTCAACCCTAACAGCATTGAATTTGAAACAGAATGAGGAGGGGACATGGTATGTTGATTCTGGGGCAGCAACCCATGTTACTGGAGATGCAGGTAAGCTTCTAAATCCTATTTCTTATTTTGGCAAAGACTGTATAGTCACTGGAGATGGATCTTGCCACTCTGTTTCTCATGTTGGAAATTCGGTTATCCCTATGTCCAAGTCCATTCTCAAACTTTCCAATGTTCTCCATGCCCCAAATATAAAAAAGAATATTATTTCTATTTCCAAACTCGTTGATGATAATCATGTTTCTGTTGAATTCACTCCTTCTTCTGTTCATGTGAAGGATCTCCACTCGAAGAAAACATTCGCTGAAGGGAAGCGACAGGGCAACATGTACATTTTTCAAGAGGACCCTTCTACATGTCGTCAACTAATATGTAATGCCTTGAAGCCTCCATCTGTGTCTTCCTTTGCCCCCTCTGATTTTGTCTTCAATGTCTCAGATTATAATAAGCCAGGTCTATGGCATGGTCGGTTGGGTCACTGTGGTGATCATTTTATTAAAAAGCTTGTCACTAATAATCTTATTCCTAAGGAGAGTCTGAGTCTTGAAAAGAATAAACAAAAGTGTTCTAGTTGTCGGCTATGTAAGAGCCATGTGCTCCCTTTTCATAGTGTTAATAAAAGAGCTTCAAGGCCTTTTGAAATTATTTGTTCGGATGTCTGGGGACTTGCTCCAATCAATTCTCGTTCTGGTACTAGATATTATCTCATTTTTGTTGATAGCCATTCTCGTTATACATGGATATTTTTCATGAAACATAAGTTAGAAACTTTCCTTCTGTTTCAAAGATTCTATTCTTTTGTCAAGAACCACTTCTCCAAAAATATTCAGTATTTACAGTCCAATGGGGGAGGTGAATTTTCTTCTAGTGACTTTATTAGTTTTCTCCATAATAACGGAATAGGAAGGAAAGTGTCCTGCCCACACACTCCTCAACAAAATGGAATTACTGAGAGAAAGCACCGACACATTGTGGAAACTGCAATGAGCATGATGCATGATGCATGACAACAATCTACCCATAAATTTATGGACGGAAGCATTCCATACTACAGTTCATATTATAAATAAATTACCGATGAATATTTTGGAAAACAAATCTTCATATTTTACTTTACATGGAGTTCACCCCAATTATCATGATTTGCATGTGTTTGGATGTGTTTGTTATGTCCATGTTGACAGCTCATTAAGGCATAAATTTCAATATAATGCTGTAAAGTGCAGATTTGTAGGGTATGCAGATGACTACAAGGGTTACAAGTGTTATGATTCAGGAACAAAGCACATCAAAGTCTCCAGACACGTCATTTTTGATGAGATGAATTTTGACACTCATCGAGAATTCACAGATTCCTCGTCGAATGCTGTTGAGTTCTATTATCCATGGCTCAGTTCAGAATTATTCACTGAAGCCGATATCAGTTGTCCTGCAGAATGTAGACAGGTAACAGAGAGGTTTGAACAACATGACAATTCGAGTCACCAAGAAAATGCAGAAACCTCATCACAACCAGGCAGGTACAAGGACATTGTATATACTCGACGAGAGCAGCACAGACCAACGACCAATATGCCTGGTCATGCATCCTCACAAAATCCTAATCTTAGAAGGTCTAATCGAATTCAATATCCAGTTGAAAGGTGAGTTATGAGAATTTCTCCATGGATTTTCAATTGTTTTTAACCGCTTTAAACAAAGAGGATGAACCCATTACCTTTCACCAAGCAACACATTCTAGAAGGTGGGTTGAGGCCATGAATGATGAGATGGAGGCACTGCATGAATGTGAAACCTGGGAGATTGTTCCAAGACCATCAAATAGAAATGTTGTTGGATCAAAGTGGGTACATAAAATAAAATACAAGCCAGATGGCACTATTGAACGCTACAAGGCGAGGCTTGTGGCCAAAGGCTTCACCCAAGAACAGGGGCTAGATTGTGATGAAACTTTTAGTCGTCCTGTTATAAAGATGTGGACAATTCGACTTATTCTCTCCTTAGCCGTTGAACATGGATGGGTACTAAGTCAACTTGATGTTAAAAATGCCTTTCTTCATGGTGATCTTGAGGAAGTTTACATGGAGCATCACACAATGCTAAAGGAGACTGTCAAAGGTATGTATGTATGTTAAGAAGGGCAATTTATGGATTGAAACAGACATCACGTTCTTGGTTTGACAGCTTTTCTATGGAAATACAGAGGCACGGTTTCTCACGGTCACTCTTAGATCATTCTTTGTTTATTTTTAGACAGGGAGATCTAGTCACTTTGTTGCTCATATATGTTGATGATATTGTTATTACTGGGAACTCTAGAGATCATATTGAAAAGGTCAAACAACTTCTAAGTCAAAGATTTAAGATGAAAGACTTAGGGAAGTTGCAGTATTTTCTTGGAATTGAGGTTGATAGAAAATCAGATGTCCTAATGCTCACTCAACATAAATATACCATGGATATCTTAACTAAGGCAGGTATGAAGGAATGTAAACCTCTGAGCACTCCATGTGTACTTCACCAAAAGTTAAGTTCAAAGGATGGAGATTTATATGAAGATCCTACACGATATCGAAGCCTGGTTGGCATGCTCCAGTATCTAACTTTTACTCGACCTGACATAGTTTACTCTGTCAATCAGGTCTCACAGTTCATGCACGAACCCAGGGTAGGGAATATGAAAGCTATTAAAAGGATTCTTCGATATTTAAAAGGGACGATTGGAGATGGTCTCCTGTATAAATCGAGCTTGTCACGGACGACGGAACATGAGATTATTCTCTACAGTGATGCTGATTGGGGAGGAGATCCAGATGAACGAAGGTCAGTTTCAGGTTACTGTGTTTATATTGGGTTAAACTTAATATCCTGGAGCAGTAGAAAACAAAAAGTTGTTGCAAGATCAAGTACAGAAGCCAAATATAGATCAATGGCGGCGGCCACTGCTGAGGCTACTTGTACAAGGCATATGTGGACTGAAGTGGGACAACATATCTCTCGAACACTCTTATTGAGTGACAATCAGAGTGCAATTAATGTCTTTCAACCCTATTCATCATAGTCAGGCTAAACATATTGAAATAGACCAACATTTTGTGAGGCAAAAAGTTGAAGACAAGGAGATTGGACCTCAATTTGTGAGAACTGAAGATCAAGTAGCAAACTTATTCACCTAAGGGTTAGCGAAGGACAAATTTTGGATACAAAAAGGCAAGTTATCCATGGTACAAGGCCATGTACACAACTTGAGGGAGGGTGAAAAGATAACATCAATTCTGTCTTAGTGTCTTGAATCTGGACCGGATCCTTAAGATCTGGATCCAATCACTTGTATGTCTAATTTCCATACGTCACCTATAAGGTGGACATGTAATTTTTATTATTGTTCAAGGGTAACTTTGTACCCTAATAAGTCTTGTAAGCTCTATTTATATTCAATGAGAATGGACGCCCAAGGTGAAGGGTTCCTCTCTATTTTGTGTAGCCTCTTATCCTCACTTTCACTCTTCCCTCTTCTACAGATAAAAGATTGGAGATCTGAAAATCTAACAGGTGGGCCGGAGCGCAGCCGCCGGGGGTCGCCTTGAAAAAGGTGAAAAGGATCCGAGACCTGGGACCCGACCCGAGTCAACCCGATCCATGTAATGTAAAGATCATGTACAGAGTATACGTTTATTCTTAATCGGGTCTGGATACACCAGTCCCGGATCCATATCTTTGTAAAATAAAGTTATAAATGTATTCCTTTAGGTCACAATTTCATACAGAAATCGTGACAGCCACAGTTCTTGCATTTCGTCTCTCCCTCTCTCTCTCTCTTTTTCAATGCAGGTACGGGTGGTGGATTTCTAACATGGTATCAAAGCAGTGTTGAAGCCTGGCCTGAGATCGCCTTCTCGTCTGCGTGCGTTTTCTTCCCCCTGTCCTTCGTGATCTTCACTTCCGGTAAGATCGATAACGTCTCCTTCTTCTCTTCCGTCAACATCTCCTCTTTTCTTCCTTGTTCTTTAAGATCTGATTCTCTCTGGAATCAAAGTGGACTTTCAGTTGGATTTGCCGACGTGAAAAGATGCATACCAGTTTTCTCTTCCTCGATCTGAATATTTTATTTGCTGAAGTTAATACTTGTGCTATTTTTGTCTGCAAAAAATTCTTCTTTCGTTCTTCCCTCCTCTGAATTTTTTCTATGTATCCTGTTCACGTGAACCCAGACTGTGAAAAATGAGGGGCTGTATTTCACGTGAATCGCTGAAATCGATTCAGGTGAAACATCAGACCAATCGTGTGCCCTATTTCGTTTTCTGTTTGACATTGCCTGCTTGTCTCCCTTTACTGTTGTCGTTCGCTCGATCTCCCTTTGTCTAATCCCTTTCACGCATTCATTTCTACATATTCAAATATATATTTGCCGTGTAGTTTTTTTTTATTGCTACTCGTTTGAAAATATATCTAACGTGGAAAAGTTCTTTTAATATCAGTTTTCTGGAGAGCATAGAAAAAGGTTCAGTCTCTCTATTCTTATTCTCTGAATCTGAGAGCCGCAAAAAAAAAAGGCTGAGCATTTCGTGAACACTTTTGCTGAAATCCACTCTCTATGGATCCCTATTCCCTTCAATCAAATATTTCTTCAAGTTTTCTAAACCAACTCATTTCTGAAAAGTTGAATACCTCAAACTTCTTGATTTGGAAGAGACAAATCATTCCCTTTATAAGGAGCCAAGGTCTCTTAGGTCACTTGGATGGAACCATCCCTGTTCCACCAGAATTTGTTCAGAGAGAAGAAAAAGATGATCAAGGTGCGAGTTCGATCGTATATGTCAAAAATATAGAATTTCTCAATTGGGAAAGGAAAGATCAATCTGTTGTTGCATACATCACCTCAACCCTGTCCCAAAAGGTCATTGTTGCCATTCCCGACAATTGTACAACATTGCAACTCTGGGAGCGACTGGTCCAGACGTATTCACAGGTTTCACAAGCCAGGATGGTTTTTCTAAAAAAGGAATTTCAGTTGCTAAGAAAACATTCCATGACCATCATGGAATATTTGAACAAGATGAAGACCATCACAGATCAGCTTGTAGTTATAGGATGTGCCGTTAGTGACAATGGCATGGTGCAACAAACTCTGAGCGGATTGGGATCTGACTACAATATGATAGTCACTTCACTATTGTGCCTTCCTGTTCTTCCTACCTTTGATGAGCTACGAGCCAAATTGATCGAGTACGAAATGACTCTGAAGGGATTCTCTGAAGAAACTCACATTCACCCAAATTCTCAAGAAGTTTTTGCCACAGGAGTGTCTTATGGTAGAGGACGGGGACAAGGAGGACAAGGGCGAAGTGGACAAGGAGGGCGTGGTCTGTTTCCCACTCCAAACATGTTAGCTCATGCGCAAGGATCAAGATCCATTCCTACTTGCTTCATTTGTAACAAAAGGGGGCATATCAAGGCAAATTGCTGGCATAATCCAGAGAATAAAGGAAATGGTCCACAAACGGAAACCAAAAGAAAGTTCACAAATACCAGAGACAATGGAGAGATTAAAGATCTGCTGATATCTGCCTTATCAGAGTTGAAATTAAGGCAGAGCGATGAAGGCTCTTGGTTTGTTGACTCAGGGGCAGCAACTCATGTGACAGGCGATGCAGGTAAAATTTCTAACCCTATTCCTTATTTTGAAAAAAGTAAGATTGTCACTGGAGATGGATCCCACCATCCTGTTTCTCATGTTGGAAAAACTGTCATCCCCATGCCATATTCCACTCTTACTCTTTCTGACGTTCTTCATGCTCCTGACATCAAGAAAAATATTGTCTCTGTTTCCAAACGTATTGATGATAATAATGCTTCAGTTGAATTCACTCCCTTGTCTGTGCAGGTTAAGGACCTACGCACGAGGGAAACATTCGCTGAAGGAAAGAGACGAGGCAATATGTATGTCTTTGAAGAAGCTCCATGTCATGCTGTTCGCCCTGTTCATCTGAATTCGAAGCCTTCATTAGAGTCATGTTGTAACGACCCAAAATTTGGACTTGTGATTTCGAAAACCTTATTGAAAAACCCTTCAAAGATTTAAAGTTTTAACTTTTAAAAACGACAGCGGAAGACATTTAGAAAGGAACACAAGTCAACAATCCTGGGTACGTTAGCTGAAAAACCATCATTCACATGTACAACCTCTTAAAGGAATTTAAGAAATAAGGCAATAGATTAAAAATCTGCAGTTTATTACAAAATGAGCATTTTGTTCAAAAGTTCAATAAATCTAAAGAAAACTCCAAAAAGACCCAGAGCTAAGCCGCCAACAGAAAGAAGATAAATCTTGATCCATATTGCACCACACCATCGGCCGCCAGTGAAGTCCTACTCCTCACCTACCCATGAAATGAGTCAGTTTCATAACAAACCAGTAGGTGCACGAACATATAAGTAGAATGAAAATAAAACAGGACATTCATGAGATAAACAGTTATGATATTTAAGCAATCAATACAACTGTAATCTATTCTAACAAGTGTAATATGTGCAAAGAGTTGTTAGTTGAAGCATTTCAAGCAGTGTAAGTTTCAATCATTTACAACTATCCATGAAGATATTCTTTAAGTTCTGATATTAACTGGCCTGTGGGTACGCACAGACGCGAAACGTAGAAACAACCGAGATCGATCCGGGGGTTTATTATGTCAGTTGTTTTCATTAACCCGGATGGCTGACTGAGTCCGCTTCCAAGGGGACGGTCAATGACCAAGAGAGTAAATCCCCAAAGGCATTCGTGGCCCATGGATGCATCCAACTTCTGCAGAAGTGCCTGACAGTTACCACCTAGGATAATCTATGGTAATCCCAATTCCCCTAACTCCGATGACTGGGGAAGCCGAGTCTTTTGCCCGTGGGGTGGTTGTTAACAACCTGTCCATCGGAGTTTTTGTACCATCCATCCTCTCCCTTGATGAACCGTGAAGGTCGGATGGGTACGACGGGAGTTTCTTAACCGCCGCCCCATCCTACATGCTCTGGTCTATTAGACCCACTCGAGCATCTTGCCTGTGAAGGCGAATGGTCACCATTTATGTGATCTCAGCATTGTGCTAATTGCACGCATCGAGGTTGCTACCACCTCATCCTCCAACCATCGTAACCCACGTGGGACATACTTGTCTAAAAGTACGGTTGTACCTTCCTAGAGGTACGACTACGATGAGAGGGCAACATATAATGTTTTATGATTCTTTTGGTTCATACATGACATGTATTACTCTTTTGAGCAATTGGCCTGTGGAGGCCGATAATATCACATCAAAACAATAAAGTGTTGATTCCCACTTCAAGATACTCCATGACCTTACATAAAATTCATACCGTACATGCTTTAAGGTTCGGTTACAATAGCAATTTCAGTGGTTTTCTCTTCATAAATGAGTCTATTCATAAAGTCTATCTTAAGTATGCAGTTCCAACATAATAAGCATGCAGAACAGACAATCACGAGTTAAGTAATCCTACAGGTAACATGTAAGCCAATTAACTACTTGATTCTTTCTAAAATGAGTCTACCATCGAGCGTGCAGTTTCAAAAGAATAAAAAAGAGTAATACTTCTTCAGATAAGCATGTATGCAAAATAACTATTTTATCTCAGACGTCTTATTTTATTTTGTTCATACAAACTCTTCGTGCGACTTTCCCCTACCTCGGGATGTCGTGCAGCTGCGTGCGTCTACGAGTGTAGATGATACGAGGCTCAGGTCGCGGAGCCAGAGCGGGGTTCGATGCGAAGTCTGCCAAAAGTGCTACGTTAATTATCATGCGGAGAAATAGAAAAACAGGCATGCCGATAGAAAAAAAAAAGAGAGGCAGCAGGGGTGTGCCCCTGCTGGCCGAAATCAGAAAAACGACAAGGGGCGAGCCCTTGCCTGCAGACAACCGCGGGGTGACAGGGGCTGAGCCCTCTGTCAAAAACACCGAGGCGGCAGGGGGGTCAGCCCCTGCCGAACACAACGAAGCGGCAGGGGATGAGCCCCTGCCTGGTACAGAAAGAATGGCAAGGGCCTTGGCCCTTGCCTGACGAAAATGGGGAAATGGCAGGGGCCCCAGCCCCTGCCTGACGAAAAAGGGGAATGGCAGGGGCCCCAGCCCCTGCCTGACGAATTAAGGGACGAGGCCCCTGCCAGAAACACCTACAAATGGCAGGGGCCTCGACCCCTGCCTGACAAAATCACGGAGCCACAGGGGGGGTTCGGCCCCCTGCGTGCCGAGGATCAAGAGCAGCAGGGGGGATATTCTCTGCCCTCCCAGAAGCCAAGAGGCAGCAGGGGGGCGAGCCCCTGCCAACCCAGCAAAACAAAAAGGGTAACAGGGGCATTGCCCCTGCCAGCCGAGACAGGCAGGCGGCAGGGGCACTACCCCTGCGCGCCAAAACCCCAGAGGCAGCGGGGCGAGCCCCCGCTTGTCGGGAAACATGCAGCGGCAGGGGCATTGCCCCTGCCTACCAGTGATCGAGAGATGGCAAGGGGGACCAACCCCTGCCAGAGAGAGAGGGCTCAGGACGGGGGTGACAGGGAGAGCAACCGACCTCCTGTCTGATTCCCCATCACCCACAGGGATGAGGGGGGGTGTCACAGGGGCCTCGGTCCCCTGTCGACACTCCGGCGAATCCCCAGATGGAGAAGGGAACGACAGGGGCCGCGTAGGCCACTTGTCGGGGCCCCGATGTCACAGGGGGGTGGTGGGAGGCCTCGGCGGGGTCTGTGAGCCGCCTGCCGACCTCCCGGCGAGGTGACAGAGGGGGTGAGGAAGAGAAGAGGGAGGAGAAAAGGGAAGACGGCGTACCTGGGAGACGGTGGCCGGCTTCGACGGCGGGCGCAGCGAGGGAGGAGACCGGCGTGATGGGGGGGGGGGGAGGGGCGAGGGCTGTGCCTCCCTTTGCCCTCCTGCAGAGCTTTTAAAAGCTTCAGGGGGAGGGGCGATGAAAGGGGAAACCCCGGTGGGTTTCCCTAATCCACCCGAAAACGAAGGGGGAGAAAGGGGGGGGGGGTGTCGCGGCGCTCGGGATCGTGAGTCGGGTTTTTTTAAAATCCTAAAGCAAAGGGGCTCGGGTCGGGTCCGGACCCGACCCGACCCGGGTCCAAAACAATAAATTTTTTTTTAAATTGCGGGTTTTACACATGTTCATCCTCTTATGCTAATGTTTTTAGTATTTCTGAATATAATAAGCCATTTTTGTGGCATAGTCGATTAGGACATTGTGGGAGTCATTTTATTGAAAAACTTGTCTCTAATAATCTCATTACAAAAGAAAGTCTCAATGGGAATGAGAGCAGTCATAAGTGTTCCAGTTGTCTTTCATGCAAGAGTCATGTATTGCCTTTCCATTCCATTAATAAGAGAGCTTCAAAACCTTTTGAGATAATTTGTTCTGATGTATGGGGACCCGCCCCGATTGCCTCTGGATCCGGGAGCAAATACTATCTAATCTTTGTCAATAACTATTCCCGATACACTTGGATATATTTCATAAAAAATAAGTCGAAAGTTTTCCTTTTGTTCCAAAACTTTCTTTTCTTAGTTAAAAATCAATTCTTCGAGTCCATCCAATTCTTCCAATGTGATGGAGGTGGGGAGTTCTTATCTAGTGACTTTATTTATTTTCTTCAAAATAATGGGATAGGAAGAAGGGTGTCCTGCCCTCATACCCCTCAACAAAATGAGATTGCTGAACAAAAACATAAGCATATCGTTGAAAGTGCCATGAGCATGCTTCATGACAGTAATCTTCCCATCAACCTATGGACAGAAGCTTTCCATTTTGCCGTACATGTGATAAATAGATTACCTATGGTTGTTCTGGAAAATAAGTCTCCTTATCACTGTCTTTTTGGAGCTCATCCTAGTTATCATGATCTGCATGTTTTTGGATGTGTTTGTTATGTGTATATTGATCAGTCCCTGAGAAACAAGTTTCAAGATAAGTCCAAGAAGTGTAGGTTTGTGGGATATGCAGATGACTATAAAGGATATAGGTGTTATGATCCCATCAACAAACGCATCAGAACTTCAAGAAATGTTGTATTTGATGAACAAAATTTTGATCGCGAAGCTGACACAACGAACATGTCAACTGAAGTTTACTATCCTTGGCTGAGTTCAGAACTTTTTGCTGGCCCCAATGAAGCGTGTTCCTCAGATTGCGTGCAACAAGAAGAGATGTTTGAGGACACTGTGACGTTGGGATCACAGAATGCAGAGGAAGTACCAGGTAGATATAAAGGCATTGTCTATTCCAGACAGAGGTCGATAGCATCAAGTCATTCAGATCATGTCTCAGTCACCAATCCAACTCCTCATACTCTTGAGATCAGAAAATCAAACCGCATACGACATCCTATTGACAGGTGGGTCAGCTATAACAACTTTTCCTTGGATCTTCAACTCTTTTTAACTGCCCTCAATAAGGAAGATGAGCCCATTATGTAGGCAGTCACTCCTACCAAATGGGTAGAAGCCATGAATGATGAAATGCAAGCCTTGCATGAATGTGGAACCTGGGAAGTTGTTCCCAGACCCCCTGACAAAAATGTTGTCGGATGTAAATGGGTCTATAAAATAAAGTACAAGCCAGATGGAATCATTGAATGATATAAGACAAGGCTTATGGCAAAAGGATTAACTCAAGAAGCAGGGCAAGACTATGATGAGACTTTTAATCCGGTTGTAAGAATGGGAACAATTCGAATTATTATTTCTCTGGCTGTTGAACATAGATAGAAGTTGAGTCAGCTTGATGTGAAAAATGCATTCTTGCATGGATATTTGAAGGTGGAAGTATACATGGAGAACCTCCTGGATATCAAGAACAAAACTGTAAAACCCATGTGTGCAGGTTAAACAAAGCTATCTATGGTCTGAAGCAAGCATCTCGCTCTTGGTTTGATAGCTTCTCGCTAGAGATTCAGAAACATGAATTTTCACGTTCCATGCTGGACCACTCATTATTTATTTTTAAAAATCAGACTGTGACCATTCTATTATTAATTTATGTCGATGATATTATCATCACAAGAAACTCTGCAGCCCACATTCAAGAAGTCAAAGACTTACTAGGTCAGAGGTTCAAACTGAAAGATCTTGGAGTTCTATGTTATTTTCTTGGCGTAGAAGTTGATAACCAGGCTCATGGCTTGACACTCACTCAGCATAAGTACACCGTAGACGTTCTTAGCAAGGCAGGCATGAAAGACTACAAACCTCTAGGAACTTCGAGTGTGCTTCATCAGAAACTTAGCACTGATGATGGAAATTTGTGTGATGACCCCACCAGGTATCGAAGCATAATAGGAATGTTACAATACCTCACATTCACTAGGCCTGTCATCGTTTATTCAGTCAATCAAGTATCTCAATTTATGCATGCACCACGTACTGGACATATAGAAACCATCAAGAGAATCCTTAGATATCTGAAAGGGACTATTGGGGATGGATTGATATATTCACCACAGTCATATGGCAAAGATGAGCACGAGCTTACTGTATATTGTGTCGCTGACTGGGCAGGAGATCCTGATGAACGAAGATCTATATCAAGATATTGTGCCTTCATTGGAAGAAATTTAGTCTCTTGGAGTAGTAGAAAACAAAAGGCTATCGCTAGATCGAGCACTGAGGCTGAATATAGATCCATGGCTGCTGCTACTGCCGAAGTCACATGGATCAGGCATCTACTAACTGAAGTAGGAAAAAACATCTCCCACACTACCTTGCTATGTGACAACCAAAGTGCTATCAACATGTCATTCAATCCCGTACATCACAGTTGTGCTAAGCACATTGAGATTGACCAACACTTTGTGAGACAGAAGGTTGAAGAAAAAGAGATTGAGCCTGAATTCATCAGTACTGAAAGGCAAGTTGCAGACATATTTACCAAAGGGTTAACCAAGGATCGTTTTTGGATGGTTAAAGGCAAGTTGTTCATGGTCCAAAACCATGATCAACTTGAGGGGGGGTGAAAAAGGTGAAAAGGATCCGAGACCCGGGACCTGACCCGAGTCGACCCGATCCATGTAATGTAAAGATCGTGTACATAGTATACATTTACTCTTAATCGGGTCTGGATACACCAGACCCAGATCCATATCTATGTAAAATAAAGTTATAAATGTATTCCTTTAGGTCACGATTTCATAAAGAAATCGTGACAGCCGCAATTCTTGCATTTCGTCTCTCCCTCTCTCTCTCTCTCTCTTTCTCAATGCAGGTACGGGTGGTGGATTTCTAACACGCCTCTCATTAAAAGGGGGAGAGGGCCTCGCCTCTCTTTCTCCTGCTCTCGCCTCTCTCTTTGCTTCACACCCACCGTCTCTCATCTCCCTTTTCCTCTCGCTGCCTCCTCTCTCACTCTCTTCCCGGTCGATGACTCCGACCACCTGCTGTCGCCGTTGACAGCAACCAATGCCGCCGGTGACCTCCTTCTCGCAGCAGCGTCAGCCACCTTCTCCTCTCGTTGTAGCCTCCTCAAATCGCCGGAACAGGTAGGATCTGGTATTTTTTTGTAGGTATCGATTGATTCGGGATGTGATTGGGTCGGTCAAGGGAAGGGAACCGAGTGTCTGACGGGATTCTTGGCTGCCGGAAAACCCAAGTCTATGAGTTGAGGGTTTTGGTAGCTACGATATCCGTTGCGTAAGAACCATTGAAGTATTTCTTGATCGGTGGGTCTTGGGTCGGCATGCTATGTTGGATGTCTGAAACCCCAAACCGATCCTCTGATTTGGGGATTTCTGGTGTTGTGGAAAGAAACCACAACCGATCTTGCAAATTGGGGATTTCTGGTGGACCTAAAACTGTATTCGATTAATGAGTGTTGGGATTTTTCTCGGACCTCCAAATGAGAGCATTCTGATTTTTCTCTTAGGGGCGGATGCTCAGAAATCTTGGAATCAAAATGTACCTGTCTGATTGCCCTGTGTTGGGGTTTTAGTTGAATACTTGATGTTAGCTGATTCGTGTTTGTTTTACGCTGTGAAATGCAGCATGCCTATGTTAAATCATGTTATCTGATTTTGTATCTGATTCCTTTAACTGTAAATAAGCATGTTTATGTGCTTTACTATTAGCCGTACGTGTCTAATACCTTTAGGTGAATACAACATGTATGTGTTAAATCCCTGTTATTTGATTTGGCGTCTGTTGCATTTAGCAAAACATAAAATGTTCAGGTTAATCCATGTTAACCGATTAATATCTGTTTCATTTATTAAAACATAGCATGTTTACTTAAATTCCTATTAGCCACCTAGGTATGTTTCATTTAGCAAAACCTACTATGTTAAGTTAATTTTTGTTAGCCAAATTGGTCTGCTGTTAGCCTATTGTGTATCAGTATCATTTATGTTCATGTTAACACCTGTTAGTCGATCTTTTGTGTATGTTTCATTTAGCAAAACCTACTATGTTAAGTTAATTTCTGTTAGCCAAATGGGTCTGCTGTTAGCCTATTGTCCATCAGTATCGTTTATGTTCATGTTAACACCTGTTAGTCGATCTTTTGTGTATGTTTTATTTAATAGTACGCAACATGTTTATGTAACCTCTTGTTAGCCTAATCTGGGTCTGATTCATTTAGTAAAACATACCATGTTTAAGTGAATTTCTGTTAGCCGAATGGGTCTGTTCATTCTGAAAATTATAAACAGGCTTATGTTAGCAGATTGAGTCTGGTTCGTTATGTACAACATGACATTTTTATATTAAATTCCGGTTAGCAGAATGGTGTATATTTCGACCAGCCCTATGTGTAACGACCCCAACTCATACCTTTGAAAAATGCGGAATTTTTTTTCTAAGAGTTGCAGAAAACTTCCCAGAGACCTGGGGTTCTTATAGTTCCAATTTCAGTTGGATAACTACACACCACAAACAAACTTACATTTATCATCCATAACCAACCAACTAAACTCTTTTATTAATAAATCAATAAGAGTCCCATACTCAATATCCAACGTGAAATAACAACTTGCAGGAAATAAGAAGAACTAAAAGAAAACAGAAGTAGAGTCACTCTGTCCGTAAGTGAAGCCGTCTGAAACAAATGTGACCCTCGTATCCTCTCAGAAGCGAGTCGATTTCACTGATCACCTGTGTCTGAGAAAAACCAATAAAAGAAGAGGGTCAGAAATCCGAAGAATTCTGCGTACAAGTTTCCCTAATGAATCAAGTAAGAAAAAGAACATAAATAAGATCCATGTAATATTTTAGAAGGATACAATTATAACCAAATTTTAAGGCAATTAACCATTCATGCAATAATAAAATAAACATTAAGCATGAGGGACCATTAAGTTAGTAACATTGATTATAATTTAATCAATAAGGGCGTTTGAATACCAAAGAGATCAACATCATGCAATGATCAACATAAAACAATCAAGTGAATAGGTAAACATGCATGAACTAATGCATAACAAGAATATGCATGATTTATGTGCGATGCATGAACACTTATTATCTTTCATTTAAGCTTTCCTCTTTTCATATGCATGTTCTATTAAATGCACGCAATCCTTAAGTTCCTCTTTTTAATTTACCATTGCCCGTGGATACACCAAACGGGTACAGTCCCCGAGGTCAAATAGGGTTCCCGGGATAGCTTAACACACAATTTGTATTTTATTACCGGGTTCCAAACTTAGCCCTCGACCGATATCAGGAAACAACACCATCCATCGGAACCTTAGAAAACAACATCCAAAGTCGGGGACACCATGGAAAACAGCATCCACTGACGCCACTTTATTGGTATACCAAAACAACAACAACTGTGTCAAAACACACCACCCCCAGGAAAAATAACACTCTCCCTAAAACCGTGGTCAGGAGAAGAACCTCAATATCGGGTTCAGGGGCAACAACGCACACAGAGTTTTTGTATCTTCACGGTTTTCCCTAAACTGCAACATCCAAGATTCCCACGCTAAAGCAGGGACATCAAGGAGAAAATGAATTACACTGTTCTTTATTTTCTTTTATCTTGTTATTAATTCATCTTTTTTACATTTGCAAATTAACATGCAGAATTAATAACATAAGCTTGCAAATCAGCATGCTAAGCTTTTCACGAGACCACAACCCGTGACAACATAGAACAGTGCGGTAAAACAATAATATCACATTTGATTTGTTGCAATGCATCAAAATAACTAAAACAGAGAACAACCGATTCTCGAGGGCCACCCGGCCCCTGATGATCCAATTGACCATCAATGCCCTCATAAGCCAAAAAAATTCATAAAGAGTATGCCACTTATGCATTCTTTTTACACACTTTTCAATGCACATTCATCTGTGACAAAAATCAATAATATTTAAATGCATGAGCACGAGTCCTCACACCAACATGCAATGCATACTTTCATTCATTGCACAATTCCTGACAAATGCATCATTCCAACTATAACATGTGAACAATCATGCAAAACTCATAAATTTCAGTTAATGCAAGTATTCCTGTCATAAACACGCTTTACTCACATATTCATACCATATGCTAACCCTTATACACTACACATTTTAGTAAGTATGCGAGTATTCAAGTGATAACATACGTGACCTACTCATAAGTTAAATGTATAAGTACACCAATGTTACCTTCAACATATTCTGTCAAGTAACAATCCCATTCCTTAACATGTACTCAAATACACCCTCTTAACAGGAACTAAAATTCAAAAGAAAAGCACACCACATGTATCTTTGAATTAACATCAATTTTTTTTTAGAGGTGGAATCTGCCAGCACTTGGCAAGTGCTGCCAGACCCACAGAAAACTAGGTATTTCCCAGCCGATGCCCACTCTACTCGGTTCAGCAGGCATGTGTGCATCATGTTTATGTGGTTCTGTTGGCTTGCAGATGTCAAAGGATGTGTAGTTCAGTCATTCTCTGATCTTCATAGTTGAGCTCAAATGTTACCATAGTATAGACTGATATTCACACTAAAATGACTCTAAAGACTAGAAATTCATTAAAAATGTCACTAGGCCTACAACCATGCTGGATGGTGAGTAAGAAATGCTCAATTCCTATTCAAGAAACTCCAACCTCATATGTTCTTTGCGAGAATACAAATAGTGAGACCAATAGAATTTAAAGAACAATTAACACAAGCATAATCAAAGTTTCATCCATGATTCATGCATACACAAACAAAATAGCATCATTCAAGTGTCCTTCATCAGGATATTTCGGAAAACCCCAAAATAATCAAGAACAAACATATAATAACCTATATTTTCCATGTAATAGAATTCTGTTTGGAGTAGAAATGACCTACACAAAAATCTTTGTTGCTAGGCACATAAAATCGAAAATACCACCGTGAACCCAAGCCTTACAAAAACCCCAGTACTATGTATGGCTGAAACAAACTTGTCACCAAGACTTACAATGATATACAGTTGGTGCACATGATGCCTAGTTAAATCATGAGAAAATCACATTCTTAACATGCATTGAAATACACAGTTAATGAAATCTGGAAATTTAGGAAACACACATGTATCTCAAAAAAATTTCGAACAAGTGGCCCAACCAAAACTGGGTCTAGCACACAGCCAGACCCACCCAGCCGACCCCAGTTGGCTGGGTCAGGTACTCAGCCCAGCCGACTGAATACCTGGGCCCTAATCATGAAAATAGAAAAATTTATTAACTCTATTTTTAAAAAAAATTACATTTTCATCTAATTTATTACACAACAACCTTCAAGAGGATGAGAATACATGGATTTCATCCATGGATCTTAGGGTAAACATCTAGATTTACTCATCCCTATGCTTTTACACCAAAATACTTACATGGAAATCGAACCCATGTTCTTATTCCTTAACTCAAAAGAAAAACCCGTACCTTTGAATCGGTGATTGGGGTTGCTGCCGTGAGAGAAAGAGGTCGTTGATGGCCCTGTTGGCTGGGAACAGCGGCTAGGGCTGGCGTCGGTGGTTGTCGCACCCAAGGGAAAGGACAGGAGAAGGGGGCTGCCGTAGCCTGCGGTGGCTGCAGCCCTCCGCTGCACGCCCACACGAGAGAGAGGGAGAGAGAGAGAGGCGAGGGAAGAGAGAAACGAGGGAAGAGGGTGAGACCCCCTATTCCACCTCCCTTTTATCGCCGAAACCCCCCTCTTGCCGAGAGGTGCGGGGTTTCGGTTACGCTTGCTGTAACCGACCCCCCCCCTCTTCTCCCTTTTAGAAACAGCAGGAATCGTGCCCTAGGCACGATTCTTGTTTTCCCCCTCTTTTTTTAAAACTGCAACCCGATATCGGGTTTTAAAAACCCTATCGGGTTACGGATCCGGGTCGGGTCCGACCTGGGTCTAAGAGTTTTTTTTTTTTTTTCTGTTACTTAACCGTAATGGGGCGTGGCCTGGGTCTGGGTCCGGGTCCCAGTTGCAGTGTGAAGCCGTGGTTTGCCCGCAGTTTGGATTCGTACGTCTTAACTGCAAGGTGGATCCAAATGGATCCAACTGTGGATCCCCACACTAAAATTTATTTTTATTATTATTATTTATTTTTAATACTATTAATTATTTATTTAAATATTATCAGTATAGTTTTAATACCCCATTGTGGGTTATTTGCGCATTCTATTATGGATCCGGTAACGGATCCGAGGCCCAAATTTAGAAAATTACCTGTATTTTCCAATAAACTTAAATAATTAGTTGTCAAAAATTGAGGTTATTACACTATGAACTGAAATCATTGATCGATTCTGATGGAAAATGAACGAATCTACACATTAACTGGTTTAGACTCTAGTTTGCCTAACACACTCAACAACATATACTGCTATTGTTATCATTGATTAGACTGCAATGTATTATTTGAATTGCTTGTATCCAGCCTGCTATTTGTGTTTGAGCAATGAGGTTGTTACATTGAGTTCAAATTATGAATCTGATCCACATAACTTATAGTTCTGCTATGTTATGTATGTTCAAATTATAAATCTGATCCAAACAGCCTATGGTTCGGCCATACTGTGTATTTGAGAATGTTCAAATTATGCATCGGATCCACACAACTTATGGTTCTGTTATGTTTACCTACATATTTGAGAATGTTCAAATTATAAAACCGGATTCAAACAAATTGTAGTTCTGTGATTATGCTACATGGCTTTCAAGAAAAACTAAAATTTGGTTTGCGTATTTTCAAGGTTGAAACAACAGATCAGACTTGGTAATATGTTTAAACAGTAAATTGCATACTTCTAGGTTTCTCTAGTGCTGTGACTGATTTACATGAAATACCACGTGCTTAAACTGCTTGTTGGTCAGAAAATGTATGATTTGAATTGCTTGTATGCAGCATGTTAACTACGTTTCAAGAACGAGGTTGTTATACTGGTTCCAAACATATGATGGTGCACTTATTGACATATGGACATGTGCCTTTCCGCGAGGCAGATACTTGGAAAAACCTTGCCTAATGGGCTATATTGGATTGATTACCCGATACAGGTACTTGGGCTATTAGCTTGTGTGTTATGGCAATAAAATGATGAAAACTTAATTGTAAATGTTGTGTGCCTAACTGGTTTAAAGGTACCGGGGCTTGTGTGCGTGACTGGTTTAAAGGCACCAGAGCACTTTGAGTGGGTTTATGCAATCAATATGACAAAGGATTGAGACTGTTCTATACACCTTGGTAAAATGACTAAGGTTGGGAATTCTACTGTTGTGGTAGTAGAAGTTGGGGAAATGCCCTGTACTTCGGGAAATTAATTAAATGAAAAGATTAACCCACTCAGATTCGGGCTTACCTTGGAGGGGGTAGGTGGTACAAAACTCCGGGGACATGTGTTTAACTGTTTCGAGCTAAAGTGACTCGTTGGTCCCCAGTCCTCAGAGTTGGGGGACCCGAACTACCAATATGTCCTATGTGGTAGCTCTTTGTTCTTCTGAAGAAGTTAGGGATGCATCTTGTTTTGGTTTCGACCTTTGGGAGGTTCTCTCGGTCACTGGCCGCTCCCTTAGGATTTACAGTTTCGGTTAAAACGTTCGGGTTAATAAAACATCTATGAATAATAAACCCCCGAATGTTCTCTTCCGTTATGGGTGATTCGGCTCGTGTGTACCCGCAGGATAATTAAAGATAAACATTTGAATTAGATCATCTTAGGTATCACATCTGAGTAGGTAGTGATAGATTTACAATTTTATACATATACAGTTACTTGTGACATGTGAATATTTAATTTCAGCATGCTTTATATTCTGAGCTTGTGATGAAATGAAATCCTGAAATGTGTGGATATGAGATAATTGAATTTATATTGTGACTGTTACATGAAAGTTATGCATGTTAGTGTTATTGTTGCATAATGTGCTTTTCTTACTTAATTATAGCTGTTGCATAATCTGCTTACTTGCTTAAGCTATATGCCTTTTATTGCTATTACATAGTCTGTTTTATGTGCTATTGCCTATGCTAAAGAATTACACTTGACACCCACATCACATACTAGATTCATGATATACCTCCATTAAAAATTACAGTAATTCCTACTTAGACAGTTATAGTCTAATTCCTATAATTTTATTATTTTTCAGGTAAAGAGTAGAGTTATGAGCGGCTACGGGATGAGGCATCAGATCAAGATTTTGTATTTACTGTTCCAAGCATCGCTTGAGTTTATTGTAATTGAATAATTCATATCATCTAAAACTTTGATGTCAATTTTCATCGATATTGAAATGAAATAAATGTTTGGGGTTTGCTCTCCACTGTAATGTTCCAGAATGCTTAACTCTATATTGTTTCTTGTTTCCGCTGTTATATAAAAAAAAAGATCACATAAATTTGGGTTAAAAATTTTGGGGCGTTATAGCAGATGGCTTAAACAAATAAATAAATGGTTTTATTATAGACCCAAACGAATTAAATAAATGAAATCCTAATCTAAAAATAAGAGAAAAAGTCTTCAGTGCTTCAAGTCTTTAGTCCCCTTAAGGTTATGCTTGTTTTCTTGAAGTTTTGCTTTTCTGAGGACTCCCTGAGGGGTTCTTTGAGGGCCTGAAGGGCCTTTTGAGGGGACCTTTTAGGGACTTCAGAGGGCTCTTTGGGAGTATGAAAAGGGGCTCACCTCACATCCAAATGCTTCCCTGCAAGAATAAACAGATGAAACACAAAAAAGAAAAAGAAAACTACGAGAAAATCACAGGTTAATTTTGAAAAAAATCACCAAAACACTAAACAAACTATGAAATAACATTACACTACAAAACAAAATAGTATAGCTAATTCTATAACTAACATGAACTAAGTTATGAAACTAATTAACTAAAAGACAAATTAGCATAACTAATTAACTAGCTAACAAGAAACAAGTTATTGAATAAACTAAGAAAAAATAACAAGAAACAAACTAAACTAACAATAAAACGTGAACAATATTTAGCATAAAATAACTAATCCAACGTGAAAGCTATACTAACCGAATTTAAATTTTTTTTAATTAACTAATTAATCAAGCAAATAACCAATTGATCTATCTAACAAAAATCGATAATTTAATTGCAAGAAAATAAAATTGGCTAATGTAATTAAATCAAATAATTAAAATCTAATAATTCTAATGACATAAAACTGAATCTAAATGAATTTAATTGCTGAGAAAAACAAATTTAATATTGAATTAAAAATCAACTAATTAACAAAAAAAATTAAAACTACCTAAATCGGCTAAGAGGATTTCTACCTAAAAAATGGTAATGGATTAACAACTAAATTATAATCTAAATACCGAAATGAAAATTCTGAAATAAACTTAATTAACTATGAAACACTAAATACTTTTAAATTACTCGGCTGAATATTAAAATAACAAAACAAAACTAATTACTTAATTATACTACCTATCGATTTCTACTACAATAAAATAACTGATTAAAATTAATTAACCTAAACTAACTAATCTAACATGTTGGAAATAATGAAAGACATAAATAAATGAGTTTATGAAAGAAAACACGCAAGAAACAATTAAATCTACTTATTGCAATTCATAAATTAACAAAAATAAAACGCTAATTGGCTAATATTAAATCTAATCTAAATTTAAGTAAACTAATTTCTGAAACTAAACTAACTAAATCTAAGAAAACAACAACAACTATCATGAAACAAGATTAACAACTAAAAAAAACAATTATCTATTGGCACACAAATCGAGAAAAACGGCTAATACTAGATTAAGCTATATTTTTTATTTTTTTATTTTTCAGAAGATGAAACTAAAAGTAATCTAATCTAAATATAATGAATATGCAATGATATGATTTATGATATGCAAAAACTAAAACTACGGTGAAACGGGGTAGAAGAAGTAAACCGTACGATTTACCTCCGACGGAAGGGTTGAGAAGAAGAAAATGGTATTTCCCATTGCAGTCAAACGAACTCTGCTCTCTCTCCAACAGAGGAGATGTGAGGAACCGACGACGGCGGTGTTTAGAAGAATGATTGAAAAGCATAAAAAACAAGAACAGGGTAGGCAACCGGTCGATCGAACAAGGGGGAGAAAGGAAGAAAGGGAGGCAGAGAGGAGAGAGAGAGGGGGGCGCAGGCTACAGGGCTGGAAAAAATGATTTTTCATGCTGAACAATCCTATTTATAATAAGAGCATTAGGTTAAAAGCGAAATTTTTAAAAAGAGTTCAAAGGTTTTTCAATAATTTCCTTAAAGGGGCTCTTCTTAAAAATGTGTTTTTCTAAAATCAAAGTTCCTAAACTAACTAAAATAAATTAATCGCAGCCTAATCTATCTAAATTATAATTAAGAAAATTCTAAAACTAATAAAAAACACTAAAAATGCAGGGCTAGATCAGAAAATGCGACGTTTTCCTGAAAAAATCAATTTAAAACAAAACCTCAAAAACAACGATAAACATGAGTTTTTAATGCGATTTTATCATGGATCATGCATAAATAATATGAATACGATGTAAAAATATATGCATGATCAAAATTTTCAGTGCTTATCGTTTGCTAGTCCTCAAGGAAACTGGCCTAACAAAACAAAGACACACTAAAGAAAACAAAAACTTAACTCACTTTCGTAGGAATCATCGTTGCATTTAGCATATGCAACAAGCCCTTTAAACCCCTGGGTTACCCCAGTGGACGAGTAAGGTCTCGTGAGGGTTTGCAGTGATGCTACCCACAAATATCTCTGTCTTATATGCATAGAAATTTTAAGTCACAAAACATTAGGCAATTAGGAAGTTTGTTTTGACAAATATTTCATGCCATTACACTTTTAAAACATAATTAGAGTCTTTTACATGCCACCACAGAAGAAAACCTTTTCTTCTACTTTTCTAAATATCATAATCATTTATGCTTTATTATCAGAAAATCAAATATATACATGTCATTATTTATTTATCCTCACTCATATGTTTTTTGTACAGGTTTTCTCAATACTTATTCCTAAGCAGTGAACTTTTTCTTTTCTTTTTTTTTCTTTTGCAATTTTTTTCTTTTTCATATTTTTTTTTCTTTTTGTTGAACACTATATCAAATTTTCAGTTTTCGTGACCCGTGTAACGAGCTTTGGGTCAATGACTCCCAGGCCGGTCAATGACTCCCAAGCCAGACGACCTTAGGGCACCAGACGACCTTAGGGCACCAGATACAAAGTATCTCTCAGACTTAATTGCTCGAATCACTCGACCTTCAATTTTTATAGTTTTACGTATAGCTTACTTCTTGTCATGTGCAATGTCAACATCTATTAGGCTCTCTATAAAGTCCATGCAACAGGCTTTCGGGCTGGTGGCTCCCAAACCAGATGGCTTTAGGGCACCAGGTGTAAACATTCCTTAGACTCTACTTGCTCGAACAAAATAGGCCACATATATTAACTTAGACAGAGAAGTGACTTCCTTCGTTATCCTTTTAGACATGGGAATCAAACACATCAACTTGTGTCTGAGCCCAGCTATTGGGGAATACGAAGAGATCAAACAACTAAACGTATGCTCTTTTTCACTTTTTTGAGCTCACAAATGCAATGTTGTTCATTTGCTTAGTTTTTTAAAAATAAAACTATGTATATTCATACTTATAATTCAAAATAAACTCTAACATGCATCTATCGCCATTTCTTTGAAATCCTTATAAATAACTATGTTTTTCTATATTAGTGTCAGAAAATTTTTTTGTGGGGCTTAAAAATTCTCTAAAAACATTAGATTATGTAAAGCATTCATATAAGATCAAACTCATTCCTTAAAAGCCTAATTTTTATGAGTTGTCGTCAAAAGTGTAAGTACGAAGACAGAAAAAGTTTGGGTGTGCAAACTACACCCTCCCCCATGCTTGAATGACACTGTCCTCAGTGGCATTCCCCCATGCTTGTATGAAATTGAGTGAATGCCTATGAAAACAAAAATAAATGGGAGAAAAGGAGTAGAAGTCACCTGATCCATACTATGAAACCTTACTTGATACGACATGTGAATGGTTCTGCAGTGTTAAAATGTATCTCCTAAAATCATTATTGTAAATATAAATATATATATTTATATACATAGAGATGCATTTACATATAATATATTATATGTACATATATCTCTCTATATATAAATATATATATATTTACCTGAAAGGGTATTTTTGTAATTTCCTGTTTTGCGCATATTCCTTTTGGAATATGTTGTAATTTTCTTATTTATTTTTTTGTAATTCTTTTTTATCTTTTCTTTTTTATTTTTTGATATTATTTAAAGTGCATTGGGGGTCCCCTAATAGAGTCGTTGGGGCCCCCCAACGGTCACAAATGTGACCATTGGGGGCTCCCAACGACTCCTTTGGGAGCCCCCCCTTTGCACCTTTTGGCACTTGTATAAATAGGGGTGTTCCCCCCTTGTATTTCCTAAGCTTGAGAGTCTCAAGCAATTGTTCTTTTTATTCAATACATGCATTATTGCATGTTTACTACTTTTACGCTTTTTGCGTATTTTGTTCAAAGTGTTGTGAGAGTGTTTGTGAACACTTCTTTTATAAAGTATTCATGCTTGTATGCGTATTGTCTTTCCATAGACAATTTTACATGGTATCAGAGCTTGGTTGGTGATAGAGGATTGCGGGATTCTCTTCTTTTCAAGTGCCTCGAAAAGCGTACCTTCGGATTTTTGGAGATTGAAGTGGTGGATCTTGCCTCTCAAATATTTTAGAAGGATCTTGCGCAAGCTAGCATTTGGGATATTGTGTTGGTACGCCATTTTTCCCTTTCTCTCTACTTCATAATGGGCGAAAAAGAGTCTCACTTTACTCTTGGCTTCAAATTAAATGGGTCCAACTATCATATTTGGGCCGGAAATATGGATGCTCACATAAAAGGGAAGGGGCTATGGGGTTATGTGCAAGGCACAATTCCGGAACCGGAACCCAAGATTACTGTGGTAAACGGAAGTGAGATCAAGATTCTTGAAGGAGAAGAAATAGTTAAAGCTCTTGAAGAATATTCTAAGAAACACGATGAGTGGGAAATGAAGAATTTCAAAATTCTTTCTTGGTTCTTCTCATTCGTTGAAACCAAGATTAATGCCAACATTATTAAATTCAAAAAGGCATCGGAAGCTTGGCATTATCTTGAAAAAATGTATACATCGAGGGACCTATCTCATAAGTATTATCTTCAAAAGAAGGCTCTCTCTCTTACTCAAGGTGAAATGACTATTAGGGAATATTTTGCCGATCTTTCCTCTGTTTGGGATGAGCTTGCCATGCTTGAACCAAAATGGAGTGGAGAAGCAATTGAACTCCGTCACAAGCAACTTGAAGAAGATCGGTTCTTCAATTTTTTGAATGGGCTAAGGCCCGAATTTGAGCAAATAAGGTCCTCTCTCCTATCATCTTTTTCTCCTCCCTCTCTTGAAGACGTACTCACCAAATTAAGTGGTGAGGAGACTCGTATGAGTTTATGTAACAAGGATCAAGTGTTCTTATGGTTCCTTGTAATCAAGAAGAAAGTAATGAGGTCAATGCCGTATCAAGACCCGAGAACAATGTAAGAGCCTATCGTCCCCCTCATTTTAAACCACAAAATCAAGGTGAAAATGGTGGGCCAAGAGGAAAAAGGGACTATAGCAAAATTATTTGTCATTTTTGTAAAGAACCCGGACATATCAAACCCATATGTCCCAAATGGAAAAAGCTTCTCGCAATGGCTACCACCGGTGTTTCACAGAAGGAGGAGGCATCATCAAGTGGGTCACTTTCTTTAAATCAAATAGTGGAAGCCCTTCAACCCCTACTCAAGGGAGCTACCTTCGGTGCCGCCGTGTCTACCTCATATCTTCCAGGTAAAGTCTCTTGGTTTTTGGACTCCGGTGCATCTTTTCATATGTCCCCAAACATGTTTTCACTTTCCGATTTCTCAAAAAATGTTTCCCTCTCTTTTGTTTCCACTGCGGATGGAACATCTCTTGAAATTAAAGGTATAGATAATTTCGAATCTCAAGATTTTTTTATTCCGAAAATTAGATTTATACCTAAACTAAATTTAAATCTTCTCTTTGTTTCTCAACTCTCGGACCATGGTTGCGATATTAAGTTCTCTTGTGATAAATGTTTAATACAAGATCGCCGGTCCGGGAAATTGATTGGGGAAGACTTTAGAAAAAGAGACTTATACTATATGGAATCTCTTCGAGTTCCAAAATCTTTTTGTAATGTGGCCCAAAATAAAGATATAAATGTATGGCACAAAAGACTTGGTCATCCTAATATCACCAAGTTGTCTTATTTGCATTTTGCAAACGACCTATGTAAAAGTTCATTTTCTTGTAATGATTGTATTCTCGGAAAAATGCAAAGTTTACCTTTTGAGCAAAGAACCATGTTCTCTTCTAAAAATTTCGAAATTGTTCATTCGGATGTTTGGGGACCCGCACCTGTGACTTCAAAAGGAGGCTTTTCTTATTATGTCATTTTTGTGGATGATTTTTCCAGATATTCGTGGATCTATTTTCTTAAGTTCAAACATGAAGTTTTTTCGTGTTTTAAAACCTTTCATTCAATGATCAAGAATCAATTCAACAATAATATAAAGATATTTAGGAGTGATTCTGGAGGGGAATATCTCTCTAATCAATTTAAAATATATCTTGAGGATCATGGAATTATCCATCAAAGGTCTTGTCCTAAAACCCCTCAACAGAATGGGTTAGCCGAAAGAAAACATAGGCACATCATTGAGACCACTAGGACCCTTCTTATTTCCCAAAGCATTCCTAAAAGTTTTTGGGCAGAAGCAGCTCACCATCTAGGATATTAGGAAAAATATCCTCTTTTGAGATTTTATATAAACTTGAACCAGATTATAATAGGTTACATGTCTTTCGGTGTAAGTGTTTTATACTTACGGATAAGAATGACAAATTATCTCCCAAGGCTATCCCTTGCGCCTTTCTTGGATATTCCAAAACTTAAAAAGGGTTTCGTTGTTATGATCTTCGAGATTATAAGTTATATGTCTCTAGAAATGTAACTTTTTTGGAAAATGAAAGTGGCTTTGAAAAAATTGTTTCTCAACAAGAAAATTTTGATTATTCCTTCTTATTTGATCTATTGTCTAGTAATGATTATATATCTAGTGATGATGATGTATCATCAAATCACGATGAGGAAAATGATGGTGACATTGGTGAACATAACTCACTCAATGAACAAGAAAGTAGACTTTTAAATGACCCAATAACCTACTGTCGTAGAAACCAAGACAACTTTAGAAGTGCTATTGACCAATATAGTGAGCTTGTTCCTACTGTCGACCACTGGATATCTGAAAGGAATAGAAGACCTCCAACTCGTTTTGTTTCTTTTGATTCTTTCTCACCCCGATATAGGGCTTGCCTTAGTGCCATTCACTCTTATTTTGAACCAAGGAATTTTGAAGAAGCCAAAAGATGTA
Organism: Nuphar pumila; assembly: GCF_984573655.1. Classification (NCBI taxonomy): domain Eukaryota; kingdom Viridiplantae; phylum Streptophyta; class Magnoliopsida; order Nymphaeales; family Nymphaeaceae; genus Nuphar; species Nuphar pumila. Next base: position 19,311,194 of record NC_143257.1, on the reverse strand, counting down.
TAGAATGGCAAAAAGCTATGCAAAATGAACTTGATGCCCTTAAAAGAGCTGAAACTTGGGATTTCCAAACTCTACCCATAGGAAAGAAAACTATAGGTTGTCGATGGGTTTTTAAGGTTAAAACTAAAAGCGATGGATCCTTGAGAATGTATAAAGCTCGTTTAGTTGCTAAAGGGTATGGGCAAGAGTATGAGATTGATTATGAGGAAACTTTTGCCCCTGTAGCCCGAATGGTTACAGTTAGATGTCTTATTACTATTGCATCTATTAAAAATTAGAACATTTTTCAAATGGATGTGAAAAATGCTTTTTTAAATGGTGATCTTAACGAAGAAGTATATATGGATGCTCCACCAGGCAAGAAGATTCCTAAAGATAAAGTTCTTCGTCTTCGTAAAGCCCTCTATGGTTTGAAACAGGCCCCCAAGGCCTGGTATGATAGATTTACAAGTGTAATGTTGGAAAATGGTTTTTCCTCATGTTATACTGACACTGCTCTATTTACTAGAAGATCTAATGCAAGAATTGTGATTCTATTACTCTATGTTGATGACATGTTAATTACAGGTGATGATGTTCAAGGAGTCAAGGGTATTAAGTCCGTCTTGACTTCAAAATTTGAGATGTCAGATTTGGGTTTTCTGACATATTTTCTTGGTATTGAGGTTGCCTATTCGCAACGTGGTTATTTTTTATCTCAATCTAAGCTTGCTTGTGAGATTATTGACAGATCAAGAATTTTTGATGACAAAGTATGCGAAACTTCTGAAGTCGTGAGATCAAAAATGAAGATTGACGATGGTGTTCCCCTAACCGATCCTACTCCTTACAGGCAGTTGGTAGGCTCTCTAATGTACCTTAGCATTACTCGACCCGACTTGTCGCATGCTATTCACATCGCCAATCAGTTCCAGCACACTCCTACAACCGTTCATATGAGTGATGTCCTTCGCATCATCAGATATTTGAAGGGAACCATGAACAAGGGAGTATTTCTATCTTCTTCCTCTGAATTAAAATTGCTTGCTTATACTGACTCAGATTGGGGAGGTGACTCTAGTAACCGTCACTCCACCACTAGTTTTTGTATTTTCTTAGGAGAATCTTTGATCTCATGGCGATGTAAAAAGCAACAAAAGGTCTCTTTGTCATCCACTGAAGCCGAATATAGAGCCATGGCATCTACCACCATGGAAATTGTATGGATTCGACGTCTTTTGGAAGATATGGGAGTAGTTGTCGAAGAACCAACAAAGCTATGCTGTGACAATAAAAGTGCAATCTACATTGCCAAGAACCACATCTTTCACGAGCGAACAAAGCATATAGAGATGAATTGTCATTATGTCAGAGAAGAATACTTGAAGAAGGTCATTGATCTACCATATGTGACATCTGAGTATCAACTTGCCGACTTCTTCACAAAAGCTCTATGTTCGCCCAGATTCATTTCCTTCTTGACAAACTTGCGGTTATCACACCGTAAGTTTGAGGGGGGGTGTTAAAATGTATCTCCTAAAATCATTATTGTAAATACAAATATATATATTTATATACATAGAGATACATTTACATATAATATATTATATGTACATATATCTCTCTATATATAAATATATATATTTATATATATTTACCTGAAAGGGTATTTTTGTAATTTCCTGTTTTGCGCATATTCGTTTTGGAATATGTTGTAATTTTCTTATTTATTTTTTTGTAATTCTTTTTTATCTTTTCTTTTTTATTTTTTGATATTATTTAAAGTGCATTGGGGGTCCCCCAATAGAGTCGTTGGGGGCTCCCAACGACTCCTTTGGGAGCCCCCCCTTTTCACCTTTTGGCACTTGTATAAATAGGGGTGTTCCCTCCTTATATTTCCTAAGCTTGAGAGTCTCAAGCAATTGTTCTTTTTATTCAATACATGCATTATTGCATGTTTACTATTTTTACGCTTTTTGTGTATTTTGTTCAAGTGTTGTGAGAGTGTTTGTGAACACTTCTTTTACAAAGTATTCATGCTTGTATGCGTATTGTCTTTCCATAGACAATTTTATAAGGTTCCACCTGTCTCACAGTTTGCAACTCATAAAAATACACAAAAATGCAATGCATACATGCTCTATCATTCACGCTCATGAAAAAAAACAGAAAAATAGAAAAACTACTAAAGCTACTAATAATACATCATAAATATGGGCTGCCTCCCATAAAGCGCTAGGTTTTACGTCCTCAGCCAGATGGATCTTTGGAGACCCTTTATCGTCCATGAGATCAATGGACGTAAAGTCATGCTCAATCTGGGGCTTTGAGGAAAAGAGTGTCATCTGTGACACTATGCATTATGTGTCCTCCAACTCTACCCCTAAGTATCTTACGATGACTCTCTAAACTAGCAGGAAGAACGAGATTAGTCTCCACATGGAGGCTATTCTCAAAAGATGGAGAGTCATTAACCGAATAACACACATCCAACTGCAGATCAAATTGCTTTCTTGTGACGTCTGTCATGTGGAAGTATTCGTCATTTCCTGTCACTCTCGTGGCAACATCAAAGATATGTAATCTTACACGCTTGTTGCTGAAAGAAACCTCCATCTCCCTAGTATAACAATCGATACGAGCATGGGCCGTGGCCAAGAATGGTCTGCCCAGGATAATGAAGATCTGGCGAACGACGTCAGTGCCCTCCATGTCCAGAACAAGGAAATCGACAAGTAGAAGTCCTCAACCTTAACTAACACTTCTTCCAAGATTCCTCGCGGATGCTTGGTATACTTGTCAACCAACTGCAAGATAGTAGTCGTGGGCTTCAGATTCTCAATCTCAAAAGTGTTATATAGGGAACTCGACAATATGTTCACGCTTGCCCCAAGCTCAAGCAATGCACGCTCGATAGTCATATTCTCTATAACACATGAGATGATCGGTGCCCCAGGATCCTTGAGCTTGGGTGGGGCTTGGTGCCGAAACACAAAGCTCACCTGCTTAGTCAAGAAGATCGTCTTGGGCAACGACCTCGATTTCCTCTTCTGCGTGCAAAGTTCTTTGAAGAACTTTGCATAAGCAAACACTTGCTGGATGGCGTCAAGCAGGAGGATGTTTATGTGAACCTGCTTGAACATGTCAAGCATCTCATGCATGCGCGCCCCCTGCTTGTCGAAAGCAATCGATTTTTCTAATGCCTGAGGAAAAGGGGCTCGAGGGATATACGAAGAAGGCATAGGCCGTGGGCCCTGCCCGTTCTCCTTGGGCCTGGTGGAGGAGATCGACTGGTCAATAGGTGTGGCAGTGGGCTCACCAGTCGACTCCTGAGTAGGGTGGAACGCCTTCCCACTTCAAAGGGTGATAAAAGAGTTGGCCTGCTCTTGGTGAGACTCTGTGAGGTGCAAGCCGTAGTGCATGGGTTCCTTAACCTTCGAGTTGACGACAGACTGACTCGGGAGGCTTTCCTTGCTTTGCCTGCTCAAGACCTCAACCAACTGTCTCATCTAAGTCTCTAGTTTTGCTATCAATTGCGTGTGGGAATTGGGGTTGGCCTTAATGTCAGAAAAGGCCTCGAGCAGCATCTCCTGAAAAGATGGGCTCGATGTGGGCGTCTGAGGAGAAGGCAAGCTAAGCTGGGAAGGGGCCTATGGAAATGTGGGACGTGGGTAACCTTTTGAGAGGTTACCCTGTCTGTGCTGTGTCTGGGGAGGAATGTGGGGTGGCTCTTGTGGATTTCTCCATTCAAAGTTGGGATGATTTCGCCATCCCGGGTTATAAGTGGGTGCATAAGGATCATGCACCGGTCTGGCAAAACCTTGGGCGACATTCATTTGTTCCTGAACGAATTTCAGGATAGAGTGGTGCTGCCGGACACTCAGAAACCAAGTGTGCAGGGTTAGCGCATAGCTCACACACTTTTCCTACTTGATTTAGCGAAGCTGGGTTGGTCAATAATTGATCAACTTTCCTGGTCAATTGGTCCACTTTGATTTGCAAATCATGTCCGGACCCAACTTCGAAAATCCCTCTCTTTTTAGGACCACTAGGAACAGGTGTGGTCCTAAAAAGTCTCGAGGGCAGGGCATGGTGCATAGCATTTTCGCTTAGTGTGTCGAATAGGGCCCATGTCTCGTCCTCACTCTTGAGCGTGAACGTGCCCCCACACGAAGAATCAATCATTTGCCTGTCCTTCTCGGTCAGGCCATCGTAAAAGTACTGCATCAGTTGCCAACGGGGCACCTGGTAGTGGGGGCACTTCTGGAGAAAATCTTTCATTCTCTCACAGGTCTCATGAAACTGTTCTCCCTCAATCTGAGAGAAACTGGTAATGGCTTTACGAAACTGGTTCGTCTTACCAGTTGAAAAATACTTCTTGAGAAACTCACGCTGCATGCGTTCCCAAGTGGTAATTTGAATAGTATCGAGGGCCTTCAACCAGTGCTTGGCTTTGTCCTTAAGGGAGAACAGGAACAACGTCAACCTCAATGCATCATCCTCAAAATTGTTGATCCGCACAGTGGACAAATCTCGAGGAACTCATCGAGATGACGGTAGGGGTCTTCGTTGCTCAGGCCATAAAAAGATGGAAGCATATGAATTATTCAGGCCTTAATCTCAAACTGATTGGCTCCTACATCAGGTCTCGTGATGCAGGAGGCGGGAGTGTAAGCATTAGGAGTGGAGTACTCCCTAAGAGGACGGGTCAACTGCTGATCTTAGACCATGGGGTCGGATCTGCGGGCTCTCCTAATAACGAACTCGGTGTCCTCAACTATCTCAGCAAGCCCGGAATCAAGCGAGCGTCGCCCGTGCATGCACCTGAGGGTAGATCGATGCAACAACCATCCTAAGACATGTTTTCTACCTACCTAATGCGCAGAGCGGCCAAACCACAACACACTACCAAGCGAGTAAAGGAAAAATAAGACTAGAAAGCAGTAAATAAACAAGTACCACACACTTGCACTCACAAATATTTTGCGAAAAGTAAGCCATGAGAACGGTACCAATCGTGCGCAGTCACTGAAAAAAAGTGTGTGTGTTTCGGGTCTGGATCTTATACCAGACCCGAGTCCATTCATGTATAGCTTTATATTTTTTCTTTTATTTCGGGTCTGGATATTATTGAAAAGAAGTCATCATTATGTATATGCAGGACCCGACCCGCTTTATATATTGGATCGGGTCCAGACCCAATCTATGTATAATGTAAATCAACATGTCATTAAGGGGTATTTTTGTACCCTAGTAATTTTATACTCAACATATTAAATTGAATGAAAGGCGCAACCACAAGGGGTCTGACACACTTTTTCTGGAATCTCTCTCTCTCTCTCTTTTCTTCTGGGTGATAGATCTGGGTAGAAAGCTGCTCCTTTCTCACATGGTATCAGAGCAGTGACGTATCTGGGAGTAAGAAAGCTGCTCCATCTACAAAAGCTGTACCCAACCAGTCTGCAAAAGCTGCTCAGCCTCTTCCTATCAGGTCGAGTACCCTGCCAGTCTGCAAAAGCAGGTCTCGTGAACAGTGTTCCGTGAACAGTATCCTGCCAGTCTGCAAAAGCTGCTCCAACAGTCTGCAAAAGCTGCTCCATCAAGTCTTGTGCTGAAGCTGTACCCTGCCAGTCTGCAAACTCTGTCATGCTCCATCTGCAAAAGCTGCTCCAACAGTCTGCAAAAGCTGCTCCATCAGGTCTTGTGCTGAAGTTGTACCCTGCCAGTCTGCAAACTCTGTCATGCTCCATCAGGTCTTGTGCGAAGAACCCTTTTCTTCTATTCCTTCTTGTCGCACGCAATATAAATCCCTTTTCTTCCATTTATCGAACCCCTATCATTTGTTCAGCCACAAGGGATATAAATTCCTTTATTTCATTTACTAAACCCCGAGATTCCTTTCTTTATTTCATCCTATAGAACCCTTTTCTTCTATTCCTTCTTGACGCACGCAATATAAGTCCCTTCTCTTCACATTTACCAAACCCCTTGTTCAGCCACAAGGGATATAAATTCAACTTCTACGTCTCTTCTCTTCACATTTACCGAACCCCTATCATTTGTTGAGCCACAAGGGATATAAATTCAATTTCTACCGTAAGGTTGTTTTCTAGCATAAATATGCAAATGGATAATACTCATGTGCAGTCATGCTTGTCCTCAAGCTTTCTCGGTCAATTAGTCTCTGAAAAACTGAATAACTCAAATTTCTTAACCTGGAAAAGATAGATCATCCCATTTATAAAGAGTCAAGACCTCTCTGGTTATTTGGATGAATCGGTTCTTCCGCCTCCAGAATTCATTTCACAAGAAAAAGCGGACGATAAAAGAGAACAGTCTATTGTTCTTCACAAGAATCCAAAATATGTTGCTTGGATGAAGAGGGATCAATCGCTAGTGGCATACATCACTTCAACTCTCTCACAGGAGGTCCTTGTTGCACTTCCTGATGATTGTTCGGCCAAGGAACTGTGGGATAAGTTGGTTCAGACATATTCGCAGATCTCTGAGGCGAGAATCATGTTTCTCAAGCGAGAATTTCAAATGCTGAAGAAAGATTCCATGTCTATTATGGAATACCTGAACAAAATGAAAGGCATCACAGACCAGCTGGCTCTTGTTGGGTGTCTTGTCAGTGAAAAAGATAAGGTGCAACAAGCCTTGAGCGGATTGGGGCTAGAATATCATGTTATGACGACAACCTTACTATGTTTACCAGAACTTCCAAAGTTTAAAGATCTTCGTGCGAAATTACTGCAATATGAAATGACTCTGAAAGGATCTACTGAAGATTTTCATGGACATTCAGGAACTCAAGATGTTCTAGCTACAGGAATGAGTTATGGTCGAGGACGAGGAAGTTCTTTTCGAGGAAAAGGAGGTCAAGGAAGAAATACCTATGGAGGTCGTGGTATACTTCCAACACCCAATATACAAGGACAGAGACCCATCCCCACCTGTTTTCTATGCAACAAGAAAGGGCACATTAAAGCAAATTGTTGGTTTAATCCTCAAAACAAAGGGAAAGCCCCACAAGCAGAGGCTAGGAAGGATGGGAAAGTAAAGGACTTGCTGTTGGCAGCCTTGGCAGGATTGAATATGAAGCAAAATGACAAAGGCATTTGGTATGTTGACTCCGGAGCAGCTGCTCATGTCACGGGTGATGCAGGTAAACTCTTGACTCTTACCTCTTATGTTGGTAAAAATAGCATAGTCACAGGAGATGGATCTCATCACTCAATCTCACATACTGGAAATGCCATTATACCCATGTCAAAGTCCTCTCTTAAACTTCCAAGTGTCATTCATGCACCTAATATTCAAAAGAACATTGTTTCTGTCTCAAAACTCGTTGATGATGCTAATGCTTTAGTTGAATTTACTCCCTCTTTTGTTTATGTCAAGGATCTTCGCACGAGGAAGACATTCGCTGAAGGAAAACGATGGGACAACATGTACATCTTTCAAGAAGATCCTTCCTCCATTCATTCCGATTATTCATCCTTGAAGCCTCACCAACGTCAAATTTTTTATCCTGATTTTATATTTACTATTTCTGAATGTAATAAGCCAAGACTTTGGCATAGTCGTCTTGGCCATTGTGGTCACCATTTTATTGAAAAACTTGTCTTGAATAATCTCATTCCTAAGTCCAGTCTGAGTTCAGAGGTCGTTGATACTAAGTGTTCTAGTTGTCATTTATGTAAGAGTCATGTTTTACCATTCGCTTCCATTAATAAAAGAGCTTCAAGGCCATTTGAGGTCATTTGTTCGGATGTCTAGGGTCCTGCCCCAATTACTTCTCTTTCTGGCAGTAAATACTATCTTATTCTCATTGATAGTTACTCGCGCTATACTTGGATATTTTTTATGAAGCATAAATTAGAAGTCTTTGGATTGTTCCAGAGATTTCATTCTTTTGTTCAAAATCATTTCTTTACCAACATTCTCAATTTCCAGTGCGATGGAGGAGGTGAATTCTCCTCAAGTGACTTTGTTAGTTTCCTTCAACACAATGGGATTAAGAGAAGAGTGTCTTGCCCGCATACACCTCAACAAAATGGGATTGCTGAGAGGAAGCATCGACATATTGTTGAGACTGCAATGAGCATGATGCACGGGAGCAATCTCCCTGTATCATTATGGACTGAAGCTTTTTACTCTACAGTTGATGTGATAAATCGACTACCCATGAGTATCTTAGAGAATAAGTCACCATATTTTTCTCTATTCGGCACACAACCTGATTATCATGAATTACGTGTGTTTGGGTCTGTTTGCTATGTTCACATTGATAGCTCACTAAGGCACAAGTTCCAAGATAAAGCCTTAAAATGCAGGTTTATAGGATATGCAGAAGACTACAAAGGTTATAGGTGCTATGATCTCCTGAGTAAGCGTGTCAAAATATCAAGAAATGTAGTTTTCGATGAAATGAATTTTGATGATCAGAGTGCTAGTTCAACTCTTCATGCTGACAACTTAAGCCCCATCGTTGAGATATACTACCCATGGTTAAATTCAAAACTCTTTTCCAATGGTAAAGTAGACTGTCCAGCAAATTGCAATCAGAAGGAGACACATGAGGCATCAACCAATGAAACTCAAACGGAAGAGACTGTTACACATGACTTGGAGCCAACAAGGTATAAGGGTGTTGTGTACACCCGACGAGAGAAAGAGCCTTCATCCATTTCTTGTACAAGTACGGAACCATCTGATCCCACTTCACAGATGATAGATATCAGACGATCCTCATGGATTCGACATCCGCTTGATAGGTGGGTAAGTTATAAAAAATTTTCAATGGATTTTCAGTTGTTCTTGACATCCATAAGTAAAGAGGATGAGCCTCTTATGTTCTATCAAGCTGCGAGTTCTAGAAGATGGGTAGAAGCAATGAATGAAGAAATGGAAGCCTTACATGAATGTGGGACATGGGAGATTGTACCTAGACCACTAAACAGAAATGTTGTTGGGTCAAAATGGGTGTACAAGATAAAGTATGAGCCAGATGGGAGCATCGAAAGGTACAAGGCTAGACTTGTAGCCAAGGGATTCACACAAGAGGAAGGACAAGACTTCGATGAAACCTTTAGTCCTGTAGTTAAAATGGGGACTATTAGCATTGTGTTGAGTCTAGCCATTGAACATGGATGGACATTGAGCCAGCTGGATGTAAAAAATGCATTTCTACACGGGGATTTAAAAGAGGAGGTCTACATGGAACAACCCACTGGATATGCAGAACAAGACGCCAAAAAATATGTATGTAAGTTAAAGAGAACACTCTATGGTTTGAAACAAGCCTCTCGTTCCTGGTTCGACAGCTTTTGTCTAGAGATACAAAGCCATGGCTTCTCTCGGTCCCTTCTAGATCACTCATTATTTATTCACAATGAACAAGGTGTCACTACTCTTCTATTGATATATGTAGATGACATCATCATCACAGGGAACTGTAAAAGTCACATTGAGCGGGTGAAGAAGTTATTAAATCAGAGATTTAAGATGAAAGATTTGGGAGAGTTGTGATATTTTCTTGGGGTAGAAGTTGATAAAAGAAGTGATTCACTCACCCTTACTCAACACAAATACACGTTGGACATTCTCAGCAGAGCGAGCATGACAGATTGTAAGCCGTTAACAACTCCAAGTGTCATCCATCAGAAACTGAGTTCAAAGGAAGGAGATATATATGGAGATCCCACTAAGTATCACAACTTAGTTGGCATGTTACAATACCTGATTTTTACTAGACCTGATATAGTATACTCGGTTAATCAGGTATCTCAGTTTATGCATGAACCTCGTATGTCACATATGGAGGCAGTCAAACGTATACTTCGTTACCTGAAGGGTACAGTTGGTGATGGGTTGGTATACAAGAAAAAAGAATTAGATCTAGGCGGGGGCCATGAGATCGTCATTTATGCTGATGCTGATTGGGCACGTGATCCAGAGGAACGACGATCATTATCCGGTTATTGCAGTTTCATTGGACTAAACTTGGTATCTTGGAGCAGTAGAAAGCAAAAGGCGGTTGCTAGGTCAAGCACTGAGGCTGAATACAGATCGATGGCTGCTGCTACGACTGAGGCTACATGGATAAGACATCTCCTGACAGAAATGAGAGAACCGATTGCTCGGTCATTACTACTGTGTGACAATCAAAGTGCCATCAACATGTCCTTCATTCCCATCCACCATAGTCGAGCAAAGCATATTGAAATAGATCAACATTTTATTAGGAAAAAGGTTGAAGATAAAGAGATTGAGCCCATGTATGTGCCGACTGAAGAACAAGTTGCTGACATTCTTACTAAAGGGTTGACAAAGGATAGATTTTGGTTTCTGAAAGGCAAGTTGTGCATGGTTCAGGACCATGCACAACTTGAGGGAGGCTGAAAAGAAGTCATCATTATGTATATGCAGGACCCGACCCGCTTTATATATTGGATCGGGTCCAGACCCAATCTATGTATAATGTAAATCAGCATGTCATTAAGGGGTATTTCTGTACCCTAGTAATTTTATACTCAACATATTAAATAGAATGAAAGGCGCAGCCACAAGGGGTCTGACACACTTTTTCTGGAATCTCCCTCTCTCTCTCTCTTTTCTTCTGGGTGATAGATCTGGGTAGAAAGCTGCTCCTTTCTCACAATTATACCAGACTCGGACCCACAATGTACACTCAAATATTAATACAGTCCTTAGGTCACGATTTCATTATTGAAATCGTGACAGCCGCAGCCTCTTCCTCTTCTATTCCTTTCTATTTCTCTCAATGCACGCTGAAGAGGAGATTCTAAGATGGTATCAGAGCATAGATCCACTTAGGGCTTGAAGGGGGTTTCCAAAGGTGCGACCAAGGTTTGAGATCTCTCCATTTCTCTCGTTTTCTTCACTTTCGATTTTCTCCATCTCTCTTCTCGTTTCTTTCCTGAAGGATTCACATCTCACGTGAATCTCTAAGTCATCACGTGAATCGTGAATCTAAAAAAAAAACTCGTCTCACGTGAATCTACTGTTTCGCGTGAATACCTGAATCATGAATCTCAAAAAAAAAAAAACTCGTCTCACGTGAATCTACTTTGTCGCGTGAAACCCTAAGGTTCACCCATTTTCTTATTCGTCTAGCATATTCAGATCTGATTGCTTTTGCATCAGATCTGGAATATTTCTCCCCTGCGCATCCTTCTGTCATATGGGCAGGAATTAAACCTTTGCTGTTCAGATCTGATATTTAAAAGCATTTTTTTAATTTGCTTTCATTTCTACCAAGTGTCTCGTCTTTTTGGCATATTTTCTTGTTGTCACAACTGGTACTCAATTAACAATTGTCTGCTAACGTTATCTTCATCTGTTTTTTGTCCAGATCTGAAAACACAATTAGTTTTCAACTTTTGTTCAACGTGTGAGGAATCTCAGTTTTCAATTCCTATTGCGTCAATCTCAGTTTTATAAAAAAGGAGGGAAGGAAGGGAAAATTCAGATCTGATTCTCTTTTGAATCTAACAGTCTCTAATCGCTAGTTCCTCGAAGGTTGCTCAGCCAAAAAAAAAGGGTGCGGCGAGCTAATTTTTTTGGCAGCAAACTGGGCACTCCGTGAACACTCGAATATCATTGTTCAATTCCTCTTCCTCCATGAATTCTCATTCGTCTCAATCGAGTCTCTCTTTAAGTTTCCTCAATCAACTTGTTTCCGAAAAATTAACCACCTTAAACTTATTGATTTGGAAGAGACAAATCATACCCTTTATAAGGAGCCAAGGTCTCTTAGGTCACCTGGATGGAACCACTCCAGTCCCACTAGAATTTGTTACGAGAGAAGAGAAAGATGATAAAGGGGCGAGTTCAGTTGTGTATGTCAAAAATGCAGAATATCTAAACTGGGAAAGGAAAGATCAATCAGTAGTTGCTTACATCACTTCTACCTTGTCTCAAGAGGTTCTTGTTGCAATCCCCGACAATTGTACATCCCTGCAACTTTGGGAGAGGCTGGTTCAGACGCATTCATAAGTTTCACAGGCAAGGATGGTTTTTCTAAAAAGGGAATTTCAGCAGCTGAGAAAAGATTCCATGACCATCATGGAATATCTCAAGAAGTTGAAGACTATCACAGATAAACTTGCAGTTATAGGATGTGCCGTGAGTGACAGTGATATGGTGCAACAAACTCTAAGTGGATTGGGACCCGATTATAATATGATTGTCACTTCACTATTGTGTTTGCCTACTCTTCCTACTTTTGATGAGTTGCGAGCTAAATTGATTCAGTATGAAATGACTTTGAAGGGATTTTCTGAAGAAACACATGCTCATGCAAATTCTCAAGAAGTTTTTGCCACAGGAGTGACTTATGATCGAGGACGAGGGCGAGGGGACAAGGGCGAAATGAACATGGAGGACGTGGATTGCTTTCTACTCCAAATATCTGGACTTCCACTTAAGGACAAAGGTCAATCCCCACTTGCTTCCTTTGCAACAAAAGGGGGCATATCAAGGCGAATTGTTGGCACAACTCAGAAAATAAAGGAAAGGCTCCACAAACAGAACAAAAAAGAAAGCCCACTAATATTAGAGACAATGCAGAGATTAAAGATTTGTTAATATCTGCCCTGTCAGAATTGAAACTAAAGCAGAATGATCAAGACACATAGTTCGTCGATTCAGGGACGACAACTCACGTGACTGGTGATGCAGGTAAACTTTCTAAACCTATCCCTTATTTTGGCAAAAGTAAAATTGTCACTGGAGATAGATCCTGTCATCCTGTTTCTCATGTTGGAAAATCTATCATTCCCATGTCACATTGTACTCTTAAACTTACTGATGTTCATGCTCCAAATATCAAGAAAAATATTCTCTGTTTCTAAGCTTGTTGATGATAATCATGCTTCAGTTGAATTCACTCCCTTCTCTGTGCAGGTCAAGGACCTTCGCACGAGGGAAACATTCGTTGAGGAAAGAGACGAGGCAATATGTATGTCTTTAAAGAAGCTCCATGTCATCCTGTCCACCCTATTCATCTGGATTCGAAGCCTTCATTAGAGTCGTGTTCCTTCTCTTCAGCAAATGTTTTTAGTATTTCTGAATGTAATAAGCCTTCCTTATGGCATAGTCGATTAGGACATTGTGGTAGTCATTTTATTGAAAAACTTGTTTCTAATAATCTCATTCCAAAAGAAAGTCTCAATGTGGATGAGAAAATTCAGAAGTGTTCCAGTTGTCTTTTATGCAAAAGTCATGTATTGCCTTTCCATTCTATTAATAAGAGAGCTTCAAAGCCTTTTGAGGTAATATGTTCTGATATACGGGGACCTGCCCCCAGCTGCCTCTGGATCTGGGAGCAGATACTACCTAATCTTTATTGATAGCTACTCTCGATACACCTGGATATATTTCATAAAAAATAAGTCGGAAGTTTTCCTTTTGTTCCAAAACTTTCTTTCCTTAGTTAAAAATCAATTCTTCGAGTCCATCCAATTCTTCCAATGTGATGGAGGTGGGGAGTTCTCATCTAGTGACTTTATTTATTTTCTTCAAAATAATGGGATAGGAAGAAGGGTGTCTTGCCCACACACCCCTCAACAAAATGGAATTGCTGAGCGAAAACACAGGCATATCGTTGAAAGTGCCATGAGTATGCTCCATGATAGCAATCTTTCCATTAATCCGTGGACAGAAGCTTGTCATCTGCCGTACATGTGATAAATAGATTGCCTATGGTTGTTCTAGAAAATAAGTCTCCCTATTACTGTCTTTTTGGAGCTTATCCTAGTTATCATGATTTGCGTGCTTTCGGATGTTTTTGTTATGTGCATATTGATCGGTCCCTAAGAAACAAGTTTCAGGATAAGGCTCAAAAGTGTAGATTTGTAGGATATGCTGAAGACTACAAAGGATATAGATGTTATGATCCCGTCAACCGACGTATCAGAATCTCAAGAAATGTCATCTTTGATGAACACAATTTTGATCACAAAACTGGCACAACGCATATGCCCTCTACCACCACCGAAGTTTATCATCCTTGGCTGAATTCAGAACTTTTTGCTAGTTCCAATGAAGTTTGCTCTCCAGATTGTGGACAACAGGAAGAAGAAATGTTTGAGACTATTGTCACATCGTGATTATAGGATGGGGAAGAAATTTCATCTGTACCGGGCAGATACAAGGGCATTTGCTATTCTAGACAGAGAACGATAGCACCAAATCTTTCAAATGACACCTCAACAACTGCACCTACTTCCTCTCATACTCTTGAGGTCGGAAGATCCAATCGCATGCGACATCCTATTGATAGGTGGGTCAGTTATAACAATTTCTCCTTGGACTTTCAGCTCTTCTTAACTGCTTTGAATAAGGAAGATGAACATATCATGTACTATCAAGCAACTACTTCTACCAAATGGGTAGAACCCATGAATGATGAAATACAAGCCTTACATGAATGCGGAACCTGAGAAATCGTCCTCAGACCACCTGACAGAAATGTTGTTGGATATAAATGGGTCTACAAAATAAAGTATAAACCAGATGGAACCATTGAACGATATAAGGCGAGATTGATTGCAAAAGGATTCACTCAAGAAGCAGGATAAGACTATGATGAGATATTCAGTCCAGTGGTGAGAATGTAAATAATTCAAATTGTTGTTTCTTTGGCCATTGAACATGGATGGAAGCTGAGTCAGCTTGATGTTAAGCAGTGTTGTGAAAAGCGTTGAGGCGTAGCGAGGCGCTCCACCAAAATTTGAGGTGAGGCGTAAGCCTAATTTTTTTTTAAACTTAAAAAAACTATAAAAAATATCTAAAATTATAAATAAATAAAAAATGCTTTATTATTGAAGCAACAACCAACAAGAAATAAAAAATCTCAAATAAATACTGAAAAAATATGAAATTAACATATAATCCAATGAATTCAGATTCATATTCAATAAGATTTAACATATATAACTTGGAAACTAAGAGTATACAACTTCTTTTCTCTTTCTAATCTCTACTAAAAAAATAATAAAATTTTCCAAGCCATACAAGATTTATACAATCTCGATATTGTACTTGCCAAACAATTCAAAGAGCATGGTGCTTAAACTTTTAAATGAACAAAAAAGTTATTTCTGAGTCATGCTTATGAGTCTAGGAAATATTAAAGAGTATACAACTTTTTTTTGTCTTGAATAACTCTGTTTCAAGTGAACTTGAAATCCTGTAATATGTGAGCAGTGTGCAAAATTAAAGATTGCTAATAGGGTGCTTCGACCCACCAACTTTATTACTAATCAGTGTTATTAAAAGCGCGCCTCAAGGCATAAAAAGCGCGCCTCGCCTCAAGGCGAGGGCCTTTGTGCCTTGAGGCGCAAGCATAAAGCGTAAATGCCTCAAGGCGTGCGCCTCATACGCCTTGAGGCGCATGCCTCGGGGCGAGGCGCGCCTCAAGGTGAGGCGTATACTTCTCAGATTTCAACTCGGGTCCAGATCCAAGTCACGGGCATCAGTTCAATTGAAAGTTGGAACTAACAAAACCCTAAATAAAAGAGGGGGCTTTCAGAGGGTTTTGTTATCTGTGCTACGACCTCCCCACGTCGACGCGGAGAGGCTCTGCCCGGTGAGCTCTCTCTCTCTCTCTCTCTTTGAGTTTGTTGTTTGTAAGGAAATGGGGTTTCTCCTTGGGGTTTTGATTTCCTCCTAATTGTTGAGTCGTCCAAACGGAGGATGAAGAGGATAGAGCGTTCCAATCCATTTTATACCGTAGAATTCCGGCTCAAAATCGGCGGGAAAACCAATTCCTGCTTCAGTTTCCCGTCGGAAACAACGGTTACCTGCCCCAGATCTTTCAGATCTGTACCCATTTCCCTATCTGTAAATTTTTCGGTTGCTGAGACTCTCTCTCTCTCTCTCTCTCTTTGGGACGAATATGCAATGTTATTTTCTTTCTTTTATCCTACTATTTATCTTGTAATTGTTTTCGCTACAATATAAGCCGAAGTAGATGGAATAACTAGATTAACCCATCCGACTGCGTTTTCTTTCTTGTTAATATCGTCATTACAACCAATCCTTTATTTTGATTTTATGTTGGTCTTGTTTTAATAAAATAGTTGGCCAAAACGATTAAATGTCGATATCTCATGATAATATCACGAGAAATTGCCTGAAAGTTTAAAATGACAATTTTTTGTGTGATTTTCAAACCGTGACAAATATCGCGATATTTACCATTTAGCAGATATTTATCACAAGTTTTCCATTTTTAAATGTGTTGTTGCTTTATCAATAAAGCAATTTTTATTTATTTATAATTTTAAATATTTTTTATAGTTTTTTGTTTTAATTTTAAAAAAAAAATTGAGGCTTACGCTTTACGCCTCGAGGCTTACGCCTCGCCTCAGATTTTGGTGGAGCGCCTCGCTACGCCTCAACGCTTTTCACAACACTGTTACTAATGCTGCTGAATTCACCTTTTGGGAAAAAAGTGCTCGAGCTGTTGAAACCATAAAAAGAAAACATCATACTACCTCTGCCACTAAGGTTATCTTGAAAGAAAATATTGTCGTGGTATTAAAAAAAGTGCCAGATAATTTGTGATGCAAGGCTCCAAAATCTTTTTGGGAAGGCTCGTGTTAGGCATTTTGAAATGTTAAAACTTATCGAGTCTCACATTCTTATAAAGGAGACCTCTTCTCAAGTGCCAGTGAATGAAATCCAAGGAAGAAATGTAGATGATGAGATTGTGCAAGTGGAGATTGAGGGAAGTGCAATGGCTAAGATAGGGTCAGATAAGAAACGTAGAACTAAGAAAAAGACCGAGGAGAGTATACCACAGGCTAATCTAAGTGATTATGCAGCAGTGAATGTGCACAACATAAACTTAATTTACTTGAGACGGAACTTGGTGGAGGATTTGCTAGATGATTTGGAGAAATTCCAGGACAAAATTGTTGGTTCATTTGTGAGAATCAAGATTTTTGGTTCGGGTAATAAGCAAGACATGTACAGGCTTGTACAAGTTGTAGGTAATCTTTCTTTCATTTGTTGATTATCCATTTTACAATTGTTTTATGTACCTAAAGAGAACATGGCATAATTGCTGATGTTGTTGCTACAGGTACTAATAGGGCACCCAAATTTTAACGCTAAAGGAGATTAGAACTCAATCGAACTGTAGACTGAAATTTCGCACAAAAAAATAACAGAAAAGAAAGATATATACAAATATATAAAACATGTACCTCTCTTCTTTTTTTTCTTCCGAAACCCAAGCTCAGGTTAGGTTGACAGACGAGACGAAGAGAGGTGGGAGACACCGAGACGAGTGAGGGACTGTGAGAGAGAGATGAGTGAGAGATGAGTGAGGGACTACGAGAGACGAGTGAGGGACTGCATGCGAGAGAGAGATGAGCGAGAGACGAGAGAGAAACTGCAAGAGACGAGAGAGAGACTGCGAGAGATGAGAGAGAGATTGTGAGACAAAATAAGAAATTAGGGCCCCCGACCCTAATTATGGTCGGGGCCCTGATTTAATAACATCTAACTTTTGGTCAAATGGGTAGGCCTCACATTGAGGTGCATTTCACCCCGAGGTGTACGCCTCAAGGCGTGTGAGGCATACGCTTCAAGGCTTTTACGCTTTATAACAGCGCCTCAAGGCACAAAGGCCCTCGCCTTGAGGTGAGGTGTGCTTTTTGCGCCTTGAGGCGCGTTTTTAATAACACTGATGTTAAAAATGCCTTCTTTCATGGGGATTTGAAGGAGGAAGTCTACATGGAACAACCCTCTGGATATCAAGAGCAAAATTGTAAAACACATGTGTGCAGACTAAAAAGAGCTATCTATGGCCTAAAACTAACATCTCGCTCTTGGTTTGACAGCTTCTCCTTTGAGATTCAGAAGCATGGATTCTCACGCTCCCTACTGGATCACTCATTATTTATTTTTAGAAGTCAGAATGTGATCACTCTATTGTTAATTTATGTTGATGATATAGTTATCACAGGAAACTCTGAGGATAACATCAAAGAAGTAAAAGACCTATTAGGACAGAGATTCAAAATGAAAGATCTCAGAGTCTTGCGCTATTTTCTTGGCGTAGAAGTCGATAGCCAGGCTCATGGCTATTAAAATATATTCCTTAATCAGTGTAATCATATATATTTTATATATATAAAGGTTGATACATATACATATACATATATGGCATATATGTATATGTATCTACCTAATTATATATATAAAATATATATTTCTCTATTATTAGCCGTAGGGGTAGTTTAGTCATTTCATGTACTTTTATGCATATTCCATTTGGAATATGATTGTAATTTATTTTTTATTTTTATTTTCTTCTTTTTGTGGTTTGCGCCACCTAGGGAGGCTCCCCAAAAGAGTCGTTAGGGAGCCCCCAATGGTCACAAATGTGACCGTTGGGGGCTCCCAACGACCCCTTTGGGAGCCCCCTATGTGGCTCCTCTAAAGGGTTATAAATAGGGGTCTTCCCCTTGTCTTTCATAATGATTGAGGGAGCTTTAGCTCCATTGTAAAAGGGTTTTTACCCTATTTTTCATAATAAAGAGATATTCTTTTAGCCTTTTGGCTTAACCCCTTTGTGGGTTTAGCACTTTATGTGCTTTTGGTTGCCTCTTAGTGGGTTTGTGTATTTGCACCTTTAGTGTGCATTTATGGGTTCATTATTGAACCCTTTGTTTTCTAACAATGGCTTGACTCTCACTCGGCACAAGTATACGATAGATGTTCTCAGCAAGGCAGATACGAAAGATTACAAACCTTTAGCAACTCCTAGTGTGCTCCACCAAAAATTAAGTACTCATGATGGAGACCTGTATGAGGATCCCACCAAATACCGCAGTCTAATAGGAATGTTGCAGTATCTTACATTTACTCGACTTGATATTGTTTATTCAGTCAATCAAGTATCTCAATTTATGCATGCACCACGTACTGGACATATGGAGGCAGTTAAGAGGATACTCAAATATCTGAAAGGGACCATTGGAGATGGCTTGGTATATTCTCTATAGTCGTCTGGTAAGAATGTGCATGAACTTACTGTATATTGTGATGCAGACTGGGCAAGAGATCCTGATGAGCGAAGGTCTACATCGGGATATTGTGTTTTTATTGGGAGAAACCTAGTTTCTTGGAGTAGTAGAAAACAAAAGGCTGTTGCTAGATCAAACACTGAAGTTGAGTATAGATCCATGGCTGCCGCTATTGCTGAAGTCACATGGGTCAGGCATTTACTAACTAAAATGGGAGAAACGATCTCTCCGTCAACCTTGCTGTGTGACAATCGAAGTGCTCTCAATATGTCATTCAATCCAGTACAACACAGTCGCGCTAAGCATATTGAGATCGACCAACATTTTGTGAGACAAAAGGTTGAAGAAAAAGAGATTGAGCCTGAATTTGTTAACACCGAAAGACAAGTTGCAAACATTTTTACCAAGGGCTTGACAAAAGATCGCTTTTGGATGCTTAAAGGCAAGTTCATGGTTCAGAACCATGATCAACTTTAGAGGGGTGAAAAAAAGTGTGTGTTTCGGGTCTGGATCTTATACCAGACCCTAGTCCATTCATGTATAGCTTTGTATTTTTTCTTTTATTCCTGGTCTGGATATTATACCAGACCCGAACCCACAATGTACACTCAAATATTAATACAGTCCTTAGGTCACGATGTCATTATTGAAATTGTGACAGCCGCAACCTCTTCCTCTTCTATTCCTTTTTATTTCTCTCAACGCAGGCTGAAGAGGAGATTCTAGGAGTCACTTCTAAGGGTATCCTAATAGGTGAGCCGTGCAAGAAAGATAAGCTGGTATCTAGGGTGTGCAAACACGTGGTTCTAAACCTAAATACTGAAAAAAAACTAAACAATCCTAAATAATGAGCACGAAAAGAAAACTAATCAGTCCTAAGTAAAGAACAAAAAGAAAACTAGCAACCTAACAAAACACGAACAAACAATGACAATAAAGTGAATACTTGTATTAATCGCCGTTTCTCAGCAACGGCGCCAAAAATTTGATGCAACTTTTTCAATAAAGTATTTTAAAAAGATATTTTCAATAAAAACGTTTGTGCAAACCGTGCATCAAATAATAAAAGCCGGTTCACACTAGTGGTGAAATCCCGGTCGAACTTAGGGAACGCAAAAAATACTTTGTATTCCACAGAAAAGCTAAGTTACTATTTATTGCCTAAAAAAATAAAAAAAATTAATTAATTTAACTAAGTGTGCTGCCCCTGCAGAAGGCTTAAACAAATAAATAAATGGTTTTATTACAGACCCAAATAAATTAAATAAATAAAATCCTAATCTAAAAATAAGAGAAAAAGTCTTCAGTGCTTCGAGTCTTTAGTCCCCTTGAGGTTATGCTTGTTTTCTTGAACTTTTGCTTTTTTGAGGACTCCTTGAGGGGTTCTTTGAGGGCCCTTTGAGGAGACCTTTTAGGGACCTTAGAGGGCTCTTCGGGGGTACGAAAAAGGGGCTCACCTCATGTCCAAACGCTTCCCTGCAAGAATAAACAGACGAAACACAAAAAAGAAAAAAAAACTATAAGAAAATCACAGGTTAGTTTTGAGAAAAATCACAAAAACACTAAACAAACTATGAAATAACATTACACTACAAGACAAAATAGTATAACTAATTCTATAACTAACATGAACTAAGTTATGAAACTAATTAACTAAAAGACAAATTAACATAACTAATTAACTAGCTAACAAGAAACAAGTTATTGAATAAACTAAGAACAAATAACAAGAAATAAACTAAACTAAACTAAACTAACAATAAAACGTGAACAATATTTAGCATAAAATAACTAATCCAACGTGAAAGCTATACTAACCAAATTTAAATTTTTTTTTAATTAACTAATTAATCAAGCAAATAACAAATTGATCTATCTAACAAAAATCGATAATTTAATTGCAAGAAAATAAAATTGGCTAATGTAATTAAATCAAATAATTAAAATCTAATAATTCTAATGACATAAAACTGAACCTAAATGCATTTAATTGCTGAGAAAAACAAATTTAATATTGAATTAAAAATCAACTAATTAAAAACAAATTTAAAACTACCTAAATCGGCTAAAGAGGATTTCTACCTAAAAATGGTAATTGATTAACAACTAAATTATGATCTAAATACCAAAATTAAAATTCTTAAATAAACTTAATTAACTATGAAACACTAAATACTTTTAAATTACTCGGCTGAATATTAAAATAACAAAACAAAACAAAACTAATTACTTAATTATACTACCTATCGATTTCTACTACAATAAAATAACTGATTAAAATTAATTAACCTAAACTAACTAATCTAACATGCTGGAAATAATGAAAACATAAATAAACGAGCTTATGAAAGAAAACATGCAAGAAACGATTAAATCTACTTATTGCAATTCAATAAATTAACAAAAATAAAAACCCTAATCGACTAATATTATTAAATCTAATCTAAATTTAAGTAAACTAATTTATGAAACTAAACTAACTAAATCTAAGAAAATAGTAACAACTATCGTGAAACAAGTTTAACAACTAAAAAAACAATTATCTATTGGCACGTAAATCGAGAAAACGGCTAATACTAGATTAAGCTATATTTTTTATTTTTTTATTTTTCAGAGGATGAAACTAAAAGTAATCTAATCTAAATATAATGAATATGCAATGATCAGACAATATAATATGCAATGATATGATTTATGATATGCAAAAACTAAAACTACGGTGAAACGGGGTAGAAGAAGTAAACCGTACGATTTACCTCCGACGGAAGGGTTGAGAAGAAGAAAATGGTATTTCCCGTTGCAATCAAACGAACTCTGCTCTCTCTCCAACAGATGAGATATGAGGAACCGACGACGGCGGGGTTTAGAAGAATAATTGAAAAGCATAAAAAACAAGAAGAACAGGGTAGGCAACCGGTCGATCGAACAAGAGGCAGAGAGTTGAGAGAGAGAGGGGCGCAGGCTACAGGGTTGGAAAAAATGATTTTTCATGCTGAACAATCCTATTTATAATAAGAGAATTAGGTTAAAAATGAATTTTTTAAAAAGAGTCCAAAGGTTTTTCAATAATTTCCAAAAAGGGGCTCTTCTTAAAACGTGTTTTTCTAAAATCAAAGTTCCTAAACTAACTAAAATAAATTAATTGTAGCCTAATCTATCTAAGTTATAATTAAGAAAATTCTAAAACTAATAAAAAACACTAAAAACGTAGGGTTGGATAAAAAAATGCGATGTTTTCCCGAAAAATTCAATTTAAAACAAAACCTCAAAAACAATGATAAAGATGAGTTTTTTAATGCGATTTTATCAGGGATCATGCATAAATAATATGAATACAATGTAAAAATATATGCATGATCAGAGGACAAGCCAGAAACGGTAGGAGCATAACCGGGGTTGAAGCTAGCATTAAAGGCTGGTAACTGTGCTCGCTTGAGATCTCTGTTTTCGCAGATCATTGTTGCAAAATTCACATAAATATGATAATCAGCCTTTATCAACCACCTGCCCAGATGCTCAAATAATTCAATAACAAAGAACAACGACCAACTCAGCAAATCCAGTTCTAGAAACAATTTTCTGTACAAGAAGTTTGTGAATGAATAGTGGATGAGATTCATTACAACAGCCTCATGAAAAAAGAAAAGAAAAGAGAGATTCATTAAAATAGAGCACCAAGAATCATATATTTTCCACTAAATCATTTAGCAGTGAGTGAACTTCTCAAAGGCTAGTGTCCGATCAGTAGGCGAGTCCGGTGGTAAGAAGGTGAGGATTTTTCCCCGCAGTAATTGATGGTAAAGGTAAACTTCAGATTTTTCACTGCATAAGGGTAAAATAATAATTTTATTCATGCCTTAATGGATTCTTCTGCTCACCGTTTATTTTCTTAACTTAGGCGGTTAAACGTGATTGTTCAAAACTTAGGCTTGTATTTGTAAATACATGAAAACTTAGGTGCCTTTTTTGTAAATTTTTCTTTTATTTTATTAGAGATCAGGTAGGCATAGGTCCAACTTTAAGATGTCACACTGGACAGAAACTGAGAAAGAGGTCTATTCTGAAGAAGATGATGATCAGGGGAGACTGGTCGATCAATTGTGGTTCTGCATTTGTTTCCTTGAATTGGATCTGCAAATCTCTAAATTGCAAGAATGACAAATGTCAAATTTCAAAATGTTAATTATATGATGGAGAGAACCATTATAATGATATTTTGTTTATATGCATGATTGTGTGTTATTACTGTAAATTGTTCATGGATCAACATATCGATGTTGCTCTCTCCCTTTCTCTCTTAGTTGTAACTTTAGACAAATCCCTGCATTGACATGGTTGGATAGTTTAGGTTTTTCTATGCTCCTCTAAAAACTTAACCTTTGTATATGTTTCTTGACCTTCCTCTAAAAACTCTTGGCCAATGATCAAGTTATAATAAGAACGAATATGCTGTCATCTGCCATGTTTCATTTCTGAATTATTTTGCTGGATTCTTGTGTGGTCCTAGTACTTCGTGTAATATTGTTTTGTTTACAGTCGCTGCTCAGGCACATTGTTTTCTTGAAGCTATGCCTGACTTAATTTTGTTTTTTTTTTTCATTTTCATGCAATGGTTAAATGACTGGCAGATCACTATCTCCTCTTTGATTTTCCTGGCCAAGTTGAATTGTTCTTTCTCCATGATAATGCAAAGAAGGTTATTGCCAAACTGATAAAGAAGATCGACCTCAGGGTATGATGTCTCCATACTCTTTTATTATATACCCCTGCAATAAGATACTGTTATGGTAGATGGATCTCAGGGTATGCTGTTTCTGTTCATGTTTATTACATACCCTGAAATAAGACATGCTAATTCTTATCTAACTTGTATTAATGGAAGTGGACTGTCTATGTTATAAATCTGCTGTGTTGTCTATTCCTGAACGAAAAAAATGGTGCTATATTTTCCAGTTAACTGCCGTGCACTTGGTAGATGCTCACCTCTGCAGTGACCCTGGTAAATATATTAGTGCTTTGCTTTTATCATTGACAACAATGTTGCATTTAGAGCTTCCACACATCAACGTGTTGTCCAAGATTGATCTCATTGAGAGCTATGGCAAGCTTGGTACGTTCAACGTCAAGTATTCACCTTATCAATAACTTGCACAAATTCCACTATATCAGAATAGGTTTTGACATGGTGATCTTGAATTTGTTGCAGCTTATAATTTAGAATTCTATACAGATGTGCAAGATCTATCATATTTGCAATACCATCTCGACCAAGATCCTCGGTCTGCAAAATACAGGCATGAACTACGTCACTCATAAACTCTTCCTTTCTTGGTTGATTTGTCAATAGTGGTAACTCTTGCAACAGGAAGCTTACCAAAGAGCTGTGTGAGATTATAGAAGACTTTAGCCTGGTTAGCTTCACAACTTTGGATATTCAGGCAAGTTATGATCTTACATATTTTCCTAAATTTCTGCACTAGTCCTAAATTTCCGCACGAGTCTCTTCACCAACATGAGCACTATCTTTGTCAGGACAAAGAAAGTGTAGGAAATCTTGTAAAGCTGATAGATAAAAGTAATGGTTATATATTTGCTGGCATCGATGGGAGCACTGTTGAGTTCAGTAAAATAGCTGCCGGACCACTAGACTGGGATTATTACAGATATCCTTTTCATTCATCTGCTTTGCATTACCATGTACGTCTTAGCCATATATTGTTTGAAATATGTTGTCCGCCTTAACATCCAAATTCACAGCAGCAGCTGTCCAGGAAAAGTATATGAAGGATGACGATGATTTTGATAAGTGATAGATTTTGCACGTTGCTAATTGCACAGATGGTGCATCACATTTATCTGGAGTTGCTTACATGACAAGGTTATGCATGCAGTTGACAAGGGGCTGGAGTTGAGGAAACGATGAAGAAATATGTTGTTTTGCTATGACAAAGTGCTAGTTTTGTTGCAAGGCATATCAAATACTTTTGTTTATTAAGTGCTTTTCCAAGGGTTAGTCGGGAGGGTTTCTGAAGCTTACTTGAACTACCTGTAAATATTTGTTCTCTTATGAATTCCAAATATTCATGGTCAGTTGGGATGTTTGTGAAGTTTAAACTCTATTTGGGAGCTGGATTTAAGAGGGAGATAGGGATTCAGGAATCTCCTACTCTGCTGCTGTTTGGGAGCTTGGATTTGGGAGATGAGAGTGGAGATGCTAAAGGAGATGGGAGTAGGTATGGCCTCCCATTTACCCATTTCAACAACATCCTCATGAGGTTATGGTTCTCAACCTCGCCCTGATCACCCATTGTCGCCTCCACTCCCATAACCCCTCTCATCTCCACTCTAACACTAGCTTCCAAACATGGTCTTAATCATTTTTTAGCTGTTATTTGGTCACCGTCATGTCTGAGGAAAGAGATTTTTTGTAGTTTTAGAATACTATATAATCATAGGGCTGAATTTGATCCACTTATCTATCCTATCCGTTAACGTTAGTAGAAAAGAGCATTTTACAAGGCATGGTGGCAAAATGATAAATTCAAGGGGCAAACGTGGTAACTTTTCATTGGTCATATATGCAATATTAACATGTTAGTAGGGCTGGTAAACTAGTCGAACGGACTGACCAGGGCATGTTCAGGCTCTGCCGATTTAGTAGTTGAGCATGTTTGGGACGCTCGCATTTGTGTTTAGTCAATCCGAGCTCAAGCTTTGCCCATCCCTAAATGAGATGAGCCTAACATGAGCTAGTTCGTGTAAAAACATTCCATGTTATTTATACATATGGAATATACATATTTTTTTATGTATTACACTTAAAATATATATTATACTTAATAGTTCATAAACATATATTTTCATGCATCCTTATCTTTGTATACATATTTTGTGTTTTTATTTTTATATATTATACTTAAAATATATATTATATATAAAAATGTATTTTTTATCTATACGAGCTCTTCCTGCTTGACTCATTTAAGCTAAACGAGATGCTCATGGCACGGCTCGCCAGCTTTATTAACCAATCATGAACGAGTTTGTGACGAGCTGAACCGAGCAGAGTCACAAGCTGCTAGGATTGTTTATTTGTTTACACATGGTCAGCGAGGTCCTGTGTCAAGCTGAAGGCTCAGAATTAAATCCCGTAGGTGCATGAGGGCTGCCTTTGCTTTATCATGGTTGCGGCACATCAGGTTGGGTGGTTGAATAAGATGGCGATCATAGAATTCACATTCCAAGTTCAAAAAAGTAATTTTATTTGAGCCCGGCGAAAAGTCACCCATAACCTTACAAGGGCAAAATGCAGTTTCAGACCATGAGTTAGTGCTACGAATTAAAGGCTGGTTTATCATTTTGTGGGATGATTATTTTCTTTTTAGATAGTCCAAGGGAATAACCCCTCATCACCGAGTGTACCTGGTTGGTAAACCCTTGTCCCCCCCTGCCCAGCAGAGACTACACCCAGCTTTGACCTTGTGGCAAGTGATGCCATCTGTGGGTTTTGAACTTGTGACGTCCTGTCGACTTGGTGACTTTCACAAGTCGCTCCTACTAGATGAGCGGAGCCCTTGTGGCCATATGCAGTGGAAAATTTGTTTTTAAGTTTGTTTGGATACTGAATTCGCTGGTTCGGTTGTGCACATGGATTAGATTGAAAAGTTAAAGATGGTTAGTTGGGAATTACCAGAGGAAAAAGAGACCCTAAGATTGGGATGTAGAAATTGGAAACACACTAACTGTGCTACTAAGGAGGGGGGCCTTAATCCCCAAATACGTGAATCAGAAAAAAAAAGGAGGTGACCAAACAAGAATTTCAAATAATTCAATTCTAAGAATAGTTAGAATTTCACGAGCTCTCTCAAGTTTTATTTATGCCATGACATTACCAACGACTCTCACGCTGCTGCATCATGCAGGTCATCTTGTGCTTGATGCCCTCGGCTATCCTCACAGTAGTCGGGTCACAAGTGCAACTTGGTTGAGTACTAAACCACAACTAATTGATCAAACAAGTTCGTGATGAGTGGTAGGACCCAGTTCACAAACTGGAGGCTGCACAAAGTGCAGCTCAACTAGGCTGGGTTCTGAAACGGGCATGATCTAGCATTGGGCATAGGCGAATTACTTGACCTGATTTTGCTCATCTGTCAGACCCACTTGACTTACCATGTATGTATGTTCAGCTCAAGTAATCTTTATGCATTTTGGTGTTTCAGGGCATGTTGGACTAGCTGGAATCCTACCCCATGAAATGATCCATTCCGTCCAAAACAAGCCTTGTAAGCAATATGTTATTTCTAGATATCAGCACTTCCTCAAAAACTGGAGTGCCCGTCATAAAAAGCAATTAAATAAGATGTTTAAGATGTTTTATGTGAGTGCACTAATTCTCAATGGACATTTTAAAAAATTGCCAAAAAGTTTTAACCAAGTTATTGCTCATTTGTTATTAGTTATGTCGCTTTTCTCTGTTTTAATTATAATACGAATCCTTTTTTTAGTTTCCTGCCCACAGAGCCTCTACTCATCTGGTGGGGCAACTTGTAAATATCACCAAGTTGATGGGACGTCAGGAATCGGAAACTTTGGGTATCTCTTGCTGCAAGGTCAGAGCCAGGTGTAACCTCCGATGGCCAAGGAAAACCTGAAGGCTTTTACCAATAATTTTAGACAAAGAACTTATGAAAAATAGTTTTTTCTTTTTTATGATGAAGTTCCCTGCTGAAGCGGGTAATCAGAACTACTTATGATAAATGCTTTGTTAGCAAGAGAACGGCTCAAATGATCAAACTATCAATTATAACTTCTAGTGGTTGGAGATAATTGTGGCTAGTCAAATGAACACAGAGTAATTGGTTTCTTCTATTTTGTATTCAATAGTATGATGTGGTGGTTCTAGTTGGATGAACCGCAAGGGGGTAACCTCAGACACAGTATCACTCCAAATATAATATAAGTTATACTTCATTCAGTATTTTCTGTTCTCTTTATAGTTTATGGGCGTAAAAAGGAATGGCTGATAAGTTTCCTAATTGTGATAAGCTTCTTAATGCTCTAAACTTCCTAAGTTTAAATGCACAGTATCAAATATGTAGATTCAATATCCAAGTACAAGAGATTCAAATAAAAATTCAAAGATAAGATAGATCAAGTGAATCTTGCAGACCCTACAAAAACAGATGCATATACTGTGATTAGCCCTACCCGCCATTCAAAATCCGAACCTAATTGGAGTCATTAATGTTTTTAATTTCGTCAAGTTGGATACGGGTGTAGGACTGAATTTTCTGCTTAAGACTTAGGGTCCACCTAGGCTTTGTAAGGATCTGGGACTGCATGTTGTGTTAGGATCAGGGTCCACCTGAGTCCCACCCGGATCCGACCTGTCGTGACATCTTTATTAGATACCCCAAAAAGCTAATTACAAATGGGAGATGCTCTGCACGTTTGGTGTGCATAATTCAGGCGGCTCAGTGGGTTCCTGACCGCAAAACTCTGAGTTATGGGCTAAAACCCAGACAGGTCAATGCATCCTTGAAACATTGGCATATGAAAAAACCACACACATCCCATCGTCTCTAGTGAGATTCTTCGCTTTTTGTTGGGTCCCACAGGGCACACACGCGATCTCTACATGGGATATGAGTCCAGCCCAAACGTGTACTCTGCACAGAGACCAGGATCATCTGCGCATGGGATCACGCTCTCTTGTTCCTATGACAACTCTTTTTTCATAGCTTTATGATTGTCTTTTCTTCGAACCCTAAACAAAGTAATCAACTTCAGTGATTTTATTGATGTGTTAAAAGATACATGTGCTTATAGATAGCTGTCATGCATGCCATATCAATCACTCTTGTGAATAATTCAAAGCACATTTGAACTCAAACTTCTCAAGTACCATTGGCATGATGAACCTCGTGCCAATTATATGCCCATTGATTCTAACTGTCCCAGACTGAGCCTTCGGAATGAGGCATGTGCAGTGCAGAGCTCTGTTGAGTGGTAAACGCATCGAGTGTAGTAGCGCGTAGTATGCGTTGGCTTGATCGGTGACGGGCGGTGATAGCGCCACACGCGATAAGCAACGATATTGGCGTTAGTGCACCTTTAGGTGGTGGCTCAAACATAGAGCGTTGGTTGGATATGCAGTGCCAACGGATCAGAGGATGTTGCCTTTGGAGATTTTGTTATGGACCTCTCGACTTGGAGTTTCCCACGCGTAGCGGTTGGACGCACGAGGGTGCGTGTGGTTTAGGGCTAATTCCCCCAAGAATCACCTTAGGTGATTCCAACCGAGTATGGTGACTCGGGGCTAGGCGAGTGAATGCCTAGGCGCCGGTGAATGAGTCTGGGTGGTGCTCTTTGATATGGTGTTCAATCATCAACTGGTCTTCGGACTGGGGACCGCAAGGTCTTGTCCCTTCAGTGGCGGGGTTTTGCTATGTTGTGCGCATGGCTAAGGCAAAGTTTGTGCGTCTTTTGAAAGTGATAGCTGATATGGGATGACTATGCACTAAGCGGCATGGACTGCATGGAATGCGCACTTGAAGATGCGTTTGATCAGCTTTCGCTATGCAGTTGCACATGAGGTGGCGTGCAGGGCCAATGAAATTGATTCAGCACATAGGAAAGTGTTGTGGCGTGGCCTTTGGTCGTTGGGTTGTTTAGACTATGCAGTCTGGCGCGTTGCGGGTTTGCGAAAAATTCTATGCCCGTGACAAATTGGCATTAGAGCAGAAAGATTCACAGAGACCTTGTTTTTCATTGTGTGCGACACTGAAGAGAACAACGATGATTTATATTGGTTACATAATTTTGCACAGCTAGAGTGTGATTGACCGAGCACAAAAGTAGGATGTTGACAGGATGTTATGGGACATCTTGTCGATGATAAGCAAAAATGTAAGGTTGTTGTTCAGTTGTTTAAGGGAACGTAGATGAGCCAAAGATTCCTACCAGTTGTGCGTTAGGCTTACAGGTGGAGCATGGCGTTTGCCTTATGCATGCAAAGAATACACGTTAAATTTGACTGGATGGATTTGCACCTTTGGGCATGGGAGAGTCAATTAAAACTTTTAGATTCTCTCCCAAGATTGTGGGTTAGCGGAGTGCCCATGATGAGCAAAGATGCTCATTGCTTTGGTCCATTGAGTTGAGAGTTCCTCTATAGATTGTGTGTGCTGAAAAGTTATGGTTTGTGGCTCGTCGGTTTGGTTCTTGTGGGAATGTTTGTTGGCTCTAGAAAAGAGTTGCAGCGTTGGGCGGTGTTGCTCCTTGTGTGGACGAGTGCCTAGGAAGACGTTTTGATGGACCACTTTGAGGTATTACGCAAGTAAGCGTCCCCTACGTGAGGACTAGTTTGAACCATTGAAAAACTGCAAGTTGGTGCCTAAGAGAGTTGATATTTTATGGCACGCGTTGGTGGTCATGCTTATCTACGTGCACCACGTAGGGTTTGGAATTACCCTTGCTGGGGTTGGAAGGCACCCCAGCTATGAGCATAAAGATGACAAGTTTGTCGTGCGAGCAAGGATGACCTGCTTGAAGTTTGGAACTTCACTGGGGTTCCACGAGCAAATGATGCTCGATGTTGATGCAGCAAAAGACCACTATCTAAGTAATTGAAGGTGCGTTAAGGAATGAGACTTGGCATATTAAAGGTCACGATGATGGTGTGAAAAAACCAGAACAAGTTAAGTATGGGGAAGAAAAGAATAAACCAAAGATGAATCTAAAGAAAAATTGGCATATCAGTTAAGGTTGTGTTCTTACTTGCACCGACATTGTCGAGGATGACAATGGTTTGGGTGGGGGAGAATGTCCCAGACTGAGCCTTCGGAATGAGGCATGTGCAGTGCGAAGCTCTGTTGAGTGGTAAACGCATTGAGTGTAGCAGCGTGCAGTATGCGTTGGCTTGATCGGTGATGCGCGGTGATAGCGCCACACGCAATAAGCAACGATATTAGCATTAGTGCACCTTTGGGTGGTGGCTCAAACATAGAGCGTTGGTTGGATATGCAGCGCCAACGGATCAGAGGATGCTGCCTTTGGAGATTTTGTTATGGACCTCTTGACTTGGAATTTCCCATGCATAGCGGTTGGACGCACGGGAGTGCGTGTGGGTTAAGGCTAATTTCCCCAAGAATCACCTTAGGTGATTCCAACCGAGTACGGTGACTCGGGGCTAGGCGAGTGAATGCCTAGGCGCCGGCGAGTGAGTCTGGGTGGTGCTCTTTGATATGGAGTTCAATCATCAACTGGTCTTCGAACTGGGGGCCGCAAGGTCTTGTCCTTTTAGTGGCGGGGTTTTGCTATGTCGTGCGCATGGTGTCGCAAGACACTTCATGGCACGCAAGGCTAAGGCAAAGTTTGTGCCTCTTTCAAAAGTGATAGCTGATATGAGACGACTATGCACTAAGCAACATGGACTACATGGAATGCGCACTTGAAGATACGCTTGATCAGCTTCCGCTAGGCAGTTGCGCACGAGGTGGTGCGCAAGGCCAATAAAATTGATTCAACACATAGGAAAGTGTTGTGGCATGACCTTTGGTTGTTGGGCTGTTCAAACTGTGCAGTCTGGCGCATTGAGGGTTTGCAAAAAAATCTATGCCTGTGACACTAACAATGTACAAATAAATTACCTCATGCTATCCTTGACACTTTTTTATTCAAGTTATAATTATCTTTCCTGCTAGTGCCTCTAATCATAGTATTAGAGTAAAAAATGGCCACGAAAAGCAATGCGTGCAGCATGAAGAATTAAGTGTCAAAAAAATGCTTTAATGATTGAAGTGTGAAGGAATGTTATGGTGCTCTGGGAGCACCTACTCTCACCTAATAGAAACCATATATGTAAGTTATATATTCTCATTAAGTTATATCTTCTCAATGATGCATTCAACATTGTTTATTTGATAGAAATCACGCTTTGGATCATGTTTTTTGGACACAAAAATAAGTTTTTTTATATCTTGAAATTTTGGTACATTGTGGGTCATCGATTTTTAAGGATCTTGAAAAACCTACAGTGACATTCACATAATTCAAAACTTCTTTACTAAAAAAGCCATGTAAATTATGTCTATATGGTCGGGTAATCAAAACGCCTTAAAATTTTAGAAATATTAAAGCTTTCCTTAGGTGGGAGTAGGTGCTCTTGGAGCGCCTTAGCATATATATATATATATATATATATATATATAGTATTGGAGTAAGAAGTAAATTTAAGAAGGATGCATGAAGCGTGAAATGACAAGCAAAGGTTTAAAAAATGCCTCAATGACTGAAGCTTGAAGGGTTTAGAATGTATAAGACAAAGCAAGTAGGAAACAACATGAAAAAAAAGAGATAAAAGTTGTGTTTTTATGTAAATGCATCTTTAAGTCTTTCACACAAAAATATCCATCGTATACAATTTTTTACTGACAAAAATTATTTAAAAAAATGAAAACATAAAAAATGCATTAGTTGTCAACATCAATGGACATTCCATTTTATATTGGAGAAAGATGTGCATGTATAAATCCATTTTGGATTGTTGGGTCAAAGTCAAATGTCAATGTTGTGTAATTGAGTATTTTAGACGTAAAACCTGTAAATTTTTTATATTAAATATAAATAAAGAGATTTTTTTATTCCCAAAGTTAGAAATGTATTTCTATATTTTAAATGTCAATCATGGGTATTTTACATGCTCATTTATTATTTTCTGATCAATAAGAGTAAAATAGTTATTTTAAAAATTAATTCGGACAAAATATTAAATATTTAAATTATCATAAAAATAAGGATTTTAGTGTCATAAACTCATCTAGGCATTTTTGAAGTGTTTTGAACTTAACTAAATACATTTTAATGGTTTTTGAAAAAGTTTCTTAAAAAGGGTATTTTGGTTATAAAATAAATTTTGGCAAATATCTTAATCAATAATTTATGATTTTAGAAAGTACCAAAACCATGAACTATTTAAAGTTAGTATAATTAATTAATGCGAATAAAATGTAAGAAAATCTTTTAGAAAAAAATAGAATTTAGAATGGACATGAACTCTATATGGGTTAGATCCAAATGAATCGATCCAAACGTAGAGTTTTAAGGTTTTTAAACAGTAAATAAAAGTTTATTTAATTATAAGATTTAGCTTTAGGCAATATTTTGGAATAACAGATCTTAAAAAAAAAATAATGTTGATAAGATA
The DNA here is from genome assembly GCF_984573655.1 of Nuphar pumila. NCBI lineage: Eukaryota > Viridiplantae > Streptophyta > Magnoliopsida > Nymphaeales > Nymphaeaceae > Nuphar > Nuphar pumila. The sequence goes on along the minus strand of NC_143257.1, from coordinate 19,277,936 downwards.
TATTTTAGTATAGTTTTTAGGGGTTTTGGGCCATTTGGATCCAGATCGGATCCAAATGAGACCCATTCGGTTTCACGCAAAAAGGGAGATGGGCAGGGCACCCGACCCCTCTCACTTCCCTCTTCTTTTTCTTCTCACCAAAGCCGACCCCAACTCTCTCTCGACTCTCTTTGTTTTCCCTGAGAGCAGTGGCCGACCCCCATCGCCACCCAGCTCTAGTGAACACCACTGTTGTAACACCCTAAACCCCAACCCAGGGAAAACCCTAGATTTTTAGAGTTAATTTTTTTTGAAAGGTTTTAAATAAGCAACGAAAAACAAGGGGAAGACAAAGGTTGCAAGTTTGGACGACTTACAGAGAAATAACATTTATCATCAAAAGTTACAATATCATGTCTTTTTACAAAATGAGACTATGATTACATCATAATACAAGTCTCCCAAAAAGTCAGAGAAAAATCCCCTTAAACCAAAACCAAGACCACTAGTCCAAGTGTGGGTCTCAAGCCTCCCACTGTGCAGCTGTCGCATCGCAACTCAAACTAATTATCACTTGCATCCCCATAAAACAGGTCTATCCTCTTGCGAGGCGGTGAGATAAATCTTCCATATAATACTATTCTAAAGGAAAACATGAAGCATGATAGCAGTTATGACATGAATTAAAAGTAAACAGCAGAACTACGACTAACATGATAGAGTAGTCAACAATAAGTAACCAAAGTAAATGCGCGTGTGAGCATATATATATATATATATATATATATATATATATATATATATATATATATATGTGTGTGTGTGTGTGTGTGTGTGTGTGTGTGTGTGTGTGAAATGTGCGACAAATACCAGAACTAGCAAGAAGCAATACAAGCAATAAATATCATGATGAGACAGTAAAAAACATACAACCAAGGTAAAGCAACTACGGTACGCACGACGAGGAAGAAAACACATTTTACAGTTCTAATGTACAAAACAAACAACTAATATAAGTAAGTCAGCATGTGATTGGTTAGTAATTATGTTCTTCTTGCTTACTCTTTAGGGTACGCGAAGGAACCTCGCATTCTGTGAGACATGCACCCGATGTCTGTTATTCAATTTCTAATATGGTAATCGGGGAAGCTACAAACCGAGTAACCTCATGCGAGCAACTCAAGGTTGAGAGAAACCACACAAGGTAATGGATTGCAATCCTCACTACTACAGTAGTGGAGGTACCTCAAAAGGTAACCTCGACCTCCCTAACTCCGAGTGACTGGAGGCCAAAAAGATGCCTTTGCTCCTATTAACGTGTCATAGTAACGACCTGTCACTCGAGGTTTATACCATCCACCATCTTCAAGGTGAACCATTTTGTGAATGGGTAATCGGGCGGTTTATCTTTCTTAAGCTGGTTTGACAAACACCTCCTTCTGAGGTGTTTTGGCACACATGCCTCGTGGTCCCCACGGGGTCACACAAATGAGGTCTTGCCTGCCCATTCACGTGTTCGAGACTCACACAGCCAAAGAAAGAGCATATCGCCTGTGAAGGCGATTCAACACCATTTTTTTCATTTTTAGGGTATCTCAATACATGAGCTCACTCATGAACATGGGACCATCGCCCAAAGACTCAAGTAGAGTCCCAAAACCTCAAAAGGTGTTTCTGCCAATACCCTATGGTGTTTAAGTCTCAACCCCTTGTTACATCGAGTGCGTAATGTGCAACATGCAACAGTGTAGTGACATGGTGCATTTTACGATAAGATAGTGCACAATACTCAACACAATACTCGCAGTAAGAAATGAATAGTCCATACATGTGTCATGGTGTGCCAAGGTGTAAGTGTGAAGCCATACCACACATATTTCTAATTATTTGCACATGTATCAAAACATAATTAATGGCAATTACACATACCTATGCAAACACATTGCAATATGTGAATATGTGCAAGTGAGTGCATCATTTGACATCCATATGCGATCTATGAATCACAATGTGTAAATTCACCATAATTTGCATTTATGTCAAAAGACAATTTAGTGAAACATTCCGTGCACATGCCATTTACACGTATCGAACATGAGCCAAGACTACCAAATTTCAAGCATCGCATTTTAAGACACCATACATAGTGATAATTTGCCAAGTAAAATTTGTAGCATAATCATCCGCATGCAAAAATCATGACAACAATGCACACAAGTGTCATGGTGTGTAAAGTGAAACATTATCATACGTATGGGAATTACGTTAGCATTACCAAGGTTCATCGTCGCGCTTGCAAAATGAGCTAAGGGAGATTTAAGAACCTAAAGCTAAGATAGCCAAAAGAAAAGGTGTTGTGAAAATGAGCAAATGGGGTGGGTAGCATGCTGCTCACCACCCCGCTGCCAGGAGAGTACAACAAGGTCGCGCCACGACAAAGCCTCAAAGGCCAACACAACTATCCGACCAATGCAGTCGGCCGAAGGTGACCTGCTTGCGGCAACCCCAAGCCGACCCAATTGGGTGCATGCTACAACCATAGAGACAAGCAGCCCAGAACTCTGGACGTGCACAGGCTATGCAAAGTGTCCAGGCCTGTGCTGCTGGACCCATTGTGCATAGGGACATCTTGTCATTTCCTATGTTTCTTTTTTTTTTCTCTTTACGATGGGAGTGCGAAGTATACAGGCCCGGGTGACTGGATAGGGTATAGACCGGTGTTAAGGCATTGCGAAGATCCCAACCAGGCTTGGTCCAAGAGGAACTAGACCTAGTTGGCCTCACCCACGCCCTGGTCTGAACCAGGGCAGTTCGGACCAAGTCTGGCGGCAAACAAACCGAAGCTGAAAGCTCCCCCGAATTGAAGTAGTCTGAGCATTCCAGCTGTTGGGCAAAAACACAACAGGGTCTGGTCCGCAAAGGACCAGACCTTGCAGGTGGGGGAAGAACCTGGTCAGATCAGACCAGGTGCTGCAACCGAACAGCCGGCCTGATCAAGGAAACCTGCGGCCAGTGAAGGGCCACCCGGGTGCAGCCGACACCCGGTAGCTAGTTGCCACACCAAGTGCGCACAATAGGGAGCTCCTACTCTGACCAGGGTGCTCCTGGCTGGGTCCAACCCAAGAGGTTGCAGACCAACATGCCGACACAAAAAAAGAAAAGGAAGAAAAGGGCTACAACGGCCCGGATGGAGGAAGGAGGCAGCGACTTGTCTGGGTTACAAGCAAGCCCTTGTTGTAGACAGGGCAGGCTCCATCTGAAAAAAAAAGACAGAACTTGCATGCTCACAAAACCCCAAAAAAATGAGAAGACATTTTTTGTTATATGCAAGAAACAAAAGAACACAAGTTGCTTAGAATCCCTCACACTTCATGGAATGAAATGGAGGGAGTTCAAAGCTTTGCTCCAGTCCACAAAATGCAAGCAGTACTAAAAGAAAACGGTAAAAAGAATAAGGATGAAGATCATCTCAACAATGCTAAGTGCGTGGGTGCTCAAAAGTGAGGAAAACTACACATATTAACCACCAAACACCACTAAACCACCAAAGATCTGTGCATGCAACGGATGCACAAGGACCTCTTTGGCTTCACGCATCATACAACATGCAAATCCAAATAAAATGGAAAAAAATATAGGTGAAGTATTCACTTTGTTCTCGGATTGGGAAGGAGAAGAGATCAACTTCTAAGCTTGAGATGGAACCTCCACAAGGACGGATACCCACACTCACTCAAATTTTTGGTAGCTAGAGGAAGACGAAGAGAGCGAGAGAGAAAGAAAAATCCAAAAAAATTGCCACCTTCTATGCTCTCTTTCTTTCTTAAAAGTTTTTATATCCCTTGCATGGGATATGGACGGCTAGGATTTCTTGAAGAGATCCAACGGATGAGGGCTTCCACACACCCCTCTAGGCGGTGGCAAGGGTGCAATCCCCTTGCATGGCCGCCCAAGGTAAGCCACTCATCTCCCTTAATTCAAAAGTCTCTATGATGTTTACAAAAGTGCCATGGGGCTTCCACCCCATGCACCCGATGAGGGCGCACCCCCCTCATAATGACTCTTCAAAAATTACATGGATGCCATGGGCTGCCGCCCACTTGGCCAATCCATGCTCTCTTTTCAAAAACTCTTATTTTACTTACCATAATGCCACCACCCAGCCTGGTCAACGTGACCAACTAGTCTTCCAAGCCTAGCAGATGTCTAAAAAAAGGTCAAACTTGGGCTAGGGTCGACCTCCTTGTCGGACCCAAGCCCACCTACGAAGGGCGACTTCGACAAAAATTTAATTATAAACTGAAATTCAATATATTATTCTAAATTAATATTCTTCGTGAAAAACCAAAATGCTCCGCTTAAATCTTCGGTGAGACCCATACTTCTTGAAAACTATATTTTTTGTTAAATTACGTAAAATGAAAGGGTTTTGAATAGTTTAAATTCTTTGATTTGAAATCCGATTGATCTTATGCAATTTGAATAAAATTTAGGGTTTCGATGAATAATGCAATGCAAATTTGCACTGGTTTCAATTCGTATATTTATATATATGTTCGTATTAGGGTTTCATATACATACATATATATATATATATATATATATATATATATGTGTGTGTGTGTGTGTGTGTGTGTGTGTGTGAAGGTCCTTGTAAACTTACAAAAACATTTATTTCAAAATTCTTATCATGAATTGAATTTTCTCAAAAAATTCGCGGGCCTTACAACCGTGGCCACCTACTCTCTTCTCTCATTTTCCCTCCTCCGTGAGGATGACATCGCCCCCCTCTACCATTCTTTTTTTTTTTTCTTTTTGGCACCCACGCCTGACAAGAGCTATCTGATGCCCCCATACGACGCCAGGGTAAGTGCGTTCCTTCTCCATTATCACCCTCACTTTCCCCTTTGTCTTCTTAAAGGATTTCTAATGGCCGACCCACACCACTATGAAACTGTTATAGGATCGAGGCAACAAACACTAGAGGGGGGGTGAATAGTGCTTTTAAATAGCGTCTTTGGAATTTTGATGGATTTTGAGATTCACAAAGCAATCACACAAAGAACACAAGAATTTATTCTGGTTCGGTCTTTCCCGACCTACATCCAGTCCCCAAGCAAAACCAGCTTGAGATTTCCACTATCAACCTTGTGTAACTACAAGATCATACACGGACCAAATCCGGTCTCACTTTCAGTAACACACCTACTGAAAGCAAACAACTCCTTTAAACCAAGGAGTCCTTTCCTTTTACAGAAAAATAAAATAATCAACTTACAAACAACATACAAGCCCTTCTTATAAATGCAAATGAGATGCAATTGGCTTTTGAGGTTGTTGAAATACTCAACTCACGAGTTCACTGTCTCTTAAAGAAATTTGAGTGAAAAACTGAAGTGAAAAATATCAAGTGAGTAAGAAAATGAATGAGTGAAAAGCAAAGAGTAATTCAATGTAATTCGATTGGATTGCATTACTTTTGAGTGTGGAATGCACTCATATTTATAGTTGAAAGATTTCATATGTTGAGGGTATGAAAGCGTGCCAAAACAATCCATTTTGAATGATCAAAACGTTTGAAAAATGAAAAGACACGCCTTTTAAAAGTTACAGAAAAAATGACAAAATTAGTCAACTGAAACAGTAGTTAGTCGACTGATAATTAACTATTAGTAGACTGACAGTTATCGTCGGTCGACTAATGTGTTTATCAAGCCGTTTGAAAATCTGAAGTTTTGAAACTTTGTCGACTAGAGAAAAAATTAGCCGGCTGATAATATCATCAGTAGACTGAAAAATCTTTAAGTCGACTGTTGCTAATTTTTTTTGAAAATACATGTTTTGTCCGGTCGACTGATAAAATCATTAGTCGACTAATTTGATAAAAATGACATTTTGCTTAGAAAATTTGGCACGAAAGGATTAGTTGGCTGGTGAGTCTATTAGTCGACTAATAAACATGAAAAATTAAATAAAGAGTTTTCTAAAAAGATTTTCATGAAGGATTCTTTTAGAAAAGTTTTTCTAAAGACTTTTTAGGTAAAATGCAACCGAAATATGCACTCTAAGTAAGGCTCTTACAAGAATCTAAGACTTTTAATGAATTTTACATTTACACACTAGTCTTCAATGATTCTTCATCGAATTCTTCAATTCTTGTCATTTTTCTTCATTGCCTTAGCTGAAATATAGTTGATTCACTTGTTCATCATCAAAACCTTGTACTTGAAGTATCATGTACGGCTTCATTGTCGTAACAATCTCTCCCTTTTTTATGATGACAAACTAATCAAAGATGGAGCATTTAGATGCATAGATGGAGATTTTACTCCCCTTATCAATATGCTGCAAAACATTAGAAGTTAGTACAATCAAAGCACATATATCACATATTGATTGTTTTGCATTTCCATAATTACTTCATGCATTTCTAAAACTTTTTCATGAATGCAATTTTCAATTCTTTCACATGATGCAATTTCCATGTTTCTTTTTCTCTTTCTTTTTCTCATGCAAATTCTATGCCATGTGAGGCAACGTCTTTTTGTCATTTGTAATTTCACATGCAATTTCCGTCTTTTTCTTCCCCTTTGTCATAATAAAAAAGAGTAAGTGTAGATATAACATAAGAAAAAAATGCAAATTCAAGTTCAAAATATTACAACCCAGAAAGTATCAAAGTTCAGTAATGATAGTAAACAAAGTTCAAGAGAAATGTTGCTTGATCATCTCCTTGAGTTCAACAATATCTTTCTGAATTGAAGAAAGTTGTTGAGTCATATCTTCACGAAAAGTGTGTTGATGTAGCTCCAAAGCTTCCATTCTCTGCAAAATTTCATCATTGTCTTGACTAGTAGAGAATTTCTTTCGTTTTGCTTGAGATGAAGGTGTCACATAAGATGGTGAGGGTTCAGAGGGTGATGGTTCAGTTTGATCAAAGTTTAAAGGAGGCAGATATTTGATTTTCATTCGTTTAAAAATAGTTTGATCAAAGAACTTCTTTTGTTCAATATATTTTTCATTGGTTAGGGGTACTTTGAAATATCTGAAAATACGAGTAAGAAGACATCCATACGGAAGAAAAGGTTTTTATTTCCACAAAGTAGTCAAATACACGTTGGCCCAATTTACCAAAATATTTCCAAATAAGACGTAAAGAGCCATAGAGAGATCTGTGGAATAGTAATCAAAAGATCCAGTTTTAGGTAGAACATTGTGGGCAAGAATTCGTCCAGCAATGCGAGCGCGAGTTTGAAGATTGGTATTTTTGAAAAGAGAACAATGAGGTGCACCGGGAAGAAGAATTTGTTCAAAAATTCTTTCATCATTAAGTTCAATAGTATTGAAAAGAGTTTCTGAAGGTGGATTATCTAAGATTTGTCCAAAAAGTTTAGAATCAAACTCAATTTCAACATCGCGAACAAGAGAGGAAAGAAATCCAGTTTCATGATCAATTTATAAATTTGTGTAAAACAAATGGATCAACAAAGAATAATGAAGAGGGTCTGCATCGGTATCAAACAAATGTAAAATGCCTGAGAATAATTCTCTGATTTTATAACGAGAAAATAGGTGAAACAAGACATTTCGGCCTGGTAAAATAGGAAGTGCAGAAATCGATCCAAAAACATCATATAAAAGAGGATTTCTGAGTAGTCTGAGAGAAAATCCATGATGTGCTTGTGGTGTAGATGGAAGGATACCTTGTGCGGAGGCTGTTTTCTGACGAGGCATGGTTGTTAAGAACAAAACAGATTCACCTGTAAAAAAAATTGTTGTTGATATTGGCTTTCTAATAACATTCAAGGGGAGTAAGATGTTGTTTGGCATCATGGAGGATAACCAATACAACAAAATCACTTTGTTCGATGCGCTCGGTGTGCCTTCTACGATCAAGGTCTCTGTTAGTGGCCAAAACAAGCAGTGCATGCAGTCTACCGAAAAGGTATATCAAATTTTTTTAAAGGTTTTAAGAAAAGGCAATAGAGGATTTTGCTGCTACAGAAAATTGTGAGATCTCAGAGAAGAGCCGGCTAAGACGCAATAGATGTCGGCTTTCTAACACTGCAATGGATATCGTCTAGCTGCTGGTGCAGACGTGAGCTTTTGTAAAAACTTCCAGTCTTGGCAAGAGAGTTCCAGCAAGAGAGAGTTCTTTTGCTTTAAAAATAGGAGATGTCACGGTGAATGGTGGCAGGTGAGAAGAGGCTGCCGCAAGCATCGATTGCTGAGGAAGAACCTTATCACGACAATAGGATTCCGGTGAGAAGGAGTCCGATCGACACTCTGAGGGTTTTTGGAGAGACGGAGGAGAGAGAGAGGGTTTTGTTTTAAGAAAAGGGGAAAACAGACGGGCGTAAAAACGAAACAGTGCAATTTTTTTTAAAAATAAAATAAAATGAAGGGGTATCGGGTTCCTTCAATAAAACTTTTTAAAACATCAGTCGACTAGAATTTTATCGGTCGACTAATAAAGTGCAATTTTGAGATTTTGTTCAAAAATAGCATTTTCAAAAAGCAAATTTATAAATCTAAAAATAAGCAAATACCTAGTTCTCTCCTAATTCTCATAAAATCTTCATTTTTAAGTGGTTTAGTGAAGATATCAGCATGTTGTTTATTAGTGCATATAAAATTTAACGAAATGTCTTTTTTTAACACATGATCTCGTAAGAAATGATATCTAACTTCAATATGCTTAGTTCTTGAGTGCTGAACAGGATTTTTCGAAAGATTTATAGCACTAGTGTTATCACAATAAATAGTTGTTGTGGAGTAATTCAAACCAAAATCTTTTAAGGTCTGTTTCATCCATAGTACTTATGAACACACTAAACTAGCCACTATATATTCTGCTTCAGTTGTTGAGAGTGACACTGAATTTTGTTTTTTACTAAACCAAGAGACTAAGGAATTTCCTAAAAAATGACAAGTTCCGCTAGTACTCTTGCGATCAGATTTACTTCCTGCAAAATCTGCATCACTATATGAAACTAAATCAAAGGAAGATGATTTTAGGTAAATCAAACCAAAATCTGAAGTATCTTTCAAGTAACGAAGAATTTGTTTTACTGCAGTTAAATGAGATTCTTTTGGATTAGCTTAAAATCTAGCACACATACAAACACTAAACATTATATCAGGTCGACTAACAATTAAGTATAATAGAGATCCGATCATACCTCTGTAGAGCTTAGTATCTACAATTTTATCATTTTCATCTTTATCAAGAGAAGTAGTTGTGCTCATAGGATTTCTTCTTGATTTCGATGAGTCCATCCCAAATCTCTTGAGAAGTTCTTTTGTATACTTAGCCTGGTTGATAAAGATTTCTTCTTCAGTTTGCTTTATTTGAAGTCCAAGAAAGTAGTTTAATTCGCCCATCAAGCTCATTTCAAACTCTTCCTGCATAGCTTTAGCAAATTCTCTACAAAGAGAATCATTAGTAGAACCAAATATTATGTCATCAACATAAATTTGCACAATAAGAATATCTGAATTAAGATTTTTAATAAATAAAGTGGAGTCTACCCGACCAATGGAAAAACCAAATTGTTTTAGAAAATTTTGTAGTCTTTCATACCATGCTTTTGGTGCTTGTTTAAGTCCGTACAAAGCTCTTTTTAATTTGTAAACTTTTTCTGGATATTTCTCATTTTCAAAGTTAGGAGGTTGCTCTACATAAACTTTTTCATTGATGTATCCATTTAAGAATGCACTCTTAACATCAATTTGATATAACTTAAAATTCATATAACTAGCAAAAGCAAGCATCATTCGAATTGACTCCAATCGAGCCACTAGTGCATAGGTTTCATCAAAATCTATGCCTTCTTCTTTATTATAGCCTTGTGCTACTAGTCTTGCTTTGTTTTGAATGACTTCACCATTTTCATCCAGCTTATTTTAGAAGACCCATCTTGTTCCAATTAGTGGATGATCCTTTGGTCTATCAACTAGATCCCATACATCATTCATAGTAAATTGGTTAAGTTCTTCAAACATGGCCAAAAGTCAAAATTCATCATCACTGGCTTCATTGATATTCTTTGGTTCTATTTTAGATATGAAAGCAATATTTGCAATATATTGCAATTGTCTTCTAGTTTGAACACCACTTTTTATTTCTCCAATAACTTGTTCATGTGGATGATTGAGAACTTCTTTCCAAACCGGTTGAAGAAGAACATTTTCTTGAGAAGTACTCTCTATCAAAGGTTTTTCTTGAAGTATGACTTCTTCTCCTTCGCTTAGAGGTATAACCTGCTCACAATTCTCATCAAATGCAACATGTAAAGATTCTTCAATGCAAGATATTCTTTTATTAAAAACACAATAAGCTTTACTTTTAGAAGAATATCCAAGAAATATTGATTCATCTGATTTTGAATCAAACTTATCAAGATTATCATTGGTATTTAACAAGAAGCATTTACTACCAAAAATTTTGAAATATGAGATCTTTGGTATACGATCATAATACAATTCAAAACATGTTTTTATGTAAGATAGGTCGAATAAGAATACGGTTTAAAACATAACATGTTGTATTTATTGCTTCAGCCCAAAAGTATTTTGGTAAATTTTTATCTTGAAGCATGGTTCTAACACATTCTTGCAAAGTTCTATTCTTTCTTTCAATAACTCCATTTTGTGGAGCCGCTCTAGGAAAAGCAAAGTTGTGAGATATACCATGTAAATCACAATACTTTAGAAAAGATTCATTTTCAAATTCACCACCATGATCACTACGAATTTTAATAATAAATGTAGATTTTTCATTTGTAATTCTTCTACAAAGTTTGGAAAATTCAGAAAAAGCATCATTTTTGCTTTTTAGAAAAATCACCCATGTAAATCAAGAATAATCATCTACTATAACAAAAGCATACTTGCTACCATTCAAACTTTGAATTCTAGATGGTCCAAATAGATCTAAATGTAAAAGTTCAAGAGGATGTTTTGTTGAAACTGTATCTTTTGCTTTAAAAGAACTCTTGATTTGTTTACCCATTTGGCAAGCATCACATAAGTGATCCTTCTTATATGGTATTCTAGGTAGGCCTCTAACAAGATCATTCTTGGATAACTTGGAAATAATTTTAAAGTTCACATATCCAAGTCTCTTGTGCCATAACCATTGAATTTCATTTGAAACAATAAGACATTTTTCATTAAAAGTGGGTAACTCATCTAAATAAAGTTCATACACATTGTTCCCTCTTTTACCTTTAAAAATGATCTTTTTAGATTGAAAATCAGAAATTAAGCATAAATCATGTTCAAAAGAAACAAGAAAACCTTTATCACATAATTGACTAATGGATAATAAATTATGCATTAAACTATCTACTAAGAATATTTTCTATCAAGGGAAATTTTGAATTACCAATGTTACCGATACCGATTACCTTTTTCTTGTTATTGTCACCAAAGGTGATGGTTCCTCCATCCTTACTTTGAAGGGTGGAAAATAACTCCGACCTTCCAGTCATATGTTTCAAACAACCGCTGTCTAATATTCATTTGCTCCTTATTTTGTGTACCTATAACAAAATTAGAAGACAAAGTATTTGACCCCTTTCTATTTTTGGGTCTATGAGAGTTAGTCTTAGGAATCCATATCCATTTGGATTTTGGTTTCCTTTGATAATAAATATTCTTTCTATAAAAAGATTTAGCATTTCTAGAGTAATCATGTCTAGGCGTATAAGCATTATAAGTTCCATGATTAAATGCATTTCTATTATAACTAGAAAATTTAGTTCTTTGAACAAATGGTTGAAAATATTGTCTTTGATTCTTCACCACATAGTTTGGTCTATTTTGAGTATCAAAGAAGCTATATCCCAATCCAGTTTTATTAACCGAGCATCTTTGAGAACCAAGAAGTCTTTCTAGATTCTCTTGTCCATTTGTGAATTTGGTCACTATATAAAGAAGATCATTTGATTTTTCTTTTAGACTAGTTATTTCTTTTTGTAAGAGATTGGTTCTAATTCCAATTTCTTTTATCTCAAATGTTTGACAAGAGTTTTCCTTCTTGAGATCTTCTATCTCTTGAAGTAACACTTTGTTGTGAGAGTTAATAGTTGAATTTACAGTTTTTAACTCTTTGTTTTTAGAACTTAGACTCTTAAAGTTAGCATATAAATCATTAGATGCTTCTAATAAATCATCATACTCAAATTGACTTACCGAGTCTTCTTGTGCTACAAAGCACATGTTGGCGACTTCTTCATTTGATTCTTCATCGGAAGAGGAGTCACTATCATCCCAACATGCTTGAAATGCCTTTTTTTTCTTGAATTGGTTCTTGGTCTTGATTTTGATTTTGAGAAGTGGACAATCTTTCTTGATGTGTCCTGCCTTTTTGCAGTTAAAGCACTTGACTTCATTTGGATTGGAAGAATCCGCTTTTTTTACCTTTCTTTCAAATCTTCCCTTTTTGATGAATCTTTTGAATTGCCTTGTAATGAGGGAAATATCTTCATCTTCATCTTCTTCTGAATTTTCAGAGTCAGAAGTAGTCTTAAAAGCAAGAGATTTCTTCTTGGGTTCTTCTTCTTGTCTGTCTTGAAGTTAGATTTCATATGCCATTAAGTTACCAACCAAATCTTCAAGAGTGAGAGTGTTTAAATCATTTGCTTTTTCTATAGCTGTGGTTTTTCTCTCCCATTCAAGAGTTAAACACCTTAGGATTTTTCTGACTAAATCCACTTGTGAATATTCTTTTTCAAGGGATTTTAGAGTGTTAGTAATATCGGTCATTCTAGTTACCATGTCCGATATAGATTCATTTTGTTTCATTTTAAACAATTCAAATTTATGAACTAAAGAAGCAATTTTAGATTCATTTACCTTTGACGTACCTTCGTGAGTCATGAGAAGAGTATGCCAGATTTCATTTGCTGTAGAGCATTGAGAGATGCGATTGAACTCTACCTTGTCAACGGCACAATACAATGCATTCATAGATTTGGCATTAAGTGAAGCAGTCTTCTTTTCTTCATCGGTCCATTGACTGAAATCAATTGATGGCATTTGGTACTTTTCTGAAACAACTCTCCAAATTTTGAGATCTATGGAATGTAAGAATATTGTCATTCTCACTTTCCAGTATCCATAGTTTGTTTCGTCGAAGAGAGAAGGATGAACAGAGGAGCATCCTTCTTTGTGCTGAGATGATGTTGTTGTCATGCTAGATGATGGTAAGATCAAAATATAGCTAACCTTGCTCTGATACCAAATGAAAGTGTTATAGGATCGAGGCAACGAGCACTAGAGGGGGGTGAATAGTGTTTTTAAATAGCGTCTTTGGAATTTTGATGGATTTTGAGATTCACAAAGCAATCACACAAAGAACACAAGAATTTATCTTGGTTCGGTCTTTTCCAACCTACATCTAGTCTCCAAGCCAAACCAGCTTGAGATTTTCACTATCAACCTTGTGTAACTACAAGATCATACACAAACCAAATCCGGTCCCACTTTCAATAACACACCTACTGAAAGCAAACAACTCCTTTAAACAAAGGAGTCCTTCCCTTTTATAGAAAAATAAAATAATCTACTTACAAACAACCTACGAGACCTTCTTATAAATGCAAATGAGATGCAATTGGCTTTTAAGATTGTTGAAATACTCAACTCACGAATTCACTGTCTCTCAAAGGAATTTGAGTGAAAAACTGAAGTGAAAAATATCAAGTGAGTGAGAAAATGAATATGAGTGAAAAACAAAGAGTAATTCAATGTAATTCGATTGGATTGCATTGCTTTTGAGTGTGGAATGCACTCATATTTATAGTTGAAAGATTCAATACGTTGAGGGTACGAAAGAGTGTCAAAACAGTCCATTTTGAATGATCAAAATGTTTGAAAATAAAAAGACACGCCTTTTAAAAGTTATAGAAAAAATGACAAAATTAGTCGACTAGAACAATAGTTAGTCGACTGATAATTAACTATTAGTAGACTGACAGTTATCGTCGGTCGACTAATGTGTTTATCAAGCCGTTTGAAAATCTGAAGTTTTGAAACTTAGTCGACTAGAAAAAAAATTAGTCGACTGATAATATCATCAGTAGACTGAAAAATCTTTAAGTCGACTGTTGCTAATTTTTTTTGAAAATACATGCTCTGTCCGGTCGACTGCTAAAATCATTAGTCGACTAAATTGATAAAAATGACATTTTGCTTAGAAAATTTGGCACGAAAGGATTAGTCGGCTGGTGAGTCTATTGGTCGACTAATAAACATGAAAAATTAAATAAAGAGTTTTCTAAAAAGATTTTCATGAAGGGTTCTTTTAGAAAAGTTTTTTGAAAGACTTTTTAGGTGAAATGCAACTGAAATATGCACTCTAAGTAAAGCTCTTACAAGAATCTAAGACTTTTAATGAATTTTACATTTGCATACTAGTCTTCAAAGATTCTTCATCGAATTCTTCAATTCTTGTCATCTTTCTTTATTGCCTTAGCTGAAATATAGTTGATTCACTTGTTCATCATCAAAACCTTGTACTTGAAGTATCATGTACGACTTCATTGTCGTAACACACTATGCTTTCAGATTTTTGCGTAAAATCTAGAAATTTTGTTTGTTATTTTTGGGGATTGACACTACCCTTTGACCACCATGGACACTAAGTCTGCAAACTAGTTTCCACAACAACCATTGACGCTCATTTTTGGTGAGGTTTTACCACAGTTCTCCCTTCTTAATTTCATTATTTTCCTTTATATTCCTATATTTTTTTAGGTTATGATTAGCCGATTTGCTTAATTAAAGAATATTTTATGTTTTCATGCATGTTTTCTTGCATTGGGATTTGTGCCCAGTAGATCGAGGTCTTTTCCCACACCTATTGTTATGTTGAGTTATGTATTTTACGTTAGTTTTATTTTTATTTACTGATTTTATATTATTTTATTTATTTTCTAGCCAAATTTTCATCAAGAATATTTTCCTTGTTTTTCATGCTCGATTCCCAATATTGGGAATCATGTCTAGCCGTTGTTCACACTCTTGTCAGCCATGACAACGTGTGTAACGCCCCAAAATTTCCAACTTAAAAACTTAGAATTTTAACCCCATTTTTTTTTCAAAATAGCACAACGGAAATAGTTTGGGTTTTGAAAGAGTCAAACAATTTTGGCAGTGTTACAGAGATGAGAAATATGTTTGAAACAAAGTTGCATAATCATGAAAGCCATTTCATGCATTGTAAATAAAACAAGTTATTAAAGTTTATACATCATGAAGGTTTAATCAAAATATCTCATAAGAATGAGATAAATAAAAGTTGGTTCCAAGATCAGAACTTAGTTAGGGAGATTTTGGATTCAGAGTCCTGCTGCGCATCCAACCCTTGCATTGCCTCATTTTTCATTACCTGTGCCCCATAACAAACAGGGTCAAATTCTTGCGAGCAGGTAAGTAAAATTAAACATCATGCATTATGATAAGGCATCAATATCCATTATGTAGTATGTAACATGCTGAAGTCATATGAAATGTAATGATCATGAATTGACAACAGTGACAAGATGATAATAAGACAGTAATAAGAACATCATGATTTCAACAACTATAATCAAATAAATTGCAACTAGCTATGTCAGTATGTGAGCAATATTAGTATTAAGTTTTGATAGTCTTACTCTTCCGGGTATGCAGAGGTGGTCATCGTGACAATGAGAGTTACTATGGTGTTTATTATGCAAGGGGTGAATTTGCTGTAGCTTCTACTACCCGAATCCCTGTTCACATACTGTTGCCTCCTAGGACCGAGAGAGATAACTGGTTCATGGGCAAATTGGATTGCAATCCCTACTGCTGCAGCATCTAAGGTGACCGAACCTCTATGCCTCGAGTGATGGAGGTCTGAGGACGCTTTGCTCCGCGTTTTTCAAGTCGGTATGACATGTAGTTATAAAATTCTACATGTGACATTTGTCACTCGAGGTATACCATCCACTCTCTCTTGGTGAACCTGTTTGTGAATGAGTGACTTGAGCGACTCAATCTTTATTATAGGTGTTAGTAGTCATGCTCTCGTGTCATACGGGGTTTAAAGGCTCAACAGTCCCATACTCTCCATAGGGTAGTATGTCATGACAAAGTCTATGCCCAGCCCAAATCACGTGCCACCTAAGAAAAGCCACCTTGCTAGTGACGACGATAATATCAAATTTAATGTGTGGGTGTTGGTACAAGTAGTGAGACTTCATCTCACGGGGTACAATCACCCGGCTCTCAACAGAGCACTATTGACAATTGCAATTTAATTCATTCCACATACATATGAGATGTTCATCATGCCTCAATGCAACAATAATTAGCATGCTATGTTAAGTGCAACAATATTTCATCTTACAAAGGCATCATGTATGAAAGTATGAACATCAATATCATTGTTCTATATGCAACATGTGCTACTTGTGTATTTCATGTGTCATGTGCACCTTTGTTTGCCTAACTCTTTTATGTTTGTAGGCATCATGCATTAGCACATGATATTTGGCTTCAATGTATAGACAAGCATGTAATTCAAGTATAAGTTGTATGTCAAGCCAATGCACCTTCGTTATATTTGTAAGCACACGTATGTATTTTTCACATGAAACCTTATTGTATTGGCCCTTAGGCTTGAGTTCATAGCGTATCTTTGCATATGTGAACTCCTTTCAACATTGGATTGTAGTTTAAGTATAGACAAACCTTAGCCTTCTCGAGGCAACGATAATCGTGAATCGTATGGTAATTGAGATCATAATAACTTCTATGTACGCTTCTTGGTAGCCTCAATGCTCTTAGTATTACACCCTCAAGGTGCGTGGTATCACATTAAATACATATTAAGGATTTGCATATGACTTATTTTTGGAAAGTATTCCTTTGGTAGAATATTTTTGACGTCTTCCCAAGGTGTGGTTGGGTGAATATGAACTCTTTTGAAATTCATTAAGTAAATGTCAGTTTACAAAGCTTTTATTAGAAAATCCAACTTCATTTGAGTTGATTCAAATTTAAGATCTAGTTGAGAAGGATCCAAGATCTTATTTAGAAAATATGAATCCAAATCCATTTGAGAATGATCCAAGATCCAATTGAGAGAATCCAAATCCATTTTAGATGGATCTAAGATCCAAATTTTGAAATCCAAATCCAAATCTATTTGAGATGAATCCAAGATCCAATTTTAAAATCCAAATCCATTTGAGATGGATCTAAGATCCAATTTTAGAAATCCAAATCCATTTGATATGGATCCAAGATCCAAATTTAGAAATACAAATCAAAATCCATTTATGATGGATCCAAGATCCAAATTTATAAATCCAAATCCATTTGAGATGGATCCAATATCCAAAATTAGAAGTCCAAATCCAATTGAGATGGATCCAAGATCCAAATTTAGAAATCCAAATCCATTTGAGATAGGTCCAATATCCAATTTTAGAAATCCAAATCTATTTGAGATGGATCCAAGATCCAAATTTAGAAATCCAACTCCATTTGAGATGGATCTAAGATCAAAATTAAAAAATCCAAATCCATTTGAGATGGATCCAATATCAAAATTTTGAAATCCAAAGCCAAATCTATTTGAGATGGATCAAAGATCTAATTTAGAAATCCAAATCCATTTGAGATGGATCCAAGATCCAATTTTTGAAATCCAAATCCATTTTAGATGGATCCAAGATCTAATTCAGAGATCCAAATCCATTTGAGATGGATCCAAGATCCAAATTTTGAAATCCATATCTATTTGTGATAGATCCAAGATCCAAATTTAGAAATCCAAATCTATTTGAGATAGAATCGAGATCTAATTTTAGAAATCCAAATCTACTTAAGATGGATCCAAGATCCAAATTTTGAAATCCATAAATCTATTAATTCAAAAACCAATAGTCATTCAAAAAATCTGTTTTTTTTTTGGATGAGATCAAGAATCTTTTTTTTTAATTAGAATGAATCATAACTACCCAAATTGTTTTGCTTGGGCATGTGTAATGCCCCAGATTTTCAAAACAAAGTTAAGTTAAAATTTTCATGAATTTCTTTCTTTTTTTTTCTTTGTAGCGAAACTTAGAAAACCTTTTACCAGCGAAATCAGACGATAATAAATCGTCAGTTTTAGAAAACTCCGGGCAAGTCATAGGTATGTGGCCAAGCTTTCCTTGACCACCAAGGTGTTTCATTTATCAAAACCACTTGTTTTTTACAAACCTTACTGCTTGGAAAAGTAATACTTAGTTTTAATAAAGAAAGCAATACAACACTGTCTAGAGAAACCCTAGAACTCGATGTTGCCTTGCTTCGCATATCGCAACACAGGTTCAACACCTGAAATCCCCATTAAATGGGGTGTTATCATTGCAAAATTTTACTTTTGTAAATCAAACTGACATTTGAAAAAAAAATTGAAAATAACTCACCTCCGTTTTAAAATGTGGCATAATTCCGAAGAATGGGACTCTCCTGTCGGTACGAGGTTCAACTGTTCCTGACACCTTTACCAGGGGTAATTGAACCAAGGATCAATCTAGTGCTTTGCTTTGTTCAACTGTCTAAATCGATGTTTTATTTCCTAAATGCACAAAGAATCAGGCATGTGCTATGAATTTTTGAAAATGCAGGTTTGAAAACATGATGTTTGCTTCAAATTTTGGAGAATACTTGGAAAAGATAACATTTAAAAAATCATGAGCCTTGTTGAGAGAATATTTCTGAGGAAAGTGAAAATTGATTTCTGAAGAAATCTTGAAGTTTTGAGGAAATCGATTTCTGATGAAATTCAAAATGACCTTAGAGAAAGTTGATTTCTCTGAATTTAAACTTTGAAAATGAAAATATAAATTGAAAAATTATGAATTGAGATTGAAAAATACATGAAAATCCTTGAAAAACCAAAGTTTTTTGAGAAAATCGATTTTGAGAAAAATTAGGGCAAATTTGAGAAAATCGATTTTATGAGATGGAATTTGAAAAATACATCAAAAGGATGGGCGTGTGGCCCTGTGAAATATGTTTATGATGCAATCTAAACCTAGATGATGCATGAATATGATTTCGAGAAAAGCTTTCTGAAGATTTCTGAGAAAATTGTTTAAAAAAGAATTTTTGTGCCTTATAGGATTTCCATGAATCAAATTCTCTACATATCCCTGACTATGGCCACAGATATGGATTGAATATAACCCACTTGATTCTAAAAGGATAAAAACATTTATAAAAGATTGAAATATGCTATCGTTTTTAAAATAGCCTAAGAGTGTAGGCTGATTGGGGCTTAAAAAAAGATGTTAAATCTGGATTTCGTTCGTATTCTAACTATGACCATAAATACAAACTCGATCAAGTTTACCAACTCCCTAGAAGCTAGTGCATGTACCATTCATGTAGACCATGGTGGAATTGAAATATGTGCATGAATGACATACATGACAGTTATATATCAAAGTTTAAACTATATACAATGTAAACCCTAATTCTAAGCAGGAATTTAAATTCTTATTCTAACTTTATTTACAATTTACATCACTAATTGAATAAAGGAAAATAAAAGAAAGTACAACCTTGAATATCCCTGCAAAACTAGAAAACTTGTTAGTGAAGATATATTGGCTTTTCTAGATTTATCCAGTAATATCTGGAAATTACTGGATTTATCCAGATATAAGCCTTTTCCATGATTTTCCTGATATAAAAATAATGAAATATAAAATAAAATTGAAGAAATAATAAAGATAAACAACTTTGAAATTCAGAATTTGGGGGAAATTGACAAAATTACCCCTAAAAACAAGACTATGACATTGAAATCAGTTTTTTTTTTCCAGAAAATATTTTGGTAAAACTTTAGATTTAGGGTCTTAAAAAGACTCAAATCAAAGCCAAATCGAATATGCAATGTCCTAACATGATTCTAAACATGAAAAAATCCTAAAAAACATAAAATTTTATGAAAAAACAACACAAACAATACAATTTTACCAGTGTTTCGGGATCCTATGGGTACCCTATTTTGCAATATAATCAATTTGAGCATCAAATAAGTTCTAAAATTAATAAAAATAGACACATGCACTTTTGATAACACTAAAATAAATTGGAATCATAAAAATCTATTTTTGACATTATTCCAATACGAAATTTGCATAAAAACCCTAAAATATGCTATTTTTACCCGAGGGCACGTACCTGTCATAGTGTCAGACTCGAATCAGGGGCCAAATAACCATGAAAATTCATAAAATGTTACATAGTAATAATAGACATAAAAACATATATTCTCCTTTTTATAGATCGGAAAAATCATCTTCGGTTAGGGAGATATCATTCCGACAATCTATGCTTGAATTTATCGAATATAAAATATATTAAAACAGATACTTCCAATTTCGGGCATAGGGAAAAATAGCAAATGACATCAAAAAATTCTAAAAATTTAGCAGTGAATAACAGACTCTTAGATAGAGATTTTCTCATTTTACAGATTGTCAATCGAATCTTTGGTTAGAGAGATACGATTGACACAAATCAACTTAGAGTTTGGATAAAGCATAACGATTTCTAAGAAATTGATCTTACTTTCTGACACAGGAAAAATAACAGACGTAGATAGAAAAATATAAGAAAATTACAAAAAACACTAGGCATTAACACGAAGCTATTGAAATTTACGAATTTCAAATCGGACTTGGATGACAGAAATATCACATCTGCAAGTTATATCTAAATATCAATAGCGATTTTAGGTAACAAGGATCACAGTTTGACTTTTTGTTTTTCTGACAGGGTTTACGAACCCAAAACCTTCTAATTTTTTATAGAGAGTATTCTAAAAGCGATTTCTATAGACCTAGAATCAAAACACATGAATATATGAGAAAACACTAAAAACTATAATTTAAACATGGAAATCAAAATACATAAACAGTATAACAAAATTTAATTTAATACTGGAATATATGAAATAAAAATTAATATAATAAGAAAAAAAAATATAGGGAATCCATGGACGAAATTGATTTACCCTTTGAAAATATGGATTTAGCCCATTTAACGGGCAAATCTCATATTTCATTGGTTAAGAAAATAGAAAACATACATCTAAACGATTCTATAGTATTAGAATCCTGAAAAACATCCTCAAACTGAGTTAGATCATCTTATTGAGTCAATTTTGGGGTTCTTGGATGAAACCCATGGTCAAAATCCATGAACAAAGGGGGGCGCCCATGGTGAAATCCATTGAAAAATCATAAAACCCTAGCCCTAATTAAGATAATTAACATCTAACTAGACTCTTAACTATCTTAAAAGACCTCCAAATGTGGCGCCACCTAGTGTGGGCCCACATTGGGTTTTAAAATTATGATTTTAAAACTTTAAAAACCACTAGTTAAAACTAAAATAAAAATGGATTTTTGAAATCAATTTGGACTCTTCTAAATCTCTAATCTAACTAGGACATTGACTAACCCTGACTTCTTCAAATGTGGCACCACCCAGAGTGGACCCCACTTGAATTTTCAAAAACGATTCTAAAACTTGAAAATGAGAAGTTTTTCAAAAGAGATTCAAAAGTAAACTTGGAATTGAAAGTTTTGAAATGGCACAGAGTCCTGACTGGGTCAAAACTCCTCTAGATATGGTGCCAACTAGGTAGGCCCCACATCAGGGTTTTGAAAATTTTAAAATAAAGACTGAAAATGACTTTGAAAAGGGGTTAAAATCAACAGATGGAATTCAAAGGTTTTGAAAATAGGGTTCTGAGCGAACTGAAACTCTGGACCAGAGTCTTGAACCAATTAGGACTCCGAGATTTTAGATTTTTGAAAGCCAAATGAAGAAGTTTTTGAAAGATTTTATCAGAACTGGTAAAATAAGTCAGAAATAACAATCAGGATTAGAGTCCTAACTCAATCAGAACTTTGAAATAGAGTTCTGAATCAACTAGAACTCTATAAAATGATCTAATCCTTTTGCAAAACAAGTTAAGAAGGTGAACATGAAGGTAAAACAAGATTCATAATAGAAATCTGATCAGATTAGGACTCTGAGACAGAGTCTTGATCGAACTGAAACTCTAGATTTTGAGTCTTTTCTAAAAAACAAGATTTTGCAAAACCAGTGAAAATAGCAACAAGTAGTGAAATCAAGACAGAGTCCTAATCTAACTGGGACTATGGGAGCAAAGTCTTAATTTGTCTAGGACTCTCAGAATTCTGGATTTTCTGAGAAAACAGATAAGAGGATTTTGGAAAACAGGTGAAAACGAGGTAAATATTGAAGTTAGGTTAGAGTCCTGGTTCGATCAGAACTCTGAGGAAGAGTCCTAATTCGATTAGAACTCTGAGAGTTTTGGTTTTCTACAAAGCAAATGATGAGATTTTAAAAAAGACATTTGAAAACCAATGAAAATGAACTCAGGATAGAGTCTTGATGTAATTAGGACTCTGGGATAGAATCCTGATTCGATCAGGACTCTGGAATAGAATCCTAGAATTTTGGAACTTTGTGATAGAAGTGTAACAATTTTGAAATTTGAAAAGATAAATGAAGAGATTTTGGAAAGATAAATGAAGAGATTTTGGAAAGATTCTCTCAAAATTGAAATCAGAGTCAGAGTCTTGATCCAACTGGGACTCTTTGAACAAAGTCCTGGTTCAACTAAAACTTTGAGTTTTTGACTTCTCTTTGAAAGATTTGGTTAAAAACATGCAGAATAGTGATGAAAGATAAAGTCCTAATCCGACTGAAACTCTGGAAAAAGAGTCCTGATCCAGTTAGAACTCTGGAATTTTGGCTAAAACGGAAGATTTTGAAAATTAGATAAGAAGGTTTTGAAAACAAGTGGAGAACAAGAGTAAAGTGTGAAATCAGGATAGAGTCCTGATTCGATTAGGATTCTGGGAAAGAGTCCTAATTCGACTGAGACTCTAGGATTTTGGCCAAAACGAAGGATTTTGAAAGGTTTTCTCAAAAACAGGTAAAGATGGTTGTAAAAGATAGAGTCCTGGTCCGACTAGGGCTCTAGAAAAAGAGACCTGGTCCAATTAGAACTCTGAGATTTTGGCCAAAATGACAAAAATGGATAAGGGATATGACTATAACTGATTTAAAATCAAGATGGAGTTTTGAAAAGTCTTAAAAAGATAAAAAGACAGAGTCTTGATCCAACTAGAACTCTAAAAATTTTGAAAAAATTGATAAATGAAGGAATCTAGAAGCAACACCACCTAAATCGGTCTCATCCGAGGATTAAAATCAGTTGAAATTGAATCCAGATTGTTTTTCTGAAGAAAATGTTTTTGAAATAAGAAATTCAAATCTCTGGGGTTGGCAAATGGCAAAATGTCGATTCAAACCCAGGTATTTGAAATTGCTTTTGAAAGATGAGTTTTAAAATCGAATCTGGATTAAAAGATTTTGAAAACAGGAGTACTGGATCTCGATAATGAGATGTGATGACATGCAATGCCATGAAATGCAATGAGGTGATATGCCAACTGCATGCAATGATATGCAATGACATATGAAATATAAACACTGGATGAGGTTAAAAATTTGGGGTGTTTACAGATGCCCCTCTTTGCTACTAAGCTGGTTGAAAGCGAGCTTAGTGGCAAAGAAAAATACACCAAATTTGGACTATAAAAATGCCCAAGTTAGAAGAATCTGACTGGGTATGAAAGAATTAGCTTCAGTGACGATGATAGATATGACATGGAGACTGAAGGAGAAGATTCACCTCATTGAAATGAGGCTCAGGCTTAGCCCTTAACCTGGATGAGATGAAAAAATGCCTTGTGAAAGAACGAGGTTTAGGCTTAACCCTTAACCTGAAAGGGTCAATACTTCATGAAAAAAATGAGGTTCAGGCTTAACCCTTAACCTGAAGGAGATGATACTTTATGGAAAAACGAGGTCCAGGCTTAACCCTTAACCTGAAGAGGACGATACCTCATGGAAAAATGAGGTTCAGACTTAACCCTTAACCTGATGGGGACGATACCTCATAGAAAAACGAGAAGAAAACAGAATC
Source organism: Nuphar pumila (assembly GCF_984573655.1). Lineage (NCBI taxonomy): Eukaryota > Viridiplantae > Streptophyta > Magnoliopsida > Nymphaeales > Nymphaeaceae > Nuphar > Nuphar pumila. Next base: position 19,253,890 of record NC_143257.1, on the reverse strand, counting down.
CTTGAAAGAAAAAACCATGATGGGACCTTCAAATTTTGCACAATAAATCCGAGAGAGGTTTGCAAAAGGAAAAAAGAGGGTTCCCTAAAGCTTGAAAAGGGATTAATATTGGGCGTCTCATTGCTGAGACTAAATGACTTTTAAAACCGATGACCTTTTGTAGAAAAATTTAGGTTTAACCCTTACCCTGAACGGGAACTGTTTATGGTGGGACAGTGGGGAGCACAGGGAAGTGTGTAAATCTGAGAGCCCAAGCACTCAGATCAAAACAAGAAGGGAAGGATCTTGAAAACTCCCGTTATCAAGTCCTAAAGAGGGATAAAAACAATGTCAGGACATATCAAAATAGACATCAAACTCTCACTTCATGTCGGGATAACTTTAAAATATTGTCATTAAGATAAAAATTGTAGTTGATTCAAAATAATTGAAATGTAAGCACATTTATATGAAAATATTCCCTCTTCTACCTTGAGTATTACCTCAAACCGGGCTAACTCTGTAGAATCTAGAATCAAAATCAAATTATTCCTGTTGAGTTTCTTCAAGGAAGCTATCAATTTCCTTGATATGAAAAGAAAGAAATTTGTTCTCAATATCATAAAAGTAATCAATGAAAGTATATTGATAAAATAATTTCACATAGATAAAGATGATTCTTAATAGTTTTGGCAGTTTGATATCTGGGTTTTACCCATGATAATCTTTTTGCACTCTTTTGAGACATGGAGGATGAGTTTTCCTTGGGGTTTGGCGAGAATTTCATCACATCAACCTTCAACTTAACCATGTTTTGATTTTCCCTGAAAGGACACATCATAAACTCTTTCAACTCGGAGATGTTTCGCATCTTATTTAGTCCCAAGAATTATATTAAGGATGCCATCTCTTTTAATCGAAGTATCTTGATAATCTTTTGTGCTCTTTTGAGACATGAAAAGTGAGTTTCTTGGGATTGGGCGAGGATCTCATCACATCAGCTTTCAACTTAGCTGTGTTCTGACTTTCTTAAGAAGGATACACCACAGACTCCTTCAACTTGGAGATATTTCACATCCTTTTTTATTCGCAGTAAGTGAATTGATAAAATGATCTTTTTGGTTAAAAATCTCTTTATGATGACAGTGATTAAATATCTTTTAGGGATTGTCGGAAGGTTTAACGTACCAGACTTCAACTTGACGATGATTTAAACTTTCCCTAGAAGGACACATCACATACTTGTTCAACTCGGAGATGATTCGCATCTTCTTTGGCCCCGGGGGTCTAACCCATTCACGAGCCTTCAACTTGACGATGATTGAGAGATCTCTTTTGCAGATAGTTGATTGTAGCTTGATTAATTAAAGAGACATTGAGATTGAGTGAATTCTTTTTATATCGCGCAGGATATTTTCACTGCCATATTACCAGAAGAATGATCTTTAAAAATGTGCCATAACTATGATCAATATCAATTCACTTATGGCTTTTCAACTTCATCGAATTTTTTCTTTGTCGGTCATATCAAGGATTTTTCTTCATCCTTTTGGTTGACCAACAGAAAAGCTTGAATTTTGAATCTTTCTTTGCAAAAGCTTTGTCCTTTTGGAAGAAATACTGAAGGTAATACAAGGTAAACTTTTGTGCAATAAAGATTTTGAGATCAACAACTGTCTTTCATGACAAATTGGAAAAATATTCTTGGAATCCTTGGTGAAAGAAATCGCTTGAGGTTTAAATGACACATCCTTGGCTAGATTCTCCTCTCATTTCCCCAAAGGAGAGACTCAGGCTTGGCCCTTACCTAAACGGCTAATAAAAGATACTCCTCTCTTCCCTGAAGAGGAGGTGTTTGCAAAACGAACTTTCGAAGAGAAATAAAGTTTTCGTTAAAACTCCCTATCTCTAGGCTTCTCTTATGGAAAGGGGAGCACTAACAAAGGTTGTGAAGGATATCATAGAGGAGCGAGTCCATCACACACTCCCTGGAAAAAGGGTCCTCAATGACGGGATGACCTAACAAAAGACATTTAGGGTTACAAGGAGGACGAGCTTCCGTCAAAACTCTCTCTGCAAAAAGGGTTTCTTGTATGACAATAAAGATTGTTTTGCAAACTGTTCGTGAAGCACAAGTCCCTTCAAACTCTCCCTAAAAGGGGTTCAACGAACGAACAATAAAGACAAGTGAAAAGAGCGAGCTCCCTCAAACTCTTCCTTGAAAAAGGGTCCCGCGCAAGAGAAATGATTGATAATTGATTTTGAGCTAATTGGCAGACGAATTCAACACCAAGGTTGAATCTTGAAAAACCATAATTGTCGGATGCGACCCGAAGGTCGGAAAAATATGTTTGACTTTGATAGAATGGATGACCCGAAGGTTTGCTTTGATGAAAATCGATTGATAAACTTTGATTGACCTGAAGGTCCAAAAATGATTGATTTAGAAGAAATTGGTAACTGGAGGTCTGACTAACAAAAATAGGTGACTCGAAGGTCAGATTGACAAACTTGAGTGACCTGAAGGTTCGATTAACAAAAATTGTCAACCCAAAGGTCAATTAGACAAACATTAATTGACCCGAAGGTCAGCCTGATAAGAACGGATTGACCAGTAGGTCTGATTGACAAAATTTGTATTGATCTTGATGAATTTTGGAATAGTTCATCCGATAGACACAAGATTTTGGACAAGTACCAACACGAGCACCGAATTTTGAAAAATTACCAATACGAGCACTGAATTTTGGATGATTACCAGCACGAGCACTGAATTTTGAGAAAATACCAGTACGAGCACTAGATTTTGAAAAATTACCAGTACGAGCACTGGGTTTTGAAAAATTATCAGTATGAGCATTGGGTTTTGAAAAATTACCAGTACAAGCACTGGGTTTTAAAAAATTACCAGTACGAGCACTGGGTTTTGAAACAAAGTACCAATATGAGCACTGGATTTTGAAAAATTGCCAATACGAGCACTAGATTTTAAAAAAGAAATTGCCAATATGAGCACTAGACTTTGAAAAATTACCAGTACAAGCACTGGATTTTGGAAAATTACCAGTTGATTGTGATGGGAGATTTTTAATCTTCGCCCTCACAATGATTTGGACAATCTACTGGGGTCTCAGGATTTATCCCTTATCCTGAATGAAATTTGATGCAAATGAAAAATGGATGCAAGCGAATGCAAACAAATGCAAATAAATGTGAATATATGCAAGTGAACGCAAATGGGTGCAAATAAGTGAGTGATGAAAGATTTTGTTTGATTCTGCCTGTATACAAGGTATTTTGAATAAAAGATGAGTTTTATAACAAAAATGCCCCAGTGTATTCTGAGAGAAAGACATTCAGATAAAAAAGTAATTCATCATTATTAAAGAAAATTTATTGAGGAATATAAAAGATAGAATAGAAGTTTTTTAAGTATAGAATTTCTTTAGATGTCGGGCATTGATAGGATCGGGTAATTCTACCCCGTCTGCATTAATCAAACAATATGAATTACGTGGTAACACTTCTTTGACCACGTAGGGACCTTCCCAGTTTGGTGACCATTTGCCATATGGGCGGTGCTTGAGATGAGTTGTTGATCTAAGGACCAGATCGTTAACTCGAAATCTTCTTTCGATGACAGACTTGGTATATTGCCTAGCTATCCTTCGACGATAAGATTGTGCATGCTCTGCCGCTTTGAGTCTTTTCTCATCGAGTAGATCAAGCTGTATCAATCTTTATTGCTGATATTGATCGAGCGATAACTCTAGGAGAGATGCAAATTTAAGGACGGGCTTCTGAACATGAAGAGGTAATACCATCTCAATTCCGTAAACAAGTTCTGAAGGAGTTATATTAGTTGGAGTCCGAATGATGGTTCGATATGTCCAGAGTGCATCATGGATTTTCTAGTGCCAATCATGACCTATCTCAACGGTTCTTTCCAGGATGCGAATCAAAAATTTATTTGTAGCTTCCGTCTGACCGTTCCCTTCAGGATAGTAGGGAGCTGAGAAATGATGATGAATTCTGAATTTCGAGCAAAAGGTCTTCATTCTCTCATTCTTAAAATGAGTACCATTATCTGAAACAATGTCGTGCAGTATGCCAAAATCTCAAAGAATATTCTTATGAATGATCGAGACCACATGCCGGCCTTCCACTGTACACAAAGTGACAACCTCAACCCACTTGGTAAAATATTTTGTCCCGGCAAGAAAATATTTATGGCCATTAGAGGCAGAAGGAGTAATTGGGCCTACGACATCGAAAGCCCACATAGAGAATGGCTATGGAGATACAACTGATTGTAAATATGTAACTGACACATGGATGGAAGGCGCATGCATCTGGCATTAAGTGCATCTCTTCACAAAATGATAGCAATCTTGTTGCATAGTCTTCCAATAGTACCCTACCTAAATGATCTCCTTAACAAGAGTTTGATAACCGATGTGGCCACCACAAATGCCCTTGTGTGCCTCTCGAACAAATTTTTTGGCTTCATCTTCATTTAAGCACCTGAAATACTCAAAGCTGAACCCACGACGATAAAGAACATTGACAAGAATAAAATATCAGGTAGACATTCGTTGAATCACTTTCTGCTCCTTCTTTGACAATTCAGGTGGAAGCTCACTGGTTTCGATAAAATTTTTGATATCCTGATACCAAGGCTTTTGCTTCTGTTTGGCCTGGTTGATTTGCATAACTGGAATGAAGGCAGGTTGATCGAGTCTGCCAATTTCAAAAGAGCAATAGGATTCCCGTCTCTGAAAGACATAATGGAGCCTAGGCTGGCTAAGCCGTCAGCTATTTGATTAAACTCTCTTTTGATATGAAAGAGTTGGAATTGATCAAAGCTATCGATGAAGGCTAGAATAATTTTCTGATAAGAAGTTAGGGTCAGAGTCCCAGTTCAACTGAAACTCGTAAAATAGAGTCCTAAGTTGACTAAAACTCTAAAAAATTGGATTTTTTTCGAAAACAGGCGAAAAGGTTTTAAAAACAAGTGAAAATGGTAGTTAAATCAGAAATCAGAATCAGGACTCTAAAACAGAGTCCTAATTTGACTAAAACTCTAAAAATTTTGATTTTTCTGAAAACATATAGGAAGATTTTGAAAGCTTTCCGCGAAAATAAGTGAAAACAAGATAAAAACTAAAATCGGAACTAGAACCCTGATCCAACTCGGACTCTAGGAGAGAGTCATAAAATTTTGAAACTCTTGAATTTTGGAATTTTTTGAAAGAAAACAAAAAGGCTTTGAAGGATCTTTTTAGAAATTGGTGAAGATGAACAAAATACGAGACCAGGATCAGAGTCCTAATCAACTGAGACTCTAAGATAGAGTCCTAAAATTTTGAAACTCTTGGGACTAAATCTGTTTTCGAAAAACAAGTAAAGTAAAAGTAATAAGATGAAATCAGAGTGGAATTCTGACCCGATTGAGACTCTGGGGTAGAGTCCTAAAATTTTGAAACTCTAAGATAGAGTTCTAAATTTTTGAAACTTTGAGAATGGGGTCTGTTTTCGCAAAATAAGTAAAACAGGGGTAAGAGATGACATCGTAGTAGAGTTTTGAACTCACTGAAACTCTGGGATAGAGTCCTAAAATTTTGAAACTCTACAACGAAGTCCTGAAATTTAAAATTTTGATTTTTGAGAGATAAATGAAGAGATTTTTGAAAGATTTTATAAAAAAATGAAGTCAGGGTTAGAGTCCAAAAATTTTGAAACTCTTAAACAAAGTCATACCATGCGACCAAATACACTTGGGACTCTTTTATTCCTCTTTCCATATTTCTAGGACCTAATGCATCTTCAGAATATCAAAAGTGGTGGCAAACTGTCTGTCCACCCTCTCTTTGTCTTTGATCTGTTATCAATAAAACTTATTTTTCTATTCTCCCAAAAGGTTTTAGACCAAAATTTCGTTCATTTAAGTTGTTCTATCTAAACAAATGCAATGGTCACAATTCTTGTGGCGACCTTATCCCTGGTAATGGAACATTTTTCTCCAAATGTCAAGTATTGCTCTTATTTTTCTTCAATATCCTTTTATCATGGTTGATGACCTCGCCTAGGTAACAAGGCACATTTTCAGTTATCATGAAAATGATAATGCAATTGTCACAAGTCTGGTGATGACCCAATCCCTGGTAATGGAATAATATCCTCAAAATTGTCTACCAAGTCCTCAATTCTTCCTTTTTACTCAATTTCGTCTTAAAAAACTTCTTCCATGTTTTTACCATTCCTTTATTCTACAGAAAACATTGTCATTTTATATGGTTTAGACAAGGAGTGGGAAGAAAACCATGTCGCTACAGCCAAGTGACAATGAGATAGAAGAGTTAAACTCTCCCAGGTCGTCCAAGGGATAGAGCCAAGAAAGGGAAGATGATGTTGATCCCGTCATATACAGTTTGTTCCAAAAGATGATGGCAAAAATGGTGTCGAACCAAGCTGAGGCCAGTTTAAAGAAAAAATCTCCCGAGAACAAACTCAGGAAAAAGTCTGTGAGAAAGCAGGTCAGAATCAGTCGAAAGAGGATTCAGCATGAAAGCACTTCTGAGGGCACATAGTCAGTAGAAGAAGAGTTAGAAGAAGAGCAATCCATGTTCATCATGAACCCTCTGCGACAATCTATGAAAATAGCAGAAGAGCCAGAATCAGTGAAAAAACCCAAGTATGGGATCCCAACAGAAGATCTGATACACGAACAACTGAGAGAAGTGACTCGTGCAGTCAAAGATATACAAGCTAAAAGTAAAGGCAAGAAAACCTATACCAGCGAGGACTTCTATGATGGCCTTGAAGGAGATGATAATCTGAAAAATCTTTCCCGCAAATTTATCAAGTTTGATGGAACTGGCAACCCTAAGGCTCATCTAGCCACATTCTATGCAGAATGCAGCCATTTCAGAAGAGACAACATAGCCTTATTCATCTGTTTTCTGTGCAGTTTAGAAGGTACAACGACAAGATGGTATGTTGACCACATCAACCCTATCGAACTATGAGAGTTTGATAAAGTAGTCAACTTGTTCATTGAACGCTTCTTGTACAATAGTGAAGCTCTGCCTACTCTCAATCATCTTTATAACTTGAAGCAGAATAAAAATGAAAAAGCTGAAGAATTTATTCATAGGTGGAGAAGCACCTGTAACAAGATGAAAATCCCCATTCCAGAAGAGCATGTGCTTCAGATAATCCTCAACAATTTCTCTCAACCCCTGAGGAGTCTCATATCCACCTCTCCCTCGAAAACTTTCATCAAATTGATTGAGCGAGTCGAATGACTCAAGCTGGGAATGGAAAACGGAGTGTACGAGGGCATTATTCTAGTCAAGAATGTCCAAGACCAGAAGAAAAAGGCACATTTCACTCACTCAACTGATACCTCCGACAATAATCATGGCAGTGACAGCAAGGGGAACAAAAATAACAATGGGAGTGGCTCGAAGGCAGATCAGAACAAAGGGCAGAAGGGAAAGTTTTGTAAGAACAATTACAAACCGCTTCTGACTAGCCCCCAACAAAAAGGGGATCTTCAAGAAAAGCCCAAACATACCAATTGGAGTAGAAATCGCGCATTCACTCCCTTTGATCAACCCTTAGAAAAAGTCCTGGAATACATGCTAACTCAGGGAATGGTCAAGCTCCCCAAGGTCGCATATCCTCCTGTAGTCATGGGAAGGTTTAAAGAGCAATTTTGCAAATTCCATAGAACAACGGAGCACGATAGAGAGTATTGCTTTGTCCTTAAGCATATTATACAAGACTGCATCGATAAAAATCTTCTTGTAGAAGATGAAGAGGAAAGTAAGCTAGAAGTCCTGTCAAAACCTTTCCCAAATCACTCAACCTTAGTCATTTCAGAGCAGTCATTATGTCCCCAAGGTCGCATTCGACCATGCTCCAGTCAGGACCTACGTGATTAGCACCAAGTTCTAGTGTCACATCAGACTCAACCCTTCAGGGGCCTTGGAAAGAACGAAGATGGTAGATTGGAGCCGATCATCCCTGCCTGACACATCACTGGTTCAGGATTGAGGTTCACTGGTCAGACATTCGGCAAGGGAAGTACATTCATCAAAGGAACAAAATGAGAAAGATAATGTCATTGTTTTCTGCTTTCTCTTTCTTGTCGTCTAGTCATCTTATAGGGACAACACAGTCCCAGTTTTTATGTCTTTGTCGAGTTCTCTATAAATATTTAGTTGTTGTTCTCAGTTTTACTCAATCAATGAAATTTTGATCTTCTCTTCACATCTTGGCGCCTATCATTCTTTGCTTATATTTTTGTCTATGCCATTATTCTTTACTTTTGTATAAAAGGTTATTTTTGAATTTTGTATTTTCTCTTAAAAAACTTTCTTTACATTTTCAGGAGTGTCAAATCATGGATCCTAAACCAATCAAAAGGCTCATTATCAATCCTGAATTTTCTCAAAATAAACCAGCCAGGATTCACAAGATAAAGGCAGGGGCAGAGGTTAGCAATGTAACAGAGCAGATTGAAGAACCAACAAATTTTGACTCAGTTATTCAAGAATTGTCAGAATTTGTCTGTATTCAGAGACAAGATGAACCATCGCCTTTGGTTCAGGATCCAACGAAGGATGTCAATATTGGTTCAGAAGATGATCCGAAAATCCTTAAAATTGGTTCCAGCCTGAATGTAGGTGAGTAGGAAAGGCTCATTCAGTTTCTCAAACAACATCAAGAGGTATTTGCTTGGACTTATAAGGATATGTCGGGCTTGGATCCCAAACTAGTCAAGCATCATCTTGTTCTAAAGCCAGACTTCAAGCCAATCAAGCATAAATTAAGGAAAATGGATCCCTGGGTGGCACCACAAGTTAAGAAAGGACTTGAAGATTTGCTAAAAGCAGGATTCATCCGAACCATTGATTATCCGGACTGGTTGGCGAACATTGTGACAGTTCCTAAAAAGAATGACAAAGTTTGAATTTGTATTGATTTCAGGGATCTCAATAAAGCCACCCCAAAGGATGATTATCCACTTTCCAATATTGATCTGTTGATCGATAGCACGACAGACCATGCCATGTTTTTCTTTATGGATTGATTATTAGGCTACAATCAGATCAAGCTGGCCGCTCGCGATCAATCCAAAACATCTTTTACTACGCCTTGGGGTACATTTTGCTATACAGTCATGCCATTTGGGCTCAAGAATGCCGGGGCAACCTACCAGAGAGCAATGACAGTCATTTTTCATGACCAAATGCATAAAAACATGAATGCCTATGTGGATGACATCTTGGTCAAGTCTAAAGAGAAAGAGGATCATCTCGATGCTCTAGGCTAAGTCTTTGAAAGACTTATTATCTACAAATTGAGGCTCAACCCTCAGAAGTTTGTCTTTGGAGTGGAGTCGGGTAAGCTACTCGGCTTCATAATCAGAAAGAAAGGAATAGAGGTGGATCCTGCTAAAGCAAAAACAATTATTGATATGCTACCTCCAACTAATCTTAAAGAGTTGCGAAGCCTCCAGGGACACATTCAGTCAATTTGGTGATTCATCTAAAATTTGGCAATGAGATGTGAGTCATTCAATCATCTATTGAGAAAAGGAGTAAAATTTGAATGGGGATCAGACTGCCAACTTTCGTTTGAGTGAATCAAGCAGTATCTCCTTAATCCACCCGTTCTGAGGCCACCAGAACTTGGGAAACCACTCCTTCTATATATTTCTATCAATCAAAATGCTTGTGGTGGATTTCTTACGCAATATAATGAAGGCAGTGGAATAGAACATGCCATCTACTACGTAAGCAAGACTTTCATCAATTATGAAAAGAAACTCTCAGATGGAAAATACACGACAAGCTTTAGTATGGATGTGTCAGAAGCTGAGGTATTATATGTTGGCATCAGAAATTAAAATTCTGTCAAAACTCAATCCTCTCAAGTATATTCTTGAACAACCTTTTTTCACTGGACGAATTGCGAAATGGCAAGTCCTCCTGATGCAATATGACTTAGAGTATGTCTCTCAAAAGCCAATAAAAGGCCAAACTATTGCAGATCAGTTGGCAGATTTTCCGCTGACAGAAGAGATCAAGGCAGAAGATGAATTTTCTGATGATCGTATTTGTAGTGTTCAAGAACTCTCGGTTTGGAACCTATTCTTTGATGGGTCCAAAAATATGTCTGGCATAGGGATCAAAATCTTATTGATCACTCCCCAAAAAAAGATGATCCCTTATTCTCTCAAACTTAGCTTCCAATGTACTCACAACATGGCCGAGTACAAAGCTCTAATACAAGGCTTCAAAATTCTGCAAAACTTCAATGTCAAGAGAGTGCACGCCTTCGACAATTCACTGCTTGTCGTGAGCCAAGTTAACACTGAGTGGCAAGTCAAGAATAAAAAATGGATCCCTTATCAGAAGATTGTCCTAGCTCTCATAGACAACTTTGAGGAATTTTAGCTCAATCACATTAGGAGGGAACACAATCAGATAGCCGATGGTTTGGCCAGCCTCAACTCTATTTTGTTTTTTAAAGATAGTGAATCCTGTTGTTCTTTCGAAGTTGGCAGACTTGATCAACCTGCCTTCATTTCAGCTGAACAAGTGAACTAGGCAAATCAGAAAGCAAAGCCTTGGTACCAAGATATCAAGAATTTTATGGAAGCTGGTGAATTTTCATCAGAAATGCCAAGAAGGGAGCAGCGCGCAATCCAGTGTATGTCCGCTAGCTATTTCATTCTCTCAAATGTCCTCTACCACCGTGGGTTCAATTCTGAGTACGCCAGATACTTAGACAAAGATGAGGCTATGAAAGTTGTCCAAGAGGCACACGAGAAAACTTGTGGTGGCCATGTCGGTTACCAAACACTCGTCAAGCAGATCATTCAGGCAAGATGCTACTGGAAAACCATGCAGCAGGACTGCCATCAATTTGTGAAGAAGTGTGTCAAATGCCAAATGCACACACCTTCCATTCATGCGCCCACTGCATATTTACAGTATATGGTTTCTCCTTGGCCTTTTTCAATGTAGTGGGTCCAATTACTCCTGCTTCCAATGGCCATAAATATTTTCTTGCCGCAACAGAGTATTTCACCAAGTGGGTTGAAGTCATTACTCTGCGCACAGTAGAAGGCCACCATGTGGTTTCTTTCATTCACAAGAATATCCTATGTTGTTTTGGCATACCACATGAGATTGTCTCAGATAATGACAGCTATTTCAAAAATGAGAGGATGAAGATTTTTTGTTTAAAATTCAGAAATCATCATCATTTCTCAGCTCCCTACTATCCTCAAGGGAATGGTCAAGCAGAGGCCACCAATAAGATTTTGATCTACATTTTGGAAAGAACGATGGAAACAGGTCGTGATTGGCATGAGAAAATGCACGATGCACTTTGGGCATACCGAACTACCATTCGGACTCCAACCAATGCTACTCCCACGGAGCTTGTTTATGAGACCGAGGTGGTATTATCTCTCCATGTTCAAAAGCCCACATTCAAATTTTCATCGCTTATTGAGTTGCCACTCAATCAGTATCAACAACAGAGGTTGGTACAACTTGACCTACTAGATAAAAAAAGACTCAAGGCAGCAGAGCATGCTCAAGCTTATCGTCAAAGGATAGCGCGACATTATGCCAAGTCAGTCATCGAAAGGAGGTTTCAGGTTAATGACCTGGTTCTTAGATCAATGGCTCATCTCAAGCACCACCCGCATGGCAAATGGTCATCGAATTGAGAAGGACCCTATGTGATCAAAGAAGCATTGCCTCACAATGCATATCGTTTGATCAACGCAGATGGGGTGAAATTGTGAGATCCTGTCAATGCCCTATATTTGAAAAAATTTTATACTTAAAATGTTCATTCTAGCCTTTGTGTTCTTCAAAGAGCCTTTTTAATAACAATGATCTTCTGTTATCCTAAACTTCTTCGCCATAATACTGGGGCATTTTTATTTTTCGTCTTACTTCAAAAATTTTATATGCAGGCAAAATCAAATCAATCCTTCTATCAATTATCTCAAAATTCTTTTCGTACCCCGTTTAGGATAAGGAGTTAATCTTGAAAAGCAGACCACATAGAATTAACTATGATGGTCTATTGAATTCAAAATCTTCGTCAAGAATCTTTATTCTTCGGATTAGGTTTCCAAGTGAAATCCTTCGCAAAATCCAATCCTCGAACTGGTCATTTCAGAATTTTTGTTCTTAGATCAAATCATTTTTATAACCCAGTCCTCGAACTGACCACTTTTAAAGTTTTTGATCCTAGATTGAACCATTTTCGAAATCCAGTGCTCGCACTGGTTATTTCTCAAAGTTTGCAATCAAAGATGAAGTTAGAATCATTTGTAAAACCTAGTCCTCGCACTGGTTATTCCTCAAAACTTTCAGTCAAGCCTATTCCTCTAGGTCAGTCCTCGTACTGATCTCCCTTTTTCAAAATTTTCAGTCTTGGGATAAATCCCTTGTTGGGCCATTTGCTTTTTCAAATTCATGGTTCTTGGGACAAATTTCCTTTTGAACCAATTTCTTACCTAAAAATATGACCTCTGAATTAAACTCTCTTTGAACCCAGTCTTTCATTAAGATCATAGTTCATCCAATCACTTCTTTCAGACCTTCAGGTCAATCAAAATCCAGTTTCTCATAATTGGTCGGGATTTCAAAATGCAATGTTTTCACTGGTCAGGATTTCAAAATCCAGTGTTTTAACTAGTCAGGATTTCAAAATCCAGTTCCTATAACTGTTCGGGATTTCAAAATCCAGTTTGCTATAACTGGTCGAGATTTTAAAATTCAGTTTCTCATAACTGGTCAGAATTTCAAAATTCAGTATTTTCACTGGTCGGGATTTCAAAATCCAATTTCTCATAACTAGTTAGGAATTCAAAATTCAGTTTCTCATAACTGGTCAGGATTTCAAAATCAAGTGTTTTCACTGGTCGAGAATTCAAAATTCAGTTTCTCATAACTGGTCAGAATATCAAAATCCAGTTTCTTATAACTGGTTGGAATTTCAAAATCCAGTGTTTTCACTGGTCAGGATTTCAAAACCCAGTTTCGCATAACTGGTCGGGATTTCAAAATCTAGTGTTTTCACTGGTCAGGATTTCAAAATCCAGTTTGTTATAACTGGTCGGGATTTCAAAATCCATTTTCTCATAACTGGTAGGGATTTAAAAATCCAGTGTTTTCACTGGTCGGGATTTCAAAATCCAGTTTCTTATAACTGGTCAGGATTTCAAAATCCAGTTTCTCATAACTGGTTGGGATTTCAAAATTCAGTGTTTTCACTAGTCGGGATTTCAAAATCGAGGCTTTTAACTGGTCAGGATTTTAAAATCTAGTTCCTATAACTGGTTGGGATTTCAAAATCCAGTTTTTTATAACTTGTCGAGATTTCAAAATCCAGTGTTTTCACTGGTCGGGATTTCAAAATCCAATTTCTATAACTGGTTGATATTTCAAAATCCAATTTCTTACAATTGCTCAGGATTTCAAAATCCAGTTTCTATAACTGGTCGGGATTTCAAAATCCAGTTTCTTATAATTGGTCAGGATTTTCAAAATCCAGTGTTTTCACTGGTCGAGATTTTCAAAATCCAGTTTCTTATAACTGGTCAGGATTTTAAAATCCAGTGTTTTCACTGGTCGGGATTTTCAAAATTCAGTTTCTTATAACTGGTCAGGATTTCAAAATCTAGTGTTTTCAATGGTCAGGATTTCAAAATCCAGTTTCTTATGACTGGTTAGGATTTTCAAAATTCAGTGTTTTCGCTGGTCGGGATTTCCAAATCCAGTTCTTCTAACTGGTCGAGATTTCAAAATCCAGTGTTTTCACTGGTCGGGATTTCAAAATCAGTTTCTTATAACTGGTCGGGATTTGAAAAGCCAGTGTTTTCACTAGTCGGGATTTCAAAATCGAGTTTCTTATAACTGGTCAGGATTTTCAAAATCCAGTGTTTTCACTGGTCGAGATTTCAAAATCCAATTTCTTACAACTGGTCGAGATTTCAAAACCGAGAGTTTTCACTGGTCAGGATTTCAAAATCTCACTTTCACATCATTCCTTCTAAATTTTGGCTCAAGGTCCCATCAAGATTGATATTGAGTGATTATTTCACAAAGGATTCTAAAAAACTTTGCCAATTTGCTAAAAATATTTGTTGATTCTAATATTTTACTGCACAAGAGAATTACCTCATATTACATCTAGTATTCTTTCCAAAAAGGTGAAGCTTTTTGTGAAAAAAAACAAAATTCAAACCATTTCCCTATTGATCAACCAAAAGCATAAGAGAAATGCCCTTGATATGATTAGCAAAGAAATTTCGATGATGTTGAAAAGCCAGAAGCGAATTGATATTGATCATAGTTATGGTGCATGTTTAAAGATAATTTTCTGGTAATCAAGTAGTGAAAATATCCCGAGCGATAAAAGGAATTCACTCAATCCATATCTACTGGTTCATTTAAGATGCAATTAACTATTTTCAAAAGGGATCTCTCAATCATCGTCAAGTTGAAGACTGGTGGATGAGTTAGACCCTGTAAACACCCCAAGTTTTCCTCATCCATTCTCAGACAATCCCCCTCGTTCAGAAAAATTGCATTCATGAAAAAGTTTTAGAAATGCATGAAGTAATGATGGAAATGCAAAACAATCAATATGTGATATATGTGCTTTGATTGTACTAACTTCTTATGTTTTGCAACATATTGATAGTCGGAGTAAAATCTCCATCTATGCATCTAAATGTTCAATCTTTGACTAGTTTGTCATCATAAAAAAGGAGGAAACTGTTACGACAATAAAGTCGTACATGATACTTCAAGTACACGGTTTTGATGATGAACAAGTGAATCAACTGCATTTCAGCTAAGGCAATGAAGAAAGATGACAAGAATTGAATAATTCGATGAAGAATCTATGAAGACTAGTGTGCAAATGTAAAATTCATTAAAGGTCTTAGATTCTTGTAAGAGCCTTACTTAGAGTGCATATTTCGATTGCATTTCACCTAAAAAGTCTTTAGAAAAACTTTTCTAAAAGAACCCTTCATGAAAATCATTTTAGAAAACTCTTTACTTAATTTTTCATGTTTATTAGTCGACCAATAGACTCACTAGTCGACCAATCTTTTCGCGCCAAATTTTCTAAGCAAAAATGTTATTTTTGTCAAATTAGTCGACTGAAGGTTTTATCAGTTGACCGAACAGAACATGTGTTTTCTGGAAAATTTAACAACAGTTGACTGAGGGTTTTATCAGTCGACCGGACAAAACATGTATTTTCCAGAAAATTTAGCAGCAGTCGACTGAAAGATTTTTCAGTCTACTGATGATATTATCAGTCGACTAACTTTTTCTTTAGTCGACTAAGTTTCAAAACTTCAGATTTTCAAACTGCTATGATAAACATATTAGTCAACCGATGATAACTGTCAGTCTGCTAATATTTGATTTCAGTCGACTATCTATTGTTCCAGTTGACTAATTTTGTTGTTTTTTTTTTAACTTTTAAAAGGCATGTCTTTTCATTTTTCAAACATTTTGATTGTTGAAAATGGACTGTTTTAACACCCTTTCATACCCTCAATGTATGAAATCTTTCAACTATAAATATGAGTGCATTTCATACTCAAAAACATTGAATCCAATCGAATTACATTGAATTACAAAGATCAAAATCTTTGTTTTTCACTCCTATTCATTCAAGTATTCATTTTCTCACTCACTTGATATTTTCACTCCAGTTTTTCACTCAAATTCTTTTGAGAGTTAGTGAATTCATGAGTTGAGTATTTCAACAACCTCAAAAGCCAATTGCATTTTATTTGCATTCATAAGAAGGGCTCATAGGTTGATTGTAAGTTGATTATTTCATTTTTCTGTAAAAGGAAAAGACTCCTTGGTTTAAAGGAGTTGTTTGCTTTTAGTAGGTTTGTTACTGAAAGTGAGACCGGATTTGGTCTGTATGTTTTTGTGTTTACACAAGGTTGACAGTAAAAATCTCAAGCGGGTTTTGCTTGGGGACTGGATGTACGTCTGGAAGACCGAATCAGGATAAATTCTTGTGTTTTTTGTGTGATTGCTTTGCGAATTTCAAAATTCGTTATAATTCCAAAGACAATATTTAAAAGCACTATTCACTCCCCCTCTAGTGTTCGTTGCCTTGATCCTATAGCACTTTCAAAATTTTGTTAGCTTTCCAACGCGATAAACCGTTCATCAAAACTTTTCTGGACGAGGGAGATACAAACATTTTACTGGTCAAAGGTTTGACCAAAAAATTATAATTCTCGGTCTATACATTCGGGTTGGACCAAACCGAGTCACCCGAATCCGTACACCCATCATTTTTCTTGCATATTTTAAATAAAAAACAGAATAAAATACATAGTTAAATCTGATATATTTTATCTGAGATAAATCATATTTTTCCTTAACCTTTTGGCCGAAAAAATATGCCTGAAACGCATATGCTTTATTTTCTCAAGAATCAATTCAGAAGAATACGTAATAAATTAACTAAAATATGTAATATTCATGAAATAAAATTAAAAAAAATCATAAAATTCACAAAATATTTAAAAACTCATAATCTATCAGAAACCATCAAATTTTGCATGAATCTAACCATGAAATCCACTTTTTTTCTAAATTTGTTGATTTCTTTTCTAAAAAATCTGATATTTCCAAAATTACAATATCTCAAGATTTCAACCATAAAAATTCACAAAAATTTTACAGAAGGTCTAAAACAACATATCCTACCAATACAAATCAATACCTGCAAGAAAATCATAGCATAATTAAAGTATTTATAAATTTTATAGATTTCTTTTTGAGAAACTGATTTTTGTAAAAAAAACTGATTTCAAAAAGGGTTTTCCTTTAAGGAAAATGTTTTTTTTTATGGATCTTTAGATTTGAGTCAAACCCATGGTTAGGAGGGTCTGATCGTGGTCTAAACTCATAAAAAGACATTGGAATTTGTGCCAAGAATTTTGTTCTTACAAGAAAAGCATAAATCGCCTACCTCTTATCGAAAAAACATTTTTTGTAGGATCAACATTTCTTTTTGCGTGATCTGACCAATCAACACCTTCTACCAGCAAGATGAGGGCCTTAGGCACCCTATGAAATCAGGTGAAGGTTGATCTTAAACCCAAGAAGGAGGAAGAAAAAAGAGAAAACTAACCATATTAATCCTTCTTATGAGGGCCGCTATTTATAGATGAGATTAAACAAGAGTCCCATGTCTAATATAAGAGGTTAATATTTATTAATTTATTTTATTAATAAAATAAGATAATAAATTATAAGACCTAATTCAATAAATTTCGAAATTACTTAAGTTATAAAAGAAAAGTAGGAACTTTTTACCCTTTCTTGGGCTCTAGTGACAAGGTAACCTTCTGGGAGGCTTACAGACCCAAAGACTCATCAGAATTGAATGTTTAAATAGTCAATTTGATAGCCCTCATAATATAAATCATTGTAGTGATCTTAGATTTAGTCATACACATATGGATTGGCAAAAAAATTTAGTCAATATCGAAAAATGTTAATTTTTGACTTATAATTAGGCATGAACTTCGGTCACTAATAAAATACTCAAATCAATACCAATTTGGTCATATAAATAGTCAATTTTGATGCCCTCAAAATGAGGAATGTTAAGGTCAACTCTAATTTAATAGATGAGTCACTGATTAGCTAAAAAAATTTGGTTAAAAAAATAATATCATTTTTTGGAGCATCCAACTTTGTGGGTCAAATCCAATGATATATGATTCAAGATAACCTGAGTTATATCCCATATAATCTATCCTTTAATTGATCTAAATGTTATGAATTATATTCAATTTAATTAGGTTTAATTTAAATATCATTAGTTAAATCCACTAGCTAATTTATATTTTAAGCTTTTTTCTTTTAAAAATTATTATTTATTTATTAGAAATGCTTTAAAGAATCACATGTATGACTTTTGAACTAAATTTAAAATAGTAGACTTAATTTTAACAAAAATATAATTTGTTATATTTTTTTTAACATTAATTTAACACTCAATTAAGTCTTAATTTGGATTTGAATCAAACTCAAATTTAATTATAACATTTTAGACATATTTATTAAATTTGAATTCAAATTCCAAAATCCATAATCTAAAAATATATGAATCATTTACTTTCTTATTTAGTCCATATATTTTAGCTTTTTCAATTATTCTTGAAATAATCTTCATAACTTGAGACAAAGGTTCATAATTAATCGAAATCAAGAAAATCAAGAATTTTAAGAAAATCAAGAATTCATAATTATAGGCATGAATACACCAATAATTCATCATTTATTTATTTTAATTATCAAGAAAAAATCTTGAGTTTTACAATAGGCATATCATACCCATCATAAAATCAGGCCTAAAATATGCATACACTTGCTACATTCTAATTCTAATGGAAAAATTACGCTGAACACATGCAAACAAATATCGGGATTATGTCCAACTATTATAGAGTTAACAAAACATTTTACAGTCAATGAACAAAATTAAATTTTTCATAGATTGAAGGAAATTTTGCCAGCTTTTCGTAGCCGCAAACCGTTCATACAAATTCTTTCATATGAGAAAGTTACGAACGTTTTACCATAGACATATATTTTTCTGTTCCGACTATCATAGATCCATGCTTAGTAAATGAACAAAGCTCAAAATTTCATAAATGGTTAGAAATTTTGTTGGCTTTTCAACGCAATAAACCGCTCGTAAAAAAACCTTTGGATAAAATAGTTACCAGCATTTTACTGGCCGCGTGTCGAGCCAAAAAACTGTAATTTTCGGTCTATGCATTCAGGTTGGCCCAAACCAGGTCACCCGAATCCATAAACCCTTATTTTTTTGACATAATTTTAATTTAAAACTAAAATAAAACTACATAATTAAGTCTAATCTACTCTAAATGAGATAAATCATATTTTTTCTAAACCGTTTAGCTGAAAAAATCGACTTGTCTCTCACGTGCATTATTTTCCCAGAAATCAATTCGAGAAAATACACAATTAATGAAATAATTCATGAAATTTACATGCAATTTCTTTCTGAAAAAACTGATATGACTAAAATAGCGATTTCTCAAAATTTTGGCATAGTAATTCACCAATTTTTTATAGAATGTCTAAACAACCTACTCGACTAATCCAAATCAATACTTCAAGAAAATCATAGCATAATTTGCGTATTTTCAAAATTTACAGATTTCTTTTTTGAGAAACTAGTTTTTGAACAAAACATGTTTTTAAAAAGGGGGTTTCTCTCAGAAAACCCTTCTTTTTTCATCTTTCGATAGCCCTAATCCAAACCCACATATGAGAGGGTTTTTTTAAGATCTATTCTTACGAAAAATCAGTGGAATTCATGCAACAAATTTCGTTTCGCAAGAAAAGTATAGATCCACCTACCTTTTGTCAAAAAACTTATTCATGCAGATTCAGTGGGTCTTTTCGTATGATCCGGCCATTTCATGTGTGCCACAACTTCGTACACACCCTCCTTAGGCACTCTTACACCTCGTGAGGGTCCTCCTTGAAGCTCTAAGGTGAAAATCTATGAAGCTGAGGTAGGGGAAAGAAGAAGAGAAGGAGGTTTTTTGGGGAGAGAGAGAGAGAGGTTTTGAGAGAAACTTGGAAAAGTCTCTAAAGAGGCGAAATAAGGGGGGGCAAGAGCCTCTCCATAAATTTATAGATTTCTAGGGTTTAGTCGAGGGCTGGATTAATTTCTAGCCCTTGATCTCAAGATCCACTTAGTTTCCAAATCTCATTGCCATGTACTTTCCTTTCTTTCTTTTTTCTTCTTTTGTTAGCTCTAACCACATGCTATGTATTATGTATAATATATAATATACTTTATATCTAATAAACTATGGCTATGAGGTTGGTCGTGTAACGCCCCAGGGTTTTAAAAGCTTTAAAAATGCATACAAATTTAAAAAAATTCTTTTTAAATAAACAACGGAAATGGTTTTTGGCTTCCAGTTTTAAACCTTGGGCACGTTACATTTCACAAACGTTAATAAGAGCAACAATAATTTACACCAACATTATATACAGTCTTTTTCATAAGGTTCAGAAAATAAAACATTTAAGATTAAATTTAAAATAAATCCTAAATTAATCCTGGGATCTTGAGAATTTGGATTTTTTGATGCCACTCTTGTCCAACATCCACTGTAATATTGTCTACTCCATATCTGAACCTATAATCTCCATAAAACGGGGTCAGACTTATGACTTCCAGGTAAGCTATTAATCAAAATCACACAACTCAAATATTAAGCATAATTTCAGTAATTTTAAATCAGAATGCATATATCCAAGAACAATTATGTAATTTAAAATAATTTAAAAATATGACAATTTAAAATAATTTAAAACATGATTATGTGTGATATTGACAAGACATATTTTCATATCAAATTCAATGAAGAAAAAAGATCATTGTTTCAAAATTTAATCATCCTCCTGGTACGGTAAAGGACACTCACATCTCAGACTATGCATTCTGGGGGTATATTATTTTAATGTGGATTACCCAGATACTTGAATAAAATGGGCTCCCAAGCAAGTGGTCAATGACTAGAAAGATTCTCTTAAATGGCGAGCAAATAGGAGAATTAGATGCATCCACTAACTGCAGCAGTCTGAGACCTGTTAGCCTCGACCTACTCAACCCGAGTGATAGGAGGTCCCAGGAAATTTATCGCTCACAAAAATCATCATCATAACAATGTCACTCCTGACTGTACCACTACCCCTTCCAGGGTAGGACAAACCTGAATAGGTTCGAAGGGTTCTTTTATAGGACTTAAATAATTTCAAAACTAAACTCAATAGCCAAATCATTCTTTTTAAATGAACACTAGGGTCTTATGTACCCAGCTCATCCAGAATTTTGCTCTGTAAAAATGAGCACTCGCTTGTGAAGGCGAAAATTAAATTTGTGTATAGACATGACTCATGAAGCAAATAGGTGCCTTATTGCACCTTTTAATTTAGAAAGTTTGTACAATAAAATCTTTCAAAAATCAACATGCTACACAAAATTCTTCTTTTTATCAAAATCAAAGATCATCAAAGTCTTGACCATAGTACTTAATAAAATTTGATTCAAAATCATAAGATTTGAAATCTTGTCATTCAAAATAGGTATTTAATGTATGCAGATATTAAAATATGCATTCAATCATGAATCAAATTTAAATAATCATGCATGTATTAAAAATATGTCTAATATAAAAATCATAAGATTTTCATAGAATAACTTACCTTGATTTTTTTATAGAACGAGGAAGAATAGGATAAAGCGCTCGTGCTTTGATTTAATCTGATAAAATTTATTATATTAGATAAGATTTTTATATTAAATTTTGGGCAGTATTTGCCTTATAAGTTTAAAGAAATATTTTTTTAAGGAATTACTAAAAATCTAAAAATTATTTTGAAATGATCTTAAAATTTTTTTATAAAAATTTTATAGAGTTTCCTCTGTAATAACTCAAATGTTCGAAAAGAGGTTTGACCTTGAATTTGAGTTGTAAAAAATCAAACATGACTTTGCATCACAAATATTTTTATAAAGGTTTTTAAAAAAATTTGACTCAGGTATTTAAAAAGGATTTTGAAAATTTTGATAGAATTTCCTTTATAAAAATCAATTTTTTTAAAATAACTATAACAATTTTGACATAATTTCTACTAAATAAACTCGAAATTTCTAAAATATTTTGAAAACTTTTGCCAAAATTCTGATTAAAATAACTAAAAATTTCAGACTTTATTTAGAAAAATTGGCCAAAATTACTGCCATATTAATTCTACTTTTCAAAATTCTTTAAAATAATTTTGGTAGAACTTCTGCTATAAAAACTCTAATTTAAAAAAATCTTTTAGAAAATTTTTGCCAGAACCACTGCTATAGTAATTCTGAATACTTAAAAATATTTAGAAAAATTTGAACAGAGCTTTCCCTGCTTGAGGCAGGGTTGGATTAAATTTTGTCAAAATTACCAAAATTTGAAACAAAAAAGAGAAGTCCTAGGGTTAAGAGGGAGAATAGGAGGTCCTATAATTATGAATTTGAATCTAGAAGAAGAATTTGAATACTAACTTGATTTAGAAAAATTGGGTAGTGCTTCCATGTTCCAAATCTAATTTTTATGCTAAATATAGCAGAACTCCTACAGGCGGCACTCCCGGGGCTGAATCTAGCTCGTCAAAACTCCTACGAAGGAATGGATCTTGTGTAAAGAGAGAGGGAAGAGGCTATAAGAGGTTTCTCAGAAAAAATCTAAGATTTAACAAAGGTTTGGACTTAAAACTAGAGAGAGAAATTCAAGATTAGAGAGAGAAAGTAGGAGAGTGAGAGCTTAGAGAGAGAAAGTTCTTCACACTTGGGGAGAGAGAGAGGGGGTGAGGGGGTATTTATAGGGGAGAGAGGAGGTGTCCTCCCCCCCCCCCCCTCTTATGGGCCCCACTCAAGTGACTAATGTCACTTGAGTTTAATAAAAACTTATATTTTAAAGACACTTGTCAATTTTTTTATATTTTATTATTTGTTTCTGGCATTTGTCAGAGAGAGAAGAGGTCTAGGTGTCACCTCCTCACTGTGAGGTGACACATGTCAGCTCATGGTTTTGAAAAAATCATGGCTGCCCTTGGTTTTGGGCCAGTGGTTTTCTAAAACCATGGTCTATGGAATAAAATAATATAAAATATTATATTTTATTTGATTTCTAATTTTTTTATACCTGTTCTGCCCTAATTAAAATCCCATCTTTTAGAAATGTCGTATGGGAATTTGGAAGTTACTTTATTGCCCTTTTGTAGTTCAAAAAATTGCTTGGCCTGCCACTGGGGTGGAAAATTGTCGTTTTTATTCCTAGCAAATTTATTAATTCACTGAAAATGTCCTCAAAAGAAAAATTACTATTTTGACCCTATATAGTTGGGGATTTTACCAAAAAATGCCACTAGATTGGCAAATTACCAAGCTACTCTTGACAATTTGATTAATGATGAAAATGTCTCTAAATTCCGGTTTTTGAACAATCCTCTATAGAATTTTATAAGGATTTCAAATATAAATTCAAATCTTCTTTTTTATTAATACTTACCACATAAATCAGGTTTTTGAAACTATAATTTATATCCAAAATAAATCATAATCAAAACTTGAATTTTCTTTAGAATTTATGAATCATAAAAAAATTTGGGTATTATATTCTACCCTCCTTAAAAAAAAATTTCGTCCTCAAAATTTATTGTATAAATCAATCAAACAATTCTGGATACTTCCCCCTGATGTTGTTTTCAGGTTCCCATGTACATTCTTCAATTTTGTGAAGTTGCCATCTGACTTTAACCAGAGGAATAGTCTTTGTTTTCAAGATTTGATCTCTTTTATCCACGATCTTTACTGGCTTTTTCTCGATAGTCATATCTTTTCAAATTGCTATATCCTGATGCTAGATAATATGAGATGGATCATAAACATATTTTCGCAACATTGAAACATGAAATACATTATGAATCTGTGCATATTGAGGAGATAATTCAATTTTATATGTTGTGTCGCCAATTCTTTCCATAACCCTAAAAGGTCCTACAAATCTAGGACTTAACTTTCCTTTTTTTTTAATCCGAATATACTTTTGGTTGGAGATACTTTGATAAAGACTATATCATCGACTTCAAAAGTCAGTTCCTTTAGTCTTTGATCAGCATGACCCTTTCGTCGGCTCTGGGCGGCACGTAGTCTATCTCGAATCATATTTACTTGCTGAGTATAATGATGTAGTATCATTGGTGACTCTAACTTTCGTTCACCAATTTTATTCCAATAAAGTGGTGATCGACAAGGTCTTCTATATAAACTTCATATGGCATCATTTCAATATTGGTATGATAACTGTTATTATAAGCGAATTCAGCTAGTATAATATGGATATCCCAATCTCCTTTCCATTCTAGCATACAAGCGCGTATCATATCTTCCAGAGTATGAATGGCACTCTCTGATTGTCCATTAGTTTGGAGATGAAATACAGAAATAAACTTTAATTTTGTTTCTAAAGCCTATTGAAGTTGGTTCCATAATCGAGAAGTAAATCTTGGATCGTGATTAGAGATAAATGAAATTGGTATTCCGTGCAGTCTTACAATTTCTCGAATATATAAATCTACCAGACTTTCCAATGATTGGCTTATACGAATGGGTAGAAAATGGGCCGATTTAGTTAATCAGTAAATAATAACCCAAATTGCATCATGCTCCTTTCGAGTCGGGTAAACCTACTATAAAATGCATAGTAATTTCTTGTATCATAATTCTTTAAAATTTTCTGCTATCTTTTTTTATCATAATTTCAATTCTCTTTGAGAAAATATAAAATTAAATTTATTATCAAAGGAGACCTCAAATTCTCATAATGGCGTCAAAATTTTTTAGAACAATAATAACGCTTCCACTGCGCCACTTTGATTCTATTAATTTCAAGATAGTATCAATTTGAATTTAGATCATACAGGTGAGTAAAGTTCATTCTAATTCAAGAAAAATAATTTATAAAGGTTCATTCTATCAGATGATGTAACTCAATTTTCACAGCCTTACAACATGCCAGACTGCCTTGTATTTTTATGGTCAAAATAATTCAAGTTAACGTTTCACATATCGTACCATCATAGTACCAGTATCTTGGCCAAGACACAACTAGCGCCACAAGCACATGGGATACAATCATCACATATTGTACATTCTTGGTACTGGCTCTTACGTCCAAAACTCCAATACCCTTTAGGCATGAGTCACAATCACATCACGTCCACGCACTTATAAGTACGGGCAACCAAGTATCATACTGGTACTTGGGTCTGGGCCAAAATATGATACACATGACGATAGTCAACACAAAGGTTAACTCAAAGATACCTGACCGATACACAGATCATATCATATATCATCACAATTAATTCTCTCTTTGTATAAATCAATTTCATCTTGTTCTAACATATCTTAATTCAATTATTCAAAGATATCATGATCTTTAACCTAAACTGGCTAGATATCTTCTCAATCCTCTACCATCAATCACTTGATAGGATAGAATCTAATCAATATACTTCCAACTAATGTAGTAATAAAAAATTCTAATAGGCAGCTGATATCCAAAACAAAATAATATAAGAACCATCTTATATACCTTCACGTCAAGAGATCAATACAATCTAAATAGGAAAAATCCCATAAACAGATCAGAATATAGAATGTTTATAAATTAGGCAAGAAATCCTCATGAATTCTTTAAAATTCATAGTAAATTCAAAATAACTCTGATTTCAATGAAGTTTGATTTGTAAAACTTCTAAAATTAACTTCCAAATTAAAAAAATACATAGGTATCACATATCCACCTTCCATCATCTATTGGTTCTGTTGTATCAACACAGATCATATAGTTTGAATTCGACAACACAAACTTCTATTAATGATCAAAGTAATTTATATTGATTTCAAAGAAAGAAATATACCTTGTAACCTCCTTGAGTCACTATTTTTATTGTTGAAATTTTTTAGCATTCTGTCTTCGCCAATCTGTCATCTTCTTACGACAATGCCTCGCATAGTGACCCATCTTACTGCAATATAGGCATCCTCCAATTTTGCGGGGGCATGATTGACCATTGTGGAAATGGTTGCATCGTAGACATCTTGTATTTGGTTGTTGGGGCGATACTCCTTTTGGTTTCTTCTGCTTCTTGACCGGTGAATCAAGCTTCTTTTCTTTAAATTTCCTTTTCAGTGAGCTCTTTTGGTCATTTGATTTAGATGTCATTTTACCAAATTTCTAAAATTCCAGATGCCCTTATGTTCTTTCTACAATTATTTAAAGATTTGTCTTAGATATTTCTCTGTTAACCTCAATCTCATCAACATTGAGTAACACTACCCTCAACGGTTAGAAATTTATTATTTTAATGTTATTATTAAGCGAATGAATCTTATATATAAGTATCAATTATTTATTCTAATTGAATAAGAAAGTCATCACCATTCATGTATCCCATACTACATAAATGTTATAACCTGTCTTATGTACGAAAAAGGAAAGTCATAAATACTTATGCATCCCATACTACATGAATATTCTGGCCTACCTTAGCCATGAATGTTTTTCTTTATCTTTTAATTATATTTTAACAAGTAAAAACATAATATAATTTAAGCAAGTACTTATAGTGTGATGTTAGAATAAGATGGATCTCATACCAGATTTACCAAAACTCTGCTCTGATACCAACTATAATGCCCGAGGTTTTAAAAACTTCAAAAATGCATAAAAATTTAAAAAAATTCTTTTCAAATAAATAGCGAAAACAGTTTTTGTCTTTCGGTTTTAAATCTCGGGCACATCACATTTCACAACTTTAATAAGAGCAACCATAATTTACACCAACATTATATACATAGTCTTTTTCATAAGGTTCAGAAAATAAAACATTTAGGATTAAATTTAAAATAAATCCTAAATTAATCCTGAAATCTTGATTCTTCAATGCCGCTCATGTCCAACATCCACTGTAATATTGTTTATTCCATATTTGAACCTGTAATCCCCATAAAATGGGGTCAGACTTAAGACAACCAGTAAGCTATTAATCAAAATCATACAATTCAAATATTAAGCATGATTTCAGTAATTTAAAATCAAAATGCATATATCCAAGAACAATTATGTAATTTAAAATAATTTAAAAACATGACAATTAAAAACATGATTATGTGTGTTATTAACAAGAAATATTTTCATATCAAATTTTATGAACGAAAAAGTTCATTGTTTCGATATTTAATCATCCTCCTGGTACAATGAAGGACACTCACATCTCAGACTAAACATTCTAGGGTATATTATTTTAATGTGAATTACCCTGATACCTGAATGAAACAGGCTCCCAAGCAAGCGATCAGTGACCGAGAAGATTTTCACAAATGGTGAGCAAATAGGAGAATCAGATGCATCCACTGACCGCAGCAGTCTGAGAGCCATTGGCCTCGGCCTCCTCAACCCAAGTGACAGGAGGCCTCAGGGAATCTATCACTCTAAAAAATTATCATCATAACAATGTCATTCCTATGTACCACTACCCCTTTCAGGGTAGCATAAACCTGAATGGGCCCGAAGGGTTCTTTTATAGGACTTTAACAATTTCAAAACTAGGCTCAATAGCTAAATCATTCTTTTTAAATAAACACTATGGTCTTATGTACCCAGCCTATCCAGAATTTTGCTCTGTAAAAATGAGCACTCGCCTTTGAAGACGGAAATTAAATTTGTGTGTAGACATGACTCATGAAGCAAATGGGTGCCTTATTGCACCTTTTTAATTTAGAAAGTCTGCACAATAAAATCTTTCAAAAATCAATATGCTACACAAAATTCTTCTTTTTATCAAAATCGAAGTTCATCGAAGTCTTGACTATAGTACTTACTAAAATTTGATTCAAAATCATAAGATTTGAAATCTTGTCATTCAAAACAGGTATTTAATGTATGCAAATATTAAAATATGCATTCAATCATGAATCAAATTTAAATAATCATACATGTATCAAAAACATGTCCAATGTAAAAATCATAAGATTTTGATAGAATAACTTACCTTGATTTTTTTTAAAGAACGAGGAAGAATAGGATAAAGCACTCGTGCTTTGATTTAATCTGATAAAATTCATTATATTAGATAATATTTTTATATTAAATTTTGGGCAGTATTTTCCTTATAAATTTAAAGAAATATTTTTTTAAGGAATTACTGAAAATCTAAAAATTATTTAGAAATGATCTTAAAACAAATTATAAAATTTTTATAGAGTTTCCTCTGTAATAACTCAAATGTTTGAAAAAGGGTTTGAACTTGAATTCGACTTGTAAAAATTCGAAAATGACTTTGCGTTACAAATATTTTTATAAAGGTTCTTCAAAAAATTTGACTCACGTATTTAAAAAGGATTTTAAAAATTCTGATAAAATTTTCTTTATAAAAAACAAATTTTTTTGAAATAACTATAAAAATGTTGACATAATTTCTACTAAATAATCTCAAAATTTCTGAAATATTTGGAAATTTTTTGCCAGAATTCTGATTAAAATAACTAAAAATTTTAGAATTTATTTTAAAAAAATGGCCAGAATTAATGCTATATAAATTCTACTTTTCAAAAATCTTTAAAATAATTTTGGCAAAACTTTTGCTATAAAAACTCTAATTTTCAAAAATCTTTTAGAAAAATTTTGCCAGAACTACTGCTATAGTAGTTCTGAATACTTAAAAATATTTAGCAAAATTTGAACAACGCTTCCTCTGCATAGAGGCCGGGTTAGATTAAATTTTGGCAAAATTACCAAAATTTGAATCCAGAAAGAGAAGTCCTAGGGTTCAGACGGAGAATAGGAGGTCCTACAATTATGAATTTAAATATAGAAGAAGAATTTGAGTACTAACCTGATTTAGAAAAATTTGACAGCGCTTTCACGGTCCAAATCTGATTTTTTTGCTAAATGTAGTAGAACTCTTGTAGGCAGCACTCTCGGGGATGGATCTAGCTCGTCAGAACTCTTAGAAAGGAATGAATTTTGTCTAAAGAGAGAGGGAAGATGCTAGAAGGGGTTTCTTAAAAAAAAACTGAGATTTAATGGAGGTTTGGAATTAAAAACTAGAGAGAGAAAGTAGGAGAGGGAGAATGATCTTAGAGAGAGAAAGGTCTTCAGAACTTGGGGAGAGAAAGAGGGGGTGAGGGTGTATTTATAGGGGAGAGAGGAAGTGTCACCCCTCCCTTGTGGGTCCCACTCAAGTGGAAAATGTCACTTGAGTTTAATAAAAAATTATATTTTAAATACAGTTATCAATTTTTTTAGATTTTATTATTTATTTCTGACATTTGTCAGAGAGAAAAGAGGGTTGGGTGTCACCTTCTCACTAAGGTGACACATGTTAGCTCATGGTTTTGGAGAAATCATGGCTGCCCTTGGTTTTGGGCCAGTGGTTTTCCAAAACCATGGTCTCTAGAATAAAATAATATAAAATCTTATATTTTATTTGATTTCTAATTTTTTTATACCTGTTCTGCCCTAATTCAAATCTCATCTTTCAAAAATGTCATATGGGAATTTGAAAGTTACTTTATTGCCCTTCTGTAGTTCAAAAAATTGTTGGGCCTGCCACTAAGGTGGCAAATTACCGTTTTTGTCCCTGTCAAATTTATTAATTTTCTAAAAATATTCTCAAAAGAAAAATTACTATTTTAACCCTATATATTTTAGGATTTTACCAAAAAAACCACCAAATTGGCAAATTACCAAGCTACCCTTTATAATTTGATTAATGATGAAAATATCCCTAAATTTTAGTTTTTGAACAATCCTCTACAGAATTTTATTAGGATTTCAAATATAAATTAAAATCTTTATTTTGATCAATACATTCCACAAAAATCAAGGTTTTAAAACTATAATTCATATTTAGAATAAATCAGAATCAAAACTTGATTTTTCTTCAAAATTTATGAATCATTAAAAAATTTGGGTATTACAGGTTGACCCCGCTATAGGAGCCATCATACAATTTTTCATAAATTAGCAACTTGCTTACTTGGCAAGCAAGTGGACTAATTCAACCCCTTTTTTTATTAATCTAATATTTTTTTTTTGGCTTTACTTTCCTAATCCCTAAAAGGAGTCCAGCCCTTGCTAGCCCCTTCTAGATTTTTTTTGAAATTGACGCCCCCTTATAGGGCGCTTTCTAAGCTTTTTGGAAAGTTTTGACTTTCTAACCCTTTTTCCTCTTATTTGGTAAGTTTAGTTTTTCACCTAAATTTCAAGGTTATTTTTATTTCTATCAATTTAAACTTTAAATTAGGATGCCACGTAGAATGGGATGGCCCACCTATGGACTCCTACCATTTTATAAATTCTAGTTAATTTTTGAAATCCATACCATGAAATTCAATTTAAATTATTTTCAAATTAAATTAGAATGTTTCATAAATTAATTCAAAATTCACATGAAATGCTAAGACTTGTATTTTAATTAAATTCAAGCCTAAATAAATTTTATTAATATATTTTCAAAGTTTTAAATATTTAAAATCATTTATTTTTAATTAGTTCCACTAAGGCTAACTCCTAATTTTACAAAAAATATTATTCAAAATTCCAAATTCACCTTAAATTATACTTAAATTCTAAATGTTATTTAAGCCTAAATTAACTTTGAATTTCAATTAAATTCAAATGTAAATGTCCATTTATGTAAATTATTTATATTTCTTAAGGGTTAATTCTAATTCTTCAGAAATAATTTCTGAAAAATTTGAAACTTAATGGGGTCAATGAGACCCTTGGCCGTGTAGGGGTTCTTTTTTGACATTTTTAATTTCTTTTAAACCCTACAAACCATGTAGTGCATTCCTTGGCTAGAACTTGAGAATTGTAATTAAAATCCAAGGATCTCAAAAAAAGCCTTGAAATTCTCAGGTATTACATGTAAATTAAAATCTGATCTGAATTTAAATTCTTGAATTGAAATTCAGATTGATAAAACTTCAAAAATTGAAATCAAAATTCAATAAAACTTCAAATTTAAAATATACAGTTTGAATCCCGTCTAATATTTAAAACTCAAATTATGACGAGAAAAATCAAAATCCTGATTGAGAATAAATTGTCAACTTGAACTTTATTCTGAATTCCAAATAATACTAGAATTATAAATAAATTTATAGCTTAATTTTGAATAATATTTTAACTTTAATTTACTATTATTTCTCATAAAGTATCAAAAAATTATGGGTTTTACATCCTTCCCTCCTTAAAGAAATTTCATCTTTGAAATTTAACTAAGGCTATTTATCAGTTGTTTTGTTTTTATTATTTATATATTTAATAAATATAGAAATTTGTGGGTATTACATCTAGAATTTAGAATCTTGGTTTGCTCTATCTGGACCCGTTTTGAGGCATAAACATCCATTATAACAGAGCATAGGTTTTCTACCCTGTTAGTAGGACTGTTTTGACCAGAGATTTTGCTAGTTTTATAAACTCAATCAAAACTGGACAAAATAAATTAGAAAAAATTTGGGTGAAAGGTAAGATGTATAGAATAATCTTATAAAAAGATTTTTGTCAAAAGATTTTTTTATAAGTCTGGAGAAATTCTCTAAATCTGGATGAATTTTTGCAGTTGACAGGATCTGCCTTATATTTTTTCTAAACAGAGTTTAGTCCCAAAATTTTCCTGATTTTATTATAATGAATTTTATAGTTCTTTTTTTTTGAGTTGTCTTCATGAGATATGGAGGTAGTCCCACAAAAATTGAGATAGTGAAATTCGGTCTCTGTGAAGTTTTGTGGGTTTTCTAAAATTGGGTTAAAAGAGATCCAAACTGCACCGTATGACATGTATGGATGCCTAATTATATTTTACTTTATGCAGCATGGTTATGGATGTTAATATTAAAATTTAATCTGATATGCATGCATACTAAATGTATTTCATGTTATTCTTGATTTATAACCATTCATATGACATGCATGTTAATGAATATTGTGCATCATAAGGCATGATTAATATAAAGTAATTTGTTACACATGTTGTTTGCTTGTTAAAGTATGATCATGATTACATATGGCTGCAGCCTTTATATATGGATGTGGGCATATGATATGGTGATAATGATATGTGATATAAGCATGTGTGTGACTTGGGTGTAAGCCTGGGTTCAGTGGAACCTATGGGTGCCTGTAGTACACCAAGAAAAGAAAAGATATTCATACACATAATCACATAATTACCTCATGGAGGCCAGGCTCATGGTGTGAACTATGAGTGTTTGAATGGGTCAAAACATACTTGCCTATGGAATCTCTGGTGGAAAGATTGGGCTTGTGAGCTCGGGTGTATGTGTTGTGAGCACATATAATTTAATTGATGAACATAATAAGTAAATAACACTGATGACCCATTTAGACCAAGTCCATTCGATCAAAGACCACTTTAGAGAAAGTGGGGGTACACACGACCGATTGACCATTGTTTGGTTTTTGGAGGGCAATGATGTCTCTCTTGGTCAACAGTCTTCGATCGTAGGGGGCCAGACTACTAGGTGTCCTAGGTGGTATGTCCAAAATCTCCAGAGTAGGAATCAGTTTTATACCGAACCACTGGGAGTTTCTCTCGGTCACAGACCGCTCCAGTGCAACCTCAGTGGGTGGTTGCAGATTCTTCAATTCAATGAGGTTAAAAAAATACATGATATAATGAACCCCTCATTGGATTGGTTGAATCGAAGTTAGGAACCCGGAAATGTGCCTTTGGGAGGGAGAAAAAGTGAAACAAGAGAATTAAGAATTGAATCGTTGCAATGTTTCAATTTATGCATAAATTGTTATTTCATTGGCATGATGCATTATAGCATGTTTATTCTGAAAATATGAATGCAAGCATGATTGATTGTGTAAATATAAATTATGCTTAGTTCTAATATGTTATGTTGCATAATTTAGATGTTATCTGAAAAAATGCCAATACTTATTTTTGTGATTGGAATATTTGTGTTCATGTGTTTTGGTGTTACCTACTGAGGTTGTGGTATAATGTCTATACTTATAATATTTCAGATAATGAGTAAGCCGGAGTATGATGATAGTAGGCTTGGGGTGGCGCCAAGAGGGTCGCAATTCTTTAAGGTTGTTGAGAGGACTTGATTTATGTTGTTATTTGATTTGTTTAAGACATGTAAACTCTGATAATGGTTGATACTAGTGTTTGATTCGTTTTAATGCAAACTATGGTTTGATTGAGTTATTCTAGTCTTACATGTGTGTGTGGGTTATATTTGTAACCCGCCTAAGGCTTGAACCATATTTAAAAAAGAGTTTTTTTTGTGTTCTTGAAAATTGTGTAAAGGGGTTTTAAAAAAAAATCTCTAAAATTTCAATTTCAAAAATTGGGGCGTTACAATCTTTGTATTAGAGCTTAAGTTAAAGAATTTATAACTCTTGGCCCATCGAGCATTTGTCCATCACTGATAGTATTCACACTGAAAGTATTCTCATGATGAGTCATTGTTATGATTGCAAAATTTTACTTTTTCAAGTCAAACTCACATTTGAAAAAGATTTTGAAAATAACTCACCTCCATTTTAAAATACAGAATAATTCTAAAGAATGAGACTCGCTTGTCGGTACGAGGTTTAACCGTTCTTGGCACCATAACCAGGGATAATTGAACCAAGGATCAATCATGTGTTTTGCTTTGCTCAACTTGTTTAAATCGGTATTCTATTCCTAAATGCATAGAGAATCAGGCATGTGGTATGACTTTCAGAAAATGCAGTATTGAAAACATGATGTTTGCTTGAAATTTTTTGGAAAAGGATACTTTAAAAATCATGAACCATGTTGAGAGAACATTTTTGAAGAAAAGAAAATCGATTTCTGAAGAAATCTTGATGTGTTGTGAAAATCGATTTCTGAGAAAATTCAAATAACTTTGAGAAAATTGATTTTTTTTAGATGAATTTGGAAAATATATCAAAAGGGATGGGCGTGTGGACCTATAAAAATCCTTTCATGATGCAATCTAACTTAGATGAATGAATGCAATTTTGAAGAAAATGTTTTCTAAAGAACTTTTGAGAAAATTGTTTGAAAAGGACATTTTTTGTGCCTTATAGGATAGATTCTCTTCATATCCCTGACTATGGCCACATATATGAGTTGAATCTAATCCATTTAATTTTAAAAGGAGAAAATATTTAGAAAACTTTAAAATATGCAATGGTTTTTTAAAATAGCCTAAGAGTGTAAGCTGATTGTGACTTAAAAGAAGATGATAAATTTGGATTTTGTTCGTATTCTGACTATGGCCATAAATACAAAGCCGACCGAGTTTATCAACTCCTTAGAAACTAGTGCACGTGCTATTCATGTAGACCAAGGTGAGTTTGAAGATGCATGAATCATCATCTATCACACATTGACATTTATATAAACAAATAAACTATATGCAATGCAATCCTATTCTAAGCAGGAATTTAAACTCTTATTCTAAATTTATAATTAATTTATATCACTAATTGAATTTAAATAAAAGAAAATAAAAAGAAATATAGTCTTGAATATATCTACAAAACTATAAAGTTTGTTAGTGAAAATATGTTAGCTCTTCTGGATTTATCCAGTAATATCTAGAAATTACTGGATTTATCCGGATATAAGCCTTTTTTCATGTTTTCCTGAGATAAACACAATAAAAGATGATATAAAATTGAATAAATAATAAAGATAAATAACTTTAAAATTTGTAATTTAGAGAAAAATAACAAAAAAACCCTTGAAAACAAGACTATGGCCTTGAAATCAGGGTTT
Organism: Nuphar pumila; assembly: GCF_984573655.1. NCBI lineage: Eukaryota > Viridiplantae > Streptophyta > Magnoliopsida > Nymphaeales > Nymphaeaceae > Nuphar > Nuphar pumila. Next base: position 19,219,388 of record NC_143257.1, on the reverse strand, counting down.
TCAGAAAAGATTTTGGTAAAACTTTGGATTTAGGGCTCAAATAGATTCAAATCAAAACAAAATCGGGTATGAAGTACCCTAACATGATTAAACCCTAAAAATATGAAAAGCATGCATAAAAATTTAAAATATCATAAAAAGAGCAAATTTTAATGGTGTTTTGCTCGAATAGGGACTCCGCGGGTACCCTATTTTCATGATTTAATCAAAAAATATATCAAATGAATTCACAAATCTGTAAAAATTAACATGGATGGTTGTGATAACTCTAAAATTAAAATAGAATAAAAAAAAAATATTTTTTACATTGTTTTAATATGAAAATTGAATAAAACCCCAAAATATGCGATTTTTGCCCATGGGCATGTACCTATCATAGTGTCAGGCCCAAATCAGGTATCAAATCACTATAGAAATTCATAAAAAAAAATTAGAAAGATACTAGATAAAAAAACAAAGATTTACCATTTTACAGATCAGAAAAATCATCTTCGGTTAGGGAGATATCGTTTTGGCAATATATGATCAATTATAACAAATATATAACGAGTTGAAATACATGCATCCAGTTTTCGGTACAGAGAAATATAACAAATCATATTAAAAAATTATAAAATTTTAAAAGTAAACAGAAGTTACATAGAGGAAGATTTTCCTTTTCACGGATCATTGATCAAATCTCTGGTTAGGGAGATACGATCGACCCAAGTCGATCTAGGGTTTAAACAAGGTGTAACGAGCTTTGAGAAACTGACTCTACCTTATGACAAAGGAAAAATAGCATATAGATGCAAAAACATATGAAAAAAAACAGAGTAAAACTATACATCAAGACAAAACCACTGCAACTGACAGATCATCAATCAGATCTTTGACCAGAGAGATATCACTTCTGCAAGTTGTTCTCGAATCCCAATAGTGATTTCATGGTTTAAAAAATAAGGTTTGGTTTTCTATTTTTTTGATAGGGTTACAGAATCTAAAATAATCCAATTTTTTTTTATAAGAAATCACTGACAAAGCTATAAACCATCCCTAAAAAAACCAAATTTTCTAATAGAAAAACACACATGAAATAACACTATTCCTGTGTGCCCCGAATTGAAAAACACATATTAATGATAAAGCTTGAAAAACCCTAATATAAACGTGAAAAAAAATAAGAAAAAATATGCAAATAAAATCACGAATTTGGATTTTATGCTTAAGTGAATAAAATAAACATTAATACAATGAAATAAAATAAAAAACTCAGGCAAAGCATGGTTAGAACTTGATTTAGCCTTCGAAAGAGGGATTCGACCCATTAAACGAGCGAATCTCATCTTTTTATTAGTTTAAACATAAAAAACATTAATATAAATGATTTTAGTGGCTTGGAATCATGGAAAATGTCCTAAAACAGTGTTATATCATCTTATTGAATCGATTCCATGGTTTTTGAACAAAATCCTAGCTTGAATCCAATACACAAGGGGCGATAATAGTGAGACATACAAAATAAACATAAAAAATTTAATAAAACTAGTGAAATAATGTGGCGGAAGTTTACCTTGGGGATGCAGCTTCAATGGAGTAAGGAGAGCTGCTATAGAAGAGAGAAAGAGATCAAGAAATAATGAGAGAGAGCCTAGGGGTTGACCCCCCTATTTGCCCCTTTTTACAGATTAAACAAAAAACTATTTTTAGAAAGAAAAAAGGTTTCCTAATTAGGTTTGGATAAGCGCATGGGGGGGATTTTTTTTGGAGAATTCTAGCCTAAGTAGGACTCTATATAACCCTAATTGACTTAATTAATAAAAAGAAATTCCAAATATGATGCCACCTAGGCGGGCCCACATTTGGTTTTTAAAATTCGAATTTAAAAGCTTTAAAAATGGTTAAAAAGCAAAGATGAAGTTTTAAAATCACTCTTGACTCTTCTAACCTAGCTAGGACACTGACTAATCCTAAACTAACCAAAACTTTCAGGTGCGATGCCACCCAGTGTAGGCCCCACTAGATTTTTCAAAAAACAATTTTGAAATTTTTGAAAATAAAGAATTAAAAACTATTTTTTTCTCAGAAACTTCAAAAGAACATCTAAGCTAAGTATTTTTTTTGTATTTTTGAGATATGAGATTGAAAATTAGGGTTTTGCATCCCTGCAGGGTGGGTCCAGCTTGAAGAAGGTTGAAAACTGATTTGGAAATCAGGTTTTTTAAATGAAGGATTTTAAAAAGGGAAGTTTTTTAAGGCAAGTTTGAAAATAAAATCGAGGTTCTAAACTAAATATAGTCCTAAATGGATTGGGACTCTTCTAGAGGTGGCGCCAACTGTGTGGGCCTCATATCAGGGTTTTGAAAAAGTGAAAATAAAGATTGAAAAGAGTTTTGAAGCAGAGTTGATCAGCAGATGAGATTCAGAGGTTCTAAAATAGAGTCCTGACCCAATTAGAACTCTGGGACAGAGTCCTAAAATTTTAAAACTCTTCATTTTTGGGGTTTTTGAAAAAAAAATAAGAGGTTTTGAAAGATCTTTTCTGAAATTAGCGAAAATGAACAAAATACGAGACTAGAGTCAGAGTCCTAATCCAACTGGGACTATGAGATAAAATCCTGAAACTTTAAAATTTGGTTTCTGCAAAAATAAATGAAAAGGTTTTTGAAAGATTTTCTCAAAAATGAAGTCAGGGTTAGAGTTCTAATCAAACTAGGACTCTGGGATAGAATCTTGATCGGACTGAAACTCTAGATTTTTGGCAATTTTGAAAGATAAATGAAGGAATTTTAAAAAGGTTTTCTCAGAATTTGATATAATGAGCTGAAAAACGAAGTTAGAGTCAGAGTCCTAATTCAACTGGAACTCTTGAAATAGAGTCTTAAGTTGACTAAAACTCTACAAAATTGGATTTTTTCGAAAACAAGCAATAAGGTTTTAAAAATAGGTAAGAATGAAAGTTAAAACAGAGATCAGAACAGAGTCCTGATCCGATAAGGATTCTGAGACAGAGTCTTAATTAGACTAAAACTCTTGAAATTTTGATTTTTCTGAAAACATATAAGAAGATTTTGAGAGCTTTTGGCGAAAATAGGTGAAAACAAGATGAAAATTGAAATCAGAATTAGAGTCTTGATCCAACTGGGACTCTAGGACAGAGTCCTAATTTGACTAAAACTCTCAAAATTTTAAACAAACAAGGAGGTTTTAGAAGCCTTTTCGTAAAAACAGATGAAAACAAAGTGAGAACTGAAATCAGAATTAGAGTCCTGATCCAACTAGGACTCTGAGACAGAGTCCTAATTCAACTAAAACTCTTAAAATTTAGGGTTTTCTAGAAAACAAATGAGAGGGTTTTAGAAAACAGGTGAAAATAAGATAAAAATTGAAGTCGGGTTCAGAGTCCTGATCCGACTAGGACTCTGTGGAAGAGTCCTAATTTGACTAGAACTCTGAGATTTCGACTTCCTTTGAAAGATTTTGAAAGATTTTTTGTGAAAATAGGATAGAGGTAAAGAATAGAGTCCTACTTTGACTGAAACTCTGAAAAAGAGTCCTAATCCAACTGGGACTCTAAAATTTTGGCTTATTTTGAAAGATTTTGAAAGGTTATCTTGAAAACGGGTGAAAATAAGCACAAGAAGCAGAGTGCTAATCTGACTGAAACTCTGGAATGGAATCCTACTCTGACTAGGACTTTGAGATTTTTATCTTTTTGAAATCCAGATGATAAAGTTTTTGAAAACAAGTGAAAACATGAATAAAGGATGAAATCGGGATAGAGTCCTAGTCCGACTGAAACTCTAGGATAGAGGCCTAGTCTAATTAAAACTCTAAAATTTTAGCCAAAATGAAAGGAATGGACAAAGGGGTAGGGCTACTTCTGGTTTAGAACAGAAATAGAATTTTGAAAAGGTTTAAAAAAGTAAAAAGACAGTCCTAATCCGACTAAGACTCTAAAATTTTGAGAAATTTGAGAAATGAAAGAATCCAAAAGCGACACCACCTAGATGGGTATCCTTTGAGAATTGAAATCAATTAAAATAGAGTTTAAAATGAATCCAAATCATTTTCTAAGGAAAATATTTTAAAATATAAGATCTTGGGGGTTGGCAAATGGCAGAATGTCGATTCAAAACCCAAGTTTTAAAATTGATTTCGAAAGAAAAGCTTTTTTGAAAACTTGAATCTGGATTTAATAATTTGAAAAACATGAGTGATGGATCTCGATAATGAGATGCAATGTCATGCAATGCAATGAAGTGACATGCAATGACATATAATGATGCAAGATGATACGAAATGATATGTATAAGGAAAATCCTAGATGAGGGATTTGAAATCCTGGACCCTTGGCAGAGATAAAGATTTAAACATTTCTGTTCGCAAGGCAAGAATTGATGATTGAAATCGAGCCAAAATAGATATTAAATTTTGATTGCAAAATAAAGTGTTGGAATTCGGTGCAAAATTTGGGCTTTGAATAGCCCTGGCTCAGGTGTCGACCCACTGGTTTCCTGAAGGATTTAGAGAGTAGATGCCGATGGCAAGAGGAAAGGTGTTTGTGAATGAAGATGGAAAATTTAGGGTGTTTACAGTCATCTACAATTAATCAAACACAACTTAGCTACAGTGTGAGACACCAAATTCATAATTTCTAGGTTCTCATATTAACCATGGATTCAAACATTGTTTTAATGCAAACATCAAAAACACACAATTTTGAAGGAACATACTTACAACGAGATGTTGGGTAGCTGGACGGTCTGTGAACCAATAATTTTGATCCCTTGGCTCTTATACCAACTATAACACCCTGAAAGTTTAACTCAAAAATATAAGTAAACTTTTTTTTTACATTAGAATAGTAAATTTGGATTTTGGTTAAACATTTCGGGCGGGTTACATTTCTGAAACACATAGATTCAATCATTCATAAAAGAAATCAATTTAAATATTAAATGATTTTTCATAATTATCAAACCATTCATACTCTATCCAAATGTTAGAATTTAAAACATCAAATAATATTTAAATAAAGTTTGTCAGATAACCCCCAGGATCTCAAAATTATCAGTCTCGCATAGCGCCCCCATAGCAACCTACATCCTCTCCATCAGATTACATATTATCTGAAAATATTTTATTTTGAAAATATGAGACTTTGGAGGGTCTTAGTAAAATTCACACAGGTAATGCAAATATATAATACACTGAGCTTGGATAAACATATATCGCTCACATCATACAAAGTTTAGCATCAACTATTCAACTGAATCACTATACAGTCAAATTCAAGAATTCATGTTACCACAATAAATCACAACCATAATATCTTAGTTCAGGCATATATCACATCAGGATATTTCAAACCAAGTCATCATATCACTTGCATGCATTGCATAAACATATGAACAAATATAAGATTGCATAAAAGAAAAGTGAACAGTTATTTTAATATTTCACTTTACAAAATGCCTATCGAGTATACGTAGGCCACTACGAAATAGTCTATACCACTATGGTGTTTGTTATGCTGTCTTTTAATTTCTTGAGTGTCTGACCGAGTCGTCTCCTAGGAGTGGTGTTACATCGAGAGAAACTTCCTGGGACATGGCTTCAAGCCATAACGGATCAATCACTATCTTTTGCAGAAGACTCCTGGACATACCGACCTAGGACAATATTTGGTAGTCTTGGCCTTCTAACATCTCTGGACGGGGGACCATCGAAGTATTGCCCTTCAAAGCAAAGAAGTAAGGCATTCTGATTAAGGACCATTCCAATTAAGTACACCTTGGTAAGGCATACCTGGAATCCTACTCAAAGGTTATCTTATTATTTTGGTCATGAGTAAATGCAACTACCCTATAGGTTAATGCATTGTGATAATCATTATACGATTTCCTTCCTAGAACCTTACTTCAACATTTATTTTTCTGAGCACCCATGTGCACACACAACCCTATGGGTTTCTATCACCCTGCATGCATTACCCATATACTGCATCACATAGCACAACATATATTCTCATAACACATGAATCATATAAATATGCTATTAAACAAATATTCATGTAGTATCAAATAATTCATAATGAATAGTAATTCAGTTAGGCATGCATCATCATCATGAATGTATATCATTTTATGAAAGACGGTTTTGTATAACTGTTAAGTTGTTCGGGTCCCATGGCTAGAGTAGCCCGAAACCACAACAATATAACCATGTTTTGCCAAACACATTGCATTCAAACATGTTCATATTCATATTCGTATATATTTTAGTTAAGGACATAATCATGCTCAATTTAACATGAAAATAAATTCAATCATGATGTCATAAGTGGATTTAATCATTAACATCAATCCCAAATCGTGTAAGAGCCTATTTCACTGAAATAGGGCCTTCGTACCTGAAAACATAATACACTAATTATGATTTACCAATACTTACCTCAATCATAAATATTTCTATTAGATCAGATATAAATCAAAGCTGGTTTTATAAAATTTTAAAGAAAATACCAAACCATAATTAGAGCCACGTAACCCGATTTCCCAAAAAGAGCTCCAACAAACCCCAATCGAGCAAACTGACATGGTTCCGATTTATGATTTCATTTTGAGCATATTAATTCACCTCTGGCCTAATTAAAATATTAATGATATCAACTGGGTGAAAGAAATAACTACATCTAACCCATAAAGAAAAACACATAGGTTAGTTTTTTCGGAATAAGCTCCCACATATCCTATTCGGCAAACCTATATGTTTTTTATTTACATTTCAGTTGCAAACCAATCTTAAGCATGTCAAATTCATATAATTTACTTTGATTTATGATGAACAAGAACATTAGAACCACACCACAACAACATATAAAATATAAAGATTGAATTTCACGAAAAGAACCCAAAACCTTAACTGATTTCTTGGAAATCAGGGTTTTGATTCCTTTGACACAAGCCATTCATCTTTCATCGCATCAAGAAATGATTTTTATTTTCTTAACAAGCTACACATGTTGAGCATAATCATTGCACATGAAAATATAAATTATAAAATCACCCTAAAATAATTAAATTGCATAAACGACTAAATTTTTGTAGTATTTCCCAAATAAGTCTGACACAATTCTAAATCAGATCTTTTCGAATACTTAGGTCTATGTTCATGGTTCAGTCAAGTGTCTTATTGTTGATAATATACAGGACATGAAAGAAAAATAATACAACAACTAAATTCATAATTGTTATTGCCTAGCATATACACAAGTAATTGGTTAAATTTGGATCCCTATTGACCCAATTTTGCAAAATCCACCAAAAACTGTAGAATATAGATATAACCTTCATATTTTTATATTTTGTAAACTATAAAAATTGTTTCAACTTGGAGAATTTTCTGGGATTTACAGAAAATGATTTTGATAAAACCCTTTTTACAGAGTCTTTTACTATCCATTGGGTTTCATCCAGATTTTTCATAATTTAATTTGAGTAGTTTTGGTTAGATTTTTATAATTTTTAAAAGAATAGGTCGAAACAGTATTATAACAGGAGCATAAAAATTATGCTCTATTATAATGGACATTCCTTCCTCAAAACTAATCCAAATCGAGTAAAGTAGGATTTTAAAATCAAGCCCTAGATGTATAAATTATTTGTATATTTTTATTTGAATTTTCTGGATTCATATTCTTATAGATACATAATTGTTTCCAAAACTGGTTGGGTTAAAATGAGAATAACATAATAGTCATCTCAAGATTAGTCCTTAAAAACATATATGAACTAATATTTTTATAGAAGCCATATCTTAAAATAATCTTTAGTGTGTATATACATGCTTAGAGTATGCATATGGATTTCATCTATGCGAAGCTCACCTAAAAAAATATAATGATCTCATAAAAAGGGGTTTCCCAGAAAATGTTTTTGCTAAAAAACATCCTAAAACTTCAATATTTTTATTTCAACAAGATTATATAATGAATATCCTAAGGAAAACACCAAAGGAAAACATTATGACTAAATCTAACATGATTCAACAATTAAGAACTTGTTTAGATGCTCCTTTAAAAAATGTTTTTATGAAAACCCAAGGTTCATGTTTTTTTAAAGTCCTAATAAGCAACATCATTAAAAAAAACATGCATGACTGATTTGATATTGAAAACACTCCTCTGAAATAATATACAGTTCGTATATACATGCTTGGTGTAAGCATAAAGCTTTCACCTACATAAATCTTACATGAAACTTTGGTAGAACAAAAAATCACGGAGATGAATCGGTAAAAATGGTAGCTTCAAGGCCTCCTTCTAAACCTCTTCCAAGGTGCATATCTTATGGCTGTAACCTCTCCCCAAGCTCCTCTATGGGCGTTAATAGATGAGGAAGAAGAGAGAAGAAAACCTTAAACAAAAAGGAGAGAATAAAAAGGGGGAACAAAAAAAGAGAGAAAAAGATAGATCATAAGGGACGTGTGAGAGGGTCCTCATATGGTCCTCTCTCCTTAGTTTCCTTCTTTTGCTAGGTTTTTAGAAAAATGAAACTCTCCTCTCTAAAAATGTGTGGGCGGGGAAGATTCGTCTATGCAACTTTCCAAAAAGAAACCCAACTCTCCATCTACACCACTTTCCAATTCTTTCTAGGTTTCTTTCCCATTTTCAAATTTTTTTATCCTTTGTTTTAAAATTTTAGTTTTTTCATATGTGTGAGAGGAGGTGCCATGTGGCATCCACTCATTAAATGTAAAACCTGTAAATTTTGAATATTATTAATAAATAAATAATTCATCTTTATTTTTTAGCCAGAAATATGTTTTTATCGTTTAAATCTCATTTATTGGTGTTTAAATGCTCAATTACACATTTGTGGCTAATAAGGGTAAAATTGTTATTTTTAAAACTATTTCAGATATTTAACAACCAATTATATTACTTATGATAAAAAACATGTTCTTAACAATTTTGTAAAATATTGGTGTGATATCATTGAATTTTGAAATTTACTAGATAAATTTAGCAAGTTAAAAATCTTAATTTTTAACCATGGGCATTTTTGTCATTTTAATCAAAAGTACTGTTTAAAATATTTAATCTATGTTTTGCAGTAACCAAATTTTGTGAGATAGAGATGTTGGTGTATGCAAAATTTTATGCTCAATTGTTAATATTTATTGGTGGTTCACCCTATCTTTCTGGATTTTTTGGAGACTAGATATTTTTAGAGCTTTTGGCATTTTTGATCGTGCACCAAGTGTTCAGTGCATTGTTGCTTGAGCGATCTTTGCAAATTTTAAAACCCTTCGGTCTTTTGGGTTTGATTTGTTGTTCTTCACATTTTTAAAGTAAGTTTCCTTAACTAAACTTGTAGAGAGCATGTTTAGGCACTAATTGCATAATCATGATGTTGTGCTAAATACTTCACTCAATTACAAATACAAGTTATATGCACACACCACATATAGTTGGAGATATCTAGGGGTGTTATGGTTGCCTATATGTTTAACTGATTTGAGTGCAGGATATACTAAAAATGTGATACGTTAAGTATCAAAACAACTATAAGTCAATATGCATTGAATGCAACACAATGCAAAATACAAATCAGGTAAATACTCGTTAAGTACGTGGTGCAAATGCATCACACAATAAATTTAATTTTATTGTATGCAACACTTTATTGCTCACACACAACACTTAGTTGTGGATATCTAGGACTGTTGTGATTGTAATTCGGAGATCATGCTAAGCATGATTTGAATATATGAGAATAGAAGTGATTTTCTTGTTGTAGTTCAGAGATCATGCTCATCATGATTTTAAATAACGGAATATGGAGTGTGATTATTGCAGGTACATGTTTGAGCATGCATTTGTGTGAATGAATGTTGCATAAATTGATGTGCTTGACATGACCATATTGAATGCTAGCATAAAATAGTAATTGTGTAATTATGCACAAAAGCATGAGCAATAAAATCATGTTCATGAGAGGATTATGCAAATATCGTTATGCGTAGACTGATATATCTCGTGCTGTCATGAACGAACCATGATTTGTGTGAATGCTATTAATATATGTATATATATACTATGTGTGAGACACATTATGCATGAAATACTTGCTTTGCATATTGATTCATGTGGTGAAACAATTCATATATGACTTGAATCTTGTGTACATACATAAACTACGTAGGAGTTACGTATGTTAAGGTTGTTGCTTCATAAGTGTATGTTCACGTATGTATGCATAGAACTCATGTTTTGTTTATCTAGGCTTCGAGATTCAATTTATGAAATGCAATGTTTTTTGTAACGATGATATAATGCATAGGATAATATGGTTCTGTATGATATGATTTAAATGCCACATGATATGAAATTATAAATCCATGCGATAAATGTTTAAGTTCAATAGTGAACTATGGCTCATGGAACCTTATTGGTTAAGTGTATGATTTTATGATTTAAGTGTCATATGAAGTGATGTATGATGTGATGCATATTGATTGTATACATGTTTATGCCCATGTTTGTGGCTATCGACCCTGAGAGTGGTCAATTATAATGATGCATGTATCACAATAGTTTTCACTAAATATGATACCCATTGAGGAATTGTTTCCAAAGGATTCTCTATGAGGGTGTGCAAGACAAGATAAGGTAATCCGGCCAGAGCGGTACGTTTCTACGAGGATATGCATTGTCCAAGAGCGAGTAGATTGCGAAGATGGTATATTTCTAGTGCATTGTCCAAGACCAGACAGACCATCCCTCTAGGGCTGTAACTCCTTGTTAGGTTGTACATTTCCCAGACCAGGCGATTCAGCGTGGATCTTGTGAATATTTATATGATTAAATGAAATGTTATAATGAATTGTGATGATCTTGTGAGTTGATTGAGATAGCTAGTTATGAATCTATAGATTTTGTAAGACCCTCAAATTTTTTGAGAAAATTATTCAATGTATGATGAAATTTTAAAGTATATGTATGAGCCTATGTATACGTATGTGTATATACATATAGGTGTAGGTATGCATATATATATATATATATATATATTCATTAAAATCAAACCATCAAGATTTTTTTTTAAAAAGGGGCTTAAAACCCATTTCATTATAAAATTGTACTTCAAATGTGGTTTATGATTTTTTTTTAGGTTTTATCAAAAAAATTAGGAAGGATACTTTCAAATATCAAAGTTTAATTTCAAAAGAAGAAGAAGAAGTGGTTTTTGGAAATGCACTAAAATGATAATTGACAAGTTAAAATAGAGGGTTTTTGAATTCTTGAAAAGGTTGGCACACAGCCAACGTTTTCCTAAGGCATGGGCGCACTCTACGGTGCAACCCATGCCAATTTGAAAAGATTAAAAAAACATGATAATGAAAAGTCAAAAGCCCAAAAATTAACCCTAATTTAAGGAGGAAAAAGGGGAGAGTGGGTAGCATTTATGGGAGGTCTTTCAAAAGTCAAACAAAGGAGGAAAAAGGAGGGGGCATGAGCATGGTGGACCCTCCATCTTTCCCTTCTAAATCCCAGCCCTCCATTGCATCTTTAAGCTTTATAAAGCTTTTTGAGAAAGGGAAGGAGAGAGAAAGACCCCATCCGATTGGCCTTTCTCTTCTCTATTCTCTCCTCTCTCCTCTCTTTCTCTTCTCTCTCTCCCTCTACAAAAAAATGTGTGTGTGGAGTTTCATTCCAAGAAGGAGCATAGCATCTTCTCCTCCTTCCTTCATCCGATCAAGGTGAGATTTCCTCTTTTCACCATTTTTTTCGGGTATTTGGTTCAAACATGAACCCAAAACTCTTTTTGCATCCTGTGTATGCAAGAGTTTTGGTGGATTAGAGTGTGTGTGCATTGCATTGGTGGTTTTCTTCACATCTTGATCACCCACACACCCTAGTACATGCAAATGCTTGTATCCTTCACGATTTTTCTTTATTTCTCATTGAAAGGTTCGTGCCATGGATTTTCAAGGGACTCAATGTGAGTTTGGTTTTGAAATGGTGTTCCAGGTAGAGAGTCACGTCTTTCTTTTTTTTTTGTTTTCGCAAAACATGTGTGTGTCTTTCACTTTTGAATTCGGTGCACCCATGGCACCTCTTCTTTTCTTTTCATTTTCATCCGATTTTGTTGTTTTGTTTCCGTAGTAGGTTGGGTTAGGTTGGTTCGGTGTGTGGGCAGCGTCTCCAAGCTGGGTTGCAATGGTTGCAGGAGTGACCCAGCCCAACCAAGTGATGGTCAGCCTAGGGCCACCTTCCCCCCTTCTCCTTCTATCCGCCTAGCCCATGGTCGAGCTACAGCAGCACCGAGCCTGGGGCCTGTTGTAGCCCCTTTGACCTCGGCTTTTGATCTGGCCAGTCTGAACCATTATGATTCAGACCCTGTCAGAGGCACCCTGAACCGAGCAGGGTTCGGTCAGGGGCTCTCTGCCTTCAAGGGCTGGCAACCGGGTGCTGGCTGAACCCGAGCTGTTGGGCTTCGGCTGCAGGCCTTCCAGCGTAGACCTACACCGCCCCTTCTCCTTTTTCCTTTGGTATGGCAGCCCATACCAGGTCTAGACACCCTGGTCCAGACCATGGCTCAGGGCCCGAGCACCTTGGCATGGGTCTGAACTGGCCAGTTCAGACCCAGGCCACCTGCGTCAGCTACAAGTGAATCGAGTTTGGTTCAGTTGAAGCTGCCGGGTGTGACAAAACCATACCCGGTCTGGACAACTGGTCCAGACCATGCATATGGCTTGCGCACACCCTGCACTGTCAACACAGGCCTAGACCAATTGTCCAGACCTGGGCTGTTGGCCCCGACCATGACTTGCACCTTGACAGGTCAGGTCAAGGCTGCAACACGCTAGCCTCAAACTGGCCCTGCTGTGCTGGCCTTGCTGGCAATTCCAGCGTCTTCTGCTGCATTGTCTTGGCAGCATGGAGGTGGACAGCAAGCGGCAGTTTGTGCCCACCTGGTTCGCCCTCATCGCAACGAGTTCCGTGACCAATGTCGGTCGTTGTTAGCAGTTGTACCACGCTTAGACTGCTGCAACCGCACCTCATGAGTTTCAACTTAGTTGTTTTGCAAGCGCAGCAATGTTGCTTTAGAAATGACAACGTAATTCCCATACGTATGCAAATGTTTCAATTTGCATACCTCGACACATGTGTGCAGTGTGGTCACAGTTTTTCAAGCAAATGGTTATGCTACACAATTTACCTATGTATGGTATCTTAAATGCAATACTTCGGGGTTTTTCCATGGCATGTGTAAATGAAATAAATCCATATTGGTGTACACACGTTGTGGCATGTTAGTTCGCTAATTAAGAGTATGGCAAAGCCAAAGAGTTTTTGAATGTCACATGTATATGTTTAATGTGAAATTCTGCGATTCGAAGGCTTAATTATCGCATACCACTCACACATTGAGCACGTGCATGGATATTATTTATTATTATATGTTTAGTGTCAAAAATCACAAGAAAGTTGGTAAAATTGCATGTCTAAGTCATGTATCGCATGTTTGGCAACTCTCACTTGCACATATGGGCATGTTGCAATATGGTTTGATGTGACATACAAAATAATTATTGTTTCACATGCGAGACTTATGCAAAAAATTGTAAGATTGAATATGTACATGCTTCACACTCTCGCTTCGCACATCTTGATACTAAACTAGCTTTGTTTATTGTTTACATCGAGTGTCACATTTAGAATTGTGCACTACGATAGATCATGTTACACTTGGCACTACACTGATGCATTATCGCACACTACGCACTTGATGTATCCTGACAAAGGGTTGGAAAGTTAGCACCACATAGGGTATTGGCACAAATTGCCAATTGAGGTTATGCGACTCCACCGGAGTCATGTTGGGCGATGGTTCCATGTTCGCGAGAGAGGTCACGTGTTGTGATACCCTAAAGAATAAAATGGTGTTGAATCACCTTCATTGATGATGCACTCTTTCTGTGGCCATGTGAGGCTTCAGCACGTGAATGGGTGGGCAAGACCTTGTTGTGTGACCCCACGGGGACCACGAGGCAGAAGTGCAAAATCACCTTGGAACAAGGTGTGTTTGTCAAACCAAGCTTAAGAAAGATAAACTGCCCGATTACCCATTCACAAAATGGTTCACCTTGGAGAGGGTAGATCGTACTGTTGAGAAACTATGTTTTGATGATACACAATATGATATGTTGTCATACATGATAAATATATGATATGCTTTAATATGATATGATAAATATGATATGTCTTCAAGAATATGTTATATTATGACTGGATATGATTTGTCATGCATTTAACGAGTATTTGATGCAAGGTTATTTCACCTAAAAGGAATGGAGACGACCTGATCAAGTACAACTATTTGGTGCAATCATACTCTCTGAAGAAAAAGCTTGATGGGCCATACATTCATAAAGATCATTCAAGGAAATCAGCTACTTCAAGATGAAGATTATTTTTTCTTCTTTAGAGTCATATGTAACAGAACCTTCAGAAGCATGCATATTTCATATTTCATATGCTTTAAATATCATACAAGCCATCTATTTACAAAAAACTAAGCTTTTCATAAAACGACACGATATTTCAAGAACACCTTTTTTGAAAACAAATTATTGTACTTTCTTACAAGCATATATAAAAAAGACATTTTGACAAGATATAATAGCTCATGATTTCAAAAGCATTAATTGTACCTTCTAACATGCATTTATGAAAAAGACAACTTGAAAAGATATAAAAGCTAATGATTTCAAATATGAAAGAAAAAAGACAAAATGAATTTACTTAAAATACACGATCGTCTATCTTGAATTGACAACTTGAGAAAACAAATATTATTTTATATACAAAATTACTTATTGTTTAAACAAGACAATTTTGGAAAAGACTTTATACACACTCAAGAATGTTGACTTATACTTAAAGCCATCATTCTTTTTGTAAACATTAAATGCCACATCAAAAACCATTTGAGAAATGATCATTTATTTATTTAATAATCAAATCCACACTCAAGAATGTCAACTTATATTTTAAAGCCATCATTCTTTCTGTAAACATTAAATGCTATCTCAAAAAGCATTTGAGAAATGACCATTTATAAATAAAATACTTAACAAAGTATTTATTGTACTTACATGCATTTAACTAAAGAAGTGACGATTTGTAAGAAAAATATTAATATACTACAAATCATTAAATTAAGTAAAGACAAAATTACATGATAGATTACACTCCAACGTTCAATGTACTACAAATCATTTATTATGGGAAAAGACCCATTACAAATTATATCTCATTTAAAATACAACAACGAATAGTGTACCCCAAATGCTATACTTATGGAAAGACGACTTTTTGAAAAAACAATAGTACACACAAAGTTGTTTTTGAATTAACCTGACACCTCATATCTCAAAAGGACAATCATTTCAAAAAGGCAACAACTATTTTCTTAAGACTATATATACACAAACAAAATAGTATTTTCTCAAGACACGTGAGCTTTCAAAGAGAAAAACGCTTATTCGATATTCTGAAAAAGAGCTTAAAATAGAAAGAGAAAAGAAAAGAGAAAAAGACAAGAAAAGCTCCTTGACAAAAGAATCAATTGTGTGTGAAAAGAAAAGAACACTTTGTTCCTCTGAGAGATCATTCTATACATTTTTCAAAGAGAGAACATTCTGAGAATCTTCATACGTGCATTCATATCATTCTGAAGGTTCTATAGGAAAGTATTGTAACTTTCTGTTTTTTGTTGTATCCCTTCTCTGTTGAGAGAAGTAGACCTCTCTGAAAGAGGGTGTTTCCCTTCTCTGTTGAGAGAAGTAGACCTCTCTGAAAGAGGGTGTTTCCCTTCTCTATTGAGAGAAGTAGACCTCTGGGAAAGAGGGTGTTTCCCTTCTCTGTTGAGAAAAGTAGACCTTTGTGAAAGAGGGTATTTTCCTTCTCTGTTGAGAGAAGTAGACCTCTGGGAAAGAGGGTGTTTCCCTTCTTTGTTGAGAGAAGTAGACCTCTGAGGAAGAGGGTGTTGTACTATTTATCCGGTAACACGGATTTTATAGTGAAAGGCTCAAGTGTTTTACTTGGGGACTGGATGTAGGTCAGTAACTTGACCGAACCAATATAAATCCTGTGTTTACTGTGTTGTGCCTTATTACCTTTAAATTTTATTTTATCGATCTATATCATATTTCACTATTCACCCCCCCTCTAGTGGAATTTCATTTGGTATCAGAGCAGGTTTTGTTGGTTTCGACCTAACAAGTCTTCCAACACAAATGGCATCAACTTCTTATGCTCGTGACATCGAAGGACAACACACATCTCGCCCTCCTTTCTTCAACGGCTCCAACTATGGATATTGGAAATGCAGGATGGCCATATTTCTCAAATCTATAGACTTTGTTGTATGGAAAATTGTTGAATGTCCATACACATCTCCATCTTCAGACTATAGCTTATCGTCTGATGAAGAAAAGAAGATGGCTAATCTAAATGCAAAGGCTATGAATGCTTTATATTGTGCCATTGATCAAAATGAATTCAACAAAATATCAGTTTATGAAACTGCATATGATATTTGTCACTCTTTGGAGGTTATCCATGAAGGAACCAACAAAGTAAAAGAAGCTAAGATCTCCTCTATGGTTCGGAAATATAAGCTATTCAAAATAAATAAAGATGAACCCATCACTGAGATGTTTACAAGATTCACCAACATCATCAACGATCTTAAATCTCTGGGAGAAACCTATTCCCAGACCGATAAGGTGAAGAAGATCTTGAGATCTCTCTCAACTGATTGGGAGAAAAAGACTACAACTATTGAAGAAGCACAAGATTTATCCAAGCTTACTATGGATGACTTAATAGGAAATCTTATGGCCTATGAAGTTCATATGAAAGAAAGAAGGGAAGAGGAACAACCTACAAAGAAAAATCTAGCCTTCCCAGCTATTTTTGAGAATGAGGACTCAGAAAAGGAATCTGAAATTGCGCTGCTTACTCGAAAATTTCAGCGCTTTATGAGAAAGAACAGGCTATCAAATAAGAGCAAGGAAAAGAAAGATTCTAAGGAAGATACCATGTGCTATCAATGCAATAAGCCAGGTCACATGAGACGTGATTGTCCTCTTCTCAAAAGAAAGTCCAAAATCGAGGAACCAAAGAAAAGGTTCTTCAAGAAAAAGGCTCTGCATGCTCAATGGGATGATTCAGAACTATCCACCAGCGAAGAGTCAAGTGACGATGAAGCTAAAACGGCTAACATGTGCTTCATGGCAGAAGAAAGCTCTGTAAGTGAACCTTCAAACTTTTCTTTTGAAGAACTTCAAAATGCTTTTCAAGAACTTTTTGAAGAGTCTAGGAAAATGATTCTTAAAAATAAAATTTTAAAATCCGAGAATTTAGAGCTTTCCCAGAAAAATGAAAAACTCAGTGTTGAAAATTCTGAGTTGAAAAAGAAAAATTTTATTCTTACTTCTGAAATCAGTTCTACTAGTTCTAAGACTAAAAATCTTCAAGTAGAAATTTCAGAATTAAAAGGTAAAACTGAAAACCTTATGAAAACGGTTTTCAAGTTTACCAAAGGGAAAGAGAACCTGGACAAACTTTTGTCCTCTCAAAAATTCTCTTTTTACAAGAATGGTATTGGTTACTCTCATCTGAATAGACCTTCTTGTATGAATCAAAAGATTGTTTTTGTCAAAGGTTCTGTTGAACCTAAGCAGGAGTATTACAACTTCAATTATAATATCATGTACTCCTCTAAATCTGTAGACAAACCCAAATCAAAATGGATATGGGTTCCAAAGTCTAACAAAAAGGGACCCAATTGGGTACCACAAAGAATTTCTACTTGATTTATTGCAGGCACTGAAAAAGAAGAAAAGATGGATATTATATAGTGGGTGTTCAAAACATATGACAAGGCATCCAGATCTTTTTGTCGTTCTTCATCTTAAAGAAGGAGGAACCGTCACCTTTGGAGACAACAACAAAGGTTTGATAATTGGTATTGACAATATTAGTAATATCGATAAACCTCTTATCAAAGATGTTCTCCTTGTTAAAGGTTTAAAACATAACCTCTTAAGTATAAGTTAAATGTGTGACACAGGTTATAATGTTAGCTTCAAACATGATGCATGCCTCATAGCAGACACCAACAAAAATATTATTTTAAAAGATATTAGAAAAAATAACATATATGAATTATACCTAGAGAATATTACTGAACATTGTCTTATAGCTAATAATGACTCTCAAAATTTATGGCATATGAGAATGGGACATGTTAACTCTAAATATATGTCTAAATTAGCTAAGAACAACTTGGTACGTGGGTTACCTAAAATTTTATTTAAAAAGGACTATTTTTGTGATGCTTGTCAATTAGGAAAATTGTCAAAATCATCTTTCAAATCAAAAAATATTGTGTCAAGTAAAAGACCTTTAGAGCTTCTCCACCTGGATCTTTTTGGTCCTTCTAGGGTAGATAGTCTTAATCATAATAAATATGCTTTTGTCATTGTAGATGATTACTCAAGATTTACTTGGGTAATATTTTTAAAAAATAAAAGTGACACGTTTTGTGAATTTGAAATTTTATGTAAAAAGTTACAAAATGAAAAATCTTTTATAATTATCAAAATTCGTAGTGACTATGGAGGAGAATTTGATAATGATCTTTTTGTAAATTTTTGTAACTTGCATGGTATCTCTCATAACTTTGCCTTTCCTAGAGCTGCACTTTAAAATGGTGTAGTAGAAAGAAAGAATAGAACCCTTCAAGAATATGATAGAACTATGCTCCAACATAATAATCTTGCTAAATATTTTTGGGCAGAAGTTGTTAACACTTTATGCTATATCTCAAATAGAGTTCGTATCAGGCCCTTATTGAATAAAACTCCCTAAGAACTATTCTATTACAGAACTTCAAGAATAGACTACTTCAAAGTCTTTGAGTGTAAATGCTTTATCCTTAACACAAAAGATAGCCTTGATAAATTTGATGCTAAATCTGTTGAAGGCATATTCTTAGGATATTCAAGTCATAGTAAAGCATACAGAGTTTTTAATAAGAGTACAAATACTATTGAAGAATCTATGCATGTCAGTTTCTGTGAATCTATTGATTAATCTGTTCATAAACAGACTAACAATGATGATCTTGAAAGTACAAATTTTTCTTAGATAACACAGCTAAACCCAATGAAGATGATCTTCAAAGAACATTTGCTTAAATTAGCGATCATCCTCAAAAGCAGATTTTGGGAGACCTGACAAAGGGGGTTCAAACTAGAGCTCAGTTGGAACGTATTGCAAATATGGCATTCATTTCTCAACTTGAACCAAAGAAGATTGATGAAGCCATCATTGACGAGTTTTGGATGTTAGCCATGACTGAAGAACTAAATCAGTTCCAAAGAAATGATATGTGGGATCTTGTACCAAGACCAAAAGATCATCAAATCATTGGGACAAGATGGATCTTCAGAAACAAGCTGGATGAAACAAGTAATGTTATAAGAAACAAGGCAAGGCTAGTGGCTCAAGGATACAATCAGGAGGAAGGTATTGATTTTGATGAAACATTTGCTCATGTTGCTAGACTTGAATCTATAAGAATGTTTTTGGCATATGCAAGCTATATGGATTTCAAACTATACCAAATGGATGTTAAAAGTGCTTTTCTAAATGGTTTTATAAATGAAGAAGTTTATGTAAAACAACTTTCAGGTTTTGAAAATGAACAATTTCCGGATCATGTCTTTAAACTAAAGCGTGCTTTATATGGTTTAAAGCAAGCACCTCGTGCTTGGTATGATAGGCTTAAAACTTTTTTATTAAAAACCAGATTTTCTGTAGGCAAGGCAAATTCAACTTTATTTGTAAAAATAGTGAATGATCATACCTTAATCGTTCAAATATATGTGGACGATATCATCTTTGGATCTACTAACAATAGTCTTTGTGAAGATTTTTCTAAGTCCATGCAGAAAGAATTTGAAATGAGTGTGATGGGAGAACTCACTTACTTTCTTGGACTGCATATTAAGCAAACCAAGGATAGAGTCTTCATCAATCAGTCTAAATATGCTCATGAACTTCTGAAGAGATTCAACATGAACTCAACTGCTTCAAAGAGTACCCCTATGAGCACAACTACTGTATTGGACATAGATGAAGATGGTAAGATTGCTGATACAAAGTTATTCAGAGGTATGATAGGATCACTACTTTATTTAACTACTAGTCGTCCAGATATCATGTTCAGTGTTTGCTTGTGTGCTAGATATCAATCAAATCCAAAGGAATCACATCTTAAAGCTATAAAAAGAATAATGAGATATCTAAAAGGAACAATTGATTTTGGGTTATTTTATTCAAAATCATCTATATTTGATTTAATCTCATACAGTGATGCTAACTTCGCTGGAAGTAAATCTGACAGAAAAAGCACAAGTGGAACATGTCATATGCTAGGGCACTCACTAGTTTCATGGTTCAGTAAGAAACAAAATTGTGTATCATTGTCAACTACTGAAGCTGAATACATAGCTGCAAGCCTAGCATGTACACATGTCATCTGGATGAAACAAACATTAAAAGATTTTGGTTAAAATTTGAAAATACAACTATTTTGTGTGATAATACAAGTGCTATAAACTTATCTAAAAATCCTATTTTACACTCACAAACTAAGCACATTCAAATTCGACACCACTTTTTAAGAGAACAAGTCTTAAACAACATAATCAAACTAGAATTTATACCCACTAATAAACAATTAGCATATATTTTCACTAAATCTTTAAAAAATGAAGACTTTATAAGAATTAGAAGAGAATTAGGAATCTGTAAATTAAGTGATTTATAAATTTAATTCATATGACTAATTGGGATATAGTAAAATCATTCTACATGAGTTCACTTTTTCAAATATTAAACTATAATTTTACTACAAACTTTCCTTTACTAAATTTATCTTAAATAAAGTTTAACATGTAAAGATGTCAAAAACACTTTATGTCAAATCATCTTTTGTCTTCCCTCACTCATTTACGAATTACATTTTAGACTATCATCATAATTTATACTCGAGTGTTTACACTTTTATTCTTTTCACCTTTTTTCTTTTTTATTCATTCCTTTTACCATCTTTCTCAAAGTCAAAAAAAAAAAATTTAATTCTCATATTCACGTACTTTCATAAAAATCACAAGCCTTTTACTACAAGACAAATACTCTATGTCACTCTTTTCTTTCAAGATGTCATATCTTTCAAAGTACACATCACATAATGACCTATCTCCTTTCACGCCTATCCATAAAAACTATTTTTACATAAGCAATCATAACTCTTCTCTCATAAGTCTCTTTTGTCTCTTTCTCAATGCATCCCTTACGAATATTGAATCTATCCTCTTTAAGTAAAAACCTCTTTTATCAACTTGTTGTTTGTCTTATTAGGCCATTATTCATCTTCTATCTCACATGGCATTACTTTATAACACTCTTACACACATCCCTTTTCACGATATCTTTTACTTTCCTCATTCTAAGACATTTCACTCAACTTTATGTCCAATCACCTCTTTTGCACATCTCTATAAAAATCTATACAAAACTCTTTCTCGACAATCATGTCTTTCTTCTTATATTTTTTTTGGTCCCATCTTTCTCTCTCTTTCACAAAATTTGAATTCACCTTTTGTCATCTCAAAACCGTGGATTTGGCCCTATGACATGATTTTAAAATTTCACTTTTTATTCTCCAAAACAATGGACTCTCCCATGTCGAGTTTCTTTTGTCTTTAAAACTATGTCTTTCAACAATATGTATGCTATACCTATATAAGATATAAACATTAATTCAAGACAATCATGACATTTCTTTATGTCTTTCATCTCATGTCACTCATTAATTATTTTTGTCCTCTTCTCTATCCATATCGTATTTGAAAATCCATGGCTGTCATCGCTCTTTTCTTTGACTACTCTCTCAACTTGTTGTTTGCTTCTTTATGACATTATTGAACTTCTCTACATACGCCCAACTTAAAATTTCTCTTTATGTCTTTTCATTATTATGACATGATGTCATAGCTTGACTTTATTTCTATTCATCTCTTCTTTTGTCCATCCGTTTTCAATCACACATAATAGTTCAAAAGAGCACTCCATACTCAAACCATGACTACTCTTACAATACGATGGACTCTCCTATATCAAGGTTTCCTTATATAGAAAATTAATTTTTGAAACTATGTTCTTTTTGTCATCTATCATAATATAATATACTCTCATCCACACACTCTTCCAAAGAGTGATTTGATCTATCATTCACAAGTGCCTTAAGTTAAAAATAGATATTCACGAGTACTCAACTCAACTAAAATCCAAACTTAATTCACTTCAATTGTCATTCACTTATTATTATAATAAATTTTATCCTTCTATTTAATAAAATGATTCACTCTTCATGAATTCATTCAAAAACTTCTATCAACCTACATTCTCTCCAAGTTCTTATTCTCTCTAAGTTCTTATTCTCTCAAGTTACTTGCAATGGCGTCCTCTTTAAAATCTTTCTCGGATGATGTCAACATGATTGAGTTTGCAGAATTGAGATATCTTGATCTCATTCACCACTTTCACAACATTAGCTCTCTTCCAATCCAAACAGGTAAGCTAGTCCACTTTGAAGCATTCACCTCCTTTGACCTTGAAACCTCCCTTCAAGACTTTGTTCAAATCTTAGGATCGTCCAACTCTATGTCTTATTATCCTCATCTCATTAAAATTTTCTATACCAACCTTTCTGTCAACCATGACCAAACGACTATCACCACCATGGTCCATGGTAAAATAATTTCCTTTGACATTCACTCGTTAGGCTGCATTCTTAACATTTCTTCCTATGGAATCGAACTACCAAACATAGTACCTATAGATCGTACTATGTTTAAAAAGGTACTCCACTCGATCCACCCACTTCCCATGGCATATGAGCAATCTGAAACCTCATACTCTGCTTATGTCACAAATCCTCCCCTACAATGTCTTCCCCAAACAATCGTCCAAGGGATTCGTGTCGAATGAAATCTCTCTTCTCATCTATGTGATCTTTTGTTCCTTCCCAATAAACTGGTCAAGCATCATTTTTAACAACATGATTAATTTTTGTACCTTTTGTTCTCTCCCATTCGGCTATTTTATCACTCATATTCTTAAGTACTTCGATGTGTTACTTCAAAATGATGTCGTCTCGTATTCTATTCATCCATTTGATGACACCTACTTCCCCGAAGAAGGGTCACCTCCACAACAATCTGACGACGAAGGTCCTGGTGAGGCAGATCTGGCTCCACAATTTGAACTAGACATATTCTCAGCTCTTGTCGATGTCCAGAACACTCAGGATCTCCTACTGAAGAACCAAGCTTCTTTGCACCAAGCCTTTCAATCATTGAAGATCGGCCAAGATGCTCTACTTCGGAAATTCCCTCACTCATCTGATTCTGAATGAACTATTTTTTGGTTTGTAATAATACTTTCCTACTTTGATCCCTCCTTTTTGTCTATGACAAAGGGGGAGAAAAACCTGTCTCTCCTATGTTAGAGAAATTCGTTTTCTTAAACTTAACTTTTGCTTATTTTTTATGCATTTTTTATGATATCATATTCAAATTATTATTATGCATATGACTTATTGACAGGGGGGCATATATTGTCATCATCAAAAAGGGGGAGAATGTTGAGAAACTATGTTTTGATGATACATAATATGATATGCGGTCATACATGATAAATATATGATATGCTTTAATATGATATGATAAATATGATATGTCTTCATGAATATGTTATATTATGACAGGATATGATTTGTCATGCATTTAACAAGTATTTGATGCAAGGTTGTTTCACCTAAAAGGAACGGAGACAACCTGATCAAGTACAACTATTTGGTGCAATCATACTCTCTGAAGAAAAAGCTTGATGGGCCATACATTCATAAAGATCATCCAAGGAAATCAGTTACTTCAAGATGAAGATTGTTTTTTCTTCTTTAGAGTCATATGTAACAGAACCTTCAGAAGCATGCATATTTTATATTTCATATGCTTTAAATATCATACAAGTCATCCATTTACAAAAAGCTAAGCTTTTCATAAAAGGATACAATATTTCAAGAACACCTTTTTTGAAAACAAATTATTGTACTTTCTTACAAGCATTTATGAAAAAGACATTTTGACAAGATATAATAGCTCATGATTTCAAAAGCATTAATTGTACCTTCTAACATGCATTTATGAAAAAGACAACTTGAAAAGATATAAAAGCTAATGATTTCAAATATGAAAGAAAAAAGACAAAATGAATTTACTTAAAATACACGATCGTCTATCTTGAATTGACAACTTGAGAAAACAAATATTATTTTATATACAAAATTACTTATTGTTTAAACAAGACAATTTTGGAAAAGACTTTATACACACTCAAGAATGTCGACTTATACTTAAAGCCATCATTCATTTTGTAAACATTAAATGCCACCTCAAAAAGCATTTGAGAAATGACCATTTATTTATTTAATAATCAAATTCGCACTCAAGAATGTTGACTTATATTTTAAAGTCATCATTCTTTCTGTAAACATTAAATGCTATCTCAAAAAGCATTTGAGAAATGACCATTTATAAATAAAAAACTTAACAAAGCATTTATTGTACTTACATGCATTTAGCTAAAGAAGTGATGATTTGTAAGAAAAATATTAATATATTACAAATCATTAAATTGAGTATAGACAAAATTACATGATAGATTACACTCCAACATTCAATGTACTACAAATCATTTATTATGGGAAAAGACCCATTACAAATTATATCTCATTTAAAATACAACAACGAATGGTGTACCTCAAATGCTATACTTATGGAAAGACGACTTTTGAAAAAGCAATAGTACACACAAAGTTATTTTTGAAATGACCTGACACCTCATATCTCAAAAGGACAATCATTTCAAAAAGGCAACGACTATTTTCTTAAGACTATATATATACAAACAAAATAGTATTTTCTCAAGACACATGTGAGCTTTCAAAGAGAAAAACTCCTATTCGATATTCTGAAAAAGAGCTTAGAAAAAGAAAGAGAAAAGAAAAGAGAAAAAGACAAGAAAAGCTTCTTGACAAAAGAATCAACTGTGTGTGAAAAGAAAAGAACATTTTGTTTCTCTGAGAGATCATTCTATACATTTTTCAAAGAGAGAACATTATGAGAATCTTCATACGTGCATTCATATCATTCTGAAGGTTCTATAGGAAAGTATTGTAACTTTCTGTTTTCTGTTGTATCCCTTCTCTGTTGAGAGAAGTAGACCTCTCTGAAAGAGGGTGTTTCCCTTCTCTGTTGAGAGAAGTAGACCTCTGGGAAAGAGGGTGTTTCTCTTCTCTGTTGAGAGAAGTAGACCTTTGTGAAAGAGGGTATTTCTCTTCTCTGTTGAGAGAAGTAGACCTCTGAGAAAGAGGGTGTTTCCCTTCTCTGTTGAGAAAAGTAGACCTCTGGGAAAGAGGGTGTTTCCCTTCTCTGTTGAGAGAAGTAGACCTTTGAGGAAGAGGGTGTTGTACTATTTATCCGGTAACACGGATTTTATAGTGAAAGGCTCAAGTATTTTACTTGGGGACTGGATGTATGTCAGTAACTCGACTGAACCAGTATAAATTCTGTGTTTATTGTGTTGTGCCTTATTGCCTTTAAATTTTATTTTAGCGATCTATATCGTATTTCACTATTCACCCCCCCCCCCCCTCTCTAGTGGAATTTCAGGTACAACCCTGAGTGACAGGTCATTACTACGACACGTTTATAGGAGCTGAGGCATCCTTTGACCTCTAGTCACTTAGAGTTAGGGAGGTTGAGGTTACCTGTTGAGGTACCTCCACTAATGTAGTAGTGAGGATTGCAATCCATTACCTATGCGAGGGTTCTCTCAGCCTTGGGCTGCCCGCATGAGGTTACTCAGTCTAACGTGTCCCTGATTATCATATTAGAAATTGAATAACAGGCGTCGGATGCACGTCTCATAGAATGTGAGGTTCCTTTGCGTACTCAAAGGAGTAAGCAAGAAGAACATGTCATGCTGACTTACCTTGATTGGTTTTGGTTATATTAGAACTGTGTAAAGTGTTTTCTTCCTTTACTTTCTTCGTTGTACGTATCATAGTTGCATTACTTTGGCTGTATGTTTCTAACTATCTCATCTTGATCCACGTTGCATTGTATTGTCATTTGTACTAGTTTTTGCACGTGTTGAATGTTACACCTATATATGCTCACACACACTTTTACTTTGGTTACCCACTGTTAACTATTCTATCATGTTAGCCATAGTTTTGTTGTTTACTTTTGATTCTTGTCATAACTGCTATCATGCCTTATGTTTTCCTGAAAATGGTATAGCTTGATTGGTTATCTCACCAACTCGTAAGAGTACTGACCCCATTTTATGGGGATACAGGTGAAGATTGCTAGGGTGTGATCGCGATGACTGCGTGATAGAGGCTTGGGACCCACACTTTGAACTTACGCGGTCCTGACAGATGTTTTCGGAAATCCCTATTTTTGGTTTTTGAGAGACCCATTTTATAACTAAATTGATGTATATCTTCGGTCTCATTTTGTAAATCAAGTATAGAATGAAATGTTTCTTTTTATTGTTCATCCTATAACCCGCTCAAATTGCCCAACTGATTTCCCTTATGGTTTTTCCGCTTGTATAATGTTTTCAAAAAAAAAATTCCTTTAAAAATCTAAGGATTTTACAAGTTGGGATTTTGGGGCATTACAAATTTGGCTTTTCTATTGTAGCATGATTATATACTAAACTCATATGTGAAAATCAGATCCTTATTGATTTTATATCTTAATATGAGGTTATGATTGTGACGCTTATGTTAGCATATAGGTGAATGACACATTACACCTACAAATGAATAGTTTTGACTTAATGGGTGAATAATACATCACACCAACATCGTTTCATTACAAATGATTGCATTATGATTGTCTGAGTGAATATATCACACCTATGTATCATGATTGATGTGTATCATGAATAGCTAATTAAATTACTTAGAAGGTATGTGCATGTGTTTCACACTGGAATGGTTAAATGTGATTTGACTTATTGTTTATAAGAATTACGAATGCATATAAAAATGATGCAATGATCTGAATATCTTATATATATATATATATTTTTTATTTATTTATGTGATGACTTGTATGATTTGAATGCGTATAGATTATGCTTTATTATATGAGTTAAGGTTGAATAGAATATTAAGTGATAAAATATTTTTGAATGCTTTATGTTCAAATGCTTGAAATGAATGACTCAAAGGACGTTGTCCATTTATCTATCACTTGACGATTGATGAATAATATATCATGTCTTTACCTTTAAATACTTGATATGTTTTCTTTAAATTTGAATTTGGGTTGCTTTACCAAACTTTAGCGAGTCTGACCCCGTTTTATGAGAGACAGGTATTGCAGGTAAAGTATGATGAATAGTTTAAGCAAAGAACTGATCGAGTTGCATGCTCGAGGGTCCACTCTTACCTTACAATCTTGAAAGACATGATCTTTTCATTTTAAGTACTTGATCATGTAGAGACTAAACTATTGTTTTTATACTCTCATTTGAAATAAAATTAAAACTATTCATATTTCAGTCTTATATTGTACATGGTTTGAAATGTGTATATCACGTACATTTTGATTTGATTGTGATATTTAGTATAACCTCGTCCAAAGTCTTATCCATTTTTTAAAATCATTTCTGCATTATAAAATCTGATTTACTTATACTTAAAAAAAATTGGTCTCGAAATTTCAATATTTGAACAATAATTAAGGTTAAAATTTTGGGGGCCTTAAAAAATTGTATCAGAGCAGTTTGGTAACAGTGACCATGAGATGCGAGTAAGACAACTATTGCAGGTATGATATCCGTTTGTAAATCTTGTTGATGCATATATATGAAATGTGTCGATATTAAATATAAAAAACTTGTATGATATATGAAATGTTGTTGATGTGAACCTAGAAATATGCCTAGAACTCATATTTATTATATGATCTTTTCTTCGCCTGATGATTTGGGTATGAAGGGTCAATGACCTAATGAATACTCCCTCCTGTTTGAATGATTTTATAAATTTTGAGGATGAAATTTCTTTTAAGGGGGTAAACGTAAAACCTGTAAATTTTGGATATCATTAATAAATAAATAATTTATCTTTATCTTTGATTTAGAAATATATTTCTATCGTTTAAGTCTCATTTATTGGTGTTTAAATGCTCAATTACTCATTTCTGGTTAATAAGGGTAAAATTAGTATTTTTAAAACTATTTCAGATATTTAACAATTAATTATATGACTTCTGATCAAAAACATGTTTTTAAGAGTTTTATAAAATATTGGTGTGATATTATTGAATTTTGAAATTTACTAGATAAATTTAGCAAGTTAAAAATCTTAATTTTTAACCATGGGGTATTTTTGTCATTTTAATCAAAAGTATTGTTTAAAATATTTAATCTATGTTTTGCAGTAACCAAATTTGGTGAGATGGAGATGTTGGTGTATGCAGCATTTTTTGCTCAGCTGGTAATATTTATTGGTGGTTCACCCTATCTTTTTGGATTTTTGGAGATTAGATATTTTTAGAGCTTTTGGCATTTTCGACTGTGCACCAAGTGTTCAGTGCATTGTTGCTTGAGCGATTTTTGTAAATTTTAAAACCCTTCGGTCTTTTGGGTTCGATTTGTTGTTCTTCACATTTTTAAAGTAAGTTTTCTTAACTAAACTTGTAGAGAGCATGTTTAGGCACTAATTGCATAAGCATGATATTGTTGTGCTAAATACTTCACTGAATTGCAAATACAAGTTATGCGCACACATCGCACGTAGTTGAGGATATCTAAGAATGCTATGGTTTCCTATATGTTTAACTGATTTGAGTGTAGGATATACTAAAAATGTGATACTTACTCTAAGTATCAAAATTGTTATAAGCAATGTGCATTGAATGCAATGCAATACGAAATGCAAATCGGGTAAATTTTCATAGTAAGTACGTGGTACAAATGCATCACCCAATAAATTTATTTTTATTATATGCAACACTTTTCTACTCACACACGCCACTTAGTTGTGAATATGTAAGATTATTGTGATTGTAATTCAGAGATTATGTTGAGCATTATTTGAATGTATGAGAATAGAAGTGATTTTCTTGTCGTAGTTTGGACATCATGCTCGTCATAATTTTAAATAGTTGAATATGGAGTGTAATTATTGCAGGTACATGTTTGATCATGCATTTATGTGAATCAATATTGCATAAATTGATGTGTTTGACATGACCATATTGAATGCTAGTATGAAATAATAATTGTGTAATCATGCACGAAAGCATGAGCGATAGAATCATGTTCATGATAGGATTATGCAAATATCGTTATGCATGGACTGATACGTCCTGTGCTGTCATGAATGAACCATGATTTGTGTGAATGCTATATATATATATAATGTGTGAGACACATTATGCATGAAATGTTTGCTTTGCATATTGATTCATGTCGTGAAACAATGCATATATGACTTAAATCCTGTGTGCATAATTTGAATTACGTAGGAGTTACGTATGTTGAGGTTTTATTGCTTCGTATTATGAAATATGCATGTTCACGTATGCATGCATAGAACAAATACTTTATTTACGCATGTTTCGAGGGTTAATTTACGAAATGCAATATTTCTTGTGGCGATGATATGATGCATAGGATAATATGCTTATGTATGATATGATTTAAATGCCATGTGATATGAAATTATGAATGCATATGATAAATGTTTAAGTTCAATAGTGAACTATGGTTTATGAAACCTTATTGATTAAGTGTATGATTTTATGATTTAAGTATCATATGAAGTGATATATGATGTTATGCATATTGATTGTATACATGCATATGCCCATGTTGATGACTATCGACCCTGAGAGTGATCAATTGTCTTGATGCATGTATCACAATAGTTTTCACTAGATATTGTACCTGTTGAAGAACTATTCCTAAAAGATTTTCTATGAGGGTGTACATGACCAGATCAGGTAATCCGGCTAAAGCAGTAAGTTTCTGTGAGAAAGTGTATTGTCCAAGAGCGGGTAGCCTACGAAGACGGTATATTCCTATGAGGAAGTGCATTGTCCAAGACCAGGTAGGCCATCCGTCTAGGGCGGTAACTCCTTGTGAGGTTGTATATTTCTCAGACCAGGCGATTCGGCGTGGATCTTATGAATATTTATATGATTAAATGAAATGTTATGATGAATTATGATGATCTTCTGAATTGATTGAGATAGCTAGTTATGAATCTATAGATTTGGGTTTTCTGTTATAGCATGATTATATACTGAACTTAGATGTGAGAATCAGATCTTTATTGATTTTATATCTTAATATGAGGTTATGATTGTGATGCTTATGTTAGCATATAGGTGAATGACACATTACGCCTACAAATGATTAGTTTGACTTATTAGGTGAATAATACATCACACCTACAGAGTTTCATTACAAATGATTGCATTATGATTGTCTGAGTGAATATATTACACTTATGTATCATGATTGATGTGCATCGTGAATAGCTAACTAAATTACTTAGAAGGTATGTGCATATGTTTCACACTGGAATGGTCAAATATGACTTGACTTGTTGTTTATAAGAATTATGAATGCATATGAAAATGATGTAATGATCTGAATGTCTTAGATGCATTATATATATATATATATTATGTGATGACTTGTATGACTTGAATGCATATAGATTATGCTTTATTATGTGAGTTAAGGTTGAATAGAATATTAAGTGATAAAATATTTTTAAATGCTTTATGTTCGAATGCTTGAAATGAATGACTCATAAGACATTTCTTTATCTATCATTTGACGATTGATGAATAATATATCATGTCTTTACCTTTAAATGCTTGATATATAATCTTTAAGTTTGAGT
Organism: Nuphar pumila; assembly: GCF_984573655.1. Taxonomy (NCBI): domain Eukaryota; kingdom Viridiplantae; phylum Streptophyta; class Magnoliopsida; order Nymphaeales; family Nymphaeaceae; genus Nuphar; species Nuphar pumila. The sequence goes on along the minus strand of NC_143257.1, from coordinate 19,188,249 downwards.
TTGGGTTGCTTTACTAAACTTTAGTGAGTCTGACCTTGTTTTACGAGGGACAGGTAATGCAGGTAAAGTATGATGAGTAGTTTGAGCGAAGGACTGGTCGAGCTACATCCTCGAAGGTCCACTCTTACCTTACGATCTTGGTAGACATGATCTTTTTGTTTTAAGTACTTGATTATGTAGAGATTGAACTATTGTTTTTATACTCTGATTTAAAATAAAATTAAAACAATTCATATTTTAGTCTTATATTGTACATGGTTTGAAATGTGTATATCACGTACATTTTGATTTGATTATGATATTTAGTGTAACCCCGTCCAAAGTCTTATCCGTTTTTAAAAATCATTTTTACGTTATAAAATCTGATTTACTTATATTTATAAAAAAAATGGTTTCAAAATTTTAATATTTGAACAATAATTAAGGTTAAAATTTTGAGAGCGTTAAATTAAATCTGAAATTTGCTAGGCCCCTCTCTTCACAAGAAAAATCATGTGATAGAGAGAGTCCTCATAGTTTCCTATTTGATGAAGCCTAGTCACCTATCCTAACCCTCTGGCTTAAAAAAAAGCAATCAGCCACAACATATTTTTTTTTATTTCAACTAATTATACCTAAGAGAATGAGTGGGGCGTCCCACCCTAATCCCTTAACCAATTCGGCTATTTTAAATTTAAGGTACTACATTAAATCTCCTAATTAAATTCTAACCAATTTTTTAATTAAAATCTGACTTGTTTGATGTCCATTGCTACATAGATCTTAGTGGGGTCTACAAGGGTGTGTCACCTTATGGATTCAACTTTAAAACCAATTGAAATAAAACTTTAATTTAAAAGTCCAATTTATATCAATTCTAAATTATCATTTTTATTAAATGCTCATTAAATTTGATTTAATTCAAATTTGCTTTCTATTTCTTATTGAGTCTCAAATTTTGAATTTCATAATTATTCTTATAATGTTCAAGAGACTAAATTTTATAATAATTTAAAATCAAGAATTTCAAAAATTGCATGCAAGCCATAAATGTATATAAAATTCATCATTTATTTATTTTAAATGTCAAAGAAAAATCTCAAGTGTAACAAAGGGAGGGAGCCAGGATTGTATTGGGTGGAGCGGGACCAAAATGGCCCTGCCCCTTTGACCTTAGTTTGACCAAGGGAGATTTTAAGAGAAAGGTTCGGGTCTGTGTTGGACCCTGGTGCAGTGCAGGACCCGACCTGCAGCGTACCCGACCTGCAGCCGATACCCACTTCCCATGTCAAGGGTGTCGACACGGGTATGCCGACTGAAATGGCGTGTCCCCATTACATAGGTAGCCATGCATAACGAGATGAAAATTAAATATGCAAATTTTGTTCAAAGAGTACAAAAATCCTTCTTTTGTTAGTCATATAGCAAACAATCTTGGGACACACAAGTGTAAGCAAATTTCAACACTCCTACTCAAACAAATAGCTTCCATGTAGCAATCGTTTACTGCTATCTTAATTAAATGAAATACGTATTCATTGGAATAAGAATGGGGAAAGCACTACTTCATTGCCTTCTTCAGTGTCTGAGAGCATGTTTTGATGGATGCCTTGATGAAGTTCATCATCTGATTCTCCTCATAGACATAGTCGCCGTCGTTGACATCGGCATTCTCCATTGGTTTCATCCCCACTCGTTCAACTTCTTTCCTCGTACCTATATCTGGACATGGAGAAGTGGGAGTTGATCCATATCCTCTGCTTTTCATATTCACCTCTCTGCTTTCATTTGCATCAAAGCTCTTGCTGTTTCTTGCTTTCTCTTTGTAACTACTAATAATTTCTGCGTAGGTGTTTCTTTCACAATTCTTTCTGCTTCCTTTCATCGATAGATTTGCGTGACTTTCCGCAATTTGTTCTGTGTTTTCTGCATCATTACTTCCTTCCAACTGTGGCACTACATTACTGATTTCGCCCAGCACATCAGCAACATTTTGATTAATTTCTACTCCTTCCTTTGCTTGCAATTTCAGGATCTTGATCTCCCGAGTATTCTTGAGGTTCAACTTTCTAACAAGCTCTTCTGTTTCATTCTTCTTCTCTACTTGTTGCTGGGCTCTCCCCAAAGGTGGCCCTTCAAGAGAACCCTCCTGTGTGTTCAACAATATTTGAAGCCAATTGTCCAAATTTGCCTTCCCAATCTTCCTTCTTTGTTCTTCCTCACTTTCATTTTCACCTCTAGGAATTGTAGCTAAACTCTTGTTATGTGTGCATGCTCGGCCAGGCTTCCCTTCAATTACTAGGTTCTTAAACTTATCACCTAGTCGTCGGTTACACTCTTCGAGATCTCCGACTACATTACTGATGATTCCCTTCTGTTTTTGCAATGCCACTTCTTCATCTCTCTGACTTTGGTCATTCAGATGCATACCCACTTCTGATGCTTTTTGGTCTTCTTCTAAGAGCAACCGCAGTTCCTTTTGTGATTGGTGCTTTGATCTGGGTAATGTTTTAGATGATTCACCTGTCTTGTTAAGCCTTTCTTCAATTTGGTTGGCATCCATCCTTGATCTCTTCCGTGCCTTCTCCCATTCTGGTCTTATCTGTTTCTCGATCTCGTCTCGTTGCTTAAATCTCCTGTGCAGTTCTTTCTCTGATGAATCGCATATCGCTTTCTGTGCTTCCAATCTTGCCATAAGCGCCGTGGTTGCAGCCTCGTTCAGTCGAACCTGCTCTTTGTATACAACATTTCTGCCAGTGAAAAAGATCTAAATTAAAAAAAAAATAGAGAACTAATAAAATAATCTATAGCTAAGTATTATGTCTTTCATGTCTTACTGATGCATTGCATCACGGATCATCTTCTCCAGTAAAGCTCTGTATGAGGACTGTGCCTCTGAGAGTTGACGGGATTTCTCAACTCTTCGTTTGCGCTTTATCAGAATGGTCTCGAGTTCCTGCAACGCCACCCTTTCCTGTTCATTTTTTCTCTTCAATTCTGCTAACTCCTCATCCAAGCTGCAAACCTCTGCTTGCTTTTTTCCTTCCCCTTCTCTCAGTTTCACCAACTCCATGTGTGAAGACATAATCTGGCTGTTCTTTAAATCTAAGCTGTCATTTTCTTTGTACGCACTGTGCCGATACTTTTGAATTGCATTGGATGTAATTCCATCTTCCTCCCATGAAAGTTTTTTCTGAGGTCGATTAAGATCCAAATTTTTCAAGACCAGTGCATCTGAGTCCCTGTTAGATTGAACAATAGCAGCAGGAGCAAGACCAACTTGTCGCTTCTTCTCCTCGAACGGCAAAGGAAAAGCATGAGAGCTGCAAACTTGTGAATCATTGAGCTCCCCATTGTCACTTTCAGAGAACAGTAGCGAAAATGCTCGTTGCCTGTGAAAAAAATAGTGAATGTAACAGCAATCACCATCATGTTTGTGAAGAATAAAAACAAAAGTGTTGATAAAAAAGATTTAACCTGAAATCGCTGTTCCGGGACGCGAATATCGACAGGAATTGATTTACGGAGATGCCCAATTGAAGATCCCACCATGGGAGCAGAAACTCAAGCGTGTTCTGTTTTTTTCTGCACACTTGCTTCTGTATTATCCTAAGATTGCTAGGAACAGTTTTCCCACCTCCTAAAATTTCAACGAGAATTCGTTCTAAAAATTAGGAAAGGCCGAAACAAGACCAACCATTTGATCATACCATCATGATGAAACTAAAAAGTGAAAAGAATTCTTTACTTGAGAAGGGGAACCAATGATCGATATCCCAAGCCAACGGAGAAGCAGGATCGGCATGAAAATATAAAACGTTTCCGTACGGATCGACTCGAAACTTATCCGGATCAAAGCCAGCATTGCTGGAATGAAAAGGTTAATGTGTAAATACGGCTTAAAATGAGAAACTAGATCCTGCGCAAAACATTTCTATCATCTACACAAAAGGCAGCTAAGATTTCATATTTACCCGAGATGATTGAGCCTTTTCCATAGAAGATCGGTATATTTCTTGGGATTTATGATGGGTTTGCTGTCCGTGTCGATGATGGGGAACATCAGGTTTATTGCTTTAGCTCTCAAAGCCTAGACATCCAAACACCCACAAGATCAAAGTTCAAGAAACGCTGCAGTTTGATTCTTTCTGGCATAGAAACAAAGAAAAGTAAAGAAGAGGCAGAACACCAAGAGGGGGAAGGATGGCTTACATCGCGTGGCTCTAAGACGTAGGGAATAAAGATGAATGGGGGCCCTCTAGTGAAGGGGTTTCCGAGATTGGGATCTCTGCATAGTTTGGCGTATGCGATTGGAAAGCCGAGCGTTTGGTCCACCACCATTTCTTCCTCTGTAAAAAGAGGCTGAGAAGATGCAGCCATGGCTTCCCTCTCTTCTAAAGGATGATCCATGGAAGGAGATATATTCAAAGATATCAATCAGCGAGAGAGAGAGAGAAATCCAACGGTCAAGTTTGTTTGTTTTAATGCGAATTGGCTTCATATATTTGACTCTTTGCAACGGCTATAAATCTTTAAAAATTCATCTGGTGTCACAGATTCAAACCGTTTTGAAGAAGGGTTGAATGAATGCTTTACAGCGCCGAGTATTCACTGTTTAATTGTGCAGTAGGTGGGGCCCAGTATGTTTAGATGGGCCCCACGTAACCAACCCCTTGCTCGAGTTCACCGTGGTTTTTTTTTAAAGGCAAGCTGGGGTTAAGCATACCCCTGCCAGTTACACAGCTATACCAACGTTCCAACACAAGCTCCTACCAGACAAGTGGAGCCTCAGTTCTCTTGATATTTTGAAATGTTTCATTTTCTTGCCTTTTTCAGCAAAAAAAAAAATTACAAATAGAACACCAATTTTTACAAAGGAAAAACTAGGAAAAAAATTAATTAATTAAAAACTTAAATTTTAATTTCTAGTCTGTATTTACATTTATATTGGTCTGGTAATATCTCATGGTTTTTCTCGTTTATTTGAAAAAAATGCAGATATTCGTCACTATGGTTCTAACTGGAAGCCTCTTACTTTACAACAAATAGAACCAGGACATGGACCCACACATGTGGTTCCCGCTGGCTTGCTGGGTTAGAGTGATGGGATCTTGCTTCTACTTTTAGGTAGGGATGTCAATGGATAAGATTTTATTTGATATCTGACCGAATATAACTGGTTAGTCTGATGTGGTAAGCGTAAATGATATCAGGTCATAATCAGATGCAGATATGATTTTAATTTTTGGCTATCAAATTAGATAGATTTCAATATTTCATGGATACGGGAATATGATTACATGTAAAAAACTGGATATGACATAAGCTTACATCTGATCTGAACCCGAACTGCTTACATCCTTTCTTGTAGGGGTGTCAATAGGTTGGGCATGACCCGACCAGTACCAGATTTGGCACTAGACTATTCGGGTATGGTAGTTTATGAAATTTCATACCGATCTAGGTTCAATCTAAGTTTCAATTAAGTTTTGCATTGTTTTAACGAAAAATGACAGTACTGTACGGGTAATTTGACGTGATTATCTAAAAATCCTGCAATTTCTGATATTCTCTCGATGTCCAAAATCTTAAGTATCCGACTTCATTAGGACACTTTTACCTTTCGCAACTACGGATTTAGGCATTTTTGTGATAAAATTGTACCGTCTGTCGAATATGTTCAATACCCACTTAAATCCACAATCATAGGTTTTTTTATTCGAATTTAGACCTCACGAACTAGCACAAATTTATTTGCGAAATCTTGGTGAAACTGAAACCACCAAAATTGCAAATATCTGACTCTTTCATATATATTTCATACTTCACATAAATATATTTGTAAAACTCCTACCACTAATTTTGCAAATAGCTTACTTTTTTGCATATATTGAATGCTCTCACATGAAGTTATTTGTGAATATTCGGATATCACAAATATCATACTTATATATTTGTAAATTTATGACAAATGATTTTTTTTTTAGAAATTTCTTGAATCATATATAAACCTGCTATGGAATTTCGCACATAACAACCCAAATAACAGTGAATGTAAGCAAATAGACATTCAAATGATTTGAAAATATATAAACATATAAACAATGAGAGTATATACAAATCATTCAACAGTGCTTTCAGTTTAAACATTCAAATCATTTAAAGTAAAAGATCAATGATTTCAATTTAAACATTCAACGTGGTTTCAGTTTTACATTCAAATCATTTAGAACATTCAACAGTGGTTTCAGTTTTACATTCAAATTATTTAAACATTCAACAATGGCTTCAATTTTACATTCAATCAATGACATTATATACAAATGAATAACAAACAAACGACTTTATATAAAAATTCATTCATAGAGACATTCAAATGACATTATATACAAATGAATGATAAAAAATGACTTTATATAAAAATTCGTTCGTATAAATATTCAAATGACATTATATATAAATCAATGAGTTACAATGCTAATCTTCGAATATATATAAAAAATAAAAAATAATCAAATGAATTTTTATGGTTGAGGATAATGTGATTACTGCATTCGTAGCTCTTCTATAACCTTATTTGTGTTCTCTAAAATGCCAACTTGAGTACTTATCATATCCTCTTGAGTACATATCATATTCTTCACCATGCAAATTTCTTCAAGTGAAAGAGCCAACTCCCCCTTCGTTCCACTTACGGTCATTCTCTACTTCTCTCCAACTTTCTTCTCCTTGTGAAAGGCATGTTTTGTCATTGAAGAACATACAACCTATTGGACAGCTACAAAATCATCATTAGTGGAATGTTCCATCGATGACAAGCCGAGATCTTCGCTGCCCTCGAGACACACTTGATGTTCAGAGAGGAATTGTAAAACCTATAATTTTTTTATATTTTTATGAGAAATAATGATTAATTTAAGGCTAAAATATTATTTGAAATTAAGATGAGAATTAAATTATGATTCGAGCAATAATTGGGATTCAGAATAAATTCCAAGCAAAAAAATTATTCTGAATCAGGTTTTTGATTTGTAATCGGATTTAAGTTAAACTTAAATAGAATTTAATTTGAATTTCAATATTAGTCCATATTAAAATTGAGTGTGTATTTGAATTTGGAGTCTCATTGGATTCAGCTTTCAATTTCTAGAGTTTTATCAAATTTGGATTTTGATTTGGAAAATTGAATTCAGATTAGATTTGAATTTGAATTTAGATTTAATAAATATATCTTGAATATTATAATTAGATTTGAGTTTGATTTGAATCTAAATCAAGACTTAATTGAATATCAATTCAAGTTTGAATTATACAATAATTTGAATCTTCATAGAAATTGAATTTGGAATTTAAATTGAATTCATATGCAATACCTATGATTTTTCAAAGTATTTCTAATGAATAAAATAATAATTAATAAATATTTTTATGAGAAAAAAATATAAGAATGCAAATTAGCCCAAGATGAATTATAAGAAATATCTTATAAAAAATAAAGTTGATTTTAGTAAAATCCGCATTCATAATCGAATTTATGAAAAATATGAAATTTAATAAAATAATTGGTAAATTTCATCAAAATAAAGTCGAATAGGATTTCAGATGAATTTATGATAATTTGATATGTATTTAATGTAAATTCAAGAAATTTGAATTTAGTTTCATGAGTTTGAAATCCAATTTACAAAAAATAAAATAAAATATATTTAAAATGATAATGGGTCCTGTTGACCCTAGTAGAAATCGTTTTCGAAATGCATTTATGAGGAAATAGCATTCTTAGAAAAGAATTTAAATAAGCTAGACAAAACATAGTTTAAAATAATTTCATGTGCATTTGAAAATAATTTGATTTAGATTTAGAGGCATTTCATTTAAACTTAAAATGTAGTTTTGAAAGAATTAAAATCCAAAATAATAAATAAAGTAAATTAGGAAAATAATTAAAATAGAATAAAAAATTCAATTTAACTAAATTGAATAATTTGGTAGAGGTCCATAGGTGGGTCGTCCCATCCTATGTGGCACCTCTCTTGTTGACTTAAAATAAAAGAAAAAAAAAATCAATTAGTTTGACAACCTTTGTAATATGAAAAGGTTGAAACCCCAAGGGGGACCTAGTATATATTATACATCATATATGTATTGCATAATGCAAAGTATAGTATAGAAAAAAAAAAGTTAAGAACTAAAAGAGAATATGAAACTTTCTAAGCTACATGTTGAGAAAACTGCTATTATGGGTCCAAGTAGTTAATTAGGTCCCACTAGCAGGGTTCAATATTCATATAGTAAAAGTCATGGATTTCATTAATATACCTTGAGATTCTATTATATGTGAACATGTTAATAAGATGACAATGCACCGAAAATTAAAAAGCCTTCAATACATAAATGCTCCTCTTTAGCTCGTACATGAAAGAATAGAAAATAAACAATAACATCTTTCCTTATTAGTATGCAGTTTTCAAAACAAGCTTCTACCTTTTATGAAGAAAGACAAAGAGGGTCAATAGTTACCAAAATGAGCTTAGGTATTAAGAAACTAACATTCTTTTTAAAAATTTGGAAAGTTGAAATAAAGAGGGGGTGCCCCTCTTAGTGGGCCCTCTTGATTAATAGGGAGTCCATGTAGTATGGACTCCCATATAGGCAATGTAGGTGGAACGTCCCCTACATTGCCATCATGATTAAACAAAAAAAAGGGGGGGAAGTTAGAACTTATAAAAGGGGATCTCACGCCTCCTTTCTATTTGGTTTGAACTCTCTCTCTCTCTCTCTCTCTCTCTCTCTCTCTCTCTCTCTTCAATTCTCTTTCGCCCTTGTTCTTCTTCTTCTTCTTCTTATTTTCCCTAAGAGAGGATCGACCTCCATTGAAGGTGAAATCAAGGTTGTAAGAGGAAGAACCTACCATGGTACCCAGCCGGCTCTTGCAAATCGCGTGCACGTACCACTTCAATATTGTTTTTTGGCTTTTTCAAGGTAGAGGGTTCTATTCTCTACACGTAAATCAAAACTCGTAGGCATGAGTTATTCTAATTTTTAATAAGAACAAACCCTGTACCAAACCCCCCATGCATGGGATTGATGTTGGGTTTGTCAAAAAATTTAATAGAGAGGGTTTTCGGAAGAAAACCTTTCTCAAAAATTATTTTTGTCAAAATCAGGTTTTTGAGTTCGATTTACCCTATTGTTAAAACAAAGAGTTTTTGTAAAATCTAAGTTGATCTAATTAAGGAGGGTTGATTCGGATTTTCCCAAGAAGAAATCGATTCCACCCCTAAAGTGGTCGAATTGTTGAAATTAAAATGAACAAAAACAATATACGCATGATATCGATTTTGTCAGAAATAAAAATCATAATTTCTTAGGATTCGTGTAATGGTTAATGACTTTGTGCAAAAATTGTTAGTTAGAAATCATGGTTTAATATTCATGTACATGTACTATGGTGATTAGCATAATTTTAGTTATTCTTGTCATGAAAAAAATATGCATTATTATGTATGTTATTGTAAAAATATCAAAACTATTTATGAGGAAATAGGGCTTGGAGAGATGGATCAATTTTCCAGCCTAATAGCTACGAAAACGGGATTTGTCCATGGTAGATTGTTTAGAAATCATGTGTTGTTGGTTTTGAAATTTTATTTGATATGTCTATATAAAAAAAATGGAAATATGAATTCGGGTGGCCTATTTTGGCTCACTCGAATGCATATTTCCCGTTAGTACGTATTTCTGGCCTGACACCCAACTGGTAAATCGTTTGTATCTCTCTCGTCTGGAGGAGTTTTTATGAACGGTTTATTGCATTGGAAAGCTAACAAAATTTCACAGCTTCTATGTTGAGCTTTGTTTTTGAAATGAACACGAAACTGTAACAGTCGAAAAATAAAAGTACAGGTGTGCACTAAACTGATCGTATCTCCCTCGTCCGGAGGAATTTTTACGAACAATTTGTGACATCCGAACTGACAAAATTATCTGTCATCTGTAGAAATTTCAGATATGTTCGATGACTATAGAATTTTCTCTGACCTCTATAACAGTCATATAGAATTGAGTTTTTACAAGTTTTAAACCGGTTCAAGAACCGGTTAGCATATACTTGTGAATCCTATGCATTTTCGTGTGTGCTTTTGTGAATGAACACTGTAAAGTTTATGGACTATTTAAAATCAGTTTTCTATAGAAAATCAAGTGCCAATTATGAAATATGCATTGAATAATGTGTTGATACACTAGCTCACCTTTGTGGCTTTTCGCTAATAAATGGGACAAATGGAGTCTGATTTGAATCAAATGCAATTGTTAATGATTAATGCATGTTGTCTTAATATGAATGCCATGTTGTGATGATTTTGAAAAAAATATTTTAAAACCAAGAATTGTGCACCAAATAATAATTTTAAAACCAATTCTTGCACTTGTTGTAGAGTAGCAAGTCTGATCATCTCCTTAGAGAATGAAATTTAGGCAAAATAATTCATTGAACTTTACTTTATTAATAACTGGAAAAGAAAATTACACTATTCTTAATTACAAGCTAACTAAAAACAAAGGGGACAGAAACAATAAAAATTCTAAACTATACTCGGGCCCTCTAGCAAAATTCAGGGAGCTTGATAATCCTCTTCTTCTTTTGTATCCACCTCAGCCCACCCTCCTCCTTATGCTGACACAATATAGGGACCTGTAATATAAGAAAAACAAAAGGGAACCTACCCTATTCTAAACAAAAATCAAATATTCTGACTAAATAAGGGATGATAATACAATTAATTAAAGGAAACTAGATTGAAGGACAATAACGATTAGTGAAATTAACTAATTAATCTAGACTAAGAAATAAATAGTCTAACTAATAAATAACTAATCAATCAAGAAAAATAATTAACTACCCTAACTAACAAGAATATCTAAACTAACGAATTTTCATGAATCAAGATTTAACCAAAAGAATAACTAAGTAATAAAGCTAATTAACTAACATGCTAAATAACAAGAAACAATAACCAACTAACAAACTAAAATCTAACAACTAATAAATAAAGAAAGCATGATGTGCTATATGGAATAACTAACAAACAATAAATCTGGAAATTAATATAACTATGATATCTAAACTACCTAATGTATTCAATGAATAAGAATTGGCTATGCTAATTTTATTATAATCTATACAAGACTAAAATAAAAATTTGAATTGACTAATAATATGAATCAAATGAAACTAAACTAACATGCATCGAAGACTAATTTACTAATGAATAAAACTGCATTAATCTGGAACTACTACAAGAAATATGATTAAATGAAAAATATCATTAACTATGCTAAAACCAAAAATTGAATAAGGAAAAGGAAATTCGGCTAAATTATTTTATCTAATCTATTTTAAGCAAACTAATTTCAGTTAATCTAATAATGTTAAATTAAACTCAGTCCTAATCTAATCTAAGTAAAAACAAGAACTATCATGAAATAAAACTGTTGATTAAAAAGAATTATTATTATTAACTAAATATGCTAAAAATTAAATCTATCTAAAAACAATAATTAATAAATTAACAACTAAATTCTAATATAAATACAAGAAATAAAAATTTTAAGATTGAAAATAAACTTAACTAACTGATGGAAAGAATAAATAAATCTAATCTAATCTATTTGACTGAATAATAAAAAAGAGTAAATAACTATTTATTCTATCTATCAATTTCTATTTTAATCAAATAACTATTATTGGCAATTAAAGTTAATTAAAACTAAACTAATATGCAAGAAACATGAAATAATTAACATAATAAACAAGAATATATGAAATAAAGTAAGATTTAATTACCAAAAACAATAAAAAATAAAAAAGACTACAAAAACCCTAATCAGCTATTTACAAAGAAAACTAAATAATTAATCTAATTAATACCAAAGAACAAATACCTAATCTAAATTGATCTGCACCTAAATCTGACCTAATATGATCTAAAAATCACAAAAATAACAAAAAAAAACTATTCTATGTTTAACGATTTCAAGAAAACCCTAAGACTGTGCTTGAAAAACACTAAAAATCGATAAAATCTAATTTATTCTATTTTGATTATTTTGAAAATTTAAATATAAAAATAAAGAAACTCAGATCTAATCTAAAACTACTCTAAAATTAATCTAATCAATAAGAATATAAAAATAAACTATTCTATGGATTCATACAAACAATTTTTACAAATCAGAACTTACCCGACGAGCCTTTTCGGTTAAGTTCTTCGACCTGGACGACTTAAGATTCTACCGAAACAGTAAAAAGAAAATGATCAGATATTAAAACTAGACTCTAAATGACAAATAACACATAATATCAAAAACCCAAAATCAAACGAAAAAGAAAAATGGCCAAGATTTATTTTTTTTATAAAAAGTAAGAAAATAAAGACCAAAAAGTAGAGAGGGGGAGGAAGGCACACCTCACAGGCTGCCACACGAGTTTGGGGGTAGAAAAGAGTGGACTTACACTTCATATTTCATGTCATATATGTCTTTTTTTTATGGGATTCCATTTTTGTTGCAGCATGAATGAAAATTGAGTTAACGAAGGGGGAGATCGATGTTGGAAGAAAGATATAGGTCGGTTGCAAAGGAAAGGTTCTCGGCCGCCAATCGTGGTGGTAGATGGTGGTTCACACCAAATCCAAGGTTTTAAATCTTTCAGCTATATGTATCTGCAACAAATATGAAAATCAATAATGAAAAGGAAAAGGAAAAACAATGGCAAACAAGATGGTAAAGAGAAGCAAAACAACATCAAGAAGGGAGGCAGAAAGGAGGGAGAGGCAGGGAGGAAGAAAGGAGAAAGAGGGATCCGAAAAAGGGGCATGAAATCCTAAATGTAAGATGTTGGTACAGGGCTAGACGTCCCCTATTTATAATGACATTTTACAAAAATTATAAAATAAGGCCTTATTTTAGACTATTTACCAAATAGTGCCTAAATTATCTATATTTATTACAAACTACCCTGCGCCACTTTTAGAGAGGCTTTTTGGATATTTTTTTAAATGTGGATCTTGGACTTTGGTTCAGATTGACGTGTGGATCAGATTTGAACTCCAGTTGTATGATTTTGGATCAAGTCTGGATCCACTTCGAATCGGTATAGATTTGATTTCTCAAAAAAATCTCTAATTTCCTCGTTTTAACTCGGATTATGATAAAATTTGAACTGAAACTCCTTTATACCTAAAACAAAATAAACAAGGGTATTTAAGCTATAAAAGTTTAAATAAATGCATTATTTTATGATAATATAATATGCATTTCATGCATTATCACCGTGTACATGATGATGTGAATGATTGGTAGCATTTAAATAGAAAAAAACTCAATGCTTTATGTTGCATATGTGTTTAAGTTTGAAATGAAAAAAGGACATGTGCAATGACACTGGAAACGTATATTTTAAAATGTGCATCCATAGGCCGTGAAGAGGCCAAATCCCTTAAGTGGATTCCTATGTGAGTGTTGCATGGAAAAAACAATTAATTTAAAAAGATTAAACATGTAATACTAAAGATCGATACTTACAAGGAGAAGGTAAGTGATACTTGTCTGTCTTCGTGGGTATCGTAATTGAGCATAGAAGGTTGCTCCTCCTCAGTCACCAAGATAGGAGAACCCTCTATATTAGACTACAACGTGGAGGCACAAAATCTCATGAGTAAAGTCTGATGCATTGGGATGGTAGTATGGGAGCTTCTCTTACTCTTGTCGTTCCTCACTCGGTACTGGTGAATGGTGCCCGGTTAGGCCAAAGCCACCCTATTTGAGAACACCGCCTGCGCCATAGCCCTGACCTAAGATTATTGTCTGTGTTTATACCCATAGAGATAAGAACTGTAATATAAATTGAGTGCACATTTAGATAGGCATAGCATGCATCATCTAAGAATGAAAACCTAATTAAATATAATGAATGACTCATGCATACAGTCGACTCTTGCAATGATAAGTGCATGCATTTTTAACTGTTCATGCATCTTTAAATGTTCATGGTTAAGTAGATGATTAATTGAGATAAATTTTGTAAATGTATGCTTGAATGTCATATTAGAAATTTATGCATGTAATTTTGATATATTTAATCTTGGTTGAATGTGTGAAAAATCGAATTAATTCTTAGCTACTTATTTTAATTTATGTGTTTTGAATAACTCTACCCTATTGAGACTTAATTGTCTTACCCTATGGAATTAAATACTTTCAGGTAGCGAATGAGTTCACAAGTGATGAAGGAAAAGATTGGCTCAAACTCGTCCAGCTGAGCGACATCACTTGTGAGTATGCTCCTTTTTAATATTTTATGCACTGATATGAAAATAAGTTCGTCATTGTTTAAATTTTTATGATTTGTGCAAATTCAGAATTTAGATGTTAAATAGGGACATCAATAGAAAAATTTATGTATGTCTATGAGCTTTCGATAATACCTGTATGAATTACATATGTATGACTTGAATGATATATGTAGGAATTATGTATGCTTGAGGTTTAAATGCTTCATGTTATGAAATACACATGTTTTGAATTATGAGACATAATTGATTTAATGAATCTAATACATATGATTAGTTATATTTTTTAATATATCAGGTTTGATGTTTTGATATTGAATTTTGAGGATGAAATTCTATTTTTTGGGAGAAATAATATAATACCCATAAATTTTTTATAGTTATTAAACAAATTAATAATAAAAACAAAACATCAAGAATTGTGTCGATAAATAACCTTAGTTAAATTTCGAGGATGAAATTTCTTTAAGAAGGAAAGGATGTAAAACCCGTAAATTTTTTATATTTTTATGAGAAATAATAGTGAATTTAAGGCTAAAATATTATTTGAAATTATGATGAAAATTAAATTGTGATTCGAGCATTAATTAGGATTCAAAATAAATTCCAAGCTAAGAATTTATTCTTAATTGGGTTTTTGATTTGTAATCAGATTTAATGTAGATTTAAGTTGAACTTAAATGGAATTTAATTCGAATTTTAATATTAGTCCGGATTTGAATTGAGTGTGTATTTGAATTTGGAGTTTCATTGGATTTGGCTTTCAATTTCTATATTTTTATCAAATTTGGATTTCGATTTTGGAAATTAAATTCAGATCAGATTTGGATTCAAATTCAGATTTAATAAATATGTCTCAAATATTATAATTAGATTTGAGTTTGATTTGAATCTAAATCAAGAATTAATTGAATGTCAATTCAAGTTTGAATTATACAATAATTTGAATCTTCATCAAAATTGAATTTGGAATTTAAATTGAATTCAGATGTAGTACCTGTGATTCTTTAGAGTATTTTTAATGAATAAAATAATAATTAATAAATATTTTTATGAGAAAAAAATATATAAATGCAAATTAGCCCAAGACGAATTATAAGAAATATCTTATAAAAAATTAAAGTTGATTCGAGTTAACTTTAGTGAAATTTGCATTCATAATCCAATTTATAAAAAATATAAAATTTAATAAAATAATTGGTAAATTTCATCGAAATAAAGTTGAATAGGATTTAAGATAAATTTATGATAATTTGATATGTAGGCGATCATGCATAATATTTGTATTTTATTCATCTCTATTTATGCATGATCCATGGTAAAATCACATTAAAACCCCTTTTTTATCGATGTTTTTGAGGGTTTTTTTTTAAATTGAATTTTTCAGGAAAACACTGCATTTTCTGATTCGCTTCTGCGTTTTTAGTGTTTTTATTAGTTTTAGAGTTTTTTTAATTATAGTTTAGTTAGATTAGGTTGTAATTAGCTAGTTTTAATTAGTGTAGGAATATTTATTTCAGAAAAACATGTTTTCTAAGCAGAGCCCTTTTTAGAAATTATTGAAAAATCTTTAGACTTGTTTTAAAAAATGTGTTTTAACCTAATTATATTAATATATATAGGATGTTTTCAGCAAGGGGGGCGTTTTTCCCTTGTTGGAATTCTCTCTCTCTCTCTCTCTCTCTCTCTCTCTCTCTCTCTCTCTCTCTCTCTCTCTCTTTGCCAATTTCTTTCTCTCCCTCTTCTCCTTCCTCTTCTGCTTGTTCTTCTTGCTTCTAGCCCTTTTCGTCATCGGCAACATCTTCTTCTTCGTCGGGGAGGCGTGCTTGCAGCCTAGGATCAACCACCTTCTTCTTCTCAACCCATCCATCGGAAGCGGATCGTCTGATTCGCTTCTTCTCCCCCGTGTCACCGTAGTTTTAGTTTTGCATAGCATTGCATAGTATTTAGTTTGATCATTGCATCATCTACATATTTAGTTAGATTCATTTATATTTAGCATCTGGAAAATAAAAAGAAAAAAATATAGATTTTGTTTTAATCTAGCCATTTTCTTGATTTATGCATAGAATAACCTTGATTTAGATAGATCCATAGTTTTAACATAGGGTTTTCGTAGCTTTTCTTGATTTTTGATCAGTTTTAGATTAGATCTAGTTTAGAATAGTCTACAACACATTTTTGTATTCGGTTTTTGTTTTTAAATCACATAAATAATATTTTTTTATTAGCCAATTAGCTTCTGGTATCGTTTTCTAAATTTTTTTTATGACGTCAAGTAGATCTAAACCTTTGTTGTTTGTTTTAAATATCAGGGTAGTTTAGTTAGTGTTAAATCAGATTCTTGATATTTTATTTAGTTAGTTTAATTGCTTTGATTAGTTTAGTTTTCAATTTAAATTCAAAATCGGTCAAGCATCGTGTAGTGTTCTTTTTACTGCAAGTAGCTAATTAACATGGATTCAAGTGCTGCCTTCTTTTATCAGTTAGTGCTTTATTATTTCCAGAAGTAGATTAGTCAAGTTAGATTTGTTTTTTATGCATTAGTTCAGCCAACTTTTGTGTCAACCATGTTTAGTTAGAATAATAACTCAAAGCTGAGTTCTTTCTTTTTTTTAACTAACGTTTTCTTGATAATAACATTAAATTAGATAATATAGTTTGATTTGCGGTAATTGTTTAGTTTAGATTTCTGTCCAACAATTTATTAAATTAGTTATTTTTTTATTGTTAATTAATCTAGTTATGAAAAAAAATATAGATTAGTTGAATCACGTTTTGAACTATAGTTTTGTTTTTGTTTTTGTTTTTTTTTAGTGAAGTTAACATTAGTTGAGTTAAATCATAGTAGCCAATTAGTTTTTATTATTTTGAAGTTAGTAGTTCTTGTTAACTTTTATTAACTCATTGATGCTAGATTAGTTAATTAATTAGTTTGCTATATTCAGCTGATTGCTTTTTTTGATCTTTAGAGTTAATTAGTTTCTTGATTTCTTGAATTAATTAATCATTAGCTTGTTAGTTAATTAGTTTCTTGATTTGTTAGTTACTTACTTTTGCTATTTTGTCATATAGTGCTTTAGGTTGTTACAAGTTAGTTCATAGTTACATGTTATTAGTTTAGTTCATGTTAATAAATTCATGTTTTTATGATTTTTCTTCATATTAACTTGTGATTTTCACATAGTTTCTTTTTTTATTTTGTGTTTTGTGGTTTTGTTTTGCAGGAAAGCATTTAGACGTGCGGTGAGCCCCTTTTCGTACCATCGAAGTACCATCTGAGGTCTCTTCAGACCCTCAGAAGTGCCCTCAGAGAGCAAAAGAAAACAAGCATTACCTGAACCATCAAGGGGACTAAAGACTTGAAGCACTGAAGACTTTTCTTTTCTTTTTAGATTAGGTTTTATTTTCTTTTCAATAATTTGGGTTTGTAATAAGGTCGTTATTCATTTGTTTAAAGTCCTCCGCTGAGGGCTGCACTCTCTCCTTATTTACTCAATTAATTAATTTTTATTTTTTGGTAATAAAGAGTAGTTAATTGTGTGCTTGAATATAGAGTGTTTCCCATTCCCTGAGTTTGACCCGGACTTCACCACTCATGTAAACCAGTTTTTATTATTTGATGCATGGTTTGCACAAACATTTTTATTGAAAATATTGTTTCAAAATATTTTATTAAAAATATTATTTCAAAATATTTTATTGAAAAAAGTTACATCAAATTTTTGGCATCGTTGCTGGGGAACAACTATTAATACGACTATTCACTTTATTGTCAGTGTGTGTTCTCATTTTACTTAGGTTGTTAGTTTTCTTTCTGTTCTTTGCTTAGGATTGCTAGTTTATTTTCCTGCTTGTTATTTAGGATTGTTTAGTTTCTTTTCAGCATTTAGGTTTAGAACCACGTATTCAAACACCATAGATACCAGCTTACCTTTCTTGCACGGCCCACCTATTAGGATACCCTTAGAGGTGACTGCGCATGATTCGTATTGTGCTCTGCTTTGTGGTTTGTTGTGGTTTAGTCGCATTGCACGTTAGGTAGAAATCCTTTTACTTAGGATGGTTGCTTCGCCGGTCTACCCTCAGGTGCATGCAAGGGCGACGCTCGCTTGACCCCGAGTTTGTTGAGTTAGTTGAGGACCCCGAGTCCCTTATTAGGAGAGGTCGCAGACCCGACCCCATGGTTGAGGATCAACAGTTGATTTGTTCTCTTAGGGAGTACTTCATGCCCAATACTTACACTCCCGCCTCCTACATCACAAGACCTGATGTGGGAGCAAACCATTTTGAGATCAAGGTCAATGTCATCCAAATGTTACTATCCTTTTATGACCTTAGCAACGAAGACCCCTACTGTCATCTCGATGAATTCCTTGAGATCTGCTCTACGATGCAGATCAACAATTTTGGGGATGACGCATTGAGGTTGATGTTGTTCCCTTTCTCTCTCAAGAACAAAGCCAAGCATTGGCTGAAGGCTCTAGATACAGTTCAGATTACCACTTGAAAATATATGCAAAGAGAGTTCCTCAAGAAATATTTTTTGATTGATAAGACAAACCAATATCGAAAAGCCATCACTAGCTTTTCATAAATTGAGGGAGAAATGTTTCACGAGATGTTGGAGAGGATGAAAGATCTTCTCTGAAAGTATTCTCACCACCAGGTGCCTCGTTGGCAACTGGTGCAATATTTTTATGATGGACTGACTGAGAAGAACCGTCAAATGGTTGATGCTGCCTGTGGAGGCACTTTCATGCTGAAGAGTGAGGATGAAGTGTGGGCTCTATTTGAGACCTTGAGTGGGAATTTGATGCATCACACTTCAACATTACGATCTAAGAGGGCTACATCTGCATCTGTTGGAGCTAAGAAGGCTGCTATCTTCGAGTTAAGGATGAACCTAGAGTTACATAACAAGGTCGATCTGCTAACCCAGAAATTGGATCAGTTATTGTCGAATCCATCCCCAACTATGCAGGTGTGTGAGTTGTGTGCTAGCCCAGCACACCATATCTTTGACTGCCCCATGTCACCACAGTGCCCTGAGTTTGTCCAGGAACAAGCTCAGATAGTGCAAGGTTTTGCTAAGCTCGTACCGAACCCATATTCCAACACTTATAACCTATAAACACCCTAAATGTTTTAGGTTCGCTTCTGGACACCCATTTTCACAGATGTCAACCCCTTCAGATCAGTGTAGAAGTATAATCCCTAGGTCCATTCCAATGTAGGTGTCATTTCACCCCCCCATTTTACTAGTAAAATTACTATTTTGCCCCTAGGTAACCTTAGATCCTTGTCAGTTAGGCCCAACCAAGCTCATTTAAGTCTTAGAAGAACTAGAATGTCAATTATTTCTAGCTCCCCTAAGTTCACGATTAGTAGACTCTGTTCATTTCAGCTAAAATTGGTCCATTTCATGTGAAATGAGCTCATTTTTAGCTTGAATTTCAGCCAATTGTTCCAAAGTTAGTCAAGCTTAGTAGATTCTATTTTCCTGTGTCTAACTTGAGCTCATTAGAAGTTCAAGTGGTCCAGTTTTAGTTCAAACTTGTTTTCCATATTGTTGGAGTTTATTTTAGCTCAATTCAGCTAAAATTGAGCTAACCTTAGTTAACCCAGCTCGGATTTAGTTTGTTTAGGCTCCAAATTAGTTCATTTTATTTCAGGTGACTTTGATTTTAGCTCACACCTAGTACACTCTCGTTGCTCACTTCACTCTATAGTGCATTCCTTATCATTTCATATAGAATTGTGTCTATTTTCGATCATCTAGTCTAAGAGTCTAGTTGAGATAGTGTCTTTTTAGTTCACCCAGTTCAAACACTAGAACCCTGTTCAAACCAGTTCAAACCTTGTTTTCTAAGTGTCACTTTTCATTTCACTTCACGCCCCTGCCCAGTAGGGCAAAATCATCCATACTAGTGCTCATTTCTATTCAGAGGGGCAGTTCAGTCCATTTCTAAGCCAGAGCATTTTCTAGTCTGGACTCGGATCAATTCTTTTCTGAGACTATATTTATATATGAGATCCAACTCATGTTTCAATTTGGACATTTGATATCTGATCTGATCCAATGTTGGATATGATGTCCAGTATCCATATTTCTATTTCGGACCTGGATCTTTTATCCAATTTGCTTTGTTATCTATATTCAGAGTCCAATTTGCTTTCTAAACCTAAATTATCTTATCAGATATCCAGGATCCATTCATTTATTACTCAGGATTCGTTCCTCAATTCTTATTCAATATCTAGGATCCACTTGCTAATTCTATCTTTGATCCAAGATTCATTTTCCAATCTTATCTTTGATCCAAGATCCATTCATCATTTTAAAAACATGGATCATGCTCATTGTCTGAGATCCAGATCCCTTTATCATTTGAAACTTCGGATCCAAGTCTGAATTCAAAACTTTCTTCTTATCCAATTTCAAACCTAGGTTCAAAATTGATCTTTGCATTTTAATCTAAAACCCAATGTTTTACATTTGATATTTCGAAATGCCTTTTTCAGAAAAACAATGCATGTCAGATCTGGATCTGGATTGGATTTTGTCAGGCTCGAATTTTAAAATGGATCTTAGATCCGTTCGAATTCACCTTAGACGGGACCCACATAGGTGGCATCAACTTCTTGATTGTTCTCTCCATTTGGTTTTTCTAGTTTTTTTATTTCAGAAATCCAGTTGATTTAGGACTTTGTTTTTACCTCTTTATCTTTTGTTTTAACCTTTTTAACTTTTTATTTTATTTGTTTTAAAAACAAATATGGACCCCACTCAAATGGTGCCACATTTGGATTTCTTTATTAGGTATTTTAATTAGGTTGAAAAAAGAAAAGTAAAAAAAGTAACCAAATGTAGACTCCTTTGAGAAAATCGATTTTCTCTAAATTCCTAATTGATTGCTAATTAACTTCAAATGTGGGACCCACTAGGGAGTCCCTATCCTTTCTAAAATTTTCTTATAAATAGGATACAAGGGGGGACATCCAGCCCATGCCAAGAAGCCCTCTCTCTTTCTCTTTTCATTTCTTCTCCCTCATTCTTCTTCCCCAAATGCCACCCCTCTAGTCCCTCTTTCTTCTTCGTTTCTTTCTCCCTTTTGGTTGCAGCAAATGAGGAGCCCCAGGTAACTTCTCGCCCTCTCTTTTTTATTTCTTTTACTGTCATTGATTTTATTCGCTGCATTTTCTTTAACTTTCATATCCATAAGAAGGTTGAAACTCAGTTTCTCATAAACTGAGCCCCTCCTTCTAAACAATTACAGCAAATCAAATCCCACGCATTATTTCTTTTGATATTATTTTTGTGCATCATAGATCTAGGTCTTCATCTTTGCATCCATACAGCATCAAGATTATTCAGTCATCTTTTCTTTTCTTTCTTTTACGCATGGTAGATTAGGTTTTAAATCTTGTTTAACAGTCATGCAGTAAATCTTGATTTTGGCCTTCACGTTAGCATCGTTATTTTATGTACTTATTTTTATCATTTTGAACTAAATTTTTTATGAGAGATATATCCATATTTTTTCGTGAATCTGGCCAAGTTTCATAATGTTTTGGCATCCTTTGGCCTATTTTCAAAAATAAAAGTCGAAACCTATTTTCTGCACCGTTAAAAAGCTATACAGAATTTGAGTCAACTTGACAAAGTCATATCTCCTTAACCGAAGATGATTTTTATTATCCGTAAAAAGTGACTTCTTTATCTACATGTCTAGTTTATCTCTGATAATTTTGGTGATTTTTTATATCTGTTTGCTATTCTATTTTATCCCAAAACTAGAACCTATTTTTCTGCATTGTTAGATCATGTTCATAATCAGGATCATCTTGTCAGAGTCATATCTCCCTAATCGAAGATGATTTTTCCAATCTATAAAAAGAGATTTTTTCATTGTTGTGTCTAGTTTATTTATTAAAAATATTGTGATTTTTCATGACTGTCTTCTATTTTATTATGGTCTGAAACTGTGATAGGTATAAAATATCTCATTCTACAGCCCCTTTCCACTTGTTAATTCAATATTTTTTTATGAATATTCATTAAATTTATTTTTTTTATTGCATGCTGTTTTTGGGGTTGTTAAAATTATTCATGTCAATTTTTAGAGGTCTTATGTAACATCAGTGATTTTTTTTAGGTTTTTTCTGGAATTTTTGAATTTTTATATTTGTGATAAATTTTAAATTCAAAATTTTTAGTTAGAAATGCACTAAAGATGGTTGTGAAGTTAGTTGAATTTTTTCAAAAATGGAATAAAAATTTATTTAGACGTGTTTAACCCTGCATGCTTAAAGCTTTGGAAATTCGGGTTATAATTTGATAAAATTTGGATATTCATCTTAGTAGAATTAATGAAAATAAATAAATTAAATGTTTAAATCTTTGAAAATAAACTAATAAAATTTATTTAGGTATGAATTTACTTAAATAATATTCATTGGAATTTATGTGAATTTTTAATTAATTTATAAGGCATTTTAATTTAATTTAGAAAGAATTTAACTTGAATTTCATGGAATGGATTTCAAAATTTAATTAGAGTTTATAAAATGGTATGAGTCCATAGGTGGGCCCCCCATCCTATGTGTCATCCTATTTAAAGTTTTAAAAAGTTAAAAAAAAAACAACTTGAAATTCAATGTAAAAACAAAGTTACCAAAACAAGGCTAAAAGGGGAAAAAAGTCAAAGTTACTAAAAAAATTAAAAAGAGCCCCATAGGGAGGGCGTGGATTCTTGGAAGACCATAGAAGGTCCAGCAAGGGTTGGACCTCCTTTAAGAGATTAGGAAAGTGAGAAAAAATAAAGGAAGAAAAAAAAAGAAGAGTTAGAGAAATCAACTTGCTTGACAAGCAAGCAAGTTGATTTTTCTTGGAAAGGGGAGGCCAAGAGGGGATGGACCTACCCCCTTCCACATTAATACATGTAATAATACTAAGTTATAATAAGTATATAAATATTATATGCTGTGCTTTAAAAAAAATGGACATGGAAACAAAGAAATAAAGGAAATACAAAAGAAAAAAAAAGAGAGAAAAAGGCAAGAGGGAGGCATTGAGATTTGGATTTTTTTTTAGAATTAGATCAAGGGCCAGGAATCAACCCAGCCCTTGACCTAATTCAAGGCCTTAAAAAACTAGAGGAGGGGCTCATGCTTCCCCTATTTTGCTTTTTTGAAATTTCTCTCTCAAGCTCTCTCTCTCTTCTCTCAAAACCCTCTATTTTTCCTCTCTTTTCTCAAACACCATTGGTGTTTCTCCCTTGTTCCAACAAAGGGAGGGGATTCACGTGAATGAGGAAGGCCTAAGAAGAGTCTACCCTAAGCCATGGTATATGTAGAATGGCCGGATCTCACGAAATGACCCACCGGTGTGCATAAGAATGGATTTTCGACAAAAAGGTAGGTGATCTATACTTTATTTGTAAAACAGAATTTGTGGTACAAATTCCATGAGTTTTTCACATCCATAGACCCTAAACAAATCCTCACACACGTGGGTTTGGGTTAGGGCTATCAAATCAGGGAAAAAGAAGGGTTTTCTTAAGAAAAACCCTCTTTGAAAACACGATTTACTCAAAAATGGGTTTCTCAGAAAAGAAATTTGTAAATTTTATGAAATATGCTATGATTTTTGTGCAAGGATTAATTTGGATTGGTAGTATATGATGTTGTAGATATTTTTTAAAAACTTTACAAATTTCCATGGTTGGAATCTCGAGATATCTTAATTTTTGTCAAATCAAGTTTTTCAGAAAAGATTTTGGTAAATTAGAGAATATCATGAATTTTGTGTATGAACCCATGTGATTTTATTTTCGTAGTTGATAGAATATATGCATAGGAGTATGCTGTGATTTTTTTTTATTTTTTTTGAATTTTATTAGCATGTAAATTCCATGAATTACTTTATTAATTGAGTATTTTTCTGAATTTATGTTTGAATAATTAATGCATGTGAGAGACGGATCGACTTTTTTGGCCAACCAACTGAAGAAAAATCTGATCTGTCTTAATATGAATAAATCAGACTTTGATGTGTAGTTCTACTGCTATTTTTATTAAAAATTCTACAAAAAAATTGTGGATGTACGGATTTGGGTGACCCGGTATGGGCCCACCCAAATGCCTAGACCCAAAATTATTGTTTTTCGGAGAGACCTTTGAAAGGTAAAATGCTCATAACTCCCTCATCCGAAGGAGTTTCGATGAGTGGTTTGTTGCATTGAAAAGCTAACAAAATTTCCTATCTAATATGAAATTTTGAGCTATGTTCATGGTCTGAGTTCAGTTCGGCAATAGTTGGAACTTAGTTCTGATATGTCTTTAGTAAAACATTCATAACTTCCTCATACAAACAAATTTTTATGAATGGTTTGCGCCTACGGAAAGCTGGCAAAATTTTCTTTGTTCTATAAAAATCTTAGCTTTGTTCACTGAATGATAAGTTTTTTGTGAACTCTGTAACAGTCGGACAGAGTTGAGGGTTTCATAATTTGGAGTTGGTCTAAGGGTCCAACCCCGATACATGCGCAATTATCTATGTTTCATAAAATTTTGTGTATGAATTGAATGCATATTGTGTTTGTATATTCATGTCTGGTTTATATAGTGTATGAAATACTCTTTTTATGGCATGAATGTGAAGGCTCATTATTAATTATGTTACTAAAAGGGAGACGAGTGTGAATTGATGGACCGAAGGGTCCAATTTGTAAAATGCCATGTTAAGTTTTGAATATTTGTCATAATGCCAAGTTTGAACATGTTATGATGATATTGATGCCATGTAAAATGCCATGTTAACTTGAACATGTTTCAATAATATGATGCTCAAGTTTATGTTATGTATTGCATTGGCCATGTACATGCATATATATTAATCAAAGCATAAAAATGAATAAGATTGTCATATTCGCATATGCTCAATTTATATTAAAAGCATAATTTATTAAAAACTTCAATGTTTTATTAAGAATGCATCCATTGCTCGTAAAGTAGTCAAGAATGTAGATGTTGCATGAAAAATACAAGTTAAATCAAGTGAATATGTGACATTTAAATTTCAAGATACTTGCTAGGAGAGTGGCAAGTAATACAAAACTTTGTGGGGCAAGTAAGTTTCGAGCATGAAAGGTTGCTCCTCCCCTCCCATAATTTTATGAGGAAACCTCTGCATTATACTGCAGCGTAGAGGGCAAAATACTCATGAGGAAAAATGGATGCATCAGGTTGAAAGGTGTTGAGAAACTCTCTCGTACTATCGTCCCTCATCCCATCTTGGTGAAAGAGTCCGGGCAGGCAAAAGCTACTCATGTATATAAAACACCGCCTGAGCCATGGTCGTGATTTGAGAGTCAAGCCTGTGTCGTATCAACAGGGCTAAGAAGTGATAACTTAAATGTGTATGTGCATTAGTTAGGCATTGCATGCATCATTTAAGAAGAAAATGTAATTTAAGATAAGAAATTACGCATGCATTCAGTTGCTTCTACATATGGTAAGTCATGCATATTAACTGCTCATGCATTTGAATTTCTCTGAATGAAAGAATAGATGCTCAATTATTTAATTTAGTAATTGAATTTGCATGCCAATTGTGTAAGTAGTTCATTTAATTTTAAATGTTAAATTATGAAAATCTGATGAAATTCCTGTTTCGTATTCTATTTAACAAGTTTAGTATATTTCACTCTACTGAGACATATGTGTCTGACCCTATATGGTTTAATATTTTTCAGGTGAAGAGTAGGTACTTGCGTGCAAAGGCGGAAGGTTGCGATGGGGATCGAGCCTACCTTTCCTCTGCTTCATGGATTTTGAACTCTGATTTACTTTCATTTCAATTTTAATTCATGGACAAATGTAATTAAGCATGGTTGTGAACTTGATTTCTTTCTATGCATGATTAATCCGTTATTTAAATTTTAAGTTCCATAAGTATGTGATTGCAAATTGCTATGTAAAGTAGCACACCAAGTTTTATACCTAAAGAATTTTCCATTGTTATTTGTTAAACCATTTAAAAGCAATGAAAAAAAAATCAACATTTTCTGGGTTATAAAATTCGGGTTGTTACAACTTGGTATCATAGCATAAGAAAAGAATGGCTCGAAGCTCGTCCAACCGACACCTGTTGTTGTAAGTATGTTTCAATTTTTATTAGTTTTGATAATTTGTTATATATGCCTATAATTGTTTTTTTTTATAAATGCTGCAAGAATTAGAACTTAGATCTAATAGGGTCACATGAATAAGAATTTTTTATTTATGCTAAACTTAGAAGTAATCTAAATCCATGTATGTAATTATAGATGGTCGGCTGACAAGCCCCAGGTTGGACTGCCCAGAGGGACTTCATTTTTGAAGCCCTCGCGAATCTGACAGCCTATTGCTAGAACCATGACGGCAATGGGGGTAATGGCAATGGTGCAGGCCATCAACATGATGGGCATGTAGCGGCACCTGCTGCCGCGATCCATGGAGCATCTTACAAGCGCTTCATGGAGTTGATCCCACTTTCTTTTAATGGAAAGGAGGACCCTGATGCTGCGAAGGAGTGGGTTCGTGCCATCAGCAAAATCTTTGAGATTCTCGAAGTACCCGCTGAGAGGCAGGTCACCTTTGCTACTTACTAACTCTAGAGTGATGCCAAGAGTTGGTGGGAGATGACTTGCGAGGTATGCTACACCCCTGACGAGCGACACACCCTCACCTGGGAGGACTTTTTGGCGGTGTTCTTGGACACCTACTTTCCTCAGCACGCTCGTGATTGTAAGAAGCAGGAGTTTCTGGATCTTCGCCAGGGCTCGATGAAGGTGGCAAAATACACTACTCAATTCTAACATCTAGAGAAGTATTGCCCGCATATGTACACCACTGACAAGGCACGAGCCAAGAAGTATATGCACAGACTACGCAATGGATTGTCGACACGTGTGTTGACTAGTCATCCTCAAAATCTCAACCAGACCATTGAGATGGCCATGGTACTTTAGGTGGAAAAACAGAGAAACCATGTCTTTTATTTTCCAAAAAGAAATCCTATAGATGGTAATGACATTTTTGTGTCGAAGGATGATTGGGAGTCTTCTAAGAAGACTTAGCCAAGGCGCTTCGACAAGTCGAAGGGCAGCAGAAATAAGGCCCCTCGACCTGCCGCTGAGACCAACCGCGCCCCACCTGTGAAGAAGGCCAAAGTGCAACCGGGTGGTGCACAACCACCTAAACATCATGCCACATGCCAGCACTGCAAGAAGAAGCACCCTGGAGTTTGCTACAAAGTCTCTGGTGCCTACATCAGATGTGGAGAGATGGGGCACTTCATCAAGGATTGTCTTAAGAAGCTGGCTCAGGAAGGAGCCAATTTTGCACCTCGAGGAACGTAACGACCCCAGTAGCAGCGACCTCAACTGCCCCAGGCTCAGGGACAGAAGAAAGGCACATGACGTGTCTACGCAACTTCGGTAGAAGAGTTGCAGGACGACACAGATGTCATTGAAGGTATAATTTTGATTACAAAGTTTGATGCTAAAGTTCCATTTGATACTGGCATGACACATTCCTTTGTGTCTACATGATTTGTAAGTTTAATTGATCTTACATCGATCTCACTCGGATATATTCTTGAGATAATCACACCCTCGAGTGATAGCTCTATCGCTTGTACTTACCTACCCAAGGTAGAGATCATAATTTTTGGGCAAAACCTCCCTGCCAATCTTATCCCGTTGGATATGGTGGGTTACGATGTTATACTCGGCATAGATTGGATGTAAGAGCACTATGCTTGTATGATCTGTCATGAGCGACAGATTCAGTTTGCTCACCTTGATCAGCCTATACTTGAGTACAAGGTCTGCAAAAAGAAGAGCAAGTGATGACTTATTTCAGCCATGAAGGCACACCGATGTATGGTAAAGGGATATGAGGCCTTTCTGGCCAGTGTGTCCCTGATTGACCCCAGCACTACCCCAATGGAGGACTTGGATATAGTTCGAGAGTCCACATATATTTTCCTAGATGACTTGCTAGGCATATCGCCTGACAGAGAGGTGGACTTTGCAATCGAGTTAGTGCCTAGAACGACCCCGATATCCAGAGCACCCTATCGGATGGCCCCAACAGAGTTGAAAGAATTGAAGAAGCAGTTGAAGGAATTGATGGACAAGGGTTTTATTCGGCCCAGCATTTCACCTTGGGGAGCTCCAGTCTTGTTTATCAAGAAGAAGGATGGGTCGATGCGCCTGTGCATTGACTATCGTATGTTGAATCAAGTGACGGTCAAGAATAAGTATCCCCTTCCCCGGATCGATGATTTGTTTGATCAACTTCAAGATGCTAAGGTCTTCTCCAAAATAGATCTTCGATCGGGATATCATCAGTTGAAGATCAAGGAGTCAGATATGCAAAAGACAACATTCAGGATGCAGTACAACCATTATGAGTTTCTGGTGATGCCCTTCGGGCTAACCAATGCTCCTGCAGCATTTATGGATTTGATGAATCAGATCTTTTGGCCCTACCTGGATCTCTTTGTGATCATGTTCATAGACGACATTCTGATTTACTGAGAGAGCGAGGAAGATCACAAAGAGCATTTGAGGATTGTCCATGAGACACTTCAACACCATCAGTTGTATGCTAAGTTCTCAAAGTGTGAGTTATGGCTGAAGCAAGTCATGTTCCTGGGTCATGTGATCTTCAAAAATGGGGTGTCAGTGGACCCTGCTAAGGTGGAAGCGGTCTTAGACTGGAAACAGCCTAAGAGCGTATCAACCATACGTAGTTTTCTCGGTTTGGCAGGATACTACCGAAGGTTTATTCAGGATTTCTCAAAGATCGCTTCACCCATGACAAAGATACTTTGCAAAGGAATCGAGTTCGTCTGGACTCAACAATGCGAAGAGAGATTTCAAGAGCTTAAGAAGAGTTTCACTACAGCCCCTGTACTCACAATGCCTTTGAGACAAGGAGGCTTTGTGGTTTATAGTGATGCATCTGGTACTGGTTTAGGATGTGTGTTGATGCAACACAACAAAGTGATTGCTTATGTATCTCGTCAGCTGAAGATGCATGAGTAGAATTACCACACTCACAATTTGGAACTTGCTGCCATTGTTTTTACACTTAAGGTGTGAAGGCATTGGGGAGAAATTTGAGGTTTTCTTTGATCATAAAAGCCTCAAATACATCTTCTCACAGAAGGATCTGAATATGAGACAGAGGCGATAGTTAGAATTTCTGAAAGATTATGACTTCTCCATTTCATACCACCCAGTCAAAGCCAATGTTATGGTTGATGCTTTGAGTAGAAAGGCTAGAAGCCTTGCGAGTTTTATCAGTAGCGAGTGGAGACTGCTCGAGGACGTGATAGATTGGAGACCATTTGACATGGAATCAGTTCGCATTCAGATTGCTAGTGCAGCAGTGAGGACAGAGCTCATGGATAGGATAATCACCCAACAGAAGGATGACTCTGGATTTACTAAGATGATTGCAACGTGCAAGCAAGATCAGTCAGCGTTTCACTTAGACGAGGATGGAAGCATCTGGTATAGCCAGAGGCTTTGGGTGCCAGCAGATCCTCAATTAAGAAAAGAGCTTTTAGATGAGGCACATCGCACCAGGTTCACTATACACCTAGAGAGCACCAAGATGTATAAAGACCTGCAGAGGAATTATTGGTGGCCCGACATGAAGAAGGATGTCGCTGAGTACGTTTCGAGATGCTTGATTTGCCAGCAAGTCAAGATAGAGCATCAGAGACCGGGCGGTATGATGCAGTTGATTGAGATTCCACAATGGAAGTGGGAAGACATTACCATGGACTTTGTGGTAGGTCTACCCAAGACGCGCCACCAGTATGACACCATTTGGGTGATTGTGGATCGCCTTACAAAGTTGGCACACTTCTTACCGATCAGGGTGAATCAGACCTTGGAGAGTTTGGTTGATTTGTATATCGATGAGATCATCAGGTTACACGGGGTACCTATTTCGATTACCTTAGACAGGGATCCTAGATTCACATCGAAGTTTTGAGGGCAACTTCAAAAAGATTTGGGAACAAAGCTTAAGTTTAGTACGGTGTTTCACCCACAGACCGACGGACAATCAGAGTAGACTATCCAGACTTTGGAGGATATGCTACGGTCTTGTGCGCTAAAGTGGAAAGGTGACTGGAGTAAGCACCTAAAGTTAGCCAAGTTTGCCTACAATAATAGCTATCATTCAAGTATTGGCATGGCTCCGTACGAGGCATTATACGGGCGACCCTGTAGGTCTCCTGTTTGTTGGAGCGAGGTTGGTGATCGAGTTGTTGAATCACCCATAGTGTTACAACACTATAAGGATCAAGTGCAGCTAATTCGTAAGAGACTTCTAACCGCACAAAGCCATCAGAAGAACTATGCAGATCCAAAGAGACGAGAGGTTTCATTTGAAGCTGGCGACCATGTATTTGTCAGAGTATCATTGACGAAGAGCGTATTTCGGTTTGGCAAGAAAGAGAAATTGAGTCTGAGGTATTGTGAACACCCCAAAATTCCAAAAATTCTCTTTTTGCTCCTAGCTCCATCTTCTGAATAATCGGGTCAATTTTTAATCAAAATTTCCATTCCTTTCTCGGATCCACTGAAATCCAGACTAAATTTTGATATCTAACCCAATTTTAGATCCAAATCGGATATTCGCATCCAATTCTAAATCTGAATCTCATATTTTTCAAAAAATCAAAAAAATTAAATTTCTTTGTATTTTCTCATAGGTTTTTCTCATTTCAGGGTCCGGTCTCAATTCAAAATCTGAATTCTAATGTTTTATCAAAAATTCTCGGACCCAGATCCATTTCTAAAACTCAATTTCCAAAATTTACCCTACTTTTCACAAAAAAAACTCATTTCAAAAAATCATGAATTTTTTAAAAATAATAATTTTACAAAAACCTTTTAAAAACCTCATTTTTGATCGCCTATTTTTAATTCTTCGAGTTATCCTCGTGTTTTCTTAATTTCCTCTTTTAAAAAAAAAAACTTATCAAAGCCCTCTTTTTGAAAAATCTTATCAAAGAAGAGCCTTCTCCTTGAAAATTTCCAAAAGAAAAAGGGACCCGTTGGAAAATTTTCTAACGGTCTCGGCTTATAAAAACCGACCATCGGGGTCCTTCTCCTTCACCGCTTCTTCACCTCCCAATTACTCTCTTCTACGCATCACAACCGCTTCTTCACCCCTCCATCTCGACATTTCTTCTTTCCTTCCTCTTCCCCCATTTTCCCAGTTTTCTCTTCCTATCGTGTAAAAAGATCCGACCCTGCAACAGTGTTACCCTGAGAAGGAGCCGCTCTCATTCCAGCTTTTGCAGAACTACCGTGAGTACCTCTCTCTCCTTTTACGGTTCTGGATTTTCTTTCAATTGCTTTATTTTGGCCCCCATTAACGCATCTGTCCTAGTACTGGTCTGCTTCTGGTACCACCAGCCTTCGCATCGCAACATCAATGGAGTTTTCTTTTTACTCCAATATCTCCTTCCTCTTTTTAAATCTCCCTGGTTTATTTATGTTCTAATTAAGCGGATACGCCCATCGTCTGGATCATTCTTGTATATCTACAAAGCATTTTTTTCTTGATTTTCTTGTTTATAATTTCTTTTGATTTCGTTTTCTGGTTTTTCATTACCTTTCTTTTGATTTGTCATTCATATTTTTGATTTCTTATTTTCATCCCCCATCTTTCGGAAGTTTTCTTCACTTTTTGAATTTTTCTTGTTTACTGCCCCATTAAAAGCACAATAGGTGGTGGTGAGTTGTTTATATCAACTTCAGCCCATCCCTGTGCAAGATCAATGGAGTGTCGCTCCAACAATTCCTTCCGTGATTACTGAATTCCTCTGGTTTTTTGATTGAATGTTTATTCATACTTGATTTTCACACTTTGTTCTCGTTATTTATTTGTGTATGATTTCTTATTCACGTTCTCTTTTCCCCTTTCTTGGATGTTTGGTTTGTATTTTCTTTCTGGTTATGATTTCTCAAGTCTCACCATGATTTCTTTTTTTTTCATGTCAATTAGTATATCACACTCGAAATTCTCAATCCCGCTCTGCTAATCTGATTATGCTTTAGTCATTTTTTTTAATCCCTGTTTTGGGATGTCTGCCGATTTGAATTTCCTGTTCTGTATGGGTAACCTGTTACATTGCATAATATAGTTAGTCATCGTACAATTCGCTTGGATTTAGTATTCTTTTCTTGCATATCGTGGCTTTGTATATCAGGTTTCAATGGATATCCCCTGCATCGATCACATTTTAGATAGTATAGCATTTAGAACTTTTCTCCCAGCATCATGTTGCTTCACGGATATGACCACCTCTTCCTATTTAAATCTCTCTTATTAATTTCAGGTATGGTCATCGGTAATGGGAGTCATTTAAGATCACTATGATCACTACAGTCTACGTGATTCCATTTTTATTAACATGAATTAGACATATATTGCGTCACCCATTCACTCATCTTTCTTTTCACATTCGGTTATAATTTACATTTTCTGTGTTGTACTACCTATATTCTAACCTTCTGATTGATTTTCTTTTTCGAAGTCTTGCTCTTCATCGATTAGCATGCATTTACCATTTCCTCTTTGTTTTTTTTATGTTCCAGAGAGGTGCTTACAAGATTGGTCCTCTGTTTTGGCCCAGCCCAACCATAACTATTGCGTTACGTGAGAAGTGTTTAGTTATTATGTTCCCTGTGTATTATGCATTTCATGCAAGATTCATGTAGATTTTTGATAGACATCCTGCTGCATTCATATGTTTCCCCCCTCTCCTCTCGATCTCTTTCAACCCTATGGGCCACATTACATATGTATTCCCTCAAAGACAGGTAAGTGTTCTGAAGTTTTAAGCTCTGAATTTATCTATCAAACCAGCGATTTCTCTAAGTTATGGTCTGAAAGCTTCACTTAAACTAATGGGAATGAGGTAATTGGATATTTTGCAAATAGTTTTGCCTCATCTATGGCCAATTACACTCTCACAGGGTATAAAGATTCATGCTATCGCAACTACTCATGCCTCGTTTTCTTTTCAGATGACAATTTGGGTTCATGTTTCCAACACAGCAAGTTAGGGAGCCTGGAAGGTGACGGTAAAATTTATTACGCATATATCGAGATATCAGTCAAGGAGATAAGCAGCTCTAATCCAGGACCCAGAATAGGAAGCATCAAACGGACCCTTATTATCATCATATCAATTCCCAACATTTGCCTGTCTTCTGTTTTCTGACCGTGGTAGCTTTGGATCTTACATTTTCGCTTTAGTTTTATCATATTTTGGCGCGACAGTACGGCGTAAGCATACCAAGAGGTAGGTAATTACTGATCCTACGTTGTTAGAATGATATTCTTTGTTATCATGATCTGCTGGAGCACACATTGGAATTTCTGTAATGAGAGAATGAATTATAACTAGTGATATCGTGTGGATTTGATTCGCTGAGAGTTAACTATTGACAGTTATGAAACAGGCCTGTTGACATGAATCCCAATCTATAAAAACTTAACACATCGAGGCCTTTTGACCTCTGCTACTGTTTCTGGAATCGCCACTGGTTGATCCTCCGCCAGTCATCCTTCTCCATCATGATCCTGGGTAGTTTTATCCTCTAATGAATAGTAGTGTAGATACATTTTTTTTTATATATAGGTATAACAACCACCTACAAAATAAATGTCCCCAGCAGTAACTTCTTTTGAAAGGGTGTTGAAACATCCTCAGTGAAAATTCTGAAGCAATTCCACCTTAGTGTGGTGGAAATTCCATGAGTAGACTGTCAATGCTCCATTGAGTTGCAGGAATCAATTCCAATATCCAGGTCATTTGTCTGTGCCAATTATTGTGTTATGCATCATATCCTTGTTCCACTCTGCCACTTGAAACTCAACATATGTGTGTCTTACACATTCCCTGTTGTACACATGTAGCACCCTTCATCTAAAACAATAAATGCTTCACAGCCACATTTACACTTCCACCTTAGCATTACACTCCATCTGTTGTATCACATTCACAACAACACTTTCACAAACCTGTCACAAACCACAACAACACTTTCACAAACTTGTCACACACCTTCACTCAGCAGCCAACACCCCCTGCTGCCCACCACTTACCATCTACTCTACCAACAATCTCCTTTGCGCTTCCTGTGCATACAGGAGCACAGTAGTCCAATGGTTGTTGTAATTTACAGCACCCACATTACACTCACCTCACCTACATATTGCCATTTCTTGAACATGTATATATATTTCTTCATACTTGCATTTGGTAGCACGTGCACTTTACCTATGGCATCTCATCGACACACAACACCTACACTTTATCCCCTGCAGCATTCCATTTACAAAATCTTCGTCACTTTCCCAAGGCACTGTCATGTTAGGAAATTTCACTGCAGATAGTAACCTTCCTGTTTTTTACCTATGCCATTGCATATCTGTGGCAGATTTATGGGCTTTCCTACACGTTGCATACATACACTGTCATGCACATTTCATCATATTCATAAATGTTCTGCATTTTCATCTTAGTAAATGTGTCTTTATATATGTTTTAGCAGAAATAGTCTCATTCATGCATAAATATCACATATAGGAACGACATGTGCATCTCTTCATTTGACACAAGCATTGTGTCTAAGATACACTTTATTCAGGAATGCATATGTATTCTTCATTTAGCATAAGCATATTATTTAGGGTGTGCATTATACAGTTTTTATTTAGCATGAGTATGTCACCTAGATAAATGCATATATATTTCTCATTTAGCATAAGCATATATACTTAGGCTAACGTGTATGCATTCCATTCTTTAGCTTAGGCATTGCATCTTCATTAAACTATACATTTCCATTGTAGCTTAAGTATAATCATATGCATATTAAGCTTTAACAAGATATTTTCATGCTTCCTTCCTATATTTTGTATTTCTTTGCTTGTATTTTCATACGTTTGCAGGTAAGCTTGGAAGATCGTGATTTTCCTTCCTAGAATAGGAAGTTGTAATATTCAATTTCAGTTGTAATAATGTCATATTAATGAGAATTTTCTATCTTTCTGCTTAGATTAGGATGTATGAACATGTAAATATCATGAATTATCTATGTTCATATCATCTTTCTCTTTTATTTAAAAAATCTGAAACACGAATGGCATGTGTACCATTCTAATAAAAGGTAATTAATTCTAAGCAAATGACTCACATTGATGGCCATAGTCAAAATGTGAACAATGCTTAGGATTTTTATCTTTTATGGAATAACATTGGATCCACACTGGATCTTTTTCAAAAATCATCATATTTTTTTTAAATATTTTCTTCCTTTATCAGAGTTTAACTTAAAGTTAACTCAAAATATATATCAATGGCCATAGTCAGGATATATTAAGAGTTAATTTCATTTTAAACTTTATAAAGGCATCAAAATATGTTTTATTCTTCATTTGAATTTAAATATGATTATTATATAATACATTTTATGACCATAACCAGAAATGTATTATATCTTCAATCTTATTTCAATTCATTTAAAGAATGAAATATGATTTTCAATGCCTAATTTTCAAAAAAAAAATCAATTTATTCAGCATTTAGGATAAAATCATGTCATATTTTCAAATTATTTCAAATTTTTCTTCAAAAATCAAGTGATTTTGAGACAATCATTCAAATATCTTCTTCATTTCTCAAATTAATCTTTGATTCTTATTCATAAATTCAAATTCATCTTCCTATTCTGAATTCTATTTTACTTCAAAATTCAAAAAAAATATTCTACTTTCAAAGTTCAATTTAAAATTCTAAATTCATCCCTAAAATTCAAAAATTCAATTTCCAACTCAAATCAAATTTCAGGGTTCAATTCAACTTTAAAATTCCAAATTCATTTTCAGGATCAAGATTCTATTTCAAATTCGATTCAATATTTAAGATCGTATTTTAAAGTTCAATTTAAACTTTGAAATTTCTAGATTCATCTTCTGATTTCAAAATTCAAGTTTGAAAATTAGGTTTCATTCTCTCTCCTTCTTTCCAATTTCAAAAGACCGATTTAGGATCTCTCAAATCCAATTTCAGGTTTCATCTGGATTTCCAAAATTCAATTCTATCTTCAAATTCCATTTGGATTTCTCAACTCCAATTCTAATTCAAAATTTAAACTGGATTTCCAACTTCAAATCCATTTCTAAATTTCATATGGATTTCCAACTCCAAATTCAATTCCATTCTCAAAATCCATTTGGATTTCTCAAGTCCAATTTTATTTCTAAATTCTAGATGGATTTCCAATCCAATTTCAAAACCAGATTTGAAATCCAAATCCAAGTTCAAATGCAGATTTGAAATCCAAATCCAAGTTCAAATCCAGATTTTAAAATCCAAATCCAAGTTCAAAACCATTTTTGCAATCCAAATTTCAGATACTATCTCAAAATTCCAGACTTCAAGTCCAAATCCTTTTTTTTTTTAGTTCCATATTTCAAAACCCAATTCCAAATCCCATCTAGATTTCTTAAATCCCATCCAACTTTCATTCTAATTTCAAACCTTAAATCTAGAATTCCACTCCATTTTCAAATTCCATCTTGACTTTCAAATTCTAAACTCCATTTTTGAAGCCCATATTCATTTTTTAATTCTTATTTTCTAATCTCCCTTCTTCAAATTCAAGTTCATCTCAATCTTTGATTATTTCAAAACTCGAGATCTATTGTCAATCTTAAGTTAGAAAATCTAACTTCTCTAAGTCCATCTTCAACTTTCAAAAACCATTTCTTCACAAATATTCTCAAATTCATTTCAAAACCACTTGGATAAATCCCAAAATTTTTTAATTCCTTTTCTCAAAAGCATATATCTTTGCATTTGCATTTCACAAGCATGATTCTTTATGCATTCTTAGACTTAGAATAAATTCTTAGATAATATTTAGGCAAAGCAAAAGGCATAAGTTCGATCCTTGGTTCGATTACCTCTGGTAAAGGCGCCAGGAATAGTCGAACCTCGTACCGTCGAGTGAATCTCATCTCTCCATTTTTCCTGCAAATATTTCAAAATGGAGGCGAGTAATTTTCAAAACATTTTCAAAATTAAGGTCAAATGAGGCCTTCACAGAAGAGTTCCTCTCTCTTTTCTTTCTTTTCTCTTCTCCCTTCTTTTATGTCTTTTATTTCCCCTTCAAAAAAGGAAATAGAGGTTAGGAAGGAAAAGAGAGAACCAAGAGAAAAAAATTTGCGATGATCACAGAAGTTGGCGACCGAGATGGGACGTGTCTTCTGGTAGAATTTGTGTCTTTTGCTTTGCTTTGATATTATCTAAATCTTTATTCTAAAAATGTCAGCTTCATTTTCATGCAAACCTTAGGAACCTAGACTTTGTCCCAGCTGACATAATGCATATAGGATTTAAGAATGGTTTGGTAGGACCATATTGAGGAGATTATTTCATGTTCACTTAGACTTAGTTCTGAAATACAACTCTCCTCAATTCTAGGGATTGAATGTAAACAATGTATGCAAGTGTGTGTTTCCCTTCATTTTAATTCTATCCCTTTAGGACTTGCATTAGAGCCATCTGATTTCTTGCATATTGAACATGTTTTTGAAAACATTCCTACCTATATGGTCCCGGTCTTCACGTTGCTGGGCTGTCTCACTGAACCATAGTTTGGGAGAGAGCCTCACAACTGGACCACTTATTTGGGTTAACACCCCCCTACCACGTACTTAAGCGCCATAGTCCAAAGTATATCGGTAGGTGCGCAAGGATGTTGGGAAGCCATTACCTTAGAACCGGAGAAATATTTTTATGCCACGTACTTTGAGCTTCGGCTTGGGTATATCGACGTACCTTGACTGAAATCAGATGATCTGAACCTTAGAGTTGGGATTAAGGTCCTACAAGCCATTTCAAATATTGTACTTAGAGTCAGCCTTAGGGAGTGCTATTTGTGCATCCTTGTTTGTACAACTGTGATTCTGTGATGTCTATTATATTTCCTTATATTTTCCAAAGACCCTAGGTATATTATTCAAAATCTCCTTTTTGTTTTCAAAACCCAGGAGTATATTTTCTTTTCTTCTTCTAATTTCTTCAAATTCTTTTTTTGATCATGTCTGCAATTCTTCAAATTTTAAATCTTTGCCATTTATTTTTCAAAATTCTTTTATATCCTGTAATGTATTGATCATGCATATATTTTAGGGATTTTTCATATAAAAATATGCATGATTTCATGAGAAAATGATTTAAAACCCCAATTTTATGTTAGTTTCGAGTAAATGTGCTAAAATGATTTAAAAATAGAAAATACATGAAAAATAGTTTTATTTTACATTTTAATGCCTATTTTTAGTGTTTGACATAATTGTAGTAGTTTAGTTTTTGAAAATCATAAAAAATTAGAGTTAAAATAGACTTAGTTTTGTATTTTCTAAAACATAGTCATTTTGAGTTGTTTTGTAAATAACTTTTTGAAGAGAGGTTTTTGAAATGTAATTTTACAAAGAAGAGGGACTTATGGAGAAAAGTTCAAAATTATAAATATCATACGTAGGGGGAAGAGAGGCTTGTCTTCTCTCTTTTGCCCAAGCCCTCTCTTCTTCCCCTTCCTCTCCACCTCTTCTTACCTCTTCTTCTTCTTCTCCCTATTTTCCCCTCTTTTTCTCATCCTCTTTTCGGTGGAGAATTCCGACAACGGCTGAAGCAAGAGAGAGGATTCCAACCTCTCTTCTAACCATTTTA
Source organism: Nuphar pumila (assembly GCF_984573655.1). NCBI lineage: Eukaryota > Viridiplantae > Streptophyta > Magnoliopsida > Nymphaeales > Nymphaeaceae > Nuphar > Nuphar pumila. The sequence goes on along the minus strand of NC_143257.1, from coordinate 19,149,084 downwards.
GTTCGGTGAGTTCATTTTCTTCTCTCTTCTTCTTTTCTTCTTCTTCTTCTTCTTCTTCTTCTTCTTCATCTTTTGTTGTTTGATTAGTCTGAATTCTTGTAACAGTAGATATAATGTTTGTTTTCAATTCTATCGTACATTTTAAATTCAGCATACCTAGTATTAGCCTCTGAATTTTATGCATTGTGCTTTATTAGATTTCTTTGTTGTTGTTTTTGTGAAATAAAAAAAATCGGTTCACTTTGATCTTCAATCTGGTATGCTTTTGCTTCTATCAGTATGATTTCAGTAACTAAGCATAATTCATCAGATCTGTGTGCATCTGATTGGATTTTAATTGTTTTTTTTAGAAATTTGATCTGAAATCCATTACTCTTTGATTTTAAAATCTGTCGCTTGATTTCAAAACATTTCTATAAACATTTGACCGATCATCTGGATCGATATTTCTTTCTTAAGAGACAGATTTGTGCTTTGTTACTTTGATCTGAATGTTTAAATGGAGCATCCGATCTTAATGTCATTTTAAACTAATTTGAGGTTGTCGATACTCTGATTTGAAATTCCAGTTTACCGTGACCTGAATCTGTCACAGAAGTTCTGGTATATCCAGATCATCTTGATCTGGATCGAATTTTTTTGTCATATTTTTGGTTCACCTGAATTGGATCATCTGGATCATCTGGATCATCTGCAAGACACAGGAAATTACAACGATAGAAGTAATTTTCACAGGAATGACAAATTCAGAGCATCTTGAACTTTGATCTGCCGTAATGTCTGTCCGGCAGAGTCATTCCGGTGGGCTGTTGAGAGTTCTGGTGGAAGATATTGAAATTTCTGGTGGCTCAGCTCCCTAAACCAAAAATCGATCGAATGTTGTGAAACAGGAGGATTCGCCGGAATTTCTGATGGCTCAGTTACCTGAAATGGTGGGAACCGAACTCACCTGTGTGAGGTCGTGTATTGTGATTCAATCGTGAGTCGTTGATATTGTATTTTTTATTTTTTTTTCATTTTCACGGCAAAGAATTGTTTTGAAAAAAAAAATGTTTTCAGCAAGTGTAGCTGTTTCCTAATATCTGGTGATTATTGTTTGAAGGTTGATTGATTGATTTTTGGCATTAATCAGATGTCTATTTTAGATCAAACTAGTGATTTCTGAATGTATAAGATCTAAAGATGTTAGCTTGAGTGTATTAAAGAGCATTTGATTGAATGAATAAATTGCTACTTGAATATTGATTTTTGAGCTTTGTAGAGCTACTGGTTTCTTGATTAATCTGATTATCGGTCATCTATCCAATTTCTAAGCAATATCTGGCCTACATATTTGATGAATGATCAGTAGTGTTAATTTTTGAACATATGTTACTAGTTTATTAGTAACTACTTTTACTTAGTTGTTTTGAATTTAGGTTTAATTAGTTGATTTGAAATAATTAGCAATGGTAATTGCTTTGTAATTAGAATACTTAGCTAATTAGGAATTAGTTTACTTAGTAGAGAAATATGATGTTAGTTTTTTATACTATTTTTAGTCCTAGAATTAATTAGTTAATTGTCATTAGCTTCCTTTCATGATATCTTTTAGAATTTTTTAGTGTACTTTGTTTAGTATAATTTTTACTTTTATCTCGTGTACTGCTCGTGTCTTTTGACTTGTGCAGGATAGCACAGACTGGAGCGGAAGCGATTACGTGACACGAAGTACGAAGACTAAAGTTTCTTTTTACTTTTCAATTTAGAATTAGGAATTTAATTGGGTTTGTAAATATTGCACTTTACGCCCTCTGCGAAGGGTATTCATTTGTTGTAATAGCTAGTTGTTTTTACTTTTCTTAAACATTTTACATTTCAATAATTCAGCAATAAAGATTAGTTTAGATTTGTGTGCTTGAATACGATATATTCTTGTTCCCTGAGTTCAACCCGGTCTCATCCACTAGTGAGAACCGGTTTTTATTATTTGATGTCTGGTTTTCACATGTTTTACATTTAAAAAATCTTTTTAAAATTACAATGATTTAAAAGAAGACATCAAATTTTTGGCGTCGTTGCCGGGGAACGGCGTAATATTAGTATTCACTTTATTGCCTAGTGTTTGTGTTGCATTTAGGTTTCGAACCACGTATGTGCATATCTTAGAGACGAGCTTACTTTTCTGCACAGCCCACCTACTAGGACCCCCTTAGAGGTGACTATGTACGATTGGTACCGTACACATAGATTTCATATTTTTTTGCATAATCTCTGTTATGTGTAACTGCGTGGTGTTTGTTTAGTTTTTGTTGTTTTTAGTTCACTCGCTTTGTGGTTTGCGTGGTTTGGCCGCTTAGTGCGTTAGTTAGGTAGAAAACTCAAAGTTAGGACGTGTGCTACACCGGTCTACTCCAAGGTGTACGCAATGGCTGACGATCATCAATTGATCTGTCCTTTGAGGGAGTACTTCATGCCAAATACGTATACTCCTGCCTCCTGCATCACAAGACCTGATGTAGGAGCGAGCCATTTTGAGATTAAGGCCAGTGTGATTCAAATGTTACCTTCGTTTTATGGCCTTAGCAATGAGGACCCACATCGTCATCTCGACGAATTCCTTGAGATTTGCTCGACTGTGCGAATCAATAATTTTGGAGAAGATGCTATGCGGTTAACTTTGTTTCCGTTCTCTCTCAAAGATAAAGCCAAGCACTGGTTAAAATCTCTTGAGACGGTTCGTATTACTACTTGGGAAGGAATGCAAAGAGAATTTTTAAAAAAATACTTCCCAATTGGTAAAACGAATCAGTTTCGTAAAGCTATAACCAGTTTTTCTCAAATTGAGGGAGAACAATTTCACGAGTCTTGGGAGAGATTGAAAGATCTTCTCCGCAAGTGTCTCCATCACCAGGTGCCTCGTTGGCAGTTGGTGCAGTATTTTTATGACGGGCTTACTGAAAAGCATCGTCAAATGGTTGATTCGTCTTGTGGGGGCACTTTTATGCTCAAAAGTGAGGACGAGGCGTGATCTCTATTCGAGACCTTGAGTGAAAACACGATGCATCATAACTTGTCTTCACGGCCCGATAGGACTACATCTTTGTCTAGTGGTCCTAGGAAGGTTGGGATTTCCGAAGTTGGGTCCGAATTAGAATTGCGTACCAAGGTTGACTAGTTGACTAGGAAGTTAGATCAATTCCTAGCCAATTCTTCGAGAAATCAAGTAGAAAGAGTGTGCGAGCGATGTGCTAGCCCTGCACACTGTGTTGCGGATTGTCTGGCAGCGTCATTATATCCTGAATTCGTTCAGGAGCAGGTGAATGCTGCCCAAGGTTTCTCTAAACCCATGCCCGATTCATTTACATCCTCATATAACCCAGGTTGGCGAAACCAGTCTATTTCCCCATCCCATCAGCCCTCCCAGACACAGTATAGACCCAGTAACCCTTCACAAGGTTACTCGCACCCCATTTTTTCACAGGTTCATCCCCCAGCCCAACATGCTTATACTCAACCCCATCCTCATGAGCCTTCATTTAGTCAATCCTTTCAAGATAGGATATTACAACTTTTGAGTTCCCATACGCAGTTAATAGCCAAGCTAGAGACTCAAACGGGACAATTGGTTGAGGCCTTCAGTAGGCAAAGAGAGGGGAACCCATCTAGTCAGTCTATTGTCACATCCAAGGGAGAGGATTCCATGTCATTTGACTTGCAACCTACTTCACATCATGAGCCAGTCAAATCTGTTACATCCTTTCAGTATGGGAAAGCGTGTCACTCTACTCAGGAATCGACTCATGAACCTCATATCATTTCTACTGACGAGTCGATCTCCATGATACCTCAACAGAAGGGGCCTTACTCACAGCATACATTTTCATCATATAAAGCCCCATTTTCTCAGCCTTTAGGATCACCAATCGTTTTGAGTAAGCAAGAGGTGCAGATGCAGAAGGTGCTTGACCAAGTCAAGCCTGATCATATTCACCACTTGTCTGAAGTAGCATTCATTGATACTCGGTCAGTCCTAGACTCTCGATTCTTGACCAGTCTCTCAAATGAGACTAATCTTTGTTCTTCACGTCGAGAGAGTTATGATCCTACAGTTAGAGGTAGACGGGATGGAAACACAGTGCGTAGTGTCACAGATGACACTCTTTTTTTCATAGAGCCCGGTTGAGTCTGACTTCATGTCCATTGATCTCATGGACGATGAAGGTTTTTCCAGGGATCCGTCTGGCTGGGGACATGAAACTTAGCGCTTTATGGGAGGCAACTCATATCTTGTATATTATTAGATTTGTTTAGAATTTATAGATTTTATTTTGTTTTTACTTTTTCGTGAGTTTTTCATGTTCTTTTTGTTTCATTCTATGAGTTTTATGTTTTGTCATGTATACATTGCATTTATTACATTCATAGAACATATATTTTTTTCATGTCAGGTTATTCTACTCTTTTCCCTCAATTATTTTCTCTCATGTGCATTCACTTAGTTTCATATAAGCATGGGGGAGTGTCACTGGGACAGTGTCATTTAAGCATGGGGGAGGTGTAGAGTGCACACCTTGATATTTCTGTTTACGTTCTTGCATATTTTACACATCTCTTATGAAAAGTAGATTTTTAAAGAAAGAGTTTGAACTTATATGAATGTTATTTCAAATCTGATGTTTTTAGAGGATTTTTTTTGAGCCCCACGAAAATTTTTTCTGACATAGATCTAAAAATTATGGTTGTTTATGCGGATTTCGAGGAAATAATGATAGATACATGTTAAAGTTTATTTTGAATCATAAATAAGAATATGCACAGTTGTATTTTTGAAAAACTAAGCAAATGAACAAAAGCATAAAAATGAGCTCAAAAAGTGAGAAAAAGCATGCGTTAGGTTGTTTGGATAATTCCACAATCCTTAGTAGATGGAAATTAGATGTAAGTTGAAACTTTTAATTCCATTTTCGAAAAGGAGAGTGGAAAACTTTGTGATCCTAAGTAACTGAGAACAGATACAAGTTGAAATGTTTGACTCTCATGTTATAAAGGTGAATGAAGGAAGTCACTTTTATGTCTTAGTTGATATCTTTTGGTATGCATTGAAAAAGTATAGAAGATATTGACATTGCACAAGGCATAAAAGCAGACCACACGCAAGCTATATGAGAAAAATAAGTGCGCAAAAAGAAAAAGCGTGAAAAGAAAAAAAGAGGGAAAAGAGCTTAAAAAGAAAGAAAAGTTCAGTGCTTAGAAGTGCGATTGAGAAAACCTGTGCAGAAAACATATAAGTGAGGATAAGTAAATAATAATATGTTTTTATTGGATTTTCTAAGAATAAAACATAAATAATTGTGATATTTAGAAAAGTGAAAGAAATTCTTTTTCTGTGGTGGTGCATAAAAGACTAATTATATTTTGATTTTGAAATAACAGGAAATATTTGTGAAAATAAAGTCTTTGATTATCTACTGATTGTGAGGATGTGTAATATTATGCATACATGACAGAGATGTTTGTGGGTAGCATCACTGCAAACCCTCACGAGACCTTACTCGTCCACTGGGGTAACCCAGGGGTTGAAAGGGCTTGTTGCATGAGCTAAATGCAACCGTGATTCCTACGAAAGTGAGTTAGGTGATAGTTTGATTCCGTGCATTTTTCTAGTTTGCTCGAGGACTAGCAAAACATAAGCATGGGGGTATTTGATCATGCATATATTTTAGGGATTTTTCATATAAAAATATGCATGATTTCATGAGAAAATGATTTAAAAACCCAATTTTATGTTAGTTTTGAGTAAATGTGCTAAAATGATTTAAAAATAGAAAATACATGAAAAATAATTTTATTTTACATTTTAATGCCTATTTTTAGTGTTTGACATAATTGTAGTAGTTTAGTTTTTGAAAATCATAAAAAATTAGAGTTAAAATAGACTTAGTTTTGTATTTTCTAAAACATAGTCATTTTGAGTTGTTTTGTAAATAACTTTTTGAAGAGAGGTTTTTGAAATGTAATTTTACAAAGAAGAGGGACTTATGGAGAAAAGTTCAAAATTATAAATATCATACGTAGGGGGAAGAGAGGCTTGTCTTCTCTCTTTTGCCCAAGCCCTCTCTTCTTCCCCTTCCTCTCCACCTCTTCTTCTTCTTCTCCCTATTTTCCCCTCTTATTCTCATCCTCTTTCCGGTGGAGAATTCCGACAACGGCTGAAGCAAGAGAGAGGATTCCAACCTCTCTTCTAACCATTCCAGTTCGGTGTGTTCATTTTCTTCTCTCTTCTTCTTTTCTTCTTCTTCTTCTTCTTCTTCTTCTTCTTTTGTTGTTTGATTAGTCTGAATTCTTGTAACAGTAGATATAATGTTTGTTTTCAATTCTATCATACATTTTAAATTCAGCATACCTAGTATTAGCCTCTGAATTTTATGCATTGTGCTTTATTAGATTTCTTTGTTGTTGTTTTTGTGAAATAAAAAAATCGGTTCACTTTGATCTTCAATCTGGTATGCTTTTGCTTCTATCAGTATGATTTCAGTAACTAAGCATAATTCATCAGATCTGTGTGCATCTGATTGGATTTTAATTGTTTTTTTTTAGAAATTTGATCTGAAATCCATTACTCTTTGATTTTAAAATTTGTCGCTTGATTCCAAAACATTTCTATAAACATTTGATCGATCATCTGGATCGATATTTCTTTCTTAAGAGACAGATTTGTGCTTTGTTACTTTGATCTGAATGTTTAAATGGATCATCCGATCTTAATGTCATTTTAAACTAATTTGAGGTTGCCGATACTTTGATTTGAAATTCCAGTTTACCGTGACTTGAATCTGTCACAGAAGTTCTGGTATATCCAGATCATCTTGATCTGGATCAAATTTTTTTGTCATATTTTTGGTTCACCTGAATTGGATCATCTGGATCATCTGCAAGACACAGGAAATTACAACGATAGAAGTAATTTTCACAGGAATGACAAATTCAGAGCATCTTGAACTTTGATCTGCCGTAATGTCTGTCCGGCAGAGTCATTCCGGTGGGCTGTTGAGAGTTCCGGTGGAAGATATTGAAATTTCTGGTGGCTCAGCTCCCTAAACCAAAAATCGATCGGATGTTGTGAAACAGGAGGATTCGCCGGAATTTCTGATGGCTCAGTTACCTGAAATGGTGGGAACCGAACTCACCTGTGTGAGGTCGTGTATTGTGATTCAATCGTGAGTCGTTGATATTGTATTTTTTATTTTTTTTTCATTTTCACGGCAAAGAATTGTTTTGAAAAAAAAAATGTTTTCAGCAAGTGTAGCTGTTTCCTAATATCTGGTGATTATTGTTTGAAGGTTGATTGATTGATTTTTGGCATTAATCAGATGTCTGTTTTAGATCAAACTAGTGATTTCTGAATGTATAAGATCTAAAGATGTTAGCTTGAGTGTATTAAAGAGCATTTGATTGAATGAATAAATTGCTACTTGAACATTGATTTTTGAGCTTTGTAGAGCTACTGGTTTCTTGAGTAATCTGATTATCGGTCATCTATCCAATTTCTAAGCAATATCTGGCCTACATATTTGATGAATGATCAGTAGTGTTAATTTTTGAACATATGTTACTAGTTGATTAGTAACTACTTTTACTTAGTTGTTTTGAATTTAGGTTTAATTAGTTGATTTGAAATAATTAGCAATGGTAATTGCTTTGTAATTAGAATACTTAGCTAATTAGTAATTAGTTTACTTAGTAGAGAAATATGATGTTAGTTTTTTATACTATTTTTAGTCCTAGAATTAATTAGTTAATTGTCATTAGCTTCCTTTCATGATATCTTTTAGAATTTTTTAGTGTACTTTGTTTAGTATAATTTTTACTTTTATCTCGTGTACTGCTCGTGTCTTTTGACTTGTGCAGGATAGCACAGACTGGAAAGGAAGCGATTACGTGACACGAAGTACGAAGACTAAAGTTTCTTTTTACTTTTCAATTTAGAATTAGGAATTTAATTGGGTTTGTAAATATTGCACTTTACGCCCTCTGTGAAGGGTATTCATTTGTTGTAATAGCTAGTTGTTTTTACTTTTCTTAAACATTTTATATTTCAATAATTCAGCAATAAAGATTAGTTTAGATTTGTGTGCTTGAATACGATATATTCCCGTTCCCTGAGTTCGACTCGGTCTCATCCACTAGTGAGAACCGGTTTTTATTATTTGATGTCTGGTTTTCACATGTTTTACATTTAAAAAATCTTTTCAAAATTACAACGATTTAAAAGAAGACATCATGTATCTTCTAAATTCTATTCCTTATCCTCTTTTGCAATAAAATATCTTTTGTCAAGAGATGTCCTTTTCAAAATTAGCATTTGTTCATATTCTAATTGTTTATTCTTTCTCACAGAAAAATAATGTGATTGTCACAAATTTTGGTGACAATCTGATCCCTCGTAATTGGATATTTTGTTGTCAGATTGTGATTTCTTCCTTTGCCAAAATTTCTTCCAAGATCTTTTCTAAAAACCCCATTTTGCCCTACAGAGAGCATTGGCATTGTCGGTTGATTCAGGCAAGATCAAAGATTACACCGCTCTAACATCTCAGTTACAAGCAGAGAGTAAGGAATGGATTCTCAAAAGTTTGTCAGAGAGGGAGTTCAGGACAACAAGAATGAGATTGATCCCGCTATATATCGGTTATTCAAAAAGTTGATGGTTGAGATATTATCCGAGCAAGCTGAAGCCAGTTTCGGAAAAGCTCCCACCGAAGAAGAAACACTTGTCACCTTCCCAATGAACAAACACAGCAATAGCAGTACAGGAAGTTCTAAAACCAGCGAAGGCAGCAACCAAGGCAACAAGGGCAATCAAGGCAGCAACCTAGGAGAGTCTAAAGGCCAGAAGGGGAAATGTTGTGAAAGCCATGATAGACCTTTTTGATCCAGTCCTCAGCAAAAGGGCAAGAAGCAGGAAGGGCCAAAGCGCAAGGATTTGAGCAATGATCTAGATTTCACTCTTTTAGATAAGCCGCTCGACAAAGTCCTTGAATACATGTTGTCCAATGGATTAGTTAGGCTCCCAAAAGCCACCAGCCCTTCCACAATCATGGAAAAATTTAAAAACTGATTCTGTAGGTTCCATCGGGCAACAGGGCATGACACTGATCATTGATTTGTCTTCAAGAATATCGTTCAAGACTGCTTTGATAAGAATCTCTTTATTGAAAATGAAGAAGAAAAGCGTCCAATTCTCCTAACCAAGCAAGCCCAGTCCAGCTCCAAGAAAGGGGTCAACACTCAGCAGAAATCAAGCAAGCCAAAGAAGACAAAGCATGATGATTGGGGTTATGATCGCGAGTTTACCCCTCTAGGTCAGCCAATCGAGGAGGTTCTCAGATACCTGCTCGCGAAAGACATGATCAAACTCCCAAGGAAGGTTGATGCTTCTGTCACCATGGAGAAATGGAAAGATTGTTTCTGCAAGTTTCATCAAGCAAAGTGGCATGATACGGAACGTTGCTTCGTCCTCAAAATATATTGTGCAGGACTACATTGACAAAGAGCTTTTGGTACTAGAAGAAGAAGAGGAACAACCTGCAGTCTTGATCGAGCTATTTGCAGACCACTCAAAGAACTAATGATGCCAAAGTTTCTCTGCTTTTCTCCTTTTCTTTTAGCAATCATCTTGTAGGGGCAAGTCTGCCCCAGTCTTTTGTGATCTTTTTTATCGTGTACTTGTAAATATTCAAGTTTTGTTTTCAGTCTTTTGCTTATCAATGAAATGTCAATTTCCTTCATATCTTTTGTGCTCAATTCTCATTTCTTTCGCCATATTGGGGCATCTTTTATTGTTAAAATTACATTTACACTTCAAAAATCTTTTTTGTCATCAAATTCCTACTCTTTTCAGGATGAGGGATAATTTCGACATCATCCACGTGAGAAATGAAATTACCTATGAGGGTTTTTCAAAATTGTGAAATCTTCTGCAAAATCTTCGTCATGATCACCAAAAATTCAAAATTTTGGTCCAATCTTTTTCAAAATCAACTAGCGAGTTGATCCTCCTTTTCAAAATCGGTTCCAAACCATTGTTTTCTAAGAATCAACCCTCATGTTGATATCTCTTCAAAATCAACCCTCATGTTGATTCTTCTGCAAAGATCAGCTCTCATGTTGATCATTCTTCAAAATCAACCTCACGGTTGATCCTCTTTCCAAAAATGATTTTCTCATGAACATTTTCATCTCACTTTAAAGATCCCACGTGCAGGCAGGATCAAACAAACTCTTTTCCTCAATTTTTATCAATTTTTCATTCATCAATCTTTATCAGTCTTATCAATTTTATTGATTTTTCATTAAATTTATTAATTTTTCTTGTCAATTCTTATGTCAACTACCCTTTCAGGTTAAGGGACAAACCTGATGCCTCTTTCCCATGAGGTATTCCTTTCTTCCTTTCCCACTCAAGTTAAGGGATAAACCTGAACCTCGTCCTACGAGGTCCTTCTTCCTTCAAGATAAGGGATAATCCTGAAGTCTTTTCATCGGCTTTCAAGTGTTATCAATTTTCTAGTAATTTTACCAATTTTTATCAGATTGTTGTCAATTCTTTATCAAAATTTTATTCTTCATTAATTTTCATCAATTTTATTACTTCTTTATTAATTCTTTATTATTTTTTATCAATTCTTTTGATTCTTCATCGACCTTTTTCCAAATTTTGTCAAGTTTGCCAATTTTATTTGTTTCCCTTTCAGGTTAAGGAATAAACCTGAATCATTTTCCATAATTTCCTCAATTCTATTCGATTTTTCCTTTTATCTTTTATTTTGAAGATTCGAGTTCCGACTCGGGTTTTCCCCTTTTTATCTTTCGATTGAAGTTCCGAATTCCGACCTGGACTTCCTTTTAGATCCAATGCTCGTGTTGGAACCAATTGTTGCTTCTTGAGCATCAGCAGGTTCTGGACGACTTGTTAAGAAAAATCAAAGTCAAGCCGAGCACGACTCCGTAGAACAGGGCTCAGATTGTCAATCAAGCCATGACAAATGCACTAATAACCTTTTCAGATGAGGATTTGCCAAAACCTCATACATTTCATAATAATGCTCTCTACATAGTGGTGCGGACCAGGGGCATGATTGTCCCACATGTGCTCGTTGATGGAGGCAGCAACCTCAACATCTGTCCGTAGATGACAGCCAAGGCCTTGGGCCTGAAAAAAGAAGAGTATGTCCCAGATTCGATAACAATCTACGGTTTTGACAACCATGGGCAGACTGCCAAAGGAAAGATTTTTCTTGAGATTTTTATCAACTACTCAGTGCATATCGTGTTGTTCCACGTGGTCAATGTGCCACCTACATACAATCTTCTGCTAGGGCGCACTTGGATCCACAATGCCAATGTCGTTCTCTCTACCCTTCATCAGTGCATAAAATGGTCGAAGGGAGGCATGATCACCACAGTTTTGGGGGAAGATCCAGAAGAGAGACTCCCGCAGCCGATGATTCTCCATCCTACTTTCACCGCCGACATCCCGAGCATCTGGGAAGTTGATGAAATTAATTTGAGTGATAGTCTGGATATGCTGAAGCTGAAAGAAGTCCAGCCTACAGAAAATGTTGCAACAGTGGTGCAATGGCAGGGACCTCATTTCTACAAGCTTGGAGGGTGCCTCAATTGCGCTTCTCTCAAGGATCATCCTTTGTTCCCTCAGTTCGCGAAAGCGAAAAAGGGATTTCATCTACTGATGAAGCATGGCTACCAACCCTTCAGAGGACTTGGTAAGAATGAGGATGGCATCCTGGAACCGATCATACCCGTTTGACATATCACTAGTACAGGATTGGGTTTTTCTGGTCAGGCATCCGGCAGGGGTACTACTTTCATCAAAGGAGCAAAATGAGGAAGATAATGCCATTGTTTTCTGCTTTCTTTTCTTGTCATCTTGTAGGGACAACTCAGTCCCAGTTTTCCTTTCTTTGTCAAAGTCTTTTATAAATATCAAGTTGCTATCTTCAGTTTTAATCAATCAATAAAATTTTGATCTTCTCTTCACATCTTGGCGTATATCACTCTTTGATTATATTTTGTCTATGTCATTTTTCTCTGTTTCTGTACAAGAGGCTATTTTCAATTTTTCACTTTTTTCTCAAAAATCTTCTTTGCGCTTTTTCAGGATTGCCAAAATCATGGCTTCTAAATTGCTCAAAAGGCTCGTTATCAATCCCAATTTTTCTCAAAATAACTCTAAATCGGCGAGGATCTGCAAGATAAAGGCAGGGGCATGGGTAAGTCAGATGGCAGAGTAGATTGAAGAGCTAGCAGAGTTTGACTCACTGATTCAAGAGTTGCCAGAATTTGATAGTATTCAGAAACCGGATGAACCGTCACCTTTGGTTCAGGATCCGACATCGGTTCAGGATCCGACAGAGGATGTCAACATTGGTTCAGAAGATGATCCGAAGATCCTCAAGATTGGCTCCAGTTTAAGTTCAGATGAGAAGGAAAGGCTCATCCATTTTCTTAAATAACATCAAGAAGTTTTTGCTTGGACTTATAAGGATATGTCAGGCTTAGATTCGAAGTTGGTCGAGCATCCTCTTGTGTTGAAGCCAGATTTAAAGCCAATCAAGCAAAAGCTCATGAAAATAGATCATCGACTGGCACCGCAAGTCAAAGAAAAACTTGAGAAGTTGTTGAAGGTGGGATTCATCCAGACTATTGATTATTCAGATTGGTTGGCGAACATCGTAGCAATTCCCAAAAAGAATGGCAAAGTCCGAATCTGCATTGATTTCAGGGATCACAACAAGGCTACCCCAAAAGATGATTATTCACTTCCCAATATCGATCTTATGATCGACAGCACGGCAGGCCACATCGTGTTTTCTTTTATGAATGGATACTTATGCTACAACCAAATCAAACTGGTCGCTCGTGACCAATCAAAAACTTCTTTTACCATGCCTTGGGGTACATTTTGCTATACAATCATGTTGTTTGGGCTCAAGAATGCTGGGACAACCTATCAGAGAGCGATGGCGGTTATTTTTCATGACCAGATGCATAAGGACATGGATGCCTATGTGGATGACATCCTGGTCAAGTCCAAAGAATGAGAGGATCATCTCGATGCTCTCAACCAAGTCTTTGAAAGACTCATTCTGTACAAGTTGAGGCTCAACCCGCAGAAGTGTGTCTTCGGAGTAGAGTCATAAAAACTGCTTGGATTTATGATTAGCAAGAAGGGAATAGAGGTTGATCCAGCTAAGGCAAGGCGATCATTGGCATGTCGTCTCCCACTAATCTCAGAGAGCTGAGAAGCCTTCAAGGGCGCATTCAGTCTATTCGACGCTTCATCTCCAATTTGGCCATGAGATGCGAGCCCTTCAATCACTTATTGAGAAAAGAAGTGAAATTTGAATGGGGATCAGAGTGTCAGCTTTCATTTGAGTGCATCAAGCAGTATCTTTTCAATCCACTTGTTCTGAAGCCACTAGAATTGGGAAAACCACTTCTCTTGTACATTTCCATCAATTAAAATGCTTGTGGCAGATTTCTTGCACAATATGAGGAAGGCAGCCGAATAGAACACGTCATCTACTATGTGAGCAAGACTTTCATCGACTATGAAAAAAGATATTCTCATATGGAAAAGGCATGTCTAGCCTTGGTGTGGATGTGTTAAAAGCTGAGACATTATCTATTGGCGTCAGAAATCAAAATTTTGTCAAATCTTAATCCTCTCAAGTACATCCTTGAGTAGCATTTCCTTACTGGGCGGATTGCAAAATGGAAAATTCTCCTGATGCAGTACGACTTAGAGTATGTGTCTCAAAAGTCGGTTAAGGGTCAGTCTATCGCAGATCAGTTGGTAGACTTCCCATTGACAGATGAGATCAAGATGGAAGATGATTTTCCCAACGATCACATCTGCAACATTCAGGAATCTCCAGTTTGGACCCTTTTCTTTGATGGAGCCAGGAATATGTCTGGTATAGGGATTGGGATCTTATTTATCACTCCTGAAAAGGAGATGATCCCTTATTCCCTAAACTCAACTTTCAGTGTACTCACAACATGGCCGAGTACGAAGCTTTGATATAAGGCATCAAGATTCTGCAAGTCTTCAATGTCAAAAGAGTACATGCCTTCGGTGATTCGCTGCTTGTTTTTAGTCAAGTTAATGTTGAATGGCAAGTCAAAGACTCAAAATTGATCCCCTATCAGAAGATTGCCTTAGCTCTTATAGGCAACTTCGAAGAATTTCAGCTCAATCACGTCAGGAGGGAATACAATCATATAACAGATGGTCTAGCATGTTTGGGGTCTATTTTGTCGTTTAAAGACGGTGAATCCTGCCGTTCCTTCAAAATTGGCAGACTTGATCAACCTACCTTCGTTCCAGCTGAGCAGGTAAACCAAGCTACTCAGAAAGAGAAGTCTTGGTACCAAGACATCAAAGACTTTATTAAAATTGGTGAATTCCCACCAGAGATGCCAAGAAGGGAGCAACGTGCAATCCAGCTCATGTCAGCCCGCTATTTCATCCTTGTCAATACTCTCTATCATTGTGGGTTCAGTTCTGAGTACGCCAGGTGCCTAGAGAAGGATGAGGCCATGGAAGTTGTCTAAGAGGCACACGAGGAAATTTGTGGTGGTCATGTCGGCTACCAAACACTCGTCAAGCAGATCATCCGGGCAGGACATTACTAGAAAACCATGCAGCAGGACTATCATCGGTTTGTGAAGAAGTGCGTCAAATGTCAAATGCATACATCTTCCAGTCATGCGCCAGCCGCATACTTGAAGTCTGTGGTTTCTCCTTGGCCTTTTTTGATGTGGGCCTTCGACGTAGTGGGTCTCATTACTCCTTCTGCCTCTAATGGCTACAGATATTTTCTCGCAGCTACAGAATACTTCATCAAATGGGTCGAGGTTGTAACTCTGCGAATGGTAGAAGGCCGACAAGTGGTTTCTTTTATTCATAAGAACCTTCTTTGCCGTTTTGGCATACCACATGATATTGTGTCAGATAATGGCAGCCACTTTAAGAACGAGAGAATGAAGACCTTCTGTTTGAAGTTCAGGATCCATCATCATTTTTTGGCTCCCTATTATCCTCAAGGGAATTGACAAGCAGAGGCCACTAACAAGATTTTGATTCGCTTTCTGGAAAGAACTATAGAAACAGGTCGTGATTGGCACGAGAAGATGCATGATTCACTTTAGGCGTATCAAACCACCATTCGGATGTCAACCAATGCTACTCCTTCAGAACTTGTTTATGGGACCGAGTTAGTACTACCTATCCATGTTTAGAAACCCGCATTCAAGTTTGCATCGCTTATAGAACTCCCGCTCGATCAGTACCAGCAACAGAGGTTGGTACAGCTTGACATGTTGGATGAGAAGAGACTCAAGGCAGCAGATCATGCTCAAGCTTATCATCAGAGGATAGCTCAACACTATGCCAAGTCCATCATTGAGAGAAGATTTTGGGTTAATGATCTAGTGCTCAGATCGACAGCTCATCTCAAGCATCGAGCACGGGGCAAGTGGTCACCCAATTGGAAAGGTCTTTATGTAGTTAAGAAAGCATTGCCTCACAATTCATATCGTCTGATCAACGCAGATGGGGTAGAACTATCGGATCCTATCAATGCTCTGCACTTGAAGAAATTTTATACTTAAAATGTTCATTCTAGCCTTTGTACTCTTCAAATTAAGAGCCTTTTTCAATGAACAATGATCCTCTATCATTCCAATATTCTTCTCCATGATACTGGGGCATTTTTATTTTATACATACATTTGTCTTCTCTTCAATGTGTGCAGGCAGGATCAGACAAACTCTTTTTTCTTAATTTTATCAATTTTTTATTAATCTTTTTGTCAATCTTTATTAGTTTTATCAATTTTTATACATCTTTATCAATTTTTCATCTATTTTACCAAGTTTTATCAAACTTTATCAATTTTTCATCAATCTTATCAATTCTTATTAAATTTTATTGATTTTTCATCAATTTTATCAAAAAAAAATTCAAGGTTTATTTTTCCCTTTCAGGTTAAGGGATAAACCTGAACCTCGGCCTTCGAGGTATTCTTTTTCCCTTTCAGGTTAAGGGATAAACCTGAACCTCGACCTTCAAGGTATTCTTTCTTTTTTCCCTTCAGGTTAATGGTTAAAACCTGAACCTCGTCCCTCGAGGTATTCCCTTTTAGGTTAAGGGATAAACCTGAACCTCGTCTCGCAAGGTCTTTCTTCTTTCAGGATAAGGGATAATCCTGAAGTCTTTCACCATCAATTTTTCTTCAAATTTCTACCAATTTTTTACCAATCTTTTTCAATTTTTATTGTCAATTTTATCAATTTTATTGATTCTTTATTAAATTCTTTATTGATTTTATCAATTCTTTTTATCCTTTATCAATTTTGTTGATTTTGTCAAATTTTATTCTATCCTCCTTCAGGATAAGGGATAATCTTGAAGCCATCATAAATAAATTCAAATTTTCTGCCATCTTAGGTCAAGAATCTTGAATGAATCTCTCATCTTCTTCATAATCGTCGGAGTCTATTCATGCCTTCTTTTGTTAATCCTTCCAGAATCCGACTTTCGGGTTGGAATTATTTCCTTCCCATATGAGTTCCGACTCAGGTTTTTATTTTTCATTTTTTATTTTCTTCTTAAAAGATCTGGGTTCCAACTCGAGTCTCATTTTTATATTCCATTTTCGGAGTTTCGAGTGTCGACTCGGGCTTCCTTTTGGATCCAATGCTCGCATTGGACCAATTATTACCTCGAAAATTTGAGTTTCCAAACTCGAATTTCCCTTTTACCTTTATTTAAAGATCTGAGTTCCGACTCGGGTCTCATTTTTATATTCCATTTTTGGAGTTTTGAGTTCCGACTCGAGCTTCCTTTTGGATCCAATACTCACATTGGACCAATTGTTACCTCAAAAATTCGAGTTTTCAATCTCGATTTTTCCTTTTATCTTTATTTAAAGATCTGGGTTCCGACTCGAGACTCATTTTTATATTCCATTTTCAGAGTTTTGAGTTCCGACTCGGGCTTCCTTTTGGATCCAATGCTCCCATTGGACCAATTGTTACCTCAAAAATTCGAGTTTCCAAACTCGATTTTCCCTTTTATCTTTATTTAAAGATCTGGGTTCTGACTCGGGTCTCATTTTTATATTCCATTTTAGGAGTTTCGAGTTCCGACTTGGGCTTCCTTTTGGATCCAATGCTCGCATTGGACCAATTGTTACCTCGAAAATTCGAGTTTCCAAACTCAATTTTTCCTTTTATTTTTATTTAAAGATCTGGGTTCCGACTCAGGTCTCATTTTTATATTCTATTTTCGGAGTTTCAAGTTCTGACTCGGGCTTCCTTTTGGATTCAATACTCGCATTGGACCAATTGTTACCTCAAAAATTCAAGTTTCCAAACTCAATTTTCCCTTTTATCTTTATTTAAAGATCTGGGTTCCGACTTAGGTCTCATTTTTATATTCCATTTTTGGAGTTTTGAGTTCCGACTCGGGCTTCCTTTTGGATCCAATGCTCCCATTGGACAAATTGTTACCTCAAAAATTCGAGTTTTTAAACTCGATTTTTCCTTTTATCTTTATTTAAAGATCTGGGTCCTGACTGGGGTCTCATTTTTATATTCCATTTTTGGAGTTTTGAGTTCCGACTCGGGCTTCCTTTTGGATCCAATGCTCCCATTGGACCAATTGTTACCTCAAAAATTCGAGTTTCCAAACTCGATTTTTCCTTTTATCTTTATTTAAAGATCTGGGTCCTGACTCGGGTCTCATTTTTATATTCCATTTTTGGAGTTTTTGTTTCCTGTGAATCATATGATGCCTAGAATTGTCGATCTTTGGTTTTCATCGATCGATTCTGACTACCATTGCTTCGTTTAGTATCACCGTTTTTGTTTTTTGTTATATTTATGTTTAGAGTATCATTTCTATTTTCCATTTCTACATTTTTATCCTCTAAAATTTCATCATTATATCCATCCGAGTCAATTGCTTTGTTTTACCTACACTCATGGCTGAAGATGGGGGGTCTCAAAACCAGATCGATTGTAGAATCATGTAATGAAGTCATTACCCTGTACCCAAGCATATTTCTGGTCTCATTTTAGTAACTGGATTAAATTTTGTTAGTAAAGGTTTTGATCATCTACAACATAGCATACCCTCGTTATGGTAGGGATCCATATTTTACAGTGATAAAACTCATGTCTCTGTGATACATACCCCATGTTATGCTCAAACTCAGTAATGTATATATATTCCCTCATTTGCCAAAATCATTATTACCATACATTGTCTTATCATCTTATTTGTTGATTTCGTTTTGCCTCCATGGTTCATTGTTAATATCGTTATTTGCATGTTATTTCTAAGCCTTAAAACTAGAATTTAAAATCTCATCTCTTGAAGTTATATGAATGCCTCCTTTTCATTTCCTTTTATTGCATTATGTTTTACCTTTCGTTATGTTCATTTGCATTTATTGCATCATTTGCATAGCCTTCTTCTGTATTGTCGCATCTTAGCTCATACTCATACCCGGATCAGTATGTTCTGTGGCCAAGAAACATCTGTAATATGTTCCAAGCGTTTGAGGACGCTTTTGCAAAATCATTGCCATCTTTATTTTTCAAAGTTGCATCTGAATTATGCCTCACATCCAGGTAAGCAAACATATATTTTTGTGCACTATGTTTCATTATTGTTGTTCATTTGATGCTATTTTGTTTCATCAAAGCTACTCGGTGTCATTACCCTCTCTTGCATGCTATCAAACCCACATGCTTAGATAACTTCATCTCTCGTTATTCTGAATCTCAGCGATGAGATGAATCAAGGAAGATGGTCTGATTAGAACATCATTATAACCTTTCGACGATTTACTGCTTACATTGCTTCTTTTGTATTTTCTGGTGACCTAAATACGGTCTGAAGATTGATATGTGACCAAAAATATAGCTCTTTTCTGCCCTAAAAGCTTCTTGTTGTTACCTAGAAGGTAGTAATACTCTGCATATGTGACGGTCTTTCCCCCGATTTGAATAAATTTCAGAGAACTAAGTCGTCCAATTAATTCCCCAGGCACGCGCTAGCTATGTGATTTCTTATTATCTAATCCAAGTAGAGATGTCTAGGGGTAGGAAGTGAATGGTGGGGATACGTGCCTATATCTTTGGCCCTAATCAAGTTTTAGAGTTTCTACAAAGAGCATGATCGCAATTTTACTTGCTGAGCTCACCAGGGTATGAAAGATGGTTATAAATTCTCTGTTGACACACGGTCTAATAATATCCCCAGCATTCAACCATTATTGCAAGTTTTGTTGGTGCTATGATAAGCACAAGGGAAATTCTAATGTTTTCTCTTTCAGATGTTGACGCTTGCATAAAGGAAAATCAAAGCCTCCATATGGAAATTCAAATGCCACAGTAGCTGAATAGTTACATTTCCTTCCCTGTGATGTTAAGCTTTTTGCTTCTCTTGAATTGTTGGGTGCTTATGTCATTAGCTATCTTGCATAGGTATTATATTCTGTTTTAATATCTACTGCTGCCACGGATTCCACATATATCAATTTGAGCCAAGCATTGGCTCTTCACAACTCATTCCTTAAGAATGATGACTTGGTCTTTTAGGCCCGACTTCTACATCTATCTCAATACCTCACTTCCAATGTAGCTACTTACATACACCATATTCTATGCATTGACGTAGCCTCACTACTGTCATCACAACATGCTTACTGTACCTATCCCATACTTGCAGTATCCTGCAAATTACACTATTCATCAACATTCACTCTCCACCATCTACACTTGTTTACACTTTTCACAAACAGCATGACATCTACCTGCCACTTGCATATGCACCAACACCAGATCCTGGTTTACACAGCATGATGCTGCTTACCTTCCACCACATGTTGTTTCCAGCATCTCTCAACTTTTTGCAACATGCGCGCTAAGCTGCATTTTACTATACCTGCTATTTTCAGCACCATTACTTGCAACCCCCAGCTCTTTCCCTGCATAAAGCATGACAACTTAAATAAGCACATCTGGGTTCACATTTTGCTCAAGGCATTTTGTATCACTCTCTTACATGGAAATTCATGCACATTCTAGTTTTCATCTCTCTAAATAGCCTAAGGATATTATATATGTGCTTACATTTATAACATGACATTTTTTATCTCTTTATATGCTTGTATTTTACTAAATTGGTTTTGCAGAAACCATGTAAAAAGCTTGTTTTTCCTTCTTAGTTTAGGGATTTCAGTTTTTCATTCAAGATCAAGTTTGTAATAGCTAGATTATAATGAGAATTTTACATTTTCAGCCCTAGAACAGAATGTATGAGCATGTATATATCTTAGAAATTGTTTGTTTTCATATCATTTTTCTCTTTTATTTCAAAAATTCACGAATGGGAATACGAATGGCACGTGCATCATTCTAATAAAAGGTGATTAAATCCTAAGTTGACGATTTGCATCAATGGCCATAGTCAAGGTGTGAACAAAACTTAGGATTTTCATCTTTTATGGAATAATATTGGATCCACACTGGATCTTTTTCAAAAATCATCATATTTTTCTAAATATTTTCTTCATTTATCAGAGTTTAACTTAAAATTAACTCAAAATATATACCAATGGTCATAGTCAAGATATATTGATAGTTGACTTCATTTCAAACTCTATAAAGGCACCAAAATGTGTTTCATTCTTCACTTGAATTTAAATATGATTATTATATAATACATTTTATGACCATAGTAAGAAATGTATTATATCTTCAATCTTATTTCAATTCGTTTAAATAATGAAATATGCTTTTCAAAGCCCAGTTTCAAATTCTTTTAATTCATTTATCATTTAGGATAGAATTACATTATATTTTCAAAATTCTTTTCATATTATTTCAAAACTCAAGTGATTTTGCGATAATTCTTCAAATACCTTCTTCATTTCTCAAATCAATTCTTATTTATAAAACTTGAACTCATCTTCTCAATTCTATCTCATTTCAAAATTCAAAATTCAAAATTCAAAATTCAAAATTCAAAATTCAAAATTCAAAATTCAAAATTCAAAATTCAAAATTCAAAATTCAAAATTCAATTTCAAAGTCCAATTTGACTTTGAAAATTCGAATTCACTTCTATATTCCAAATTCAATTTCCAATTCAAAATCTAATTTCAAAGTTCAATTCAACTTTGGAATTCCAAATTCATTTTCAGGATTCAATTTCAAATTCAATTTAACATTTCAGATCAAATTCAATTTAACTTTGAAATTCCCATATTCATCACCGGATTTCAAAAATTTCAGTTTTAAAATCAAGTTTTATTCTTTATTCTTTACTTCAGGTTCTCAAATCTTCTAGATCATCTTCTAACTTCAGAGTTCAAGTCTGAATTTCAAGATTTATTCTTTATTTCTCAAAATTCCAAAATTCTAAGTCTTAAATCTGACTTTAAACCAAAACTTGGTATTCATTTTGAAAATCGATTTTTCCCAAATTCCATCGCCCTTTCAAAATTGATTTAGAATTTCTCATATCCAATTTTGAATTTCATCTGGATTTCTAAAATCCAAATCTCATTTTTGAAATCCATTCCTCATTCCAGATTTTGGATAAAATTCCATATTGGATTCTGGATTTCAAACCCCATTCCACCTTGGATTCAGATTTTCAAATCCAATCCCATTTAGGATTCCAGATTTTGGATTCAATTCCATCTTGGATTCCAGGCTTAGGATCCAATTCCATTTAGGATTTCAGATTTTGGATTCAATTCTATGATGGATTCTAGACTTCGGATTCAATCTCATTTAGGATTTCAGATTCAATTCCATCTTGGATTCCTGACTTCGAATGCAATTCCATTTAGGATTCCAGACTTCGAATTCAAATCCATCTTGGATTCCAGACTTCGGATCCAATTCCATCTAGGATTCCAGATTTTGGATCAAATTCCATCTAGGGTTCCAAATTTCAAATCCAGTGTCATTTCTAATTCCTATTTTCGAAAACCATTTTTTCTTCTCAAGTCTAAATTCAAATTCAATTCCTCTTTCAGGTTCTGAAATTAAGAATTTTTTTTTCAGAATCAATCCATTCAAATTCAAAGTTCATTTTGACTTTGAAACTCCATTTTTTTTCAAATTTTCTATCTCAAGTTCCAAAAATCTCCTTTTCTTCTTATTTCTTCAAATCAAAATCCATTTTCCAAACTTTGATCATTCCAAGACTTGGAATTTCAAGTCTTTTCTTTCAAATCTATTTCAAATTCTGAGTTAGATTCAAAATCTAACTTTTTCAAATCAATTTCAACCTTTTTAAATTATTTCTTCACTACATTATCAAATTTATTTTAGAATCACTTGGAAAAATCCTAAAATTTTTAAACTATTTTCTTAAAAGCATATATTTCTGCATTTGCATTGCATAAGCATGATTCTTTGTGCATTTTTAGACTTAGAATAAATTCTTAGACAATATTTAGGCAAAGCAAAAGGCATAAGTTCGATCCTTGGTTCGATTACCTCTGGTAAAGGCGCCAGGAACGGTCGAACCTCGTACCGACGAGTAAATCTCGTCTCTCCATTTTCTCACAAATTTTCAAAACGGAGGCAAGTAATTTCAAAATATTTTCAAAATTAAGGTCAAGTGAGACCTTTGCAAAAGAGTTCATCTTCTCTTCTTTTCTTTTTTCTCTTATTTTCTATCTTTTATTTCCCCTTCAAAACGGGAATAGAGGTTAGAAAGGAAAAGAGAAGGAAAATAGGAACAAAGAGGAAAAATTTTGCAATAATCATAAAGTCTCTCCTCAAATGATGTTTGTAAAGCGGACTCCTACGAAGGCTGGGAGGAGTAAGGAGTGGCTTGAGGGAAGTTCGGCCTCTGAAATGTTTGAGTGAATGGAGGCGGCCGAGCGGACTGCGAGGAAAAAAATTGAGTGGAAGCCTAGGGTTCTTCAATAAGAAATTCGGATAATTACCCCATCCCGCATTGTATGTAGATGAAAATGGGTTGTTCATGGGTCTAGCGTATCCCTGCGCGGCTTGAACTTGCTCTTGCACAAATTCAGGATATTGAGCTGCCGAAGGGCACTCAGCGATGACATGTGCCGAACTGGCACATAATGCGCACACCGGATGAGGTTGGTACGAGCTTGAGAGAAGTTGGTCCAACTTTTGAGAAAGCATGTCTACCTTGCTTTGCAACTCAACAGTCGGGCCAATCTCTAAAACACCACCCCACTTGGCTCCACTGGGTGTGGCTCTCTCAGAACGAGAGGTAGAGGCATGGTGTAAGGAATTCTCTGCAAGAGTATCAAATAAATGTCATGCCTCATCCTCGCTTTTTAGCATAAATGTCTCCCCACATGAAGCATCGATTATCTGATGATTCCTGTCAGACAATCCATCGTAGAAGCTTTGCACCAGTTGTCATCTAGGCACCTGGTGATGGGGACATTTTCTAAGGAGATCCTTCATCCTCTCCTATGTCTCATGAAATTGCTCACCATCTAGTTCAGAAAAACTGGTGATGGCTCACCGAAATTGGTTGGTCCTGCCTATGGGAAAGTACTTTTTCAAAAACTTCTATTGTAACTGATCCCATGACCCTATCTCTATCGTGTCTAAGGATTTAAGCCAGTACTTGGCTTTATCCTTCAATGAAAATTGGAAGAGGGTCAACTTTATCGTGTCGTCCCCAAAATTATGTATCTTCACTATAGAACATATTTCGAGGAACTCATTTAAATGCCTGTAGGGATCCTCGTGACTAAGGCCATAGAAAGATGGAAGCATCTGAATAACACTGGCCTTAATCTCATAATGTGGCACCCCAACATTGGGTCTCCTAATACAAGACGCTTGGGTATACTCCGTGGGGAGGAAGTACTCCCTGAGAGGGCACATAGGAACCTCGGGTTCTAAATCCTCCATTTTGATTGAACTTCGAGGAGAATATAAAATTATCTTTGGGTCCTCAACGAAATGATGCAGTGGGATACCTAAAGTCCTTCGCCCTGACATACACTAGAACTAAGTCCAAATATACGCACCTTAACCTAATCTATCAAACTACCCACCCACGTAAGCCGAAAGCAAAAAACAATAACAAGAACAAGACTAAACTAAGCACAATCAAACTATTCTAATCATGCTAAACAGAATTCAAATAACAAAAGCATATCTAAATCTAAATCACAAAATTAGTATATGAATAAGAAATCATGACTACTGTCTAATCGCTCCTGCAACATGCAATATTGTGAATCCTAAATAAACAATATGTGAATCTTATATGTATTAACTATGTGAAACCTATATTTACTTACTAATCCTACTAACTAGAACAAAGAAAACATAACTAACTAAGCAAATATCAATAAACTGAAAGATTAGAAATAAAAGAATATAATCACCGTTCCTCGACAATGATGCCAAAAATTTAGTTGCTCTTTTGTAATTGGTAATTTTAAAACATATTTTTCATTAAAAACACTTTGAAAAATCAACAACCAAATAATAAAACTGACTTTCCACTTTCGTGGCGAGTACGGGTCGATCCACAGGGAATGGGAAATATTCTTCTTAAATCTAAAATTTGCACTTTATTGATATTAGCAACGTTACACTTGTTCAATTACAATCAATTATACAATGTGAAACACTTTGAACAAGTAACGAAAGCAATAAAACTACGAAGTGACTCAAACCCTAGGTTGTAGGGGCATTTTCATCATTTCAATGATCTAATATGCTATCCAACTTGACGAATTGCATTAATAACCTTCAGCTTCTTATCACCTACAAAACAAAAACCAAAGTTAGTAAGGATTATGACAACAATTTTGGAAACTAAACTTACGTTAATGCTAGAACTAACTATTAGGCTAAGACGACAATTATACTTAAACGAATACGAAATGAAAACTAATTAGGCAAAAGTAAATACACTTAAACTGAATATAATAACTATTGTAACTACGCTGACATACTGCTAAAATTTACAAAAATTTGCAGCACCTAACTATGAAAGGAATTGATTGTTTTACCCTTGCGCAAACATTTAAATTTAATTTCGAATAGACTTTTGAAAACAAAACGGCTGAGCACCCAAACAAAATCCAAACGGAGTGATTTTTGTTTCGTTGGATTCCTGATTCGTTCAGGAACCCACCAGATTTTATGGAATGCAAAAATCGCTCTGAAAACTCCAGATACAGGCATCACAAGTTTAGACAAATTCCTGCAATTGGTCTATCGTAAAAACAATTTCGCAAGGAGTAAATGGACACTTAATCTTTAATAAAATGCTAATTACACTAACTAAAACATGCACTTACTGTATATTTAACTGTCTACACTACTAATATGCTGAAAATGCAACTAATCTACAGCATATACCCTTCTTCAAAGTAGTCAAACTCGGCTAGAATGCATCTAACCGATTTTGACACTAGGGTTTAACGAATGCACATGCTTAAAACACAAAGAGTAAACAAAGCTAATCCGATTTAACTAAACTACACAGCATAATATAAGCTAACTGGTTACCACTAAAATATGTTGTAAAACAGAAAGATAACAGCGAATATACCCTCTTGAAAAATGGCAAGCTCGACTAGAGTGAATCTAACCGATCTTGACACTTGGGCTTTCACAAAAAACCAAATGCTTTTAAAGACCTACATTGACCTAATATTCAAACATAAACAGGGTATATTATGCTAAATAACACCCTGTTACATACTAACAACAGCAAATAAAAAATTAATTCCCCTCTTAAAAATTGACAACACCGACTAGAAGGGCTCTAGCCAGTTTTGGCGTGTGAGGGCTAAAATGAATGCAACGAAGCAAAGACGTGCAAAACAAAATTGATCTAACATAACTAAACTAAGACTCAGAATATATACTAACTAAATGGAATCACAACACACTGCTAGAATGAAAACTACAACAAACTAACACACTTTACCCTATTACAAGACACTAAAATCGGCTAGAATGAATCTAGCCTATTTTCATCAATAGGGCTAAAATGCTTTTTCAAAGGAAATGTTAATCTAAAGACAATAACATACAGAACATAAACTAAGGAAAATTGCTTAAAAACAAGGCTACACTAGGCAAAATTACTAAAATGGATTCTGCTTGAAACAAGGCCCAAAATCGGCTAGAAGAACTCTAGTCGATCTTGGTGCAAGCTTGGAATCGACTATAATGAATACTAAAACATAAAAATGCCAAACAAAAATATGATTTAGACTCGATCTAGTGTGCTGGTATGAGCACAAACTATTATACAAAGGCTGAAAAGAAATCATAAACTATGCATATAAAGAAAACCAAAGCAAAACGTACATCGGTTTTAACTAAAAGAGAAGGGAAAAGAGAACAAACCTTGCGTGGGTTGTCCGATGAATGGAGGGGTAGTGGGGAGTAGTTGAAGCCATGGAACTACGCTGCCAAGCTCGTTTAGGGACTGCTTTCATGTCAACATGGAATGGAGTTGCTGCAAAGAATACATCCAATGGAGGTGTCGAGTGAATGGAAGGAAAACCGACTCGCGCTCGGGTGGAGAAGAGGACCGGAAAGGAAGGGCCGGTCATTTCTAGTGGTGTAGATGGCACACCAACTGGGAATGGTATCTCCCTTGGTCTGCAAACCCTGCAAAAACACAGCACAAACACATGTTAAAGTGTACACGATGAAGAGGAAGAAGATAGTAATGAAAGAAGGAGAGGAAATGGGAAAGAAAGAGAGAATAAAGAGAGAAGAGAAGGGAAGAATCTAATGGCTATGGCAATGGAGAAGAAGGTGGAGGAGAGGGCTGTGTGAAGTGGAGTAGAGGAGCTCATCTGGGCACAAATCCGAAGGCAAAAGTGGCTGCCTAGGGTTTTGTGCAAGTTTAAATACTAAAAAACATTTTTTCAAAATTTCAAAAAGAGGATTAAAAAGAAAAATAATGATAGGCGCCTTTTTTGAAGGGGACTCTTTGCAAATATTTTCCAAAGTGGGTTTGAATCATATGTGGGTTGGATTTTGGTGTTTATGCACTGCTCCAAGACCCAAAATGGCTATTTGGGTCGAATCTTGATCTGATTGGCCTCGAGATCCGAGCCCATGCACTAAAAATGCAATATCTCACTCAATTTAACTCTGATTCGAGTAAAATTTGAATTGTACCTCATTTGCGCTCAAATGCATCTATGTGTGGGTTTTTAGCCTATAATTTATGCCTAAATACATGAATAATGTGTTAGATTGATGCGCATTTCATGCATTATCAATTATGTTTACAACCTTATTTATGTTGCAAATCTTAATTTCTCTTAACTAAAACAATCAACACTAGATTCTTTAGGAGATGAATATGAATGCAAGGGAGTTTAAATTGTATAATTCCACTAGGATCACAATGAATGTAGACAAGGATGATAATGCTTCTTAAAAGAAAATGCTTGACTAATTAGATTTTAAATACATAACCAAAAGCTTGCCTAGGCAACCTAGGCATTGCCTTTAGCGTTTGCATAGCTTGTAAGCTACTAATGGTAATTAATATAAATGTTATCTCTGTGTTCTATTTCTTCTAGATGTTTGTAGCATGTTGGGAATGTTTAGTTCTTCCTAGAAATTTTGTTACGAAGTTGGTGCCCGGGCATTGCGTGGTTCTTTTGATTATGTGTTTTTCGATTTCTTTAGGAACACATACACATGCAAGAAAGTTTAAAGCTATCATTTTAGTCATCTATTCTCTCTATTGGAAATAGCCAATTTGATATCATTGTGATCTCTCCCCCTCTCCATTTCCTAGTACCTTTGGTGCCAAAAAAATTGTGTTGTATAAATAGTTGAACTAGAACGATGAAAGAGAAGATGTATTCTTAGAGTGCATGACTTGTGTTAGTGACAATTCTAGCAATAGTGAAGGTTGGTTTACATTTCAAGAATGCAAGCTATGTTTGGGGTAATATTAAGAAAAGCTACTGTAAATTGAATATTTAGACGGAGGTGCCAAGTATATTTTGTGTTTGCTTCTGAATGTATTACTTTACCTCTTTCACTAGACTTGGTTGTTTGGATGCAAAATTGTGGTATCAATTGTGTTTAGTTGCTTAAATTAAGTTGCAACACTCATTTTTTTGTTTAAACCTCAACACCTTTTGGTTTAAATATTTCTTTGCTATGTTTTTTGTTGCTCAAATTAAGTTGTAGACTTTTTTTTTAATTTTGAAATTCAAAACCTTTTGGATTAAATGTTTCTAGGCATTGTTATGTGATATGCTTGGTGGATTAACTGTATATCCTATAGTTCTACATCTTGGATAGCTATATTTGGTTAAATATGCATCTTATGAGTTGTTGAACTAAATATTTCTTGTGCTATCTTTTAATGTAATTGGGAAAGTTATTTCTTTATTGCTAATTTGCTATTAATTGCAAGAGGAGAAAAGATGCAAAAAAATGGATGTTGGCACTGAGCATAATATTTCTTTGAAACCCCTGGTGGTGTTTTGATTGATAACTTAATCTCATGTTTCTATTAAAATACATTAAAATAATAAAAATATATTCATTTCTTCAAACCCTGCCAACATGTTCTCTCATTCAAACCCTACCAATACATCCACTCATTCAAACCAGGCCAATACATTCATTCAAATCTTGACAATACATCCATAAAAATATTATTATTTACATAATAACTCATCTTTTTATAAAAAATCATATAGAACTACAACATTATAAAAGGTAATAAGTAACTATCAATACATTCATGCATATCAATTATAGTATAAAAAAGGGTATGTTATGTACAAAATATTTCATATTTTTTTATGAATTAAAGTATGCAATAATTCACCACAAATCATTCTACATTTCTTCAAGAGCAACTTTTTTATCATAAGTCTTTGGCTCTACCTAACTACTTGTGGGAATCACTATCATGGTTGTCTCCATTTTTTTGTCCTATGGAGTCATTGTCACGGTTGCATCTGCTTTTTTTTCTGGAGTCACTGTCATGGTTGCTTTAGCTTTATTTTTTGCCTCTACTTATATCGCCTACTTCTTCGGTTTCTTGTAGTATCAAACCATCAACATCCTTACGTATTTTATGTCCTTCTGAAAAAGATTATTAGCAAATAATTAATTAGTTTACATTCCAAACACCCAACAAAACTATACATGACAATGTACTTACATGAATCTGAATTGCATCCGCTTATCCAAATATTTAATGTATATTAGAACAAACATTCCACAATTATACTTGTAACAATTGCATTGTCAAAAATATATACGTATATATATTGAGTTAACAATCATATACTAAAATAATTACTCATTATTTTGTTAAGAAATCCCTTGCATGGGATAGACTTACCATTCAATATAAACATTGTAGCCAAACTGCTCTGCAAAATAATATACTTGAAACCCAATATTAATCCTATATAATATGAAAGCAAGCTAAAGATATTATTGAATAAATTAATAGTTTGCACGAAGATCATGGTGTTCGTAAATGTGTGACGTGAACCTACAATTAGAAAACATGTTAAGGTAAGGACATTCACAATACATATTTGTGAATGTCAAACACACATCTGCAGACATACCTTCAGACTTTATGCGAGTTTTTAGTTAAAGGAGATTGGCATGGTAGTTTAACAAAGGTCGTGACATCTGCAAATATGTGACACGGACCTGTCAAGCTCAAATCAAAAAATATATGAAGGTAAGGACATTTGTGAAGGTTGATCAAACATTTGTGGATGTACGTTCTGAGTTTAAGCGATTTTTTAGATAAAATAGGATCACATGATGTATACATGAATATCAAGACTACTGCAAATGTATGGAGCAAACCTATTGTGCTCGAACTTTTAAATTCTAGAAGGTTTGCAACTGACTTGCAAATCTCAAAAGATTCGCGCATTTCATATGTGAATCTCTTGTGTTGGGATTCAAGTTAACCATGTTCATAAATACTTATGCGAATTTCATCAAGTCAGTGAAATGTTCATGTGAATCTTCTTTTTATTTAGATATTGTGACCTTCGAGTGGTGTATGTATCTATCATGTGAATACCAATAGATTCACTTGTGTAAAGGGTGAAAATGCCCTAAAAAAATCAAGAATAAGAATTTTGGGTATAAAGAAGATTTTGACAAATTTTGAAGCATTTTCAAAATCAGCATTTTATGAAGGCAATAAAGTCATTTTTTGAATCTGAAAAGCAATTCATCTAACTAGCCTACATCTACGAACAAATGGTTCTGCTCATCCTCAAAGTCATTCTGTCTTCATACCCCTCCTTGGATTCCATTGATGCAACTCTTTTTATCAAATTGCACTCCATAAATGTGATCTACATCATTCATTTAGTGAAGATAGGCATTTAAATTGCTGAAATCCAACTTGTATGCAGTATTTTTTTGGTGATTCAAAATCAAGGTTAACAAAATATAAAATTTTGTGATTTAAAGAAATCATATATTGGGCAAAAAAATCGATCCATGGGTTGATTCTTATTAAATTGACCTTACTAAGTTCATCTACAGAGTTAGATTTGATCAAAACTTGCACCATAAGATTTAAGAGGGATATGAAGATGGCGGATGACATGGGGGATGAGTTGCATAGTTAAGGCTGTGTTTGGGTGCCTTGAATCTGAGGTCGTGTTGTGGTTTGGCCATGATCAAGCTCTCTTGTTGTTTGGGAGCAGTGGCAAACAATGCGTTGGGACTGGTGTTAGCAGGCACAACACCACATTTCAACTTTCATGAGTGGATGTTTTTGGCAACTCGATCTCTCAACACCAGACAGGCAAAACGATATTTTGGAAGCACATTAAAACCGTGTTTCCATCCCTTTGCAAGACTCCCAAACATAGCCTAAGAGGATTTGCTAAATCAAGAGTTGGAAAATCACATAATTATTGACACAGATACCAACATTGTTTTCAAGTCGTGGCAAAGTAGATAGCCCATAACTCAAGGACTATAAAGCCCTAGATACTTTTCAATATAACAAAGGGATAGATTTCTCCCTTTATGGATGAATCCAACCTGTGCAAATCCTTATTTAAAGCTAGTATGTTGGAATCTTCTCTTGATCCCAAGACCACACAGCTCCTTGCTTCTTTATCCCCTCAATTACGGTTGGATTAAAGCTTAGTATGTTGGAATCTTTTCTCTGTCTGCTGATTTGATGCATGGGAAGTGTAGCCATGACCATCCTACTCAAATCCCCTTGTGGGGAAGGAAGGATCAAAATCTGGCCCTCGCCGACGACAGGTAATATGTGGTAGGAGACATGGAGGGGCTCTATCCCCTTCTTAAATATCATGGACTATGGTGCCAAGTTCTCCCAGTTTGCACAGACTAAGTCAGGTCCATATTGCAAGGTAGTCTTTGGAAGTTGACCACACTCAGCTCTATCTGATTCCATGAATTCAAGAAGATCCATTATCTCATCCTTCCCCATCTTACCAACAACATCATGTATGGCTCTTGATGCAGAACCCAGCTCATCACCTCTTAGTAACTCCTTTACACCATTTACCTTATAGAAAACCATGGAATTGCCGAAAAATTGGTCCCAAACCCGATTGTCTTCCTCATCTCAACACATACATGTCTAGTAGCTCAGGATTTTTCTTTGTGTTGCTGCAACCAATCCAAAACAAGGCTGCTAAGGCCTCAAACAATGTCAAAGTGGGTCCATTGACTGAGCCAAGTTGTGCCTCTCTCAAGCACTTGACCTTGTCCTTGGTAAAGAGAAACACGAGCGTTGTGTATTTGGACTTGCTGGGATCCAAACATGGGACGTCGGCACATGTTAGTTTAGACATGGACTTGTAGCAGTCTATCATGTCATTGGTAAGCTTGGAAAGTGGTTTCCACAAAATTTTGTGGCCAAAGGATAGAAAAGTGGGGGTTGTATGTCTGATTTAGATGCATTTGTGTCTGCCCAAGCCTTCACTAATATGGTGAGAGAGACCATGCCTGCTACTAGATGAGTGCAGCTCAGTCCAATAGCCAGTCCACCTTCAAACTCTGTCAGCTTAAAAAAAAAAATCCTCATGACCTTTAGTATGTAAAATTTACCAGCATGCAGTTATTTTGCCTAATCCAAATAAAAAAACAGAAAATTTTACAAAAACACACTTAAGTTTTGAGATATTATGAATACACGCCTAGTTAATAAAACAATTGTCAAAGGTTAGGCGCATGTTTGTAAATAGACCAAAAGTTAAGTCATGTTTTTGTATACAACCATTAAAGGCATGGTATCCGCTGGGCCAAACTCATGGTCCATCTCAAAAAGACCAATGACTGGATACGAAGTTCCAGACACAAGTTTGCAAAAAAAAAAAATCAAAAACAGGAGATGAAGACACGATTTTTTTTATAATTTAATTGATTAAAAGCATTTTTGACATTTCAATGTAAAAAATATGTTTATAATTAAAAATATTATTTAAAATTGGTATAAGTTACTAGAAATAACAAAATATTGTGTTGCGTTGCATCACTAAACTTGGGGCAAAAAATGGCATCTCCCACAAAGCTCATGTCCCCCCTCCCCTCAACCCTGTGACTAACCGTTCATTGGCAGGCGTCCATTTGGCAAAATCCTTGAGGCCCCCCTGCCCACTTGGGAGTTCACTCAGCATTCACCTTGCGGGACACAAAACAGGTGACTCGTCTAAGTTTGACTCAAAAGTTGAGACATGGCTGCCAAAAATTGATACATGTTTATGCTTCACTAAGCAAAGCATTCAAACGGTGCATCTTTCATCCCTGCTAGGCCATGTATTTCCAAGTTCATAGATAAGAACTGAACCATGTTTACAACATTATGATATTTAATCTCTACCATCAATCTTGGGCAATAGTTTGTGGGGCTGATGAGAGAAGAATAAAAAACAGCCATCAGTGCCAACAACAGTAGTTGATTCATCAAGACATATTTGACCGACTTTCCTGCAAGTGAATTGCAAGAAAATATCTCTTGCAAGTTGCAACTTCACCGAGCACACATGAGCCAATTACGAACCAACCCGCACCAAGTCATGGTGGCTTGGTCCAAACATCATGCATGACCGTTGTTTTGTTTTCTTTGAGTGGGGTCCACTGCTTGGAAAGTGGTCGCTGGGTGAGAATCCTGGCCCACGAAGGACCCTCACCAGGAGTCATCAAGGGTGCCAATATGGGGAATCGAACATGGAATGTCCGGGAGAGCTCATTTGGGTGAGCCCATGATGAGCGGCTGGTGTTTATTCACCAAGCTCATTTGGGTGTTGATAGGCAAGGGTAGTAGCTTTCGTCCCTAGCTCTAAAGCAATGGCAGTGGAGGACAAATTGATACCTGAATGTGAAGGGGGGACCAGACATACGACTTCTCATGCTCATAGTCCCAATATGTGAGCCTAAGCTCATCACTAGTATCAGCAATCTTCATCCACTCATCCAGGCTAACTCTTGATGTAGCTTCTATCACCCTGACTCTTGCATCATTGCTCTTGATCTTCCAATTTCCATTGTCATCCCTTTGGAGCCGTCCAGTTCTGGCCGGGAAGCTCGTTAGTGCTTCAGAAAGGGACTGTAGCAACTTTCTGGTCATAGACTCTTTTCCATGAAACCTGTAGTAGTAAACAATGTGGAGGTTGTTTAGTTGCATGCTATGATCAAGGGACGATAACGGCAAAATTTTCCCCAGCATCGACTGCTTAGTGCTTGGAACCGTTCTTACACATCTAATGCAGACCTCGGCCATTGCGGTCTTCAGAAGGCCTTTCTCTGCTACTAGTCTTTTTTTATTTCTTGCCTACACCATTGCTGGTACTTGAAATTTATAGTGCAAGTTCAGAGCCACAAGCTTAGTGGAGGACAATAAGATCTTCACTAATAGTGGGGCTGTCATGATTAGCGCCATTCATCATGATGATGTACGGCACCAAATCCTTCCATGATACATGGAATAAGTATATCATAATTAACAGACTTTGTTTAGAGAGATAAAACAGCAAAATTTTAGAACCATTACATTCCACTTGTAACCTCTTTTATTTGAAGTCTATGGGTCAACCTCACATTTTGTAATTACAATAGTAACAGAAGTATGCTAGAATGGAGTTCCCCACATATTTCTAGCTTGCGTCTTTCGTGAACACGAGTGTAATTGTGATTTTTTTTCTTTTTTTTATTGATAAAAACCTATTTTCACATAATTTATTCACACGACAATGAATTTTTATAACGAACTGAATTTACAAGGATCCTATTCCTATCTGGGGTTTTCATCCTTACCAGTTAAATTCTTGGAATGGTAAAAGTTCTTCATTGCTTAAGGAACATTTGTGCCAACTAGCAAAAACACTAGAAGTACGCACATCAAAAAAACAAAAAAAGCACTAGAAGTATGGCCACGAACTACCCATGATCCCTGTTCATGTAGTTTGCACCAGTGACCTGTCTAACAAGATTAACAGAACAATTGACCTGCACAACTGTGCATCGCATAGGTGCCAGAAAGGAGGCTGTTGCACTTTGCATGTTTGTATTCATAGCACCAAGAAAATGAACTCAGCGTCAAGAGCGTGAAAATCAAGTTATCTTGAAAGTAGGTATTTTCAAACCAGAACATGGAGCATTTAGAGCTTTATTTTTCTAGAAATATTGCATGATCACAATGTCATGACCATTTTAGTTTATAGTCCATTAGGATATTATCTTTTTCATTGCCAAAGTCAGGTAACTATCAAGGGATTGAAATCCAACAAAAAATGTTAAGGAATTTGATTAGGTTATTTTACATGGAGATGTCATGAAAGATACGGAGTTAATGGAAGAGTTCTTCCAACCTGAGCCAGGTCTGGTTATTTTAATATTTGTATATCACTATGTTATTTTCTTTTGGTTCTTTTATCTATTAAGAGGTGGAATGGAATAACCCAGTTAAAGCATAATGATCAGATGCCTATAATGTATATTATATGATGCATAATAGCTCCCATTCTTCTAACCCTTTTTGGGAGTTGATAGCTATTCACAACTACCACCTTGACACCACAGAAGAATTAAATCCAACAATATTTCTATCCTAGTTTATCCTGATTTAATATATTGATTGTTCCCCCAATAACCAAATATTTTTTTCTGTAAATATTGCATATTTCATTCCATCTCATTTCTAGTTAATTCTCACCAGATGAAACAAATGACTTGTTCTACAACTGAAAAAACAAGCTGACAGGCATCCATCATGCAAAAATATATCTCCCCAGGGCTGCCTATGCCCCCACACAGTTTTTCCTTTTCACAAGTAAATGGCTCGTAATCCATGAATTCATTAGTCTTGAATATAAAACATTATCGCACATTCCTCACCTACTTTCACAAGAAATATAAATAAAATTATATCTTTATGTAACTCTTTCCACATAACAGTCGAATGATAAAATGTCATATGAAGAGACAACCACCATGCCCTTGGGAACATCTAGCTCCATACATGATTAAATTTTAATTCCCTAAGAAGTTAAGTGCAAGAAAAATCATTTTCTCAACATTCCAACGTTGAAAGAAGAACCAACTATGTCACATGGGTGCAAGTGCGGGTGTGACACGGGTGCGGCGCAATTCCAAAAAATTTGGACACGGGGACTCGGCTATATATATATATATATATATATATATATATATATATATATATATATATATATATATATATATATATATATATATATATATATATATATATATATATATATATATATATATATATATATATATATAAAAAATATATTATAAATATATATATTTTAAATATATATAATTATATATATAACAATAAATTAACACATAAAGATTGTAAATTTTAAAGCAAAAATAAAAAAGCAATTCTTAACAACACAAACTTACCAAAATATAACACATAAAGAAGCTTGTGAGTGTGATAAACAACAAAACTTATCATGAATCTGCCTCATCGTCTGAATTAGAGGGAAGAACAGGATCGAGGTAGTCCATGTTGAGAGTATGTAAATTATGTTCTCCCTCCAAGTCAAAATCTTCTGGATTTACATCCCAATTCTTGGATGGCCTACAACTGCATCAAAAAATAACTATATTAGTATCTAACTTAAAACTTTGAATACAAATATTTAAATACAAACTTTGAATACAAAGAAAAAAAAGTACCTATACTCTTCTTTGGTGCGGCGAGAAATTAATCGTAGATTTGAGTTAACATAAATCAAATCTTCTGCTCTTTTACTAGTGAGTTTGTTTCTTTTAATGTTGTGAATTTGATCATATGTACTCCAATTTCTTTCACAACAAGATGATATAGCAGGTTGGGATAACAACTTTATTACAAGACGTTGCAGATTTAGTGTCTCTGATTCATATGTTGCCCATCAATTAAGGGGATCTTCCTTGTCCCTTGCCACAAGTGATGCTAAAGAATCAAATCTCCTAGTAGAAAACTTGTCAAACTCACTATTTACAACCTTAAACATGTGAGGATCATTAAAAAGTCTTCCCAAATATATCATTCTATTTCTTGATATCTCAGGATCTTTATTTGGAGAAACACGACCAACACCTGCTGTCAACCATTGTTTTGCATAGTATTTTGGATTGAGAGAGTGTGTCATGCAATGCAAAGGTGTATTGCTTTTATCTCATCTTCTCGCTAAAACTGAATGTACATGATTATAAAATTCTGAATCATCAAGTGCAATATCTTTCTTCTCATGTTTAAAAATGATACTTTGAACTTTTTCAATCATATTGTCCTATATTTCATAAATTCTACGAAGCATGGGTACATCCCTATTAACTTCTCTCAACATTTCCCAAATAGGCTCTGTAAATTCAACAAAATATGTAATTTTATCCCACCAAAAATCATCACAGATGCATTTTTTATAGCTTGAGCCTTGACATCATCTTCAGTACGATAAAAATCTCAATCTTGATCAGCCACCATCATCATCAATGCATTCTTGAGTTGCTTAATTCTTTTTATCATAACAATGAGAGAAGCAAAACGAGTTTCAGCAACTTTCAGTAACTTGAGATCAGAATGCCTATTAAATATAGAAAGGGCATGATGATGGTTTACAACAAAATTTTTAATATTTCGAACATCATGCTCTATTTCCTCAATCCATAAGCATATTTCATGTGCATCATCTTTTGATGGATTGCATATACTCTTAAGTGCCAAATCTAAACTGTGTGTTGCACAAGGAGTCCAAAAAATATGTGAATATGTATCTTCACTTGCCAAATTCATTCTTGCATGACTGCAAACTGGAGCATTGACAGTAATGATTTACACCACACTTTCTTCACCCACTTCTTTTATCACTTCGACAAGTAATCTCTTTAAATATTCAACATCTTTATACTCAACAGATGCATCAACATTCTTAAAAAAGATTGGCTCATTAAGTGAGTAAGTAATGAAGTTTATCAGTGGTCGTCTTTGTATATCAGTCCACCCATCATAAACAATCGACACTCCATGTCGTTTCCATGCAAATTTTTTGGTCTCTAACAAGTCTTCAATTCTATTTTTTTTCCTCTGCAAGAATGATTGTTCTTAGTTTTTTTAAACTAGGAGGCACATAACCACTCAAATTGCAATTAGCCAAAGATGTAATCATATCTTTCCAGTATGGACTTCTAGCTACATTAAAAGGAATTGAGCTTGAGTAAAAGAATTGACCAATCCTTTTATCAATTTCTGCTCTTGTCATGTTTTTGAATAACGCTTATATTGTTTTATTGCTTTCCATCTTCTTTTCTTTAAAAGCTCTTCTTGTATATCACTAGCAATAGGAAAATACAAATTAATCGAATTGCTTCTCATCTCTGCAATTTTCTTCTTTTCAGCTTCCTCTTGTTCTTTTTTTAATTGCTTTAACATATCTTTGTCAACCCCAGAACATGCCCTAATTCCTTGACCACGAATATGCAAAAGATGTGCTTTCACACGCGTATAAGAACCTGTGAAAACAGTCTTACATAGATTACAATGAAACTGCACATTCCCACCACCACCACTACTAGCTTTTACCCCTTTTGTCACAAGCCTCCAAAGTGTTTGAGAAACTTCTAATTCAGGGTTAGAACTTGAACCAAATGTATTGACACTACCGCTAAAACTCGCCATTATATCTGAAAAGTGAAAACTGAAAAGAAAATAAGTAAATAAAATAAAGTTAATAAACACTTCAAAATAATAGTAATAGGAGCTCCAGGTTCGTTCTCCCTGTGCAAATCAGGTTCAAACCAGGCCCTCTGCAAACCAGGTTCGAGATAGGGGGCCTACCCCCTATCTAACGCAAAAAGAAGGGGCAGGGCAAGCCCCTGCTAAACCTTATCCGTGCCAGGGGCTTCGCCCTTGCCAAAAAGCCAAAGGCAGCAGGGGAAACGAGGAGGGGCCGAGCCTCTCCTCATTTTCCTTTTGTTTGGCAGGGGTAAGAAGAAGTGGGGGAAGGAGGGGGCTCGGCTGACAGGCCGATCCTTGCCACGCCGGACAGAAGGGAAACGAGGGCTCCCTGCACCCTCTGCTTGCAGAAGAGGGGCTTGGCCCCTCCCTTTGCCTTCGATTCACAGAAGAGGGGCTCGGCCCCTCATTTCCCTTCTGTCCGGCGTGGCAAGGCTCGGCCTGTCAGTCGAGCCCCCCTCCTTCCCCCACTCCTTCTTACCCCTGCCGAACAAAAGGAAAATGAGGAGGGGCTCGGCCCCTCCTCGTTTCCCCTGTTGTTCGGCGGGGCAAGGATCGGCCTGGCAGTCGAGCCCCCTCCTTCCCCCACTCCTACTTCTCACCCCTGTGATAAAAGGGAAACGAGGAGGGGTTGAGCCCCTCCTCTATGAATCGGAGGCATAGGGAGGGGTCGAGCCCCTCTTCTGCGAGCAGAGGGTGCAAGGAGGGGGGGTGAGCCCCTCTTCTGCGAGGAGAGGGTACAGGGGGGGGGGGGGGGGGGGAGGGGCATGCCTGACATAAGTGAAACGAGGAGGGGCCAAGCCCCTCCTTTGTGAATAGGAGGCACAGAGAGGGGTCGAGCCCCTCTTCTGCGAGCAGAGGGTGCGAGCAAGGGAGATGCGAGCAGAGGGTGCAGGAGGGTCGATCGACATACCTGTTGAGTGTTGACGGAGGGGGAGACGGTGGTTGCCTGTGCGTACCGTCACCGGAGTCTGGATCGCTGGCGTGGGTGTAGGAGAAAGTTGCAGGGGGTGAGGGGGAGAGGCAAAATCGAGAGGGTAAGCCCCTCCCCCTGTCGATAAACCCCTTTTAGGGTTTGACTGCAAAAGAAATTTGGATCTGGGTCGGGTCCGGACCCGACCCGGATCCAAAACGTAATTTAAAAATTGAAATGGATATTTTTGGACTCTGTCAAAGTTGACCAAGTCCAAAATGTGGACAGACTCAGCCTCGACTCGTTGACCGAGTCTGACTCGGTGTTGACCGAGTCTGACTCGGCGTTCATCGAGTCTGGGCCGAGTCCGAAGCCGCACCCGAGTCTGCACCCGTGTCGGGGCATGTCGACTCGGGTGCGGCACCTCCTTAGCCGAGTCCGTGTGACATAGAGAACCAAGTATTTGGCCTTCAAGATTTACAAAATTAGACTTCCAATAATAGATAATGTTCAGTCATAGGTGTAACGCCCCAAAATCGTGGACTTGAAACCTTTTATGAGAAAGGTTGAAAGCTTTGAAATCAATCATTTATCAGAGTTTGAAACAGAAGTTCAGCGGAAGATCAGGTTTAAAATAGCAAATCCCTAGACTTTGGGCGCATTACAACACAAATGCAATCTTCCCCTTATAAACTGATTTGCAATTCGAATATACATTTTATTGAAATAAAAAGAAGAACCACGTTTTGGTAATACAGTTTTAGTAATCAAGAGTTCTAATCAGAATAAATACTTTCAAAGAAACTTTATATCACATTTGCCAAAAAGGTCCCCAGGAGCGCAATGTCAAGAAAGGGGCATTGCCTTGAACGCATCACGACATCGTGCCATCGCAAGCTGTATAACATGTTCACCACCTGCCCATGAAATGGGTCAGTCTCACAACAGACTAGCAAGAGTCCAAAAGACAAGAAGGTACAAATGCTGCAATAAGCAAGATATCTGCTAGATCAAGTAGAAAAAAGCAAGATTAGCAGAACTAACCAAACATACTGTGGAGTAAGCAAGACTCTAGTAAAACAACTAGCTAAATACAAGAGTAGTAAAGACCACAGTGCTAAACAAGCAACAATCCAACTGATATTATAGGTAAAGAGTAACTAACTCTATCCACCAATCAAACAAAGCAACTGAATAAGACAAGCATTCATAACAATGCTCGCAATACATACAAGTATCATTGGATGGCTTAGTCTATCGGCAAATAACTACATTAATCGTAAGGCACAAGCTATTGCATCACAAGCAATTCATAAGCTACACATGATAAGCAATCATACGGTAGCAGTTATATCACAATATGTAAGCAGCTTATAAGACAAGCGGCTACATCAGTCCTAGTTGCCACTGGTTCGTAGATTACGAGCTGTATGCAATCACATCACGTCACAACACGCATATCTCATAATCATGTATGTGAGTTATATCTTGTCTCATTATGAGCACGCTGTTATGGGTACGCACAAGGCAAAAACGTAGAAACAACCGAGATCGATTCAGGGGTCCATTATACTATGTATTTTATTATACCCCGAATGACTGACTGAGTCCACTTTCTAAGGGGATGGCCAGTGACCAAGAGAGTAAATCGCCAAAGGCAAACAAAGGCCCATGGATGCGCATCCAAACTTCTGCAGAAGTGGCCTAAAGTATTTTCCCTAACCTCTGATGACTGGGGAAGTCGGATCTTTGCCCGTGACTGCCATTAATGACTGTCCATCGAAGTTTTGTACCATCCATCCTCTCTCTTGATGAACTATCCCGAATGAGCATGATGAGGGGTTTCTTAACCGCCGTCTCATTCTACATGCTCTGGTTTTTCGACCCACTCGAGCATCTTGCATGTGAAGGTGCATGATTATCATTTATGTGAATTATACGCGTCAATGCGCATTCGAGGCAACCACACACCTCTCATCCTACTCACCGCAGTACGCAATGTACCTGTTCAAAAGTAAAACCATGATGAGAGGGGTAAAGATCTCTCGTAGAAAATCACTCAATACTTCTGCTTTGAACTCATTCAAGTTCCAACATATCGTGCTCAGGTCCTTTAGACAATCGCAAGCAATCTGCCTATTAGGCGAATATCAACATAACAGGATCTTGCTTAAAGTGTCAACACACGTTTAGAGGTTACTACAGACCTCTCATCCTGCTCTTCGTAGTCCAAACATATTGTACACGACTAAGGGTACGACTATAGGGAGATGAGCATGGATTTCTTAGGAGAAATCCATCAACAATACTTTTGTGAAGGAAGGAAGGCGCTACTATCTTAGTTTGACCAGAAAGACTAGAAACTAAGTCTCGCATCAGAAGTGATATAGCGTTGATCTTAGCGATGGCTCAAGCACCTCGATAGGACTCTCGCCCTACTCGTGCACAGGCTCCTAATCAAGGTGATCTGAGTCGTATCGGATACGCAAACCGAAGTTACAACACACTTCTCCCAAATACATCGATTTGGGAGATCCATCCGCTATCTCTGCTTTACAAAGCTATACATCTTTGAAAATAGGTTTGCACCTAAATCATATTTGAAGAACCGAAGTGCATAAGTGTGTGTCGTGACTTTTAAGATAAGTGAAACGATATACACTATACACTCGAAACTGCACTCAAGGAGTGCAAGTTGACAAAGGGCAAACCTGTGCACATACTAATACAAAGACAAATCAAGGGGCAAGACTCTATGTAGAAGCTGCACCTCGAGCACAAAACGCACAAGCCACACACGAGGTATGGAATCATACCTCGACCATCAAAACACACAAGTAGAC
Organism: Nuphar pumila; assembly: GCF_984573655.1. Taxonomy (NCBI): domain Eukaryota; kingdom Viridiplantae; phylum Streptophyta; class Magnoliopsida; order Nymphaeales; family Nymphaeaceae; genus Nuphar; species Nuphar pumila. The sequence goes on along the minus strand of NC_143257.1, from coordinate 19,107,002 downwards.
AACAACGTAAGCAACTCACGAGGTATGGGATCCTATCCTGACTAAGCAAGTGTAAAGGACGACTCACGAGGCATGGGATTGTACCTCGATTAAACGATAAGCGTAAGCAAGTAAAAGAGCATACGACAGAGATAAGAATACATGCACGAAGTGCCGTAGCAAAGTAAGGACGAACAACACATACAAAAAGTGAGTGCAAAAGAAGTATGGCAGTAACAGGAAAGTAAGGTACGAAGAGCAAAAGCAAGTAGTAAGGCCATGGCGCATAAAGCGCAGGGCAATATAGGTAAATGCAGAAAGCAAAGTGCGATAATGTAAAAGAGGACCAGGATTGCATCTTGGAGTAAAAAGACAGATGTATCCAAGTAAATGCCATGGCGCATAAAGCGCGGGGCAACAGAAAAGACGAGACAGAAAGTAAATGCCAAGGTGCATAAAGCGCGGGGCAGCAAGAAAGTAAAGTACAGAAAGTAAAGAGGACAAGGATCACAAAACCGCGTCCTTAAATGTAAAGACATGAATTAAAAGCCTAGGTACATATAGCGCGGCGACAACAAAAAGGAAAGTACAAGAAAGTAAAGAGGACAAGGATCGCGAAACTGCGTCCTTGAAGGTAAAGACATACGTATATATATTATATGTATACATATATCATCCTCTTTTAGTAATCTTTCCTTATTTTAGCATTTATCCATTCATTATCCTTTTACGCAAGAATCCTCTACCTTGAGGGGTTGCGGGTCCTTGTACGCCAGCGGCGTAGGTAAGCGCAAGCTCGAGCCACGAAGGCGAGCTGGATCCACCGTTCAACCTGAAAATCTTAGAACGTTAGTATATGTCGTAATATAAACGAGAAGCGAGTCTGATAAGACCTGCAGTGGTACCGGACCCCAAACACGAGAGTAGGCAGGGAGCTCAGCTCCCTGCAGGAGAGGGACAGAGGCAGCAAGGTCTCCTGCCTGCAGGAGGCAGATGCAGAAACTCTGCATCCTGCAGACAAGGGTGTCAGAGGCAGTGGCCTCAGCTCTGCTTGGCAACAGCAGCAGAGGCAGGGAGTAGGAGCTCCCTGTCTGCTAGAACAAAGAAAGGCAGGGGAGGGAGCAGAGGCTCCCTGCCATAACAAGACAGAGGGGAACACCCCTTGTCAGAACATGAACGAGACAGGCAGGGGCCTTGCCTCTGCCGACAGCAAGAACAAGGCGGGGGGCAAAGCCCCCTGCGAAAGAACAAACGAGGTGCAGGGGCCTTGCCCCCTGCTCGTAAACAGGAAAGCAGGGGGGCTTCGCCCCCTGCTGGGAAACCAAAGGAGGCAGGGGGCTCGCCCCCTGCCGACAAAGCACAGGACGCAGGGGGACAGAACCCCCTGCCGAGAAGGAACAAGAGAGCAGGGGGGCTCCGCCCCCTGCCGAGAAACACAAAAGCAGGAGGGGGCCTCGCCCCCTGTCAAGCAACAAAAGAAGGCAGGGGGGCGAAGCCCCCTGTCGAGAAGCAAAACAAAGGCAGGGAGACCTCGTCCCCTACCAAGAAACACAAGGCAGGGGGGGCGAAGCCCCCTGCCGAACATAGGATGAGGGTACGGGGCAAAATCCCCTGCCGAAAAACCATAAAGCGACTAGAGGTAGAGCCCCCTGTCGACAAGCGGCGATGACAGGGGGCTCAACCCCCCTGTCGACCGACTGCAAAAAGGCAGGGGGTAACCCCCTTCCGACAAGAGGTGACGACAGGGGGCTCAGTCCCCTGTCGACCAACCCCTCACAAAGGAAAAGAAGAAGAGGATAGGGTTTACCTCGGGAGACCACGGCAACAAGGGATGTCGCCGATGAGCGATGCCGGAATGCGAGCACAGAGGAGAGCAAACGACAAAGAAGGAGCTCTCGGGTTCATCGACGTCAGGAGGCCGGAGAAGAGAGGAGTCGAGGGTCGCTCGCAAGCACTGACAAACTGTTTTGGTAGCTGATGGCTGAGGTTGCCGAGAAGACTCAGAGGGAGCAGCGACGATGCTGTTGCCGGTCATCGACAGCTGTAGACGTCAGGTGGCCAGAGGCGGCAGCAGCAGGTCATCGACCAGGGGAAACGGGAGGAGCCAGAGAAAGAGGGGAGTAGGTGGTGGCATTGTTGCCTGGCGGCAGTGCTTGCCGACAACGGCGAGTCGAGAAAGGCGACGAGAGACTCCGACGTCGGGGGCTCTGGCGCAGCCAACGAGGTCACAGGTGGCCACCGAGAAACCGAGGTCGCAGGTGGCGACGATCGTCGGGTTGCCTGCTGAGGCCACCGGACGGAGGGTGGTTGTCGGCGATCGTTGAGCACGGTCGGCGATGACCGAGATGCACCGTAAAGAGGAAGGAGAGCAGTGGCTGACGACGAATCGTCGATGCTAGCTTGAAAGAGGAGATGGTCGACGACTGCGATTGTCGGCGACGGGGAGGTCGGTAGTGGGTTGCCGGAGCTCGAAGGTCAGAAGAGTCGTCGACGCTCGGAGGCCACTGTTGGCTTCGATCGTCGGCGTCCTACGACACAGGGGACAAAGAGGGGGGTGCTCGCGTCGTCGGGGGGTCTGCCGAATTGAGAGAGGTGGCGATCGGATGGAGTTGGTCGTCGGCGGCAGCGTGAGAGAGACGGAGCAGAGGAGAGAGAAGGGGCAAGGGTTTTTGCCCCTCGCCCGAGACATCTGTGACCTTTTAAGGACACAGGCTTCTCGAATTCGAGAAGCCGGATCCAAGCTCGGGCTCGGATCCAATGCGATGGGCAAACCGCGACACGTGCCTAGCATGTGTCCGATTTTTCTTTTTCTTTTTTTAAAACGGGCTTTACACTAAAACAGCCATCACATCTAAAATTGATGCTAAATCTCAAAAAGTTCATTTCAGGGCCTCCCTTTCTCTCATCAGTCAATGCTCTGGCAACATTCAAACATCAATTTGAAAGATAAGAATTTACTTTTCTATTAAAGGATAACTTTCACGTGTAATCCTTTTTTTGTTTTCTCCCTCATCAACTCTTCATTCATAATGCCTCCAACAGTAATTCCTCCACAATATGGCTTTGCTGGTTCAACTTTTTCTTTCCTTTTTAAATCTTTCCCTTTCTTTTGTAGGATAGAACGAAGTTATCCACACCAAGTTCCAAAGTGTGGATACCAGATATATGGAATTGTATGAGGACAGTATAATATCAGGCATAAACTAAGATCAAACAATTAGCATTTTTTTCAAGATTGCTTGCTTTCCTTGTTGTATGCTTTCTGTTCAGGAAAATCTTCCTAGGAAGTGTTACATGTAGGGAAAAGCATAAACTGGGTAATTGGCATGAATGAATTATCACTTCTTTCTTGGTTGCATGGCAGGATTCCAAAACAAAGAATCTAGTTTTTAACTTTATCTGCTCTGTTTACATATCTATAGGGTTATATCTGGATTTAAAAATTTGCTTAAATTCCATAGTATGCAGCTTGATGCTGAGAACCTTATATTATGTTAAAATATTTTATGGACATGAAAACCTCCAGAAAACCCAATACCCGCAAGATAATTTCCATTTAACTCTAGTAATTAATATTTTAATTTCCATTTAACTCTAGTAATTGATATTTCATGACTAATGAAGATAATATCTTATGAATGTGCACAAAAGGTGAACCCGTACCATGCAAGATTTTAACTTCCTCGAGCATCAGCATGACCACACAGACAAGCATATATGTATAGGTAAGGTAAGACAATCAAATAAAAGAAAATGCAATTGGGATGACATAATACATTGAAGAACATTTCATTTGAAGGTAACATTTCCACTTTGATTACTAATGTAAGCTCTTTAAATCAAGATTGTAGGTGTACAAAATTCATTAACAAGAGAGAACCAGATCAGCTTCACCATTGACTAATTGTCATCAACACCTGTACAGAGAAAAAAGATGAAAAAAAATTTAAAATTGTTCAATATATGATAAAAATAGACAAGCATAAACTAATCTGTAATTGGCTTGACTATTCATCGAAGATAGAAGGTCGGAAAGATATCCGGATCGAGTAACCGAGGCCATAGAATCTCTCAGAGAGGAGACAAACTCGTGCTATTGATGGCACCGACCCGGCCTTTCTTCCGGTCCCCTCCCGCCAACGAGTGCAACATAGAAAAGCCAAAGGACTAGTCCCAGACTACAAAACTGCTTGGAGACGAAATTGAGTGACAGATAAATGCAGGATAGAAGAACATCATGCTTATCCATAGAAGACATAGTTGAAAGTATAAACCAGTACATTTGCCTGCTGCAAGTGTAATAATAAATACATTTGACAGTGCTCTTAAGAAACAGATACAGAAGATGAAATAGGTTACTGATATAAAAAGCTTCAGAGGAAAAACTTTCATAGTGTACCATGACTATCCCTCTGGGTATGCTGTCTCACCATCATCAGTTTCCATCATTGCCACACCCACAAGAGACTGAAAAACGTGGGGTAAACAGAAGCATTAGAATTGCATTCAAAGTAATGGATTAAGAAGTAGGTTTTAAGACATCAGAAGTGAATTCCATCATAGGCCGACTTAGAATCCATGTTACCATGACACAGCCAGATCACTTGGAATCCATGTTACCATGACACAACCATGGGATAAAGGTGCAAACAATTTCATAGAAAACTTCATTACAAAATACATATGGACCACAGCATCCAGAAAGTACAGACCTACAAAAAGCTTTTCAGAAAGAAAAATAATGCATGTTTGTATACTGCAAAATACATAAAAACATGAACATTGCTGATTGCAAGTGGACTTCTTCTAAGTTTGAGAACCTTCAAGCTGCACATTTAAAGCATGAAGAAAAAGAATACCTGGAGTTCCTGTTCATAGCTTTTTAGCCTTTCTGTGCAGTCTTTTACTTGAAGAAAACATCTCTGCAACTGTATAAGATAGAATACTGAAAGATAAGATCCATGATTCTGTGAAATGTTTCAAGTTGAAGCAATTTAGAAATAGAATCTTACCTTTGTCAGCTGCATATCACGATAAGAGAAGAGCTTCTTGGCATGAGTCAACGATTCCTCTAGCTTCTGTGATCATCCCAATAAGTACGTCAGAGAACAGTACACTACTTTACTGTAAATTACTTCTCAATAGTAAAAGAAAGAAAGTGACTAAAGGTAATGATACAATCAAATGGAAGCTAGATTTTTCATAATTTATATGGCTCAAACCTGTGATTTCTCTTGCAAATCTGCAACTAGTAGTTGCTTTGTCTTAAGCTTCTCATTTATCTCTGCAATCTGATGACAAAAGATCCAGAAAAACTGTCTCATACTGATAAATCACAATAAAAGTAGTCTAGAAAGAGATGGACTTTTATATGATGTTTAATAGAAATACATGCCAAGACAATGTAAGCACATGACACCTCAGTAGCAGGACAAGCTGTTGGAAAAATCAACAGAGCACAAGCTAAAGCATAAATGACACTAAGAAGGGATTACACAATGCTTGTCAAAAGTAAAAGCAGGAAACACAATGCTTCACCTATTATATACATTGAAGCTGAATAAATTAAGTTAACGCTACAAGCTTATGCTTGCATCTGCTGGAACATGAGCACATCATATTTGTAGTTGGGGCAACAAGGCAAGTGCAACTTGAAAAAGTGATCCTTTCAGATAGATTATTTAGAGAAAGGAATGAATGTAAAATTTAAAATTCCCTAAAATCTGCACATGAACTAATTGATATGACATAATGTCAAAGCCTACTTTGAAGATGCATCATACACAAAAGTGTGCCTTCTAATGCAAGTGAAGTTTGCTCAAATTATTATAGAGACTACAGTGCACTTCAAAGATTTGCTGCATTTTCCTTGCATATTGGTTTGCATCAATTGCATCATCTTAGGCTCTTAAAGAGTTCGGGTGACATCATCTGCCATATTACCATATCTCGTGATTCCCATAGGGCCATATCTACCAAGCTCTACATTGCACACAAGCTGAAACCTGCATTCTGCCCTGGACGGAATGTCGAAAACACTAATGGTGACCAGGGCACCATGGAACCCACAAATCACATGCATAAACATATGGGAGTAGTGCAAAAAGGAAGGTAAACATGGGCAGATTTCAAACAAAGTCTTGTCAGTTATCAACCGTAGCACATGTGCAGAAGTTTTAACAGGAATGACATCTGACTGAACCACACACACACACACACACACACGTGCACACGCACCCCCTCCCCCGCACACTTGGTTTCTAACACTTGTCATATTACTGTTACCTCCATTTAGACAAAGGAAATGACCTCCCTATTTTGGGCCACAACACATATCCAACATTTTGTGGGTCTAGAGCACTAATTGTGCAATAGTTCTCTATCTTCAGCTAACCAACACAACCTAGATGCAGAAAGCATGTGTACACGTAAAGTTTCAATAGGGACAACATCCAGATCTTCAAGTTTCAATAGGGACAATATCCATGAAACACAAAGATGACTGCCTGGAAGAGTTATGTTGGTCAACACACAAAGTTTCAGTAATTTTCCTCCGAAGTAGTTTTCATATTTTTCATTAATTCGACAAACACACCTCACCTTGTATTTATTGTAGCACCAATATATTTGCTCTATTTTTTTGGCATAAACAGCAATCACTATTGGTCTATAGAAATCTCAGTCCCAAAATGCATGCATACACGCACAAAACTTTTCTCATCATACAAGCCTCTTTGGAAACTAGTATTTCTTGGCCCCATGGTTGATACAGTACAACCTTGGAGACCATGCTTCAGGAGTACTGTTGAAAGCTTTGGAGACCACTTTAAGGCAAGGACTGGAATAGTGACTATAGAATTCATGTAGATATTTATGAGTCCTAAAAATAGATGGTAGTGCTTGATTGCTGATGACCTCAGTTCGGAGGGATAGGATTTGGTGTGGATCACCCAAAAATTTAAGCACTTCAACCATAGATTCATTTTTAGGCAAAATCTATGTCGCTTCGGACCAGAGGGATGCAAGTCTAGGATCATCATATCTCAAATCCAAACCCTCGCAGTTGAGATGCAAGACATTCAAACAGACCAGATAATTTTCCAATTTTAGTGGATGAAAGACAATCTTACAGGCCATGGATAAGAAAGATTAGAAATAAATATACCTCTCTTTGTAGCTCATCTCGCCTTTGAACAGCTACTTCCAACTCTTCCTCAACCTAAGATGGCAGTTTCCAAATAAGTTAAATACAAATCCAATTTCAACATCAAATAGATTAACCTAAAGAGCAATCTCAAATATCAAATCATTTGTTGTTTTTACCAGGTTATGAAATTCATCGCTAGAGTTTGAAAGCTCTCTAGTTTGCCGGTCAGCAAAATCAGAACTGCTTGCATAGTCCAAAAAAAGAAAGTTAATAATGCCTTTCTTCAGCCAGTAACTTATTGTGACTATGAAGTAGCAACGATCACAGAAACAACAAGAGAAGTAAATTTAGCTGCAACACACATCTAATACTATATCCAATACAAATGATAATATCCCAGGCACAGTAGCAAGCCTATATGATTAACCATTGAGAAGTGAGCAGATAAAGATGCAATTTTACTATTTCCATTTCATTTGGCCTACATTTGAAAGATGACTGAGAGAAGCCCTTCACGTAGGAAATAGCCACCTCATAGTTCCAAAATAATAAAATTACTCATGAATCATTTTCAGAAATTCCTTCCATTTTATATTGACATCGCTAGTAGCCAATTTTGACATATCATGGCTTTATCATTTGAACCAACCACCACATGATGTTCTATATGAGAAACTACGCACTTGTTACTGACTCCTATGATCCTATCTTTGTAACTCAACAACATTTTTACATTTCAATATCACCAATTAAGCTGATCCTTTAAGATAAGGAGCTTAATTTGATCAGTGTTTCAGAATGCATCTTAAGGAATCAGCTTTATTGATAATATTTATTGCATAAATGCTGTTGAGTTCCAAGACAGGAGTTCAACATTGTGGCCTAGTGTGTCATATAAAACATCACAAAGGAGCTTATGAGAGAGAGAGAGAGGGGTTGCCCATAGGGAAAGGGAATGTTTAAGGAGCTTATGATTTTCCCAACAATTCAGACATTCTCTCAGTTCCACAACCATTGAGATAGGGGTAAATGTAGATAAAGGAAGACGAGCATTTAACTGTAATGAAAATATAAAAAGCGTACAAGTGGGAGACTCTTATGGGCATACAAGAACATACACAATCAAGACCACTTAGGGGTCAATACAAGAGCACAACCACAAAAGCCACTTAGGGGCTAAAACACAAGTAAAAAATATAGGAATATTATTAAGAGAAAGCTTGTGAACAAGCTTAACAGACAAGAGGGGTTACACCTATTTATACACAAAAGCAAAAAAGAGCCATTGGGAAGTGCTCCCAACAGCTAGAAATATAGCTGTTGGGAACACTTCTCAACAGCTCTATTCCAAGGGCATTATAAGGACTATAATACCCTTGAACAAAAGAATAAAATACATTAAAAAGAAAAACCCTAAAGTGCCCTCTAGGAACACCACTGATTACATAATGTGTAATGTCCAAAATACCCCTAATGGGTTTCACTTATATATATATATATATATATATATATATATATATATATATATATATATATATATATATATATATATATATATATATATATATATATATATACACTTTAACACTCCCCTCAAACTTACTGTGAGACTCAATGTAAGTTTGAAATTACAAAAGAAGAAACCCATTATATAAAGTGTCTTCATATACTTCATCAAGTTCTTCCATTTGATGCTTCTGTAGAAGGTGCACAATCATATGTTCCATTACATAGAGGATCTTTAATATCATCAATTCTTGAAAACTTGTAAATAGAGCTAACAAAATAATCCAACCACACATATATATCATAAGATTTCAAAGGCTAACTATATTAGTTATATATTATGGAGAGAGGATGGCCAAGCACGCAAACATACAATATATAGAAAATTTTTAATAAGTCAATTTAACATTTTTCAAAATTATTTAAAGTATAATTAATTTTGAAAAATCATTAATTTCAAAAACAATAGTCATTAATCACTTCAATCATTCATGAAAATTATGTACACATATATCTATCACAAAAGGCACATTAATGCATAATAGGCATATATTTTCAATATTATCAATACCATAAAGAAATAACACACAAAGGAGTATAAATAACAAATCATTTTTACAAAGCGGAAGATAAGAAATGATTTCAATCACTCAATAAAGATTTAAGTCAAATACACATAGATCGATTTCATTAATTACATTTTAGAAGCAATATTAACCACACAACTAATGCATATACGAATGAATCATGCAATAGTTTATAATCAACAGAAAAATTACTTATGGACTAATTTTAAGAAATCCTTTCAAGAGATAACAATGAAAACCTATCAAGAACACATGCTTAGAAAATTAACTAATGAAACAAACAATATCTCAAAGAAATGCCACAAAGGCTACAATAAGATATTAATACGATAGTGGTCACTTATGGACCAAGGAAAAACCCACAATGAAAATAAACACCAACAACTCCCAAGGTAAAAATAATATATCCTTCATTAACAAATGCTTAGAAAATATTAATTAAACTTATGCAAAACATGCAAGACAATCAATCATGGAACATATTTAAAATATTCCTTGATCATGCAACTAAAGCATATTTAATGCAAAATGCATGAAAATATTTCAATAACCGTCTCATAAGAGCAAATGAATTTAGAAAAATTACGAAAAGATTTAAAAATCCCATATAACACAATAAATGATATTAACAAATCCGAACATTAGTTTGACCACCACAAGCAATCACTTCACTCGACCTTCAAATCTCAAAAATCAAGTGTATCAGCTACTAGAACAAGAGCATAACCACAATGCCATTAAAGGGCTAAAAACACACAAAAAAGTGTAGATAACCAACATCTCTTGTCTACATATAATGATACTTAAAAACAAGTGTATCAGTGACTGGATCAAAAGTACAATCGGTGCACATAACTCACCACATTGAAGAATAATATATCTTGTCTACATAAAATGACACTTAAAACAAGTGTAGCAGTGACTAGAACAAGAGTATAATCTCAATGTCACTTATGGGCAAAACAAACACACAAAAGTGTGAATAAACATCTTTTGTCTACATATAATGACAATCAAAATGATTGTATCAGTTACTAGAACAAGAGTATAATCTCAATATCACTTAGGCTAAACAAACACACAAAAGTATGAATAAACATCTTTTGTCTAAAAAATAAGTGTATCAGCTACTAGAAAAAATATCAATGTCACTTATGGGCTAAACAAACAGACAAAAGTGTGAATAAGCATCTCTTGTCTACATATAATGACACTTAGATAAGAGGCATAATAGGAGGAAACACAAGAGGTAAGAAGAGCTTGTAATGAAAACAAACTAATGCTATTAAGAAGAATAAGAATATCAATCTTTTGAACACACAGGAGAAACAAGATATCAAGCATCCAATACTATAAAAATGGGCAAACAAATGAGTGGTAAAATACATTCATAGAAACCGAGGTCAATCACCTGTCAGTTAGTTACATACCTATACTGACAAGATGACATGAGGTGCACACACAACTCACCCTAACGACCAACTCAGATTTCCAACAACAATGAGTTAAGAGGCCTATCAACCATCAATTAGACCCAAGGTAAATGACAACACATCGCTCATACACTTGAGAATCTAGATTGATAAGATGACTTGAGGTCTATGTCACATAGGTGCGGGTGCGGGTGCGGGTGCGGGTGCGGGTGCGGGTGCGGGTGCGGGTGCGGGTGCGGGTGCAGATGCATATGCAGATGCAGATGCAAATGCGGCACTTTAAAAAAACTTGGGTGCGGGGAAGGTATATATATATAATTTTTAACAGTTTTAAGTTAACACTACGTGTATGTGTGTGCATTTATGTATTTATATATATAATATAGATAAAAATGGACTTGATTGGGGTTAACTGAATCTACTTTTGGATAGAAATGGACCTCAGTGTGGTCGACTTCACCTAACACAAAGGAAGTTGTGTCCAAGTGTCGCACCCGCCTGGGTGCGGGTGCAGTGCCCTGAACTCCGAGCCAATAACAACAATGCCAAAAATAAAATTCAATGATGGGCAATTTAAATGTCATAAAAAGGCAATACATACTCACAGAAAACAATTTCCAAAAAGTGAGTTCATATATAAGAACTGATTTGAAAAACAACATTTCAAATCAAATCTAATAAAGGTAGATGAAAATATAGTGAAATCATATGCCCAACAAGATATCAATTGACGCAATCATATGCATGGTCAATACAAGCTAGTCTACTATGAGACAACAAAGACATACACCATTAAATAGGGCCAAAACATATATAGAGATTCTCAAAGAACAAATAAAACACCATATATTTAGAGATTCAATAGCATGCATAACTATCACCAATCATGAACTCACACACGTCACAAGAGATTTTATCACAATGCAACAAATATAAGATTTCTAAGGAGCATGTAATAAAATACCGTAATGCACAAGAATCTTCTAAAGGTTACAAAGGTGCACAAGCACTCGCACACGCATACCTCAGACAAGAGGCAAAAACAAATAAACAAAATGCATAATAGGTTCAAAATTATTTTATGCATGTATGATGCCAAATCATGATTATTCCAACCATGCTTTAATAGTTTTTTGTAGTTTAAGAGAGCCCTTTTTCTCTCTGTCTTTTATAGTTTCTTCTTTGATTTCACCATCTTCCCCACAAATAGATTTTGTGAGAATAGGTTGAGGTTCCGATATGGAGCCATCAACATAGTCCCACAAGTCTTTGCCAACTAAGATTCTTTTCATGGCGGTGGCCCACATATTATAGTTTTTCTCATCAAATTTGATAGGGAACAACCATAACTACTTTTCCGGCCATCGTACCAAAAAAAGGAAGAATAGAGGAAGATAAAAGATAGAGAGAAAAGACGAGAAGAGGAAGGCAAAAACTGTGTTGGAGAAATTTAATGGCATGCTTCACGAGGCAACGAACCAAAGCTTCACCGCTATTCACGATCTTCCTCTTGATCTTCACATATGAGCTACAACCTCAGAGCACCAATGCCCTGATATCAAGTAATGAAAATACAAAAAGAGTACAAGTGGGTGCCTCTTATGGGCATACAAAGAACACAAGAACATACACAACCAAGACCACTTATGGGTAATGTTGAATATAGGTGGTTTTTAAGTTAAGTCCTTTTATGTTAGAGGTTTTTTTGAAATTCTATTTTTATATTGGGCTTAGATGTAATTTTACCTTTTTACCTCTCTCTATTTAACAATAGAGAGAAAAGTTAACGAGTTCTTTTTCTGGCAGTCATCCCTCTCTCTCTCTCTCCCTTTCTCTCTCCTCTCTCTCTCTCTCCCTTTCTCTTTCTCTCTCCTCCTAGGGTTCGGTGCGTCTCTGCTATTCTTGAACATGGTATCAGAGCCTACGATCTCAGGAACGTGATAGATCGTGATCTCCTCTGCAATCGATCTACACCAACAAAATTTTATTGGAACCAGGTGTGTATTAACTGTTTTTTTTTCTTGAGATCTGATGACAGATCTGGTCCAAATCTATTATCAGATCTAAGGAGCATCGCGAGAGTGTGTGTTCGGCAGTCGTACCCCCTTTCTCTTGAGTTCCATCTGCCGTGATTTTTGGGTGTGGCAGCTGATAACAGATGTCGTTCCGTGTGGCTATTTGTGATCGAGATGTGCTGCGGCTGGGATTTGTTTACGCTATTTGGGATAGAGATGTGTTGCTGCTGTGATTTGTTTATCGTGTCCCTGTCGTGATTTTTCTCTAAGCATCCTGTTTTGAGCTGTCGTGATTTCCAGCATAAGCCAATATGGGTTCAGCAACTGCGGTCGTGATTTCAGCATCTCGTGATACCATGATTCCTGCTGGGTATTTTTTCATGCTGTCGTGATGTTTGTTTGTTGTCGTGATGTTTTTCTTTGCTGTGAAAGACGCATATTAGTTTTGGTATCAGACATGCTATCTTGAAAATTTTTTTTCTCAAAAGTTCTGTCGTGGAAACAGCAAGATTGTTTCTTTGCTGTGTTGGAAAATATCTGCTGTGTTGGAAAATATCATGCTTATGTGAAATTTTTTATTATTGTCGAGGGATTCTGTGTTGAGCATAGATGTTGGTTGTCGGTTCTGGCTGAAGCGTGATCATCACATACGCTATCGTATGTGCTGCTTGAAGATTGTCAAGATTGTATATCTGTTGTGGTTGTTGTGTTTATAAAACCTGCTATTCAAGTGGGTAAATTTGATTTGTTTGGCTGAAATAGAATTAAATATTCAGTATGGGTGAAACTTCGAAATGTGATTCCAAAATTGAGCATATTTGCGAGTATAAGGCTTTTGCCAATCCCTTCTCGTACGGCTCTTCTGTAAGGTTGAATGAAACTAACTATGCAAGGTGGTCCAGAACGTTTATGATGTCGGTGTCTGGACATCGTAGAAAACATATTTTGTTGGAAGATAAACCTAATGAAAAGGTGGGAAAATACGTTACTTGGGATAAAGATAATGACATTGTTATGTCATGGATCGTGAAGAACAGTACAAACCCACATCAATTCAGCAGTTGTTTGGGCCATAGCCCGATATTCTGATTCTGCACTCGACCTAGAAACCACATTTTGTTTCTTACTTCTCCAAGAAATCAAGTTGTCTCCCAGAAACACACAGAATCCTATGGTAGATTTTCTATCCACTACAGATCCTGCATAGTCAGCATCAGAATAGGCCACTATCTCCAGAGTTCCACCTTTCCTGAACAATACAAGAGCACCACCACACAAGCCACTTAGGGGCCAAAACACAAGTAAAAAATATAAGAATATTATTAAAAGAATGCTTGTGAACAAGCTTAACATACAAGAGGGGTTACACCCCCTTATTTATACACAAAAGGAAGCGAAGAAAAGCCATTCTGAAGTGCTCCCAACAGCTAGAAATATAGTTGTTGGGAGCACTCTCAACAGCTCTATTCCAAGGGCATTATAAGGACTATAATGCCCTTGAGAAAAGAATAAAATACATTAAAAAGGAAAACCCTAAAGTGCCCTCTAGGAACACCACTAATTACATAATATGTAATGTCCAAAATACCCTAATGGGTTTCACTTATTACATAAAGAAATATATATATATATACATATTAATATAGACATATATGTACATATGCAAACAATAAGTATATATATATATATATATATATATATATATATATATATACTTTAACATTTAACATTAACAACCTCTTCTTTGGATGTAAAGCCACATAGAATATTAAAATCATTCTCCAACCAAAGAAATCCATTTTGAAGTGAATGGACTGCTTACTGACCATTGAGGAATGAACAGAAGGCAGATTTTTATGCCATTAAACTTTGATTTAATGCATATGAAGTCCAATGCTCAAATATTTTAATTTTGAAACATCATGAGAGTATCATGAACGTACGGAAAGACATCATGGTCCCCTTTTAATCATTTTTTAAAGTACATACAGATTCTTCTTTTCGTTCCTTTTTTATGTTATTGATACTTTTTCTTTAAATATTCTCCCTTGTCAACATTGCTCTAGCAGTAACCCTTGAGACATTCAGCATGGACTATTTTCTACTTCGTAGTCATAGGCCAAAAATTGTAAGATTCAATTTTAAGTAGAGAAAATGATGAATAACCTGTATTAACCAATATAATCATGATTCATACACTAGTCTGGATTATTATATTTGACTTCCTGTTCATGCACAGAAGCATCAAATGATTACATGATCAAAAAAACCTATGAACATTATCTATATGATTTGTTTAGTGCCCACCATGGGCTTGTTCACATGGTTAGGGCAAAGTATGATTGTCTGTTCTCTTCCAGACATCCCACAATCGATTTCCCATGTGTGCACCAGTGTTGAAGCACAGCATGCATCTTCCTAGTGGCCAAAGGGGTGAACCCGGAGTTTTATTGTCTAAGCAGGGAGTCATTCCATGTGGGTTTCAAAATGGCCTGGGATGGCCTGACACCATGGACAGATTCCTATGTCATAAAAGAAAAAAGATTTGTTTAGCAAAAAATAGGTTTTGAGTCACGTGACTGAGATGCATAAGGATATTTCAAGGGCTTTAAAAATCAAAGGCCAATGCATCAAAATTTTGTGCCTCAAAAAAGATTTGATTTTAATCTGAAAAAACATAACCGAAGTGTGACCCCTAGCAAACAAACCATGCTGAACAAATCCAGTGTTGGATTGAGTGAGAGAGGCTGTTGACAGAGTGCACATTAGGTGCTCACTTTAAGCGCTGCACTTACCAACTTGTTGGAAGGTCACGGCACCATGACTCTCGAGAGAGAGAGAGAGAGAGAGAGAGAGAGAGAGAGAGAGTCATGGTGCCGTGACCTTCCAACAAGCTGTATCAACTCAAGCTGACCTCATGGATGGATTCAATGTGATCTGATTTGTAGGAATCAAACATTGGATTGTGTTTTTTCAATATAGAAATGACTTTTTGAGCTACAAAATTTTGCACATTATGAGCCATTGATTTCTTTTAAGCTGTCAGAAAACTTGTTTACACATCGCAATTATGTGAAACCTGTTTTCCAATAAGCAAACCTTATGGATAACATTTGTAGGGTCTGATCTATCAAAAAAGAAGGCAAACAATCTACTCATTTGATGTAATTGTGCCATGACCACATAGTATCCCACACACACACATACAATACATACGACTTACATATACAAGCATATACATGGTCTATTGTACCATACTATCTAGTTACAAATCTTATATGCAAGCCTTGTCTAGTCAATCTGATTCCGTAGAGGCATTCAGCATGGTTTGTTTTTGTGGGATTGCATCGTGAATTGCCTTATTTCGATTCAAGAATGTGTTTTCCTAAGTCATGAAATTTTGATAGATTGTAAACCGTTGTTTTTTAAGCCCATAAAAAAACTACTCACATTCACATAACACAATTCAGTGATCCAATACATGATTCCCACTAAAACCATGTGGTTACGTCTGTAAGACTAGATTCAAGAAAAAAATAAAAAAAATGATGTAAAAAGCATTCTAGATCGTACATAGTCATATATATATATATATTTTTATATATATCAGTCACCTGTATCGTTAAAGGTAATTTCTCGGCGAGGGTATTTCTCGGAGAGATTTTCAAAAGTTCATAAATCTTGAGAAAATCTCGGGAGTTTAAAAAATTGAAAAAAATATAAATAACAATAAAAAAGCTAAGAAAATAATAAGTTTTGCATTATTTTTCTTCCAAAAATATAAAGAAACATGTTTTAAAGGTTTTAAAATATAAAAGAAACAAAAAATAGGAAATGCAAACTTAAAATAAATAAATAAAAAAGAGTTTTTCCCAAAAATATCGCGATATTTTGAAAATATTGCAATATATTCCCGATATTATTGGCTACCTTGAAAAAACCAATAATATCGCGATATTTTCAATTTATCGGTGATAGTGATATATATATATATAGACATACACAACATGACTTATTTTTCTTTTGAAGAAAAAGTGAGTGTTATTCATCCAAAGAACCTCTTAAGGATCAGAACTAGATTAGAACCTTTTGCATGTAAAATTTAGATTAGGTCAGGAACTAACCCCAGTCCGAGTACATTGGGAGTTTTGAACCCAAATGCAGGTCTGAACCCATATTTGATAATGTCAGAACCCATCTAGACAAGATTTGGTTATACTAGATGAACTTCAGCCCGCTACTAACCTACTAGAGTAGCCATTGTTCCTGATGGTCTAATTCATGTATGACCCTGAAGCAGGAAGGCATGCAAAAGTTAATCTGTGAAAGGCTTTTGTTACTTCTTAACATTTAAGGGTCCCATAGATCAGTAGCCTTGTTCACCCTTTTTTTCCTTGTTTAAATTATGTAGCAGCTTCATTTTCTAACCTAAAACTAAAGTCATATTCATCAATATTTTAGAAGACAAATTAATACAAGAAAAAAAAGTTATATTAATCAACAAAAACAACAACAATGAAAATAGAGAAACCAAAACTAAGCAAAGATGGAGAAGTTTCCCAAGATGATCTAATTAATTGGCATTTCTTGGCAAAAAAAGATAAGTATAAACCAGATAACAATACCATAAATTTGTATGGCGCAGGTGTTCCCAAATGCCAAGACCAGAAATAATGCCTACGAAAAACCTTTCATGAGGGCACAATGTGTATGAATAATGCGACTGCTAATTCACTGCTAGATATCCAGACAAAGAATTATTGACTTGCATAAAAGAGTCATGATGACCAAAGAGACTATTCATTGAAACAACACAAGTAGAATTCATGTTTTTCAAAATGTGCATCACCATGGCTATGCTGCTATGCACCAGCTTAGGTTCAGGATAGACGTATTCGCTATTTTATGTTAGGAAAATCCATCTGTTTTTCTTGCACACCATAAACAAGATCTTGTAATTTAATATGATAGTACATAGGAATCAACAAATATTCAGAGTCTTACCCAAATCGATCATTTGATCGTTCCTCCTTACTCTTAAGATTATTTCTCTCATGATCCTTACTCCTTTCAATCCCTCTATCTTGGTTCCAATCTACATCATGATCTCTTTGCCAATCACGATCATATACCCTGTTACGTTCTTGATCTCTCATTTGATCAGCATCACGGTCCCTCTTATGATCATCACGTCCGTGATCACGATCATGCTCTCGAGATCTATCACTGTTCCCATCCCGATACCGATCTCTATCATGATCCTGAAAGTGACCTCTATCCCTGTCTCTGTTCCAGTCCGTGTCCCTTTCATTTTCTCGGAAGCGCTCACGCATATGACTTGACCTTCCAACTCTAGTTTGCACTTCATTAACCCTTACAACTCTACCACCAATGGTCTGGTTCAAAGTTTTTAAACAGCAAAAAGCACATGAGAAAGCAATGAGAGAGACAGAGAGCATTGTATAGCATTGTGTATGGCAAATCAGGAAGGAAAAGCTAAAATACAAAATCTATTGCCTCGTAAAATAACAGTAATGATCGCTCACCCTCCCATTCATATCATTGATTGCATCGATTGCAGATCTTGGATTTGTGAAAGTAACAAAACCATAGCATTTACCACCAATATGACGATCATTTATTATCTGCAGAGGAACAAGACTTGAGTTACTTATTTCTGGAGCCAAAGAAAATAATAACCTATGCATTTTATGGCATATACCACAGCATAGAGCCTTTCATGCATGGAAAAGATTCACAATCAACAGATGGACTATATGCATAATACATACACACAAACCAAGTAGAATACATATACATCAAGAATAAATAATAATTAAACAAAACAATTTCATAGGGAGATATTAGAACTTTCTTGAGCAAAGGAAAATTTAATACTTTTGGAAACATTAAGAAATGAAAAAAAAAATAGGACAACTATTACATTAATACCTATGTCACCTAGGTGCGGGTGCGGGTGCGGGTGCGGGTACGGGTACGGGTACGGAAGGTATAACACGGCAATTCCAAAAAATGTGGGTACGGGGACACGGCTAAATATATACTAAAAAATATATATTATATATCTAAAATATATCTTATATATCTAAAATATATACTGAAAATATATTTTATATATCTAAAATATATATTATATATCTAAAATATATATTATATATTGAAAATATATAATATAATATAGGACACGGCAAATGCCGTGTCTAGGTACCAGTACCCATGTCGACACGGGTACGGCACCCTAAGTGTCGTGTCCCGGTTACATAGATTAATACAAAAGGAATATGTTGTGAAACTAAAAAACAAAGAGCATTTATTCCAAAAAATCATCTTGTTTATATTCCAAAGATACCCTTAATCTGTTTAACTTGAATAACATTAAGAATGCCCAGCATGCCCCTCATCATTATTTTAGACAAAAATGACCTATGATAGTTAAACTGGGCAGTTTCACATATCTTCCATCATGCCCAATTATTGAGCAGATGTCACAGGGACTCGACAAACCGGGTGCCGCACCCGCGTCGGCGCGACGCGGGTGCGCGCACGTGTGCGGTACCCGATGCGGTCAACCCGACCCTGGGTGCGGTCAACACACCCAGGGTCATTTGTGTCCAATTTTTAGATTAAAAAAATAATAAAAATCTGCCCGATAAAATATGTTGTTGAGGGGAGGATTAGGGAAAAAAAAATTTGCCCTAATATTCCCTTCCTCTCCTCCCAACCTCTGCCAGACCACGACGCCGATCGACCTCCACCGGACCCCGATGTCATCGTTGACCGCTCCGCCGAACCTCTCCTCCTCAGGTATGCTCTCTCCTCTCCGACTCCCTCTGCTCTCCTCTTCGACCCCTCACCTGCACAAAGAGAGCACAGGGAGGGGGATCGGCCCCTCCCTTGCACAAAGAGGGAGGACAGGGAGGGGGCTCGGCCCCTCCCCTACCAACAGGGAGCGCAGGGAGGGTGCTCGACCCCTCCCCTGCACAAAGAGGGCGCAGGGAGGGGGCTCGACCCCTCCCCTGCACAAATTATATAATATATATATAGTTATTTATTTATTTATTTATTTATTTATTTATTTATTTATTTTTGCGGCACCCCCGCATCCCCGCACCCAAGTTTTTTGAAAGTGTCACACCCTCGCACCCGCACCCATGTGACATAGATCAATATTGGGTCTTCTTTTATAATTACTTCTTTTTTAAATATACTAAAACTTTCAAAATTGGTAATTTGGTTATCTGATTTGACTTTGAACCAAATACGCAAATAAGATGACTGACCTTTCTCTAAAATTGTTTTTAATTTTTGTATTCCTTTGATTCTAAAAACAATTTTTTTAGATATTAAAAATAAATTCAGTATCTTCTGAAATGAAAATTTTAATAATAATATCACAATAAACAGAAAGCACTGATGTTTATGCATATTATGATATATGTTATTCAATGTTGTTTTTACATCTCACGAGAATATTGTTATATATTTTAAATTCTAGGCCACATTTGGAACTAAAAAAGTTTCAAACAATATCAAAAGATTTTATTACAAAAAAGAAAAAATGAACAACATTATTGGTATCAATAGAAATCAACTTTCAAACTTGAATGACCATTACATGGAAGCTAAATGTGATTCAAACAAATTAGTCTGTGACTGCATGATGGAAAAGTATAAGCCAATGAAACTTCTCAGTGGTTCACTAAACTGCTATACACCAAATCTGAACTATGCATAAGTGTTTAAACTTTAAACTTATATGCAGGTTTTATTCTTGTAGCCTCAAATTAGTACAATTATTCAAGGCATACATAAAGCCCCATAACATTGTGTTTTATTGAAATCAGTTCACAGTAGAGGAACTAAATATGTATGTTGTTAGAATAACGGTAATAACTAATGTATACATAATAATTCAAGTTCTCACAAGTTGAACATGCTAAAGCAGTCATGTGTCCAAGTCATCGTCAGGAAAAAGAGATTGCAGTAAATATTTCTATACATATTTAAAGATCCAATGACATTGCCTGCGGAAGACCTAATTCAAACAAGAAACCTAGAGATTTAATTAATGAGCACTGAAGACATGAAGCCAAAGAATATCTCATGGTTCTCAATTAAATTGGTTGACAATGGACATAGAACAGGTCACAACGTGATTGAATAATTGGAATGGCAGCTGCCAACGTAGGAGGGGGTAAGCTAATGAATATGGTGGCCTATAAGCAGTTGCTTTACTTTGGTGAATGGCTGAACTGCACTAGTAGAGAATGTGATAGATCCTATACTAGAGCTAACACAATGTGACCAACTTATGGCTTCAAGAAGATACTACGTGCATCAAAGGTACAGTAACCAAACACTAAGACTAATATCACCCTCATAATCCAGCTTGCAGTAGGTTAATGATGCCGGCCAGGTCGCTTTGGCCTCTGGTAAACTCATTTACAGTCTCTCGGATATGCCTTAAAGCATGCTTTACAGTTCCCGTATTTCCATCTCCAGTTAAGCATATACATCAGGATGCTGGATTGACTGCACAGACTATATCAGGTTTCATAAGACCTCATGGATGCTGCAACCAAGGATGGATCCAAAAGCAACGCATCTTCATCTTCATCCAGTCAGCTATTGAGGCCAATAGGCTACTAGCATATTTGTCAAGTAGGTTGTACCTACGATCAGATGAAGCTTACTGCAATAGCTCTCCTAACAAAAAAAATGCCTAAGATCCAAAGGTCTTCATCTTAAAGAATGTCGGTGCAACCATGACGTGTTTAGTTTTAGTATCAATTACCACTGACTCGTATCATCAAGCATATCTATGTAAAGAAAGATGATAGTAAGGAACTTGCATGACATCTAACTAACAAGAACTGATCAATGGCACTATGGGAAACTACAAGGTATTAGCAACAAAAACCAAAAAAAACTATTCACTACACATTTTATAAAGGTCTTCTTTACAATGTTGTAAGTATGATACGGTACGATATGTATCGTTACTATGGGCAAAAGCGATACGAGTGTATCGAATTTGTATCGTATGTATCGTACGATACAATCTTGTATTGTGTCGTATTGTATGATACAACCCTGTATTGTGTCGTATCGTAGGATACAAGGTATATCGTATGATCCACCTTCAACGCACTTTAAAAAGAGACGAAACTTGTTTTTTATTTTTGGGTTTTAAAGACCTCTTGAGGGCTGACTTCCTCATTTATGTAGAAGTCACTATAGTATTCATGCACCTTAGGAGTCATGAGAGCGATTTGGGGGCAGATCATTGTGCGAAAGAGAGAGTTTTTACAGTTTGCTCAAGAGTACATTTTCACCATTTTTTCACTCAAGAAAGTGGGTTAAGGTAAAAAAATTCTATTATGAGTAAAATTATAAAATTACCCTCCAAAAAAATTTGTATCAGGGGCTTACGCCCCCAAACCCCCGCCAACTTACGGCAAAGTTGGATCCGCAGAAATTAGGGATTTATGTCAAGGTTGAAATTAAGTTTCATATTCCTCCAATAAAGTGATAGACCCATGGGAATATAAGATTTGGTATACAGGAATAAATAGGAATAGGAATGGAGTAGGGATTGTTATTAGTCGTGAGTTTATAGATAATGTAGTTGAGGTCCGTAGGAAGGGTGATAGGATTTTACTTATTAAATTAGTATTTGGTACGGATATCATTAATATTATTAGTGTTTATGCACCTCAAGTAGGTTTAGATGATTCCGTTAAACATCAATTTTGGGAAGATTTAGACGGAGTAGCACAAGAGATATCTTATGGAGATAAGATTTTCATCGGCGGTGACCTTAATGGACATGTAGGCATTAGTAGGGATGGATTTGAGAGTATCCATGGAGGCTACGGTATAAGAGAAAGAAACGAAAGTGGAGAAAGGATTTTAGATTTTGGTTTGTCCTATGATATGATCTTAGCCAACACTTGGTTTAGGAAGAGGGAGTCTCACCTAGTAACATTTAAAAGTGGGGTTAATACGAGTCAGATAGATTTTTTCCTACTTAAAAAGAGAGATAGAGGTTGTCGCATCGATTATAAGGTTATACCAGGAGAAAGTGTAGCTACACAACATAGAGTCTTAATTTTAGATCTTAGAATTAGAAAATGTCGTAAAAGGGATAGACATAAGATAGATCCTAGAATTAAGTGGTGGGCACTGAAAGGAGCTAAACAAGGAATGTTTGTAGAGCAGGTAGTTAAGGAAGCTGATTGGTGGCTCGAAGAGGATTCAGAATCAATGTGGAATAAGATAGCGGGTTGCATGAGAAAGGTGGCTAAGGAGGTATTGGGTGAGTCTAAAGGCGGTGCACTGCTAGGTAAGGATACATCATGGTGGAACGAGGATGTCAAATTAACTATTAAAGTTAAAAGAGAGTGTTATAGAAATCTAAGTAAAAGTCATGATAATGAGAATTTGGAAAAGTATATGATAGCAAAGAAGGAAGCTAAGAAAGTAGTTCGAAACGCGAGGGATAAGGTATATAAGGAGGTTTATGACAAGTTGGATACCAAAGAGGGAGAGAAAGATATTTATAGGCTTGCAAATATGAGAGATAGGAAATCGAAGGATCTAGGTATGGTTAGATGCATCAAAGATGAAACTCAAAGGGTTTTAGTCAAAGATGAGGAGATTAGGGAGAGATGGAAAGATTATTTTGATAAGCTTTTTAATGGATGTCATGCTCAGGATCTTGGAGACTTCTCCATTCCTTCTCATGAGATGAATCGTGACTTTATGCGCAAGATTTAAAAGAAAGAAATTGCAGAGGCTTTAAAGAAAATGAAATCAAGAAAGTCAGTCGGACCAGATGGTATACCTATCGAGGCTTGGAAATGCTTGGGTGAGAATGGTTGACAAATCTTTTTAACAAGATTTTGCGGACAAATAAGATGCCTAAGGAATGGAGGAAGAGTACTTTGGTGCCTCTATATAAGAATAAGGGTGACATATAAGATTGCACAAACTATCGTGGTATAAAACTCATGAGTCATACTATGAAACTTTGGGAGAGGGTGATTGAGCATAGGTTGAGGAAGGTTGTCATGATATCAGAGAATCAATTTGGTTTTATGCCTGGAAGATCGACTATGGAAGCTATACATCTTCTTAGACAAATTATTGAGAGATATAGAGAGAGGAACAAAGATTTGCATATGGTTTTTATTGATTTAGAGAAGGCATACGATAGAGTACCTAGGGATATTCTCTGGTGAACAATTATGAAGAAAGGTATTTCTTTAAAGTACATTAGTATAATTAAAGATATGTACGAAGGAGTGGTAACCAATGTCCGCACTTGTGGAGGGGTGACAAACAATTTTCCTATAAGAGTTGGGTTACATCAAGGATCTACATTAAGCCCTTTCCTATTTGCTATAGTGATGGATGAGCTTACGAAATCAATTCAAGAAAATGTGTCGTGGTGTATGTTGTTTGTTGATGATATTGTTTTGATTGATGAGTCTATAGTTGGGGTTAATGCTAAGTTAGAATTATGGAGACAGACATTGGAAGCAAGAGGTTTTACGTTGAGTAAGAGTAAGACAGAATATATGGAATGCCGGTTTAGTAAGCAACGCAGTAGTGATGAGAGTGTAGTGAAGCTTGGCGAGCAAGAAATATCGGTGGATGACTGTTTCAAATATTTGGGATCTATCATTCGAAATGATGGAGAAATTGATGGAGACGTAAACCATAGGATAAAGGTTGGGTGGATGAAATGGAAAAGTGCAACTGGAGTGTTGTGCGATCGTAGAATGCCATTGCGGTTGAAAGAAAAGTTTTATAGGACGACAATTAGGCCCGCTTTATTATATGGTACGGAATGTTGGGCTACGAAGAGACATCATATTCAAAAAATGAGTGTAGATGAGATGTGTATGGTTCGATGGATGTGTGGAAATACAATAAAAGATAAGATTCGAAACGAGGAGATACGTAAGAAGGTAGGCGTTGCATCCATTGAAAATAAGATGAGAGAAAATCGTTTACGGTGGTTTGGACATATTCGGCGAAGGCCTAATGATGCTCCAGTTAGAAGGATGGACAAATGGAAAAATATATTAGTCAAAAGAGGTTGAGGTAGGCCTAAGAAGACTTGGATGGAGATGATAGGAAAGGATATGAATGCTTTGAACCTCACCGAGGACATGGCATTGGATAGAAATGATTGGAGGAGAAGGATTCATGTGGAGGACCCAGAATGATTTTCTTTTTGGTTCATATCGCCGACCCCAATTGTTTTGGGATGAAGGCGTAGTTGTTGTTGTTGTTGTATTCCTCCAATAAAGGTGGCATTAAGATGGTCCAGCACGACAATGTGGCACTCAAGTAATGAGTGAAAACCGATTAAAAATCGAGTGCAACTATTGTCATAATATTTTTGTTTATGTAATATGAAAGTATGAGTTTTGTGGCATGTTCTTAATTGCAAGATATTTAATAGTTTGCATTGTTCTTGTGAGATAGTTGATGTTTGAAGATATCTTATGCAGCTCATAGAGGCATAAGTGCATCACATGTGATTTTGTGGTTGCAATTTGTGTATTTCATAATTGTTTTATGTGTTATGATTTTTTTTCATCATTTTTTTGAAAATTTTTTACTAAAACATTATTATTTTTGCAATATGATGCGTATCTTATTTTGGACCCAACTGATTCGGGTAACAATACAATACTGTGATCGTTGCAAAATTTTTACATTTTGCAAGTCCACTTGACCTTTTGAAAAGATTTTGTTTTTTAAAACTCGCCTCCGTTTTAAAATACGGGAAAATTGGGAGATGGGATCCGCCTGTCGGTACGAGGTTCAACCGTTCCTGACGCCTTTACCAGGAGTAATTGAATTAAGGATTGAACTGTATGCCTTGCTTTGCTTAAAATGCCTAAGTAATTATTCTAATTCCTAAAAATGCAGAAATGATCATATGTGTGCATTTGAGAAAATTTTTTAAAGAAAATCACGATACATGCTTGGATTTATTTGAAAATTAAAAAAAATGGTTTTGACAATCGTCTTGAAATAATGTTGAAATTGTTTTAAAATTGATTTAAAATGATTTCAAAATTACTTTGAAAATATTTCAAAAATCATTTGGAAAACATCTTGAAATCTTTTTGAAATGATTTTGAATTCAACTTTGAAAGTATTTCGAAAATCAATTGAAATTATTTTGAAATTGAAATTGAATTTGAACTTAAAATTGAAATTTAAATTGAAATTGAAGCTAAAATTGAAGTTGCTTTGAAAATCAAAATTGAAAATTGAAATGAAAATTGAAGTTAAAATCGAAATTGATTTGAAATTTGAAATTGAAAATTGAATATGAAATTGAAATTAAAATTGAAATTGAAATGAATTTAAAGAGGAAATTGAAAGTAAAATCGATTTTGAAATTGAAGTTTGAAATTTGATATTGAAATTGAATTTAAAATGAAAATTTGAGGTTGAAATCGATTTTTTGAAAATGAAATTGAAAGTTGAGATTGAAATTGATTTTTTTTTAAATTAAAAAATGAAAAACTTTTGAAATACGTAATGATTTTGTAAAATACCCTAAGAGTGTAGGCCTTTTGTAACTTAAAAGAAATTAATAAATCTGAATTTCATTCGTATTCTAACTATGACCAAAAATACGAATTCCACTAAGTTTATTAACTTCTTAGAAGAATGTTTGCGTGTCATTCGTGTTGACCATAGTGAAATTTGAAATATGCGTATGACAAACCATAGCATTTAATATTGAAAATTAAACTATATGCAAATGCAATCTATCTAATGCAGAAAGGGAAATTTCCACTATTTTTTTTATATTTAATTACAATTTACATCAAATAATTGAATAATTAAATAAGAAATAAAAGGGGAAATGAAAGAAAACATCATCTTGAGCTTTTCCCGCAAAATTAGCAAACATATTAGTGGGAAAATATAGGCTTTTCTGAAATTATCAAGCAATATCCAAAAATTGAAGGATAGTTTCCAGAAATAAGCCCTTTTCATGCTTTTCATAAAATCAAAATCATAAATGAAGGATGAATACATGATTTGATAAGCTATTAAAATGAGCCTAATTTGGAAAATAAATTTTGAAATTAGGGAAAAAATAACCAAAATACCCCTAAAATTAAGTCTATGGCCTTAAAATTAGGGTTTTTTGAAAGAAATTTTGACATATTTGTCACATGGAAGCTCAAAAATTTATGAAATTGATTGGAGAACTTGTTGATGTGATTAAAAACATTATCAAAGTTTTAAATCATGGAAATAATATTCGAAATTAAGAAATTAAATGCAAAAATGCCGAATTTGCCCTTGTTTTAGCAAAACCATGACTTTTAGAAAACCGATTTTCAAAAATGCAATGAATGAAATGCCAAATAACCAAAGAAATTTATGAAAATTTATATGAAGACCCCTAACAACCCTAGAAACAATCTAGAATTGAAAAATTCAAGAAAATGTTGAAGAAAAACACGAATTAGGGTATTTTATCAGATTAAAACAGGAATTTGTATAATCGAATTTACAAGAAAACCTGTAAGAGCATTTCGGGTGAACGAAGGTCTAAAAAAACTCAAATCAAGCTCAACATGAGTCTATGGATTCAGGACACATCAAAGAAACATCTCCTTTTTGCAGAATATCAAAATCATTTCTGAATCTTAAGATATTAATGAAACATTGGAGAAATTATTTTAGAAATAGGAGCTTGAATTTTAAGAGACAGGTTTCTGTAATTTGGGTGTTTCAGAGACTAAATCGACTCAATTTTTCTCAAATTTGTTGAAGAAGTTGCTTAATACAATCAAGAAACTAACCTAATTTACAGAAATAAAAAATCAAATTTGGTTTGAGCATGGTGACATTGCAAAGTCAGTGATCTATCTCAGGGAATGAACCTGTTACAGAACATGCAGTCCCTGTTTTTAATAAAATTAAAATAGCAAATGAGCATAGAAATGTATAAAATTTGACAAGGATAAACTAGACACGTAAAGGAAGAAAATCACTTTTACAAATCTCGAAAACCATCTCTGGTTAGACAGATCTGATCCAGGCAAGATGGGACAAGGTCTAAGCAATGTCTGATGAGGTAAAACAACAGGGTTCTGATTTTTTATTAAAATAAAATATGAAATGGCCATGAAAGTTTACGAAAATTGACAAAGGTAAATTGGACATGCCAAGGTAAAAACCCCATTTTACAGATCTTAAAAACCCTCTATCATTGAGGAGATCTGATTCAAACAAAATGGCTCAAGATCTGAGCAAGGCCTGACAATGCAAAACGATAAGGTTCTAATTTTCGATCAAAATAAAATATGAAATGGCCATGAAAAATTCTGAAAATTGGCATGAATAAACTAGACATTCTAAGAAAAAAAATCATTTCTACAGATCTAAAAAATGATCTCTCATTGGGGAGATATGACTCCAACAAGTCGATCCTAGATCTGATCAACGACTGAGGTTGCAGACAGACAGGGTTTTGGCTTTAAATGAAAATAAAATAGGAATCGACCATAGAAATTGCTGAAAATTTACAGGAATAAACTAGACATGCAAATAAAAAAAACCCTTTTATAAATCTAGAAAATGATCTCCCAAAGATATAACTCTGATAAAATGGACTAAAACCTGAGCAACTCAAATGACACAGAATGACAGGGTTGTGGTTTTCGATCAAAATCAGGTATGAAATGACCATGGAAATTGCTAAAAATTGGCATGAATAAACTAGACTCAATCCTAAAGACACCACTTTTTACGGATCGGAGAGATCATCTCCGGTTAAGAAGAAATCACTCCAACAAGTCGATCCTGATTCTGCTAAAATCCTGACGGTGCAGAATGACAGGTTCTGAATCCCGATTTTTAAAGTGGGTTCACAGATCCCCAAAAAATGTAAAAAATTCACAAATTCATAGAGATACAGTCATGAATCACCCATAAAAAAATTCAGATCAAAAACTCAAAGAAAAACATCCAAAATGATGATGCTAACATGAAGTGAGAATCAAAATGCATACAGAATAGAAAAGAGAATGAAAGCATCAACTCTATTGATGCATAACATGAAAAATAAAGCATAGATGCTATATTTTCGAATTTTAGAAGAAAGAAAATAGTAGCAAAAATCAAAAGAAACAAGGCAAGGATCAATTGATATAGCCGATTGAAGAGAAATTTGATCTTCATGGTGGCTTTTGATAGAAATGGAAAAGCAATAGCATAAAATCAATGAAAAGGCAAATTAGAGAGACGAGAGGGAGCTCTTACCAGTTAGAGGAAGTTTCAACCCTTGGCTGCAATGGATCCTCACTTCAAATGAGGAAAGAGGCACCAAGGAGGGGAACGATTTTCTTGGAGAAGAAGAGAAAAGGAGAAGGGGAAAGAGGGAGAGAGAGACAGAGAGCAAGGGAGAGAGAGAGAGGGCTGAAGATATTTTCTCCTTAGGGTTGGCGCGACCCTATAGCCCCTTTTTATAACCTTTTTTAGGGTTTGGGCCTAGGGTTTCTAGAGTCTTCCCCCTAATTAGCTTAATTAAGCTTAATTAGTGGGGGGCGATTTTGGTTTTTTAAGAAAAAGGGTGACATGTGGCACAACTTCATGTGTGTGCACATGTGGGTTTTTAAAAACAAAGAGAAAAGGTTAAAAACAAGTGAAACAAGGTTTTAAAAAGGTAAAGTGAGAATTAACTTTGAAATTGGCGCCATTTGGAGCCTAAAATCAAAGTGGATCCAAGATCCATTTCGAAAAAAATTTAGAATGAAATCCAAATTAACATTTTAAATGGGACCCCGATTGTTTTTCTTTTGAAAACTTTTCGAGATATTGAATTTTTGAAATACAAAGATTGGTTTTAAAATTGGATCAAAATTAGTTTTTGAAATTGGATCTGGATCCGAAGTTTTGAATAAAGCGGATCTGGATCTCTATTGAAGATGAAAATGAAAGGAATTGATCTGAAATGATGTTCGGACCTTGGATATGAATTTATGAAATAGAATTGAAGGAAAAATCCAAGCCCATGATAAAAAATGGATTTGGATCTTGGATTTGATATTGGATCGGGCCCAGAAATAAAATTGGATCTTGGATTTGGATAAGGGCCCAAGGAATGAAATTGGGTCTCAGATATCAGACAAGAAAATGAATCTGAGTTTGAGTTCAAAAATTGATCCAATTAGCCTTCTGAATGGATGAGAAGGTGGATCCAGATGGAAATCAATCTCAATTCTAGATGTTAAGGAATGGATCAGAAAGTGATTGATTGGATCCTGGATATCCGATGAGATATTCCAGGTTCATAAAGTAATTTGGATTCTGGGTATAGATAATAGAATGAATTAGATAAAAGATCCAGGTCCAAGATAGAAAATGGGCACCAGATCCAACATTGGATCCAACATTGGATCCAATATATGAATTGAAATATGGATTGGATCTCGGATATAGATAAAATATCAGATAAAAGAATTGATCTGAGTCCAAATTGGGAATTGTCCCAGCTTGAAAATTGATAGAAATGATATTCTCAGCAAATTTTATTTTTTTTTGCCCTGCAGGGGTAGTGTAACATGGTACTGGACTGGTTTGAACTAATTTAAATTGGACATGACTGAAATGGACTGAATTAGAAGTCAGTTATACTGAGGTGAACTAAATTCGGAGCTAAAACACTAGCTGGGCTTACTAGGGTTAGCTCAATTTTGACTGAACTGAGTTGAAACGAGCTGAAATGAAGGTCCGAGAGTGTGGGAAGTGGCTTTGAACTGGAACTAGACCATTTGAACTCCTGATGAGCTCAAATTAGACTCATGGGGATAGGATCTATTGGATTTGATTGACTCGAAAACAATTTTGCTAAAATTCGAGCTAGAAATGAGCTCATTTCGCCTGAAATGAACTAAATTTAGCTGAAATGGACTGACATCGCTCTTCGTGAGCTCAGGGAAACTAGAAATGACTGTCATTCTAACTCCTCTGAACTTAAAATGAGCTTGGCTAAGTCTAAATGACAAAGGGCTAAGGCTGACTTGGGGGTAAAATGGTAATTTTATTGACAAAATGGGGTAAACTGGTCTCTAGACTAGGATAAACCTAGAGGTAAGACCCTTACATTGCCCTGCAGGGGGTTGGCATATGTGAAAGAGGGTGTAAAGAATGGACCTAGAAAATTTGGGGTGCTTACAGATGCCTCTCTTTACTGCTAAGTCGATTGAAAGTTGAGCTTAGTAGCAAAGAAAAACACAGCAAATTTTAGAATATCAAAAATGCCCTAACTAGAAAATCTAGACTGGGTGTGGAAGAATGTTTTGAAAATGGTCCTCATGAAGTGAGGTTGCAAAAAGGTGAGAGAAATGAGATCCCTAAAGCTTTGAAAAGGGAGATTGATAGAGAAGAAGTCTCATGATTGAGCCAAAATAAGCTTTTGAAATGGCCTTTTTGCAGAAATTCAGGTTTATCCCTTACCCTGGATGGGACGAAAAATACCTCATAGAACGAGGCTCAGGTTTAACCCTTAACGGGGATGAAAAATACCTCATGAAATGAGGCTCAGGTTTAACCCTTACCTGAACGAAAAAAAAACACCTCATGGAATGAGGTTCAGGTTTGACCCTTACCTGAACGGGGACGAAAATACCTCATGGAATGAGGCTCAGGTTTAACCTTTACCTGAATGAAGACGAAAATACCTCATGGAATGAGGCTCAGGTTTTACCCTTACCTGAACGAGGACGAAAATACCTCATGGAATGAGGCTCAGGTTTAACCCTTACCTGAACGAGGACGAAAATACCTCATGGAATGAGGCTCAGGTTTAACCCTTACATAAACGAGGACGAAAAATCAGAATCCTCGAATGAAGAAACCATGATGGGACTTCTAGACTTCGCACAAAGAATTCGAAAGGGGTTGCAAAAGGCAAGGAAAATGGGGGTTCTTAAAGCTTTGGAAAAGGGATTAATTGGGGCGTGTCATGACTGAGACTGAATAGTTTTTGAAAATGACCTTTTGCAAGAAAAGCAGGCTCAACCTTTGACCTGAAAATGAACTTTCTATGGCGGGACAATGGAGATAACAGGGAAATGTGCGGATCTGAGAGCTCGGGCGCTCAAATAAAAAAGAAGGGAAGGATCTTGAAAACCCAGGTTATCAAGTCCTAATGATGGATAAAACATCGCCAGGATATATCAAAATGGACATCAAGTTTTCGCTTCATGTCAGGATAGCCAAAAAATATTGTCAATAAGATAAAAATTGTAGTTGATTCAAAATGATTGAAATATGCACATTTATGCGAAAAAATATTCTTTTTTTCTACCAAGAGTGTTTTATTTAACTGGGCTAACTTTGTGAAATCAAGAATCAAATTCAGATTTATTGTTGTTGAGTTTCTTCAAGAAAACTATCTATTTCCTTGATACGAAAAGAGAGGAAATGTTCTTAGTTTCATAAAAGCAATTGAATGAAAAGATATTAATAAAAGAATTTCGCATAGATAAAGATGATTCCTAGCAATTTGATATCTGGAGTTTACCCATGATGATCTTATTGCACTCTTTGAGACATAAAATTAAGCTCTCTTGGGGGCTTAGCGAGAAGTTCATCACATCAGCTTTCAACTTGGTGATGTTCTGATTTTCTCTAGAAGAACATCACATGCTCTTTCAACTTGGAGATGATTGAGTCTTCTTTGTCCCCGAGAATGATATTGCCTCTTTGATTAAAAATCCTTTGATGATAAAACAAATCAAATATCTTTTAGGGTCTGTCAGGAGATTCGTCGCATCAACCTTCAACTTGGTGATGATCTGAATTTTCCCTGGAAGAACACGTCACATGCTCCTTCAACTTGGAGATGATCCGAGTCTTCCTTGTCTCTGGGGGTCTAACTCGCCTATCAACCTTCAACTTGGTGATGATTGAGAGATCTCTTTTTGCAGATAATTAAT
Source organism: Nuphar pumila (assembly GCF_984573655.1). Taxonomy (NCBI): domain Eukaryota; kingdom Viridiplantae; phylum Streptophyta; class Magnoliopsida; order Nymphaeales; family Nymphaeaceae; genus Nuphar; species Nuphar pumila. The sequence continues at coordinate 19,074,320 of NC_143257.1, read as the reverse complement.
TATGCTTATATGATTTTGAGGAAAGTGAGAGGATTCTTTTATCGCGCGGGATATTTCCACTACCTTGTTGACAGAAGAATTGCCTTTAAAAATGTGTCATAGATATGATCAATACCAATTCATTTCTGGCTTTTTAAGATCATTTTCCTCTGCCGACCATATCAAGGATCTTTCCTTCATCCTTTTAGTTGACCAATAGAAAAAGTTTGAATTTTCTCTCTTATTTCGCAGGAGCTTCACCCTTTTGGAAAGAATACTAGAGGTAGTTTGAGGTGAATCCTTGTGCATTGAATAAAAATTTTGAAATCAACGAATTTTTTTTTTTAGCAAATTGGCAAAATGTCCTAAAACCCTTTGTGAAATAATTGTTTGATATCAGATTGACACATTCGTGACTAAATTCTCCTCTATTTTTCCTCAAAAGAGAGACTTAGGCTTGACCCTTGACCTGAACGGGTAAAAAGATATTTCTCTCTTCCCTAAAGAGGAGGTGTTTGCAAGACGGAACTTTCGAAGAGAAATTAAGTTTTCGTCAAAACTCCCTAATCTTAGGCTTCTCTTATGGAAATGCGTGTGGGTAAGGTCGATAAATAATCGTAGAGGAGCGAGTCCATCACACTCTCCCTAGAAAAATGGTCCTTTATGACGGGGAGGCCAAAATGAAAAAATTGGAACCACAAAAGGAAACGAGCTTTCGTGGAAACTCTCCCTAGAAAAAGGGTTCTTTGTGTAAAATTGGTTATTGTTTTGCAAACGGTTCGCGAAGAAATGAGTCCCTTCAAACTCTCCCTGGAAAAAGGGTTCTTGCGGACGAAGAACTGATTGCATGCAAAAAGAGTGATCTCCCTCGAACTCTCCCTAGAAAAAAGGTCCTTCGCAAGAGAAAATTGATTGATATTTGAAATATTTGGCCAATTTGAAAATGAGTTCAACCTGAGGGTCGAATCTTGAAAGACCGTCGTTGGCAAAAATTGCAACCCGAGGGTTGGATTGTAAAATGATTGGCATTTAGTTTGGATTTTGGTGAAAGGCCAGTGCGAGGACTGGATTTTGAAGGATCGACCAGTGCGAGGACTGGATTTTGAAGGATCGGCCAGTGCGAAGACTGAAATTTGAAGGATCGACTAGTTCGAGGACTGGATCTTGAAAGAGATTATCAACGTGATGGTTGATTTTGAAAAAGATGATCAACACGAGGGTTGATTTTGAAAAGGATGATCAATACGAGGGTTGATTTTGAAAAAGATGATCAACACGAGGGTTAATTTTGAAAAAGATGATCAACATAAGGGTTGATTTTGAAAAAGATGATCAACACGAGGGTTGATTTTGAAAAGGATGAACAACACAAGGGTTGATTTTGAAAAAGATGATCAACACAAGAGTTGATTTTGAAAAAGATGATCAACACGAGGGTTGATTTTGAAAAGAATGAACAACACAAGGGTTGATTTTGAAAAAGATGATCAACACGAGGGTTGTTTTTGAAAAGGATGATCAACACGAGAGTTGATTTTGAAAAAAATGATCAACACGAGAGTTAATTTTAAGAAAAGACCGGTAAAAATTGGTTTTTTGAAAAAGAAGATCAATCCAAGGGTTGATTTTAGACAGACCGGTAAAAAGTAGTTTTGATAAAGACTCAACCCGAGGGTTGATTTTGAAAAAGAGACTGTTGCTTTGAAAGCTCTCGGTGATCATGATGGAGATTTTGCAAATATCATGTGGTATGCCAAATGGTGATAAATCTTGAACTTCGAACATAAGGTCTTCATCCTTTTATTCTTGAAATGACTGTCGTTGTCAAAAACAATATCATATGGTATGCCAAGACGGCAAAGGATATTCTTGTGAATAAAATAAACCACATGCCGGTCTTCCACTATACGCAGAGTAACAGCTTCAACCCATTTAGTAAAATATTTTGTGACTGCAAGAAAGTATTTGTGACCATCGAAAGCAGAACTGTATTTGGCTGCATGGTCTACTCCGGACCACTAAGCTGACTGCAGATCGAACTCTGGCATGATACCCGATAACATACGATTCTCGACACGCCTCTGTCACTCTGAGAATTGTCTGATACACCTCTCTGGCTGGTAGTCTACACAAAATAAAGGCCTGAGCAGTCTGTAGCGCTTGCCACGTGCATAGGTATAGCGAGGAAGTGACTTCTGCTGGTTGAAGTAGTCCCAAAGGATCTCATCTTTATGCAATCTTTCAATCAAAGCTCGATACTCAGGAGTAGGTTGTGGCTCTATGTCGTTGTATCTGAAAGAGTTGGCGTTTGTTGGCACATGCTGGAGAAACCAGAATTGTAGTGCGCAGGTGCATCCTTCCACCAGAATTAAATCACTGAGGGTAAAGCGGGTCAGACCACGATAAAGAAAGGCTAGAGCGACCATGGCAATTGAGAGGCGGCGGCGGGTCTTCTGACTTCCCCACCTTCGCATAAGCTAGACGACTCTGATATCAACAAAATTATGACCGTCTTGGAAGAAAACCAATCCTATTGTGCATAAGACCATGGCATGTTGGATTTTTTCTTTGGTTGCTCTTGATAAGGTGTTAACCTCCTCCTATGCCCTATACTTACGATAGAGCTCGAATAGATCAACGAATTGACTCCCATATGCTTCGATGAGTGGCCAGGATCTACGTCCTGGCATTCGAGCTAGAGCATCTCAAACATCCAATCCCTTGACATTAATCAAAAATTGTTGCTCGATGGGATCATCTAGCTGACCAGCTAGCTCCAGTAATCCCATAATGTCAGAAAATTTATCCACGAGTAAAATCATCTCTCTCCACGAGAACCAGAAGGTGCAGGAGCGCGGATTCCACCGCTCTGCTAAGGCTTGGATGAGATTTTCGTTGATGGTCTACCTGCCCACTGCTGACGCCAGTTCTAATCCGCAGTCCTCCAGGTGGTCCGAAAACATACGAGAGAAGGTGGTGAACCAAGAATAGAACCACCAAGAAAGGAAAGGACCGGTTTTCAGGATCTGGTGTTCTGGAAGACCTTGCCTTGTCTCATATGAGATATGGCCTTCGAGAAAGACAGAATCGCTATGACTGGATGCCATTGGGATACACTGGGGAAGAGGAAAAAGGAGAATAAGAATGTTGACAAAAACACAAGATTTATTAAAGAAAATAGCAGGCAGGACCAGATTTGATTGAAGATCTGAGATCCAGAATGACAAGGAAAAAGATATACGCCTGAAGTTTTGGAAAAACAGGAGAATTTTGAAAAGACCTCCAGGGTTTGAGAAAAAATAATTATTTTGAAGATGTAAGAAAATACAAGTAAAAAAAAATTTTGCAGAAGCACATTTACATCACAATAGAGCTACACAAACAAGGATGCGCATACAGCACTCCCTAAAGGTTGACTCTATCATGCAAAATTTGAAAAGGCTTGTAGGACCTTAATCCTAACTCTAAGTTTCAGATCATCTGAGTTCAATCCAGATATATTGATATACTCAAGCCGAAGCTCGATGTACGTAGCATAAAAATATCTCTGGTTCTAAGGTTATGGTTTTCCAGCATCCTTGAGCGTCTGTCGATATACTTTGGACTATGGCCCTTAGTACGTGGCAGGGGGTTATTAGCCCAAATAAGTAGCCTAGTTGTGAGGCTTTGTCCCGAACTACGGTTCAGGGAGAAAGCTCAGCAACGTGATAACCGGGAGAACATAGGTAGGGAATGTTTTTGAAATATGATTCAAACATACAAGAAATCAGAAAGCTCTAATGCAAAGGCTTAAGAAGATAGAATTTTTAAAATCACGAGAAGCATACACTTGCATACAAGGTTTGCATTCAAGTCTAGATTGAGGAGGCTTGTATTTGACCTAAGTCTAAGTGAGCATGAATAAATCTCATCATTTGGTCCTACCAACCACGCCTAAGCCTATATGCATTAGATGTCAGCTGGGTTAAAGTCTAGGCTCCTAAGTTTGCAAATAAATACTGACATTTATGGAATAATAACTTAGACAATTAAGCAAGACAAGGCATAAGTTCAATCAAATGAGGACAGGTCCCATCACTGTCGCCAATTCTGTGATCGTTGCAAAATTTTTAAATTTTGCAAGTCCACTTGACCTTTTGAAAAGATTTTGTTTTTTAAAACTCGCCTCCGTTTTAAAATACGGGAAAATTGGGAGATGGGATCCGCCTGTCGGTACGAGGTTCAACCGTTCCTGACGCCTTTACCAAGTGTAATCGAACCAAGGATTGAACTGTATGCCTTGCTTTGCTTAAAATGCCTAAGTAATTATTCTAAGTCCTAAAAATGCAGAAATGATCATATGTGTACATTTGAGAAAAAATTTTAAGGAAAATCACGATGCATGCTTGGATTTATTTGAAAATTAAAAAAAAAATGGTTTTGACAATCGTCTTGAAATGATGTTGAAATTGTTTTGAAATTGATCTGAAATGATTTCAAAATTGATTCAAAATTACTTTGAAAATATTTCAAAAATCATTTGGAAAACATCTTGAAATCATTTTGAAATGATTTTGAATTCAACTTTGAAAGTATTTCGAAAATCACTTGGAATTATTTTGAAATTGAATTTGAAATTGAGATTGAAGTTGAAAACGAAATTTAAAGTTTTGAAATTAAAATTGAAATTGAAATCGAATTTTTGAAATTGGAATTGAATTTGAACTTAAAATTGAAATTTAAATCGAAATTGAAGTTGCTTTGAAATTTGAAATTCGAAATTGAAAATTGAAATTGAAATGAAAATTGAATTGAATTTAAAGGGGAAATTGAAAGTAAAATCGATTTTGAAATTGAAGTTTGAAATTTGATATTGAAATTGAATTTAAAATGGAAATTTGAGGTTGAAATCAATTTTTGAAATTGAAATTCAAAGTTGAGATTGAAATTGATTTTTTTTAATTAAAAAATAGAAAACTTTTGAAATATGTAATGATTTTTTAAAATAACCTAAGAGTGTAGGCCTTTTGTAACTTAAAAGAAATTAATAAATCTAAATTTCATCTGTATTCTGACTATGGTCAAAAATACGAATTTCACTAAGTTTATTAACTTCTTAAAAGAATGTTTGCGTGCTATTCGTGTTGACCATAGTGAAATTTGAAATATGCGTATGAACCATAGTATTTAATATTGAAAATTAAACTATATGCAAATGCAATCTATCAAATGCAGAAAGAGAAATTTTCACTATTTTTTTATATTTAATTACAATTTACATCAAATAATTGAATAAGAAATGAAAGAAAACAGCATCTTAAGCTTTTCCTGCAAAATTAGCAAACACATTAGTGGGAAAATACAGGCTTTTCTGAAATTATCCAGCAATATCCGAAAATTGAAGTATATTTTCCAGAAATAAGCCTTTTCCATGCTTTTCATAAAATCAAAATCATAAATAAAGGGTGAATACATGATTTGATAAGCTATTAAAATGAGCCTAATTTGGAAAATAAATTTCGAAATTAGAGGCAAAATAACCAAAATACCACTAAAATTAAGACTATGGCCTTAAAATTAGGGTTTTTTGAAAGAAATTTTGAAATATTTGTCACATGGAAGCTCAAAAATTTATGAAATTGATTGAAGAGCTTGTTGATCTGATTAAAAACATTATCAAAGTTTTAAATCATGGAAATAATATTCGAAATTAAGAAATTAAATGCAAAAATACCCAATTTACCCTTGTTTTAGCAAAACCATGACTTTTAGAAAACCGGTTTTGAAAAATGCAATGAACGAAATGCCAAATAACCATAGAAATTTATGAAAAATTATATGGAGACCCCTAACCCTAGGAACAATCTAGAATTGAAAAAATCAAGAAAATGTTGAAGAAAACCCCGAATTAGGGTCTTTTATCAGATTAAAACAAGAATTTGCATAATCAAAATTTACAGGAAAACCTGTCAGAGCATTTCGAGTGAATGAAGGTCTAAAAGAACTCAAATGAAACTCAAAATGAGTATATGGATTTAAGACACATCAAAAAAACATCTACTTTTTACAAAATATCAAAATCATTTCTGAATCTTGAAATATTAACGAAACATTGGAGAATTGATTTTAGAAACAGGTGATTGAATTTTAACAAACAGTTTCAGAGGCTAAACCGACTCAATTTCTCCCAAATTTGTGAGAGAAGTTGCTTAACACAATCAGGAAACTAACCCAATTTACAGAAATGGAAAATCAAATTTGGTTTGGGCATGGTGACTTTGCAAAGTCATTGTTCTATCTCAGAGAATGAACCTGTTACAGAACATGCAGTCACGGTTTTTAACAAAATTGAAATAGCAAATGAGCATAGAAATGTATAAAAATTGACAAGGATAAACTAGAGAGATAAAGAAAAAAAAACCCTTTTACAGATCTCGAAAACCATCTCTGGTTAGAGAGATCTGATCCAAGCAAGATGGGACAAGGTCTAAGCAATGCCTGATGAGGTAAAACGACAGGGTTCTAATTTTTTATCAAAATGAAATATGAAATAGCCATGAAAGTTTATGAAAATTGACAAAGGTAAACTGGACATGCCAAGGGAGAAAACCCATTTTACAGATCTTAAAAAGCCTCTCTCATTGGGGAGATCTGAATCAAACAAAATGGCTCAAGATCTGAGCAAGGCCTGACAATGCAAAACGACAAGGTTCTAATTTTCGATCAAAATGAAATATGAAATGGCCATGAAAAATTCTGAAAATTGGCATGAATAAACTAGACATTCTAAGGAAAAAAATCCTTTTTACAGATCTAGAAAATGATCTCTCATTGGCGAGATATGACTCCAACAAGTCGATCCTGGATCAGATTAACGCCTGAAGTTGCAGACAGACAGGGTTTTGGCTTTAAATGAAAACAAAATAGGAAACGACTATAGAAATTGCTGAAAATTTACAGGAATGAACTAGACATGCAAATAAAGAAAACCCATTTTATAGATCTAGAAAATGATCTCCCATTAGGGAGATATGACTGTGACAAAATTGACTAAAACCTAAGCAACTCAAATGACACAGAATGACAGGGTTGTGGTTTTCGATCAAAATCAGGTATGAAATGACAATGAAAATTGCTAAAAAATTGCATGAATAAACTAGACTCAATCCTCGAGACACTACTTTTTACAGATCGGAGAGATCATCTCCAGTTAGGGAGAAATCACTCCGACAAGTTGGTCCTAATTCTGCTAAAATCCTGACGGTGCATAATGACACGTTCTGAATCTCGATTTTTAAAGTGGATCCACAGATCCCCAAAAATCATGAAAAAATCACAGATTCATGAAGATACAGTCATGAATCACCCATAAAAAATTCAGATCGAAAACACAAAGAAAAACATCCAAAATGATGATGCTAACATGAAGCCAGAATTAAAATACATGCAGAATAGAAAAGAGAATGAAAGCATATACTCTATTAATGCATAACATGAAAAATAAAGCATATATGCTATATTTTAGAAAATTTAGAAGAAAGAAAACAGTAAAATAACATCTAATACAAAATTAATAAAGCAAAAATCAAAAGAAACAAGGCATGGATCAATTGATATGGCCGATTGAAGAGGAATTTAATCTATAGAAGATCAAATTCCATCTTCATGGTAGCTTTTGATAGAAATGGAAAAGCAATAGCATAAAATCAATGAAAAGGCAAATTAGAGAGATGAGAGGGAGCTCTTACCAGTTAGAGGAAGCTTCAACCCCTGGCTGAAATGGATCCTCACTTCAAATGAGGAAGGAGGCACCAAGGAGGGGGACGATTTTCTTGGAGAAGAAGAGAAAAGGAGAAGGGGAAAGAGGAAGAGAGAAAGAGAGCAAGGGAGAGAGAGAGGTGGCTAGAGATATTTTCTCCTTGGGGTTGGCGCCACCCTATAGCCCCTTTTTATAACCTTTTTTTAGGGTTTGAGCCTAGGGTTTCTAGAGCCTTCCCCCTAATTAGCTTAATTAGGGGGGGGGGGGGGGGATTGTGGTTTTTTAAGAAAAAGAGTGACATGTGGCACCACTTCATGTGTGTGCACATTGTGGGTTTTTAAAAACAAAGGGAAAATGTTAAAAACAAGTGAAACAAGGTTTTAAAAAGGTAAAGTGAGAATTAACTTTGAAATTGGCGCCATTTGGAGCCTAAAATCAAAGTGGATCCAAGATCCATTTCGAAATTTTTTTAGAATGAAATTCAAATTAACATTTTAAATAGGACCCAGATTGTTTTTCTTTTGAAAACTTTTCGAGATATTGAATTTTTGAAATGCAAAGATTGGTTTTAAAATTGGATCGAAATTGGTTTTTGAAATTGGATTTGGATCTGAAGTTTTGAATAAAGCGGATCTGGATCTCGATTGAAGATGAAAATGAAAGGAAATGATCTGAAATGATGTTCGGACCTTGGATATGAATTTATGAAATGGAATTGGGGGGAAAATCGAGGCCCATGATAGAAATTGGATTTGGATCTTGGATTTGATATTGGATCGGGCCCAAAAATAGAATTGCATCTTGGATTTGGATAAGGATCCAAGGAATGAAATTGGGTCTCAGATATCAGACAAGAAAATGAATCTGAGTTTGAGTTCAGAAATTGATCCAATTAGCCTTCTGAATGGATCAGAAGGTGGATCTAGATGGAAATGGATCTGAGTTCTGGAGGTTAAGGAATGGATCAGAAAGTGATTGATTGGATCCTGGATATCCGATGAGATATTCCAGGTTGAGAAAGTAATTTAGACTCTGGGTATAGATAATAGAATAAATTAGATGAAAGATCCAGGTCCAAGATAGAAAATGGGCACCAGATCCAACATTGGATCCAATATATGAATTGAAATATGGATTGGATCTCGAATATAGATAAAATATCAGATAAAAGAATTGATCCAAGTCCGAATTGGGAATTGTCCCAGCTTGAAAATTGACAGAAATGATGTTCTGAGCAAATTATTATTATTATTTTTTTTTTGCCCTGAGGGGTAGTGTAACATGGTACTGGACTGGTTTGAACTAATTTGAACTGGACATGACTGAAATTGACTGAATTGAAAGTCAGTTATACTGAGGTAAACTAAATTCGGAGCTAAAACACTAGCTGGGCTGATTGGGGTTAGCTCAATTTTGACTGAACTGAGCTGAAATGAAGGTCTGAGAGTGTGGGAAGTGACTTTGAACTAGAACTAGACCATTCGAACTCCTGATGAACTCAAATTAGACTCATGGGCATAGGATCTACTGGATTTGACTAACTCGGGAACAATTTGGCTAAAATTCGATGTAGAAATGAGCTCATTCCGTCTGAAATTAACTAAATTTAGCCGAAATGGACTGGCATCGCTCATCGTGAGCTCAGAGGAACTAGAAATGACTGTCATTCTAACTCCTCTGAACTTAAAATGAGCTTGGCTAAGTCTAACTGACAAAGGGCTAAGGGTGACTTAGGGATAAAATAATAATTTTATTGACAAAATAGGGTAAACTGACCTCTAGACTAGGATAAACCTAGGAGTGAGACCCTTACATTGCCCTGTAGAGGGTTGGCATCTGTGAAAGAGGGTGTCCGGAACGGACCTGGAAAATTTGGGATGTTTACAAATACTTACAACCTTCTTTATCGAGAAAGCTTTGGTTGGGATCATCTTAAGCGAAGACAAAAAACTATTTGCACACAATGGAGGAAAGCATTTTCTCACAAAATTTCTTTAGCATGTGATCTGAACTTCATATGCATGTGGAGGTGAAGAGGAAAATCAGATGGCAGTTATTCAAAATGAATGGGTTGAACTTCTCAGCATAATTGAGACCGTATTCATAGTTGTGACCTTAGCCAATAAGAAAGTATATTCATAGTATATAGAACTGTAATTTCAATTCTGAATAATAAACTTGATGGAAAAACTTCTGAACATCCCACAAATGAATTAAGTAACTGCTAAATTTTCTTAATATCAAGCAGCAAGCATCCTATTTGACCAAAGCTATGCAAAAGCAACAAAATAAAAAAGGATAAGTAGGATAACCCAATAAGTTCGGACTTCACCATTGGGTCAGGTCATTTCGCACGTCAAATCATTTAGGATAAAGAGGATGAGTTTTAAGAGAATGATTCAAAGTTCTTGCAGACTGGAACTAATGAAGCACCAAACACGAGATAGATCTTCTGAACAGCAAGAATTTTTTCAAATAAGCCAATTCATTTTGATCCTGCATACCAGTTTTTTTCTAATCCAAAGATGAGCCCTTTGTCTCTATGTTTTCACATAAAAAAGAATTTTTGAAACAAGAAATAGTAAAATAAAATTGAAAATGGTACTGTGGAACTATGAAACTTTGTAATTCCAACCATCTTAAGTGGTCCAAAGGGCTGTTCAACATCCCAATACTTGGTAATCACCTATCCTATTATCAGCATAAAAAATCATGCCCTATTTGAAGTTAGCCTGTTACTTTGGACCATCTTTATGCTTGTCTGGAGGTCTCAAGAAGGCTAGATCTGTTTGTTTTGGATTGTTGAAAATAGGTGGTTCTTTGCTTAAGTTATTTTATATTAGAGGGTTTTTGAATTTTTGTCCTCATAAGGACCTACATGTAATTTCGCCTTTTTGCCTCTCTCTATTTAATATAGAGAGAAGCCCTAACTAATTGAGGTAATCGAGTTCTATTCTCACAGCCGTCTCTCTCCTTCTCTCTCTCTCTTCTCTCTCTCTCTCTCTCTCTCTCTCTCTCTCTCTCTTCTCCCTCTCTCTACCTTGGGTTCGGGTCATCCCTTCTCCTCTTCAACATGGTATCAGAGCTAGCGATCTCAGGAGCGTGATCGAGGAGCGTGATCGAGCTGATCTCAGGAGCGTGATCTACATCCTCGAACCAGGTGTCGATTAAAATTTTTTTTTAGATCTGATGACAGATCTGGCCTAGATCTGTTATCAGACCTAAAGAACAACATAGAGAACATCGTGGGAGTACTCAGGTCAGGCAGTCGTAAATTTTTTTTTTCTTCACATCTGGTAACGCCTGGGTGTGGCAGCTGATAGCAGATCCTAGTGTCGTATGGCTATGTCTGCTGCCATGAGGTGTTTGTGGCTGTCGTGACTTACAGCATCTGCAAATATGATTTCAGTAATTGCTGTCGTGACTTACAGCATCTGTCGTGATTTCAGCATCCACCGTGATCCTTCATGCTGTCGTTATTATTTTGTTTGTCGTGATTACATCTGTTGCCGTGACTTTAGCATCAAACCCACATCAGCCGTGATCCTTCATGATGTCGTGATTGTTTTTCCCATGCTGTCGTGATTAGTTTCAGCATCGGAAGCTCTGTAGTGGAAACAGCCATTTTTTTTTATGTTGAAAATCATCATGTTTATGTGAAAGTTGTTTTTGGTCGTTGGTTATAGCTGATGCGTGACTGTTATGTGTGTGGACTGCTGTTCAAGACTCATGTGTGTGGGCTGCTGTCCACTATTGTCGTGGAGATTGCAGGCTTAATTCTTGTGGTTATTTGGCTGTTGTTCACTATTGTCGTGGAGATTGCAGGCTTGATTCCTGTGGTGTTGGGGAATATTCTCCTCGTGTGACCTGCTGTTCCTTATTGTCGTGGTGTTTCTTTTGTGAACAGCTGGTAGGTTGCTTGAAATCTGTCCAAATTTTTTTTAAAACAGAAATATTTTGTTAGTATGGCTGAAACTTCAAAGTGTGATTCCAAATTGGAACACATTGGTGAATATAAAGCATTTGCCAACCCCTTCTCGTATGGCTCTTCCGTAAGGTTGAATGAAAACAACTATGCCAGATGGTCCAGAACTTTTATGATGTCGGTATCTGGACATCGTCGAAAACATATTTTGTTGGAAGGCGAACCCAATGAGAAATTGGGAAAATATGTGACTTGGGATGAAGATAATGACATAGTTATGTCATGGATCATGAATAGTGTCGAACCCCATATTGCAGATGGATTGATCTACTATAATACAGCCAAACTGATGTGGGACAATCTTCGTGATACATATTCACAAGAAACGAATGTGAGTCGTATCCTGCAAGTCGAACAGGAAATATATAATTTGCAACAGGGAGATCAGACCTTGGCCCAGTACTATGCCTCGGTCAAAGCTGCGTTTGAGAGACTTAATGCTCACAGGCCCCTATGTTGCTCAAAGCAAAAAGATCATCAAGAACAAACCATGGTTGCTCGTTTCCTTACAGGTCTTTCTTCAGATTTTTCCGTTGCAAAAGTTCAAATGTTGACTGGATCAGATGTTCTCACTCTTGCCAATGCTTACAATCGCCTGAGTAGACTTGCGATCTCTCTGCCACAATCTCAGTCTGTGACTCAGTCATCTGCTCTTGTTGTCTCATCTAGTTATGGGCGTGGAAATGTTCAGAATATCAGAGGACGAGGATGTGGACGTGGTATGGGTGGCAGAGGAAAGCTTCAATGTACATTCTGCGGAAAATCTGGACATTTAGAAGATCGTTGTTGGGATAAGCATGGTTGGCCAACCTCTTCTTCATTAAAGTCATATATTCCTAAAGCAAATGTGACTACTATCGAGGCTACAAATGTACAAAAGAATATTGCTGAAAATGAGAGTAGTATCACTCTTAGTCGTGCCGAATATGATGAGCTCATAGTTCTTCGACCTTTGAGTTCCACTCCTCCTATAGCTGGTGTTGCATATTCAACCGGAAATCATCTTCATCCGACTGATAGTAAGTGGGTTATTGACTCTGGTGCATCCAGACATTTGTGTGGCAATTCTCGTGTTTTTTCAGATCTAAAGGATATTAAGGCTCAGATTGGAGTCTCCTTAGCCGATGGGAGCTCCTCCCCGGTTGTTGGTCAAGGAAATATTTCAATATCCTCCTCATTACAGTTGAAAAATGCTCTTCATGCTCCAAATTTTCCTCAAAGTTTACTTTCTGTTAGTTGTCTTATAAAAGAACAAAACTGTAGAGTAATATTTGATCCAATGGGTTGTCATTTTCAGGATTTGCTGACGGGGAAGAAGATTGGTGGAGGCTATGAAGAAAATGGAATTTACTCCCTACATCATCCAATGGGTACTATCCATGCTGCAGTGGAACATTCATTCAATCCTGTTCAGTGGCATCGTCGTCTTGGTCATCCTTCTTTGTCAAAGCTTCGGTCGGTCTTTCCTCAGATTCCTTCCACCACATCATTTCAGTGTGAGGCATGTCAGTTGGGCAAGCATCATCGAAGTTCGTTTCCTTCGAGTCAGAGTCAGTCTAGTAATAAAGTTTTTGAACTTCTTCATGTAGATGTATGGGGTCCTAGTAAGATTCCTACTAGGACTCAGTGTCGTTACTTTCTTGTTATTGTTGATGATTTCTCTAAGTTGTCATGGGTATTTTTAATAAAAGAAAGATCTGAAGTTCCAAGTATTATCAAATCTCTAATTCTTGAAATAAAAACTCAGTTTGAATCTATTGTCAAGATTGTTCGCACTGATAATGCTCTCGAGTTCAAATCAAAAGGTCTGTTACAATTTTACCAAGATCATGGCATCCAACCTCAAACTTCCTGTGCCTATTCATCTCAACAAAATGGGGTGGCTGAGCGAAAACATCGACACCTCCTTGATGTTGCCAGGACCATTATGATTCAATCCAATGTTCCTACGTCATACTGGGGTGATGCGATTACCACTGCTTGCTATCTGATCAACCGCATGCCTTCGTCTTCTGTGGGTGATCAAATTCCATTACATATCCTAAAACCTAATGCTCCACTTTTCCCTTTATCACCAAAAATATTTGGATGTGTTTGTTTTGTACACAAACTTGGCCCTGACCGTGATAAATTAGCCTCTCAAGCTACAAAATGCATATTTATCGGTTATCCAAAAAATCAAAAGGGCTATCGATGTTATGATCCTATTTCTCGCCGAGAGTATGTCAGTGCGGATGTATCTTTCCTGGAATCCTCTCCATATTACTCTATTTCTAGTTCCTCGCTGCAGGTTTGTCCAGCTGAGTCTTTTCCATTACCTATACCTCCTTTTCCTTTAGAATTTGTGCCCCCATTACCGAATCAAACTTCATCCACTTCCAGATTTAATAATCCTCCATTGGTATATGTGCGTAGAGCTCCACTTCCGCAAGAGCCTTCATCTTCTTCTTCTCCTGAGGTAAGTTCTACTGACAATAGTGATCTCCAGGATGATGATAACAGGCCTATTGCTCTACGTAAGGGGACAAGACAATGTACCTTATATCCCATATCTCATTTTGTCTCTCATGCCAGAATTGGACAACAGTTGAAGTCATTTGTTTCAGCCCTGTCTGCTGAAACTATTCCTCTGAATTATCAACAGGCAGCACTTGATAATCGCTGGAAGTTGGCTATGCAAGAAGAAATGACAGCTTTAGTATCTCAACATACCTGGGATCTCGTTGATTCCCCAGCAGATGCTGACATTGTTGGATGTAAATGGGTATATATAATAAAGTACAAATCTGATGGTTCTATTGAAAGGTACAAGGCCAGATTAGTCGCGAAAGGGTATACTCAGACATATGAAATTGACTTCTTTGAAACTTTTTCTCCTGTTGCACGGATGGGTACCATCCGTCTTGTTCTTTCAGTAGCTATTCAGCATGGTTGGAGCTTATGCCAATTAGATGTGAAAAATGCATTTCTCTATGGGGATCTATCTGAGACCGTTTACATGCAACAACCTCCAGGCTTTGAGGTTGAGGGGGAGTGTCAGAAAGTGTGTAGATTGCGAAAGGCGATTTATGGCTTGAAACAAAGTCCTCGTGCATGGTTTCAAAAGTTATTTGAAGTAATGTTAAGCTTTGGCTTTAATAGATCAGCAGCAGATCATACTCTTTTTATAAAGAAAACTAGCTCTGGCATAGTTGTTATGGTGGTATATGTGGATGACATTATTCTTACAGAAGATGATGTGAAAGCTATTGAAGCCACAAAGGCTCATCTTCAAAAATACTTTATTACAAAAGATCTTGGTTCACTCAGGTATTTTCTGGGTATAGAAGTTGCTAGGAGCCAAGAAGGGATGGTGTTGTCTCAACGGAAGTATGTTCTTGACTTATTAAAGGAAACGGGCATGTTGGGAGCTAAACCAGCAAATATTCCCATGGACCATAAAGTTCAGTTGTTTGAAGAAGGGTCAAAACCTGTTGATAGCAAAAGCTATCGCTCCCTAGTAGGGAAGTTATTATATGTAACTGTGACCAGGCCGGATATTGCTTTAGCAGTAAGCAAAGTTAGCCAATTTATGGACAAACCAACTGAAGTACACTGGAATGCAGCCATAATGATTCTCAGATATCTAAAATCATCTCCTGGAAAAGGGTTATGGTTCAGGAAAGGTGGAACTCTGGAGATAGTAGCCTATTCAGATGCTGACTATGCTGGATCTGTAGTAGATAGAAAATCTACTACAGGATTCTGTGTGTTTCTGGGAGAAAACTTGATTTCATGGAGAAGTAAGAAACAAACTGTGGTTTCCAGGTCAAGTGCTGAATCAGAATATCGGGCTATGGCCCAAACAGCTGCTGAATTGATGTGGGTTTGCACTGTTCTTCATGACCTTCAGGTGAAGGTTCTCTCTCCAATGACCATGATGTGCGATAACAAAGCGGCAACATATATAGCAAACAATCTTGTCTTTCATGAGAGAACAAAGCACATTGAGGTTGATTGCCACTATGTAAGAGATATGATTCAAGCTGGTCATATTACTACCAAATATCTAAAGTCAGAAGACCAAGTTGCAGATATGTTTACAAAGCCCCTTGCTAGGCCAAATTTTTCAAAGTGTTGTGACAAGCTGAGCATGATTGATATCTATGCTCCAGCTTGAGGGGGAGTGTTGAAAATAGGTGGTTCTTTGCTTAAATTATTTTATATTAGAGGGTTTTTGAATTTTTGTCCTCATAAGGACCTACATGTAATTTCTCCTTTTTGCCTCTCTCTATTTAATATAGAGAGAAGCCCTAACTAATTGAGGTAATCGAGTTCTATTCTCACAGCCGTCTCTCTCTCTCTCTCTCTCTCTCTCTCTCTCTCTCTCTCTCTCTCTCTCTTCTTCTCCCTCTCTCTACCTTGGGTTCGGGTCATCCCTTCTCCTCTTCAACATGGATAAAGTAGGCACCTCATGCTGTTTCATGTGATTAAATGGGATAAAAGCAACCATCATCCATTATTATAAAAAACAGTTTTCTCCATTCTCTTCCTTGTCACTTCACTGTTTCTAGCACTTCATAAAAATGCCAACTTTACCATAGCACTTACTGAACCTCCCCTATCACTTCATTGCTTCTAGCACTTCATAAGAATGAAAACCTTACCATAGTACTTACTGAACCTCCCCTGTCACTCCATTGTTTCTAGCACTTCATAACAATGAAAACCTTACCATAGTACTTACTGAACCTCGCCTATCCACGTTCACTTCATAATAATGCTAACCGTTACTAATATTACTCACTGAACTACTCTCCCAAATTGTACAAACCCCTTTTCAGTGATTTCTACATCCATGAAGTTTACATATGAGAGCATTAGGCTCAAACTTATTGTGAAGAGTTAAAGCATCACTCGTTGATACTTGATTATTATGCATGATTTGGGCGTTAGTGGATGCATTTTAATCTTGATTATGCAAGATTTGGGCGTGTATTGTTAAATTTACAATTACCCAACAGGAAGATTAGTATTTGATTTCTCCATATTTTCTTCTCATAATCAATATTTACTTCCACTCTTCTTTGAGATTATTTCCTCATCTGGGACATAAACTTGCATAAATATGTGACAGAAGTTGTTAAAACAAAGTAAAAAAAAAAAAAGAGTAAGCATGAGCCTTATTTCCCATGGATCAAAAACTTTTGCCTGAGCATCAAATATACATTGTTTACTTCATTTTTAACATCCTTTATTTACTTTATTTTTCCTTTTCTCTTTAATTTTATTGACTTTTTTATGCCAACAGTTCTGGATTATGCTCATTGGAGGTCACATTCTTATTAGTAACACATAAAAACATGAAAAATGAATAGAGAGAGCAGCAGCAGCAAACAAGATCTTCAGTCACATGGACTCTTTGCTATTATAACATCATCCATTAACCGATTAAATTCAGCATTTTATACGACCAAAAGTTTTATATAAAGATGCACCGGGGAGTTGTTGCCCCATAAATAACGAATAGTGTTAGGTCTCGATGACTCCAGTAAGATTACAGACTGTACAATGTGTACTCGTTGCGACTATCGCCCACCTTACACTCAAAGTAACCAATTTACAGGGATAGAAGAAGTTAAGAAATGGAGGAAAAGCCCACTGCCAGATTCATAACAAATACCCAAAAAGAGAGTGCAAACAATAAGAAGAAGGAATTGGGTGACCATGGTTGCGACTGGAAATGAAGCAAATGAATAAGAAATCATATACGAAAGAAAGGAGAAACCATTGTTTAGATCAGAGTTAGAGAAATAAAGGCAACGCACTTACCCAAATGCTATATACTCAATATTCAATAACCCAACATGCATTAGAGCTCAAAATCTGGGTAACCATAGAATGAAAGGGGTAGTGGGGATGAGCGCGTGAGAGAGAGAGAGAAGGGAGGGTGTCTACCTTGACAGCAACGACGGCTCCGTACAAGTCGAAGGCTCTTCGGACGCTCTCCTCAGTGGCGTCGTAGGGGAGCCCTCCCACGTAGATCGATTTGTCATCGTCGATCGTCATCGCCCTCAGGGAAAAAACACAGACGCAGAAAAAGAAGACGACGTTACAGAGAGAGGGAGAGAGACTTTCTGGTTCGTCCCATACCCAGTCATAAATCTCGTTATCGGATTTTTCCTATAGATAAAAATTTTGTTTTTTTTCCTATAATCGAAAAATAAAAGGTATAACTTAAGATTTTTAAATATTTAACAAATAAATAAATATAAACATTAAAAATATAAAACAATTTAACCATACAAATAAACAACATGATATATTTTCATAACACATCATCATCGTCATCATATCATGCAAGTCATTATGATTATAACTGGAACCTTATGATCCCTTATTAATTGTGTAGCTTTATAGGCAAGCACATTCATTAAGTATTCAATCATGCCCTAATAGTGAGCATATTATTCTCTTTAAAAAATCAAACATTTACAAAGCATACACAGGTTAAGAAGTATTTATAAAGATATGTATATCGAGGGATGATTTACCCAAGTATAAACTTATTAGGGCATGATTTATAGAAAGTTCAACTCTGTCTGACTATTGTCAAAGCTAAATTTTTCACAGTTTATAAAAAAATTTATCAACTTTCCATGCCGCAAACTGTTCGTAAAAATTCAATTGTATAAGAGAGTTACTAACATTTTTGTGTAGGCATGTACATTTTTATTCCTACTATCACATAATAGTGTTTATTATATGAACAGAGCTCAAAATTTCATAGTAGATGTAAAATTTTATTAGCTTTTTAATGCAACAAACCGCTTATTAAAACTCTTTCAGACGAGAGAGATACGAGCGATTTACCGATCGGGTGTTTGGCCGAAAATACGTAATATCGTGTATATGCATTCGGGTGGGGCCAAAACGGGTCACCCGAATTCATATTTTCGAATTTTTTTGTATGAATTAAGCAAAAAAAAATTATGAAAATTTAATCACGCTAAACTAAAATAAACTACCATGGACAAATCTTATTTTCGCAGTCGTTTGGCCGGAAAACAGACCCGTCTCACATAGGTCTTATTTTATCAGAAATAATTTCGGTAAATTTCACAATACATGAAGTAAATTACATAATTTGCATAAAAATAAAAAGCAAATTTACGCAACAATTACAGACTATTCACATGCATGTACACTATAACTTTCAATTACATTTTGCATAAAATATTTAAAGCATATCATGGTTTTTACAAAAATTACCAATTTTTTTCTAAGAAACCCAATAACACAAAATACATAATTTCTAAGGAATACAACCATGAAAATCATTCAAATTTTTACAAAGCATCCACATTAACATGATCTACTAACTCAAATCAAAATTTGCAGAAAAATAACTCGATAACTCATGTATTTCAAAATTTCTATGATTTTATTTTTTGAGAAATTGGCTTTTAGGAGAATATAATTTCTTTGAGGGGTTTTCTTTCAAAAAATACCTTTCAATCACATACTTTGATAGCCTTAAGACAAACCCACATGTGGGAGGCATGGTTTAGGGTCTATACTTATGAAAATTGATAGAATTAGTACCCATGAATTCCGTTCTACAAGTAGAGCATAGAACCCCCTACCTCATTGGCGAAAATTTGATCCTATGCACGTAGATCGCTCTTCTAGCATGAACTGGCCATTTCACGTGAACAACGACCTCGCCCACAACCTACTTACGCTTTCTTCATGCATGTGAAAGCCTCCCTTGCTGAGCCAAGGAAGAAAGTACCAAGGATTTGGTGTAGGGAAAGGGAGAGAGAAGAGGGATTTGGGAGAGAGAAAGAGCTTAAAAAAAACAAATCAAATTGGGGGGGCATGAGCCCCTCCTATGCTTTTATAGCCACTAGAGTTAGGTCAAGGGCTGGAATTAATCCTAGCCCTTGATCTAAATCTAAGGCTAAGTTTCCTAATTCCAATTTTACCTCCTCCCATTTCTCTTTTTTTTCTAAAATTCCCTTTTCCTTTTCTTTTTTTCATT
This sequence comes from Nuphar pumila, assembly GCF_984573655.1. Taxonomy (NCBI): domain Eukaryota; kingdom Viridiplantae; phylum Streptophyta; class Magnoliopsida; order Nymphaeales; family Nymphaeaceae; genus Nuphar; species Nuphar pumila. Next base: position 19,054,595 of record NC_143257.1, on the reverse strand, counting down.
GTTAATTTAAACATATAACATATCATCAATTTCATATACCATAAGATGTAATATACATATTATATCTTAGATTAGGAGGGAAGGGTTGGTCGACCCCATGGGGTTGACCCCCTTTCTTTTCTGAGAAAAAATCAACTTGCTTGCTTGGCAAGCAAGTTGACTAGGTAAGTTTTTTTTTCTTTCCTTTATTCCTTTCCTTTTTCTTTTCTTTCCTTCTTTCTTCTTTGGTCCAACCCTTTCTTAGATCCCTATAGGGTTGGTGCCCCCCTTATGAGGCCTTGTTTTGAAAAAAAAGAAACTTTTGACTTTTTATTCTTTTTTTTAAATTTTTTGGTAACTTTCAATCTAACTTGATTTTAAAGCTTTATATATATTTTCAATATTTTAAAGTTTAAATGGAGTTCCACATAGGATGGGATGGCCCACCTATGGACTCCTACCACTTTATTAAATTTAACAAAATTTTGAATTATGTTCCATTAAATGAAATTCTAATTTAATTCAAATAAAATTCTTTAGAAATTCAAAATGTGAAATTACATGAAATGACAATAAATGCAATTTAAATTAGGCTTAAATATAAATAGATTTCTTCTAAAATTTTTTGAAGTTCCATGTATTTAACATGTTTATTTCAGATATTCTTTGAGGGATAATTCAAATTCTTCAGAAATAATTTCTGAAAAATTCAAAACTCAATAGGGTCGATGAGACCCTTGGGCGTGCAGAGGTATTTTCTCATATTTAGATTTTTTTTAAATCCTTCAAACCCTATAACATTGTGCCTACTTAAATTTTAAATATTTGCTTTATCACACAAAAAGGAAATTATAAAAATTCAAGAAAATTCCTTAAAAAATCACAGGTATTACATCCAACCCCCCTTAAAAAAATTTGGTCCTCGAAGTTTTGTTAAGGTTACGTATTGAACAGGTGTGGATGTTTTGCTCTCATATCTGCCTTGAGCTTTCAAGTACATTCTTCGAGCCCATGGTGCTGCCATGGAACTTTCACAGGCGGGATCGTCTTATGTTGTAGCACCTGCTCTCATCAATCTACTATCTCAATAGAATGTTCCTCAAACATAAGATCCTTCTGAACATCAACCTCATCATATTGAATGACATGCATAAGGTCTGGTATATACTTTCTCAACATCAACACATAAAAAACTATATAGATGTTTGAGAACTGAAGGGAAAGTGTTAGTCCATATGTTGTGCATTCGTTCCTCTCGAAGATGAGGAAAGGTCCTACATACCTTGAACTTAACTTCCCTTTCTTGCCGAACTGAAACATGCTCTTTGTAGGCGATGCTCTTACAAACACATGGTCTCCTACATCTAATGTGACCTCTCAATACTTTAGATCTATGTAACTCTTCTGACGGCTCTGAGCGGTCAAAAGTATCTTATAAATCAACTATACTTGATTGGTATAGTGCTACAGAATGATAGGTGATTCAATCGCTCAATCACCAACCTCACTCCAACAAACTGGGGACCTACAGGGTCGTCCGTACAATGCCTTGTAAGGAGTCGTGCCGATACTCGAATGATAATTGTTGTTGTAGGCAAACTCGACTAGATTTAGATGCTTACTTCAGTCGTCTTTCCACTCTAGCTAATAAGACTGTAGTATGTCTTCCAATGTATGGATAATCCTCTTCAACTGTCTGTCTGTCTGTGGGTGAAATGTCGTACTGAACTTAAGCTTTGTTCCCAAAGCTTTCTGAAGTTGCCCTCAAAATTTTGACATAAACCTTAGATCTCTATCTAAGATGATCAAAACAAGTACTCCATGTAACCTGACGATCTCATCAACGTACAAATCCGCCAAACTCTCCAATGTCTAAATCGTACTATTCGGTAGAAAGTGTGCTGACTTTGTAAAGCAATCCAGAATCACCCAAATAGTGTCATATTGTTGGTGTATCCTGGGCAGACCTACCAAAAAGTCCATGATAATGTCTTCCCACTTCCACTACGGAATCTCAATCGTCTGCAATATGTCGTCAGGTCTCTGATGCTCTATTTAATCTGCTAGCAAACCAAGCATATAATGCTCCGGATTTCCAAAACAATACTAAGATGAAAATTCATGAATTTCTTTCTTTTTTCTTTGTAGTGGAACTTAAAAAAGGTTTTAGCAACGGAAATGGACGATAATGAGTCATCAGTTTTAGAAAACACCGAGCAAATCACAGGTATGTGGCCAAGCACTCATCGACCATCAATGTGTTTCATTTATCAAAACAAGTTGTTTATTACAAAGGAAGCGGTGCAACACTGTCTGAAGAAACCCTGGAACTTGATGCCGCCTCACTCCGCATATCACATTGCAGGTTTAACACCTGTATTCCCCATTAAAAGGGATCAGAACCATTGCTGGTTGTTGGGACTTTGATTGGTTGGAAACTTTAGAAAAATATTTTCAATACAAGATAGTGAAAATCATCCATCAAAAAATAAAAATCGCCTTTCACTGTTGTAGTGAGTCAGGTCGAACCACTGAAAACGGGAATAATTCAACTTCCTTAATACAATCACACTTTATTGATATTTAAACACAAACTTATGGATCATTACACTGCATACATGAATTCATAATACAAACTCAAAATGAAGTAACATTTAAAAATTCTAGAAAATCAACAAGAGAATTTGACAATAGCCATTCAGGGTTTATCGTCTTCTCAAAGCTATGCCTTCACATCTAAGATGCTGATCTAGACTTGAAGATTGTGCATACTCTGCAGCAACTCAAAAAACACAAGTTAGAATTTTAAGCATATAAAGTAAGTAGGACAACAACTAAATATTGAAATTGACTATCAAATAAAATACACAAGCTATGCTATATACCGTGCATTTATGAAAGATCTAAACCTGATTTCTAAGTTAACTTATGTTACTGCTAAACTATGGTTGACCCATGTTAATCACACACATAACATAAAATCAAAGAAAAATAAAGCACTTAAGAAAAATCCTTAAATGCACATTAATACCTAACCCTAAATTGAATTATTTCTAATTGTTATTAAGTGAAAGTAAAAGGCATACAATCAGACCTATAAGTTAGAAGACTTCTTCCAGTAGAATCCACACAAGCTAAATGCCATTCAAGAAGGAAGGACACGTAGCTGATGTGGGTTCCTCAAAGAAAACATATTAAATACATGACAATAAATAAAATAAAAAGAAAGAATAAAATCAAAGCTTACTAACTAATCTAATTAGGCCTAATAATCAAAATATATCCTGAAGTTAATGGCACATTACCTAATTAGACTAATGTTGACCTACTTAAGTGACACCTAAGAGAGAGAGAAGAATCTAGAAATATGGAAGAGAGAGAAAGGTAAATTGGCGTGTAGAGAGATAAGAGAGAGAGAGAGAGAGAGAAAGAGAGAGTCAACACTTAAGGTGGGGGCCCACACATTTTTACTACAATGTTTACCTAATCTAAAATTAATCTAAGGAATTTGAATCAATTTACTTTCAATAAATTGTTAGCTAAAAGTTAGGGAAAATATTAACTAATAAAAAACTACTTTTTGAAAAGCCAACTAAGAAACCCTATAAATTAGGCAACCAAGTGAATGGCGATTTTTTTTTTTAAATTAATGCTGAGTGAATCTAATTTAACCAAGGTAATCCTAAATTAATTACCTACCTAATTGTTACTGCTAAGAACCTACCGTTACAAAAAATGGAAAGCTAACTAAATTAAAAAAAAAATCAAAAATCCCTAGAAGTATGGCAACTAATCCTCTCATGATTTTTATTTTCTTTATTAAGGTAAATAACTCTAATTTACTAAGTTCATCCTAACTTTAATTACCTAAGGGTTAATGCTAAAATCGACCTTCATAAAAGTGAAGCTAAATTTAAGGAAATTGAAATTCCAAAAAAAATCTCCTAAAAATACGAAATGAACCCACGCCCCTACTAGTTAGGAAACATTTTTTTTTCTTTTTTCTAAACCTTAACTAAGACAACCTAAAACTAGCCCTAATCAACACACTTTAAGGAGGTCGACCTCCCTGAAGGCTAACTACCCAAAGAAAATGAATTTTGAAATTTAAAACCTAATCAACAATTGCTAAAAATCACTTACTAAATGCAGCGGACAAAAATGACCATGGTCAAAGAGTCAATGACTAAAAACTCCTTTACACATTTGGCCAAGACTTAATTTAGATTGAATAGACCAGAATTCATGTCAAAACTGCCAGAATTCTCATAGAGCACGTCGAATTTCAAAAAAATGTAATTTATTGATTTTTAGCAAAATCGTGCCACCTTCAATCGAAAGCAGTCTTATGCAACCTCTTGTTGTATATTAATATTTAGACATTGAGATATCCTCTATGGATTCAAATATCCAGATCTGCAACAAAATACGGACCTTTGTTAGAAAATACTACACGATTTTTGTAAATTTTTATCCTAAACTATGAAAGGGATGCAAGAAGGCTTACCTTTCGAAAGCCCGACAAATAGAGGTGCAAGAAGAGTGGACCATGGCTTTCGGATCACTCCAAGGACATCCTTCAATGGATGCTTCAATGTCTGCAAAATTCCAGCAAGGCTCACGATGGATGGGTAGAGGAAAGAAGAGCAAAAATGCCCAAAAAGAATCTAGTCGTTAGATGCAAGAAGGTTGGCTAGATCTTCAAGAATGCTTGATTTCTCAAGCACGATTCACGCCCTTCATTTGAAAAAAACTGCAAAAACACAACAACAAACCATGAAGAATAATGGCACAAAGAAGTATAGAAAAATAAAAAAATGTAAGGACAAAGAATGATGAAGTGATAGAGCGATGTGTTTAGCCGGATTTCTGATGAAAAATAAGGAATAGGTGCAGGAGACACAAAAGAAGTTTTCCTTCAGCCATGGACAAAACCTCTCAATGGAAAACACGTCCCTTATGAGGAGACTCAGAAAATGACTTTTTGGAAATTTCAAAACACTTCTTATTTTTCAAAGAAGTTCATTTTTACTCGAAAACCCCTTTAAAAATGCATTTGGCCTAAAAACGCCCCTTTATTTTGAGTTATTTTGAAATTTATAAATCATGAAGTTAGGTGGATTTGGGTTTAGGAATGGATATTAAGATCTTGTTTGATCCAAATCTCATAATGCTTAGTTTGGGTCGGATTTGGATCCGATCTATTGTCAAATTCGCTCTAGAACATTGAAATGCCTCTAACTTCTTCATTTTAACTCCGTTTTTGCTCAAATTCGAAATGTAGCTTTTTGAACCTTACAACAACCTAATCATGGATTTAAATCATGAAATTGAACTTAGATGCATGTAATTAATGACTTGAATATGCTGCATTTTATGCATCATCAAAATCTCCCATGCTTACTCGTTGCTAGACCTCGAGCAACGCTTAGGACATAACAAAAAAATAGTTAATGTGAACATAATTAAAAAAAAAAAATCAAAGATGATCAAATCTATAAAACATAAAACAACTATCCTAACTCACTTTCGCAAGCATCACAATTGCATTTAGCGCATGCAATAAGCCCTTTCATCTCCTGGGTTTCATCGGCAGAGGACGAGTGTGGTCTAGTGAGGGTTTCCAGTGATGCTACCCCCAAACATCATTACAATGCATTTCATCTATTTTATAAAAGTATTAGGCTTACAAGAAAATTAATTTTAACTTTAACATGTCATGCTTGTGTAGGACCGAACATATAACAACAATTCACACCTCCACAGTAGAAACATTTTCTTTAAATTTCACTAAAATTTGTAATAATTTATATATCAATCACAGAAAATCAAACATAAGCATGCTAACACCCCTTCATTCATACTTGTATAATTTCTGTATGATTTTTTTTCTTTTCTAAGGCAGTATTTTTCTTTCTTTCACTTTTTTTTTAATGAGCTCTACATCTATCTCAACCCTAACAACCTGTCACGCTATTAGGCTTGGAATATTAGTAGTATTTGTATAGCCCCTGCCATGTGCAATGTTAACGCCTATTAGACTTTCTACTGCATTCTCGTAATGAACTTTGGGCCGAAAGCTTCCATATCAGTTGGCCTTAGGGTACCAGGTGTAAACACTCTTCAGGTTTACTTGCTCGAACACAGTAGGCCTCACTGACGTCAACTAGGTAAGGTGTTCATTCATCTAGCGGCTCTTGTTCATAGAGTGAAAATAAATCAACTATACCTTCAGCCCACTACATGAGTGCACCAGATAAAGAGGAACAACTACACTTGCTCTTTTCTCAATTTTTCATTACTTTTATTTTACGGGGTCATACATGATCATACAAGTACTTCACTTAGGTGTTACACATTCTTATGTTATATTTTCATTGAAAGTTACATAAAAATCATGCATTTTAGCTTGGTTTTAAAAAAAAATTCTCTATGGGGCATAAAATTATTAAAATATGTTAAATACATCAACTAGCGCTCCATACAAAGCTAAAAAATAACTTTTGTAACCTCAATTATGCAAGTTTTTTTTTTCAAAAATGAACACATGGACTAAAAAATTAAAAATATTCTCCCCCCCCATGCTTAAACCAATGCTCTCCTCAGCAATACTCCTCCATGCTTAAACTAATGCTAATATCATGAACAAATAATGCATACTGACAACAATAATTAATAAAGGAGGAGCAATACAACCTGATGGGATATGAAGGTCCTCTACGTGCCCACGCACCACCACAATGCACACTCTGATGCTTTGTTTTCTGCTGAACTGGCTTATAGGTCCTTTAATCCATCCATCTGTCATCAAAGATCTAAAACTGCACACAATCTCGCTCAAAAGATTAGATGAAATGTCAATGATATACAATAGGAGGAAAAAGAAAAGAAAACAAAGATAATGACAACAAAAACAAAAACAATCAATAAAAAAATCAAAAGCAATCGCTATGCTAACTATTTTACAACAATTATCGCGCCATCCTCACTCATCAACTTCCCATGACTGGTTCCTTACCCTTGGGATTCTACAATGGCTGGCTAGGTAAGGTTCCCTCTAATCTCCTACTGAGTGTCTCTGCCAATTACCCCACCTGCGTCTCTAGCTTGACTAGAGACTGGGTGTGCGAATTCAGTATCTGGTCATATTTTTGGAAAGTTTGATCATATCTCTGCTGATTTTTGTCATTAGATGACTTCATATCCTCACAGATCCTCAACACACGTTCCTCCAATGATGATTGTCGATGCGGATTCTGAGAAGGTGAAGTTGGTGCAAATGGAGATGGAGATTGGGAAAAAGACTGTCGTTGAAAAGACTGTTGTGGAGACTGGACCTGATGTGTGGGCGGTCTAGCTTGTTGCCGCCAAAAAAAATTTGAATGATTCCGCCACCCTAGATTATATATGGCAGAATAAGGATTATTTTGAGGGCGAGTAAAGCCCTCTGCTACCTGAACTTGCTCTGTCACAAATTTGGGGTACTGAGATGCTAAAGGGCACTCAGTGACCTCATGATATGGATTGTGACACAAAGCACACACTGACGACTGACGCATCAGGGGACTGGTGAGAATCTGATCTACCTTATGATTAAGCAGAATAACTTGACTTTGCATAGCGTCAAGTGGACCTACTTTCAAGAATCCACCTTTCTTCAAAATACTCGGTGTGCCCATCTCAGTACGAGAGGAAGAAAAGGAAGATGAGGATTAATGATGAAGAGAATTTTCGGCTAGCGTGTCAAACAAATGCCACGCCTCATCCTCACTCTTCAAAAGAATGCTTCCCCCACAGGATGAATCCATGAGTTGGCAGTTCCTTTCCGATAAACCATCATAGAAACACTGTAGAACCTGCCACCTTGCGACCTGATGGTGTGGGCATCTCTGAATGAGCTCCTTCATTCTTTCTCAAGATTCATGAAATTGCTCACCTTCATTCTCACAGAAGCTAGTGATGGCTCGCCTGAACTGATTTGTCTTGCCTATCGAGAAGTATTTACGAAGGAACTCTTGCTGCAATTGATCCCATGTTTCAATATGCCCCGTGTCCAATGATTTGAGCCAATGCTTGGCTTTATCTTTCAATGAAAATGGGAACAATTGAATTTTCAATGCATCATCCCTGAAGTTATTGATTCTAATTGTATTATATATGTCAAGGAATTAATCAATATGCTTATAGGGATCCTCATGAGATAGGCCATGAAAAGATGGTAACATGCTAATGGTACTGGCCTTAATCTCATATTGGTGAGCTTCTATCTCGGGTCTTATGATGACAGAGCCCTGGTGGTACTCTGTAGACACAAAGTACTCACGAAGAAGCCTTGGGGCAAGCCTCTCGTGCACTGGATGCTGCTCTTGCCTCACGTCCTCCATCTCACCTTGACTTCTAGTTCTTCTTCTAATTCGCTCTGGCTCAAAAGAATGAAGAGGTTCGTCTAAATTACATTGCCCTTGCATACACTGACACAAGTCTAAGTGTATGGCCGAAATAAAATGTGACAGTCCTAGCTAACCTAACCTAAGTGTGCAACCAGATCACAAATTGCACGCCCACAAAAATAATACAAAAAGAAAAAGAAAACTATTGCTTCTGGTCTCTACTTCCTCATAAATCCAAATGCTGAAGTTTCTGGGAGCTTTGCAATTAGTGACCAGTAAGCAAAGATTGAAAGCCCTAAAAATCATAAAAATTTATAAATTAACACTAAACAAACCAAAAAAACAAATAGAAAAAGTAGTTTGCACAAATCTATTTTCTTTTGAAAATTAAAATTCAAACAAAATGCGGTTTTATTTTAAAAATTTGCAGAAATTCAGTCTTGAGCACAAAATAGGGTTTGACTTAAAATTCGATAATTGAAACACCTCAAACCCAAAAATTCTGAAAATTTGCAAGTGGATTCTACACACAAGTAGCAATCCATAGCCGCTAAAAACACCCAAAATTCAGCTCTCAAACTCCAAAAATCGTGTCTGCAAGTTGTTGTTCTAAGTCAAGAACATGATTCTCGATTTCTGGCAGATTTGAAAGTATGAGTTCGAAATCAATAGTTTCCAGAAACACTTGTGCCTGAAAAAAATGTTCTGATGCTGCACCCTACCAAAAGTGTTCAGACCAAAAATTAGAATTTTCTGAACAATTTTGGCTATTAAAACAGATTTTTGAAAATTACCGACAAACAATGGAAAACAAGATTTGCTTCAATCCAACTTTTCTATGTAATTTCTAAGCTAGCACTCACAGTTAGATGAAACAAAAATACAAACTATATCTAACATGCAAAAATAATTATAAATCTAATCACTATACTAGAAAGCAATTAATCTAACTAATCCAAATTAGAACAGAAAAATATAATAACTAAATTATCTACGAAATAAAATCCTATATTCACTTACTATGTTAATCCTAAATCAATCAACTACGAAACATACAAAATATTAACAAAGTGAGAATCCAGATAGGATTGAATATGATGCGTCGTTCCCCGGCAACGGCGCCAAAAATTTGATGGGACTTTGATTGGTTGGAAACTTTAGAAAAATATTTTTAATATAAGATAGTGAAAATCGTCCTTCAAAAAATAAAAACCGGCTTTCACTGTTGTAGTGAGTCAAGTCAAACCATTGAGAACGAAAACAATTCAACTTTTTTAATACAATCACACTTTATTGATATTTAAACACAAGTTATGGATCATTACACTGCATACATGAATTCATAACACAAACTCAAAATGAAGTAACATTTAAAAATTCTAGAAAATCGACAAGAGCACTTGACATTAGCCAATCAGGGTTTATCTTCTTCTCAGAGCTATGCCTTCACGTCTAAGATGTTGATCTAGACTTGAAGATTGTGCATACCCTGCAGCAACTCAAGAAATACAAGTTAGAATTTTAAGCATATAAAGTAAGCAAGACAACAACTAAATATTGCAATTGACTATCAAATAAAATACACAAGCTATGCTATATACCATGCATTTATGAAAGATATAAACCTGATTTCTAAGTTAACTTATGCTGCTGCTAAACTATGACAGACCCATGTTAATCACATGCATAACAAAAAAATCAAAGAAAAATAAAGCACATAAGAAAAATCGTTAAATAAACATTAATACCTAACCCTAAATTGAATTGATTCTAACTGTTATTAAGTTAAAGTAAAAGGCATACAATCAGACCTATAAGTTAGAACACGTCTTCCACTAGAATCCACACAAGCTAAATGTCATTCAAGAAGGAAGGACACGTAGCTGATGTGGGTCCCTTAAAGAAAATTTATTAAATACAAAACTAAATAAAATAAAAAGAAAGAATAAAATCAAAGCTTACTAACTAATCTAATTAGGCCTAATAATCAAAATATATCCTAAAGTTAATGACACATTACCTAATTAGACTAATGTGGGGCCTACTTAAGTGACACCTTAGAGAGAGAGAAGATTCTAGAAATATGGAAGAGAGAGAAAGGTAAATTGGCGTGTGGAGAGATAAGAGAGAGAGAGAGTCGACACTTAAGGTGGGGACCCCACATGTTTTTACTACAATGTTTACCTAATCTAAAGCTAATCTAAGGAATTTGAATAGATTTAGTTTCAATAAATCGTTAGCTAAAAGTTAGGGAAATCATTAACTAATAAAAAGCTACTTTTTGAAAAGCCAACTAAGAAACCCTATAAATTAGGCAACCAAGTGAATGACGATTTTTTTTTTCTAAATTAATTCTAAGTGAATCTAATTTAACCAAGCTAATCCTAAATTAATTACTTGCCTAATTGTTACTGCTGAGAACCTACCGTAACAAAAAATGGAAAGCTAACTAAACTTAAAAAAAAAATTGAAATTCAAAAATCCCTAGAAGTATGGCAACTAATCCAGTCACGATTTTTATTTTCTTTATTAAGGTAAATAACTCTAATTTACTATGTTCATCCTAACTTTAATTACCTAAGGGTTAATGATAAAATTGACCTTCATAAAAGTGAAGCTAAATTCAAGAAAATTGAAATTAAAAAAAAATCTGCTTAACATACGGAAATGAACCCATGGCCCTACTAGTTGGGAAACAATTTTTTTTTTCTTTTTCCAAACCTTAACTAAGACAACCTAAGACTAGCCCTAATCAGTACACTTCAAGGAGGTCAACCTCCTTGAAGGCAAACTATAAAAAAAAACTGGATTTTGAAATTTAAAACCTAATCAACAATTGCTAAAAATCACTTACTAAATGCAACTCACAAAAATGTCCATGGTGAATGGGTCAATGACTAAAAACTCCTTTACACATTTGGCCAAGACTTAATTCAGATTGAACAAACCAGAATTCATAGCTAAACTGCCATAATTCTCATAGAGCACGTCGAATTTCAAAAAAATATAATTTATTAATTTTTAGCAAAATCGTGCCACCTTCAATCTAAAGCAGTCTTATGCATCCTCTTGTTGTATATTAATATTTAGACATTGAGATATCCTCCATGGATTCAAATATTCCGATCTTCAACAAAATAAGGACCTTTGACAGAAAATATTACACGATTTTTGTAAAATTTTATCCTAAACTATGAAAGGAATGCAATAAGGCTTACCTTTTGGAAGCCCGACGAATAGAGATGCAAGAAGAGCAGATCATGGCTTCCAGATCACTCCAAGAACATCCTTCCTTGGTGTGATCATGCAAACATTTTCCTTTTCCTTTTTCTTTCCTTTCTTTTTCCTTTCAACTCCTTTTCCCTTTTTGAAGGGGAAAAGGAAAAGAAAGAAAGAAAGAAAGAAAGAAAGAAAGAAAAGAAACTCTTTTGCAAGGTCTCACTTGACCTTTATTTGAAAAAGATTTTAAAATTACTCGCCTTCATTTTTTTTAAATTTGCGGAAAAAGTAGGAGAGACGGGATTTGCTCGTCGGTACGGGATTCAACGGTTTCTGGCGACTTTGCCAGGGGTAATTGAACCAAGAATCGAATAAATGCCTTTTGCTTTGTCTAAATTTGTCTAAGTGCTTATTCTGAAATCCGAAAATACACAAAGAATCATATATATGCAATGAAAATGCAAAGATGTATGCTTTTTGAGAAATGCTTCAGAAATTTTGGGAATTTTCCAAGTGATTTTGAAATAAGTTTGAAAACATTTTCGAAGAAATAGTTCGAAGAGATTGAACCTGTTTTAAAAAAAACTGGATTTTGAATCAAAACTTGGGATTTGAAGTGAAATGGAAATTGAAAATGAGAGTTGAATTTGGAATTGAGATTTAAACTTCGAAATGAAATTGAAGATTGGAATTAGAGATAGAATTTGAACTCAGAAAGGAATTTCAAAGTTGATTTGAACTTTGAAATTGGAATATTGAATTGATTTTGAAATTGAGTTTTGACCTTGGAAATGAATTTGGAAATTTAAGTTTGAATTCAGACTTCAAAATTAAACTTGAAATTGGATTTGAGAATATAATTTTGAATTTGAAATCAGGAGGGAATTTGAAAGTTGGAATTTGAAATAAGATGAAATTTGAGAATAAAAGAGGAATTTGAATTTACAAATGGAAGTTGAAAATGAATTTAGAAATGAAAACTGTATTTTTGAAAGTTTATTTCAAAATGATTTGAAATAATATGAAAAAGAATGCAATTCTATCCTAAATGATGAATGATTTAGAATTTATTTAAAGATTGGAATTTAAAAGCATATTTTATTCTTTAGGAGAATTGAAATAAGATTAAATCATAATACATTCATGACTATGGTCACAAACATATTATGATCTAATTTATATTTAAATTCTAATAAAGAATAAAATAAATTTTTGGTACCTTTATAGGATTTAAAATGAAATTAACTTTTAATATATCCATGACTATGGCCACAAATATATCTCAAGTTAATTCACATATTAAATTCTGATAAAGGAAAGAATATTTCAGAAAAATATGATGATTTTCAAAAGAGACCTAAGTGGAGGTCAAATGTTATTCCATAAAAGATAAAAACTCTAAGTATTGTTCACATTCTGACTATAGCCATAAATGTGAATCATTTACTTAGAATTATTTACCTCTTATTAGAAAGGTGCATGTGCCATTCGTGTTTCACCATTGTGGTTTTTGAAAAAAAAAATAGAATGTCACAGGTAATTTATGAGAACCATATGCTCATGCATTCTATTCTAAGCTGAAAAGAAAAATTCCCATTAATTCAAGTTATTACAACCTTTAAATTGAAATTAAAATGATAAAATCCTAATCTAGGAAGGAAACCCACACTTCCTACATATTTCCTGCAAAAATCAGAGTTAACACGAAACAAAACACAAAATATGAAAAGGAAAACTAAGGGGCTGTATTGAAACTAGAATGCATGTGTAGATATGCTCATGAAATGCAAATATGATGAAAGTACGTATATAGCATGCAAGGGACACAGTGATATGAGGTAAAAATGAGATGCTATGGATATGCAAAGGTGAAATGGAGAGGTACTACAGTGGCTATGCAAATGCACTATTACTATGTAAATGTGAATGGCAGAGAAGATGAAGTATGAGTGCAGTGGTGATGGTGTGATGGGAGATGAGAAGAGACAAGTGGTGACCAACATAATGTGAATAATGAAGTGAAAGTGGTGCTATAGGTGGAAGTTCCACAGTGCAGTGCTATAAAGGTGTGAAGAAGGTATAACAGTGAGTGGAGGTAGTGACTGGAAGTGAAGGTGCAGGGGAAATGTGCAGCAGCAGGAAGTGTAGTTGTTGAAGGTGAGTGCATAGGTAAGTGGGAGTAATGTTGTAAGTGTTGGTAGCTTCTGTGAAACAGGTGGGTCTGTGCAATACAAGAAATGATGAAAAGTGTGGAGTGAGTGCAAGGGAATTAGTGCAGGTGGTGGCTGATATCAGGGAGCATAGATGGAGTATGGGATGTTGTTGGTGAAGGGATGAATGAAGTGATAATGGTTATGCAGTAGGTGCAGAAACAGAGGACAGGGTGTGACTGGTAATGCAGATGAAGAGGGAGAGGTGAAAGTGTTATGAAGGTGTGGAAGGCCACGACAGTGTTAGGCATTGCTGTAAGTGTGTGGAAGGTTACAACACTGTTAGGCACTGCTGTAAGTGTGTGGAAGATGGAAGGTGGTACTGATGATGAAAATGAAGAAATTAAGGGCAATGAAAGTGTTGTTGTGGTTGTAGCAGGTGCAACAAATGTAAGATTACAACAGTTGGTTGCGTGTGCTACTGTAGGAATTACAGTAGGTGGAAATGTGCTAGGTGTTGAGGGTGTAAGTGTAGTGGCAATGAAGACGTTGTGGAAATGATAGATGGTGCGCATGAGTGGGCTGGTGTGTGTGAGATGACAACAGGGTATTGTTGTGAAGGGTATAGTGAGTGAGGGAAGTGAAGGCATGTGGCAGGTGAGGTGACACATGTCCAAGATATGCAACAGATGAGGTATTGTTGATACAAGAAAGCATGACCAAGGACTTGGACTCATCCAAAGTATTGAATTTTTGTGGCTCATGCTTGAGTTAATATCATCGTCAAGACTATTAGCACCAACATACATACCTGCAAGCACATCCTTTACCAAATCATCCTTTTCCAACCTGAGCTTTAACAATTAGAACATGAATTATTGTCCCCACAAAATTTCTACCTTTCATTAAAAAGATTTGCTTATCAGACTAACGAAACTGACTCTTATAGGTATCCAAAATCTGTCATAACCAACTCAAACCTCATCAAAGCTTTTACTAGAATCGCAATTGCCGATTGTTTTTAGCAAGTCCAGCAATCATTGTTGTGAGCTGACTTCATACTACTGGGGTTCAGGCATAGATATAATAGATCGATTGCATTATACAGTAATGCAGGTGAAAAGCACATGAATACAATGATGCTACAGGGATGAGCCCGGTGCACAGTTGTGAACACCCCAAATTTTTCAAAGATTTGCAAAAATGACCCTTTTGCCCCTAACCCCGTTTTCTGAGAAAATCAAAGCAATCTCAAAGCTAAATTTTAGTCATTCTTCAGATTTTCTGAATTAAAATCCATATTGGTATATTCAAAATTAATTCCGGATCCGAATCCAGTACTTTAAATCCATATTTTCTCAAAATTCGGATCCAAACCCATTTCTGAAGAATTTTTCTCAAAATGGCTTTTAAATTCTCAGAAAAATTCTCTTTTGTAAATATTTTTGCAAAAACACAAAAAAAATAGTTTTAATCTTTGTTTTCTCATAAACTTTAGGATTTTATTCTAAAAATACAAAAAAATTGAAAAATAACGCAAAAAACAAAAAAAAATGGAAAAATTACGAGAAAAATAAATGAGTTTAAGCTGTTATAATCAATTTTGCTAAAAAAAATCATTTTTTAAACCATTTTTATGAAAAATCTTGTTGAAGGAGCCTCTTTTTGGAAAATCCATTTTTTTTTTACAAATGAACCCTTCTTAGGGTCTCTCTTTGAGAGACCTTGGAGAGAGGTGGCGCCCGACTTCATCGCCCCTCTCTCTTTCTCTCTCCTCCATGGTCGATCGCACGCCTTCCTCCTCCATCCATCTCTAACAACCTTCTTCTCGAATCCTCCTTTGTCCGCTTTAAAGAACATACAGGAAGCCCCATTCCATCGATCCATCTTCACCCCGGCACCTTCTTCCTCTCTACATCGCATTTCACCTCCCCACTTCAACGCTTCCTCTCAATCGATCCATCTTCACCCTTCCCCCTTCTGGCATCTCTCACGGTCCATTTTTCACCACAACACCACTCTTCTATGTATCACCTTCATTCCCCTCTTCTTCTCTTTTCCCCGATTTTTCCCCTTTCCTTATCCCTCTACTGCAAACACATCAGCTATCCGAGCTCCCTCCTTCTGGAATCCATGTGCCACCATAAATAGCTTCAATCAGACACTTTCAACTTCAGTCGAAAGCAAGAAGATTCAAATAACTAGGGACATAGATGTCAATCTTAATCCCCCAACTGGACTTGTGGAATTCATGGGTGCTCTCGAGCAAAAAAAAGCAAACCTCAAAGAGACTCCCATCATGAAGTATCAGTCGCGGTAAACATCCCTTCTCTCTGTCATTCCTTTTTTCTATTTTCCCAATTTATCACCCACCAAGGTACCCTCGTGATTTTGAGTTGCTCATTGCAATGTCAATCCACGCTCGTGCAATATTACTGGAATGTTTACATTCCTACATTTTCTCTTTTCACAAATTATTTTGGATTCCTTTAGCTTTTTCTTTCAGTTTATTCATCCCATATATATATATCGTGGATCATTGTAATTTTTTTTAACTCATCCGGTTGATTGTTTTAAGTTTGTATTTGATTATCCCATCCATTTGCACTTCACGATTTGCTGTATTACCCTCTGTTTCATTAAAGTTTAATTGTGATTGATATCTTTTCTAATGTAATTTATTGTTTCACATCATCTTAATTTTCTTTGTTTTCTCTGTTAATCTGATTGGTATCGTTGTTGTTCTTTTTATTATTAACATTATCACACACTATTGAATCCACCTGCGTTTATATCAGTCGCCTCCTGGTGAATGTTAAAATTCCTCCTGTAGACAACCAAGAGAAAGAAGCAATGTGATCCACTAATGTCTGGTGAGAGCCTCGGTTAAAACCACTTTTGAACAAGCAAGTGGTAATGTGTAGCATATGCATCACTGATAAATTACCCTTGTGTGGACCTAAGGAGTTTACATCTGTAATAAGTATTTACAAGAGATGAATCTCTCCAGCTGAAAGTAACTTTATGGTTTAGCCATACCATAGACGGATGTGGTTTTCGAGAAGGGGGTGTTGTCTCATCAGTCCCAGACCTGAGCGCTCCCGCTAAATTGTCTCTTTGGAAGTAAATTAAACCAGACCCCATCACCTTATCAAGCATGTCTGTTTATGGTATGATTGTTGTAAAAGCTAGAAAAGCATATAATTAGCCTCTTTATTTCTTGATAAATTGCGTCATCATTTCATGGAGGGCGTGGCTCATATCTTGTTCTTCTATATATATGGAACTCCTGTCCATTCCGTTTCAAATGTTGGAATTATATCATTAATGTCTATTCAAGTTGTTAGGGGCAAGCATGGGTGATGATCCTGTAGTTAAAGAAGCAACAAATCAGGTTTGATAAGGCTATTTCAATATGGGTCTAATTCACAGATTCCGAATGTGTATGTTGGAAATCCTTCATGCTAAAGCTGAGGTTGACAGATTCTAATTTGGTTTTACATCATGACTCACTTTTGTCTCCATTTCACTTATATGTACAGATAAATCCCTTCATACACTTTTCTGCTGAAGATTGCAGATCATCTAAGAACCGACCAAGTTCGATTTGCTTCTCAAACTGGAAAGAGGAACTGAGCCATCTAATGCAGCACAAGGCCAGTTGCAGTTTTATGATTCCGTCATGTTGGTGATGTCGTTTCATTGTAAACAATCAGATCTTCAGGTAAGTTCCCTCTCGCATAGAATTATATATGGCATCAAAGAACTGTTACTTGAGTTTATAGTTTTTGTTTTGTTTCTGCTCTTTCCGTTTGTTTCCCCTATGTATGTTAGCAAGATCATGTGTTTCCTGACTACATAATGTATAGTCTAATTGATAGTTTTCTTAACCAAAGTATCCTGAATTCTCATGTACATCATTTTTTTTTTTTGCATATGTTCACTTTCAGCATTCACTACATGCACTAACCATTACACCATCATATGGTATTATTGCTTCTCTCTAGGCTTCCTGCTGTAACATTCACAATCACATCTCTCCTTCACCATACACTCACACTCCATAGCATATCCCATTCATTTGCTGGGGATGTTTTCACGGCCTAGTGTTATTGGGTATAATTATATTTGAATTCTGCAGTAGCCTTTTAATGTCCCTTTTCTTTTTCTTTTTCCCCTCTCCCTAAAGTTGGCCTTCGCACATGGGCTCTACTGTATTGCATCTGAATTTGGAATCTGAGTTTGACCGCTACAAATGACTATCTGCATAAACCATAAAAATGGAGTGAGTTAATTCTAAACATTGATGGTCTCTGACAGCCAGTATGTGCATTAATGGTTACTGTGAGTAAAAAATGTTGAATCAGTGTTAGCAAGATGATTAGACAATAAAATATGTGTATATTGTTTTCTAGCATAACTTGTATCTACATAAGATGTCAGCGTTATGTGTATTAAGTCAATGTGATATTGTGAGAGGTTAAGATAGCCAGTGAAACCCATGAAATCATTGGAAATTCACCTAAGTATGCTGGTTAGCAGGTTGAAAACTCTGATGGGATTTTATAGGGCTAGGAAAATTTCTTCTTAAGGCATATATGCTTCTCTGTCCAGGCATTAATCCTACCACGTTCATACCATGATGTCACTACCAAGTGATGTTATTGCCATATGCACCCCCTACATTATCTTACACAACACATTCACCTATTATGATTACCATAATAGTTTCTCCATTCGTATCCATTCAATCATCATTACAAGGTGTGTGCTATACATATCCCTTCACAATATCGATTTTGCTGTCCTGTCAATGTATTGGGTACCTATATGCCTCAATTACCATTACAGCCCATCATTACCCTTTTTCTCCACCTAGAGGGAATTATCTTTTTGCTACACCCCCTTATGACTACAACATGTCATCCATGACACAACCACTACTTCCTTCTGTTTAGCACCATCACTTTCCCTGTTAAGACATTACCTGCTATTTCCCCTGCAGCATCCAGCTCCACACCTTTGCATGCATTAGCTGCATAGCATCTTGCATTTAGTATATTAGTCATTGCATACTATCACCACTACCTACAACTACCTACAGCTGCACCTTACTACCCAGCTCATTACTTCATCTCCAGCACAAACAACCAGTCATGCTAATTACCCCCTGCTGTATGTCTGTAGCAACTTCCATCACATCCTCTTTTGCACATATTGCAAAAAGTCATTGTTTGTCATTTGTAAACCTACCACCACATTCCATCACACATTGCTGCACTTCCCTCCTTCCTTCAGCCGTTTATCCACTCCACAACATTTTACACTGTTACCATGGCATCAACATACAACCATGTCTTGTAACTATGACACTTGCCACTTCAGCTCCTATATTTCTCATTGAATATATATACATGTTTTCTCACCAAATATAAAAATACCATATGCCTTTATCATTTAGCATCAACATTATGTATTGTACATACATTTTTTGTATTTCGCCATCAATATGTATATATATGTATATTCCTTTTAGTTTCACTATGGCATCTTAGATTCTTTGTATCTCCGTCTTATGCTAACTTCTGTTTCGAAGAAAATATGAAGATCAGCCAAAATTCTTCCTAGATTTGAAATTTACTATTTTCATTTCAATTTCAAGACTGTAATCAATGAAAAATTTACATTTTCAAGCATAGATTAGAATGTATGAACATGTAAATCCCATAAGTCATGTGTTTCATCTCATTTTATCCTTTATTTATCAAATTCTCACAAATGGCAACACGAATGGCACGTGCACCATTTCGTAAGATGTAATTAATTCTAAGTTGATGATTTACATCAATGGCCATAGTCAGGATGTAAACAAAACTTAGGATTTTTATCTTTTATAAAATAACATTGGATCCACACTGGATCTCCTTTTCAAAATTATCATATTTTCCTCTTTTATCAGAATTTAATCTAAAATTAATTCAATATATATACCAATGACCATAGTCAGGGTATATTGAGAGTTAATTTCATTTTAAAATTCTATAAAAGCACAAAAAATGTATTTGATTCTCCTTTCTGAATTTAAATATAGATTATTATATAATACATTCAATGACCATAGTCAGGAATGTATTATCTCTTCAATCTTATTTTAATTCACTTAAAGAATGAAATAGATTTTCAAAAACCAATTTCAAATTCTTTAAATTCATTCATCATTCAGGATAGAACTGCATCATACTTCTTAAAAATTCCTTTTAAAAACCCAAGTGATTTTTTGAATATCTCTTCTTCAAATTCCTATTTCAATTCTATCTCATTTCTCAAATCCAAACTTTGAAATCAAATTCAAAGTTTAAATCCAACTTGATTCATTTTATAAATTCCAAATTCAAGTTTCAAAACCAAAGTCCAATTTGACTTTGAAATTCATCCTCAAATCAAATTTTGAAATTCCCAAAATCCAAAGTTAGATCCTAATCTCAACTTGGATCCAGATTTCCAAGTATGAATCCAACTTCACTTTGGATCTCAGATTTCAGATCCAAAATCCATTCTAGGATCCAGATTCCAATTCTACTTTGGATCTCAGATTTCAGATCCAAAATCCATTCTAGTATCCAGATTTCAATTCTACTTTGGATCTCAGACTTCAGATCCAAATCCATTCTAGGATCTAGAACCCAATTCTACTTTGGATCTCAGACTTCAGAGCCAAAATCCGTTCTAGGATCCAGAATCCAATCTCATCTTGGATCTCAGATTTCAGATCCAAAATCCATTTCTAGGCTTCAGTATCCAATTCCATCTCAGATCTCCAATTCTTAAATCCAATTCCATTCAGAATTTCAGATTCAAATTCCATCTTGAATTCCAAACATTCAAATCAATCCCAATTCTATCTTTCCTTCTGATTTCAAACTTCAAAGTTAGAATTCAATTCCATTTTCATCTCTATTCTAATTCAAAGTTCATTTATGACTTTGAAAATTCCTTTCAAAATTCAAAATCATCTCTTTCCAAATCCAGATTTATTTTCCCAAACTCTTGATTATCTCCAAAAACTTAGAACTTTAAATCTTAAGTTCTAAGTTAGAAACCATTTCTTTACTTTATCAGATTCATCTCAGAAACACTTGGGAATTCTTCAAAACATTTTCAAAAAAGAGCATACATCTTTGCATTTGCACAAGCATGATTCTTTGTGCATTTAGACTTAGGATAAATTCTTAGATAATTTCTTAGCAAAACAAAAGGCATAAATTCAACACTTGGTTCGATTACCCCTGGTAAAGGCGCCAGGAACGGTTGAACCTCGTACCGACAAGCGGATCCCGTCTCCCGATTTTCCCGCAAATATTTCAAAACGGAGGCGAGTTATTTCCAAATATTTTCAAAATTAAGGTCAAGTGAGACCCGCAAAAGAATTCCTCTTCTTTCTTTTTCTCTTTCTCTTCTCTTCTCTTTTTCTTTCCGTCTTTTATTTTCTCTCTTCAAAAAGGAGGAAATAGAGGTTGGAAAGGAAAAGAGGAGGAAGAGAGAGAAACCACAAGAGAGGGAAATTTTTTGCAATGATCACAGTTTTGGCGACCGTGATGGGACACGTCTCTGTCCGATCAAATTCATGCCTTTTACTTTACTTTGATATTATCTAAGTCTTTATTCTACATATGTCAGCTTCATTTCCATGCAAACCTTAGGAGCCTAGACTCCGTCCTAAAGCTGACATCATTACATATAGGATTTAAGTATGGTTTGGTAGGACCATATTGAGAAGATTATTCCATGCTCACATTAGACTTAGGTCTAAAATACAACTCTCCTCAATTCTAGGGATTGAATGCAAAACAATGTATGCAAGTGTATGCTTCTCTTCATTTTAATCTATTTCTTTAGGACCTGCATTAGAGCCATCTGATTTCTTGCATGTTGAGCATATTTTGAAAACCTCCTTACCTACATTGTCCCGGTCTTCACATTGCTGGGCTGTCTCACTAAACCATAGTTCGGGAGAGAGCCTCACAACTGGACCACTTATTTGGGTTCGCGCCCCCTACCACGTACCTAAGGGCCATAGTCCGAGGTATATCGGTAGGTGCTCAAGGATGTTGGGAAGCCATTACCTTAGAACCTGAGAAATATTTCTATGCCACGTACTTCGAGCTTCGGCTTGAGTATATCGACGTATCTTGATTGGAATCAGATGATCTGAACCCTAGAGTTAGGATTAAGCTCCTACAAGCCATTTCAACTATTACATTTAGAGTCAGCCTCTAGGGATTGCTGTTTGTGCCTCCTTGTTTGTATATCTATGATTGTATGATATTTTATATTCACTATATTTTTCAAAACCCTGGGTATATATTATTCAGAATTCTCTTTATTTTAAAACCCAGGTGTATTTTCCTTTTTTTTCTCTTAATTTCTTCTAATTCTTTTTTTATCCTGCCTGCAATTCTTCAAAATTTTTCTTTTCTATATTCTATTCCTTACCCTCATTTACAATAAAACATCTTTTGTCAGGATATGTCCTTTTCAAAATTTATCTTTATTCACATTTTACTTGTCTATCCTTTTTCAGAAAAATAGTGCGGTTGTCACAAATTTTGGTGACAACCCGATCCCTCGTAATGGGATGTTTTCATTTTCAGATTATGATTTCCTCCTTTATTAAAATTTCTTCCTAGATCTTTTCTAAAAGACCCATTTATGCTCTACAGAGAGCATCGGCGTTATCAGTTGAGTCAGGCAAAGCTTAGAGATTACACCGCTCTAACATCCCAGTTACAAGCAGAGAGAGTAAGGAATGAATTCTCAAAAATCTGTCAGAAAGGAAGTTCAGGACAACAGAAGTGAGATCGATCCCGCGATATACCAATTATTCAAAGAGATGATGGTTGAGATATTGTCTGAACAAGCTAAAGCCAATTGCAGAAAAACTCCCACAGAAGAAAAGGCACCTGTCACTTTCCCCATGAATGAACACGACAATATCGGTATAGGAAATTTCAAAGATAGCAGGAACAACAATCAAGGCAACCAGGGCATCAACTTGGGAGAATATAAAAGCCAGATTGGGAAATATTGTGAAAACTGTGACAGACCTCTTTAATACAGCCATCAGCAAAAAGGCAAGAAGCAAGAAGAACCAGAGCGCAAGGATTGGAGCAAGGGTCGAGATTTCACTCCTTTGGATGAACCGCTCGACAAAGTCCTCGAATACATGTTGTCTAGCGGATTACTCAGGCTCCCAAAAGCCGCCAGCCCTTCCACAGTCATGGGAAAATATATAGACCAGTTCTGCGGATACCATCGAGTAACAGGGCACGACACTGAGCATTGCTTCATCTTCAAGAATATCGTTCAGGATTGCCTTGATAAAAATCTCTTTGTCCAAAATGAAGGAGAAAAGCACCAGATCTCCTAAACATGCAAGCTCAGTCTAGTTGCCAAACAGAGGTCAGTGCTCAGCGGAAGCCAAACAAGCTGAAGAAAGCAAAGCATGAAGGTTGGGGTTATGATCGTCAGCTTACCCCTCTAGGTCAGCCGATCAAAGAAGTTCTCCAATACTTGCTCGAGAAAGAAATGATCAAGCTCCCAAAGCAGGATGATCCCTCTGTCACCAAAGGGAAATGGAAGAATCGCTTTTGCAAGTTTCATCGAGCGAGGGGGCATGACACGGAGCGCTGCTTCGTCCTCAAAAACATTATGCAGGACTATATTGATAAAGAGCTTCTGGTACCAGAGGAAGGAGAAGAGCAGCCTGCAGTTTCAGCCGGACCTTTTTCAGACCAATCAGAGAATTAAGAATGTCAACAATTTTCGCTTTCATCCCTTTCTGTCAGTCGCTTTGTAGGGACAAGTCAGCCCAGTCTTTGTGACTTTTTTTAGTTAAAATACTTGTAAATATTCAGTTCTGTTAACAGACTTTTGCTTATCAATGATCCTTTATATCTTTGATATTCAATACTTTCTTCTTTTTGCTATATTGGGGCATTAAATTTCTTTTTCAAAATTTGGGATAATCCTGACATCATTCATGAGAGAAATGATATTACCTATGAGGGTCTTTCAAAAGTCATGAAAATTTTAGTTCAAATATTATATTACAACCTTTTTCAAAGATCAACCCTTGTGTTGATCATATTTTTCTACAAATTGATTTCAAATCATTACATTCAAAGATCAACCCTTATGTTGATCTCATTTTCCAAAAATTGATTTCATTACATTCAAAGATCAACCCTTGTGTTGATCTCATTTTCTAAAATTTAATTTCATTACATTTAAAGATCAACCCTCGTGTTGATCATATTTTTCTACAAATTGATTTCAAATCATTACATTCAAAGATCAACCCTTATGTTGATCTCATTTTCCAAAAAATTGATTTCATTATATTCAAAGATCAACCCTTGTGTTGATCTCATTTTCCAAAATTTAATTTCATTACATTCAAAGATCAACCCTCGTGTTGATCATATTTTTCTACAAATTGATTTCAAATCGTTGCATTTCAAAGATCAACCCTTGTGTTGATCTCATTTTCCAAAATTTGATTTCATTGCATTCAAACATCAACCCTGTTGTTGATCTCATTTTCCAAAATTTGATTTCATTACATTCAAAAATCAACCCTTGTGTTGATCTCATTTTCCAAAATTTGATTTCATTACATTCAAACATCAACCCTTGTATTGATCATATGTTCTAAAAAATTGATTTCAAATCATTACATTCAAACATCAACCCTTGTGTTGATCATATTTTCTAAAAAATTGATTTTGAATCATTGCATTCAAATATCAACCCTCGTGTTGATCATATTTTCTACAAATTGGTTTTCAAATCATTGCTTCAAAAAATTAACCCTCATGATGATCTCTCATGAATGACCCCCTTTCAAAGATCAGCTTTCACAAATGATTTTTTTTCATTTTAAAGACCCCACATGCAGGCAGGATCAAACTCTTTTTCTCAACTTTTATCAACCTTTTGTCTATCCATCTTTATCAGTTTTATCAATTTTATTCATTTTTTATTCATCCATTTTATTAATTCTTCTTAATTCTTATTTCAAAATATTCCCTTTCAGGTTAAGGGATAAACCTGATGCCTCTTTCCCATGAGGTATTTCTTTTCCTTCTTTTTCTTTCTTTCTCCCCCCTTTTTAAGGGATAGACCTGAAACCTCATCCTACGAGGTCCTTCTTCCTTCAGGATAAGGGATAGTCCTGAATGCCTTTCTCTTTTAAAAGCTTCATTAATCTCTGCTAAATCTTTTTCTTTATCCAATTTTTATCAATTTTATTTCTTTATCAAATTTTTGTCTTTTCTTTATCAAGCCTTTTATTAATTTTTGGCCAAAATTTATTCTTTTCCCATTCAGGATAAGGGATAATCCTGAAACCCCTCATAGAAGCAACAATGCTACCTATGAGAATTATTTCCATAAAATCTCCTTGATTCTTCTCTTTCGTCAAATCTCCCATCATTTTCTATCTCTTCTCATTTGTTCTTTTAAATTTTATTTTCTCTCCAATCAAGATAAGGGGGCAATCAGATCATTCAGTCCCCTAAATGGTCATTCTCAATCTCAGGTCCGGTCCTCGCACTGGCAAATTTTCAAAACTCAATCTCTTGATTAAAAACTTTTTGTCAAAAACCCGAGATTCCACTCGGACTTCTCCCTCTATTCTTTCATTCGAAGTTCTGAGTTCCGACTAGGACTTCCTTTTGAATCCAATCCTCGCATTGGAAATCAATCATTTCTTTAGAAAACCGAGTTCCAGCTCGGGTTTTTCTTCTATTTATCTTTCGTTCGAAGTTCTGAGTTCCGACCAGGACTTCCTTTTGAATCCAATCCTCGCATTGGAAATCAATCATTTCTTTAGAAAACCGAGTTCCAGCTCGGGTTTTTCTTCTATTTATCTTTCGTTCGAAGTTCTGAGTTTCGACCAGGACTCCCTTTTGAATCCAATCCTCGCATTGGAAATCAATCATTTCTTTAGAAAACCGAGTTTCAGCTCGGGTTTTTATTCTATTATTCTTCATTCGAAGTTCTGAGTTCCGACCAAGACTTCCTTTTGAATCCAATCCTCGCATTGAAAATCAATCATTTCTTTAGAAAACCGAGTTTCAAAACTCGGGTTTTTCTTCTATTATTCTTCGTTCGAAGTTCTGAGTTCCGACCAGGACTTCCTTTTGAATCCAATCCTCGCATTGGAAATCAATTATTTCTTTAGAAATCCGAGTTCCAGCTCGGGTTTTCTTCTATTAATTTTCGTTCAAAGTTCTGAGTTCCGACCAGGACTTCCTTTTGAATCCAATCCTCGCATTGGAAATCAATTATTTCTTTAGAAATCCGAGTTCCAGCTCGAGTTTTCTTCTATTATTTTTTGTTCAAAGTTCTGAGTTCCGACCAGGACTTCCTTTTGAATCCAATCCTCGCATTGGAAAACAATTGTTTCTTTAGAAATTTAAGTTTTCAAAACTCGGGTTTCTCTTTATCCTTTATTAGATTCGAGTCACACCTCAGACTCTCTTCCTTTTCAAAAAATCCCAACTGTCAGGCTGGACATTCTTCCAAAATCCAGCCTTTTGGCTAATCCATTTCAAATTTCAAAAATCCAGGTTTATTCTCTTTAAAAATCCTTCTGTGCCTCTTTCAGGATAAGGAATAAACCTGATGCCTCCTGCTAACGAGGTATTTCTTTCCTTTTCCCCTTCAGGTTAAGGGATAAACTTGATGCCTCCTGCTAACGAGGTATTTCTTTCCTTCCTTCCCAATTCAGAATAAGAAGATAGATCTTGAAAACAGACCACACGCAGTTAGGATGTGACAGTCCATTGAATTCAGAATCTCTCATCAAATTTTACTTTCCTAGCTCATCTTATTTCTCAAAATTTTCAATCATCTGTTGAGCTCATTTAGAAAATCCGGTTCTCGCATCGGTAACCTTCTAAATTCAGTGTTCTGATCAAATTCTTTCCCTTTTTACAAAATTCAAGTTCTGACTTAAATCTGATATATTTCCAAAAGATCCAGCATCTCGCTGGTCATGTATTTCCAAAAGATCCAGCTTTTTCTGGTCATGTATTTCAAATGTTCCAGCTTTTGCTGGTCATGTATTTCAAACGTTCCAGCTTTCGCTGGTCAGGTATTTCAAACGTTCCAGCTTTCGCTGGTCATGTATTTCAAACGTTCCAGCTTTTTGCTGGTCAGGTATTTCAAACGTTCCAGCTTTCGCTGGTCATGTATTTCAAACGTTCCAGCTTTTTGCTGGTCATGTATTGCAAACGTTCCAGCTTTCGCTGGTCAGGTATTTCAAAGGTTCCAGCTTTTGCTGGTCATGTATTTCCAAAATCAAAAGATTGCAACTCAAGGTCTCATCGAAATCTATATTGAGTGATTATTTCACAAAGAATTCATGAAAACTTTGCCAATTTGCTGAAAGCATTTGTTGATTCTAAATATTCTTACTGCACAAAAAGAATTTTCTCAGATTACCTCCTGTATTTTCTTCCAAAAGGTGAAACTTTTTGCGAAAAAGAGGTAAAATTCAAATCTTTTCCTGTTGATCAACCAAAAGGATGTAAGAAATGTCCTCGATATGATCAATGAAAGAAATCTTCAATGATGTTGAAAAACCAGAAGCAAATTGATATTGATCCTGGCTATGGCGCATGTTTTAAAATGACTTTCTGGCAATCAGGCAGTGGAAATATCTTGAGCTATAGAAAGAATCCACTCGACCCATATCTTCTCGTTCGTTTAAAGTTGCAATCAAATATCCGCAAAAGGGATCTCTCAACTGTCGTCAAGATGAAGACGAATATGCGAGCAGACCCCCGGAGCCAAAGAAGATTTGAAACATCTCCAAGATGACGGAGTTTGTGACGGATCCTTCCAGGGAAAGTTCGGATCACCGTCGAGATAAAGGTGGATGTAATGGGCCTACCGACAAACCCTAAAAGATATTTGATTCCAGCTATCATCTAAAGACCTTTTGAGCCAATATCATATATAATCCCTGAGAGAAAGAAGGATCGGAGCATCTCCAAGATGAAGGAGTTTGTGACGTACCCTTCCCTGAAAAGAGAAAAAAAGTCAGGACGTCCAAATGAAGGATGATGTGAAAAACTGAGAAAGCCCAATGACTTAAAAAGAGTGCAAAAAGATCATCGTAGGGAAAACACCCAGATATCAAACTGCCAAAGTTGCCAAAAGTCATATTTTCTCATGCAAAATTCTTTTATCAATATCTCTTTATTACTTGCTTTTATGAAATTAAGAATATTTCTTCTATTTCTCAAATCAGGGAAATGGATAGCTTCCTTGAAGAAAATCATCAGTGCTAAAATTTTGAATTTGACTCTTAGAACTGAGGAGTTAACCTCATTAGAGGAAATACTCTAGGTAAAAGAGAGAATATCTTTGCACATACGTGCACATTTAGAAGCATTTGAATCTACTATGATTTTATCTTATTGACAAAACTTTCTAGCTATTCCAAGAATGAAATGAACATTCAATATCCATTTTTGATGCAACCTAGCGTTGTTTATATTTCTCAAAAGAGTTGCCTCTGAAGGAAGTATATCTTCTTGTCCCATCACGGTTTTCTCATTTAAGAATTCCGTATGGATGACCCACTCAGGATAAGGGTCAAACCTGAACCTTCTGCGAAAGATCATTTGATTTCAAAAGCTATTTCAGTCTTAGCAATGAGACGCCCAATTTTTTCCCCTTTTTCAAAAAGCTTTAGGGAACCCTATATTTCCTCCTTTTGCAAAAACCCCTTTCGGATTTGTTCGTCCAAATTCCGAAGGTCCCATTATGGTTTCTCCATTTTTGAGAAACCTGTATGGTAGATTTCCCTCACTCAGGATAAGGGTCAAACCTGAACCATTTGCGAAAGATCATTTGATTTCAAAAGCTATTTTAGTCTCAGCAATGAGGCGCCCAATTTCTTCTCCCTTTTCAAAAAGCTTTAGGGAACCCTATATTTCCTCCTTTTGCAAAAACCCCTTTCGGATTTGTTCGTCCAAATTCCGAAGGTCCCATTATGGTTTCTCCATTTTTGAGAAACCTGTATGGTAGATTTCCCTCACTCAGGATAAGGGTCAAACCTAAACCATTTGCAAAAGATCATTTGATTTCAAAAGCTATTTCAGTCTCAGCAATGAGGCGCCCAATTTCTTCTCCCTTTTCAAAAAGCTTTAGGGAACCCTATATTTCCTCCTTTCGCAAAAACCCCTTTCAGATTTGTTCGTCCAAATTCCGAAGGTCCCATCGTTCTTTCTCCATTTTTGAGAAACCTGTATAGTAGATTTCCCCCACTCAGGATAAGGGTCAAACCTGACCCCCCTACGAGAGGTCATAAATTTCAAAAGCTATTTCAGTCTCAACAATGAGACACCCAATTTCTTCCCCTTTTCGAAGCTTTATGGAACCCTATATTTTCTTCCTCTCGTAAAACCCCTTTCGGATTTGTTCGTCCAAATTTCGAAGGTCCCATTATGGTTTCTCCATTTGAGAAATTCGTATGGTAGATTTCCTATTCAGCTTAAGAGTTAACCCGGAACCTCGCTTTGCGAGGTATCTTCCTTGCAGGTTTGGGTTAAACCTGAGTCTTGTTCCAACGAGATTCCTCGTTTTGACGAGATTGTTTTCTTCCAGTCCCATCATAGCTCTTCCCATCAAGGAATCCATGCTTCATATATTCATCCAAGAAAGGATCATACTCGAGCTTCATTTCACGAGGCATTTTCCAAAATGTCCCACCAAGGTTCTTATGTATTCCCTTTCCTCATTCAATTCATTTTTGATATATCTTCATCCCATCTAGGTTAAGGGCTAAACTTGAATCATTCCAAAAAGAGTATCTTGTCTCACCCATGAGACCTGATCAAAATTATCATTTCCCACCATTTCAGAATTTCCATCCAAAGTCTCATCACGATTTCCTCATTCTCTACTCAATCATATCATTTTCAAGGATTTCATCTCCCCGAAACCATTCAGGATAATGTTTTAAGCCTGATAAGTCATATTTTCAAAATAATTCTTCCACACCCAGTTCAGATCTGCTGACTGGGGCATTTTCAAAATTTAGAGTGTTGTCATTGCCACTAAAGCTCGGCTCTCAACCGGCTTAGTAGCAAAGAGGGGCATTTGTGAACACCCCAAATTTTTCAAAGATTTGCCAAAATGACCCTTTTGCCCCTAACCCCATTTTCTGAGAAAATCAAAGCAATCTCAAAGCTAAATTTTAGTCATTCTTCAGATTTTCTGAATTAAAATCCATATTGGTATATTCAAAACTAATTCCGGATCCGAATCCAGTACTTTAAATCCATATTTTCTCAAAATTCGGATCCAAACCCATTTCTGAAGAATTTTTCTCAAAATGGCTTTTAAATTCTCAGAAAAATTCTCTTTTGTAAATATTTTTGCAAAAACACAAAAAAATTAGTTTTAATCTTTGTTTTCTAACAAACTTTAGGATTTTATTCTAAAAATACAAAAAAAATAAAAAAATAACGCAAAAAACCAAAAAATTGAAAAAATTATGAGAAAAATAAATGAGTTTAAGCTGTTGAAATCAATTTTGCTAAAAAAATCATTTTTAAACCATTTTTATGAAAAATCTTGTTGAAGGAGCCTCTTTTTGGAAAATCCATTTTTTTTTTACAAATGAACCCTTCTTAGGGTTTCTCTTTGAGAGACCTTAAAGAGAGGTGGCGGCCGACTTCATCGCCCTTCTCTCTTTCTCTCTCCTCCATGGTCAATCGCACGCCTTCCTCCTCCATCCATCTCTAACAACCTTCTTCTCGAATCCTCCTTTGTCCGCTTTAAAGAACACGCAGGAAGCCCCATTCCATCGATCCATCTTCACCCCGACACCTTCTTCCTCTCTACATTGCTTTTCACCTCCCCACTTCAACGCTTCCTCTCAATCGATCCGTCTTCACCCTTCCCCCTTCTGGCATCTCTCACGGTCCATTTTTCACCACAACACCACTCTTCTATGTATCACCTTCATTCCCCTCTTCTTCTCTTTTCCCCGGTTTTTCCCCTTTCCTTATCCCTCTACTGCAAACACATCAGCTATCCGAGCTCCCTCCTTCTAGAATCCATCTGCCACCATAAATAGCTTCAATCAGACACTTTCAACTTCAGTCGAAAGCAAGAAGATTCAAATAACCAGGGACATAGATGTCAATCTTAATCCCCCAACTGGACTTGTGGAATTCATGGGTGCTCTCGAGCAAAAAAAAGCAAACCTCAAAGAGACTCCCATCATGAAGTATCAGTCGCGGTAAACATCCCTTCTCTCTGTCATTCCTTTTTTTTATTTTCCCTATTTATCACCCACCAAGGCACCCTCATGATTTTGAGTTGCTCATTGCAATGTCAATCCATGGTCGTGCAATATTACTGTTATGTTTACATTCCTATATTTTCTCTTTTCACAAATTATTTTGGATTCCTTTAGCTTTTTCTTTCAGTTTATTCATCCCATATATATATATCGTGGATCATTGTAATTTTTTTTAACTCATTCGGTTGATTGTTTTAAGTTTGTATTTGATTATCCCATCCATTTGCACTTCACAATTTGCTGTATTACCCTTTGTTTCATTAAAGTTTAATTGTGATTGATATCTTTTCTAATGTAATTTATTGTTTCACATCATCTTAATTTTCTTTGTTTTCTCTGTTAATCTGATTGGTATTGTTGTTGTTCTTTTTATTATTAACATTATCACACACTATTGAATCCACCTGCGTCCATATCAGTCGCCTCCCGGTGAATGTTAAAATTCCTCCTGCAGACAACCAAGAGAAAGAAGCAATGCGATCCACTAATGTCTGGTGAGAGCCTCAGTTAAAACCACTTTTGAACAAGCAAGTGGTAATGTGTAGCATATGCATCACTGATAAATTACCCTTGTGTGGACCTAAGGAGTTTACATCTGTAATAAGTATTTACAAGAGATGAATCTCTCCAGCTGAAAGTAACTTTATGGTTTAGCCATACCAGAGACAGATGTGGTTTTCGAGAAGGGGGTGTTGTCTCATCAGTCCCAGACCTGAGCGCTCCCACTGAATTGTCTCTTCGGAAGTAAATTAAACCAGACCCCATCACCTTATCAAGCATGTCTGTTTATGGTCTGAGTGTTGTAAAAGCTAGAAAAGCATATAATTAGCCTCTTTATTTCTTGATAAATTGCGTCATCATTTCATGGAGGGCGTGGCTCATATCTTGTTCTTCTATATATATGGAACTCCTGTCCATTCCGTTTCAAATGTTGGAATTATATCATTAATGTCTATTCAAGTTGTTAGGGGCAAGCATGGGTGGTGATCCTGTAGTTAAAGAAGCAACAAATCAGGTTTGATAAGGCTATTTCAATATGGGTCTAATTCACTGATTCCAAATGTGTATGTTGGAAATCCTTCATGCTAAAGCTGAGGTTGACAGATTCTAATTTGGTTTTACATCATGACTCACTTTTGTCTCTATTTCACTTATATGTACAGATAAATCCCTTCATATTTCTGCTGAAGATTGCAGATCATCTAAGAACCGACCAAGTTCGATTTGCTTCTCAAACTGGAAAGAGGAACTGAGCCATCTAATGCAGCACAAGGCCAGTTGCAGTTTTATGATTCTGTCATGTTGGTGTTGTCGTTTAATTGTAAACGATCAGATCTTCAGGTAAGTTCCCTCTCGCATAGAATTATATATGGCATCAAAGGACTGTTACTTGAGTTTATAGTTTTTGTTTTGTTTCTGCTCTTTCCGTTTGTTTCCTCTTTGTATGTTAGCAAGATCATGTGTTTCCTGACTACATAATGTATAGTCTAATTGATAGTTTTCTTAACCAAAGTATCCTGAATTCTCATGTACATCATTTTTTTTTTTGCATATGTTCACTTTCAGCATTCACTACATGCACTAACCATTACACCATCATATGGTATTATTGCTTCTCTCTAGGCTTCCTGCTGTAACATTCACAATCACATCTCTCCTTCACCATACACTCACACTCCATAGCATATCCCATTCATTTGCTGGTGATGTTTTCACGGCCTAGTGTTATTGGGTATAATTATATTTGAATTCTGCAGTAGCCTTTTAATGTCCCTTTTCTTTTTCTTTTTCCCCTCTCCCTGAAGTTTGCCTTCGCACATGGGATCTACTGTATTGCATCTGAATTTGGAATCTGAGTTTGACCGCTACAAATGACTATCTACATACACCATAAAAATGGAGTGAGTTAATTCTAAACATTGATGGTCTCTGACAGCCAGTATGTGCATTAATGGGAGTAAAAAATGTTGAATCAGTGTTAGCAAGATGATTAGACAATAAAATCTGTGTATATTGTTATCTAGCATAACTTGTATCTACATAAGATGTCAGCGTTATGTGTATTAAGACAATGTGATATTGTGAGAGGTTAAGATAGCCAGTGAAACCCATGAAATCATTGGAAATTCACCTAAGTATGCTGGTTAGCAGGTTGAAAACTCTCATGGGATTTTATAGGGCTAGGAAAATTTCTTCTTAAGGCATATATGCCTCTCTGTCCAGGCATTAATCCTACCACGTTCATACCATGATGTCACTACCAAGTGATGTTATTGTCATATCCACCCCCTGCATTATCTTACACAACACATTCACCTATTATGATTACCATAATAGTTTCTCCATTCGTATCCATTCAATCATCATTACAAGGTGTGTGCTCAGTGCCTCCATTTACCAAGCAGCAGTGTTTTGCTGTTTTCAGCAGTATACATATCCCTTCACAATATCGATTTTGCTGTCCTGTCAATGTATTGGGTACCTATATGCCTCAATTACCGTTAGAGCCCATCATTACCCTTTTTCTCCACCTAGAGGGAATTATCTTTTTGCTACACCCCCCTTTTGACTACAACATGTCATCCATGACACAACCTCTACTTCCTTCTGTTTAGCACCAGCACTTTCCCTGTTAAGACATTACCTGCTATTTCCCCTGCAGCATCCAGCTCCACACCTTTGCATGCATTAGCTGCATAGCATCTTGCATTTAGTATATTAGTCATTGCATACTATCACCACTACCTACAATTGCACATTACTACCCAGCTCATTACTCCATCTCCAACACAAACAGCCAGTCATGCTAATTACCCCCTGCTGTATGTCTGTAGCAACTTCCATCACATCCTCTTTTGCACATATTGCAAAAAGTCATTGTTTGTCATTTGTAAACCTACCACCACATTCCATCACACATTAATGCACTTCCCTCCTTCCTTCAGCCGTTTATCCACTCCACAACATTTTACACTGTTACCATGGCATCAACATACAACCATGTCTTGTAACTATGACACTTGCCACTTCAGCTCCTATATTTTTCATTGAATATATATACATGTTTTCTCACCAAATATAAAAATACCATATGCCTTTATCATTTAGCATCGACGTTATGTATTGTACATACATTTTTTGTATTTCGCCATCAATATGTATATATATGTATATTCCTTTTAGTTTCACTATGGCATCTTAGATTCTTTGTATTTCCGTCTTGTGCTAACTTTTGTTTCGAAGAAAATATGAAGATCAACCAAAATTCTTCCTAGATTAGAAATTTACTATTTTCATTTCAATTTCAAGAATGTAATCAATGAAAAATTTACATTTTCAAGCATAGATTAGAATGTATGAACATGTAAATCCCATAAGTCATGTGTTTCATCTCATTTTATCCTTTATTTCTCAAATTCTCACAAATGGCAACACGAATGGCACGTGCACCATTTCATAAGAGGTAATTAATTTTAAGTTGATGATTTACATCAATGGCCATAGTCAGGATGTAAACAAAACTTAGGATTTTTATCTTTTATAAAATAACACTGGATCCACACTTGATCTCCTTTTCAAAATTATCATATTTTCTTTAAATATTTTCCTCTTTTATTAGAATTTAATCTAAAATTAATTCAATATATATACCAATGGCCATAGTCAGGGTATATTGAGAGTTAATTTCATTTTAAAATTCTATAAAAGCACCAAAAATGTATTTTATTCTCCTTTCTGAATTTAAATATAGATTATTATATAATACATTCAATGACCATAGTCAGGAATGTATTATATCTTCAATCTTATTTTAATTAACTTAAAGAATGAAATAGATTTTCAAAAACCAATTTCAAATTCTTTAAATTCATTCATCATTCAGAATAGAACTGCATCATACTTCTTAAAAATTCCTTTTAAAAACCCAAGTGATTTTTTGAATATCTCTTCTTCAAATTCCTATTTCAATTCTATCTCATTTCTCAAATCCAAACTTTGAAATCAAATTCAAAGTTTAAATCCAACTTGATTTATTTTATAAATTCCAAATTCAAGTTTCAAAATCAAAGTCCAATTTGACTTTGAAATTCATCCTCAAATCAAATTTTGAAATTCCCAAAATCCAAAGTTAGATCCTAATCTCAACTTGGATCCAGATTTCCAAGTATGAATCCAACTTCACTTTGGATCTCAGACTTCAGATCCAAAATCCATTCTAGGATCCAGATCCCCATTCCACTTTGGATCTCAGGCTTAAGACCCAAATTCCATTTAGGATGTAGATCCCAATTCTACATCGAATCTCAGATTATAGATCCAAATTTCTTTTAGGATCCAGAATCCAATTCTACTTTGGATCTCAGATTTCAGATCCAAAATCCATTCTAGGATCCAGATTCCAATTCTACTTTGGATCTCAGATTTCAGATCCAAAATCCATTCTAGGATCCATATTCTAATTCTACTTTGGATCTCAGATTTCAGATCCAAAATCCATTCTAGTATCCAAATTTCAATTCTACTTTGGATCTCAGACTTCAGATCCAAATCCATTCTAGTATCTAGAACCCAATTCTACTTTGGATCTCAGACTTCAGATCCAAAATCCGTTCTAGGATCCAGAATCCAATCTCATCTTGGATCTCAGATTTCAGATCCAAAATCCATTTCTAGGCTTCAGTATCCAATTCCATCTCAGATCTCCAATTCTTAAATCCAATTCCATTCAGAATTTCAGATTCAAATTCCATCTTGAATTCCAAACATTCAAATCAATCCCAATTCTATCTTTCCTTCTGATTTCAAACTTCAAAGTTAGAATTCAATTCCATTTTCATCTCTATTCTGATTCAAAGTCCATTTATGACTTTGAAAATTCCTTTCAAAATTCAAAATCATCTCTTTCCAAATCTAGATTTATTTTCCCAAACTCTTGATTATTTCAAAAAACTTAGAACTTTAAATCTTAAGTTTTAAGTTAGAAACCATTTCTTCACTTTATCAGATTCATCTCAGAAACACTTGGGAATTCTTTAAAACATTTTCAGAAAAGAGCATACATCTTTTCTTTTGCACAAGCATGATTCTTTGTGCATTTAGACTTAGGATAAATTCTTAGATAATTTCTTAGCAAAACAAAAGGCGCCAGGAACGGTCGAACCTCGTACCGACGAGCGGATCCCGTCTCCCGATTTTCCCGCAAATATTTCAAAACGGAGGCGAGTTATTTCCAAATATTTTCAAAATTAAGGTCAAGTGAGACCCGCAAAAGAATTCCTCTTATTTCCTTTTCTCTTTCTCTTCTCTTCTCTCTTTCTTTCCGTCTTTTATTTTCTCCCTTCAAAAAGGAGGAAATAGAGGTTGGAAAGGAAAAGAGGAGGAAGAGAGAGAAACCACAAGAGAGGAAATTTTTTTGCGATGATCACAACAATGTGTGTGCCTATTATGGGATGCGAGAGATGAGAAGGGTACCACAGTATGAATGCAAATCAAAATTCAAAAATATCATAAATGAAGACAGGAAATGGAATGTATAATGACAGGACAAAATGCAAGTGTAAATAGGTATGATATGCAGAAAATCCCATACAGGTGACATGCAGGTGATTGTATGAGTGAATTCATAGTGATAATGGGTGTGTGATCAATGAGGAAGGTATAAATGATGGTGCACAGGAAATGGGTGTTGTGGTAGTGATGAATGCAAGTAAAAAGGATATGCGAATGGTGTTGGAATGCTGAAGGGATGGGCAGCAGAGGTTGTGGTGCTGCTAATTTTGTGATAAAAGGTGATGGTGTGCTATTAGTGAGGTGCATTGTGTATTGGAAGTGGAGATAAGTATGCACCTAAAAAGCTACAGCTACTAACATTTTCTGTGAAATGTAGATGATATACTACAGGTGATAGGTAATGAGGTGGAAGCCAGGTGTTGTGAAGTGCTGAGAGCAAATGTGAAGTATGTATGGGTGAGCTACAGTGAGTAGGTGTAGGGGTGTAACAGGTGACTATGAAGAAGGTGTAGCCTGTGAATAAGTGAAAATGGTGTAGTGGTAAGGTAGAAGTATACAGAAGGTGAGGTGATGTGGGAAGTGAAGGTGGAGTGTGCTGAAGGGATGATATGCAGTGTAGAAGCATGTGCACAGGAAGTGATTTTTCAGTAATTAGTTTAAATTTCTTCAGGCACATATCCATGTACTCAGAGCTGCCACAAAATGCCTCTGAGGCCTCAAATGATGGGAAGTGTATCACTGCACCATGTGTATATTTTCTATCAATGAAGCTGAAATTCAAACCATGTTTCAAAATTGCTCAAATTCTTTTTCAGTCCAACTTGGTCACTTGATTGAATACTTGTAAATTCCGAGTTGCTAATGGTTCTGACCTATGTTGTCCAAACCTATCACTAACACATCCTGACAATTGCTTCTACAAATTGGCCTTCCCGCATTAAATCTAGCGCATATACACCAACATTCTTCAAACACACTTTGAGTGGTCTGTGCAATCAAGGAGCTGAAAGCTGTCAATGTCATAAGGGGCACCAAATGCATCTTCCACATTTTCAGCAAGTACATTCCTGAAGACTGGTATCAAAAGCACAAACTCCACTCCATATTCAAAGTCCTCATCACATGTTAGCAAGTAGATGAAATATCTCCAACATTTTCACAATAACTCAGTAAATTTTGCAGTAAATGGAATAGAATTTTGTAGTAAGTCAAAATAGGAAATAGATCACATAAGAAATTCCCGTCAAACCAGATGTAAATGCTGAATTTCACAAAAGCCAACAAGGGAGGAACCAAAACACAACAACAGATGTCATACAGGCTGAGGTACAGAATTGATCAAAACAATCACAGAAAACTAAACCCAATGATACCAAGGCTTACACGATGAGAGAAAAAAATATACAAGAACCAACGATTAAGATATTTGAAACAAAAATGTGACAACGACACTCAAATAGACCTATGATGCGGTCTGTTTGCACTTGAAATCTTGGGTTAACGCTATAACATTTTCAACCTTGCATCAACGGTTAGAAAGGTTAGCGGTGTTCAAACAAATCAAAAAGGGGATTATAACATATCATCTGGACCAATCATCAGGATTAGATCCTGTATAGAACACGAGGTGCTTACAAAAAATATGCAAGGCTGAAAGCTAAAAGATGTTGAAGATGGATTACAACCAAAATGCAAATGGACCAGATTTGATTTTATGGGCGATGCGATGAAGAAAATAAATAAGAACCCCAATGCCGAATTAAGACAATGAGCAAGGATGAAAATGAAATACTGATGAATATCCGATAGATCAGATGAAATTATACAAAGATATAGTAGATAACACAACATAATACAATTAGAATGAATGAAACATCTTAAAAAAAAATGAATGAGATGGCATCAAATATTATCAAAACAAGAAATCAAGTATAAACAGGCAATCAGAGTAAAACAAAAAATCAAAATAAGAAAAGGAAATGGGATCTGAATACAAAGAAATGCTGAACCAACTAATGTTCAAATTACTTGAACTAAAGAAATTAAAAAAAAAACAGAACAATTGTTGGAAACAGATATTCCATTGCTGTAGCAATAGGTGGGTTGATCCTGCTATATGCAGGTCGACCCTACCATCAGTGCATTATGATGAAGAAAGTAAAAAAAAGAAGTAAAGAAAGATACAACTAAAACTAAAAAAAAATGCAGTAAGGCAGGAAAAGAAATCTCTACAGGGAATCAAAAGAGGAGGGAAATGATTTACCTATAGCTGCAGGGGGTGATCGATCTCCTTCTGTTGATTGGGGAGAACCAGAGGAAATGAGAAGAAAAGGGAAGATGATGGGGGAAAGGGGAATGAAGGAGAGGAAATGAAGTAAAGAGGAAGAAGGAGATCGGAGGAAGAAGAGTCGATGGTCGAGAAGGCTCGTGGATGATCTTCTCGACCCCCCCCCATACACAGCTCTTCTTATAACAGAAGGCCATTGGGGCTTCTTTCAAATCGGGTCCATTGAGTTTTATCAAATTTCAAAACAGTGGTTATTTTACAAAAGCTTTTCTTGAAAATGGTTTTAACTACGAAAATGTTTTCAAAAAAGGGTTAAACCACTTCTCTTTTTCAAATTTTTTTCTTTCTTTTTTTGTTCTTTTCTTTGTGTTTTGAAAGAAAACTCTAAAAAAATGTGAGGGAAAAACAAGGGATGGGGTCTAAACGAGGTTTTTAAAGTATTTTTGTAAAATTTTTGTTTTGAAATTTAAAAATTTTCTAAAAATGAGGTTTTTGAGAAAGTACAAGGTTAATTTTGGAGTCTGGGTTTCAGAAATGGGTCTGGATTCGATATTTTGAGAAAATCTTGAGTTTGGCTCTCAACTTGAGATTGGATCCAGATAAAATATCTGAGAAAATACCAAGAGTTTGATTTTTTTGATTTTTTAAAAAACAGAAGATCCAGGTTCAAAATTGGATCCAGATATCAGATTTGGATCCGAGATTGGGTCAGATATGGAATTTGGGATTGGATTTCGGTTCTTCAATCGGTGAATTCGAGAAATGAATGAAATTTTAATCAGAAGTTGACCCCATTATTCAGAGGATGGGGGCCAGGGGAAAAAAGAAATTTTTTTGAATTTTTTGAAAAATTTGGGGTGTTCACAGATGCCCCTCTTTGCTGCTAAGCCGATTGAAAGTCGAGCTTAGTGGAAAAGAGAACACATCAAATTTCTTAAAATGCCTTAGTTAGAAAGTCTAAACTCGGTGTGGAAGAATTGTTTTGTAAAACATTATTCTTAGGTTTAACACCTTATCCTGAATGGCTTTGGGAATGACAAAATCCTCAAAAATGAGATAATTGGATAATATGAAATGTGGAAATGGTGATGGGACTTTGGGATGAAGGTCCCGAGATGGTGAAAGATGGAGATTTTGAGGAAGTCTCCTGGTTGAGACAAAATAAGCTTTTTGAAAAAGACTTAGGTTTAGCCCTTAACTTGGATGGGGCGAAGATATTTTAAAATGAATTTCAAGTTTTACCCTTACCTGAATGGGAAAGAGATACATGAAGACCCTGATGGAACATTTTTGAAAAATGCCTCGTAAGACGAGGCTTCAAGTACGATCCTTTTTAGAATGAATATACAAAGCATTGATTCTTTGATGGGGAAAAACCATGATGGGACTGGAAGAAACACCTCATCAGAACGAGGTTCAGGTTTCACCCTAACTTGAACAGACGATACCTTGTGGAAACACGAGGTTCAAGCTTAACCCTTAATCTGAAAGGGATGATACCTTGTGGAGCGAGGTTCAGGCTTAACCCTTAACCTGAAAGGGACGGTACCTCGTGGAGCGAGGTTCAGGCTTAACCTCTAACCTAAAAGGGACAGTACCTCATGGAGCGAGGTTCAGGCTTAACCCTTGACCTGAAAGGGATGGTACCTCGTAGAGCGAGCTTCAGGCTTAACCCTTAACCTGAAAGGGACGATACCTCGTGGAGCGAGGTTCAGGATTAACCCTTAACCTGAAAGAGACGACTATACGAAATCCTTGAATGAAGAAACCATGATGAGACCTTCAGAGTTTGTACAAAAAATCCGAGAGGGGTTTGCAAAAGGAAGAAAGGGGGTTCTCTAAAGCTTGAAAAGGGATTGATCTTGGGTGTCTCATTACTGAGACTAAATCAACTTTTAAAATAGATGACCTTTTGCAAAAATAGTTCAGGTTTAACCCTTATCCTGAGCGGGATAATACCCCGAGGAGCGAGGTTGAGGCCTAACCCTTAACCTGAAAAAGACAACCATACTGAATCCTCGAATGAAGAAACCATGATGGGACCTTCAGAGTTTGCACAACAAATCCGAGAGGGGTTTGCAAAAGGAAGAAAGGGGGTTCCCCAAAGCTTGAAAATTGATGATCTTGGGCGTCTCATTGTTGAGACTAAATCAACTTTTAAAATAGATGACCTTTTGCAAAAAGAGTTCAGGTTTAACCCTTATTTTGAGCAAGACAATACCCTGAGGAGCGAGGTTCATGCCTAACCTTTAACCTGAAAGGGACAACCATACAAAATCCTCGAATGAAGAAACCATAATGGGACCTTCGGAGTTTGCACAACAAATCCGAGAGGGGTTTGCAAAAGGAAGAAAGGGGGTTCCCCAAAGCTTGAAAAGGGATGATCTTGGGCGTCTCATTGCTGAGACTAAATCAACTTTTAAAACAGATGACCTTTTGCAAAAATAGTTCAGGTTTAACAATTAACCTGAAGGGGATGAAAATACCTCAAGGAGCGAGACACAAGTTTAATCCTTAGCTTGAACGAATAAAAATACAGAATCCTCGAGAAAGGAAACTATGATGGGACCTCTGAATTTTGCACAACAAATTCGAGAGGGGTTTGCAAAAGGAAGAAAGGGGGTTCCCTAAAGCTTTGAAAAGTGATTGATCTTTGGCGTCTCATTGCTAAGACTAAATCAGCTTTTAAAATAGATGACCTTTTGCAGAAACATTCAGGTTCAACCCTTATCCTGAGTAGAAACTGTCTATGGCGGGACAGTGGGAAACACATGGAAGTGTGCATATCCGAGAGCCTAGGTGCTCAGATCAAAACAGAAGGGAAGGACTTTCAAGTCCTAATGAGGGATAATGCCGGGATATGCCAAAATGGACATCAAGTTCTTGCTTCATGTTGTTATAACTAGAAAATTTTGCGAATAAGATGCAAAAATTATAGCTGATTAAAAAATGATTGAAATGTGCATATATATGCCAAAGATATTCCCTTTCTTTACCTAGAGTATTACCTCCAATTAGGCTAACTCCGTAGAATCAAGAACCAAATTCAAATTTGTTGTTGTTGAGTTTCTTCAAGGAAGCTATCCATTTCCTTGATATGAAAAGAGAGGGAATATTCTTAGTTTCATAAAAGCAATTGAATGAAAATATATTGATAAAAGAATTTCACCTAGGTAAAGATGATTCTTGGCAGTTTGATATCTCAGATTTAGCCATGATGATCTTTTGACACTCTTTTTGAGATATTGAGCTTTTCTTGGGTTTTGGAGAGAAGTTTTTCACATCATCCTTCATTTTGGAGATGTCCTGACTTTTCTTTTTTTTTCGAGAAGGGTACGTCACAAACTCCTTCAACTTGGAGATGTTTCGATCCTTCTTTGTCTCAGGAATTATACTGATGATATTGGCTCATTGGTAAAAAATCTCTTGATGATAGCAGAAATTAAATAACTTTTAGGATTTGTCAGGAGGTTCATCGCATTCGCCTTCAACTTTGCGGTGATATGAACTTTCCCTGGAAAAATCCGTCACAAACTCCTTCATCTTGGAGATGATCCAAATCTTCTTTGGTCCTGAGGGTCTGACTCATCCACCAGTCTTCAACTTGACGATGATTGAGAGATCCCTTTTGCAGATATTTGATTGCAACTTAAATGACTGAGGAGATATGAATTGAGTGGATTCTTTTATTGCTCAGGATATTTCCACTGCCTTACTGCCAGAAGAATGGTCTTTAAGAATGTGCCATAGCTATGATCAATATCAATTCACTTATGTCTTTTCAATATCATTGAAATTTCCTTCACCGATCATATCGAAGAGTTTTTCTTTATCCTCTTGGTTGACCAACAAAAAAAGCTTGAATTTTGTTCTTTCTTCACAAAAGTCTTGTCTTTTTGAAAATAATGTTGAAGGTAGTTTGAGGTAAAATTTTGTACAATAAAATTTTGAAATCAACAATGGTTTTTGATAGCAAATTAGCAAAATATTCTTGAAATCCTTGATGAACAAAATTGCTTGATATCGAATCGACACATCCATGAGAAAATTCTCCTCTCTTTTCTCCAAAAGAGAGACTTGGGCTTGGCCCTTACCTGACTGAGAAATAGAAAATACTCCTCTCTTCCCTGAAGATGAGGTGTTTGCAAAACAAAACTTTTGAAGAGAAATTAAGTTTTTGTCAAAACTCCCTATCTCTAGGCTTCTCTTATGGAAAGGTGGCCGATAACAAAGTTTGAGAAAAAGTATCACAGAGGAATGAGTCTATCACACTCTCCCTAGAAGAGGGTCCTCTGTGATAGAGAGGCCAAAATGAAAAATTGGAAGCCACAAAGAAACGAACTTCTGTCGAAGCTCTCCCTAGAAAAAGGGTTCTTTTGTGTAAAAATTGAGTTGTTGTTTTGCAAACAGTTGGCGAAGAAATGAGTCCCTTTAAACTCTCCTTAGAAAAGGGTTCTTGCGAACAATAACAATGATTGCATGCGAAAAGAACGAGCTCTCTCGATCTCTCCCTAGAAAAAGAGCCCTTCACAAGAAAAAATGATTGATTTTTGATAAAATTGTAACCCAAAGGTTGGAAAATGATTAAAATTGGTAAGATTGCAACCTGAAGGTTTGAAAATGATTGGTCGACTCAGAGGTCTGTTTGTAAAAATTTGCCATTGAGCATGAGATTGAACCATTATAGAGCATTGTGTTAC
This sequence comes from Nuphar pumila, assembly GCF_984573655.1. Taxonomy (NCBI): domain Eukaryota; kingdom Viridiplantae; phylum Streptophyta; class Magnoliopsida; order Nymphaeales; family Nymphaeaceae; genus Nuphar; species Nuphar pumila. The sequence continues at coordinate 19,010,973 of NC_143257.1, read as the reverse complement.
TTCTATGAATGATTTTAGGATTATCCCTTATCCTGAATGAGAAATGAGAACCCGAGTCGAAACTCGGATCTTCAAAAGAAAAATTAGACCAACTCGAGCATTGGATCTAAAAGGGAAGTCCGAGTCGGAACTCGAAATTTTAAAAGAAAAGATTTAAAAGGAAAACCCAAGTTTAAAACTCAAATTTTCAAAAGAACGATTGGTCCAACTTGAGCATTGGATCCAAAAGGAAGTCCGAGTCGGAACTCGAAACTTCAAAAATAAAAGATAAAAGGGGAAAACCTGAGTTTGGAACTCGAATTTTCAAAGGAGAAATTTGGTCCGACTAGAACATTGAATCTAAAACGAAGTCCGAGTCGAAACTCGAAACTTCAAAAAAAAAAAAAGATAAAAGGGAAAACCCAAGTTGGGGACTCGAATTTTCAATGAAACGATTGGTCCAACTCGAGCATTGGATCCAAAAGGAAGTCTGAGTCGAAACTCAGAACTTCAAAAGAAAAGATAAAAGGAAAACCCGAGTTTGGAACTCGAATTTTCAAAGGAAGATTTGGTCCAACACGAGCATTGGATCTAAAAGGAAGTTCGAGTTAGAACTCGAAACTTCAAAAGAAAAAGATTCAAAAGGAAAACTCGAGTTCAGAACTCAAATTTTCAAAGAAACGATTGGTTCAACTCGAGCATTGGATCCAAAAGAAAGTCCGAGTCGGAACCCGAAACTTCAAAAGAAAAAGATAAAAGGAAAACTTGAGTTTGGAACTCAAATTTTCAAAGGAAAAATTTGGTCCAACACGAGCATTGGATCCAATAGGAAGTCTGAGTTGGAACTCGAAACTTTGAAAGAAAAAGATATAAAAGGAAAACCTGAGTTTAGAACTCGAATTTTCAAAGGAACTATTGGTCCAACTCGAGCATTGGATAAAAAAAGAAGTCCGAGTCGAAACTCAAAACTTTAAAAGAAAAAGATTTAAAAGGAAAATCTGAGTTTGGAACTCGAATTTTCAACGAAACAATTGGTCCAACTCGAGCATTGGATCCAAAAGGAAGCCCGAGTCAGAACTCGGAACCTCAAAAGAAAATATAAAAAGGGAAAACTCGAGTTTGGAACTCAAATTTTTAAAGATAAAATTTGGTCTAACACGAGCATTGGATCAAAAAGGAAGTTCGAGTCATACTCGAAAATTCAAAATTAGAAAAAGGAAGAATTTATCCAACTCGAGTGTTGAATTTTAAAAGGGAAGGCTGAGTCAGAACTCAGGACTTCAAAATTGAAAAAGAAAAACCCGAGTTGGAACTCAGACTTTTAAGGAAAAAATAAATTAAAGAAAGACCCAAGTCGGAACCCGGATCTTTAAAAGAAAATAAATTGAAGGAAAACCTGAGTTGGAACTCGGATTTTCAAGAGAAAAAAAATAATTCCAACGTGGAAGTCGGATTTGAGAGGGATCAACAAAAGTTACGAATTGACTTCGACGATCACAAAAAAGAAGAGTGCTTCATTCAAAATTCTTGACCCAAGATGGCATAAGATTTGAATTGTTTATGATGGTTTCAGGATTATCCCTTATCCTGAAGAGAAAATGAATAAAAAATGATGAGAATTGAAGAAATTATGGAAAATGATTCAAGTTTATCCCTTAACCTGAAAGGGATGGTGTAAACACCTCAAATTTTCACCCATATCCCCAACACTTTCACCAATCACTGCAACATGTCGTCCAAGATCTTTAGAGGGCAATATGGTCATTTCTGAGCTCGAACCCCACAGGAGTCCAGATTTCATCCCCAATTATCAAAAATTTTCTATTGTTTTGCTTAGAATCATCTCCAGTCACAAAATCTCAAAGTCCTATTCACATCAAGAGATGAAAATCTTTAGTTCTTCATGCAGTATGAAATCCTCCAAGACATGTCATTGCATGAGCATTTCATATCACTGCGCGACACATCATGTCATTTCGAGGTCCAAAACACTCAATTTCAAAACTCTCAATCCAGATTTGAGTTTTTAATTTTTTCAAAATTAATTTTAAACCTCCTGGGTTTTCAAAATTGCCAATTCTTCCCATTTTACCCCCAGGACTCTGAATCTTAAAAGATTTTCTCAAGAAAATGATCTGGATAGTTTTCAATATGGTTTTTTAAATTTTATCAACTAGATTGGCTCTGCCCTGAAGAAGGGGATGAAACTTTGAATTTAGCAATTTTATCTCAGATTTTACCCTTTTGTCAGCAATTTCAAATATCATTCTTTTACAAAATCGTCCCATAGGGGCCACCTCATTTCAAAATTTCTGCAATTAGGCCAAGTATTTCTTATTTGCCAGTTAGTCTAGGTTTTAATGAAAATTCCAAAAAGAGGTTTTACTTTCTTGCTTTTATTTCAATAAAGAAGCGATGTGGGGTCCACCCTGAGGTGGCGCCACATAGGCCTTCCTTTTGTAAAACTTGAATTTCGAAAAACCCAAAAATATAGGAGCCTTGTCTCTGAATTGGCACCACTTGGCCCTTTTTCTCACCTTCCATTTCTCTGCCATGTGTCAGTGTGGAGTTCACCTAGAGGTGGCACCACATGTCATTTTCTCTCACCTTCCATTTCATGACACGTGTCAGTGTGAGCCTCTTTGAGGTAGTGCTACATGTTTTCAATCTCCTTCTTTATTTCATGCCATGTGTCAGTGTGGGGTCACCGTGAGGTGACACCACATGTCATTCTCTTTCTCTCTTATTCACTTGCCACGTGGCAATGTGGGGCCACCCTGAGGTGGCACCACATGGCCATCCGTCTTTCCTCCAGAACCAACCAAGTTTGAATTTCAAATAAGCTTGAGGTGGCGCCATCTGAGAGGCCTCCTCCTGCAAGTTGACACTTGTCAGGTGTGGAACCACCCTGAAATGCCACATGTCCATCTCTGTTTCCTCCAGAAAAAGCAAAATGCCACATGTCCATCTCTGCTTCCTCCAGAAAAAGCAAAATGCCACATGTTCATCTTTACTTCCTCCAGAAAAAGCAAAATGCCACATGTCCATCTCTGCTTCCTCCAGAAAAAGCAAAGCGCCATATGTCCACCTCCGCTTCCTCCAGAAAAAGCAAAAGTTCAAATATTCAAATTCCATATTGAAGTGGCGCAAATTCAGAATTTTCTTCTTTAATTTTATTTTTTATTTGCTTTACAAAATCCCAAAGTGGGCCCACACATATGTGGCGCCACATGAGAAGCTCCTACAGAGATAATCAAGCCAACCTTATTTCAAAAAAATTCAAATTCTGCTAAGGTGTCTTATTTACAAAATTTGCATTTTATTTATTTCAAAAAAAATCCAAAGTAGCATCCTCTGAGATGGCGCCACATGGAAGGTCCAAATTTATTCTGTTTGAATTTCAAAAATCTCCAAAAAATCTATAAATACCCTAGCCCACGCCCAGTGAGAGGAGGAGTTCTTTTTTTGAACTTCAACTTAAATATTCTATTTTTTTAAGCTTCTTTTGTTTTCCTCTCATCTCATGCCCCCTCTCTGGAGAACCCCTCAATTCATTTTTTTCAGCTTCATTCTCTGACTTCCTCTGCACCTCTCTAGAGTCCATTCTCAAGGAGCGATCCCGTAGCCGCCCGTCTTTGAATCTTCAAAACAATGAAAGGACACAAGGTAAGCTCTCATTCGAGTTGATTATATTGAAATAATGCTCTTGTTTCAATTTGCATACTGAATCCCATGAATTTTTCATTTTAAAGAAAGGGTTCATTCGAATGATGGATTGAACCATTCCCATAAAACAATATATATTAAGTAGGATCATGCTTCCTTGATGATTTTCTAGAATTCATGCATTAATTAGATTTAATTTGTATTTTATTTCATTAATTTAGCATATATTAGGAATTAGTTAGATTTTTTTAGCATTTATTTCAATTCTGTTTAGTTTATGTAATTCTCTATTTTTGTCCGTCAGTTTTTATTTTTCTCTAAAAATACCAAAAAAATCATATTACTTGCCCATAGTTGTTCTTGATAATTTGCAAAAAAATCAGAATGGTTTGAGTTCATTTCCTTTGTTCAAAATTCAAAATGCCAAGTCAGATTTTGTGACCCGGGAAATGCTCAGGATGTTGGATCTCGACTTGTAAAATCAAGATCTCCCTCATGAAAGATCTGATTCCCAATCCAAAAAATGCCCTAAACTCGGAATTGAGTCTAGTATTTAATATGATTTTATCAGGCTTTTCTGATGTTTTTGCTTTCTGAAACAAATCTGAGAGTTTTGGACACATGTCAGAGCTTAATTTAAGCACTTGAGACTTTGGATCTACTTAAGTCAACTGGTTCTCTTTGAACATAGCTCTAAATCTAGATCTATAAAAAATGAACTTTATGTTCTAAATGTCGTCTATTCGATTCAGAAATTTTGCAATTTTTAAGATAGTCTTTATGCCAGTTTCATATTTTTTATTTTAGTCTCTTGATTTGGTATTTATATCTGCTCTTCTAGTTTATGCGTGTAATGTCATATTTTTAGTTCTATCCAGTTGTCAAATGCTGAATCCATACAAATGAAAGTTGTTCATATGCATGTCGCTAGTTCTCCATTTAAATTTCGGAAATTTTGGTCATCAATTATAAATTTTTATCCATTTTCACATCAGATCCTATTGATTTTAGTCTTGTCAAAACCAAATCTCTGCTACTGAACTCACCGTAGGTCAAATCCTAAAGCTATAAAACCAAATATGTTCATTTTTATGTCATTTAGTAGCCTAAAAAATATCAGACATTTCTATGATGGATTTCTGTATTATTGAGTTAAATGCTATGTTTGGTTCATACACATAGGCGAAATTTGCTTATTTTAGGGTTTTCTTTGAAATTTTGCATTTAGGCCATGTCATTCCATGCATTTTATCATTCTATACTATTCCTAAGGGTAGAGGGATGCTCTCTACCGAATTTGGCATGATTTAAAAACCGTTTGATGACTGTTTTAGCCGTATCATCAAATCAGGGTTTTCGTGGGACCTTGATCTAGGCGAAAAACAAGCGAAATTCGTTATTTTGGCCAAATTTCAAATGCCAATTCTGATTTTTACAGTCCCATCATATTTAGTAGCATGTCATCATTCATTTCATCATTATTTGATTCCATTTGCATTTTAAAATCCCCAAATTTTGTCAAAACTCCTTCAAAAACTTTGATTTTAAAGGTATAACCTCAATACTAGGGGTATTTTGGTCATTTTGACCATAATTCTGAATTTCAAACAATTTATTACCTAATTTTCATGCATTTGCATCATTCAAATATCAAGGAAGCATGAAAATCAGGTTTATATCCAACTCAATCCAATAATTTCAGGATATTATTGGAAAATCTTGGAAAAACACACATATTTGAGCTAACCCCATTTCGAGCTTGGCAGGGACATTCAAAGGAAGGAGCTGGAATTTGCAATTTTCTTTCTTTCATTTTATTTAGTGATGTAATAATGTAACTTTGCAATAAGAGATTTATTTTTTCGCTTAGATTAGGATGCATATCATATAGTTTGAATTTCTGCAATATCCTGATTATGTGATTCATGCATTTTATTTAGAAGATCACTATGGATGAACACAAATGACACATGCACCAACTCTTAGGGAGTTGATGAACTCGGTGGACTCCGTATTTATGGCCCTAGTCGGAATATGGATGAGACCCAGATTCAGCACCTTCCTACTAGTCACACCGAGCCTACACTCTTAGGCTATCTTCCAAAATTCACTACATATCTTCAATTTTTACAAAATATTTTAGAATTAACTAAGTAAATTACAGGAATATTTACGGCCATAGTCGGAATATGTGGTAATCTTACCTTAGTTTAATTTTAAAATTGCATATTTGCCTAAAAAGATGTTTTCATAAAAAGACATTCATTCATTCAGGATAGTTCACATCATGAAATCATGTGCATTTCTGTAAAAACTCCATTTCAAGGAAATCGATTTCTCAAAGTGCTCTAAAAATGTTTTCAAAATTTGATTTTCCCAAGCTAAGTTTTCCCTGATTTTCCCAGAAAATATTTCTTATCTTAGAATTCATTTCCAAATTTTCAAATGAAACTTTCCATCATTTTCCAGAGTCAAAATCAATTTCCAATTCCTCAAGGCCAGGATTTTCAGAATTTCAATTTCTTAGGATTTGATCTCCTTTTTCAAAATCATTTTTTTACAAATCTTTAATCATTTTTCAAAGACAATTTTCAAAGTTGGAATATTTTTCATTCAAATGCTCATCTTTTCCCAAGAATTCTTTCTATTTTATGAGGATTTCCATCCATTCATGATTTTCTCAAAATCTCCAGAAACTTTCTTAAGATTTTCAAATCCTTTTATTAGAGTTTTCTTGAGAGATTGATTTCAATCCTCTGCCTTAGAAACATTTTCCAATTTGACATCCTTTATTGGATCCTGAACCAAAGGCGATGGTTTATCCTGTTTTTGAATACGGGCAAATTCTGGCAATTCTTGAATCACTGAGTCAAAATCTTTTATTTGCTATGCCATCTTGCTGACCCCTTCTCCTATCTTTATCTTGTGGATCCGGGCTTGTTTGGAATTATTTTGAGAAAAAATTGGATTGATAATGAGCCTTTTGATTGGTTTAGGAGTCATGACTTGACAATCCTGAAAATGCAAAGAAAGAGAGATTGTGAACTCTAAAACGGATTTTGTACAAAAAAAAAAGATTGATGGTATAAACAAAGTATGAACAAGAATGATAGGTGCCAAGATATGAAGAGAAGATCAAAATTTCATTAATTGAGTAAAAAGCTGAGAACAACTACTGAATTTTTACAAAGGATTTCACAAAAGACATAAGAGACTGGGATCATGTTGTCCCTACATAATGACTATAAGACAAGAAAGAGAAAGTAGAAAACAATGGCATTATCTTCCTTATTCGGTTCCTTTGATGAATGTAGTTCCCTTGCCGGATGTATGACCAGTGAACCCCAATCCTGAACCAGTGATATGTCGGTCGGGGATGATCGGCTCCAATCTGCCATCTTCATTCTTTCCCAGACCTCTAAAAGGTTGATAACCATGTTTCATTAGGAGATCAAATCCTTTCTTCATCTTTGAGAACTAAGGGAACAAAGAATGATCTTTGAAAGAAGCACAATTGAGGCGCCCTCCCAGTTTAAAGAAACAAGGTTCTTGCCATTGGACCACTGTCGCGACATTCTCTGTTGGTTGAACTTCTTTCAGCTTCAACATGTTCAGACTTTCACTGAGATCAATTTCATTGCTTTCCCTAATGCTAGGGATATCTACCGTGAAAGTAGGATGGGGAACCATCGGCTGTGGGAGTCTTTCCTCCGGATCTTCTCCCAAAATTGTAGTGATTATTCCTCCCTTTGACAACTTGATGCATTGATGGAGGGTAGATGGAACAACGTTGGCGTTGTGAATCCATGTACGTCCCAACAGAAGATTATATGTGGGCGGCACATTAACAACATGGAACAACACTGTATGCACCGAGTAATTGATAAAGATTTCAAGGAAAATCTTTTCCTTGGCAGTCTGCCCGTAGTTGTCGAAACCATAGATCGTGATCGGATTTGGCACATACTCTTCTTCTTTTAGACCCAAGGCCTTAGCTATCATCTTCGGACAAATATTGAGGCTACTGCCTCCATCAATAAGAACATGTGAGACAATCATGCCCCTAGTTCGCACCATAATGTACAAGGCACTATTGTGAAATATATGAGGCTTTGGCAGATCCTCATCTGAAAATGTGATTGGTGCATTGGTCATGACTTGATTGACAATTTGAGCCATGTCTTGAGGAGTTGTGCTCGGTTTGACCTTGATTTTTCTCAGCAAATCATTGAAAACTTGTTGGTACTCAGAAGAGGCATGTGCTAATTCAAAGATGGAAATGTTTGAGAGAGCAGTGATTGGCCCTTGAGCCAAGCTGGTATTTTCAATGGATGCCTCATCTTTCTTTGGAGTAAATTTGATGAAGTGCTTGAGGAATCCGGGAATCCATCTGGCAACCTCTGCTGATGCTTTTGCCAATTCATTAACTGTGTTTTTCCTGTTGAGAATTGAAATAATATCCATCTTTGTGGCGGAGGACTGAGCCTGATGCAACACTAGAACTTGGTGCTGATCTTGGATGTCCTGGTTAGAGCATGGTCGAATACGGCCCTGGGAAAAGATAATTGTTCTGAAATGACTGTGGCTGAATGATTTGGGAAAGGCTTGAATAAGATATCTGGTTGCGTTTCCTCTTCATCCTCTATGACAATCTTGAATAATATTTTTGAGGACAAAACAATCTTCTGTATCATGTCCCACCGTTCGATGAAATTTGCAGAAACTTTCTTTCATCTTTCCCATAATGACAGGAGGATCAACAACCTTTGGGAGTTTGATCATTCCCTTGTGATGATTGCAAAATTTTTCCTCTTGTTCCTTCTCTTTCCCTTTCCAGCCTCTATTCTCTTTTTGAAGGGGAATAAAAGATAGAAAATAAGAGAGAAGAGAAAGAAAAGAAGAAGAGAGAAACTATTTTGCAAAGGTCTCACTTGACCTTAATTTTGAAAATATTTTAAAATTACTCGCCTCCATTTTTGAAAAGTTTATGGGAAATATAGAGATACGGGATTCGCTCATCGGTACGAGGTTCGACCATTTCTGGCGCCTTTACCAGGGGTAATCGAACCAAGGATTAAACTTATGCCTTTTGCTTTGCCTAAATAATATCTAAGAATTTATTCTAAGTCTAAAATGCATAAAGAATCATGTTTGTGAAATGCAAATGCAAAGATATATGTTTTTGAGAAGAATAATTTAGAAATTTTGAGATTTTCCAAGTGATTTTGAAATAAATTTGAAAATATTGTGAAGAAATGGTTTTTGAAAGTTGAACTTTGATTTAGAAATCTTGAAATCTGAGTGCAAACTTGGAAGTTTAAAGTGAATTTGATATTTTGAAAAAGATAACTCAAAATTTTGAAGTTGAAATCATTTCTGAGATCAGAGATTTGAAATAAATTTAAATTTGATTTGAAGAAGGAAGATTTAATAGACAATGAAAGATTCAAATACAATTTGGAAAATAAGAATGGAACTCTAAATTGAGATTGAATCTGAAATTTGAAATTGAATTTGAATTTCACAGAAGGAATTGAAACCTCTAAAGAAAATAGATTTTGGACATAGAATTGGATTTTAAGAATAGAATTTGAAAATCAAGGTGTAATTTGAAAATGGAGATGGATTTGGAAATCCTAAATTGATTTGAAAGTGGAAGTGGATTTGGGAAATCCAAATGGAATTGAATCTAGAATTATCTAGAATTGGGAATGAATTTTGAAAATGGAATTGGATTTGAGAAATCCAAATGAAATTTGAAAATAGAATTGGATTTTGGAAATCCAGATGGAACTTGGAATTGGATCTGAGAAATCCATATTAAATTTTAGAATGAAATTGGTTTTTCAAAAATCAAATGAAAATGGAATTGAATTTGAGAAATCCAGATGAATTTTAGAAATGGAACTGGCTTTGAGAAATCTAGATGGATTTAGAAATGGAATAGGATTTTGAGAAATCCAGATGAATTTAAAAATGGAATCAGATTTGAGAAATCCAGATAGAATTTTAAAATTGATTTGAATTTCAGGACAAGAAATGAATTTTGAAAATAAAGATGGAAATAAAGAATCTGAATAAAGAAAATGAGAATTTAAGATGAAATTTGAAAGATATGAATTTGAATTGAGAAATAGAGATTGAAAAAAGATTTGAAAAAGATATTTTGAAAATTTATCTCAAAATCACTTTTTTGAAAATAATTTAAAAATGTGAAGCATTTCTATCCTAAGTGATGAATGATTTAGGAAGAGATTTGAAAATCAGTTTTGAAAAGCATATTTCATTCTTTTGAAGAATTAAAATAAGATTGAAGATATAATACATTCATGACTATGGTCACAAATGTATTATAAAATAATCTATATTTAAATTCAAATAAAGAATAAAATACATTTTGATGCCTTTATAGGGTTTGAAATGAAATTAACTTTCAATATATCTTGACTATGACCATTGATATATATTTTAAGTTAATTTCAAGTTAAACTCTGATAAAGAGAGAAAATATTTAGAAAAATATGATGATTTTTGAAAAAGACCCAGTATAGATCCAATGTTGTTCCATAAAAGATAAAAATCCTAAGCATTGTCCACATTTTGACTATGGCCATCAATGTGAATCATTTGCTTAGGATTAATTACCTTTTTTTAGAATGGTGCACGTGTCATTCGTGTTTCACCATTGTGGATTTTCAGAAATGAAAGAAAAATAATATGAAACAGGCAGTTTGTGATATCTACATGCTCATACATTCTATTCTAATGATGGAAAGGAAATATTCTTATTGGCATCTAGCTATTACAAGTTTTGACTTGGATTGAAATTCAAATTACTAAACTAAGAAGGAAAAAACAATTTCTACCGAATTCCTGCAAAATTTCAAGTTAGCACAAAATATGTATAGAGAGCAATTCACATAATATCACACTGGACCTAAGATGTAACTAATGAAATACTCAGGCATATACTAATGAAAATGCAATGCAAATGACAAAACCTATATTGGAATGATGTATCAAGCTAATGAGGAATGAATATCAGAATATACTTGAAATATCCTAAACTAATGAAAAATAAATGCTAAAATATAAGAATGCTATCTTAAGCTAATTAGGATGCCTATGTGATGATATTATGCAAATGGATAAGATACATGTCAAGTATTGAATTAAAAATATACCTATTATAACAAATCAAATACCAATTTTGATTTAGCAAATCCAATGCTTTATGTTATATCTGAAGACTTGACTAATGAACTGATGCATCAAAATCTTACAACAAATTTTGCTATTCCTACAACAATATGTGAATCAAATTTGCACCAAATGCTCATCGCAATAGTCATTGGACAAGCTAAGATGCAAGGGGCGGGTGAAGAAGCTATGAAAAAGACATTGGCTGAAGGTAAAGTGGTGTAGCAGGTGGCAACAAAAGGGGAAGGTGATGTGAATGAAGTGGGGCTACTGTAAATGGGTAAGGTGGGAGGTGTTAAGGGGGTATGCAGAAAATATAAACAATGCTATTGTAAAAGCTATGTGAGTGGGATGGTACTATAAGCACAACAATGCTTGTGGGAAACACACAATAGAGGTGCAACAACGTGGTGAAATAATATGGAGTGCATGAAGTGGGTATGGTAGTGGTTACTATTAGTAAAGTATACAGGAAATTAAGTGGAGATGGGGTGCTTGTGAAGGGATGAAGTGGCTGTGTGTATAGTGAAAATCCAGAAAATCACAACATTGAGGAAGGCGGTGACATTGTAGATATGTTGAAAATATAGATAAGGGTGTTATGATGATTGTGAAAGTACGGCTGGAGGTATGATGCAAGAAATGGATATTGTAGCTGTGCATACGTGGAGTGTGTGGTGCTGTGGAAAGTAGGGCTGGGGTTGTGAATAACGAATATGGCTACAGGTACAACAATGGCATACAAGAGATGAGTGCAAGCAGGTAACTACAGTAGGGTGCATACAGAAGGTGGAATGTAGTGAACGCAGTGAGATGAATGCATATGCTGAAATGATGCCAGTGTAATAAGTGAAACAGGGATAATGACGTGAATATTGTGTTTTGCAGGAAAAACCTAAACAGCAAGTATGCTGTGTAGTGGTGGTGGTTGTGGAAGGGTGCTGAATACAAACACCGGGTGATGCATTCAGAGTGTGTGATAGTGATAAGGAAGCAGGGGTATGGGAAATGATTTTGGAAAAAGAAAACAACCTTAATAGTTGTGAATCCAAACTCCAGTTCTATGCAATATGCCATATCCCTATCCAATTCCCCAGGATATAATATTTCAGATTGATGCTCTTAAATAAACTTACAAACCGAAGAGACACAGATCTGATTTACAATAGCTAGTCATGTGACTTAATAGTATTGAGCCTGCCAATGTATAGCAAGCCTAAAAAAAGAATGACAAGAAGGTTCTTGTGGACCATCAGATTTGAAAACATATTGAACCACTACTCCCTTCTTACTGACAGCACGCTTACCCACCTTTCACATTATCGTTGACCCCTTTAAATGGCATAGAGGCTTCCTCCGGAGTCATGAGCCACAATAGTGTCTCCTTCATGGTGGCGACTAACCACATATTGATGCAAATATTGACAAATATGAAATTACACAGAACCAGACATTACAGAAATGTAGGTATCACCTATAATGTTACAACTACTATCATGGCCCACCGCAAAAGGGGGGGAGGAAGTTAATATACAGATTATGGGAAATGCAGACATCGCTCCTTCAAATTTAATGCAATAAACAAGTTAGCAAAATCCATTTTAGATGTCAGATTCTCAAAGCTTAAGCAATAAAAAGATTTCTGCTATTCAAACAAACAACAAGGCAAACCCTACTCAAAGCTTAGCAGATTAGATCTGTTGAACCATGAATTTCAGGGAAAAGGGGGGATGATTTCATCTGCTTGAGAAAGATAGAACAACCGTACAATGTGCAAATATGTAATGGATGCAAAAAAAAAAAAATACATGAAGCCCAACAAAAAATGAGTTGGAAGACGAAAGAAGGGTTGAAATGATATTGAGTGGAGATCAAATAAAAAATAAATGAAATTGTCTAAAACAATTGAGGAATCAGGTATAAATTGTGCCAACGCTATGTGCTGATGAGGAACTAGAGGGCATAGACGAAAACTTATGCTTGATGCCTTATAGATTCAACCTTATGGATACAAGGGATATGAATAAAATGCAGACACTAATGGTGGATCTAGTGATGATGACATTGCTCAATATTGAACTAAAAAATGCATGACAAACTCAAGAAAACGTGAATCAGACTAGTCACAGAAGACTGATGATGTTATAACACCAGTAAGCGAATAGAATGTTGAATCATAATAAAGGCATTTGCTAACTATACAGGTAAATAATAAAAGGGGAAGAAAAATAACTAGGAATGAAAGGGAAAATGATAAACAAAAATACATTTGAACGATATGCTGGAATTCAAACAGAATGCTAATCGAAAAATAACAGCAATGTGTGACATTGAAATCAACTGTGCCCTCTGCTGTAGCCTCAAAATGCAGCAAGCATTTGAAATGGAGGCAACATTGCTATTGCAATATGCATTATCGAGGCTGCAATAAGCAGGTCGACGATGCAAGATTGCTCTTAGTAAACAATATAAAGAAGAAAAGGAAAAAAATGGCGAAAATATAGTAAAGATAAAAAGAAGGAAAGATCAAAGAAGAAAGGGGATCTTACAGTGATTCGATGAAGGATCTGGTTTGTAGAGATTCTTCAGTTGATGCCCATGAGAACCAGAGAGAGAGAGAGAGCAATGAAGAAGAGATCAGGAGGAAATGCAATGGTGGGGTGAAAACAGATCGAGAAGAGCCAGAAAGGTAAAGAGGTGAAGGCGATGAGCATTCGACCCCCTAGAGGTCGGTTTTTATAAGCCGAGACTGTTGGAAAATTTTTCCAACGGGTCCCTTTTTGTTTTCAATATTTTCAAAAGAGTGGTTCTTTACAAAGTGTTTTTCAAAAAGGGGTTTTAGTAGAAAAGTACTTTCGAAAAAAGGGGGGTTTCTAAACTATTTTCTTTTTGTATTTTCTTTTTCGATTCTACTTTTTTGTTCTTTTTCTTGGTATTTTCTATTTGTTTTTGTGTTTTTGAAATAAAAATTCTAAAAGTAAGGGATTTTTAAACTATTTTTATAAAAATTTGTAAATATTTACAAAAGAAGGATTTTCTGAGAATTCAGGGTTATTTTCTTGGAAATTTCTTCAAAAAATGGGTTTGGATCTGGGTTTTAAAGAAATATTCAAGTTTTGGACCTCGAATTGAGAAATACAGAGCAGTGGATCCAACTAGATACAGGATGGACTATCTGAGCCTTTTAAAGATTATTTTAGTATTTTTATAATTTCAATCTGAAAATTGGATAACAGGGCTCAAAATAGGGTTTTGACACTGGATCCGGATCCGAAATTGAGTTAGATATAGAAAATGGATTTGGATTCCAGTGAATCCAAGAAATAAATGGAATTTGATAGAAACTAACTCAATTATTCAGAAAATGGGGGCTAGAGGAACAAAGAGGAATTTTTACAAATTTTAAAAAATTTGGGATGTTCACAGATGCCCCTCTTTGCTACTACACTGGTTGAAAGCCGAGATTAGTGGCAAAGACAAGACTCCAAATTTTAAAAAATGCCCCAATCAGAGAATCTGAACTAGGTGTGGGAGAATTTATTTTGAAAACATGGTTCCTCAAGCTTAACACCTTATCCTGAATGGCTTTGGGAAGACGAAATCCTAAAAAATGATATAATTGGATAATAAAAAAATGAGAAAATCATGATAGGACTTTGGGTGAAGATCCCGAAATGGTAAAAATGTGAATTTTGATCATGTCTCATGAGTGAGACAAGATAAGCTTTTTGGATCAACTCATGTTTTAGTCCTTAACTTGGATGAGACGAAGATATATCACGATAAACTTCAGGTTCTACCCTTACCTGAACGAGAAAGGATTACACGAAGACCTTGATAGGACATTTTTAAGAAAAATGCCCCGTGAGATGAAGCTCAAGTATGATCCTTTCCTAGATGGATATGAAGGATATGGATTCCTTGATGGGGAAAACCATGATGGGACTGGGAGAACTACCTCATCGAAACAAGATTCATGTTTAACCCAAACCTGAACAGACGATACCTCGTGACAAAATGAGGTTCAGGCTTAACTCTTAACCTGAAAGGGATGACACCTCAAGGAGCGAGGTTCAGACTTAACCCTTAACCTGAAAGGGAAGATACCTCAAGGAGTGAGGTTCAGGCTTAAACCTTAACCTGAAAGGGAAGATACCTCAAGGAGTGAGGTTCAGGCTTAACCCTTAGCCTGAAAGGAATGACCATACAGAATCCTCGAATAAAGAAACCATGATGGGACCTTCTGAGTTTGGACGAACGAATTCGAGAGGGGTTTGCAAAAGGATGAAAATGGGGGTTCCCTAAAGCTTGGAAAGGGATAATCTTGGGTGCCTTATTGCTGTGACTAAATGAGCTCTTTAAAATAGAGGACCTTTTGCAGAAAGTTGAAGTTTCAACCCTTATCCTGAGCGAGAAAAATACCTTGAGAAGCGAGGCAACTCTTTTATGAAAATATAAACAATGCTAGGTTGCATCAAAATAGATATTGAATATTTATTTCATTTTTGAATAGCTAGAAAATTTTGCCAATAAGATGAAATTGTAGTTGATTCAAATGCTTAAAAGATGTGCACATATGCAAATGATATTCCCTCTCTTACTTAGAGTATTTCCTCCAATGAGGTTAACTCCTTGTATTCTAGAGTTAGATTCAAATTTTTATGTTGTTGAGTTTCTTCAAGGAAGCTATCCATTTCCTTGGTATGAAGAGAAAAGAAATATTCTCAATTTCATAAAAGCAAGTAGTGAAAAGATATTGATAAAAGAATTTCGCATAAGAAAAGATGATTTCTAGCAATTTTGGCAGTTTGATATCTGAGGGTTTTCCCATGATGATCTTTTTGCACTCTTTTTGAGACATTGAGCTTTCTTGGGTTTTTGGCGAGAAGTTTATTACATCATCTTTCATTTTGGAGATGTCCTGACTTTTCTTTTTTTCTGGAAAGGGTACGTCACAAACTCCTTCAACTTAGAGATGTTTCGATCCTTCTTTGTCTCAGAAATTATACTAATGATATTGGCGCATTGGTAAAAAATCTTTAGATGATAGCAGAAATCAAATATCTTTTAGGGTTTGTCGAGAGGTTCATCACATTTGCCTTCATCTTGACGGTGATTTGAACTTTCCCTAGAAGGATTTGTCATAAACTCCTTCATCTTGGAGATGATCTAAATCTTTTTTGGCCCCGGGGGTCTAAACTCATCCACCAACCTTCAACTCAATGATGATTGAGCGATCCCTTTTGCAGATATTTGATTGCAGCTTAAATGACTGAGGAGATATGGATTGAGTAGATTCTTTTATTGCTCAGGATATTTCCACTACCTGATTGCCAGAAAGTCATCTTTAAACATGCGCAATAACCATGATCAATATCATTGAAATTTCTTTGCTAATCATACCAAGGATATTTCTTTTATCCTTTTGGTTGATCAATAGAAAAAAAATTATGAATTTTGCTCTTTTACACAAAAAAGCTTCACCTTTTTGGAAAGAATACTAGAGGTAATCTGAGGTGATTCATTTGTGTAGTAAAATATTGGAATCAACAAATACTTTTAGCAAATTGGCAAAGTTTTCAAGAATCCTTTGTGAAATAATCACTCAATATAGATTTTAATGGAACCTTTAGTTGAAATTTGGAATAAATAATATAAAAATGAGGTTTTAGAAATCCTTACCAGTAAAAATTGGATTTTGTTTTGACGGACCAGCTCGAGAGCAGGATTTATTTTGATCGACCAGCTCGAATGTAGGATTTTGTTTTTAAAAGACCAGCTCGAAAGCAGGATTTTGTTTTGAAAGACCAGCTCGAAAGCAAGATTTTTATTTTACCAGCTTGAAAGAAGGATTTTTATTTGATCGACCAGTTCAAAAGTAGGATTTTGATGGAAAGACCAGCTCGAAAGCATGATTTGATGGATGAACCAGCTCGAAAGCAGGACTTTATTGTTTGATCATCTCAAAAGCAGGATTTGATTGTTTGACCAGCTCGAAAGCAGGATTTTTTGTTCAACCAGCTCGAAAGCATGTTTTGATTGTTCGACTAGCTCGAAAGTAGGGTTTGATTGTTCGACCAACTCGAAAGCATGATTTGATTGTTCGACCAGCTCAAAAGTAGGATTTGTTGTTCGACCAGCTAGAAAGCATGATTTGATTGTTCGACCAACTCGAAAGCAGGATTTTGTTGTTCGATCATCTCGAAAGCAGGATTTTGATTGTTCGACTAGCTCGAAAGCAGGATTTGTTTGTTCGACCAGCTCGAAAGCAGGATTTTGTTGTTCGACCAGCTCAAAAGTAGGATTTTTTGTTCGACCAGCTCGAAAGCAGGATTTTGTTGTTCGACCAGCTCGAAAGCAGGATTTGGTTGTTTGACCAGCTTGAAAGCAGGATTTTGTTGTTCGACCAGCTCGAAAGTAGGATTTTGTTGTTCAACCAACTCGAAAGCAGATTTTTTTTGTTCGACCAGCTCAAAAGCAGGATTTGATTGTTCGACCAACTCGAAAGTTGGATTTGATTAATCGACGAGCTCGAAAGCAGGAGTTGATTGACCGACCAGCTCGAAAGCAAGATTTGTTTGTTCGACTAGCTCGAAAGCAGGATTTTTTTGTTCGACCAGCTCAAAAGCAGGATTTGGTTGTTCGGCCAGCTTAAAAGTAGGATTTGTTGTTTGACTAGCTCAAAAGCAAGATTTGATTGTTCGACCAACTCGAAAGCAGGATTTGGTTGTTGAAATGATTAAAATGATTGACATTGATAGAGTTGTGACCCGAAGGCTTGAAAATGATATACTTTGATGAAATTGTAACCCAAAGGCTTGAAAATGATAGACATTGATGGAATTGTAACCTGAAGGCTTGAAAAATGATAAACATTGAGAGAATTGTAACCTGAAGGCTTGAAATTAAGAATTGGATGACCCAAAGGTCAAAATTGGAATTAAAACTTTGAATTTTGATGAATGGTTAGTGCAAAGACTGAACCTGGGGGCCGACTGATCAATCAACCAGACACTAGCACGAGCGCTAGGCATACCAGTACGAGCACTGGATTTTTGCAAATATACCAGTACGAGCACTTGATTTTTGAAAGATGTACCAGTATGAGCACTAGATTTCGAAAGCGTACCAGTACGAGCACTGAATTTTTGAAAATGTACCGGTACGAGCACTGGATTTTGAAAATGCACCAGTACGAGCGTTGGGTTTTGAAATACACTAGTACGAACACTGGATTTTTGAAAATGTTCCAGTACGAGCATTGGGTTTTAGAAATATACCAGTGCGAGCACTGGATTTTGAAAAGGCATCAGTACGAGCACTGGATTTTTCAACTGGAAGTTGAAAAGGAGAGCGACATTCTCAAGATGTTTGGAAGTCGAAGTGGGAATGATTGTCGGGGTTTCAGGATTATCCCTTATCCTGAAGGGGAAGAAGAAAATACCTCGGAGGCCAAGGTTCAGGTTTATCCCTTAACCTGAGAGGAAAAAAGAATACCTCGAAGGACGAGGTTCAAGTTTATCCCTTAACCTGAAAGGGAAAAAAATATCTCGAAGGCTGAGGTTCAGGTTTATCCCTTAACCTGAAAGGGGAAAAGAATACCCCGAAGGATGAGGTTCAGGTTTATCCCCTAACCTGAAAGGGAAAAAGGGATATTTTTAAGAGAATAAACCTGAGATTTGAATTTAGAAGGGAAATTCTTGATGAAAGATTCTTGATTTATGATTTAGATGAACCAACATGATTAGCTGTATATAGTCCAATTTTCAGGATTAACCCCTTATCCTGAACGGGGAGAAAATAAATTTGAGAAGATAGAATTTGATGGAAGATTGATAAAAATGAAGATAAATTAAGGAAATTGATGAAATTTTGTCTTGAAAAAGAATTCTCATAGGTAACATTATTACTCCTATGAGGGGTCTCAGGATTATCCTTTATCCTGAATGGGAAATAAGATACCTCGAAGGCCAAGGTTCAGGTTTATCCCTTAACCTGAAAGGGAAATTTTTTTTGAAAGAATTGATGAAAAGTTGATAAAAATTAATAAAGAAGGATAAAAATTGATAAAATTGATAAAGATTGACAAAAAGATTAATGAAAATTGATAAAAATTAAGGAAAAAAAGAGTGCCTGATCCTGCCTGCAAATAGGTTTTCTGAAAATGATTTTTTTATAAAATAATAATAAAAAATGCCCCAGTATAACAGAGAAGAAAGAGACATTGAATCATCAAAGAAATGAAGAAGATTGACATTTAATTGATAAACAAAATTGATAACAAAGACTGAAATATTTATACGTTTTTGACCAAAGGTCACAAAAGACTGGGACTAACTTTCCCCTATAAGAGGACTGAAAAAAAAGAAAGCAGAAAAACTTTGGCATAGTTCGAGAAAGCTAGGTCAGGACGGCTGGATGATCTTCTTCTTTGTCTTTTACCAAAAGCTTCTTATCAATGCAATCTTGAATGATGTTTTTGAAGACAAAGCAGTGCTCGGTGTCATGACCCATCGCTCAATGGAATTTATAAAACTAATCTTTAAACCTTCCCATAGTCACAAGAGGATCTGCTACCTTGGGGAGTTTAACCATCTCCTTGGTTATCATGTACTCAAGAACTTGCTCAAGTGGTTGCTCTAAGGAGGTAAATTCATGGTCGTATCCCCAACCATCGTGCTTTGGTCTCCCTTAGGGCTTTGATTCTAATTGGATGCTCGAGGGAGGGCCGTCATTCTGCCTGCTGATCCCGTTCTTTTGACTGGAGCAATCGCCTCTGCCTGATCTGCCGGTGTGGTTCTTTCTACCACCCCTTTTGTTTTTGCGGTTGTTGTTGTTGGGGGAACTGACAGAAAATGTGAAGTTGGTTTTCTTTTTCACCTCTTGACTACCTCTTGCCAAGGTGATACCGACATAGGTTCTATTTTCTAATCCGATTTCAAGCCATTCAACCCGCTCTATTAATTTGATGAAGGATTTAGATGGAGAAGTGGAGATCAGACACTTCAGAGATTGAGAGAAATTATTCAGGATTATTGATAATGCGTGCCCCTCTGATATTGGGTCCTTCATCCTGTTGTAGGTAGATCTCCACCTATGAATAAAATCTTTTTGCTTCTCATTGTCATTCTGCCTCAGATTGAAAAGATAGTTGAGGGTAGGCGGAGCCTCGGTATTAAAGAGAAATCTTTCGATTAACATGTTGACAACTTTGTCAAAGTCTCGCAATTCAATTGGGTTGATATGGTCTGCATACCATTTTGCTTCTATTCCTTCTAGACTGCGGGGAAAGCAGATGAACAAGACCCTATTGTCCTTTCTGAAATGGTTGCATTCTGCATAGAATGTGGCGAGATAAGCCTTGGGGTTGCCGGTCCCATCAAACTTAATGAACTTACGAGGAAGGTCTTCCAAGTTGTCATCGTCTTCTAAGCTGTCATAAAAGTCCTCATCGGTATAGGTTCTCTTGCCTTTGCTTTGAGCTTGTATATCTTTGACTGCGCAGGTTACTTTAGTTGTTCACGCATCGGATCTTCTGCTGGGATCTGAGACTTGGTTTTGCCTGTTGACTCATGCCCCTCACTGATTTTCTTGGGCCGATACAAGGGGTTTTGAAAATATGCAGGCTGCTCTTCCTCTGCTGACTCTGAAGCACTGTCATACTAAACTTGCTTCTTGATGATTTTGATGGACTTTCCCCTGACCTTGTTTCTGGAAGATTTTTCTTTCATGTTTTCCTCGGCTTGTTCAGACATCATTTTGGCCATTACCCTCTAAAACAACTTCTATGTAGCCGGATCAACATCACTTTCTGCTTCTTAGCCCCGGTTCTTGGACAGCCTGGGAGAATTCATTTCCTCTGCTTCACTGTCATTTTGCTATGGAACTGTTTCCTTTTTAGTCCTTGTCTGAACCATGATGGAATGCTAATGCTTTCTGCAGAATAAAAGGGGTGGTTTAAACTGAAGAATTTATGGGAGAAAGAGAGACGATGAAGGAGATATTAAAAGATTTGAGAAAAGATCTCTCGGCGAAAGGAGATTTTACACGAGAAGATAGAATTTGGCAAACATATGAAGAAAAATTCGAAAATATATGACAAGACTTGAATATTTAGAAAAATCGCAGGCAGGATCAAAAGAATTGAAAAAATCAAAAGAAAAAAGAAAATATACACCTAGACTTTGATTAAAAGAAGACTTCAAAACAAATACCTAGGATTTTTTTTTTTAAAAATGATTCTGAAGAAATATGGAAAGAGAAATATATACTTAGATTTTGAGAAAGGTTTTTAAAAGAATGTCCAGAGTTTAAAAAATTTTATGAAGGAATAAAGAATGAGAAATACATAATCTTGAATTTTGAGAGATATAATTTTTTTTTAAAAAAGTATCCAGGGTTTTGAAAAAGGTGAAGTAAATATGAATTTACTAGATAATATCCATAAAAGAATTAAATTACACAAGCAATGATGCACAAAACAACACTCCCTAGAAGCTGACTCTAAATGTAATATTTGAAAAGGCTGGTAGGACCTTAATCCTAACTCTATGGTTCAAATCATCTGATTCCAATCAAGATATGCCGATATACTCAAGCCAAAGCTCGAAGTACGTGGCATAGAAATATTCCTCCGCTTCTAAGATAATGGCTTCCCAACATCCTTGATCACCTACCGATATACTTCAGACTATGACCCTTAAGTACGTGGTAGGAGGTTGTTAACCCAAATAAGTGGTCCAATTGTGAGGCTCTCTCCTGAACTATGGTTCAGTGAGACAGCCCAGCAAAGAGAAGACCAGGACAATATAGGTAGAGATGTTTTTGAAAACATGTTCAACATACAATAAAACCAGATGTTTCTACTGCAAATCCTAAAGAGATAGAATTTAAATGAAGAGAAGCATACACTTGCATACATTGTTTGCATTCAATCCCTAGAATTGAGGAGAGTTGTATTTCAGACCTAAGTCTAAGTGAGCATGAATAAATTCTCCTCAATATGGTCCTACTAAACCATACTTAAATCCTATATGCATTATGTCAGCTAGGACAGAGTCTAGGCTCCTAAGGTTTGCGTAGAAATGAAGCTGACATTTTGAAGAATAAAGACTTTGATAATATAAAAGCAAAGCAAAGAAAAGGAATAAATCCAATCGAACGAAGATGATGTCCCATCTCGGTGGCCAAAACTGTGATCATTACAAAATTTTTCCTCTCGTTCCTCTTTTCCTTCTCTTTCCCTTTCTAGCCTCTATTCCCTTTTTGAAGGAGAATAAAAGATAGAAAACAAGAGAGAAGAGAAAGAAAGAAGACAGGAACTATTTTGCAAAGGTCTCACTTGACTTTAATTTTGAAATTACTCATCTCCGATTTTGAAAAGTTTGCGGAAAAAGATGGAGAGATAGGATTCACTCGTCGGTACGAGGTTTGACCATTTTTGGCACCTTTACCAGGGCTAATCGAACCAAGAATCGAACTTATGCCTTTTGCTTTGCCTAAATAATATCTAAGAATTTATTCTAAGTCTAAAATGCATAAAGAATCATGCTTGTGAAATACGAATGCAAAAATATATGCTTTTGAGAAGAATAATTTAGAAATTTTAAGATTTTCCAAGTGATTTTGAAATAAATTTGAAAATATTATGAAGAAATGGTTTTTGAAAGTTGAGCTTTGATTTGGAAATCTTGAAATCTGAGTGCAAACTTGGAAGTTTAAAGTGAATTTGATATTTTGAAAAGATAACTCAAAATTCTGAAGTTGAAATCATTTCTGAGATCAGAGATTTGAAATAAATTTAAATTTGATTTGAAGAAGGAAGATTGAATAGACAATGAAAGATTGAAATAGAATTTGGAAAATAAGAATGGAACTCGAAATTGAGATTGAATGTGAAATTTGAAATTGAATTTGAATTTCAAAGAAGGAATTGAAACCTCTAAAGAAAATGGATTTTGGAAAAACAATTGGATTTTGAGAATAGAATTTGAAAATCAAGGTGTGATTTGAAAATGGAGATGGATTTGGAAATCCTAAGATGATTTGAAAGTGGAAGTGGATTTGAGAAATCCAAATGGAATTTGAAAATGAAATTGAATCTGGAATTGGGAATGAATTTTGAAAATGGAATTGGATTTAAGAAATCCAAATGGAATTTGAAAATAGAATTGGATTTTGGAAATCCAGATGGAACTTGGAATTGGATCTGAGAAATCCAATTTGAATTTTAGAATGGAATTGGTTTTTAGAAAATCAAATGAAAATGGAATTGGATTTGAGAAATCCAGATGAATTTTAGAAATGGAACTGGCTTTGAGAAATCCAGATGGATTTAGAAATGGAATTGGATTTTGAGAAATCTAGATGAATTTAAAAATGGAATCGGATTTGAGAAATCCAGATAGAATTTTAAAATTGATTTGAATTTTAGGTCTGGAAATGAATTTTGAAAATGAAGATGGAAATAAAGAATTTGAATGAAAAAAATGAGAATTTACGATGGAATTTGAAAGATATGATTTTGAATTGAGAAATAGAGATTGAAAAAGGTTTTGAAAAAGATATTTTGAAAATTTATCTCAAAATCACTTTTTTGAAAATAATTTGAAAATGTGATGCAATTCTATCCTAAATGATGAATGATTTAGGAAGAGATTTGAAAATCAGTTTTGAAAAGCATATTTCATTCTTTAGAAGAATTAAAATAAGATTGAAGATATAATACATTCATGACTATGGTCATAAATGTATTATAAAATAATCTATATTTAAATTCAAATAAAGAATAAAATACATTTTGGTGCCTTTATAGGATTTGAAATGAAATTAACTTTCAATATATCTTGACTATGGCCATTGATATATATTTTAAGTTAATTTTAATTTAAACTCTGATAAAGGGAGAAAATATTTAGAAAAATATAATGATTTTTGAAAGAGACTTAGTGTAGATCCAATGTTATTCCATAAAAGATAAAAATCCTAAGCATTGTCTACATTTTAACTATGGCCATCAATGTGAATCATTTGCTTAGGATTAATTACTTTTTATTATAATGGTGCAAGTGTCATTCATGTTTCACCATTGTGGATTTTCAGAAATGAAAGAAAAATAATATGAAACAAGCAGTTTGTGATATCTACATGCTCATACATTCTATTCTAATGCTGGAAAGAAAATATTCTCATTGGCATCTAGCTATTACAAGTTCTGACTTGGATTGAAATTCAAATTACTAAACTTAGAAGGAAAAAGCAATTTCTACCTAATTCCTGCAAAATTTCAAGTTAGCACAAGATATGTATAGAGAGAAATTCACATAATATCACATTGGACCTAAGATGTAACTAATGAAATACTCAGGCATATACTAATGAAAATGAAATGCAAATGACAAAACCTATATTGGAATGATGCATCAAGCTAATGAGGAATGAATATCAGAATATACCTGAAATATCCTAAACTAATGAAAAATAAATGCTAAAATATATGAATGATATCTTAAGCTAGTTAGGATGCCTATGTGATGATATTATGCAAATGGATAAGATACATGTCAAGCATTGAATTAAAAATATACCGCTTATAACAAATCAAATACCAATTTTGATTTAGCAAATCCACTGCTTTATGCGATATCTGAAGACTTGACTAATGAACCGATGCATCAGAATCTTACAACAAATTCTGCTCTTCTGTAAACACCCCAAATTTTGACTTACCTTCCTGACATCTCCATCAATTATCACATTTCAGTTCTCCGAAATCAATGAAGGGAAAAATGGTCATTTTTTGAGATTGGACCTTGCAGAAAGTCCAAAAAATTCATTCTTAAGTCTCAAAATTTCTCTATTTAGGCTCAGAAATATCTTCAAGCTGCAAATTTTCAAAATCCTATTCTTGACAAGAAGCTAGAATTTCCAATTTTAAATTCAGAGTGACATTTCGTGGGACATGTCTTTGCATATCATCGCATGCGCATTTCATATCATCTCACTGCACAGCATGTCATTTTGATATCCAGAACTCCTGATTTTCAAAATTATCAATCCAGATTCGAGTTTTAAATATTTCAAAAGTGATCTCAAATCCCTGGGGTTTTCAAAATAGTCAGTTTCCCTCGTCTTAACCCCCAGGACTCTGAATTACAAAAGTTTTCTCAGGAAAATGATCTGGATGGTTTTTGATATTGATTTTCAAATCTCGTCAGTTGGAAAGAAGGGGACACGATTTTAAATTTAGAAGACTTTACTTCAAACTTTTGCAAAAGGGCTCTGAATTTCTCTACATCTTGTTATTTTACCCTGAAGGACCATTTTCTTCTAGGTTTTGAAATCAAGCCAAATTTTACTTCGTGTTTTCTAAACTAGCCTACTATTATACAAAAATCCGCAAAAAGAATTTACTTTGCTTTTATTTTAAATAAAATGA
The DNA here is from genome assembly GCF_984573655.1 of Nuphar pumila. Taxonomy (NCBI): domain Eukaryota; kingdom Viridiplantae; phylum Streptophyta; class Magnoliopsida; order Nymphaeales; family Nymphaeaceae; genus Nuphar; species Nuphar pumila. The sequence continues at coordinate 18,985,691 of NC_143257.1, read as the reverse complement.
CGTGGGACCCACCTTGAAGTGGTGCCACACTCAACTTCTCAAAATGTTTCTCTTATTTTCAAGCAGTGCCCATCCGGAGGTGGCACCAATTTATAAAACTCTTTCTTTAATTTAATTTTCAATTCTACTTATTTTAATAAAATAATCAGTGGGCCCACACATAGGTGGCACCTCACTAAAGCTCCTTGCCAAGAAAAGCAATTTTTTTTTCAAAAGGTTTTCAAATCCGGTTAAGGTGGCACCACCTTAAAAAAAGAAAAAAGAAAAAAAGAAAAAAAGAAAAAAAGAAAAAGGGAAAACAAAATCCGTTTTTAATCATTTTTTTTTAATTTTCAGCCCCAAATGGAGCCATCGTGAAACCCTACCCAAAATCTCATTTTTACCTAAGTTTTTCAAAATTCTTCTTGAGAAAAGGAGCCGTCCCCTCTCAAAACGACGAACATTTCAAAAAATTTAAAAAATTTGTTTTAAAAGGTTATCAAAACCAGTTGAGAAAGAGGGGATAAGTCTCGGATTTGGGGGAAAAGCAGGAGGGCCGGCCATTAAAAAGACACAGGGGACAACATAAAAAAGAGAGAGTTCTGCGATTTTTTTCTGATTACTATCTCTCCATTCCCCCTTTTCGCCTCTTCTCCTCTCGGCTAGCAGGAAGCCGACCCCCAACTGCCTCTCCCCCTTTTTATCGCTGGAATCCCCTTTGGATTACCGCTTCTTCCTTCCTTCCAGCAGTAGAGGAACCCACAACTCCAGCTCCTCTACCCCTCGAATCCCTATCGTGTTCTCGTTCATTCCCCCTTACCATTCACAACCCTTCTTCAAGCCAAGGATCAAAGAACTCCAGCAAAACCTTTAAGGTATAAAAAAAAAGAAAACCCAAAGAAGAAGCTATCTTCCTGTTGCTGGTCCTGAGCATTGGGCCTCCTATTCTCCATAGATCAGTCTTCAAGAGGTGACGTCTGAAAGTCATCCAGTTTACAGAGTCAGGTAAGAAGCTTTCCTATATTTGCTACTCTGCTACTTAATTATGGTATTCGTATTATGCATATGCAGAAAATCCATCCTTTTGGTTAATATGGTTTACCTTCATGTCTGTTCATGCATCAAGGATCATGGATGCCTCTAAATGGTACCATCGATCCCACAAAAAGTAAGTTTTAGTTGCATTTGGGCCCAATCTGTTTTCAAGATTATAAACTCTGCAAAACAATAGCCATTTTTTTTCTTTTCATCCAACAAAGGTCTTTGTGTTCATATCCACGCCATTCTCTACCGCATGTCAAGGATTTCATCAAGGTGGTCAAAAAATCATTTTGCAGAAAATCCAGTATTATTAACATTTGCATTCCCATTTTACTTGGATTATGTGTTAATCCAGAGCAGTTTTCTAATTCAGAACAACATATTTGGTGGGGATTTTCCAAGTGGAGCATTGAGTTCACCTAACTTCCTTATCTCGCACAGTTTCCTACATGCCCATATGATGTTAAAAAGGATTTTTGCATATCATGGCGTCAAACGAGACCCAAAAGGGTTCATTGTACAGTGAAGGGTGCCCTTGACATAGGCCCTACATCTCATGTTATCATGAATTCTCATTCTGTTCTTTATGACATTCCATTCCCTTCTGAGTCAACTGCAAGAGAATTATCTCATGTTGTTCTTCACTATCATAAGCATACAGTTTTCCCTTGCATCTTAGCTGTTGATATCTCATGTTGGAAATCTATTGTTTGTATGTTACCACTCTGTTGACAAGAGATTCTGGAACTGTTATAAGGTCATCCTGATTGATGGCAAAAACACACCTGAAGATGTTATGTGAAATCAAGGTGCACTGAATAGCCATAATTTTTTTTTTTTTTTGCAGAAGCCAAAGTTGTTAATCCATTTACTGTTCCGTGTATGATCGATTAGCAGCATCAATCTATTATGATCGATGTGTCAAGGAATCAGTTGTATAGCTCTGTTTTTTTTTTCTGTATTCTTTTCTTTTTGATGTGATGTGATGCGCAAGCTGGGTCATAACATCCGTAGGACTCAAACCGAAACACCTTGGTTATGATACTGCGACTAACCATCCAGCTTGCTCATAAAATACCACACTGCACAAGCATGAAGCATGTGTATGTAGGTGAACTCGTACTTTTCTCATCGAAGATCAAGTTTCTGTGCTTAATTCTAAGGAGTTTCTGAAAATTGTTTCTTAATGTGATATTATTGAGCTTAGCCTCTGAATCTATGTTGCAAGGATATATATATATATATATATATATATAAAGAGAGGGGGGTGGGGCACGAGATATGTCATTTTTGTGTATACAAACATACAAAACATGGGACTAAATTGGAGTATTCCTGTGACATGGGTGTGAATAAGATCTAGAGTGGTTTTCTGGTATCGCATGGTACAGTAATGCAAAATACATTTGGCTGATATGTTGTTGCATGCTACAGTGATAAAAAGTGCCTCTATCCGATCTCTTTAATCATGAAATCGACCATATGGAATCTTTGAATTGCACTATTATAATGGATTTTCTTTGAGTTTAGATCAATATTACCTTGTACCTGTTTTTAGGCAAGGTCTTCCATCTGTCTTTTCTCCCATGTATGCCAGGACAAAGTATTTCTGAAAGTAAGAAGGTTGTGTATTTGAATTATATATTTGTCATTATAGGAGCATATTATCAGCCGAGTGAGGGATAAATGGACCATTTCTCAGTACAGAATGTGGCTTTATCATGGACATCTTTTACTTATTATTTTTTTTTGAAAGAGTGAATGTAGTGTATGCCCTTGGTTACTGCAGCACGTTCCTGCTCCCTCTTCCACATATTAGGCTTCCTTTCCTATAAGTCATCATATCATAAAGTTAGCCTAGGTTATGGTGTAGAGGGTACTTGATATTAACATCAACAACCTATATTGTTTAGAAATGAAACAACCTATAGGTGATTATACATCAATCATCCTTTCCTATATATATCTCACTTACTGCATGTATGTACATATGTGTTATCCCCATTATTTGTAGATATTGTCAATTTTCACATATGTAGCCATTTCATTGATTCAAACATTGTTGTATATTATGGCATTCCATAGCACACCCTCATGCTTCCAGTCATCCGTATTCTGGTATATATCTCATCTGTACAATATAGGTGCAAATTGAATCCTTTTATAGATTTGTAATTATAGGAACATGTAGGTATATATATCTTCATGTAAATATATATATATAAATATGTATATATATATATAAGTATGTATATATATATATCCTAGTATATCTCGTATATCCATTCCTTGTACTAACCCACTTTTGCAGGAAAATCTGGAGGATGCAAATTCTTTTGACGCTGTATTTTTTTATTTCATTTATTTTACTTTATGTCAAAGATGTAATAATCAAATTTGGAATAATATTTACTTTCACTGCTTAGATTAGGATGCATATCATGTAGTTTGATTTCGGCAATATCCTGATTATGTGATTCATGCATCTTATTTCAAGATCACTATGGTGTAAACACCCCAAATTTTCATTCACCTCTCCGACATTTCCACCAAGCATCATCATTCAGCCTTTGAAATCGCCGGAGGGCAAAAGGGTCATTTTCTGAGCCCGGACCTTACAGAAGTCTAAATTTCATCTGCAACTCTCAAAATTTCCCTATTTTAACTCAAATGTTCAAAATTTTATTCCTGACAGGAGACAGTCATCTCCAAGTCTTGGTTCAAGATTCTATTGCATAAGACATGACATTGCATATCATTACATGAGCATTTCATACCACTGCACTGCACATCATGTCATTTCGAGGTCCAGAACTCTCGATTTCAAAATTTTCAATCCAGATTTGAATTTCAACTCTTTTCAAAAGTGATTTCAAAACCCTGGGTCTTCAAAATTATCAACTCTTCCCATTTTACCCCCAGGGCTCTGAATTTCAAAATATTTCCTCAGGAAAACAATCTGCATAATTTTCAATAAATTTCAACTCAGATTTTGCCTTTTGTCAGCTATTTCAACTATCTTCCTTTTACAAAAATCGCCCTACAGGGGCCAACTCTTTCCAAAAATTCCTGTTTTACCAATTAGCCCAAATTTTATGAAAATTTCAAAAAGAGGTTGTTGTCTTGTGGGACCCACACTGAGATGACGTCACACAGGCTTTTCTTTTGAAAAACCTGAATTTTGAAAAAACCAAAAATATAGGAGCCTTGTCCCCTGGATTGGTGCCACTTGTCTTTTCTCTCTCCTCCCATTTATCTGCCAAGTGTCAGAGTGGGGCTACCTTAAGAAGCCGCCACATGTCATCCCATTTATCTGCCATGTGTCAGCATCCACCATCTTCACCCTACGCCATGTGTCATTTCAAATATCATCCTGAGATGCCAAGTGTCATGTGTTGTCCTGTCCAGAAAAAGAAAAACTTGTCTCCTCTGAGGTGGCGCCATTTGAAGAGTGTCTTCTGCAGAGGACACGTGTCAACCTCTCCCTCTTTAAAAAAAAAAAGTAGACTGACACATGTCTCTTCCTACTTTTCTCAGAAAAGTAGGAGACACGTGTCACTCCTAGCTTCCTCCAGAAAAGGTAGGCTTGTCTCCTATGAGGTGGCGCCATTTGAAGTTAGTCTCCTGCAGAGGACACATGGCATCCTCTACTCTTTTCAGAAAAAGCAGGTGACATGTGTCATTCTCTGCTCTTCTCAAAAAAAGTAGATGCCACGTGTCATTTTCTGCTCTCTTTAGAAAAACTGGAATTCAAATATTCAAATCCTTTCAGAGGTGGCGCAAATCCTGAACTTCACCTTTTATATTTTGTCTGAGATGGCGCCACATGGCTTGGACCTCCTTCTCTTCCCTCTGCCACGTGTCATTCTCTGCTTCTTTCAGAAAAAGCAGGATGACACATGTCTTTCCTCTACTTTTCTCAGAAAAGTAGATGACACATGTCATGTCTAGCTTCCTTCAGAAAAAGTAGAGGACACGTGTCACTCTTGGCTTTCTTCAGAAAAGCAACTATTCAAAAATTTTCAGACAAGAGCTAGGTGGCGCAAATCCTGGAGTTCTACCTTTTTCTACTTTGTCTATGAGGGCGCCACATGTTCCTTGCTTTTCCCTCCTGCCACATGGCATTGTAGGAGCCACTCTGAGAAACTGCCACATGTCCATCCTCCATTCCTCCAAAGCCAACCCCCCATTTGAAATTCAAATCACCTTCTGAGGTGGCGCCATTTGAGAAGGCTTCTCCAGACAGCTGACACTTGTCTGCCACATGTCCAGACCTCCCTGCATCATAAAAAAGTAGAAACCCCCCCCTCTGAGGTGGCGCATTCTGCTTCTTCCATTCCTGTTCTCCTGCCACATGGCAGTGTGGAGCCACCCTGAGGTGGCGCCACATGTCAGCCTCTCCTTTCCTGCAGAAAAGTAGAATTTGAATTCCTCTGAGGTGGCACAGTCTGCTTCTTTCACTCCTGTCCTTCTGACATGTGTCAAGAGCTTCCAGAGGTGGCACCACATGGCATGCTCCTACTGTTTCAAACTTTACACCTCAAACCTCCTTTTGAGGTGGCGCCAATCCAGAGCCCCACTTGGCTTCATTTCTTTTATTTATTTTATAATTTTAATAAAAATAGCCCCATGAGGTGACGCCACCTGAGGGCTCCCTACAAAAGGCAAATTTGAATTTCAAACTCCAAGAGAGCACCCTCTGAGGTGGCGCAATCTGGGAGCCTCCTGCAGAGAAAATCAATCAAACCCAAATTTGAAAATTTTCAAATTCTGCTGAGGTGTCTCATCCACAAAATTTCCCATTTTATTTTCTCAAAAAATCAAAATAGCACCCCTGAGATGGCACCACATGGAGGGCTCAGATTGAGCCTGTTTGAAATTCAAAATTTCCAGAAAAATTCTATAAAAACAAGGCTCCACGCCCAGCCTGAGGAGCTTCTTTTGGACTTTGAAATTCAACCTAGAGTGCCTTCAGAACATGATTTTGAACCTTGGAATTCACGCCCCCCCTTAGGCTCAGTGGAGAAGATGCAGTGAAGTGCCTACATTGCTCGTGCTGTGACCAATTCGATTCAAGCGTGGGTCGATCTTGGTGAATCATCTGAAGCTCGGATCAAAGGACGAACAAAGCTCGTGATAGCCGTCCCTTTCAAGAGCTTCAACGCTGCATAACGAAGCAAGGTGCACATCTTTTCCTCTTGATTTCATACACGATTTGATTCGGGAGTCGTTTGAAGAAAGAGCTCATCCGAGGGATGGATTGAGCTATTCTTATAAAACGACAAATATAAAAACACATGATTATGCTTCCTTGATGATTTTTAGCATTCATGCATTTAGCTAGATTTAATTTGCATTTAATTTTGTTAATTTAGCATGTTTTATGAGTTAATTAGGATTAATTTAGCATTTATTTCAATTCTGTTCAGTTTCAGTAGTTCTCTGTTTTTGTCACTCAGTCCACACATCATTTCATGCATGTAATTTTTGTTAAAAAATCCAAACAAATCATGAAATGCGCCCCTAGGTGTTCCCTAAAAATGTGCCAAAAATTCGGAGAGATTTGAATTCGTTTACTGTAGTAAACGTTCAAAAAGGTGAGTCGGGTTTTATTACCTGGGATGCATTTTAAAATGTCTTCTCCGAATTGTAAAATCGAGATCGCCCTAATAGGGATCCGATTTTCAATCCGAAAAATGATATAAACTCTGGAGAATGTCTAGGTTTTAAACTGATTTTCTCAGATTTTTCTGATTTTTTTTAATGTCTGAAAAAAATCCGAAAGTGAGGGACACGTGTCAGAGCCTGATTTGGGCCTCTGAGACTTTGGATCGTCTTAGGTCAATGGGTTCTCTTTGGGTATTGGTCCAAATCCAAATCTTTAAAAAGTGAATGTTATGCAAGAGATGTCCTCTGTTGGAACCTGAAAACCTGTGATTTTTAGAACAGTTGTGATATCTGCTTCGAATTTTTCTTGTCAGTCACCTATTTGGTCACATTTGTCTGTTCTGTCGATTTAGGAACAAAGAGTTATATTTTTATCTGTGTTTCGGTTGATTAAATGCCAAAAGCATGAACATGAAAGTTATTTCTGTAGTTGTCGTGCATAGCTTTGTTAAATATCAGAAATTTACATGGCTGTTTTCTATTTTTTAGCATTTTATATTAGATTAGGTTGATTTTTACATCCGTCAGAACCAAATCCCTGTTACCGAACTCACCATGGCTCAAATCCCGAGGCTGTAAAAACCAAAAATGTTCTATTTCGGGTCTTTTAGCAGTCTGAAAAATATCAGAAGTTTTTATTGTGCAAATTTGGCATTATCATATTAAGCATTGCATTTGGTTCGGGTCCGTAGGCGAAATCCACCATTTTTAGGGCTTTCTTTAAATTTTAGCATTCAAATCATATCATTTCGTGATTTCTAGCATTCTAGGCTGTTTATCAGAGTAAGTAGATGCTTCATACCAAATTTGGTGTAATTTGGAATTCATTTGAGGCTTGATTTAGCCATATAATCAAAACAGGGCCCCGCGGGACCCAGATCCAAGCGAAAAACAAGCGAAATTCGCTATTTTGGGTAAATTGCAAGATATCAAATTCTGATTTTACAGTCCTTATGTGTTTAGCAGCATGTCATAATATCTCATACTGCATTTCATCATCATTTGATTCAATTTAAATTTCGAAATCTCAATTTTACCAAGTTTTCCTTCAAAAAACCCTGATTTTAAAGGTATAACTTTATAATTAGGGGTATTTTGGTCATTTTGACCACCATTTCGAATTTCAAACTATTTTCCACCGAATTTCCTGCATTTACCTCATTTCAAATATCAAGGAAGTATGAGAATAGGGTTTATATCCAATTAAATCCAATAATTTCATAATATTAGTGGAAAATCTTGGAAAAACCCACATATTTGAACTAACCCCATTTCAAGTTTGGCAGTGACATTCAAAAGAAGGAGCTGAAGTCTGCAAATTTCTTTTATTTCATTTATTTAGTGATGTAATAATGTAAAATTTTGGAATAAGAGATTTAATTTCCCGCTTAGACTAGGATGCATATCATATAGTTTGAATTTATGCAATATCCTGTTTATGTGATGCATGCATTTTATTTCAAAAGCACTATGGATGATCACGAATGGCACGTGCACCAACTCTTAGGGAGTTGATGAACTCGGTGGAATCCATATTTACGGCCCTAGTCGGAATATGGACGAGGCCCAGATTCATCATCTTTCTACTAGTCACATTGTGCCTACACTCTTAGGCTATCTTAAAATGCACATCATATTTCTAATATTTTCAAAGTATTGTGCATTAAATCAATTAAACTCTGAACATATTCATGGCCACAGTCAGAATATGTGAATGATTTATTTTGACTTAATGCACATTTTTCCAACAAATTTCTTAGAAAATCTTTTAAAGTGCATTCATTCACTCATATCATTTGCATCATGAAATAATTGGTTTTCTCATGATTTTCTTAAGAAAACTTCATTCTCAAAGAAATCGATTTCTCAAGAAACTCTGAGGATTTTCCAAAATCGGTTTTCCCAAGTTAAGTTTTAACAGTTTTCCATGGAAACCAATTTCTCAAGAAACTTCTAAGTTGGATTTCCAAAATCAAAGTTTTCCCTCGATTTTCCCTGGAAAATGCTATTTTCTTAAGATTTAAAAAAAAAGAGTTTCCCAATCTTTCTCAAGAATCAAAATTAGTTTTCAAGGGTTTCAAGGGTAAGATTCTCAAGATTTCAATTTCCCAAGTTTCAATTTTCCTTCTCCATAAGGGTTTTCCAATGAATTTCAATCATTTTCCAAAAAAACTTTTCAAAACTTGAAGCTTTTCCTGACAAGCAATTTTCCTTTAAATGTTTACCCTTTTCTCAAGAATCACTTCCATTTTCCCAGGATTTTCAACTATTCATGATTTTCCCACATCTTTATGAACTTTCTCGTGATTTCAAAACCCCTTTCCATCTGAGTTTTCTTGAGAAATTGACCTTTTCCCTGAGAAATATCTTTCAACTCCAAAGGTTTTCTGAGCATACATCATGTTTTCCACCTTACATTTTCCAAAGTCTCATGGCACATGCCTGAATTCTCTGTGCATTTAGGATAGAACATAACTTCGATAATTTCACTAAGTCAAGCACAATTTTGGTCCTTGGTTCGATTACCCCTGTTAAAGGCGGCAGGAACGGTCGAACCTCGTACCGACAGGTCGAGCCCCATCCCATGGATTTTCCCGCAATTTTCAAAACGGAGGCGAGTATTTCAAAAACAATTTCCAAAATCCGGTCAAGTTTGAATCGCGAAAGAGTTTCCCTCTTTCTCTTCCGCAAGGAAGGGAAGACGAGGAAAAATTTCGCGATGATAACATATGGATGTACATGAATGGCACGTGCAACAACTCTTAGGGAGTCGATGAACTCGGTGGAGTCCATATTTACGGCCCTAGTCAGAATAAGGATGAGACCCAGATTCATCATCTTTCTACTAGTCACACCGAGCCTACACCCTTGGGCTATCTTCCAAAAATTCACTGCATATTTTCAATTTTACAAAATATTTTAGAATTAACTAAGTAAATTATAAACATATTTACGGCCATAGTCGGAATATGTGATAATTCTACTTAGTTTAATCCTAAAATTGCATATTTTCCTGAAAAGATGTTTTCTCAAAAGGGCATTCATCCATTCACGTCATTTGCATCATGAAATCAACTGCATTTTCTCAAGAAAATTTCATTCCATGGAAATTGATTCCTCAAGAAACTCTGAAAATTTTCAAAGTTGGATTTTCCAAATCAAGTTTCCCACGATTTTCTCTGGAAAATATTCTTTTCTTAAGATTCATTTTCAAACGAAGTTTCTCATCTTTCTCAAGAATGAAAATCGATTTTCAAATATTTCAAGGCGAATATTCTCAGGATTTCAATTTTTATGAGTTTTGATTTTCCTTCTACAAAGAGTTATCCAATGAGTTTCAATCACTTTCCAAAGAAAATTTCCAAAGTCGGAGTTCTCCTGATAAGCAGTTTTTTTTTTCAAATGTTCATCTTTTCTTGAGAATTCTCTCCATTTTCCCAGGATTTTCAACCATTCATGATTTTCTTGAATCTTTATAAACTTTCTTGAGATTTCAAATCTTTTCATCAGAGTTTCCCGAGAGACTGATTTCCATCTTTTTCCTGAGAAATATTTTCTAACTCCAAAGCATTTTCTGAGCATACAACATGTTTTTCCAACTTGCATTTTACAAAATTTCATAGCACATGCCTGAATTCTCTGTGCATTTAGGATAGAACACGATTTTGATGATTTAACTAAGTCAAGCACACTTCTGGTCCTTGGTTCGATTACCCCTGTTAAAGGCGGCAGAAACGATCGGACCTCGTACCGACAGGTCGAGCCCCATCCTATGGATTTTCCTGCTATTTTAAAAAACAGAGGCGAGTATTTCAAAACAATTTTCAAAACTCTGGTCAAGTTTGACTCGCGGAAACGTTTTCCCATCTCTTCCGCAGGGAAGGGAAGACAAAAAAATTTTGCGACGATAACAGGTTTGGCGACCGTGATGGGAGCTGTCCTTGTCTGATCAAAAGTGTACTTGACTTAGTTCAATTATCAAAACTGTGTTCTCAAAATGTCAGCTCTTTTGCTTTTTGATATTATGCGAACCTAGGAGCCTAGATTCTGACCTAGCTGACATTGATTGCATATAGCTTAGGCATGGTTTGGTAGGACTATATTGAGGAGATACTTTCATGCTCACATAGACTTAGGTCTAAACACAACTCTCTTTAATTTAGGATTTGAATGCTAACGATGTATGCTTCTTCAAAGATTTTCAAAATCTATCTCTCTAGGACTTAGAACCATCTATTTCTTGCATTTGATCATTTTTTAAAAACCCCTTTACCTATCTTTACCCGGTCTTCACGTTGCCGGGCTCTCTTCCAGAACCCTAGTTCGGGACAGAGCCTCATAACTGGGCCAATTATTTGGGTTAACGCCCCCCTACCACGTACCGCGGGCCACAGTCCGAAGTATATCAGTAGGTGCTCAAGGATGTTGGAAAACCTTACCTTAGAACCAGAGTTAAAATTATATGCCACGTACCTCGCATTTCGGTTTGAGTATATCAACATAACTGGATTGGACAAAGACGATCTAAAACCTAGAGTTAGGATTAGGGTCCTACAACTGTTTTTAAAATGATGCATTTAGAGTCAGCCTTTTAGGGAGTGCTGTATGTGTATAAATGTTTGTGCAGAATGTGACTGTTTGTATGTTACCTTTATTTCTCTCATATTTTCCCCAAAATATTTTTCAAATATCCATATTCTCATCTTTTTCCTTTATTTTCTCAAACCCTGGATGATTTTCCCAAATATCCAATTTTTTTCAAAACTCCAGGTGATTTTCCATTCTACCGTTCTACTGGATCTCGAACTTCCAGCTGCATTTCATATCCTGCTTGCAATTTTCAAAATTTCCATAATTTTCCTAAGTCTGATTCCGAGTCTTTCTCTATTTTTAGTCCGATGGCATCCAGTCAAATCGATCCTATTTTTCCTGAAGGTCACATCTCCTACGAGGTGCGACAAGGTCGTCCTGAACATCGAGCCCTTAGCACCGAAACTTTCATTCCCCGGTGTTATTATTCATGGCTCAAAAGATTTTCTCGCATGTTCCCGGACCATTTGAGTGAGTGCGGATTAGAATTGAAGTCAACAGTCGGAAAGCAGACCATCAACGACAACCTAATCCACGCAATGGCAGAACGATGGAATCCACGAACGTGCACCTTCTAGTTCCCGTGGGGAGAGATGACCATTTTAATGGATGAATTTTCAGAGATTATGGGATTACCAGAACCAGCCGGTCAACCAGGAGATCCGTTAGAACATTAGTTCCTGATCAATGTCAAGGGTTTGGACCCCCGAGACTCTTTAGCTCGTATGACAGGCCGCCAATCTTAGTCCCTGATTCAGATGGACGGAAATGAGTATGTCAATCTGCTTGAGTTGTACCATCAATATGGGACCTTTGTCGAAGTCAGCTCATTATCAAGGACAACCAGACAAAGAATTCAGAATGCAATGGTTCTATGCACTGTAGGATTAGCCCTTTTCCCAGACGGTCAAAACTACATGGATATCAGAATAATCCAGCTCATGCGAAGATGGGAAAGTCCACAGACCAACCGCCTCTCCATAGCCATGGCAGCGCTCGCCTTCCTATATCGGGGTGTAACTCGTTTCTCACTTGGAGAATCCATCTTAGTTGAAGGATGCAGCTACGCGCTTCAATCCTGGTTCTTCCAGCATGTTCCAACCCGAGCAAATTCTTTCAAATACAATGGTCAAGAACTTCTTCCAGTGGCAGAGTATCGGTCCATGATCGACAACATTCAAGAAGATGACATCGTATGGGATTACTTTGATCGACAATTGTCTCCTCCCAGATATACATACGCTTATGGCAAACAATTCAAATTGTTGGGACCATTCTTCTACACTTACTACCAACCAGAGCGGTGTGTTCGACAGTTCTCCCAAAGGCAACAGTATATTGAAGCTAGACTACTATCAGAAGCTATGGTCGAATTTGATCTTACTTCCGCACAATGGTCCGAGGCATATCATTTCGCCCGCTACAACTGGGATTCCTTTGTTTCTCTCAAATTCTTTCCTAGTCCTAGAGTGTCTGCCGACTATCATGAATGGTGGAAAATTGTCTGTCCTCCACCTCTCTGTCAAGATCAATAAAAAGTTTAATTTTTCTCATTCCAATAAAATTTTCTCTCCTTCTCTTGTGGTTTGACGACCTCGCCTAGGTAACAAGGCACATTTTCGTTGTTCATTTCTCTTTTAAAGAATGACAACCCAATTGTCATGATTTATGCGATGACTCAATCCCTAGTAATGGGATATCTTTTTCAAATTGTCTACCATATTTACATCAAATATTTATTCCAAAAACCAATTCCTTCAGAATCTAATCAGGTCCTTGCCCTGCAGAGAGCATCCGCAACATTTGATGGTTCAGACAAGATCAGACAGAAAAACCACATCACCTCAGTACTCCTCAGCCTCAGAAGGAGAAATGGATCCCCCCAGATCCATCAGAAGTCAAGAACAATAGCAAGAGGACGATGGTATTGATCCGCAGATGTATGCTATGTTCCAGAAGATGATGAACAAGATGATGAGTGAGCAACCCGAGACCAGTTCAGAAAAGAATCCATTTAGGCAGAAGTTCCACGGTCACAAGGATAAGAAATCAATAAAGACTTCCAAGAAGCATATTCAACCCGAAGAAATCTCAGATGGAACAGAATCAGCGGAAGACACCGATGAAGAGTATGAGGTGCCTCCGACATTTCAGAAACATGACCGAGAACAAAGGAGGAACCACAAATCAAAAAGTCAGGTCGCAGAAGAGCCCTTGCAAGTACAATTCAGGGAAATGGCTAGAGTCGTTAAAGATCTGCAAGCCCGCGACAAGGGCAAGAAAGTCTTAACCAATGAAGATTTTTATGATGACCTAGAAGGAGATGAAGAACTGGAAAATCTACCACGCAAGTTCATCAAGTTCGACGGTTCCGGCGATCCAAAAGCTCATCTCACCACATTCTTCGCAGAGTGCTCAAGATTCAAGAGAGACAACAGAGCACTATTTTTATGTTTCCCCGGCAGCTTGGAAAGAGTTGCAGCCAAATGGTATGCTGAGCATATCAATCCTATCGAGTTCAAGGAGTTCGACAAAGTTGTAAATTTGTTTATCAAACGCTTCCTGTTCAATATAGAGGCACTCCCAACATTAAGCCATCTCTGCAATCTATGGCAGAATGAAAATGAAAAGGCAAGGGATTTCATTCATAGATGGAGGTCAGCCTGTAACAAAATGAGGAATCCTATATCAGAAAGGCATGCTCTATCACTGATCCTTAACAATTTTTCGCAACCTCTGAGAGGATTAATCTCCACCGCACCATCCCGTACTTTCATTGAGCTGACTGAACGAGCCAAATGGCTCGAGCTAAGTGTGGAGAATGGAGTCTACGAAAGCTTCATATTTTCCAAGAATAACCCCCAAGGTGAACTGAAGAAGAGAGTTCACTTCACCTATTCTGCCAACAACAACAGTAACAACAATCGTTATAAAGGGCAGAAGAAAGATTACTGCTATGGCACAGGCAATGCAAACAATAAAAGTGATCAGAAAGGGAGGCCCGCTCCTCAATATAACAAACCCCTCCAGCAAGATCAAGGGCCAAAACTGCGTGAAAAGACCAAACATGAGGGATGGAGCTGCGACAGAAAATTCACTTCTCTCGATCAATCACTCGAAGATGTGCTCGAGTATATGCTGTCAAAGGAAATGATCAAGTTGCCAAAACCGGCTGATCCCCCTGTGCCTTCGGGGAAATAGAAATACCAATTTTGCAAGTTCCACAGGACAGTGGAACACAACACTAAGAACTGTTTCGTTCTCAAGAACATTGTGCAGGATCTTATTGACAAGAATCTTTTGGTGGAAGGAGAAGAAGAAGAAAAAATGGACATCCTCAATCAACCATTTCCTCCGCACACCACAACAGTAATCACTGAACATCCATTCCAGCCTCAAGAGCACATTAAACCATGTCCCGTTCAAGATCTCCAAGTTCAGCATCAGGTGTTAGTGCTGCGACAAGTAGCACCAGCCATTAAGAAGATGGACATAATTTCAGCATTTGGCAAGCTGAAAGTGTCTGAAGAACCCACAAAATCGTCCCCCAAATTAAAAGGAATCCCGAAATTCCTTAATCAGTTCATCAAGCCCATGTCAGAAAAGGAAACTCAAAAGCTGCTGACCGCCTTGTCCAATGTTTCAATTTTGGACTTAGCCAAGAGTTTTCGCAAGCACCAACAAGTACTGGAAGATTTGCTTAAAAAAATTAAAGTCAAACCCAGTACCACACCTGAAGACATGGCTCAAATTATGAATTCAGCCATGACAAATGCGCCAATCACCTTCTCGGTTGAGGACCTTCCAAAGCCTCACTCCTTTCATAACAATGCCCTGTACATTGTCATTCGAGTAAGAGGAATGACAGTACCCCATGTGTTGGTTGATGGAGGCAGCAACCTCAACATATGTCCTGAAATGACAACAAAGGCACTAGGCATCAAGGAAGAAGAGTACATTCCAGATCCTATCACCATATATAGATTTGACAATCATGGTCAAACAGCTAAAGGCAAGATATTCCTGGAAGTATTCATCAATTACTCAGTGCACTCTGTTCTTTTTCATGTGGTCAATGTGCCACCCACCTACAATCTGCTGCTCGAAAGGACGTGGATTCATAATGCAAACGCAGTACCTTCCACCCTTCATCAATGTGTAAAGTGGTCCAAAGGTGGAATGATTACAACAATACTGGGAGAAGACCTAGAAGAAAGGCTCCTGCAGCCCATGATCCATCGACCGTCATTCACAACAGATATCCCTAGCATCAGGGAAAGAGAAGAAATCAGTCTCAGAGAAAGTCTAGAAATACTCCAGACAACCTCAGAATTATCTCTGCACACTGTAGCCATGACCCGATGGAGAGGTCCTGAATTCTTCAAGATTGGAGGCCGGATCAACTACAACACTATCAAAGATCATCCGTTGTTTCTGCAGTTCATGAAAGCAAGAAAGGGATTTGATTTACTTCTGAAGCACGGTTATCAACCCTTTAAAGGGCTGGGTAAAAATGAAGATGGTCGCATCGAGCCAGTGATTCAAAAGCATCGTCCCTACAAAGCAGGACTAGGGTTTTCCGGCGAAGGCTCACCAAAGCAGATTGTTTTTATTAAAGGGACACATTGAGAACCATTTGTTATTTTCTTTCTATTCTTTTCAAAATAAATGTTTCATTCTATCAATGTCTTTGATCAATTCAAAATCAATAAAATTTCAAGTTTCTTTGTCTATCTGATGTCATCTATTTCCTTTCTCTACCTCCTAATTTTATAATTCCAATGTCACTTATGCATAGTTTTTTCAAATGATTGTTTTTCTTATGATGGGCGATTTTATCTGAATCAAATTTCTCCTCCAAAATTTCAGAATGTCTTCCCGAACAATCAAGAAACTCATTCTCAATCCAAAGGCTTTCCAGAAATCGACAACAATTCACCGAGTCAAAGCGAGCACAAAGGATGGCAAGGTTGCAAAGCAGTCAGATGATTATGCAAAATTTGATCAGTCTCTTCAAGAATTGCCAGAGTTCGCCTCAACCAAGAAGCAAGACGAACCATATGCTCTAGTACAAGATCCAACTGAAGATGTCAATATCGGTTCAGAGGATAATCCCAAGATTCTAAAGATTGGTACCAGTCTAAGTCCGGAAGAAAAGGAAAGACTAATTAATTTTCTCAAGCGACATGAAGAAGTGTTCGCATGGAAATATGAAGATATGCCAGGTTTAGACCCAAAATTAGTCGAACACCGCCTCGTTTTAAAGCCAGATGCTAAGCCAGTCAAGCAGAAATTGAGAAAAATGGATCCCAGAATAGAACAACAAGTCAAAGAAGGACTTGAAGATTTGCTCAAGGCAGGGTTCATCCGAACTATTGACTACTCAGATTGGTTAGCCAATATTGTCGTTGTTCCAAAGAAAAGCGGCAAAGTGAGGATTTGCATAGACTTCAGGGACCTCAACAAAGCAACTCCGAAGGATGATTATCCACTTCCAAGTATTGATCTTTTGATCGACAGCATGGCGGGACATGCCATGTTTTCTTTTATGGATGGGTATTCTGGCTATAACTAGATTAAGTTGGCTGCCCGCGATCAATCAAAAACTTCCTTCACTACACCTTGGGGCACTTTCTGCTATACAGTCATGCCATTTGGGCTCAAGAATGCTGGAGCAACGTATCAACGAGCAATGGCCGTCATTTTTCATGATCAGATGCGCAAAATCATGGATGCGTATGTTGACGATATCCTCGTGAAATCCAAAGAGGAAAATGATCACATCGAAGCTCTTGATCGAGTTTTCAAACAATTTATTCTTTATAAGTTAAGGCTTAACCCTCAAAAGTGTGTTTTTGGAGTTGAATCTGGCAAACTGTTAGGGTTTCTGGTAAGCAAAAAGGGAATTGAAGTTGACCCAGCCAAAGCAAAGGCTATCATCGATATGCCACCCCCAAAAAATCTCAAGGAATTGCGTATCCTTCAGGGACACATGCAATCAATTCGGCGATTTATTTCTAACTTGGCAATGAGATGCGAGCCTTTCAACCACTTACTCAGAAAAGGAGTGAAGTTTGAATGGGGACAAAAATGTCAACAATCATTCGATCGTATCAAGAAGTATCTCCTCAATCCTCCTATCTTAAAGCTGCCAGAATTGGGAAAACCGCTTCTGCTATATATTTCAGTTAATCAAGTCGCATGCGGCGGATTCTTGGCGCAATACAAAGAAGGCAGCTTGATAGAGCACGCTATTTATTATGTGAGTAAGACTTTCATAGACTATGAAAAGAAATACTCTCAAATAGAGAAGACCTGCCTAGCTTTGGTGTGGATGTGTCAGAAGTTAAGACACTACCTGCTGGTATCTGAAGTCAAAATCTTGTCTAAACTCAACCCCCTCAAGTACATTTTAGAGCAACCTTTTCTCAGTGGACGAATCGCCAAATGACAAGTCTTACTGATGCAATATGACTTAGAATATGTCTCACAACAATCAATCAAAGGCCAAGCAATTGCAGATCAATTGACAGATTTTCCTCTAGCAGAAGAGTTAAAAGCCGAAGATGATTTCCCTGACGAGCAAATATGCAATATCCAACAATATCCAATCTGGAATTTATTTTTCGATGGTTTCAAGAACAAGGACGGAATAGGCATTGGGATCTTATTAATCACTCCTGAGAAAGAGATGATTCCATTTTCTCTCAAGCTAGATTTTCAATGCACCCATAATATGGCAGAGTATGAAGCCCTGATTCAAGGTCTAAAGGTTCTACTAGACTTCAATGTCAAGAGAGTACATGCTTACGATGACTCATTACTCGTTGTCAATCAAGTTTGAGCTGAATGGCAAGTGAAAGATCAAAAGCTATTTCCCTGTCAGAAAATTATTTCAGCTCTTGTCAGCAAGTTCGAAGAATTTCAACTTTTCCATATCAAGAGAGATTTCAATCAAGTGGCTGATAGTCTAGCCAGCTTAGGCTCCATTATGACATTCAAGAATGGAGAATCTTGTCGCTCATTTGAGATTGGCAGACTTGACCAACCTGCCTTCCTTCCAACAGAACAAGTAAACCAGGCTGAGCAAAAGAAGAAGCCTTGGTATTATAATATCAAAACCTTAATAGAAACCGGTGAATTTCCTCCAAAACTCTCAAAGAAAGAGCAGCAAGCAATCCAGCGTATGTCTACACGATACTTCATTCTGGCCAATATCCTTTATTGTCGTGGATTCAGTTCTGAGTATTCCAGATGCTTAGACAAAGACGAATCCAAAGAAGTCGTGCGAGAAGCACACAAAGGCATTTGTGGTGGCCACGTTGGCTACCAAACCCTTGTCAAGCAGATCATCAGAACAGGATACTATTGGAAGACTATGCAACAAGATTGTTATCACTTTATAAAGAAGTGTGTGCAATGCCAGATACATGCACCTTCTATTCACGCTCCAGCAACGTATTTGTAATATGTTGTCTCTCCATGGCCATTTTCTATGTGGGCCTTTGATGTCGTAGGTCCCATCACTCCTTCTGCTTCAAATGACCACAAATACTTCCTTGCCGCAATAGAATATTTCACCAAGTGGGTAAAAGCCATCACTCTTCGCACAGTAGAAGGACGACACGTGGTCTCTTTTATTCACAGGAGCATCCTTTGCCGTTTCGGCATCCCACATGACATCATGTCAGATAATGACAGTCATTTCAAGAATGAAAGAATGAAGACCTTCTGCTTAAAGTTCAAAATCCATCATCATTTTTCTGCTCCATATTACCCTCAAGGAAATGGTCAGACAGAAGCTACCAACAAGATTTTAATTCGTATCTTGGAGCAAACTGTAGAAACAGGCCGTGACTAGCATGAGAAGATCCATGATGCACTATGGGCCTACCGGACTACTATTCGCACTCCAACAAATGCTACTCCATCAGAATTGGTCTACGAAACAAAAGCAGTATTACCTCTGCATGTTCATAAACCCGCTTTGAAATTTGCATCACTTCTAGAACTACCTCTTGATCAATACCAGCAGCAGCGACTGATACAGCTAGACTTGCTCGACGAGAGAAGGCTAAAAGCAACAAAACATGCTCAATCCTATTGCCAGAGAATAGCCAGGCAATACGCAAAGTCTGTCATCGAAAGAAGATTCAAAGTCAATGATTTAGTACTTCGATCCACAACTTATCTCAAACATCATCCTGGTGGCAAATGGTCACCAAATTGGGAAGGTCCCTATGTAGTCAAAGAAGCATTACCTCGCAACTCATATCGTCTCATCAATGCCGATGGAGTAGAATTACCAGACCCCATTAATGCTCGACACTTGAAAAAGTTATATACTTGAAGCAATTATTCTTCATTTGTAATCTTCCTATTCTTTTTAATAAGGATCAAACTTTCTTTTCCCAGTTACACTGGGGCATTTTTTTAAATTTTTTGTTCTGTATGCAGGCAGGATAAATAAATTCCTCATTTTACACACTTGTGCATTCATGTGCATCAATTTGCATTCATTTGCATCCAACTGCATTAACATCAATTTGGTCAGTATTGGGATTTCAACAAACAGTCCCATCACAATTCCTAATTGTTATTCAAAATTGAAAAACAATCATTAATACTGAACCAAAATCCAGTGCTCGAACTGGTATTATTTCAAAAAACCAGTGCTCGAACTGGTACACTTCAAAATCCAATTTTTAAGTTGGTCTATATTTTCCTTTGAAAAACCAAGTTCCGACTCGGGCTTTCTCTCAAAATGATTTTTCCTTTGAAAAACCGAGTTCCGACTCGGGTTTTCCTTCAAATTATTTTTCCTTTGAAGATTCGAGTTCCGACTCGGGTTTTTCTTTAAATTATTTTTCCTTTAAAGATCCTAGTTCCGACTCTGGTTTTTTCTCAAATTATCTTTTCTTTGTTGATCCAAGTTCCGACTCGCGATCTCTTTACCTTATTCAAGCTCTTCATTTTCTTTTGTTGATCCGAGTTCCGACTCATGATCTCTTTATCTTATTCGAGCTCTGATTCGAGCTCTTCATTTTCCTTTGTTGATTCGGGTTCCCACTTGTGATCTCTTTACCTTATTCAAGCTCTGACCTGAGCCATTTATGCTTCTATGTTGATGTTATCGTCGCAAAATTTTTCCCGTCTTCCCTCCCTTGCGGAAGAGAAAGGGAAACGCTTTTGCGCTTCAAACTTGACCGGATTTTTGGAAATTGTTTTGAAATACTCGCCTCCGTTTTAAAATTGCGGGAAAATCCATGGGATGGGGCTCGACCTGTCGGTACGAGGTTCGACCGTTCCTGCCGCCTTTAACAGAGGTAATCGAACCAAGGACCAAAATTGTGCTTGACTTAGTTAAATCATCGAAATTATGTTCTATCCTAAATGCACAAAGAATTCAGGCATGTGCTATGAAAATTTTGTAAAATGCAGCTTGGGAAAACATGATGTATGATTGGAAAATATTTGGAGTTGAAAAGCATTTCTCAGGAAAAAGATGGAAATCAATCTCTCAGGGAACTCAGACGAAGAAGGTTTGAAGTCTTGAGAAATTTTATAAAGATTTGGAAAATCTTGAAGAAGGGAGAATCTTGAGAAAATCTTGAGAAAGTTTGTAAAGTCTTATGAAGAAATGATACTCTCAGAAATTTTTTGAGAAAGTTATAAAGACTTAGAAAAATGAGAATCTCAAGACAATTTTGAGAAAGCTTAGAAAGACTAAGGAAAATCATGAGGAAATAAGAATCTTAGGAAAATTTTAAGAAAGTTTAGAAAGACTTAGAAAACCATGAAAGGAGAAAGAGAAAAAAAAATAAGAATCTCGGGAAAATGAAGGAATTCTTGAGAAAAGATGATCATTCGAAAAGAAAAACACTTATCAGGAAAACTTGGATTTTTGAGAATTTTCTTAGGAAAATGATAGAAAATTTTGTAGGGAAAATCATTGGAGAAGGAAATTTAGAACTTAGGAAATTGAAATCCTGAGAATCTTGTTTTTGAAATGCTTGAAAATCAACTTTGATTCTTGAAAAAGATGAGAATTTCCTTTTGAAATCATCTTAAGAAAATAACATTTCCAAGGAAAATCACAAGAAAACTTTGATTTGGAAAATCCAACTTTGAATATCATCATAGTTTCTTGAGAAATTGATTCTATGAAGTGAAAATTTCATGAGAAAATCATGAGAAAACCAATGATTTCATGATGCAAATGACATGAGTGAATGAATGCACTTTGAAAGATTTTCAAAGAAATTTGTTGGAAAAATGTGTATTAAATCAAAATAAATCTTTCACATATTCTGACTGTGGCCATGAATATGTTCAGAGTTTAATTGATTTAATGCACAATACTTTGAAAATATTAGAAATATGATGTGCATTTTAAGATAGCCTAAGAGTGTAGGCTCAATGTGACTAGTAGAAAGATGATGGATCTGGGTCTCGTCCATATTCCGACTAGGGCCGTAAATATGGATTCCACCGAGTTCATCAACTCCCTAAGAGTTGGTGCACGTGCCATTCGTGAACATCCATAGTGCTTTTAAAATAACAATGCATGAATCATATAAGCAGGATATTGCATAAACTTAAACTATATGATATGCATTCTAATCTAAGCGGGAAAGTAAAGTTCTTATTCCAAAATTTCATCAAGCTATTACATCACTAAATAGTATAAAAGAAAAGGAAAATTCGCAGATTCTGGCTCCTTCTTCTGAATATACCTGCCAAGCTTGAAATAGGGTTAGCTCAAATATGTGAGTTTTTCCAAGATTTTCCGATAATATCCAGGAATTATCGGATTTATCTAGATATAAACTCAATTTCATGCCTCCTTGATATACATAGAATTAACATGATGTGAATGTGAGAAAATATGAAAATAGAGATTTGAAATTTCGAAATCAGGATGAAATTGACCAAAACATAATATTTACGTCAGAATAATATATGAGTATCTAAAAATTTGAATCCTGTATACAAAGTGTAATCATTTACCAAATAGATATCATTCAATCCCAAGCAACCAAATAACCTAATGCAATCATAAATAGTGAAAGTCACTAGCAAAACTAAGCAAAACCAAGCCTAGTACATAACCTGTGATAATAAAGGAAGATCATACAGACAATAGCAAAAGTAATAAGATGGATTTAAAAGGGGAGGTCACAAGGCCGACAGGCTAAACAGTAAAAAAAGTGGTACCAACAGTATTTCAAAATGTGTAGGGGGGGAGCATGCAAAAGGGAGAGACTTCTAGCCAACAGGGACTCATAAAAATTCGTGATGGAGGAATGAGGATAGAATAGAAGATATTTAATTACTAAACCAGCCAGATAGAAATTGAAATTTCATTAATGCAATTGAGATTTGAAAGCTAACTAAACTGGCAATAAAAATTCTCTGTGAACCAAGATCTATTAAGTTCACCACATAAGGCATTGTCACTCTTAGCCAATAAGTAAATAAAACCACACAGTCTGAATTTTAAACAAATGCTTTCATTACATTCAAAGAGAACCAATCTGATCAAAACAAAACCATAACAAATATCAAATTTGAATAGGAAACTATGAAAGGAACATCCTAATCAGACCAAAACTGACAGATTATGAGGTGAGAGTGAAAGAGTATGAGAGACATTATGTTAATTAAGTGTAATAAAGGGATCGACTCTCCTGAAATTATAATATATATATATATATTCAATCTAAAAAAAAAATCAGTAGGGAATTTCAGCATCATACAGCGAGCATCTAATTCAACTAGACTTCCTTTTTCCTGCTCCAGTAACAAGTTTACTTGCAGATATTGAAAGGTCTGATCGAGTCAATCTGAAGGCTAAATTTACTTGCAGGAATGTTACATTTTGCAGGTATTGAACCAGATTTCCTCTTTTGGGGAAATCTTGAATTTTTACCCTGCCCATATTAAGCTAACAGTCAAAAGAGGAAAGAAATCAAATCATACGAATGGAAAGGAGAGAACTGTGGGATTTAGGAATGAACCTAGATACAGGGTATTGAACTATATAAAATATGAGAGCAGATACGACTAAAATTTTTTTTTTTTGACAAAAACTTGATTCAAATGTTTAACAAAAGCTAATTCATACGAAGGAAAAAAAATGGGAGGTATGACATTTTGTTGATGTAGACTGTGAGAATGAGAGGCTTGATCCATAAGAGGGATGAGCCGTCTCATCTACATAGTCTGAACTCCTCTGTTATACCACAGAGAAGAAAGAAAAAAAATGAGAACTGGGGGTTCAAACAGGTATTCAGGACACGTCAATTCCATCCAGCAAATGGCAAAACAGCCAGTTTAATGAAAACTGAACTAGAGAAAAAAAGAGAGGGTAAAGTGATAGCCGATCACATTACCTTGGTATATTTTGTACCAGCCGAAACCGTAGCCGTGATGGAGTGGATGGTCCTCGTCCTTTGGTGTTTGGATCGTAATCCTCCTGAGAGCTGGTCCTTGAAGATTTTGTTTATCAAGAAACAGATGCTCGGTTTGGGAACGATGGCAGAGAGATGGTGTTCCTGCTATGCTTTGCAAATTTTCGGTATCCCTTAGCTCCTCCGTCGGGTGATGGTGGATGCAATCCAGGAAAAGGGGGGAAAGGAGCCGTCGGGTTTCCTCTTTTGCTGGAAGAAAAGAGGCAAGGTAATGAAAGGAAAAAAAAAAGACAACAAGGGGAGAGGTGCCGTTGGTCTCCTGTTGGTTAATGGGCTGAAGGAGGTGATGTAAATCCTGCACGCCTTTTACAGGATTGGTCAATCCTTCTTGGACGGTTCGGTTGAAAGGGGATCGAATCTTCAGAGGGGAGCATAGGGTTTTTGCCAAGAGGACCTCCACCAGTCTTCTCCTGCTATCCGAGAGGGGACTCCCTGAAGAAGAGGGCGCTGCAGGTTAGGGAAAGAAATCTGGCCCATTCTCAGATGGCCTCAGCCTCCCTTTTAAAAAAATTCCGCCCTTTCAGCCAAAAGCTCGGGCCTTCCTCGTGAAAGATTTTGATAAACTTTAAAACTGGTTTTTGAAAAATTTCAAAAAAAAAATATCGCCATTTGAAAAGGGTGGGCGACTCCTTTTTTTCCAGGTGTACCTTTAAAAAAAAAAAAGAAAACTTAGGTAAAGAACAAAAATCTCGGTAGGGTTTCACGGTGGTTCCCTTTGGGGGCTGAAAAGTAATAAAATTTAAAAAATAAAATAAAATGAGTAAAAATGGATTTTGTTTTGGTAGTGCCACCTAAAAAAAAAAATCTTTCTTTTGGCAAAGAGTCTTAGTGGGGTGCCACCTACGTGGGCCCACTAAGTATTTTATTAAAAATTAAATCAAATAAAAGAATTCCACTTCCAGATGGGCACTGTTTTGAAAATAAAAGAAATATTTGAAAATTCTAGTGTGACATCACATTGAGGCGGGTCCCACGTCACTTATTTGAAATAAGAGCCAAATGGATTTTTTGGAAATTTCATAGAAGTAGGCTAGTTTTGGAAAAACATAAAGCTAAATTTGGCTTGATTTCAAAACTTGGAAGAAAATGGTTCTTAAGGGCGAAATTTTGAAAGAAGTAGGGAAACTCGGAGTCTTTTTGTAAAAGTTTGAAATAAGATCTTATGAATTTTTGAAATTGTGTCCCTTCCTTTTCAACTGGCAAAATTTTGAAATATTAAAACCGTCCAGATTATTTTCTTGAGAAGACTTTTCATAATCCAGGGTCCTGGGGGTAAAATGGGAAGAATTGATAATTTTAAAACCCAGGGTTTCAAAGTCAATTTTGAAAATTTTAAAATCAAATCTGGATTGACAATTTTGAAAATCAGGAGTTCTGGATCTCAAAATGACATGCTGTGTAGTGAAATGATATGAAATGTTCATGCAATGCTATGCAAAGACATGTTCTACAAAATTGCCGCTCTGAATTTGAATTTAAAAATTCTGACTTCTGGTTAAACATGAGATTTGGAGAATTTGTAATTTAAAGATGTCTCTGAGTCTAAATAGAGAAGTTTTGAGACTCGAGAATGGAATTTAGGACTTTCTGCAAGGTTCAATCTTGGAAAATAACCATTTTGCCCTTCATTGGTTCCGGAGAACCAAAATGTGCTGATGTTAGGAAGGTGAGTGAAAATTTGGGGTGTTTACATTTGATCCAAGTCATTTCAATCCTCAGGGTCAGTCAATTTCTCAAATTTGACCTTTTGCCCACCAATTTCCAATTTAAATCTTTGAATCATTCAAATTTTCAATTTCGACCTTCGGGTCACTCAATTTCCAATTTCGACCTTCGGGTCACTCAATTTCCAATTTCGACCTTCGGGTCACTCAATTCTAAATTTTGACCTTCAGGTCATACAATTTTGACCTTTTGGTCAACCAATTCTCAATTTCGACCTCCGGGTCACCCAATTTCCAATAATCAATTTCCCAATTTTCAATTTCGACCTTTGGGTCAATCAATCCCAATATCCAATTTCAATCATTTTCTCTTGCAAGAGACCTTTTTTATAGGGAGAGTTCGAGGGAGCTCGTTCTTTTTGCATGCTATCCAATTCGTTCACTTAGCCCCTTTTCAGGGAGAGTTTGAAGGGACTCGCGTCTTCATGAACCGTTTGCAAAACAATTTCCAATTTCACACAAGGAACCCTTTTAAAGGGAGAGGCTCGACGGAGACTCGTTTTTCTTGTGCCCCCCCCAATTTTCATACTAGGCCATTTTCGTCATGGAGGACCCTCCTTTTAGGGAGAGTGTGATGGACTCGTTCCTTCATGACCCAATTTTCCGACCTCACTACTATCGGCCCCCTTTCCATAAGAGAAGCCTAATATTAGAGAGCTTTGACGAAAGCTTAATTTCTCTTCGAAAGTTCATTTTGCAAATACCTCCTCTTCAAGGAAGAGAGGAGTAATTTCTATTTCCCATTCAGGTAAGGGCTAAGCCTGAGTCTCTCTTTTTGGGGAAAAAGAGAGGAGAATTTTCGGCACAAATGTGTTGAGTCGGACCTCAAATGCACTTTTTCACCAAGGATTTCAAGAACACGTCAATTTGTCAATCAAATTATTTGAGGATTTCAAAATCTTCATTGCACAAATCTTTACCTCAGTTTACCTTCAACATTACTTCCAAAAGAGTGAAGCCTTTGCGAATAGAGATTCCAAAAGCCAAATTCTTTCCATCGGCCAACCAAAAGGATGAAGGATAAATCCTCGATATGGCCAGAAAATAAGATTCAATGTTATTGCAAAGCAAGAAATGATTGATATTGATTGCAGTCAATGGCACATCTCTAAAGACCATTCTTGTGAAAATGAGGCAGTGGAAATGTCCTGAGCGCTAGAAAAAGAGAGAATTCACCCGAGCCCTGTCTCCTCAAAATCACCTAAGCTGTAATTAAATATCTGCAAAAGGGATCTCTCAATTGTCGTCAAGATGAAGGCGAATTAAGCGAGTAGACCCCCGGGGCCAAAGAAGATTTGAAACATCTTTAAGATGACAGAGTTTGTGACGGATCCTTCCAGGGAAAGTCCAAAGCACTATCGAGATGAAGGCAGATGCGATGAACCTCCCGACAATCCGTAAAAGATATTTAATTTCAGCTATCATCCAAAGATCTCTAACCCATGAGCCAATATCGTCAAAGAAGGATCGAAACATCTTCAAGTTGAAGGAGTTTGTGACATACCCTTCCAAAAGAGAGCAAGAGAGGAAAAAGAAAGAGAGAAAAGTCAGGACATCTCCAAAATAAAGGATGATGTAATAAACTCTCATGAAGCCCAAAAGCGCCCAAAAAGAATGCAGAAAAATTATCATGAGAGAAGCTCCCAGGATATCAAACTACCAAACCTATCAAGAATCTTCTTTAATTTTGTGAAATTCTATTATCAATATCCTTTCATCAATTGCTTTCATAATATCAAATTCTCTTTCCTGTTCATATCAAGGAAATTAATAACTTCCTTGAAGATGGTCAATCACAAGTAATTTGGATTCCAAATCTCGATTCTATGAAGTGAATCTCATTTGGAGGTAATACTTCAACTAGAAAAGGAAGAATATCTTTGCAACAATGTGCATCATTTTCAAATACTTTGAATCAACAACAAAATTCTTAATATTTTAACAATATTTTCTAGCTATTCTGACATGAAGTGAGAGCTTGATGTCCGTTTTTGATAAATCCTCACACCATTTTTAAATCCCTCTTAAGGACTTGATTCCTTCCCTTCTTTTTATAATTTGAGAACGCGAGCTCTCAGATTTGCACACTTCCCTGTGTCCCCACTGTCCCACCATAGACAATCCCATTTCGGTTCAAGGTCGAACCACCAATCATTTTCTCGCAAAAGGCAATTTCAAAAGCTATTTAGTCTCAGCAATGAGACGCCCAAGATCAACCCCTTTTCAAGCTTTAGGGACCCCATTTTCCTTCCTTTTGCAAAACCCCTGTCAGATTTATTATGCAAAATCCGAAGGTTCCATCATGGTCTCTTCTTTCGAGGATTCTATTCATTTTCCGCCCGATCAGGTTAAGGGTACAAACCTGAGCCTCATTCAAAGATGTATTCCATTTTCCGCCCAATCAGGATAAGGGCACAAACCTGAGCCTCATTCAAAGATGTATTCCATTTTCCGCCCAATCAGGATAAGGGTACAAACCTGAGCCTCATTTGATGAGGTATTTCATTTTCCGCCCAATCAGGATAAGGGTACAAACCTGAGCCTCATTTGATGAGGTATTTCATTTTCCGCCCAATCAGGATAAGGGTACAAACCTGAGCCTCATTTGATGAGGTATTTCATTTTCTGCCCAATCAGGATAAGGGTACAAACTTGAGCCTCATTTGATGAGGTATTTTATTTTCCGCCCAATCAGGATAAGGGTACAAACCTGAGCCTCATTTGATGAGGTATTTTATTTTCTGTCCCATCCAGGTTAAGGGTAAAAAAACCTGAACTTCACCACCACAAAGCAAATCTTTCCTCCTCGTTCTCCATTTCATATCTACCATCTTCATCAGGGCTAATTTCCTCATACCCAGTCAGATCCTTTTAACTGGGGCATTTTATATAGCCAAAATTTGGTGTGTTTTCATTGCCACTAAGCTCGGCAACAAGAGGGGCATCTGTAAACACCCCAAATTTTCACTCACCTTCCTGACATCTCCATCAATTATCACATTTCAGTTCTTCGAAATCAATGAAGGGCAAAATGGTCATTTTCTGAGATTGGACCTTGCAGAAAGTCTAAAAAATTCATCCTCAAGTCTCAAAATTTCTCTATTTAGGCTCAGAAATATCTTTAAGCTGCAAATTTTTAAAATCCTATTCTTGACAAGAAGCTAGAATTTCCAATTTAAAATTCAGAGTGGCATTTTGTGGGACATGTCTTTGCATATCATCGCATGAGCATTTCACATCATCTCACTGCAGAACATGTCATTTTGAGATCCAGAACTCCTGATTTTCAAAATTATCAATCACGATTCGAGTTTTAAATATTTCAAAAGTGATCTCAAATCTCTGGGGTTTTCAAAATAGTCAGTTTCCCTCGTCTTAACCCCCAGGACTCTAAATTACAAAAATTTTCTCAGAAAAATGATCTGGATGGTTTTTGATATTGATTTTCAAATCTCGGCAGTTGGAAAGAAGGGGACACAATTTTAAATTTAGAAGACTTTAATTTAAACTTTTGCAAAAGGGCTCTGAATTTCTCTGTATCTTGTTATTTTATCCTGAAGGACCATTTTCTTCTAAGTTTTGAAATCAAGTCAAATTTTACTTCGTGTTTTCTAAACTAGCCTACTATTATACAAAAATTCCAAAAACAATTTACTTTGCTTTTATTTTAAATAAAATGACATGGGACCCACCTTGAAGTGGCGCCACACTCAACTTCTTAAAATGTTTCTCTTATTTTCAAGCAGTGCCCATCTGGAGGTGGCACCAATTTATAAAACTCTTTCTTTAATTTAGTTTTCAATTCTACTTATTTTAATAAAATAATCAGTGGGCCCACACATAAGTGGCGCCTTACTAAAGCTCTTTGCCAAGAAAAACACTTTTTTTTTCAAAAGGTTTTCAAATCTGGTTGAGGTGGCACCACCTTAAAAAAAAAAAAGAAAAAAAAAAGAAAAAAAAAGAAAAGAAAAAAAAGAAAAGAAAAAGGGAAAACAAAATCCGTTTTTAATCATTTTTTTTTAATTTTCAGCCCCAAATGGAGCCATCGTGAAACCCTACCCAAAATCTCATTTTTACCTAAGTTATTCAAAATTCTTCTTGAGAAAAGGAGCCGTCCCCTCTCAAAACGACGAACATTTCAAAAAATTTAAAAAATTTGTTTTAAAAGATTATCAAAACCAGTTGAGAAAGAGGGGATAAGTCTCGGATTTGGCAGAAAAGCAGGAGGGCCGGCCATTAAAAAGACACAAGGGCCAACACAAAAAAGAGAGAGTTCTGCGATTTTTTTTCTGATTACTATCTCTCCATTCCCCCTTTTCGCCTCTTCTCCTCTCGGCTAGCAGGAAGCCGACCCCCAACTGCCTCTCCCCCTTTTTATCGCTGGAATCCCCTTTGGATTACCGCTTCTTCCTTCCTTCCAGCAGTAGAGGAACCCACAACTCCAGCTCCTCTACCCCTCGAATCCCTATCGTGTTCTCGTTCATTCCCCCTTACCATTCACAGCCCTTCTTCAAGCCAAGGATCAAAGAACTCCAGCAAAACCTTTAAGGTATAAAAAAAAAGAAAACCCAAAGAAGAAGCTATCTTCCTGTTGCTGGTCCTGAGCATTGGGCCTCCTATTCTCCATAGATCAGTCTTCAAGAGGTGACGTCTGAAAGGCATCCAGTTTACAGAGTCAGGTAAGAAGCTTTCCTATATTTGCTACTCTGCTACTTTATTATGGTATTCGTATTATGCATATGCAGAAAATCCATCCTTTTGGTTAATATGGTTTACCTTCATGTCTGTTCATGCATCAAGGATCATGGATGCCTCTCAATGGTACCATCGATCCCACAAAAAGTAAGTTTTAGTTGCATTTGGGCCCAATCTATTTTCAAGATTATAAACTCTGCAAAACAATAGCCATTTTTTTTCTTTTCATCCAACAAAGGTCTTTGGGTTCATATCCACGCCATTCTCTACCGCATGTCAAGGATTTCATCAAGTTGGTCAAAAAATCATTTTGCAGAAAATCCAGTATTATTAACATTTGCATTCCCATTTTACTTGGATTATGTGTTAATCCAGAGCAGTTTTCTAATTCAGAACAACATATTTGGTGGGGATTTTCAAGTGGAGCATTGAGTTCACCTAACTTCCTTATCTCGCACAGTTTCCTACATGCCCATATGATGTTAAAAAGGATTTTTGCATATCATGGCGTCAAACGAGACCCAAAAGGGTTCATTGTATAGTGAAGGGTGCCCTTGACATAGGCCCTACATCTCATGTTATCATGAATTCTCATTCTGTTCTTTATGACATTCCATTCCCTTCTGAGTCAACTGCAAGAGAATTATCTTATGTTGTTCTTCATTATCATAAGCATACAATTTTCCCTTGCATCTTAGCTGTTGATAGCTCATGTTGGAAATCTATTGTTTGTATGTTACCACTCTGTTGACAAGAGATTCTGGAACGGTTATAAGGTCATCCTGATTGATGGCAAAAACACACCTGAAGATGTTATGTGAAATCAAGGTGCATTGAATAGCCATAATTCTTTTTTTTTGCAGAAGCCAAAGTTGTTAATCCATTTACTGTTCCGTGTATGATTGATTAGCAACATCAATCTGTTATGATCGATGTGTCAAGGAATCGGTTGTATAGCTTTGAATTTTTTTTTCTGTATTCTTTTCTTTTTGATGTGATGTGATACACAAGCTAAGTCATAACATCCGTAGGACTCAAACCGAAACACCTTGGTTATGATACTGCGACTAACCATCCAGCTAGGTCATAAAATACCACACTGCACAAGCATGAAGCATGTGTATGCAGATGAGCTCGTACTTTTCTCATCGAAGATCAAGTTTTTGTGCTTAATTCTAAGGAGTTTCTGGGAATTTTTTTCTTAATGTGATATTATTGAGCTTAGCCTGTGAATCTATGTTGCAAGGATATATAAAAAAAAAAAAGAGGGGGGGGGGGCACGAGATATGTCATTCTTGTGTATACAAACATACAAAACATGGGACTAAATTGGAGTATTCCTGTGACATGGGTGTGAATAAGATCTAGAGTGGTTTTCTGGTATTGCATGGTACAGTAATAAAAAATACATTTGGCTGATATGTTGTTACATGCTACAGTGATAAAAAGTGCCTCTATTTGATCTCTTTAATCATGTAATCAACCATATGGAATCTTTGAATTGCACTATTATAATGAATTTTCTTTGAGTTTACATCAATATTACCTTGTACCCATTTTTAGGCAAGGTCTTCCATCTGTCTTTTCTCCCATGTATGCCAGGACAAAGTATTTCTGAAAGTAAGAAGGTTGTGTATTGGAATTATATATTTGTCATTATATGAGCATATTATCAGCCAAGTGTGGGATAAATGGACCATTTCTCAGTACAGAATGTGGCTTTATCATAAACATCTTTTACTTATTTTTTTTTTGAAAGAGTGAATGTAGTGTATGCCCTCAGTTACTGCAACACCTTCCTACTCCTCCCTATTCCACATATTAGGCTTCCTTCCCTATAAGTCATCATATCATAGAGTTAGCCTAGGTTGTGGTGTAGAGGGTACTTGATATTAACATCAACAACCTATATTGTTTAGAAATGCAACAACCTATAGGTGATTATACATCAATCATCCTTTCCTATATATATCTCACTTACTGCATGTATGTACATGTGTGTTATCCCCATTATTTGTAGATATTGTCAATTTTCACATATGTATCCATTTCATTGATTCAAACATTGTTGTATATTATGGCATTCCATAGCACACCCTCATGCTTCCAGTCATCCGTATTCTGGTATATATCTCATATGTACAATATAGGTGCAAATTGAATCTTTTTATAGATTTGTAATTATAGGAACATGTAGGTATATATATCTTCATGTAAATATATATATATATAAATATGTATATATATATATATATAAATATGTATATATATATCCTAGTATATCTCGTATATCCATTCCTTGTACTAACCCACTTTTGCAGGAAAATCTGGAGGATGCTGATTCTTTTGACGCTGTATTTTTTTATTTCATTTATTTTACTTTATGTCAAAGATGTAATAATCAAATTTGGAATAATATTTACTTTCACTGCTTAGATTAGGATGCATATCATGTAGTTTGATTTCGGCAATATCCTGATTATGTGATTCATGCATCTTATTTCAAGATCACTATGGATGTACACGAATGGCACGTGCACCAACTCTTAGGGAGTCGATGAACTCGGTGGAGTCCATATTTACGACCTTAGTCGGAATATGGACGAGACCCAGATTCATCATCTTTCTACTAGTCACACCGAGCCTACACCCTTGGGCTATCTTCCAAAAATTCACTGCATATTTTCAATTTTACAAAATATTTTAGAATTAACTAAGTAAATTATAAGCATATTTACGGCCATAGTCGGAATATGTGATAATTCTACTTAGTTTAATCCTAAAATTGCATATTTTCCTAAAAAGATGTTTTCTCAAAAGGGCATTCATCCATTCAAGTCATTTGCATCATGAAATCAACTGCATTTTCTCAAGAAAATTTCATTCCATGGAAATCGATTCCTCAAGAAACTCTGAAAATTTTCAAAGTTGGATTTTCCAAATCAAGTTTCCCTGGATTTTCCCTGGAAAATATTCTTTTCTTAAGATTCATTTTCAAACGAAGTTTCTCATCTTTCTCAAGAATCAAAATCGATTTTCAAATATTTCAAGGCTAATATTCTCAGGATTTCAATTTTCTGAGTTTTGATTTTCCTTCTACAAAGAGTTTTCCAATGAGTTTCAATAACTTTCCAAAGAAAATTTCCAAAGTCGAAGTTCTCTTGACAAGCAGTTTCTTTTTCAAATGTTCATCTTTTCTTGAGAATTCTCTCCATTTTCCCAGGATTTTCATCCATTCATGATTTTCCCGAATCTTTATAAACTTTCTTGAGATTTCAAATCTTTTCATCAGAGTTTCCCGAGAGACTGATTTCCATCTTTTTCCTGAGAAATATTTTCCAACTCCAAAGCATTTTCTGAGCATACATCATGTTTTTTCAACTTGCATTTTACAAAATTTCATAGCACATGCCTGAATTCTCTGTGCATTTAGGATAGAACACGATTTTGATGATTTAACTAAGTCAAGCACACTTCTGGTCCTTGGTTCGATTACCCCTGTTAAAGGCGGCAGGAACGGTTGAACCTCGTACCGACAGGTCGAGCCCCATCCTATGTATTTTTCCGCTATTTTAAAAAATAGAGGCGAGTATTTCAAAACAATTTTCAAAACTCTGGTCAAGTTTGACTCGCGGAAACGTTTTCCCATCTCTCCCGCAGGGAAGGGAAGACGGAAAAATTTTGCGATGATAACATCTTCCTACAATAATAAGTGAATCAAATTTGCAGCAAATGCTCATGGCAATAGTCAATGGACAAGCTAAGATATAAGGGGCGGGTGAACAAGCTGTGAAAAAGACATTGGCTGAAGGTAAAGTGGTGTAGCAGGTGGCAACAAAAGGGGAAGGTGATGTGAATGAAGTGGGGCTACTGTAAATGGGTAAGCTGGGAGGTGTTACAGAGGGTATGCAAAAAATATAAACAATGCTATTGTAAAAGCTATGTGAGTGGGATGGTACTATAAACACAAAAGTGCTTATGAGAAACACACAATAGAGGTGTAGTAAGGAGCAACAACGTGGTGAAATAATAGGGAGTGCGAGAAGTGGGTATGGTAGTGGTTACTATTAGTAAAGTACACAAGAAATTAAGTGGAGATAAGGTGCTTGTGAAGGGATGAAGTGGTTGTGTGTAACATGAAAATCCAGAAAATCACAACAATGAAGAAGGTTGTGACATTGTAGATATGTTGAAAATATAGATGAGGGTGTTGTGATGACTGTGAAAGTACGACTGGAGATATGATGCAGGAAATGGAAATTATAGCTGTGCATACGTGGAGTGTGTGGTGCTGTGGAAAGTAGGGCTGGGGCTGTGAATGACGAATATGGCTACAGGTACATCAATGACACACAGGAGATGAGTGCAAGCAGGTAACTACAGGAGGGTGCATACAGAAGGTAGAATGTAGTGAACGTAGTGAGATGAATGCGTATGCTGAAATGATGCCAGTATAATAAGTGAAATAGGGATAATGACGTGAATAGTGTGTTTTGTAGGGATAACCTAAACAACAAGTATGCTGTGTAGTGGTGGTGGTTGTGGAAGGGTTCTGAATACAAACATCGGGTGATGCATTCAGAGTGTGTGATAGTGATAAGGAAGCAGGGGTATGGGCAATGATTTTGGAAAAAGAAAACAACCTTAATAGCTGTGAATCCAAACTCCAGTTATATGCAGTGTGCCATATCCCTATCCAATTCCCCAGGATATAATATTTCAGGTCTGATGCTCTTAAATCAACTTACAATCCGGAAAGACACATATCTGATTTACAATAGCTAGTCATGTGACTTAATAGTATTGAGCCTGCCAACGTATAGCAAGCCTAAAAAGGGAATGACAAGAAGGTTCTTGTGGACCATCAGATTTGAAAACATATTGAACCACTACTCCCTTCTTACTGACAGCACACTTACCCACCTTTCACATTATCCTTGACCCCTTTAAATGGCACAAAGGCTTCCTCCGGAGTCATGAGCCACAATAATGTCTCCTTCATGGTGGCGACTAACCACAAATTGATGCAAATATTGACAAAGACGAAATTACACAGAACCAAACATTACAGAAATTTAGGTATCACCTATAATGTTACAACTACTATCATGGCCCACCACAAGGGGGGGGGGGGGGGGGGAGTTAATATACAAATTATGGGAAATGCAGACATCGCTCCTTCAAATTTAATGCAATAAACAAGTTAGCAAAATCCATTTTAGATGTCAGATTCTCAAAGCTTAAGCAATAAAAAGATTTCTGCTATTCAAACAAACAACAAGGCAAACCCTGCTCAATGCTTAGCAGATTAGATCTGCTGAACCATGAATTTCTGGGAAAAGGGGGGAGGATTTCATTTACTTCGGAAGGATAGAACAACCGTAGAATGTGCAAATATGTAATGAATGAAAAAAAAACAATATATGAAGCCCAACAAAAAATGAATCGGAAGATGAAAGAAGGGTTGAAATGACATTGAGTGGAGATCAGATGGAAAAAGAAATGAAATTATCTAAAACAATTAAGGAATCAGGTATAAAATGTGCCAACACTATGTGCTGATGAGGAACTAGAGGGCATAGATTAAAACTTATGCTTGATGCCTTATAGATTCAACCTTATGGATACAAGGGATATCAATAAAATGCAGACGCTAATGGTGGATCTAGTGATAATGACATTGCTCAATATTGAACTAAAAAATGCATGACAAACTCAAGAAAACGTGAATCAGACTAGTCACAGAAAACTGATGATGTTATAACACCGGTAAGCGAATAGAATGTTGAATCATAATGAAGGCATTTGCTAACTATACATGTAAATAATAAAATGGGAAGAAATATAACTAAGAATGAAAGGGAAAATGATAAACGAAAATACATTTGAACGATATGCTAGAATTCAAACAAAAAGCTAATCGAAAAATAACAGCAATGTGCGATGGTGAAATCAACTGTTCCCTCTGTTGTAGCCTCAAAATGCAGTAAGCATTTGAAATGGAGGCAACATTGCTATTGCAATATGCATCATCGAGGTTGCAATAAGCAGGTCAACGATGCAAAGTTGCTCTTAGTAAACAATATAAAAGAAAAAGGGAAGAAATAGCTTAAATACATTAAAGATAAAAAGAAGGAAAGATCAAAGAAGAAAGGGGATCTTACAGTGATTCAATGGAGGATCTGGTTTGTAGCAATTCTTCACTTGATGCCCATGAGAACCAGAGAGAGAGAGGGATGAAGAAGAGATCGGGAGTAAATGTGATGGTGGGGTGGAAACGGATCAAGAAGAGCCAGAAGGGTGGAGGGGTGAAGGCGATGAGCATTCGACCCCCTGGAGGTCGGTTTTTATAAGGCGAGAGCGTTGGAAAAAATTTCCAACGGGTCCTTCTTTGTTTTCAATATGTTCAAAAGAGTGGTTCTCTATAAAGGGTTTTTCAAAAAAGGGGTTTTAGTTGAAAAACACTTTAAAAAAAGGGGGGTTTCTAAACTATTTTCTTTTTGTATTTTCTTTTTCGATTCTACTTTTTTGTTATTTTTGTTTGTACTTTCTATTTTTTTTTGTTTTTGAAATAAAAATTCTAAAACTAAGGGATTTTTAAACTGTTTTTAAAAAAAATTGTAAATATTTACAAAAGAAGGGTTTTCTGAGAATTCAAGGTTATTTTTTTTGGAAATTTCTTCAAAAAACGGGTTTGGATTTGCGTTTTGAGGAAATATTCGAGTTTTGGACCTCGAATCGAGAAATACAAAAGAGTGGATCCAAATGGATACCGGATGGATTGTCTGTGCTTTTCAAAGATTATTTTGTATTTTTATAATTTCAATCTAAAAATTAGATAATAGGGCTCAAAATTGGGTTTTGACACTAGATCCAGATCCAAAATTGAGTCAGATATAGAAAATGGATTTGGATTCTAGTGAATTAAAGAAATAAATGGAATTTGATCAGAACTAACTCATGTATTCAGAAAATGGGGGATAGGGGCAAAAAGGGAAATTTTTATGAATTCTGAAAAATTTGGGGTGTTCACATCCCTTTGCAAGCATATATTCTAGGGTATTTTTGCGGGTTTGATCGAGAGGAGTGAATTCTCTGTCATAACTCCAGCCATCATGTGTCGATTTCCCTTGCGATCTTCCTTCTGGTTATGGCGCTGGCTGGGAATGCTGTTGTCTGACAAATTTCTCCTTTTGAGCCATAAAGTTATTTATCTCAGCGTTAGGACCTCTTGAGTTTTTACTGTGGTTCTTCTTACCACCTTTGTTGTTGGTACTACCGCTGCCACTGAGGATTTCTGCGGAGAAGGCGAAATGTGCTTTCTTCTTTGAGTCGGGGTTATTTTTGACATAAGTGGTGCTCTCATAGATGCCATTCTCCATTCCCATTTGGAGCCATTCGGCTCGCTTAATTATCTTAATGAAAGTCTTTGAGGGAGAAGTGGATATGAGACTCCTTAGAGGCTGAGAGAAATTGTTGAGGATTATCTGAAGCACATGCTCTTCTGGAATGGGGATTTTCATCTTGTTACAAGCACTTCTCCACCTATGAATAAATTCTCCACCTTTTTCATTTTCATTATACTTCAAGTTGTAAAGATGATTGAGAGTAGGCAGAGCTTCAGTATTGAACAAGAAGTGTTCAATGAACAAGTTGACTACTTTATCGAACTCTCATAGTTTGATAGGGTTGATGTGGTCAACATACCATCTTGCCACTGTACCTTCTAAACTGCACGAAAAATAGATGAATAAGGCTCTATTGTCCCTTCTGAAATGGCTGCATTCTGCATAGAATGTGACTAGGTAATCCTTGGGATTGCCAATTTCATCAAACTTGATAAATTTGCTGGAAAGATTCTCCAGATTATCATCTCCTTCGAGACTGTCATAGAAGTCCTCGCCAGTATAGGTTTTCTTGCCTTTACTTTTGGCTTGTGTATCTTTGACCGCGCGAGTTCCTTCTCTCAGTTGTTTGTGCATGAGATATTCTGCTCAGATCCCATACCTGAGCCTGTTCACTCATTCTGACTCTTCTGCTATCTTCACAGACTGTCGTAGAGGGTTCAGAATGAACATGGGCTGTTCTTCTTTTGACTCTTCTTCCACTGATTATGTGCCCTCAGAAGTGCTCTCGTGCTGAATCCTCTTTCGACTGATTCTGTCCTGCTTTTTCACAAACTTTTTCTTGAGCTTGTTCCTGGAGGATGTTTTCTTTAAACTGGCCTCAACTTGCTCTGACACCATCTTTGCCATCATTTTTTGGAATAAACTGTAAATGACGAGATCAACATCATCTTCTTTTTCTTGACTGTGTCCCCTAGACGACCTGAGCGAATCTATTTCTTCTATTTCACTGTAATTGTGCTGAGGTGAAATAGTTTGCTTCCCGCTCCTTGTCTGAATGATGTTTTCAATGCCAATGTTTTCTTCGGAATAAAGAGAATGGTCAGACTATGAAGGAGTTTTAAGGACAAATTTGAGTAAAAGGAAGAATTGAGGATTTGGTAGACAATTTATATAGATTATCCTATTACCAGGGATTGGGTCGTCACAAGACTTATAACAATTGCGTTATCATTTTCATGGTAACTGAAAAATGTGCCTTGTTACCTAAGCAAGGTCGTCAACTATGATAAAAGGTATTGGAGAAAAAATGAGAGAAGTACTTGACATTTGAAGGAAATGTCTCATTACCAAGGATAAAGTCGTCACAAGAATTGTGACCATTGCAAAAGAGTAAAAAATTTTTTTTGCTTAAAACTTTTTGGGAGAACAGAAAAGTAAATTTTATTGATAACAGATCAAAGACAAAGAGAGGGTGGACAGACAGTTTGCCACCACTCTTGATATTCAGAAGATACATTAGGTCCTGAAAATATGGAAAGAGGAATGAAAGAGTCTCAAATGTATTTGGCCGCATGGTATACCCCAGACCACTGATCTGACTGTAGATCGAATTCTGGAATGTTACCCATCGAGAAACGAGTGTTAACATGAACCTGTAACTGTGAAAACTGCCTAAGACACCTTTTTGGTTGGTAGTCTACGCAAAAGAATGGACCAAGTAATCTGTAACACTTGCCACATGCATAAGTGTAGTGAAGAACTGTTTTATGCCAATTGAAGTAATCCCAAACGATCTCGTCCTGGTGCAGGCTTTCAATCAAGGCTCGAAACTAAAGAGTAGACTGTGACTTCTTGCTGTTGAATCTGAATGAACTGGCTTTAGATGACACATGTCGCAAGAACCATGACTGTAGGGCATAGATGCATCCTTCTACCAAGATGGTCTCTCCTACAGCGAAGCGAGCCAAACCCCGGTAGAGGAAAGCTAAGGCGACCAATTTATAAAACTCTTTCTTTAATTTAATTTTGAATTCTACTTATTTTAATAAAATAATCAGTGGGCCCACACATAGGTGGCACCTTACTAAAGCTCTTTGCCAAGAAAAACATTTTTTTTTTCAAAAGGTTTTCAAATCTGGTTGAGGTGGCACCACCTTAAAAAAAAAAAGAAAAAAAGAAAAAAAAAGAAAAAGAAAAAGGGAAAACAAAATTCATTTTTAATCATTTTTTTTTTAATTTTCAGCTCCAAATGGAGCCATTGTGAAACCCTACCCAAAATCTCATTTTTACCTAAGTTTTTCAAAATTCTTCTTGAGAAAAGGAGCCATCCCCTCTCAAAACGACGAACATTTCAAAAAATTTGTTTTAAAAGGTTATCAAAACCAGTTGAGAAAGAAGGGATAAGTCTCGGATTTGGGGGAAAAGCAGGAGGGCCGGCCATTAAAAAGACACAGGGGCCAACACAAAAAAGAGAGAGTTCTGTGATTTTTTTCTGATTACTATCTCTCCATTCCCCCTTTTCGCCTCTTCTCCTCTCGGCTAGCAGGAAGCCGACCCCCAACTGCCTCTCCCCCTTTTTATCGCTGGAATCCCCTTTGGATTACCGCTTCTTCCTTCCTTCCAGCAGTAGAGGAACCCACAACTCCAGCTCCTCTACCCCTCGAATCCCTATCGTGTTCTCGTTCATTCCCCCTTACCATTCACA
Organism: Nuphar pumila; assembly: GCF_984573655.1. NCBI lineage: Eukaryota > Viridiplantae > Streptophyta > Magnoliopsida > Nymphaeales > Nymphaeaceae > Nuphar > Nuphar pumila. The sequence goes on along the minus strand of NC_143257.1, from coordinate 18,945,469 downwards.
ACCCTTCTTCAAGCCAAGGATCAAAGAACTCCAGCAAAACCTTTAAGGTATAAAAAAAAGAAAACCCAAAGAAGAAGCTATCTTCCTGTTGCTGGTCCTGAGCATTGGGCCTCCTATTCTCCATAGATCAGTCTTCAAGAGGTGACGTCTGAAAGGCATCCAGTTTACAGAGTCAGGTAAGAAGCTTTCCTATATTTGCTACTCTGCTACTTAATTATGGTATTCGTATTATGCATATGCAGAAAATCCATCCTTTTGGTTAATATGGTTTACCTTCATGTCTGTTCATGCATCAAGGATCATGGATGCCTCTCAATGGTACCATCGATCCCACAAAAAGTAAGTTTTAGTTGCATTTGGGCCCAATCTGTTTTCAAGATTATAAACTCTGCAAAACGATAGCCATTTTTTTTCTTTTCATCCAACAAAGGTCTTTGGGTTCATATCCACGCCATTCTCTATCGCATGTCAAGGATTTCATCAAGGTGGTCAAAAAATCATTTTGCAGAAAATCTAGTATTATTAACATTTGCATTCCCATTTTACTTGGATTATGTGTTAATCCAGAGCAGTTTTCTAATTCAGAACAACATATTTGGTGGGGATTTTCCAAGTGGAGCATTGAGTTCACCTAACTTCCTTATCTCGCACAGTTTCCTACATGCCCATATGATGTTAAAAAGGATTTTTGCATATCATGGCGTCAAACGAGACCCAAAAGGGTTCATTGTACAGTGAAGGGTGCCCTTGACATAGGCCCTACATCTCATGTTATCATGAATTCTCATTCTGTTCTTTATGACATTCCATTCCCTTCTGAGTCAACTGCAAGAGAATTATCTTATGTTGTTCTTCATTATCATAAGCATACAATTTTCCCTTGCATCTTAGCTGTTGATCGCTCATGTTGGAAATCTATTGTTTGTATGTTACCACTCTGTTGACAAGAGATTCTGGAACGGTTATAAGGTCATCCTGATTGATGGCAAAAACACACCTGAAGATGTTATGTGGAATCAAGGTGCACTGAATAGCCATAATTCTTTTTTGTTGCAGAAGCCAAAGTTGTTAATCCATTTACTGTTCAGTGTATGATTGATTAGCAACATCAATCTGTTATGATCGATGTGTCAAGGAATCGGTTGTATAGCTTTGAATTTTTTTTCTGTATTCTTTTCTTTTTGATGTGATGTGATGCACAAGCTAAGTCATAACATCCGTAGGACTCAAACCGAAACACCTTGGTTATGATACTGCGACTAACCATCCAGCTAGGTCATAAAATACCACACTGCACAAGCATGAAGCATGTGTATGCAGATGAACTTGTACTTTTCTCATCGAAGATCAAGTTTTTGTGCTTAATTCTAAGGAGTTTCTGGGAAATTTTTTCTTAATGTGATATTATTTTGCTTAGCCTGTGAATCTATGTTGCAAGGATATATAAAAAAAAAAGAGAGGGGGGGGGGGGGGGGCACGAGATATGTCATTCTTGTGTATACAAACATACAAAACATGGGACTAAATTGGAGTATTCCTGTGACATGGGTGTGAATAAGATCTAGAGTGGTTTTCTGGTATTGCATGGTACAGTAATGCAAAATACATTTGGCTGATATGTTGTTACATGCTACAGTGATAAAAAGTGCCTCTATTTGATCTCTTTAATCATGTAATCGACCATATGGAATCTTTGAATTGCACTATTATAATGAATTTTCTTTGAGTTTAGATCAATATTACCTTGTACCCGTTTTTAGGCAAGGTCTTCCATCTGTCTTTTCTCCCATGTATGCCAGGACAAAGTATTTCTGAAAGTAAGAAGGTTGTGTATTGGAATTATATATTTGTCATTATATGAGCATATTATCAGCCAAGTGTGGGATAAATGGACCATTTCTCAGTACAGAATGTGGCTTTATCATAAACATCTTTTACTTATTTTTTTTTTGAAAGAGTGAATGTAGTGTATGCCCTCAGTTACTGCAACACCTTCCTACTCCTCCCTCTTCCACATATTAGGCTTCCTTCCCTATAAGTCATCATATCATAGAGTTAGCCTAGGTTGTGGTGTAGAGGGTACTTGATATTAACATCAACAACCTATATTGTTTAGAAATGCAACAACCTATAGGTGATTATACATCAATCATCCTTTCCTATATATATCTCACTTACTGCATGTATGTACATGTGTGTTATCCCCATTATTTGTAGATATTGTCAATTTTCACATATGTATCCATTTCATTGATTCAAACATTGTTGTATATTATGGCATTACATAGCACACCCTCATGCTTCCAGTCATCCGTATTCTGGTATATATCTCATATGTACAATATAGGTGCAAATTGAATCTTTTTATAGATTTGTAATTATAGGAACATGTTGGTATATATATCTTCATGTAAAAATATATATATAAATATGTATATATATATATAAATATGTATATATATATCCTAGTATATCTCGTATATCCATTCCTTGTACTAACCCACTTTTGCAGGAAAATCTGAAGGATGCTGATTCTTTTGACGCTGTATTTTTTTATTTCATTTATTTTACTTTATGTCAAAGATGTAATAATCAAATTTGGAATAATATTTACTTTCACTGCTTAGATTAGGATGCATATCATGTAGTTTGATTTCGGCAATATCCTGATTATGTGATTCATGCATCTTATTTCAAGATCACTATGGATGTACACAAATGGCACGTGCACCAACTCTTAGGGAGTCGATGAACTCGGTGGAGTCCATATTTACGGCCCTAGTCGGAATATGGACGAGACCCAGATTCATCATCTTTCTACTAGTCACACCGAGCCTACACCCTTGGGCTATCTTCCAAAAATTCACTGCATATTTTCAATTTTACAAAATATTTTAGAATTAACTAAGTAAATTATAAGCATATTTACGGCCATAGTCGGAATATGTGATAATTCTACTTAGTTTAATCCTAAAATTGCATATTTTCCTAAAAAGATGTTTTCTCAAAAGGGCATTCATCCATTCAAGTCATTTGCATCATGAAATCAACTGCATTTTCTCAAGAAAATTTCATTCCATGGAAATCGATTCCTCAAGAAACTCTGAAAATTTTCAAAGTTGGATTTTCCAAATCAAGTTTCCCTCGATTTTCCCTGGAAAATATTCTTTTCTTAAGATTCATTTTCAAACGAAGTTTCTCATCTTTCTCAAGAATCAAAATCGATTTTCAAATATTTCAAGGCTAATATTCTCAGGATTTCAATTTTCTGAGTTTTGATTTTCCTTCTACAAAGAGTTTTCCAATGAGTTTCAATAACTTTCCAAAGAAAATATCCAAAGAAAATTTCCAAAGTCGAAGTTCTCCTGACAAGCAGTTTCTTTTTCAAATGTTCATCTTTTCTTGAGAATTCTCTCCATTTTCCGAGGATTTTCATCCATTCATGATTTTCCCAAATCTTTATAAACTTTCTTGAGATTTCAAATCTTTTCATCAGAGTTTCCTGAGAGACTGATTTCCATCTTTTTCCTGAGAAATATTTTCCAACTCCAAAGCATTTTCTGAGCATACATCATGTTTTTCCAACTTGCATTTTACAAAATTTCATAGCACATGCCTGAATTCTCTGTGCATTTAGGATAGAACACGATTTTGATGATTTAACTAAGTCAAGCACACTTCTGGTCCTTGGTTCGATTACCCCTGTTAAAGGCGGCAGGAACGGTTGAACCTCGTACCGACAGGTTGAGCCCCATCCTATGTATTTTTCCGCTATTTTAAAAAATAGAGGCGAGTATTTCAAAACAATTTTCAAAACTCTGGTCAAGTTTGACTCGCGGAAACGTTTTCCCATCTCTCCCGCAGGGAAGGGAAGACGGAAAAATTTTGCGATGATAACATCTTCCTACAATAATAAGTGAATCAAATTTGCAGCAAATGCTCATGGCAATAGTCAATGGACAAGCTAAGATATAAGGGGCGGGTGAACAAGCTGTGAAAAAGACATTGGCTGAAGGTAAAGTGGTGTAGCAGGTGGCAACAAAAGGGGAAGGTGATGTGAATGAAGTGGGGCTACTGTAAATGGGTAAGCTGGGAGGTGTTACAGAGGGTATGCAAAAAATATAAACAATGCTATTGTAAAAGCTATGTGAGTGGGATGGTACTATAAACACAAAAGTGCTTGTGAGAAACACACAATAGAGGTGCAGTAAGGTGCAACAACGTGGTGAAATAATAGGGAGTGCGAGAAGTGGGTATGGTAGTGGTTACTATTAGTAAAGTACACAGGAAATTAAGTGGAGATAAGGTGCTTGTGAAGGGATGAAGTGGCTGTGTGTAACATGAAAATCCAGAAAATCACAACAATGAAGAAGGTTGTGACATTCTAGATATGTTGAAAATATAGATGAGGGTGTTGTGATGACTGTGAAAGTACGACTGGAGGTATGATGCAGGAAATGGAAATTATAGCTGTGCATACGTGGAGTGTGTGGTGCTGTGGAAAGTAGGGTCGGGGCTGTGAATGACAAATATGGCTACAGGTACATCAATGGCACACAGGAGATGAGTGCAAGTAGGTAACTATAGGAGGGTGCATACAGAAGGTGGAATGTAGTGAACGTAGTGAGATGAATGCGTATGCTGAAATGATGCCAGTATAATAAGTGAAATAGGGATAATGACGTGAATAGTGTGTTTTGTAGGGAAAACCTAAACAACAAGTATGCTGTGTAGTGGTGGTGGTTGTGGAAGGGTTCTGAATACAAACATCGGGTGATGCATTCAGAGTGTGTGATAGTGATAAGGAAGCAGGGGTATGGGCAATGATTTTGGAAAAAGAAAACAACCTTAATAGCTGTGAATCCAAACTCCAGTTATATGCAGTGTGCCATATCCCTATCCAATTCCCCAGGATATAATATTTCAGGTCTAATGCTCTTAAATCAACTTACAATCCGGAAAGACACATATCTGATTTACAATAGCTAGTCATGTGACTTAATAGTATTGAGCCTGCCAACGTATAGCAAGCCTAAAAAGGGAATGACAAGAAGGTTCTTGTGGACCATCAGATTTGAAAACATATTGAACCACTACTCCCTTCTTACTGACAGCACACTTACCCACCTTTCACATTATCCTTGACCCCTTTAAATGGCACAAAGGCTTCCTCCGGAGTCATGAGCCACAATAATGTCTCCTTCATGGTGGCGACTAACCACAAATTGATGCAAATATTGACAAAGACGAAATTACACAGAACCAAACATTACAGAAATTTTGGTATCACCTATAATGTTACAACTACTATCATGGCCCACCACAAGGGGGGGGGGGGGGGGGGGAGTTAATATACAAATTATGGGAAATGCAGACATCGCTCCTTCAAATTTAATGCAATAAACAAGTTAGCAAAATCCATTTTAGATGTCAGATTCTCAAAGCTTAAGCAATAAAAAGATTTCTGCTATTCAAACAAACAACAAGGCAAACCCTGCTCAATGCTTAGCAGATTAGATCTGCTGAACCATGAATTTCTGGGAAAAGGGGGGAGGATTTCATTTACTTTGGAAGGATAGAACAACCGTAGAATGTGCAAATATGTAATGAATGAAAAAAAAACAATATATGAAGCCCAACAAAAAATGAATCGGAAGATGAAAGAAGGGTTGAAATGACATTGAGTGGAGATCAGATGGAAAAAGAAATGAAATTATCTAAAACAATTAAGGAATCAGGTATAAAATGTGCCAACGCTATGTGCTGATGAGGAACTAGAGGGCATAGATTAAAACTTATGCTTGATGCCTTATAGATTCAACCTTATGGATACAAGGGATATCAATAAAATACAGACGCTAATGGTGGATCTAGTGATGATGACATTGCTCAATATTGAACTAAAAAATGCATGACAAACTCAAGAAAACGTGAATCAGACTAGTCACAGAAAACTGATGATGTTATAACACCAGTAAGCGAATAGAATGTTGAATCATAATGAAGGCATTTGCTAACTATACATGTAAATAATAAAATGGGAAAAATATAACTAAGAATGAAAGGGAAAATGATAAACGAAAATACATTTGAACGATATGCTAGAATTCAAACTGAAAGCTAATCGAAAAATAACAGCAATGTGCGATGGTGAAATCAACTGTGCCCTCTGTTGTAGCCTCAAAATGCAGTAAGCATTTGAAATGGAGGCAACATTGCTATTGTAATATGCATCATCGAGGCTGCAATAAGCAGGTCAACGATGCAAAGTTGCTCTTAGTAAACAATATAAAAGAAAAAGGGAAGAAATGGCAGAAATACATTAAAGATAAAAAGAAGGAAAGATCAAAGAAGAAAGGGGATCTTATAGTGATTCAATGGAGGATCTGGTTTGTAGAGATTCTTCACTTGATGCCCATGAGAACCAGAGAGAGAGAGGGATGAAGAAGAGATCGGGAGTAAATGTGATGGTGGGGTGGAAACGGATCAAGAAGAGCCAGAAGGGTGGAGGGGTGAAGGCGATGAGCATTCGCCCCCCTGGAGGACGGTTTTTATAAGGCGAGAGCGTTGGAAAAAATTTCCAACGGGTCCTTCTTTGTTTTCAATATGTTCAAAAGAGTGGTTCTCTATAAAGGGTTTTTCAAAAAAGGGGTTTTAGTAGAAAAACACTTTAAAAAAAGGGGGGTTTCTAAACTATTTTCTTTTTGTATTTTCTTTTTCGATTCTACTTTTTTGTTATTTTTCTTTGTACTTTCTATTTTTTTGTGTTTTTGAAATAAAAATTCTAAAACTAAGGGATTTTTAAATTGTTTTTTAAAAAAATTGTAAATATTTACAAAAGAAGGGTTTTCTGAGAATTCAAGGTTATTTTTTTTGGAAATTTCTTCAAAAAACGGGTTTGGATTTGCGTTTTGAGGAAATATTCGAGTTTTGGACAAGAGTGGATCCAAATGGATACCGGATGGACTGTCTGTGCTTTTCAAAGATTATTTTGTATTTTTATAATTTCAATCTAAAAATTGGATAATAGGGCTCAAAATTGGGTTTTGACACTAGATCCAGATCCAAAATTGAGTCAGATATAGAAAATGGATTTGGATTCTAGTGAATTCAAGAAATAAATGGAATTTGATCAGAACTAACACATGTATTCAGAAAATGGGGGATAGGGGCAAAAAGGGAAATTTTTATAAATTCTAAAAAATTTGGGGTGTTCACATCCCTTTGCAAGCATATATTCCAGGGTATTTTTGCGGGTTTGATCGAGAGGAGTGAATTTTCTGTCATAACTCCACCCATCATGTGTCGATTTCCCTTGCGATCTTCCTTCTGGTTATGGCGCTGGCTGGGAATGCTGTTGTCTGACAAATTTCTCTTTTTGAGCCATAAAGTTATTTATCTCAGCGTTAGGACCTCTTGAACTCCGCCTGTGTAGTTATACACTGCCGGTCCCAAGCCCGGATAAAGGAGGAGGGTTGCGGTAGGCCTGTGACAGCCAGCATAAAAACTTTGTCATATCCTATGAAAATGAACCAAATGAACCATAAAATTAGGTTAGCCACTTGGAACATAGGGTCTTTAACTGGTAAGTTGGTAGAGTTAGTAGATGTTATGTGTAGGAGAAAGATTGATATTTTATGTCTTCAAGAGACCAAATGGGTAGGTGAGAAAGCTAAAGTGATAGAACCTTGGGGATATAAGATTTGGTATACAGGAATAAATCGAAATAGGAATGGAGTAGGGATTGTTATGAGTCGTCAGTTTATAGATAATGTAGTTGAGGTCCGTAGGAAGGGTGATAGAATTTTACTTATTAAATTAGTATTAGGTACGGATATTATTAATATTATTAGTGTTTATGCACCTCAAGTAGGTTTAGATGATTCCATTAAGCATCAATTTTGGGAAGATTTAGATGGAGTAGTACAAGAGACATCTTATGGAGAAAAGCTTTTCATCGGCGGTGACCTTAATGGACATGTAGGCATTAGTAGGGATGGATTTGAGAATATCCATGGAGGCTATGGTATAGGAGAAAGAAATGAAAGTGGAGAAAGGATTTTAGATTTTTGTTTGTCCTATGATATGATCTTATCAAACACTTGGTTTAGGAAGAGGGAGTCTCACCTAGTAACATTTAAAAGTAGGGTTAATATGAGTCAGATAGATTTTTTCCTAATTAGAAAGAGAGATAGGGGTTGTTGCATCGATTATAAGGTTATACCAGGAGAAAGTGTAGCTACACAACATAGAGTCTTAATTTTAGATCTTAGAATTAGACAATGCCGCAAAAGGGATAGACATAGGATAGATCCTAGAATTAAGTGGTGGGCACTGAAAGGAGCTAAACAAGGAATGTTTGTAGAGCAGGTAGTTAAGGAAGTTGATTGGTGTCTCGAGGAGGATTCAGAATCAATGTGGAATAAGATAGCTGGTGGTATGAGAAAAGTAGCTAAGGAGGTATTGGGTGAGTCTAAAGGCGGTGCACCACTAGGTAAGGATACATCATGGTGGAACGAGGATGTCAAATTAGCTATTAAGGTTAAAAGAGAGTGTTATAGAAATCTAAGTAAGAGTCGTGATAATGAGAATTTGGAGAAGTATATGATAGCAAAGAAGAAAGCTAAAAAAGTTGTTCGAAACGCGAGGGCTAAGGTATATAAGGAGGTTTATGACAAGTTGGATACCAAAGAAGGCGAGAAGGATATTTATAGGCTTGCAAAGATGAGAGATAGGAAATCGAAGGATTTGGGGTATGGTTAGATGTATCAAAGATGAAACGCAAAGGGTTTTAGTCAAAGATGAGGAGATTAAGGAGAGATGGAAAGATTATTTTGATAAGCTATTTAATGATAGTCATGCTCAAGATCTTGGAGACTTCTCCATTCCTTCTCATGAGATAAATCGTGACTTCATGCACAAGATTCAAAAGAAAGAAATTGCAGAGGCTTTGAAGAAAATGAAATCAAGAAGGGCAATTGGCCCAGATGGTATACCTATCGAGGCTTGGAAATGCTTGGGAGAGAAAGGTTTAGAATGGTTGACAAATCTTTTTAACTTGATTTGGCGAACAAATAAGATGCCTAATGAGTGGAGGAAGAGTACTTTGGTGCCTTTATATAAGAATAAGGGTGATATACAAGATTGCACAAACTATCGTGGTATAAAACTCATGAGTCATACTATGAAACTTTGGGAGAGGGTGATTGAGTCTAGGTTGAGGAAGGTTGTCATGATATCGGAGAATCAATTTGGTTTTATGCCTGGAAGATCAACTATGGAAGCTATACATCTTCTTAGACAACTTATTGAAAGATATAGAGAGAGGAACAAAGATTTGCATATGGTTTTTATTGATTTAGAGAAGGCATACGATAGAGTACCTAGGGACGTTCTCTGGTGGACAATGATGAAGAAAGGTGTTTCTCTCAAGTACATTAGTATAATTAAAGATATGTATGAAGGAGTAGTAACCAATGTCCGCACTTGTGGAGGGGTGACAACCAATTTTCCGATAACGGTTGGGTTACATCAAGGATCTGCTTTAAGCCCTTTCCTATTTGCGATAGTGATGGATGAGCTTACGAGATCATTTCAAGAAAATGTACCGTGGTGTATGTTGTTTGCTGATGATATTGTTTTGATTGATGAGTCTAGAGCTGGGGTTAATGCTAAGTTAGAATTATGGAGACAGACATTGGAAGCTAGAGGTTTTAAGTTGAGTAAGAGTAAGACTGAATATATGGAATGTCGGTTTAGTAAGCAACAAAGTAGTGATGGGAGTGTAGTGAAGCTTGGTGAGCAAGATATACCGGTGAATGATTATTTCAAATATTTGGGATCCATCATTCAAAAGTATGGAGAAATTGATGGAGATGTAAATCATAGGATAAAGGTTGGGTGGATGAAATGGAAAAGTGCTACTGGAGTGCTGTGCGATCGTAGAATGCCATTGCGGTTGAAGGGAAAGTTTTATAGGACGACTATTAGACCCGCTTTACTATATGGTACGGAATGTTGGGCTGCCAAGAGACATCATATTCAAAAAATGAGTGTAGCTGAGATGCGGATGCTTAGATGGATGTGTGGAAATACAATAAAAGATAAGATTCGGAACGAAGAGATACGTAAGAAGGTAGGTGTTGCACCCATTGAAAATAAGATGCGAGAGAATCGTTTACGATGGTTTGGACATATTCGGCGAAGGCCTAATGATGCTCCAGTTAGAAGGTTGGAGAAATGGGAAAATATATTAGTTAAAAGAGGTCGGGGTAGGCCTAGGAAGACTTGGATGGAGATGATAGGAAATGATATGAATGCTTTGAACCTCACCGAGGACATGGCGTTGGATAGAAATGATTGGAGGAAAAGGATTCTTGTGGAAGACCCAAAATGAATTTCTTTTTTGGTTCATATCGCTGACCCCAATTGTTTTGGGATGAAGGCGTAGTTGTTGTTGTTGTTGTTTGTTGTTAGGACCTCTTGAGTTTTTACTGCGGTTCTTCTTACCACCTTTGTTGTTGATACTACCGCTGCCACTGAGGATTTCTGCGGAGAAGGCGAAATGTGCTTTCTTCTTTGAGTCGGGGTTATTTTTGACATAAGTGGTGCTCTCATAGATGCCATTCTCCATTCCCATTTGGAGCCATTCGGCTCGCTTAATTATCTTAATGAAAGTCTTTGAGGGAGAAGTGGATATGAGACTCCTTAGAGGCTGAGAGAAATTGTTGAGGATTATCTGAAGCACATGCTCTTCTGGAATGGGGATTTTCATCTTGTTACAGGTGCTTCTCCACCTATGAATAAATTCTCCACCTTTTTCATTTTCATTATACTTCAAGTTGTAAAGATGATTGAGAGTAGGCAGAGCTTCAGTATTGAACAAGAAGTGTTCAATGAACAAGTTGACTACTTTATCGAACTCTCATAGTTTGATAGGGTTGATGTGGTCAACATACCATCTTGCCACTGTACCTTCTAAACTGCACGAAAAATAGATGAATAAGGCTCTGTTGTCCCTTCTGAAATGGCTGCATTCTGCATAGAATGTGACTAGGTAATCCTTGGGATTGCCAATTTCGTCAAACTTGATAAATTTGCTGGAAAGATTCTCCAGATTATCATGTCCTTCGAGACTGTCATAGAAGTCCTCGCCAGTATAGGTTTTCTTGCCTTTACTTTTGGCTTGTGTATCTTTGACCGCGCGAGTTCCTTCTCTCAGTTGTTTGTGCATCAGATATTCTGCTCAGATCCCATACCTGAGCCTGTTCACTCATTCTGACTCTTCTGCTATCTTCACAGACTGTCGTAGAGGGTTCAGGATGAACATGGGCTGTTCTTCTTTTGACTCTTCTTCCACTGATTATGTGCCCTCAGAAGTGCTCTCGTGCTGAATCCTCTTTCGACTGATTCTGACCTGCTTTTTCATAAACTTTTTCTTAAGCTTGTTCCTAGAGGATGTTTTCTTTAAACTGGCCTCAACTTGCTCTGACACCATCTTTGCCATCATTTTTTGGAATAAACTGTAAATGACGAGATCAACATCATCTTCTTTTTTTTGACTGTGTCCCCTAGACGACCTGAGCGAATCTATTTCTTCTATTTCACTGTAATTGTGCTGAGGTGAAATAGTTTGCTTCCCGCTCCTTGTCTGAACCATGTTTTCAATGCCAATGTTTTCTTCGGAATAAAGAGAATGGTCAGACTATGAAGGAGTTTTAAGGACAAATTTGAGTAAAAGGAAGAATTGAGGATTTGGTAGACAATTTATATAGATTATCCTATTACCAGGGATTGGGTCGTCACAAGACTTGTAACAATTGCGTTATCATTTTCATAGTAACTGAAAAATGTGCCTTGTTACCTAAGCAAGGTCGTCAACTATGATAAAAGGTATTGGAGAAAAAATGAGAGAAGTACTTGACATTTGAAGGAAATGTCTCATTACCAAGGATAAGGTCGTCACAAGAATTGTGACCATTGCAAAAGAGTAAAAAATTTTTTTTGCTTAAAAATTTTTGGGAGAACAGAAAAGTAAATTTTATTGATAACAGATCAAAGACAAAGAGAGGGTGGACAGACAGTTTGCCACCACTCTTGATATTCAGAAGATACATTAGGTCCTGAAAATATGGAAAGAGGAATGAAAGAGTCTCAAATGTATTTGGCCGCATGGTATACCCCAGACCACTGATCTGACTGTAGATCGAATTCTGGCATGTTACCCATCGAGAAACGGGTGTTAACATGAACCTGTCACTGTGAGAACTGCCTAAGACACCTTTTTGGCTGGTAGTCTACGCAAAAGAATGGACCAAGTAATCTGTAACACTTGCCACATGCATAAGTGTAGTGAAGAACTGTTTTATGCCAATTGAAGTAATCCCAAACGATCTCCTCCTGGTGCAGGCTTTCAATCAAGGCTCGAAACTAAAGAGTAGACTGTGACTTCTTGCTGTTGAATCTGAATGAACTGGCTTTAGATGACACATGTCGCAAGAACCATGACTGTAGGGCATAGATGCATCCTTCTACCAAGATGGTCTCTCCTACAGCGAAGCGAGCCAAACCCCGGTAGAGGAAAGCTAAGGCGACCATGGAAACTAAGAGACACTGGGTCTGCTTATTTCCCCATCTTCGAAGGAGTTGGACAACTCTAACATCGACAAAATTCTGACCGTCCTAAAAGAATGTTAGTCCCACTGTGCATAGGACCATGGCATGCTGACTTCTATCTTTAGCTGCTCGAGACAAGGTGTCAACTTTCTCGTAGGCCCCATATTTGCGATAGAGCCCAAACATATCGATGAACTGACTTCCATTGATTTCAGTGAGTGGCCAAGATTTTCTCCCTGTTGCCCTGGCTAGAGCATCTTGAACATCTACCCCTTTGATGTTGATCAGGAACTGTTGCTCGACGGGATCATTTGGCTGGCCAGCTGGCTTCGGTAACCCTATGATATCATTAAATTCATCTATTAGTAGAGTCATTTCTCCTCATGGAAACCAAAATGTGCAGGTACGTGGATTTCACCACTCTGCCATAGCCTGAATCAGATTCCCGTTGATGGTTTGCTTGCCTACTGCCGATGCCATCTCTAATCCACAGTCATCCAAGTGGTCTAGGAACATACGCGAGAAGGTGGCAAACCAAGAATAGTACCACCGAGGGAAGAAAGGATGAGTCTGGATAGCTCGATAATATGAGAATCCTTCCCTTATCTGATAGGAGACATGATCTCTGGGAAAGATAATATCGAGGGAATTGGACGCCATTGAAATAATACTGGGGTAAAAAAGAATAATGAGGAGAATTAGATAGAATGCATGACTTATGGATAGACTCTTGAAGAAAAGAGAATAGATACATACCTGGAATTTTTGAAAGATAAGGGTTTTTAGAAAAAAGATTTCTAGGTTTTTGAAGAAATTTATCTGAAGAGAAGGATGAAGAAAGAAGAAAATATATACCTGGGTTTAAAAATAGAGAGGAAATTTTGAACAAGATACCATGGGTTTCTGGAAAATATATAAGAAATAAGCAAGCATCACAGAATCAAAGCTGTACAAACAAGGATACACAAACAACACTCCCTAAAAGCTGACTCTAAATACAATATTTGAAAAGGATTATAGGACCTTAATCCTAACTCTAGGGTTCATATCATCTGATTCCAATCAAGATACACCGATATACTCAAGCCGAAGCTCGAAGTACGTGCCATAAAAATATTTCTTCGGTTCTAAGGTAAGGTTTTCCCAACATCCTTGAGCGCCTATCAATACACTTCGGACTATGGCCCTTAGTACGTGGTAGGGGGGTGTTAACCCAAATAAGTAGTCCAGTTGTAAGGCTCTCTCCCAAAATATGGTTTAGTGAGACAACCCAACAACGTAAAGATCGGGACAATATAGGTAGGGATGTTTTAAAAAATATGCTTAACATGCGAGAAATCAAATGGCTCTAATGCATAGTTCTAAAGAGATAGAATTTAATAATAAAGAAGTATACACTTGTATACATTGTTTTCATTCAATCCATAAATTAAGGACAGTTGTATTTCAGGCCTAAGTCTAAGTGAGCATGAATAGATCTCCTCAATATGGTCCTACCAAACCATACTTAAATCCTATATGCATAATGTCAGCTAGAACAAAGTCTAGGCTCCTAAGGTTTTGCATGAAAATGAAGCTGCCATTTGTAGAATAAAGACTTAGACAATATGTAAACACTCCAAATTTTCACTCATCCTCCTGACACTTTCACTAAGCATCATCATCCAGCCTCTAAAATCACTGGAGGGCAAAATGGTCATTTTCTAAGCCCGGACCTTGCAAAAGCCCAAATTTCATCTGAAACTCTCAAAATTTCTCTAATTTTAACTCAGATGTTCAAAAATTTATCCCTGACAGGAGACAGACAGCTCCAAGTCTTGGTTCAAGATTGCATTTCATAAGACATGACATTGCATATCATTGCATGAGCATTTCAAATGACTGCACTGCACAGCATGTCATTTCGAGGTCCAGAACTCTTGATTTCAAAATTTTCAATCCAGATTAGAATTTCAACTCTTTTCAAAATTGATTTTAAAACCCTGGGTCTTCAAAATTATAAATTCTTCCCATTTTACCCCCAGGACTCTGAATTTCAAAATATTTTCTCAGGAAAACGATCTGGATAGTTTTCGATATGGATTTCAGCCACTTTACCTCAGATTTTGCCCTTTTGACAATTTCAAAATATCTTCCTTTTACAAAATTTCCCTACAGGGGCCAACTCTTTCCAAAAATTCCCGTTTTACCAATTAGTCCAGATTTTATGAAAATTCCAAAAAAAAGTTGTTGTTTTATCCTTATTTCAGTAAAGAAGCAATGTGGGACCCACACTGAGGTGGAGTCACACAAGCTTTTCTTTTGAAAATTTGAATTTTGAAAAAACCCAAAAATATAGGAGCCTTGTCCCCTGGATTGGTGCCACTTGTCTTTTCTCTCCTCCTATTTCCATGCCAAGTGTTAGTGTGGGGCTACCCTAAGAAGCCGCCACATGTCATCCCATTTATCTGCCATGTGTCACCCTATCCATCCTGCGCCATGTGTCATTCCAAGATCACCAGGAGATGCCAAGTGTCATAGGTTGTCCTGTCTAGAAAAAGTGGAGGCTTGTCTCCTCTGAGGTGGTGCCACTTAAAGTGTGTCTCCTGCAAAGGACACGTGTCAACCTCTCCCTCCTTCTAGAAAAGTAGCCTGACACATGTCTCTCCCTACCTTTCTCAGAAAAGTAGGAGACACGTGTCACTCCTAGCTTCCTCCAGAAAAGGTAGGCTTGTCCCCTCTGAGGTGGCGCCACTTGGAGTGTGTCTCCTGCAGAGGACACATGTCATTCTCTGCTCTTCTCAGAAAAAGTAGATGCCACGTGTCATTTCCTGCTCTCTTCAGAAAAGCTAGAATTCAAATATTCAAATCTCCTCATTGGTGGCGCAGATCCTGAACTTCACCTTTTCCATGTTGTCTGAGATGGCGCCACATGGCTTGGCCCTCATTCTCTCTCCTCTGCCACGTGTCATTCTCTGCTTCTTTCAGAAAAAGCAGGTGACACATGTCTCCTTCTACCTCCTTCAGAAAAAGTAGAGGACACATGTCTTCTCCCTACTTCTCTCAGAAAAGTAGGAGACACATGTCACTCCTGGCTTTCTTCAGAAAAAGCAAACCATTCAAAAATTCAAACAAGGCCTAGGTGGCGCAAATCCTGAGCTCTGATTTTTCCAGATGGCCTATGAGGGCGCCACATGTCCCTTACCTATCCCTCCTGCCACATGACATTGTAGGAGCCACCCTGAGGTGGCGCCACATGTCCACCCCCCATTACTTCAGGGCCAACCTCCATTTAAAATTCAAATCCCCCATGAGGTGGCGCCATCTGAAGAACCTCCTCCAACAGGCTGACACTTGTCAGGTATGGAACCATCCTGGACTGCCACGTGTCCAGATCTCCTTTCATCAGAAAAAGTAGAATTCAAACTCCTCTGAGGTGGCGCCTTCTGAGCCCACTGCTCTGTTCTTCTGACATGTGTCAAACACCTTCTGAGGTGGCACCATTCCAGAGCTCCCACTTGGCTTCATTTTTATTTTTATTTTATTTTTAGTAAAAGTAGCCCACCATGAGGTGGCGCCACCTGAGGACTCCCTACAAAAGGTGATTTTGAAATTCAAACTCCAAGAAAGCACCCTCTGAGGTGGCGCCATCTGGGAGTTTCCTGCAGAGAGAATCAAGCAAGCTTTTGAAAAATTCCAAATTCCCCTGCTGAGTTGTCTCACCCACAAAATTCCCATTTTTTTATTTTCTCAAAAATCAAAATAGCACCCCTGGGATGGCGCCACATGGAGGGCTCAGATTGAGCCTGTTTGAAATTCAATTTTTTTTCAGAAAATCTATAAAAACAAGGCTCCACGCCCAGCATAGGGAGACCATTTTTTTGTGAACTTGAAAATTCGACCTGGCCTTCCTAAAAAAAATCCGATTTTTGCACTTTGGAGTTCACGCCCCTTTGGCTCAGTGAAGAAGGTGTAGAGGGTCGATTTTGGTGAACCATCCGAAGCCCGAAGCGAAGGACGAAGGAAGCTCGTGATAGCCGCCCCTTTCTAGAGCTTCTACGCTGCATAACGAAGCAAGGTGCACTTCTTTTCCCCTTGATTTCATGCCATAATTCGATTCGGGAGTCGTTTGAAGAAAGAGCTCATCCGAGAGATGGATTGATCTATTCTCATAAAACGACATATATAAAAATATTTAATTATGCTTCTTTGATGATTTTTAACATTCATGCATTTAGCTAGGTTTAATTTGCATTTTATTTCATTCATTTAGCACATTTCATGAATTAATTAGGATTAATTTAGCATTTATTTCAATTCTGCTCATTTTCAGTAGGTCTCTGTTTTTGTCAGTCAGTCCACACGTCATTTCATGCATTTATTTTTTATTAAAAATCTCCAAAAAATCACGAAATGCGCCCTTAGGTATCCCTAAAATTGTGCCAAAATTTCGAAAGCATTTGAATTTGTTTACTGCGGTAAACATTCAAAATGGCAAGTCGAGTTTTGTTACCCGGGAGGCGTTTTGAAAATCATTTGCCGATTTGTAAAATCGAGATCTCGCTCATGGGATATCCAATTTTCGATCCGAAAGATGTTCTGAACTCGGGAGAATGTCTAGTTTTTAACCTGCGTTTCTCAGATTTTTCTGATTTTGTTTTATGTCTGACAAATCCGAGAGTTAGGGACACGTGTCAGAGCCTGATTTAGGCCTTTGAGATTTTGGATCGACTTAGGGCTATGGTTTCTCTTTGTGTGTTGCTCCAAATCCAAAACTGTAAAAAGTGAAAGTTATGTCCGAGGTGTCCTCTGTTTGCATCTGAAAGCCTGTGATTTTTAAAAGAGTGTTGATACCTGATTCGGATTTTTCTTGTCAGTCCCTTGTTTGGTCATATTGGTCTATTTTGTCAATTTAGGAACACAAAGTTATATTTTTATCCATGTTTCTGTTGATCAAATGCCAAAGTCATGAACATGAAAGTTATTTATGTAGGTGTCGTGAGTATCTATGATTAATTTCATAAATTTCCATGGCTGTTTTATATTTTTTTAGCATTTTACATCAGATTACAGTGATTTTTACCTCTGCCAGGATTAAATCTCTGTTATTGAACTCACCATTGCTCAAATCCCAAGGCTGTAAAAACCAAAAATGTTCCTTTTCGGGTCCTTTAACAGTCTGCAAAATACCAGAAGTTTTAATGGTGTAAATATTGCATTATCATGTTAAGCATTGCATTTGGTTCGGATCCATAGGCAAAATCCATCATTTTAGGACTTTCTTTAAATTTTAGCATTTAAATCATATCATTTCGTGATTTTTAGCATTCTAGGCTGTTTATCAGAGTAAGTAGATGCTTCATACCGAATTTGGTGCAATTTGGAATCCATTTTAGGTTCGGATTAGCCATAATACCAAAAGAGGGTCCCGCAGGACCCGGATCCAAGTGAAAAACAAGCGAAATTCGTTATTTTGGATAAATTGCAAAATGCCAAATTCTGATTTTACAGTCCTAATGTGTTTAGCAGCATGTCATCATGTCTCTTACTACATTTCATCATCATTTGATTCAATTTGAATTTCGAAATCTCAATTTTACCAAGTTTTCCTTCAAAAAACCCTCATTTTGAAGGTGTAACTTTAATTTTAGGGGTATTTTGGTCATTTTGACCCCAATTCCGAATTTCAAACTGTTTTCCACTGAATTCCCTGCATTTACATCATTTCAAATATCAAGGAAGCATGAGAATAGGGTTTATATCCAATTAAGTCCAATAATTTCATAATATTATTGGAAAATCTTAGAAAAACCCACATATTCAAGCTAACTCTATTTCAAGTTTGGTAGGGACATTCAAATGGAGGAGCTGAAGTCTGCAAATTTCTTTTATTTCATTTATTTAGTGATGTAATAATATAAATTTTGGAATAAGATTTTAATTTCCTGCTTAGATTAGGATGCATATCATATAGTTTAAATTTATGCAATATCCTGCTTATATGATTCATGCATTTTTATTTCAAAAGCACTATGGATGTTCACGAATAGCACATGCACCAACTCTTAGGGAGTTGATGAACTCGGTGGAATCCATATTTACGGCCCTAGTCGGAATATGGACGAGACTCAGATCCATCATCTTTCTACTAGTCACATTGAGCCTACACTCTTAGGCTATCTTAAAATGCACATCATATTTCTAAATTTTTCAAAATCTTATGCATTAAACCAATTAAACTCTGAACATATTCATGGCCACAGTCAGGATATGTGAAGGATTTATTTTGGCTTAATGCACACTTTTCCAATAAATTTCTTAGAAAATATTTCAAAGTGCATTCATTCATTCATATCATTTGCATCATGAAATCCTTGGTTTTCCCATGATTTTCTTTAGAAAACTTCATTCTCAAGAAAATTAATTTCTCAAGAAACTCTACGAATCTTTCAAAATCGGTTTTCTCAAGTCAAGTTTTCTACAGTTTTCCATGGGAAAAGGTCATTTTCCCAAGATTTTCAAGAGAAGTCTCCCACCTTTCTCAAAGTCAAAATCGATTTCCAAGTATTTCAAGGTTAAGATTCTCAGGTTTTCAACTTCCCAAGTTTCAATTTTCCTTTTCCACAAGGGTTTTCCAATGAATTTCTATCATTTTCCTAAGAAAACTCTCAAAGTCCAAGTTTTCCTAAGAAGTGTTTCCCTTTTCAAAGGTTCACCCTTTTCTCAAGAATCACTTCCATTTTCCCAAGATTTTCAACCATTCGTGATTTTCCTACATCTTTATGAACTTTCCCGTGATTTCAAAAAGCCCTTTTCTTCTGAGTTTCCTGAGAAATTGATTTCCATCCTTTTCCTGAAAAATGTTTTTCCAATTCCAAATGTTTTCTAAGCATATATCATGTTTTCCAACTTACATTTTCCAAAACCTCATAGCACATGCCGGAATTCTCTGTGCATTTAGGATAGAACATAACTTCAATCATTTCGCTAAGTCAAGCACAATTTTGGTCCTTGGTTCGATTACCCCTGTTAAAGGCAGCTGGAACGGTCGAACCTCGTACCGACAGGTCGAGCCCCATCCCATGGATTTTCCCGCAAATTTCAAAACGGAGGCGAGTATTTCAAAACATTTCCCAAAATCCGGTCAAGTTTGAAGCGCGAAAGCAATTTCCCTCTCTCTTCCGCAAGGAAGGAAAGACGGGGGAAAAAATTTTTGCGACGATAACAGGTTTGGCGACCGTGATGGGACCTGTCCTTGTCTGATTAAAATTATGCTTGACTTAGTTCAACTATCGAAATTATGTTCACAACATGTCAGCTCTTTTACTTTCAATATCATGTGAGCCTAGGAGCCTAGATTCTGACCTAGCTGACATTGATTGCATATAGCTTAGGCATGGTTTGGTTGGACCAGATTGAGGAGATATTTTCATGCTCACATAGACTTAGGTCTAAACACAACTCTCCTCAATTTAGGATCTGAATACAAACAATGTATGCTTCTTCAAAAGATTTTCAAAATCTATCTCTCTAGGATTTAGAGTCCTCTATTTCTTGCATGTGATCATTTTTTCAAAATCTCCATTACCTATCATTACCCGGTCTTCACGTTGTTGGGCTCTCTTCCAGAACCCTAGTTCGGGACAGAGCCTCACAACTGGGCCAATTATTTGGGTTAACACCCCCCTACCACGTACCGCGGGCCACAGTCCGAAGTATATCGGTAGGTGCTCAAGG
Source organism: Nuphar pumila (assembly GCF_984573655.1). NCBI lineage: Eukaryota > Viridiplantae > Streptophyta > Magnoliopsida > Nymphaeales > Nymphaeaceae > Nuphar > Nuphar pumila. The sequence goes on along the minus strand of NC_143257.1, from coordinate 18,925,138 downwards.
ATGTTGGAAAACCTTACCTTAGAACCGGAGTTGAAATTCTATGCCACGTACCTCGGATTTTGATTCAGGTATATCAGCATAACTGGATTGGACAAAGATGATCTGAACCTAGAGTTAGGATTAGGGTCCTACAGCTGTTTTCAAATTGATGCATCTAGAGTCAGCCTTTTAGGGAGTGCTGAATGTGCATAAATGTTTGTGCAGGATGTGATTGTATGTATGATTTTCTCAATTCTTTATGTTTCCCAATGTTTTTCAACTCATTAGGTCTTTTTCCAAATATCCTTATTTTCCATAAGGTCTTTTTCTCAAACCCTGGATGATTTTCTCAAATATCCAATTTCTTTCAAAACTCCAGGCGATTTTACATTCTACCTTTCTACTGGATCTCAAATTTCTAGCTGCATTTTATCCTGCCTGCAAAATTTTTCACGTTTTCCTAAGTCTCATTCTGAGTCTTTCTCTGTTTTCAGTTCGATGGCATCCAGTCAAGTCGATCCTATCTTTCCTGAAGGTCACATCTCCTTCGAGGTGCGATAAGGTCGTCCTGAACATCGAGCCCTTAGCACCAGAACTTTCATTCCCCGGTGGTATTATTCCTGGCTAAAGAGCTTTTCCCGAATGTTCCCGGACCATTTGAGCGAGTGCGGATTAGAGCTGGCTTCAGCAGTCGGAAAGCAGACCATCAATGGCAACCTAATCCATGCAATGGCAGAGCGATGGAATCCTCGGACGTGTACCTTCTGGTTCCCATGGGGAGAAATGACCGTTTTAATGGATGAATTTTCAGAAATCATGGGGTTACCAGAACCAGCCGATCAACCAGAAGACCCATTAGAGCATTAGTTCCTTATCAATGTCAAGGGTTTGGACCCCCGAGACTCCTTAGCTCGTATGACAGGCCGCTGATCTTGGCCCCTGATCCAGTTGGAAGGAAATGAATATGTCGACCTACTTGAGTTATACCGCCAGTACGGGACCTTCGTCAAAGTCAGCTCGCTATCAAGAACAGCCAAAGAAAGGATTCAAAATGCAATGGTTCTGTGCACCGTAGGATTATCCCTCTTCCCAGATGAACAAAACTACATGGACATCAGAATAATCTAGCTTATGAGAAGATGGGCAAGTCGGCAAACCAATCGCCTCTCCATAGCGATGGCAGCGCTCGCCTTCCTATATCGAGGTCTAACTCGATTCTCACTGGGAGAATCCATTTTAGTTGAAGGATGCATCTACGCACTTCAGTCCTGGTTTTTCCAACACGTTCCAACCCGAGCAAGCTCTTTCAGATACAATGGTCAAGAACTCCTTCCAGTGGCGCAGTACCGAACCATGATTAACAACATTCAAGAAGATGACGTTGTTTGGGACTATTTTGATCGGCAAATATCTCCTCCCAGATATACCTATGCTTATGGCAAACGGTTCAAGTTGCTGGGACCTTTCTTCTGCACTTATTACCAACCAGAGAGATGTGTTCGACAGTTCTCTCAAAGGCAGCAGTACGTTGAAGCCCGCTTGTTATCAGGAGTTATGGCAGAGTTTGATCTCACTTCCGCACAATGGTCCGGAGCATATCATTCTGCCCGCTACAGCTGGGATTCCTTTGTTTCTCTTAAAATCTTTCCTGGTCCTAGAGTGTCTGCCGACTATCGTGAATGGTGGCAAATCGTCTGTCCTCCACCTCTTTGTCAAGATCAATAAAATCTTATTCTTCTCATTTTAATAAAATTCTCTTTCTTCCTATTGTGGTTTGACGACCTCGCCTAGGTAACAAGGCATATTTTCGTTGTTTATTTCTCTTGCAAAAAGAATAACAACACAATTGTCGTGATTCCCGCGACGACTCAGTCCCTAGTAATGGGATATCTTTCCAAATTGTCTACCATATTTTCAGCAAATATTTCTTCCAAAAGCTAATTCCTTCAGAATCTAATCATGTCTTTGCCCTGAAGAGAACATCCATATCATTTGATGGTTGAAACAAGATCAGGCAAAAGAACCACGACATCCCAGTACTCGTCAGCCTCGGAAGAAGAAATGGGTTCCCCTCGATCTGAGAAGAGTCAAGAGCAGCAGCAAGAAGATGACGGCATAGACCCTCAAATGTATGCCATGTTCAGAAAAATGATGAATAAGATGATGAGTGAACAGCCCGGTACCAGCTCAGAAAGGGATCCATTTAGAGAAAAGTTCCATGGTCGCAGGAGTAAGAAGGCTCCCAAGAAGCGGATCCAGCCAGAGGAAATCTCAGATGAATCAGACTCCATTGAAGATACAGATGAAGAATATGAGGTGCCTCCGGCATTTCAAAAGCGTGGCCAAAGTAAAAGCCGCAGACCAAAGAGCAGAGATAAAGAAGAGCCTTTGCAAGCGCAGTTTAAAGAAATGGCCCGAGTTGTCAAGGATCTGCAAGCCCGCGACAAGGGCAAGAAAGTCTTCACCAGTGAGGACTTTTATGACGGCTTAGAAGGTGATGATGATCTGGAGAATCTCCCCCGTAAATTCATCAAGTTCGATGGTTCTGGCGACCCAAAAGCGCATCTCGCCACTTTCTTTGCTGAATGCTTGAGGTTCAAAATGGATAACCGAGCATTGTTTCTATGCTTCCCCCGCAGCTTGGAAGGAGTTGCAGCCAAGTGGTATGCTGAGCATATCAACCCCATCGAGCTCAAGGAGTTCGACAAAGTTGTAAGTCTCTTTATTGAACGCTTCTTGTTCAACACAGAAGCGCTGCCTACACTGAGTCATCTCTGCAATTTAAGGCAGAATGAGAATGAAAGAGCACGGGACTTCATTCACAGATGGAGATTATCCTGTAACAAGATGAGAGATCCTATCTCGGAAAGGCATGCATTGTCCCTGATCCTCAACAATTTTTCGCAGCCATTAAGAGGATTGATCTCCACAGCACCATCCAGGACCTTCATTGAGTTGACTGAACGAGCCGAATGGCTTGAACTAAGTGTGGAAAATGGAGTCTATGAAGGCTTCACCTTTTCCAAGAACAACTCCCATGGTGAGCAAAAGAAGAAAGCTCACTTCACTTATTCTGCCAACAACAACAACAAAGGCCGAAATCAGCACAAAGGGCAGAAGAAAGATTACTGCTACAGCTCAGGCAGTTCAAACCACAAAGATCAGAAAGCAAAGCCTGCCCCTCAATACAGCAAGCCTCCTCAGCAGGATCAAGGGCAGAAACTGCGTGAGAAGACTAGACATGAAGGATGGAGCTACGATAGAAAGTTTACTCCTCTTGACCAATCACTCGAGGATGTGCTCGAGTACATGCTATCAAAAGAGATGGTTAAGTTGCCCAGATTAGCCGATCCCCCTGTGCCCATGGGGAAATGGAAAGACCAGTTCTGCAAGTTTCACAGGACAGTGGGGCACAACACTGAGAACTGCTTTGTTCTAAAAAACATTGTGCAAGATCTCATTGAAAAGAATCTATTGGTAGAAGGAGAAGAAGAAGAGAAAATGGACATTCTCAATCACCCCTTCCCTTCGCACACCACAGCGGTAGTGTCTGCACAGCCATTCCTACCGCACGAGCACATCAAGCCGTGTTCGGCACAAGATCTCCAGGTTCAACATCAGGTGTCGGTGCTACGACAGGCAGCTCCAGCTTCTAAGAAGATGGACCTAATCTCAGCATTCGGCAAAATGAAAGTTTCGGAAGCACCTGTAAAGTCAGCCGCCAAGTCAAAAGGAACTCCTGACTTCTTCAAGCAAATCGTTAGACCAAGGCCAGAGAATTCAAGTCAGAAGCCTCTGACCGCTCTATCCAATGTCTCCATACTTGACTTGGCCAAAAATTCTAGCAAACACCAGCAAGTACTGGATGATTTACTCAGGAAAATCAAGGTTAAACCCAGTACCACTCCTGAAGACATGGCACAGATTGTGAACTCCGCCATGACCAATGCACCAATCACTTTTTCGGATGAGGACCTCCCAAAGCCTCATTCCTTTCACAATAATGCTCTTTACATCGTCGTTCGAGTCAGAGGAATGACAGTACCGCATGTGCTGATCGATGGAGGCAGTAGCCTCAATATTTGCCCTGAGATGACCGCAAAAGCATTAGGGATCAAAGATGAAGAATATATTCCAGATCCCATCACTATCTATGGATTTGACAACCATGGTCAAACGGCAAAAAGGAAGATATTTCTGGAGGTATTCATCAACTATTCAGTGCATTCAGTGCTTTTCCATGTGGTTAATGTACCACCCACCTACAACTTGCTGCTCGGAAGGACGTGGACTCATAATGCTAATGCAGTGCCTTCCACCCTCCATCAATGTGTAAAATGGTCAAAAGGTAGAATGATAACCACGGTACTGGGAGAAGACCCAGAAGAAAGGCTCCCGCAGCCCATGATTCCCCGCCCATCATTCAATGCAGATATTCCCAGCATCAGGGAAAGTGAAGAGATCAGTCACAGAGAAAATCGAGAAATACTCCCGACATCATCAGAACCATCTCTGCACACCGTAGCCATGACCCGATGGAAAGGTCCTCAATTCTTCAAGGTTGGAGGCCGAATCGACTACAACACCATTAAGGATCATCCCTTGTTTCCTCAATTCATGAAGTCAAGAAAGGGATTCGATTTGCTCCTGCAGCATGGTTATCAACCCTTCAAGGGACTCGGCAAGAACGAAGATGGCCGCATCGAGCCAATGATCCAGAAACATCGTCCCCACAGAGCAGGACTAGGGTTTGCCGGCGGAAGCTCGTCAAAGGAGACTGTTTTTGTCAAAGGGGCACAATGAAGACCATTTGTTATTGTCTTTCCATTCTTTTCCAAATAAATGTCTCATTTTATCGATGTCATTGATAAATCAATAAAATTCCAAGTTTCTTTGTCTATTCGGATGCCATCTACTCCCTTTCTGTCTATCTCATCATTTTATAATTCAATGCCATTTTATGCATGGTTCTCTTCAAATGATTGCTTGTCTTACTATAGGCCGATTTATCTGAACCAGATTTCTTCTCCAAAATTTCAGAATGACTTCTCGGACAATCAAGAAGCTTGTTCTCAATCCCAAGGCCTTTCAGAAGTTGACAGCAATTCACAGAATCAAAGCAAGCACCGGAAATAATAAGATTGCAAAGCAGTCAGATGATTGTGCTGAATACGATCAGTCTCTTCAGGAATTACCAGAGTTCGCCGCTGTTCAAAAGCAAGATGAACCATCTCCTCTAGTACAAGATCCAACTGAAGGTGTCAATATCGGTTCAGAGGAAGATCCCAAAATTCTCCAGATCGGAACCAGTCTGAGTCCAGAAGAAAAGAAAAGGCTTACAGATTTTCTCAAGCGGCATGAAGAAGTGTTCGCATGGACATATGAAGATATGCCGGGCTTAGACCCCAAATTGGTCGAGCACCGACTCGTCTTGAAACCGGATGCTAAACCAGTTAAGCAGAAGCTGAGAAAAATGGATCCCAGAATAGAACAACAAGTCAAAGAAGGACTTGAAGATTTGCTTAAAGCAGGATTTATCCGAGCTATTGACTACCCGGATTGGTTAGCCAATATCGTCGTTGTCCCAAAGAAAAATGGAAAAGTGAGGATTTGCATAGACTTCAGAGACCTCAATAAGGCAACTCCGAAGGATGACTATTCACTTCCAAGCATCGATCTTCTAGTCGATAGCACGGCAGAGCATGCCATGTTCTCTTTCATGGACGGATATTCCGGCTACAATCAGATTAAGTTGGCCGCCCGCGACCAATCAAAAACTTCCTTTACTACGCCTTGGGGCACTTTCTGCTATACAATTATGCCTTTTGGGCTCAAGAATGCTGGAGCAACGTATCAACGAGCAATGGCTGTCATCTTTCACGATCAGATGCGCAAAATCATGGATGCGTATGTTGATGATATCCTCGTGAAATCTAAAGAGAAAGAAGATCACCTCGAAGCACTTGATCAAGTCTTTAAGAGACTCATTCTTTACAAGTTAAGGCTTAACCCGGAAAAATGTGTCTTTGGAGTCGAATCAGAAAAACTGTTGGGTTTTCTGGTCAGCAAAAAGGGAATTGAAGTTGACCCAGCCAAAGCAAAGGCTATCATTGATATGCCACCCCCAAAGAATCTCAAAGAACTGTGTAGCCTTCAGGGACGTATGCAATCAATCCGGCGATTTATTTCCAACTTGGCGATAAGATGCGAACCTTTCAATCACTTGCTCAGAAAAGGAGTGAAGATTGAATGGGGACCAGAGTGTCAGCAATCGTTCGATAGAATCAAGAAGTATCTTCTTAATCCTCCCATCCTGAAGCCGCCAGAATTGGGAAAACCTCTTTTATTATACATCTCAGTTAATCAAGTCGCATGCGGTGGATTCTTGGCGCAATACAAAGAAGGCAGCCTGATAGAACATGCCATTTATTACGTGAGTAAGACTTTCATAGATTATGAAAAGAGATACTCTCAAATAGAGAAGACCTGCCTAGCTCTAGTATGGATGTGTCAGAAGCTAAGACACTACCTGCTGGCATCCGAAGTCAAAATTTTGTCCAAACTCAATCCTCTCAAGTATATTTTAGAGCAGCCTTTTCTCAGCGGACGAGTCGCAAAATGACAAGTCTTACTGATGCAGTATGACTTAGAATATGTCTCGCAGCAATCAATCAAAGGTCAGGCAATTGCGGATCAATTGGCGGATTTTCCTCTGGCCGAAGAAGTGAAAACCGAAGATGATTTCCCTGATGAGCAGATTTGCAATATCCAGCAATTTCCAGTCTGAAATTTATTTTTCGACGGTTCCAAGAACATGGCCGGAATAGGCATCGGAATTTTATTAATCACTCCTGAGAAGGAGATGATTCCATTTTCTCTCAAGTTAGATTTTCAATGTACCCACAATATGGCTGAATATGAAGCCCTGATTCAAGGTCTAAAGATCCTATTAGACTTCAATGTCAAGAGAGTACATGCCTACGGTGACTCATTACTTGTTGTCAATCAAGTTCGAGCCGAATGGCAAGTCAAAGATCAGAAGTTATTTCCCTATCAGAAAATTGTTTCAGCTCTTGTCAACAAGTTCGAAGAATTTCAGTTATTCCACATCAAGAGAGATTTTAATCAAGTGGCTGATAGCCTAGCCAGTTTAGGCTCCATTATGGCATTCAAGAATGGAGAATCTTGTCGCTCTTTTGAAATTGACAGACTTGACCAACCTGCTTTCATTCCAGCGGAACAAGTAAACCAGGCTGAGCAAAAGAAGAAGCCTTGGTATTACAACATCAAAACTTTCATAGAAACTGGCGAATTTCCTCCAGAACTCTCAAAGAAAGAGCAACGAGCAATCCAACGTATGTCTACTCGATACTTCATTTTGGCCAATGTCCTCTATCGTCGTGGATTCAGCTCAGAGTATTTCAGATGTTTAGATGAAAACAAAGCCAAAGAAGTCATGCGAGAAGCACACAAAGGCATTTGTGGCGGCCACGTTGGCTACCAAACCCTTGTCAAGCAAATCATAAGAGCAGGTTACTACTGGAAGACTATGCAACAAGACTGTTATCATTATGTGAAGAAGTGTGTACAATGTCAGATACACGCACCTTCTATCCATGCACCAGCAACATATTTATAATCCGTTGTTTCTCCATGGCCGTTCTCCATGTGGGCCTTCGATGTCGTAGGTCCCATCACTCCTTCAGCTTCAAATGGCCACAAATACTTCATTGCCGCAACAGAATATTTCACCAAGTGGGTAGAAGCCATCACTCTTCGCACAGTAGAAGGCCGACACGTGGTCTCTTTTATTCACAAGAACATCCTTTGCCGTTTCGGCATCCCACATGACATTGTGTCAGACAATGGCAGTCATTTCAAGAACGAAAAGATGAAGACATTCTGCTCAAAATTCAAGATCTATCACCATTTTTCCGCTCCATATTATCCTCAAGGGAATGGTCAGGCAGAGGCCACCAACAAAATTTTAATTCGTATCTTGGAGCGAATAGTGGAAACAGGCCGTGACTGGCATGAGAAGATCCACGATGCACTGTGGGCCTATCGGACCACCATTCATACACCAACGAATGCTACTCCATCAGAGCTGGTCTATGGAACAAAAGTAGTATTGCCACTACATGTTCAGAAGCCCGCTTTGAAATTTGCTTCACTTCTGCAATTACCTCTTGATCAATACCAGCAGCAGCGACTAGTGCAGCTAGACTTACTCGACGAGAGAAGGCTAAAAGCAGCAGAGCATGCTCAATCCTATCGCCAGAGAGTAGCCAGGCAATATGCGAAATCTATCATCGAAAGAAGATTCAAAGTCAATGATTTAGTACTTCGATCCACAGCTTATCTCAAGCATCGTCCCGGCGGCAAATGGTCGCCAAATTGGGAAGGTCCCTATGTTGTCAAAGAAACATTGCCCCGCAACTCATATCGGCTCATCAATGCCGATGGGGTAGAATTGTCAGATCCTATTAATGGGCGACACTTGAAAAAGTTTTATACTTGAAACATTTATCCTTCTCTTGTAATCCTTCCTGTTTCCTTCAAATAATGATCCAACTTTCTTTCCCAGTTACACTGGGGCATTTTAAAATTTTGTTCTGTATGCAGGCAGAATAAACAAATTCCTCATTTCATGCACGTGTGCATTCATAGGCATCAATTCATATGCATTTGCATTCAACTGCATTAACAACAATCTGGTCAGTATTGGGATTTCAACAAACAGTCCCATCACGATTCCTAAATGATTCAAAATCGAAAGGTCATCACCAATACTGAACCAAAACCCAGCGCTCGGACTGGTATTATTTCAAAATCCAGTACTCAAACTGGCACATTTTCAAAATCCCAATTTTTCAGAAAACTGAGTTCCGACTCGGGTTTTTTATTCAAATCATTTTCATTTGTTGATCCGGGTTCCGACTCGTGATCTCATTATCTTATTCGAGCTCAGATGCGAGCTCTTCATTTTCTTTCGTTGATCCGAGTTTCGACTCGTTTTCTCATTATCTTAATTGAGCTCTGATTCGAGCCTTTCACTTTCTTTTGTTGATCCAAGTTCCGACTCATGATCTTATTATCTTATTCGAGCTCAGATGTGAGCTCTTCATTTTCTTTTGTTGATCCGGGTTCCGACTCGAGATCTCTTTAGTTACTCGAGCTCAGATTCGAGCTCTTCATTTTTCCTCTGTTGATCCGAGTTCCTACTCGTGATCTCATTATCTTATTCGAGCTCAGATGCGAGCTCTTTATTTTCTTTTGTTGATCCGGGTCCCGACTCGAGATCTCTTTAGTTACTCGAGCCTAGACTCGAGCGCTTCATTTTCTTCTGTTGATCCAGGTTCCGACTCGTGATCTTTGTATTTTATTCGAATTCTGACTCGAACTCATCATTCTCCTTTGTTGAGCCTCAGGGTCTGTCAATTGCTCAAATTTGATATTTTGCTCTCCAAATTCCAATTTAAATCTTCAAATCAGGCAATTCTCCAATTTCGACCTCTGGGTCACTCAATTTCCAATTCTCAATCTCAATTTCCAATTTCCAATTTTCGACCTTCGGGTGAATCAATTTCCAATTTCGACCTTTAGGTCAATCAATTCTCAATTTCGACCTTCGGGTCACACAATTTTGACCTTTCGGTCAATCAATTCTCAATTTTGACCTTTTTGGTCAATTCAATTCTCAATTTCGACCGTCAGGTCATCCAAATTTGTGACCTTCGGGTCATTCAATTTCCAGCAACCAATTTTCCAATTTCCAATTTCGACCTTTGGGTCAATCAATATCAATATCCAATTTCAATCATTTTCTCTTGCGAGAGACCCTTTTAGGGAGAGTTCGAGGGAGCTCGTTCTTTTCGCATGCTATCCAATTTGTTCACTTAGCCCCTTTTCAGGGAGAGTTTGAAGGGACTCGCGTCTTTGTGAACCGTTTGCAAAACAATTTCCAATTTCACATAAGGAACCCTTTTAAAGGGAGAGGCTCGACGGAGACTCATTTTTCTTGTGACCCCCCAATTTCATACTAGGCCATCTTCGTCATGAAGGACCTCCCTTGCAGGGAGAGTGTGATGGACTCGTTTCTTTCATGACCCAATTTTCAGACCTCACTATTATCGGCCCCCTTTCCATAAGAGAAGCCTAATATTAGGGAGCTTTGACGAAAGCTCAATTTCTCTTCGAAAGTTCGTTTTGCAAACACCTCCTCTTCAGGGAAGAGAGGAGTATTTCCCAATTCCCATTTAGGTAAGGGCTAAGCCTGAGTCTCTCTTTTTGGGGAAAAAGAGAGGAGAATTTTCGTCACGGATGCGTTGAGCCGGATTTCAAATACTCACTTTCACTAGGGATTTCAAGAAAATTTTGTCAAATTGTCAATCAAATTATTTGTTGATTTCAAAATTCTATTGCATAAATCTTTACCTCAGTTTACCTTCAACATTACTTCCAAAAGAGTGAAGCTTTTGCGAAAAGAGATTCAAACTTCAAATTCTTTCTATTGGCCAACCAAAAGGATGAAGGATAAAGTCCTCGATATGGCCAGAAAAGAAGATTCAATGTTATTGAAAAGCCGTAGATGATCGATATTGATCGCAGTCAATGGCGCATCTTTAAAGGCTATTCTTGTAAGGACGAGGCAGTGGAAATATCCTAAGTGCTAGAAAAGAGAGAATTCACCCAAGCCCTGTCTCCTCAGAATCACCTAAGCTGCAATTGAGTATCCGCAAAAGGGATCTCTCACCTGTCGTCAAGATGAAGGCGAATTAGGCGAGTAGACCCCCGGGGCCAAAGAAGATTCAAAACATCTTCAAGATGACGGAGTTTGTGACGGATCCTTCCAGGGAAAGTCCAAAGCACTCTCGAGATGAAGGCAGATGCGATGAACCTCTCGACAATCCCTAAAAGATATTTAATTTCAGCTATCATCCAAAGATTTCTAACCCATGAGCCAATATCGTCCAAGAAGGATCGAAACATCTCCAAGATGAAGGAGTTTGTGACGTACCCTTCTCCAAAAGAGAGCAAGAGAGGAAAAAGAAAGAAAGAAAAAGTCAGAACATCTCCAAAATGAAGGAGAATATAGCCAAAACACCAGAGAGCCAAAAGAGTGCAAAAAGATTATTATGAGAGAAGCTCTCAGGATATCAAACTGCCAAATTTATCAAGAATCTTCTTTAAATTTGTGAAATTCTATTATCAATACTCTTTCATCAACTGCTTTCATAATATCAAATTCTCTTTCCTGCTCATATCAAGGAAATTGATAACTTCCTTGAAGAAGGTCAATTGCGAGCAATTTGGATTTCAAGTCTCAATTCTACAAAGTGAACCTTGTTTGGAGGTAATGCTTTGGGTAGAAAAGAAAGAATATCTCTCCAACCATGTGCAACATTTTCAAAAATTTTGAATCAACAGCAAAATTTCCAACATTTTGACAATATTTTCTAGCTATCCTGACATGAAGTGAGAGCTTGATGTCCGTCTTTGATACATCCTGACACCAATTTTAAATCCCTCCTAAGGACTTGATTCCTTCCCTTCTTTGAGAGCATGAACTCTCAGATTGCACACTTCCCTGTGTCCCCACTGTCCCACCATAGACAGTCCCATTTCGGTTCTAGGTCGAACCACCAATCATTTCCTCGCAAAAGGCAATTTCAAAAACTGATTTTAGTCTCAGCAATGAGACGCCCAAAACCAATCCCTTTTCAAGCTTTAGGGACCCCATTTTCCTTCCTTTTTCAAAAACCCCTGTCGGATTTATTGTGCAAAATCCGAAGGTTCCATCATGGTCTCTTCCTTCAAGGATTCCATCCATTTTCCGCCTGATTAGGATAAGGGTATAAACCTGAGCCTCCATCAACGAGGTATTTCATTTTCCGCCCGATCAGGATAAGGGTATAAACCTGAGCCTCAATCAAAGAGGTATTCCATTGTCCGCCCTATCAGGATAAGGGTACAAACCTGAGCCTCAATCAAAGAGGTATTCCATTGTCCGCCCGATCAGGATAAGGGTACAAACCTGAGCCTCAATCAAAGAGGTATTCCATTGTCCGCCCGATCAGGATAAGGGCACAAACCTGAGCCTCATTCAAAGAGGTATTTCATTTTCCGCCCGATCAGGTTAAGGGTACAAACCTGAGTTTCATTTTGATGAGATATTCCATTCCCCAATCAGGTCAAGGGTTAAAACCTGAGATTCGTTCCATGCGAGGTATTTCTGTCCCATCCAGGTTAATGGCAAAAACCTGAACTTCGCTCTCACAGAGCAAATCTTTCATCTTCATTCTTCGCTTCATATCTACCATCTTCCTCGGGCTAATTTCCTCACACCCAGTCAGATCCTTCTAACTGGGGGCATTTTTTTATAGCCCAAATTTGGTGTGTTTTTCTTTGCCACTAAGCTCGGCCACAAGCCGGCTTAGTAGTCCTGCAAAAACCAAAGTTAGCACAAAACAAAACACAAAATATGAAAAGGAAAACTAAGGGAGTGTATTGAAACAAGAATGCATGTGTAGATATGCTCATGGAAATGCAAATACGATGAAAGTACGTATATAGCATGCAAGGGACACAGTGATACGAGGTAAAAATGAGATGCTATGGATATGCAAAGACGAAATGGAGAGGTACTACAATGGCTATGCAAATGCACTATTACTGTGTAAATGTGAATGGCAGAGAAGATGAAGTATGAGTGCAGTGGTGATGGTGTGATGGGAGATGGGAAGAGACAAGTGGTGACCAACATAATGTGAATAATGAAGTGAAGGTGGTGCTATAGGTGGAAGTTCCACAGTACAGTGCTATGAAGGCGTGAAGAAGGTATAACAGTGAGCGGAGGTAGTGACTGGAAGTGAAGGTGCATGGGAAATGTGCAACAACAGGAAGTGTAGTTGTTGAAGGTGAGTGCATAGGTAAGTGGGCGTAATGCTGTAAGTGTTGGTAGCTTGTGTGAAACAGGTGGGGCCGTGCAATACAAGAAATGATGAAAAGTGTGGAGTGAGTGCAAGGGAATTAGTGCAGGTGGTGGCTGATATCAGGGAGCATAGATGGAGTATGGGATGCTGTCGGTGAAGGGATGAATGAAGTGATAGTGGTTATGCAGTAGGTGCAGAAACAGAGGATAGGGTTTGACTGGTAATGTAGGGGAAGAGGGTGAGGTGAAAGTCTTATGAAGATGTGGAAGGCCACGACAGTGCTAGGCACTGCTGCGAGTATGGGGAAGGTTACAATAGTGTTAGGCACTGCTGTAAGTGTGGGGAAGGTTACAACAGTGCCAGGCACTGCTGTAAGTGTGTGGAAGATGGCAGGTGGTACTGATGATGAAGATGAAGAAATTAAGGGCAATGAAAGTGTTGTTGTGGTTGTAGCAGGTGCAACAAATGTAAGATTGCAGCAGTTGGCTGCGTGTGCTACTGTAGGAATTATAGTAGGTGGAAATGTGCTAGGTGTTGAGGGTGTAAGTGTAGTGGCAATGAAGACGATGTGGAAATGGTAGATGGTGCGCATGAGTGGGCTGGTGTGTGTGAGATGACAACAGGGTATTGCTGTGAGGGGGTATAGTGAGTGGGGGAAGCGAAGGCATGTAGCAGGTGAGGTGACACATGTCCAAGATATGCAACAGATGAGGTATTGCTGATACAAGAAAGCATGACCAACGACTTGGAGTCATCCAAAGTATTCAATTTTTGTGACTCATACTTGAGTTAAGATCATCGTCAAGACTATTAGCACCAACATACATACCTGCAAGCCCATCCTTTACCAAATCATCATCCTACAACTCGAGCTTTAACAATTAGAACATGAATTATTGTCCCCACAAAATTTTGACCTTTCATTAAAAAGATTTTCTTATCAGACTAACAAAACTGGCCCTTATAGGTATCCAAAATCTGTCATAACCAACTCAAACCTCATCAAAGCTTTTACTAGAATCGCAATTGACGATTGTTTTTAGCAAGTCCAACAATCATTATTGCGGGCTGACTTCATACTACTGGGGTTCGGGCATAGATATAATAGATTGATTGCATTGTACATTAATGCATGTGAAAAGCACATGAATACAATGATGCTACAAGAATGAGCCTGGTGCACAGTGCGTGTGCCTATTATGGGATGCAAGAGATGAGAAGGGTACCACAATATGAATACAAATCAAAATTCAGAAATATCATAAATGAAGACATGAAATGGAATGTATAACGACAAGACAAAATGCAAGTGTAAATAGGTATGATATGCAGGAAATCCCATACAGGTGACATGCAGGTGGCCGTATGAGTGAATTCACGATGATGACAATGATAATGGGTGTGTGATCAATCAGGAAGGTATAAGTGATGGTGCGCAGGAAATGGGTGTTGTGGTAGTGATGAATGCAAGTAAAAAGGATGTGCCAATGGTGATGGAATGCTGAAGGGATGGGCAACAGAGGTGGTGCTGCTGCTAATTTTGTGATAAAAGGTGGTGGTGTGCTATTAGTGAGGTGCAATGTGTATTGGAAGTGGAGATAGGTATGCACCTAAAAAGCTACAGCTACTAACATTTTCTGTGAAATGTAGATGATATACTATAGGTGATAGGTAATGAGGTGGAAGCCAGGTGCTGTGAAGTGCTGGGAGTAAATGTGAAGTTTGTATGGGTGAGCTACACTGAGTAGATGTAGGGGTGTAACAGGTGGTTATGAAGAAGGTGTAGCTTGTGAAGGAGCAAAAATAGTGTAGTGGCAAGATAGAAGTATACAGAAGGTGAGGTGATGTGGGAAGTGAAGGTGAAGGTGAAGGTGGAGTGTGCTGGAGGGATGATATGCAGTGTACAAGCATGTGCACAGGAAGTGATTTTTCAGTAATTAGTTTAAATTTCTTCAGCCACATATCCATGTACTTAGAGCTGCCACAAAATTCCTCTGAGGCCTCAAATGATGGGAAGTGTATCACTGCACCATGTGTATATTTTCTATCAATGAAGCTGAAATTCAAACCATGTTTCAAAATTGCTCGAATTCCTTTTCAGTCCAACTTGGTTACTGATTGAATACTTGTAAATTCCGAGTTGCTAATGGTTCTGACCTATGTTGTCCAAACCTATCACTAACACGTCCCGACAATTGCTTCTACAAATCGGCCTTCCCGCATTAAATCTCATGCATATACACCAACATTCTTCAAACACACTTTGAGTGGCTTGTGCAATCAAAGAGCTGAAAGCCTCTGTCAATGTCATAAGGGGCACCAAATGCATCTTCCACATTTTCAGCAAGTACATTCCTGAAGACTGATATCAAAAGCACAAACTCCACTCCATATTCAAAGTCCTCTTCACATGTTAGCAAGTAGATGAAATATCTCCAACATTTTCGCAACAACTCATAGTAAATTTTGCAGTAAATGGAATAGAATTTTGTAGTAAGTCAAAACAAGAAATAGATCACATAAGTTATTCCCGTCAAACCAGATGTAAATGCCAAATTTTGCAGAAGCCAATGAGGGAGGAATCAAAACAAAACAACAGATGTCATACAAGATGAGGTACATAATTGATCAAAACAATCACAGAAAACTAAACCCAATGATACCAAGGCTTACGCGATGAGAGAAAAAAAATATACGAGAACCAACGATTAAGATATTTGGAATAAAAATGTGACAACGACACTCAAACATACCTATGATGTATGTTTACAGTTGAAATCTCGGGTTAACGCTACAACATTTTCAACCTTGCATCAAAGGTTAGAAAGGTTAGCGGTGTTCGAACAGATAAAAAAGGGGATTATAACATATCATATGGACCAATCATCGGGATTAGATCCTGTATAGAACACGAGGTGTTTACAGAAAATATACAGGGCCGAATGCTAAAAGATGCTAGAGGTGGATTACAACCAAAATGCAAATGGACCAGATTTGATTTTATGGGCAATGCGATAAAGAAAATAAATAAAAAACCCCGATGCTGAATTAAGACAATGAGCAATGATGAAAATGAAATACCGATGAACATCCGATAGATCAGATGAAATTAAACAAAGATGTAATAGATAACACAACATAATACAATTAGAATGAATGAAACATCATAAAAAAAATGAATGAGATGCCATCGAATGTTATCAAAACATGAAATCAAGTATAAACAGGCAATCAAAGTAAAACAAAAAATCGAAATAAGAAAAGGAAATGAGATCTGAATATAGGGAAATGCTGAACCAACTAATATTCAAATTACTTGAACTAGAGAAATTTTAAAAGAAACAAAACAATTGTTGGAATCAGATATTCCATTGTTGTAGCAATAGGTGGGTCGATCCTGCTATATGCAGGTCGACCCTACCATCGGTGCATTATGATGAAGAAAGTAAAAAAAGGAAGTGAAGAAAGATACAACTAAAACTAAAAAAAAATGCAGTAAGGCAGAAAAAGAAATATCTACAGGAAATCAAAAGAGGAGGGAAATGATTTACCTATAGCTGCAGGGGTGATCGATCTCCTTTTGTTGATTGAGGAGAACCAGAGGAAATGCGAAGAAGAGGGAAGATGATGGGGAAAGGGGAATGAAGGAGAGGAAATGAAGTAAAGGGGAAGGAGGAGATCAGAGGAAGAAGAGTCGATGGTCGAGAAGGCTCGTGGATGATCTTCTCGACCCCCCCGGCTCTTCTTATAACAGAAGGCCGTTGGAGCTTCTTTCAAATCGGGTCCATTGAGTTTTATAAAATTTCAAAACGGTGATTATTTTACAAAAGCTTTTCTTGAAAACGGTTTTAACTACGAAAATATTTTCAAAAGAGGGTTAAACCACTTCTCTTTTTCGAAAATTTTTCTTTCTTTTTTTTTTGTTCTTTTCTTTGTGTTTTGAAAGAAAACTCTAAAAAAAATGTGAGGAAAAAACAAGAGATGGGGTCTAAACGAGGTTTTTGAAGTATTTTTGTAAAATTTTTGTTTTGAAATTTAAAAATTTTCGGAAAATGAGTTTTTTGAGAAAGTACAGGGTTAATTTTGGAAATTGGGTTTCAGAAATGGGTCTGGATCCAATATTTTGAGAAAATCTTGAGTTTGGCTCTCATCTTGAGATTGGATCCAGATAAAGTATCTCAAAAAATACCAAGAGTTTGATTTTTTAAAAAACAGAAGATTCAGGTTCAAAATTGGATCCGAATATCAGATTTGGATTTGAGATTGGGTCAGATATGGAATTTGGGATTGGATTTTGGATCTTCAATTAGTGAATCCAAGAAATAAATGAAATTTTAATCAGAAGTTGACCCGATTATTCAGAGGATGGAGACCAGAGGCAAAAAGGGAATTTTTTGAAAAATTTAGGGTGTTCACAGATGCCCCTCTTTGGTGCTAAGCCGGTTGAAAGCCGAGCTTAGTGGCAAAGAAAACACACCAAATTTTAAAAATACCCCAGTCAGAAAGTCTAAACTGGGTGTGGAAGAATTGTTTTATAAAACATTATTCTCAGGTTTAGCACCTTATCCTAAATGGCTTTGGGAATGATGAAATCCTAAAAAATGAGATAATTGGATAACAAGAAATGAGGAAATGGTGATGGGACTTTGGGATGAAGGTTCCGAGATGGTGAAAGATGGAGATTTTGAGGAAGTCTCCTGGTTGAGATAAAATAAGTTTTTTGAAAAAGACTTAGGTTTAGCCCTTAACCTGGATGGGGCAAAAATATTTCAAAACGAATTTCAGGTTTTACCCTTACCTGAATGGGGAAGAGATACATAAAAACCCTGATGGGACATTTTTGAAAAATGCCTCGTAAGACGAGGCTTCAAGTATGGTCCTTTCCAGATTGGATATACAAAGCATGGATTCCTTGATGGGAAAAAACCATGATGGGACTAGAAGAAACACCTCGTCAGAACGAGGTTCAGGTTTAACCCTAACCTGAACGGCCGATACCTCGTGAAAACATGAAGTTCAGGCTTAACCTTTAACCTGAAAGAGACGACACCTCATGGAGCGAAGTTAAGGCTTAACCCTTAACCTGAAAGGGATGGTACCTCATGGAGCAAGGTTCAGACTTAATCCCTAATCTAAAAGAGACGGTACCTCATGGAGCGAGGTTCAGGCTTAACCCTTGACCTGAAAAGGATGGTACCTCGTGAAGCGAGGTTCAGGCTTAACCTTTAACCTGAAAGGGACGATACCTCATGGAGCGAGATTCAGGCTTAACCCTTAACCTGAAAGGGACGATACCTCGAGGAGCGAGGTTCATGCTTAACCCTTAACCTGAAAGGGATGACCATACAAAATCCTCGATTAAAGAAACCATGATGGGACCTTCGGAGTTTGCACAACAAATCCGAGAGGGGTTTGCAAAAGGAAGAAAGGGGGTTCCCTAAAGCTTAAAAAATGATTGATCTTGGGCATCTCATTGCTGAGACTAAATCGGCTTTTAAAACAGATGACCTTTTGCAGAAATAGTTCTGGTTTAACCCTTATCCTGAGCGGGATGATACCTCGAGGAGCGAGGTTCAGGCTTAATCCTTAACCTGAAAGGGATGACCATACAGAATCCTCGAATGAAAAAACCATGATGGGACCTTCGAAGTTTGCACAACAAATCCGAGAGGGGTTTGCAAAAGGAAGACAGGGGGTTCCCTAAAGCTTGAAACAGAATGATCTTGGGCATCTCATTGCTGAAACTAAATCAACTTTTAAAACATATGACCTTTTATAGAAACAGTTCAGGTTTAACCCTTAACCTGAAGGGGATGAAAATACCTCGAGGAGCGAGACACAAGTTTAATCCTTAGCCTGAACGGATAAAAGTACGGAATCCTCGAGAGAAGAAACTATGATGGGAGCTCTGGATTTTGCACAACAAATCCGAGAGGGGTTTGCAAAATGAATAAAGGGGGTTCCCTAAAGCTTTGAAAAGGGATTGATCTTGTGCGTCTCATTGCTGAGACTAAATCAACTTTTAAAACAGATGACGTTTTGCAGAAACATTCAGGTTTAACCCTTATCCTGAACAGGAACTGTCTATGGCAGGACAGTGGGGAACACAGGGAAGTGTGCAAATCCGAGAGCCTAGGCGCTCAGATCAAAACAGAAGGGCAGGACTTTCAAGTCCTAATGAGGGACAATGCAAGGATATGTCAAAATGGACATCAAGTTCTTGCTTCATGTTGGGATAGCTAGAAAATTTTGCCAATAAGATACAAAAATTGTAGCTGATTAAAAAATGATTGAAATGTGCACATATATGCGAAAGATATTCCCTTCCTCTACCTAGAGTATTACATCCAATCGGGCTAACTCTGTAGAATAAAAAACCAAATTCAAATTTGTTGTTGTTGAGTTTCTTCAAGGAAGCTATCCATTTTTTTGATATGAAAAGAGAGGGAATATTCTTAGTTTCATAAAAGCAATTGAATGAAAAGATATTAATAGAAAAATTTCACATAGGTAAAGATGATTCTTGGTAGTTTTGGCAGTTTGATATCTGAGGTTTACACATGATGATCTTTTGGCACTTCTTTTGAGATAATGAGCTTTTCTTGGGTTTTGAGGAGAAGTTTTTTTACATCATCCTTCATTTTGGAGATGTTCTGACTTTTCTTTTTTTCGTGAAGGGTACGTCACAAACTCCTTCAACTTGGAGATGTTTTGATCCTTCTTTGTCTCAAGAATTATACTGATGATATTGGCTCATTAGTAAAAAATCTCTTGATGATAGCAGAAATCAAATATCTTTTAGGTTTTGTCGGGAGGTTCATTGCATTCGCCTTCAACTTGGCGGTGATCTAAACTTTTCTTAGAAGGATCCATCACAAACTCCTTCATCTTGGAGATGATCCAAATCTTCTTTGGCTCTGGGGGTCTGACTCATCCACCAGTCTTCAACTTGATGATGATTGAGAGATCCCTTTTGCAGATATTTGATTGCAGCTTAAATGACTGAGGAGATAAGGATTGAGTGAATTCTTTTATTGCTTAGGATATTTCCATTGCTTTACTGTCAGAAGAATGGTCTTTAAGGATGTGCCATAGCTATGATCAATATCAATTTACTTATGACTTTTCAACATCATTGAATTTTCCTTCGCCAGTCATATCGAAGAGTTTTCTTCATCCCTTTGGTTGACCAACAGAAAAAGCTTGAATTTTGTTCTTTCTTCCCAAAAGTCTTGTCCTTTTGGAAATAATGCTGAAGGTAGTTCGAGGTGAAATTCTGTGTAATAAAATTTTGAAATCAACAATGGTTTTTGATAGCAAATTGGCAAAATATTCCTGAAATCCTTGATAAGCGAAATTGCTTGATATCGAATCGACACATCTATGACAAAATTCTCCTCTCTTTTCCCCAAAAGAGAGACTCAGGCTTGACCCTTACCTGAATGGGAAATAGAAAATACTCCTCTCTTCCCTGAAGATGAGGTGTTTGCAAAACAAAATTTTCGAAGAGAAATTAGGTTTTCATCAAAACTCCCCATCTCTAAGTTTATCTTATAGAAAGGTGGCCGATAACGAAGTTTGAAAAAAAGTATCACAGAGGAATGAGTTCATCACACTCTCTCTGGAAGAGGGTCCTCTGCGACGGGGAATCCAAAATGAGAAATTGGGGGCCACAAAAAGAAATGAACTTCTGTCAAAGCTCTCCCTGAAAAAAGGGTTCTTTTGTGTAAAAATTGGGTTGTTGTTATGCAAACAGTTCACGAAGAAACGAGTCCCTTTAAACTCTCCCTGAAAAAAGGGTTCTTGTGAACGATAACAATGATTGCATGTGAAAAGAACGAGCTCCCTCGAGCTCTCCATAGAAAAAGGGTCCTTCGCAAGAGAAAATGATTGTTTTTTGATAAAATTATAACCCGAAGGTTGAAAAATGATTAAAATTGGTAAGATTGCAACCCAAAGGTTTGAAAATGATTGGTCGACCCAGAGGTCTGTTTGTAAAAATTTGCCATTGAGCATGAGATTGAACCATTATAGAGCACTGTGTTACTTCTATGAATGGTTTCAGGATTATCCCTTATCTTGAATGAGAAATGAGAACCCAAGTCGAAACTCAGATCTTCAAAAGAAAAATTAGTCCAAATCGAGCATTGGATCTAAAAGGGAAGTCCGAGTCGAAACTTGAAATTCCAAAAGAAAAGATTTAAAAGAAAAACCCAAGTTTGGAACTCGAATTTTCAAAAGAACGATTGGTCCAACTCGAGCATTGGATCCAAAAGGAAGTCTGAGTCGGAACTCAGAACTTCAAAAATAAAAGATAAAAGGGGAAAACCCGAGTTTGGAACTCAAATTTTCAAAGGAGAAATTTGGTCCGACTCGAACATTGGATCCAAAATGAAGTCTGAGTCGGGACTCGAAACTTCAAAAAAAAAAAAAGATAAAAGGGAAAACTCGAGTTTGGAGCTCGAATTTTCAATGAAACGATTGGTCCAACTCGAGCATTGGATCCAAAAGGAAGTCCGAGTTGAAACTCAGAACTTCAAAATAAAAAGATTTAAAAGGAAAACCCAAGTTCGAAACTCAAATTTTCAAAGAAACGATTGGTTCAACTCGAGCATTGGATCCAAAAGGAAGTCCGAGTCAAAACCCGAAACTTCAAAAGAAAAAGATAAAAGGAAAACCCGACTTTGGAACTCGATTTTTCAAAGGAAAAATTTGGTCCAACACGAGCATTGGATCCAAAAGAAAGTCCAAATCAAAATTCGGAACTTCAAAAAGGAAAAGATAAAGATAAAGATAAAGATAAAGATAAAGATAAAGATAAAGATAAAGATAAAGGGAAAACCCGAGTTTAGAACTCGAATTTTCAAAGGAAAAATTTGGCCCAACATGAGCATTGGATCCAAAAAGAAGTTTGAGTTGGAACTCAGAACTTTGAAAGAAAAAGATTTAAAAGGAAAACCCGAGTTTGGAACTCGAATTTTCAAAGGAACGATTGGTCCAACTCGAGCATTGGATCCAAAAATAAGTCCGAGTCGAAACTCAAAACTTCAAAAGAAAAAGATTTAAAAGGAAAACTCGAGTTTGAAACTCGAATTTTCAACAAAACAGTTGGTCCAACTCGAGCATTGGATCCAAAAGGAAGCTCGAGTCAGAACTCAGAACCTCAAAAGAAAAGATAAAATTTGAAAACCCAAGTTTGGAACTCGAATTTTCAAAGAAAAAATTTGGTCCAACACGAGCATTGGATCCAAAAGGAAGTCCGAGTCAGAATTTGAAACTTCAAAATTAGAAAAAGGAAGAATTTATCCATCTCGAGCATGGGATTTTAAAAGGGAAGTCCGAGTCAAAACTCGGGACAACAAAATTGAAAAAGGAAAACCCGAGTTGTAACTCAGACTTTTAAGGAAAAAATAAATTGAAGAAAGACCCAAGTCGGAACCCTAATCTTTAAAAGAAAATAAATTGAAGGAAAACCTGAGTTGGAACTCAGATTTTCAAGAGAAAAAAAAAATAATTCCAACGTGGAAGTCGGATTTGAGAGGGATCGACAAAAGTTACGAATTGACTCCGACGATCACGAAAAAGAAAAGAGCTTCATTCAAAATTCTTGAACCAAGATGGACTAAGATTTGAATTGTTTATGATGGTTTTAGGATTATCCCCTATCCTGAAGAGGAAATGATAAAAATTGACAAGAATTGAGGAAATTATGGAAAACGATTCAGGTTTATCCCTTAACTTGAAAGGGATGGGAATTGAAATACCTCGACGAACGAGGTTTAGGTTTATCCCTTATCCTGAAAGGGGGTTGAATAAAAATTGACAAAAAAAAAATAAAATTAATTAGAAATCAATAAAAAATGATAAAGATGAATAAAAATTGATAAAACTGATAAAGATCGACAAAAGATTAATAAAAATTGATAAAAATTGAGGGAAAAAAAAGAAATAAAAGTGTGTCTGATCTTGCTTGCACATGTTAAAGGGAAGATGAATGTATATAAAGATGAAATGCCCCAGTATTATGGAGAAGAATGTTAGAATGACAGAAGATCATTGTTATTAAAAAAAAAAGGCTCTTTAAAGAATACAAATGCTAGAATGAGCACTTCAAGTATAAAATTTCTTCAGATACAGAGCATTGATAGGATCTTGCAGTTCCACCCCATATGCACTGATCAAGCAATATGAATTGCAGGGTAACGCTTCCTTAACCACATAGCAACCTTCTCAATTGGGTGACCACTTGCCCCGTGGGCGATGCTTGATATGAGTTGTTGATCTGAGTATCAGGTCATTAACTCAAAATCTCCTTTCGATGACAGACTTGGCATAATGTCGAGCTATCCTTTGTCGATAAGCTTGAGTATGCTCTGCTGTTTTGAGTCTTCTTTCATCCAGTAGATCAAGTTGTACCAACCTCTGCTGTTGATACTGATCGAGTGGCATCTCTATGAGCGATGCAAATTTGAATACACGATTTTGAACGTGGAGAGGTAATACCACCTCGGTCCTATAAACAAGTTCTGCAGAAGCAGCATTGGTTGGAGTCTGAATGGTGGTTCGGTATGCCCAAAGCGCATCATGCATTTTCTCATGCTAATCATGGTCTGTTTCCACAGTTCTTTCCAGAATGCAGATCAAAATCTTATTGGTGGCCTCTGCCCGAACATTCCCTTGAGGATAGTAGGGAGTTGAGATGTGATGATGAATCCTGAACTTTGAACAGAAGGTCTTTATCTGCTCATTCTTGAAGTGACTGCCATTGTCAGACACAATATCATATGGTATGCCAAAGCAACATAGAATGTTCTTGTGAATAAAAGAGACCACATGTCGGCCTTCTACTGTTCGCAGAGTCACAACCTCAACCTATTTAGTAAAGTATTATGTAGCTGCAAAAAAATATTTGTGGCCATTAGAAGCAGAAGGAGTGATCGGGCCTACGATATCGAAAGCCCACATAGAAAAAAGCCAAGGGGAAACCACAGACTGCAAATATGCAGCTGGCACATGAATAGAAGGTGCATGCATTTGACATTTGATGCACTTCTTCACAAATCGATGGTTGTCCTGCTGCATGGTTTTCCAATAATATCCGACGCGGATGATCTGCTTGACGAGAGTTTGGTAACTGACATGGCCACCATAAATTCCCTCGTGTGTCTCTTGGACAACTTCCATGGCCTCATCTTTGTCTAAGCATTTAGCGTACTCACCCACGACGGTAGAGAATATTGGCAAGAATAAAATAGCGGGCGTACATGCGTTGGATTGCATGTTGCTCCCTTCTGTTTATTTCTGGTGGAAATTCACCAGTTTTGATAAAATTCTTGATGTCTTGGTACCAAAGCTTTTCTTTCTGATTGGCCTGGTTTACTTGCTCAGCTGAACTGAAGGTAGGTTGATCAAGTATGCCAATTTTGAAGGAACGATAGGATTCACTGTCTTTAAATGACAAAATGGAGCCCAGACATGCCAAACCATCAGTTATCTGATTGTGCTCTCTCCTGATGTGATTGAGCTGAAATTCTTTGAAGCTGTTTACAAGAGCTAAGACAATCTTCTGATAAGGGATTAATTCCTGATCTTTGACTTACCACTCAACGTTAACTTGACTAACAACAAGCAATAAATCGTCGAAGGCATGCACTCTCTTGACACTGAAGTCTTGCAGAATCTTGAGGCCTTGTATTAGAGTTTCATACTCGGCCATATTGTGAGTACATTGAAAGCCAATTTTGAGGGAATAAGGGATCATCTTCTTTTCGGGAGTGATCAATAAAATTCTGATTCCTATGCCAGACATGTTCTTAGATCCGTCAAAGAATAGGCTCCAAACTGAGGATTCTTGAACATTGCAGATACGATCATCGAGAAAAGCATCTTCCACCTTGATCTCTTTTATCAACGGAAAATCTGCCAATTAATCTGCGATCGCTTGGCCCTTGATCGACTTTTGAGACACATACTCTAAGTCGTATTGCATAAAGAGGACTTTCCACTTCGCAATCCGTCCAGTAAGAAAAGGTTGTTCAAGAATATATTTAAGAGGATTGGGCCTTGACAAAAATTTGATTTCTGACGCCAATAGATAATGCCTTAGCTTCTGACACATCCATACTAAAGCTAAACATGTCTTTTTCATCTGAGAATATTTCTTCTCATAGTTGATGAAAGTCTTGCTCACATAATAGATGACATGTTCTATCCGACTGCCTTCTTCATACTGTGCAAGAAATCTGCCACAAATATTTTGATTGACAGAAATATATAGAAGTGGTTTCCCAAGTTCTGGTAGCCTCAGAATGGGTGGATTAAGGAGATACTGCTTGATGCACTCAAATGAAAGCTAACATTCTGATCCCCATTCAAAATTTACTTTTTTTCTCAACTAATGATTGAAGGGCTCACATCTCATCGCCAAATTGGAGATGAATCGTTGAATAGACTGTATGCGCCCTTGAAGGCTTCGTAGCTCTCTGAGATTAGTTAGAGGCGACATATTGATGATCACTTTTGCCTTAGCAGGATCCACCTGTATTCCCTTCTTGTTGATTATGAAGCCGAGTAGCTTACCTGACTCTACTCCAAAGATACATTTCTGTGGATTGAGCCTCAATTTATAGAGAATAAGTCTCTCAAAGACTTGGCCTAGAGCATCGTGATGATCCTCTTCTTTTCTTGACTTGACCAAGATGTTATCCACATAGGCATCCATGTGTTTATGCATTTGATCATGGAAAATGATGGCCATTGCTCTCTTATAGGTTGCCTCAGCATTTTTGAGCCCAAATGGCATGACTGTATAGTAAAATGTGCCCCAAGGCATGATAAAAGATGTTTTGGATTGGTCGCGAGCGGCCAGCTTGATATGATTGTAGCCTAAATATCCGTTCATAAAGGAAAACATGGCATGGCCTACCGTGCTATCGATCAGAAGATCAATATTGAGGAGTGGATAATCATCCTTGGGGGTGGCCTTATTGAGGTCTTTGAAATCAATGCAAATATGAACTTTGCCATTCTTTTTGGGAACTGCCATGATATTTGCCAACCAATCTGGATAATCAATGGTTCAGATGAAGCCTACCTTTAGAAAATCTTCAAGTCTTTCCTTGACTTGCTGCTCAACTCGAGGATCCAATTTCTTTCTGCTTGATCGGTCTGGAATCTAGTTTCAACTTGAGACGGTGCTCAACCAATTTGGGATCCAATCCTGGCATATCCTCATAAGTCCAAGCAAATACCTCTTGATGTTGTTTAAGAAACTGAATGAGCCTTTCCTTCTTATCTGCATTCAGGTTGGAACCGATTTTGAGGATTTTTGGATCATCTTTTGAACCAATATTGACATCCTCTATTGGATCCTGAACCAAAGGTGATGGTTCATCCTGTTTCTGAATACGGGCAAATTCTGGCAATTCTTGAATCACTAAGTCAAACTCTTCTATTTGCTATGCCATCTTGCTGACCCCTTCTCCTATCTTTATCTTGTGGATCTGAGCTTGTTTGGAATTATTTTGAGAAAAATTTGGATTGATAATGAGCCTTTTGATTGGTTTAGGAGTCATGACTTGACAATCCTAAAAATGCAAAGAAAGAGAGATTGTGAACTCTAAAACGGATTTTGTACAAAAAAGCAAAGATTGATGGTATAAACAAAGTATGAACAAGAATGATAGGTGCCAAGATATGAAGAGAAGATCAAAATTTCATTAATTGAGTAAAAAGCTGAGAACAACTACTGAATATTTACAAAGGATTTCACAAAAGACTGGGATCATGCTGTCCCTACATGATGACTAGAAGACAAGAAAGAGAAAGCAGAAAACAATGGCATTATCTTCCTTATTTGGTTCCTTTGATGAATATAGTTCCCTTGCCCGATGTATGACAAGTGAACCCCAATCTTGAACTAGTGATATGTCGGTCGGGGACGATCGGCTCCAATCTGCCATCTTCATTCTTTTCCAGACCCCTAAAAGGTTGATAACCATGTTTCATTAGGAGATCAAATCCTTTCTTCATCTTTGAGAACTGAGGGAACAAATGATGATATTTGAAAGAAGGGCAATTGAGGCACCCTCCCAGTTTGAAGAAAAAGGTCCTTGCCATTGGACCACTTCGCGACATTCTCTGTCGGTTGAACTTCTTTCAGCTTCAACATGTTCAGACTTTCACTGAGATCAATTTCATTCCTTTCCCTAATGCTAGGGATATCTACCGTGAAAGTAGGACGGGGAACCATCGGCTGTGCGAGTCTTTCCTCCGAATCTTCTCCCAAAATTGTAGTGATTATTCCTCCATTTGACAACTTGATGCATTGATGGAGGGTAGATAGAACAACGTTGGCGTTGTGAATCCATGTACGTCCCAACAGAAGATTATATGTGGGAGGCACATTAACAACATGGAACAACACTGTATGCACCAAGTAGTTGATAAACATTTCAAGGAAAATCTTTCCCTTGGCGGTTTGTCTGTGGTTGTTGAAACCATAAATCGTGATCGGATATGGCACAACTCTTCTTCTTTTAGGCCCAAGGCCTTAGCTGTCATCTCTGGACAAATATTGAGGCTACTGCCTTCATCAATGAGCACATGTGAGACAATCATGCCCCTAGTTCGCACCACTATGTACAAGGCATTATTGTGAAATGTATGAGGGTTTGGCAGATCCTCATTTAAAAATGTGATTGGTGCATTGGTCATGGCTTGATTGACAATCTGAGCCATGTCTTGAGAAGTTGTGCTGGGTTTGACCTTGATTTTCCTCAATAAATCATCGAGAACTTGTTGGTGCTTAGGACAGGCATGTGCTAATTCAAAGATGAAAATGTTTGAGAGAGCAGTGATTGGCCTTTGAGCCAAGCTGGCATTTTCACCGGATGCCTCATCTTTCTTTGGAGTAGATTTGATGAAGTGCTTGGGGAATCCATCTGACAACCTCTGCTGATGCCATTACCGGTTCATTAACTGAGTTCTGCTTGTTGAGAATTGAAATAATATCCATCTTTGTGGTGGAGGACTGAGCCTGATGCAACACTAGAACTTGGTGTTGATCCTAGATGTCATGGCTAGAGCATGGTCGAATAATGCCCTGGGGAAAAGATAATTGTTCTGAAATGACTGTGGCTGAGTGATTTGGGAAAGGCTTGGATAGGATATCTGGTTGCTTTTCCTCTTTATCTTCTATCAACAGGTTTTTGTCAATATAATCCTGAATAATATTTTTGAGGACAAAACAGTCTTTTGTATCATGTCCCACCGTTCGATGAAATTTGTAGAAACTTTCTTTCATCTTTCCCATAATGACAGGAGGATCAACAACCTTTGGAAGTTTGATCATTCTCTTTGCAAGCATATATTTTAGGATATTTTGGCGGGTTTGATCCAGAGGAGTGAATTCTTTGTCATAACTCCAGCCATCATGTTTCAATTTCTCTTGCGGTCTTGCTTCTGGTTGTGGCGCTGGATGGGAAGGCTGTTGTTTCACAAATTTCCCCTTTTGAGCCACAAAGTTATTTTTTCTCAACCTTAGGACCTCCTGAGTTTTTATTGCGGTTCTTCTTACCACCTTTGCTATTGGTACTACCATTACCACTAGGGATTTCTACGGAGAAGGTGAAATGTGCTTTCTTCTTTGAGTCGAGGTTATTTTTGACAAGAGTGATGCCCTCATAGAAGCCATTCTTCATTCCCATTTCGAGCCATTCGGCTCGCTCAATTAGCTTAATGAAAGTCTTTGAGGGAGAAGTGAATATGAGACTCCTCAAGGGCTGAGAGAAATTGTTAAGGATTATCTGAAGCGCATGCTCTTCTGGAATAGGGATTTTCATCTTGTTACAGGTGCTTCTCCACCTATGAATAAATTCTCCACCTTTTTCATTTTCATTCTGCTTCAAGTTGTAAAGATGATTGAGAGTAGGTAGAGCTTCAGTATTGAACAAGAACCGTTCAATGAACAAGTTGACTACTTTATCGAACTCTTGTAGTTCGGTAGGGTTGATGTGGTCAGTATACCATTTTGCCACTGTACCTTCTAAACTGTGCGGGAAGCATATCAATAAGGCTCGGTTGTCCCTTCTAAAACAACTGCATTTTACATAGAATGTGGCTAGATGAGCCTTGGGATTGTCAGTTCCATCAAACTTGATAAATTTGCGGGGAAGATTCTGAAGATTATCATCTCCTTTGAGGTCGTCATAGAAGTCCTCGCCGGTATAGGTTTTCTTGCCTTTACTTTTGGCTTGTATATCTTTGACCGCGTGAGTTACTTCTCTTAGTTGTCTGCGCATCAGATCTTCTGTTGGGATCCTATACCTGGGCCTGTTCACTGATTCCAGCTCTTCCACTATTTTCATAGACTGTCGTAGTGGGTTCATAATGAACATGGGCTGTTCTTCTTCTGACTCTTCCTCCACTGATTTTGTGCCCTCAGAAGTGCTCTCGTGTTGAGTCCTCTTTCGACTGATTCTGACTTGCTTTTTCACAGACTTTTTCTTGAGCTCGTTCCTAGAGGATGTTTTCTTTAAATAGGCCTCAACTTGCTCTGAAACCATCTTTGCCAACATTTTCTGGAATAAACTATAAATGACGGGATCAACATCATCTTCTTTTTCTTAACTGTGTCCTTTGAACGACCTGGGAGAATCTATTTCTTCTATTTCACTGTCACTATGCTGAGGTAAAACAGTTTGCTTCCCGCTCCTTATTTGAACCATGTTTTCAATGCCAATGTTTTCTGCGAAATAAAGAGAATGGTCAAAATATGAAGGAGTTTTTAGGACAAATTTGAGTAAAAGGAAGACTTGAGGATTTGGTAGACAATTTGGATAGATTATTCCATTACCAGGGGTCATCACAAGACTTGTAACAATTGTGTTATCATTTTCATGGTAACTAAAAAATGTGCCTTGTTACGTAAGCGAGGTCGTCAACCATGATAAAAGGTATTAGAGAAAAAATGAGAGAAGTACCTGACATTTGGAGGAAATGTCCCATTACCAAGGATAAGGTCGTCACAAGAATTGTGACCATTACAAAAGAGTAAAAAAAAAAATTGGCTTGAAACTGTTTGGGAGAACGGAAAAGTAAATTTTATTGATAACAGATCAAAGACAAAGAGAGGGTGGATAGACAGTTTGCCACCACTTTTGATATTCAGAAGATACATTGGGTCCTGGAAATATGGAAAGAGGAATGAAAGAGTCCCAAGTGTATTTGGCCGCATGGTATGCCCTAGACCACTGATCTGACTGTAGATCGAATTCTAGCATGTTACCCATAAAAAAACGGGTGTTGGCATGTGTTATCATCGTAAAAACTTTTCCCTTTCTCTGCAAGAGAGAAAAACGATTCTGTGAGTCAAACTCGATCAAAGTTTTGAAAATTGGTTTGAAAATTACTCGCCTTCGTTTTTGAAATCTGCGGGAAAATTCTGTAGAATGGGACTCGCCTGTCGTTACGTGGTTCAATCGTTCCTGGCGCCTTTACCAGGGGTAATTGAAACAAGGATCAAAAGTGTGCTTTATCTAAGTTCAATTATCTGAATCATGCTCTATTTTCCTAAAATGCACAGAGAATCAGGCATATGCTATGGAATTTTGAAAAAAATGCAAGTTTGAGAAATATGATGTGTGCTTGGGAAAATGCTTGAAAATACTTGGGAAAAGTGATGATTCTAGGAAAATCATGAATTTCAATGGAAAATGAATTCTCAGGAAAACTTGGACTTTGAGAAAATTGATTTTGTGATTTGGATTGCTTTTCTAAGAAAATCAATTTTTAAAATGGATTTGAGAATTCTGGGAAAATCAGAAAGTTCATTGGAAAATGACATTTAAAATGGAAAATGGATTCTCAAAAAGATCAAATCTTTGAGAAAATCGATTTTTGAACTTTGAAAATAATATTGAGAATGTTAAAACATTGGAAAATCATGATTTAAACTTGGGAAATACTTTGAAATGTCATTTGAAAACTCAGAGTTCTGAGAAAGTCAACTCCTAAGAAAGACTTAGAAAATTCTGAGAAAATCGATCTCTCTGAATTGAAATTGGGAAATGAGTTTGAAAATGATGCAAATTGAATGAATGAATATGAATTTGAAAGATAATTCTTTAAGGAATTGGGAAAATTCTTTTGAAATTTTGAGAAATGCAGTGCATTTTTAAAGTTAGCCTAAGAGTGTAGACTGAATGTGGCTAATACGAAGATCACAGATCTGGGTTTCATTCGTATTCTGACTATGGCCATAAATACGAATTCCACCGAGTTTGTCAACTCTCTAAGTGCTTATGCACGTGCCATTCGTGTCAACCATAATGGATTTGCAAAAATATGCATGAATTGGCATACATTAGATATTAAAATTTGCAGAATTAAACTATATGCAATGCAGTCCTATTTTAAGCAGAAAATGTAAATCTTATTCCAAATATTACAATTTTGATATTACATTGAATTGAATAAAATAAATAAATGAAAGTCTTCTTCTTGAATATTCCTACAAAACTAGAAAACATGTTAGCACAAAAATGTAGGTTTATTTGGATTTATTCGAGAATATTGAAAATTATCGTATATTATCCAAATGTAAACCCAATTCATACTTCCTTGATATAAAAATAAATGATGAAATTGGATTGGAAATATGAAAATGATCTTTGCAAATTCAAAATTGGGGTCAAAATGACCAAGATGCCCTCGATAACAAGACTATGGCCTTGAAATCAGGGTTTTTCAGAAAGATATTTTGTAAAAATAGGAATTTGAAGTCCTAATGAAAATAAATCAAACACAATATGATATGATATAGTTGAAAATACGCAAAATCAAAGTTTGGAAATTCGAAATTGAGGTAAAATGACTAAAATGCCCTTGATAACAAGACTATGACCTTGAAATTAGGGTTTTCTGAAATAAATTTTCTAAAATGCAAACTTTGAATTTCCAATGAATGCAAATGGTATGAAAATCAATTATAACATGATACTAAATGATGATATGCATATTAAAACCCTAAAATTGTAAAAATATCACAAAACACTGATTTTCGCTTGAGTTTCGCCTTTGATTTAAAAAATGAAGTAACCCAAAAGGCAAATGAGCTTGGAATTGGCTCAAATTTGTCATGGACACCTAGACTAACCCTAAAAACAGAATGAAACTCAAAAATATTTTTTTTGACATTTTGTTAATATGGAAATTAATTAAAAATCATAAAAATCAAGATTTTTTGCCTAAAATTTTAAATCTAACCTAATGAAAACTGAATTTTGGGTACTAACCTACCATAGAAATTCACCAAATTTTATGGGTTGATAAAGGATAGTTATGCAAAGATTTTTGCCTTTTACAGATTTTGGTTTTGACCTATGATCAGTGCTTAACAGCTCCGGCAAGTCAGATCAGAATCCGACGACTTTAGAACTTAGGGAAAACTCACAGATTTTCACAACAATTCAAGGAAAAATGGTAAACATAGGCCAAAACCTCTGAAATTTTAGGATAATGATCCTAACACATAGAGGAACAATTCCTCGTTTGGTTATTTCTGCATTAGATCTACGGATTGGATGGACATAGAGGTTTATCAGACCTCTAATTCTGATAAAATCTAACTAACAGGGATTTAGCTAATGAACTTATAAAATCTGGAAAGCTAGGAATACGAACCCTAAAAATCCTAAAATCCTAGGAAATGACATGGGAGTTCACTTGGAACTACTCCACTATTTAAGGTTTTGACATCCGACCTACGGATTGAAGCGCCACAACCAATTAGGGTCGGTCTAGACCCTGACAGGCAGGAAACAAAATTTTCACAAAAGGGTGAAAGATTCGATTTTTGGCAGAGACCAAATTTCCTTCGAAAAATCCATGAAAATACTAAAAAATACTAGGTTCTAAAAAAGATATAAAATTTTTTTTAGAGGAGGATTCAGATCTTCCATAGAGGAGATCTTGGCTCCTCAAGTCTGCTAAAACGAAATCCAAAACTTCTAGAGGGTTCAAAATAGATGCTAATAAATTTTTTTTTATGATGATAATTATTTCAAATTAAATAAAACTTTTTACAGGGAGTTAAGGACACGTAAATCTAATGACAATAAAATTTACAGAATTTATTGATGAAAGAATTCACATGAAATAATACATGGACTTTATACATAAATGACAATTTATAAATCCTAAGTTAAATAATGGTGAAACATATATAAAATGAATGAAACAAGGAATGAACTAATCTAAATGCATTTTCTTACATAAAATGACATGAAATGTAAAACTAAAAATGAAAATCAATGGGGGCATAATCTATTTTTGATTTTGGCTTATGAAATGAAAGATCTGATACATTGATTAAATGGATCTTTCATTCTCTTAGCCCATATATATAACACATATGTATTTAACATGGAAGATGCTTAAAATGCAAAAAAATATGACAAGCCTAAAATGATTCAAGTTAAAGAAACTATACTATCTCTCTAAAAAAAATATGACATAAATTTATCCTATACATGAGGATCTATCCATTCGTGCTTATCGTTCACATGAGAGATTCAAGCACCAACAAGGCTTGATTGGCATCAAACTATATTCATCTCTCTCAACAAGAAGGATGCTTATATCAAACTTACAACAAAGGGGACACACAACAAAAGAGATTAAGGAAATCTAAAAAAAAAAAGGAATTCCTACCTTGGTTCAGTTGGAAGGGATAGAAGGCTTGAGGAAGATATGTTGGCTATTGATGAAGGTAATGAAAGTGGTGCTCTTGTTGTAATGGTGATGCACCG
Source organism: Nuphar pumila (assembly GCF_984573655.1). Classification (NCBI taxonomy): domain Eukaryota; kingdom Viridiplantae; phylum Streptophyta; class Magnoliopsida; order Nymphaeales; family Nymphaeaceae; genus Nuphar; species Nuphar pumila. Next base: position 18,891,414 of record NC_143257.1, on the reverse strand, counting down.
GTTGGAGCCAAGGAGATGATGGTTGCTTGGTGGTGCGCCGGCTGCTGGAGGTACTTGTTGCCAAGGGAGGGTTGATGATGCTACTGTGGTGCAGCTGAAGCAAGAGAGGCTGAGGGTGTGGCTACTTCAAGGCTGCCAAAGGTGAAATGGTAGCTGGAGATACTCGGTTGCAAGGAGGATGTTGGACGCTGGGCGTGAAGGCTGGAACCGGGTCAAGAAGGGAGCTGCGGCTTGGAAGGGAAGGAGTTAATGGTGGAACCAATTGAAGGTGGCGCCAAGGAAGGGGGACCTGTTGCTGTGGTAATGGTGGCTGCAACAGAGGGAACCAGTGACTGAAGCCACCAAGAGAGAGAGAGAGAGAGAGAGAGAGAGAGAGAGAGAGAGAGAGAGAGAGAGAGAGAGAGAGATGGGTTTGGGCTGGATGAAAGGAGAACAAGGAGAGGGTGTTGGGCGTATGGAGCTTCTTAGGAGAATAGTAAGTTGAAGGTGATTTTTTTATTATGGCTGGGCAATGGAGAAGGGAGAGAAAGAAAGGAGGGAAAGAAGGAAGGAAAGAAAGAAGAAAGAAAGAAAAGGAAAGAAGAAGGAAAAGAAAAAGAAGGAAGAGGAGAAGAAAAGAGGAAGGTAGGGGTCGACCAAGGAGAGAGGAAAGGAAAGGGAGAAAGGAAGAAAGAAAAAAAAGAAAGGAAGAAAGAAGAAAGAAAGAAAGAAAAAAGAAAGAAAGAAAGAAAAAGGAAAAGAAAGAAGGAAAGAAAGGTAAGAAGAAGAAAAGAAAGAAGAAGGGAAAAAGAAAAGGAAAGGGGAAAAGGGGGGTCGACCCCCTTGTGGGTCTCACTTTTCAATAAAAATAATAAAAATAAAATAAAAGAAAATGGTAAAATAAAGAAAAACATAGTAAAAGAATATATATATATATATTTATTAAAAGGAAATACAAATAGATAAGCCATCTCAGTGTGGGCTCACTTTAAAATTTTCAAATTCATTTTGAGGATCAGAGGGGTAGAATAATCTTTTCAAAAAAAGATTTTTGGATAAAATGAGCTATTTTTGGCAGTTTTTGAAACGAGCTCCGAATTTAAAATTTCATAACCCATTGCGAAGCAAATCTAGTTTAGAATTTAAAATTTTGAGTTTGAAAGGAATCCAGATTGTTTTTCTCGAGAAAATATTTCCAAATTTAGAATCCTCGGGGTAAAAATGTCAATTTTGGAAACCCAGGGTTTGAAATTGATTTCTGAAAACTTTTAAAACTCAAGCTGGATTGGAATTTATAAAACTGGAGTTTTGTATCTAAAAAATGAAATAAAATGAAATGTGATGAAATGTTATGAAACGATAAAAAAATTATGAGAAATGATATGAAATGCCATGCAAAATGCTAACCCTGAATGAAGAAATTTGGATATTAAACCCTGATTGACAGTTGTACCAGTTCAAAAAATGATAATTTTGACAAAAATCGCAAAATGGTTCAAGAAATGATTTTTGTCTCTGCTGGGCCAGAGTGACACTGAAACTTAGGGTTTGAACTGATCTGAACTGAAATGAACTAGATTGATCTGGGTTTTAAGGTTTCAGAACTCAACTGGACTGACAAGACACTGACTAAACTGAACTCCCGGATTGAATTATCAAGAAAAGCTGTCATTTTTAGAAAAATGGTCACTAGAGTGAAGTGAATTACAGACCAGAGCTAAGTTTGAGCTGGAATAAAGATCAGTAACACTGAGATGAACTAAAATTGAAGCTCGAACACTAGCTCAACTGACTGGACTCAGCTCAATTTCAGCTAAATGAGCTGAAATGGGATAAAATGGGCTCTTGAACACTTGGAAGTGGTTTTGAACTGAAACTGGAGCACTTGAACTCTTGGTGAGCTCAAGCTAAACTCAAGGGAATATGACTGACTAGGAATGACTGACTCAGAGACAATTGACTTGGATTTGAGTGAGAAATGAGCTCATCTCTGAAGAAATGATCCCATTTTGACAGGAATGGTCAGAAATGAACATGACCTGCTCATTGTGAGCTCAAGTGAGCTAAAAATAACTGACATTCTAACTATTTTGAGCCTACAAATGAGTTTGGTTGACTCTGACTGACATGTGTCTAGGGTGACCTAAGGATAAAATCGTAATTTTCTTAATAAAAATGGGTAAAATAGTAATTTCCTAAGACAGACTCTGGGTTGGACTCCTGTACTGACCTACCAGGGTTGGGATTCACACGAGGGGTGTATCTAAAAATGGATGAGGAAAATTTGAGGTGTTTACAGATGCCCCTCTTTGCTACTAAGCCGGTTTAGAGCCGAGCTTAGTGGCAAAGAAAAACACACCAAATTTGAGCTTTAAAAATTCCCCAGTTAGAAAGATCTGTCTGGATATAAAGAAATTAGCCCTGATGAAAATGGTATATATGGAATGGAGAGTGAAGAAGAAAGATTTACTTTAAAGAAGTGAGATTCAGGTTTTTCCCTTAATCTGGATGGGCCGAAAAATACCTCGTGTAGAAACGAGGCTCAGGCTTGACCTATAACCTGATCGGAAAATGAAATACCTCATGAGAATGAGGCTCAAGTTTAACCCTTAACCTGATTGGGAAATGAAATACCTCATGAGAATGAGGCTCAGATTTAACCCTTAACCTGATTGAGAATGAAAATGATGGAATCTTCAACTGAAGTATCCATGATGGGACCTTCAGACCTTCGCACAATGAATCCAATAAGGGTTTTGCAAAGGGATGGAATCGGGGGTCCTTAAAGCTTGAAAATGGGTTGATTTTGGATGTTTCATTGCTGAGACTAAATAACTTTTGAAATTGATGAGCTTTTGCAAGAAAATGATTGGTGACTTAACCTCAAGCCAAAATTGAACTGTCTATGGTGGGATAGTAGGAACACAGGGAAGTGTGTGAATCTGAGAGCCCAGGCGCTCAGATTATACCAAAGAAGGGGAGGAATCTTAAAAACTATTGTTATCAAGTCCTAACAAGGAATGACAAATGGTGTCAGGATGTGCCAAAGATGAACCTCAAGCTCTTGCTTTACGTCAGGATAGCTAGAAAATATTGTCAAAATATTGAAAATTGTTGTTGATTTCAAAATAATTAAAAGTGATGCATATTGTTTCGAAAATAATCTCTCTTTCTTACTGAAGTATTACCTCTGATTGAGCTTAACTCCGTAGAATCAAGATTCGAATTCAAATTGCTTGCAATTGACTTTCTTTTAAGGAGGCTATCAATTCCCTTGATATGATCGGAAAAGAAAGAATTCTCATTGTGAAAGCAATTGGCGAAAGGATATTGATAAAAGAATTTCACAAAATTAAAGAAGATTCTTGGCAAATTCGTCAGTTTGATATCCTGGGATTTTTCTCCTAATGACCTTTTTGCATTCTTTTTGAGACATTGACCTTTCTTGGGTTTTTGGGGATTACATCATCCTTCATTTTGGAGATGTCCTGACTTTTCTCTCTTTTTTTTGAAAGGGTACGTCACAAACTCCTTCAACTTGGAGATGTTCCGATCCTTCTTTATTTTAGAAATTATACTAACGGTATTGTCTCATTGGTTGGAAGTATCTTGATGATAGCAGAATTCAAATATCTTTTAGGGTTTTTCGGGAGGTTCATCGCATTTGCCTTCAACTTGGAGGTGATCTGAACTTTCTCTGAAAGGATCCATCACAAACTCCTTCATCTTGGAGATGATCCAATCTTATTTGGCCTCGGGGTCTAACTCATCCACCAACCTTCAACTTGACGATGATTGAGAGATCCCTTTTGTAAATATTTGATTACATCTTAAATGATTGAGGAGATGTGGGAATTGAGTGGATTTTCTTTCTAAATCAGGATATTTCGACTGCCTTGTCTTTACAAAAATGATCTTTAAAAATATGCCATTAACTGTGATCAATATCGATCACTTATGGCTTTGCAACAACATTGAATTTTCTTTGCTGACCATATCGAGAATTTATTCTTCATCCTTTTGGTTGGCCAATAGAAATATTTTGAATTTTGAATCCTTATTCGTGAAAGCTTTGCTCTTTCAGAAGTAATGCTGAAGGTATTCTGAGGTAATTTTTTTGTGCAATAAAGGTTTTGAAATCAACACATATTTAATGACAAATTGGCAAAATGTTCTTGAAATCCTTAGTGAAAGAAATTGCTTGAGGTCTAATTGACACATCCATGACTAAATTGAGTCCTGAAAAGACTCAGTTAAAAGATTAACTTGAAAGTTGGGTTTTGTTTTGACTTACCAGCTCAAAAGCAGGATTTTTGTTTTGATCGACCAACTCAAAAGTAGGATTTTTGTTTTGACTGACCAACTTGAAGGCAGGATTTGTTTGATCGACCAGCTCGAAAGCATGATTTGCTGACCAACCAACTCGAAAGCAGGATTTTGTCTGACCAACCAGCTCGAAAGCAGAATTTATTGACCGACCAGCTCGAAAGCAGGATTTGTTTGACCGACCAACTCGAAAGTAGGTCTTTTGACCAACCAGCTCCAAATCAGGATTTGTTTGACTGACCAACTCGAAAGCAGGATTTGTTTGATCGACCTGCTCGAAAGCAGGATTTGTTGACCGGCCAGCTCGAAAGTAGGATTTGGTTGACCAACCAGCTCGAAAGCAGGATTTGGTTTGACCGATCAGCTCGAAAGCAGGATTTTGGTTGACCGACCAGCTCCAAAGCAGGATTTGTTCACCGACCAACTCGAAAGCAGGATTTTGATTAAAAGATTGAATTTGATGATTTGAAAATGATTGACATTGATGAAGTTGTAACCCGAAGGCTTCAAAAGTGATAGATATTGATAAAGTTGTAACCCGATGACAGAAAAATGACTAATGTTGGTAAGATTGTAACCCGAAGGCTTAAATTTAAGAATCTGATAAAGTGGGCGGCCTAGAGCTCGGATTGACAAAATTAGATGACCTGAAAGTTGAAATTGAGAATTAAATGACCCGAAGGTCAAAATTGAGAATCAAATGACACAAAGGGTTGAAATGAGAAATCAAAGATCGAAATTTGAGGAATTGAATGACCCGAAGGTCAAAGTTGAGAATTTGAATGACCCGAAGGTCAAAATTGAAATTTGAGTGACCCGAAGGTCGAAATAGAGGATTGGGTGACCTGGAGGTCGAAATTGGAAATTGAAAATTGAAAATTGAAAATTGGAAATTGGAAATTGGAAATTAGAAATTGGAAATTGAAAATTGGAAATTGGAAATTGGAAATTGGAAATTGGAAATTGGAAATTGGAAATTGGAAATTGGAAATTGGAAATTGGAAATTGGAAATTGGAAATTGGAAATTGGAAATTGGAAATTGGAAATTGGAAATTGGAAATTGGAAATTGGAAATTGGAAATTGGAAATTGGAAATTGGAAATTGAAAATTGGAAATTGGAAATTAGAAACTAGAAATTGGAAATCGAAAATCGGAAATTGGATGACCTGAAAGTCGAAATTGACAGAATTGATATTGAACTTGAATTCTGATGGAAGGTCAACATGAAGACTGCACCTAAGAGATCTACTAACGCGACCAATGGGAAAGACACTAACACGAGTGCCAGATTTTGAAAGAGTACCAGTACGAGCATCGAGTTTTGAAAATGTATCACTATAAACATTGGATTTTGAAAATGTACCAGCGCGAGCACTAAATTTTGAAAATCACCTTGTGTTTAAAATTTGTTTTTTTTTTTTGGAAAGAGACTGACGCTCTAGAGATATTTGGGAATGGTGACGGGAATGATTGTCGGGGCTCAGGATTATCCCTTATCCTGAATGGGTAGCTCAGGTTTATCCCTTAACCTGAAGGGGAAATTATGAATTTGATGTAAATGAATGCATGCCAATGCAAATGTATACAAATGAATGCAAAATGATGTAATTGGATGCACATATATGCAAAATGAGAGATTTGTTTGATCCTGTCTGTATACAAGACATTTTGAAGTAAAAACAAATTTTAAAAAAAAATGCCCTAGTGTAATAGGGGAAACAAATTTTGGATAAAAGGAAGATAATTGACAAAGCGACTGGCTTCTTGATTGATTAGAGAGACACCCTGAGAGAGGTCATTCCTTATAAGAGATGTTTTGCAGAGAAGAAGAACAAGCTTATGAGGAAAATTGATAATTTTATTAATGCATTAAAGGAAAGATGACAAATCAAGGAAAGATAAATGAGATTGCATTATCCCTTCAAAATAATGAAAGCAAGATGAGAAATGGGAAAATGCTAGCATTGTCAGCTTCTTAAATGATTGAGGAAAAAGCTCAGTCAGGATGACTAGTCTTCCTTTTCATCTTCAATGAGGATATTCTTATTAATGTAGTCTTGAATGATATTCTTGAAGACGAAACAATGCTCGGTGTCGTGACCCATTGTCTGATGAAACTTGCAGAACTGATCTTTAAACCTTCCCATGGTCACAGGAGGATCCGCTATCTTGGGGAGTCTAACCATCCATTTGGTTATCATATATTCTGGAACTTGCTCGAGCGGCTGTTCTAAGGGAGTAAAATTGTGGTCGTATCCCCAACTGTCATGCTTTGGTCTCCCTTGGAGCTTTAATTCTAGTTGGATGCTGGAGGGAGGGCTGTCATTTTGCCTGCTGATTCTGTCCTCTTGCCCTGTATAATCATCTCTGCCAGGATTTGGGTTCCCTGATCCGTCGGTGTGGTTCTTTCTGCCACCCTTTTTGCTTTGGCCATTGCTGTTGCCAATGACATTCACAGCGAATGTGAAGTTTGACTTCTTGTTATTTGAATTGCTCTTTGAGAGTGTGAGGCTCTTATATACTCCATTCTCTATTCCCATCTCGAGCCATTCAACTCGTTCTATCAATTCGATGAAAGATCATGCCGAGAAAGTAGAGATCAGACCTCTCAAAGGTTGAGAGAAATTATTCAGGATGACCGACAATGCATACCCTTTCGATATCGGATTCTTCATTTGATTGCAAGTGGATCTTCATCTGTGGATAAAATCTCTGGCTTTTTCATTTTCCTTCTGCTTTAGATTATAGAGATGATTAAGGGTCGGAAGTGCATCAGTATTGAACAAGAATCGCTCAATGAAAAGATTAACCACCTTGTCAAATTTCTTTAACTCAATGGGATTGATATGCTCTGAATACCATTTGGCAGCGGTGATGTGATCATCGCAAAATTTTTCCTATTCTTGTTGGTTTCTCTCTCTTCCTTCTTTTTTCCTTTTCTAACCTCTTATTTTTCTCCTTTTTGAAGGGAGAAGAATAAAAGAAAGAAAAGAAAGAGAGAAGAGAAAAGAAAGAAAGAAAGAGAGAGGAGGAACTATTTTGCGCGGTCTCACTTGACCTTAATTTGAAAATATTTAGAAATTTAACTCGCCTCCGTTTTTGAAAATATTGCGGGAAAATAGAGAGACGGGATTCGCTCGTCAGTACGAGGTTCGACCGTTCCTAGCGTCTTTACCAGGGGTAATCGAACCAAGGATCGAATCTATGCCTTTTGCTTTGCCTAAATATAATCTAAGAATTTATTCTAACTCTAAATGCACAAAGAATCATGCTTGTGCAATGTAAGGATGTATGCTCTTTTGAAAATTTGATTTAGAAATTTCCAAGTATTCTGAGATGAAAATTGGTGAAGAAATGATTTGAATCTCACTTTGGAACTTGAGATAGATCAGAGGAGTTCTAAGTTTTTGAAGTAAATTAGGATTTGGAAGAATAAATGAGAAAGAGTGACTTGAAGCTTTGAAATGAAAGGAAATGAAGTTTCAAAGTCAAAATTGGACTTTGAATTTTGAACTTGGATTTAGGAAAGGAAATGAGTATTTGAGATGGAATTGAATTTGGATTTTTAAGTTTGGAAATTTAGAATGGATCTGAGATAATCAAATGGTATTTAAGAATAGAAATGGATTTAAGAGATTCAGATTAGATCCGCAAATAGAACTGAAATCTAGAATTGGAATTGGATTCCGGATCCTAAACAGAATGGGATCTGAGACTTGGGTTCTAGATCCTAAAATGGAGTGGATCTGAAGTCTGAGATCCAAATGTAGAATTGGGTTATGGATTCTAGAATGAATTTGGATCTGAAGTCTGAGATCAAAATATAGAATTGGTTTCTGGATCCTAGAATGGATTTAGATCTGAAATCTAAGATCCAAAGTAGAATTGGGTTCTGGATCCTAGAATGGATTTGGATCTGAAGTCTAAGATCCCAGGTGAAGTTGAATTCTGGATCCTGACATGGAGTTGGGTCTGAAGTCTAAGATCCAATGTAGAGTTGGACTCTGGATCCTAACATGGAGTTTGGATCTGAAGTCTGAGATCCAAGGTGAAATTGGATTCTGGATCCTATAAGGAAATTGGATCTGAGTTCTGAGATCCAATATGAGTGTTAAACCCTGGATCCTAAAATGGATTTGGAGTTAAATTCAGAAGGTGAATCAAGAACTTCCAAGTTCAAATTGAACTTGGAAAATGAATTTTAGAAATTGAATCTTGAATATACAAATGAATTTCAAAGTTAAATTGGATTTTGAATTTAAGATAGAATTTGGAATTTGAAATACAAGATGATTCTGAAGTTTCAAAGTCAAATGGGACCTTGAAGTTGAATTCTTGAATCCTTTTTGAGAAATAGAGTTGAATTTGAATTTATGAATAGGATTTGATCTGAGAAATGAAGGAAAAAATTACTTGGATTTATGAAAAAGAATTTAAAAATATGATGCAATTTTATCTAAATAATGAATGAATTTAAAATTTTGAAATTGGATTTTGAAAAGCTATTTCATTCTTTAAATGAATTAAAACAAGATTGAAGATATAATACATCCTTGACTATGGTCATTGAATGTATTATATAATAATCTATATTTAAATTTAAGAGAAGAATGAAACACATTTGGTGCTTTTATAGAATTTAAAATGAAATTAACTCTCAATATACCCTGACTATGGCCATTGGTATATATTTTGAATTAATTTTAAGTTAAATTCTGATAAAAGGAGAAAATATTTAAGGAAAATATGTTGAATTTTGAAAAACGGATCCAGTGTGGATCCAGTGTTATTTCGTAAAAGATAAAAATCCTAAGTCTTGTTTACATCCCGACTATGGCCGTTGATGTAAATCATCAACTTAGGATTAATTTACCTCTTACGATATGGTGCACGTGCCATTCGTATAGCCATTCGTGAGAATTTGAGAAATAAAGGCAAAATGCATGAAAAACAAGTAATTCATGATATTTACAATGCTTATTCATTCTATCTAAAACAGAAAATGTAGATCCTCATTTAAGGTCTAACTATTACAACACATAAAGTTGAATCCAGAGCTCCAAGTAATGAGATTTTCCACATATTCCCTGCAAAACAACTAGATTAGCACCATGTAAATATATAAGGAAATGGGAGATATTTCATTGAAAATGTAAATGCTCATGCTTATGCCTATTCTTAATGGAGGATATCTACACAAAATGCTATTCTCATGTTTTAAATCTAAAATTTATATGGAAAGCCTTACATTAAGGGGAAAATGTGCATGTGAAATTGATGGAGATTTATATGGGAAAGGCATATGCAATGCCTTAAGCTAAAAGAGGTATTTATCTGTCTGAGGCTAATGAAGTCCTATATGGGAAAGGCATATACAATGCCTTAGACTAAATGAAAGTCTATATTTATCTACCCAAGGCCATACATATATCTGTGGATGAGATGCAGTGGATAAAGTGCAAGATGTGCTATATACATATGAAATGACATAGTGCACTTTATGAAGGGCAAGAAGGCGACTCACAGCAATTCACCGAGTTGATGTAGGAAGTATGAAGCTATAGCAGCTCAGAGAAATGGCAGTGGATACATAAAATTATTACCACGATGCTTAGTATAGATGCAAACAATTATTACAGCAGTGTTTGACACTGCTGTAGATGCAAGGAAGATACATCAGTGATTATCACTGCTGAGATTGGGAAGTGCAGGGATATGACTGACATACAGCTCCAAAAAAAAAACAAATCAGTGACATGATTTCAAGTGAAATGTCCATATATTTTGCCACCGACAATTCGGTGGTTGAATTAATGACTCAGCGTATGCTTTCATAATAAGTTAAAATCACTTTAGCAAACCAGGTGATTTTCCTGTAAGAGCAGACTTGTGAACCTTTTAGCAGCAAATCAGTCGGCAGTGATTTGCCCTCAGCCAACATATTCAGTTAATGTAATGGTGGATCTATGGAGCAACACAACAAATTGGCTTGTTGATCGATTCCTCATCGGTTCTCCCATGATGAAAGAGGATGAATCTGGAATAATGTAAAACCCCTAGACCGTTTGTTTTGATCATCTCAGCTCAACAATTGAAAGATCATTCAGACAATAACTTTGCATCCAACAATTAATAAATCAGAAATCAAACTACAAAATTCATCAAAATAGTAATCAACAGCTTAGAACACCTCAGTGAAGAGTTCCAAATGCAATATCAATGGTAGAGGTTAGAATTCAAAAGGTAAGAAGTTCTGAATACGACATCGAGGCATCAACAACCGGAACTTAGACAACCAGTAAGAACTCGACCTTCAGGAATCCGTGAATCGATTAATGCAGAGGATCAGTTGGTCCACTTTCAAAACAGTACTCACGGGAGATCAATAGATGATATTCGATCAAGCCAGAAAACTTAACAAATCAATGGTCATTCAAGCCAGAGATCAGTAACACTTGATCGACACTCAGTTTGTTATCAACTTATCTTTTAAACAGCCGATTATTAGTAATCAAATTTACTACCTTGAGGGACCGATCATCAGGAGGAATCCAGAAATGAATCATTCTATAAAGAGATCTGTTGGGGATGAGCGACTGATACTGGTGTATTTTCTATATAGAACCTTCTTGGTGGTCGAATGGCTTCTGCAAGCTGAACAGCTTCTTCTGAGGCATTATCTTTCACCAATGATAGTTAAGCAGACGCCTCTGTTGCGAGTCCACCTTATTCCAACATGTGATTTTTTTTATGCCGAGCATCTGAAACATTTTGCTATGTAGATGCAGCAGCAAAACTGCTTCAAGCGAACTGACTTTGTCGATCCATGACCCCCCAATCACAATGCTTGGACTCCTCTGACCGATCTCTTGACCCTGTAGCCTTTTCATTTCTACCGTGGCTTTCTGCTATATGATCGACTTACTCCAACTTGATCGTTCTGCAGGAATGATTTCCTTGCTTTGGCTAATTCACAGTTGCTTGGAGCTCTGGAGGTCAAAAGGGGCTTCGATTCAGCCGGTTGGGAGGAAAGCAGAGAAGAAAGGGAATGGAGGAAGGGTGAAGAAGTGGTCCGGGAAGAAGGAAGGAGATGCCAATGGGGAGGTGAAGAAGCGATCCGGAATGGGGCGTCCTGCATGCCCTTTTAAGGAGGAGGAGAGGGTTTCAGTTGGGGGATGAGAGGCTGGAGAAGAAGTTTGTTGGCAATGGGTGGCTGGAGGCCTCGAGAAGTGGTTGGAGGCACATGGGTGCCTCCAGAAGGCTATGGAGAGGGGCCATCGACCATGGAGGTTCAAGGGTGAGAGGTCGAGAGAGAGAGGCGGCTGATGGGGCTGAGGGAGAGAGAAGCGAGAGTTAGGGTTTTCAAAACCCTAACTCGACTTTTTTAATCATCGAGAATCAGATTTTCCAAAAAAAGGCATCTTTGAAAAGTTTTCTCTAAAATGGGTTTCTAAAAACTTTTTTGCAATTTTCTTCATTTATTTTTTATTTTTTTGGTTCTTTTCAGAGTATTTTATTTTTTTTGTATTTTGGGAAATACAAAATCCTAAAATGTACGGCAAAACAAGGATTTAAACTAATTTTTTTTGTATTTTTGAGAAATATTTACAAAAAGAAGGTTTTCAAGGCTATTTTGAGGAAATTTCTTCAGAAAATGTTTGAGTTTTTGAAGCTCGAATTGAGAAATACATGTGATGGATCCAAACGGATGTCGAATGGACTGTCCGAGCTATTTAAAGACTATTTTTGGTATTTTCTATAATTTAAATTTAAAATTTGAACAAGGAGATTTAGATTTGGATCTGGGCAATGGATCCAGATCCGAAATCAATTTAAACATATAAAATGAATTTGATTTCAGTAAAACTTGAGAAATGAACTGGAATTTATATTTAAAAATGCACATTTGCTCAAAAAATGAATTTAGGGACAAGAAGGGAATATTTAAAAGATTTTTGAAAAATTTGGGGTGTTCACAGATGCCCCTCTTTGCTACTAAGCCGATTGAAAGCCGAGCTTAGTGGCAAAGAAAACACTCCAAATTTTGAAAAATGCCCCAGTCAACAGATCTGAACTGGGTGTGGAAGAATTTATTTGAAAGACGTGGTTTTAGGCTTAATACCTTATCCTGAATGGCTTGGGGAGATGAAATCCTCGAAAATAATATGATTGAATAATAGAGATGAGGAAATCGTGATGGGATTTTGGGTGAAGATCCCGAGATGATGAAAGATAAGAAGTTTGATCAAGCCTCATGAATGAGGCTAGATCAGCCTTTGGAACGACTCAGGTTTAGCTTTTAACCTGGATGGGACGAAGATATGTCAAAACAACCTGAATGGGGAAGGAATAGAAGAAGATCTTGAAGTTCAAGTATGACTTTATTCCGGATGGATATACAAAGCATGGACTCCTCGATGGGAAGAACCATGATGGGATTGAAGGAAAACACCTCGTCAAAACAAGGGAAACTCGTTGGAACGAGATTCAGGTTTAACCACAACCTGAAGGGGACGACCATATGGAATCTCGAGTGAAGAGACCATGATGGGACCTTCAGAGTTTGGACGAACAAATCCGATAGGGGTTTGCGAAAGGAGGAAGGAAATGGGGTTCTCTAAAGCTTGAAAAAGGGATGAACTTGGGCGTCTCATTGCTGAGACTAAATCAGCTTTTGAATTTAATGACCTCTCGCAGGGAGTATAGGTTTTGACCCTTAACCTGAGTGGGAACAACCATACGGATTTCTTGAAAACCGCGATGGGACAGAAGAGATACTTCAACTGAATGTGGTAACTCTTCTGGAAGATATAAACAACGCTAGGTTGCACTAAAATGGATATTGAATATTTATTTCATTCTTAGAATATGTAGAAAATTTTGCCAATAAGATAAATTTATAGTTGACTTCAACGCTTGAAAATTTGCATATGTGTGCAAAAGATATTCCCTCTTTTACCTAGAGTATTTCTCCAACGAGGTTAACTCCTCGGTTTTAAGAGTCAAATTCAAAATTTTAGCGCTGATGATTTTCTTCAAGGAAGCTATCCCTTTCCCTGATATGAGAAAAGAAGAAATGTTCTTAATTTCATAAAAGCAAGTAGTGAAAAGACATTGATAAAAGATATTTTACATAAGAAAAGATGATTTCTGGCAATTTAGGCAGTTTGATAACTGAGTGTTTTCTCATGATGATCTTCTTGCACTCCTTTTGAGTCATTGGGCTTTTTCGGGCTTTTTACATTATCCTTCATTTTGGAGATGTCCTGACTTTTCTCTCTTTTTTTAGGGAAGGGTACATCACAAACTCCTTCATCTCGGAGATGCTCTGATCCTTCTTTTTCTCAAGGATTATATATGATATTGGCTCAAAGGTTTTTAGATGATAGCTGAAATCAAATATCATTTAGGGTTTGTCGGTAGGTCCATCACACTCGCCTTCATCTCGACGATGATCTGAATTGTCCCTTGAAGGATCCTTCACAAACTCCTTCATCTCGGTAGATGATCCAAATCTTCTTTGGCCCCGGGGGTCTACTCGCTTAATTCGCCTTCATCTTGACGACAATTGAGACATCCCTTTTGCAGATATTTGATTGTAGCTTTAAAATGGATATATGGATTAAGTGGATTCTTTTATCGCTCAGGATATTTCCACTGTCTGATTGCCAGAAAATCATCTTTAAACATGCGTCATAGCTATGATCAATATCGATTCGCTTCTGGCTTTTCAACGTCATCGAATATTTCTTTCGCTAATCATACCGAGGATATTTCTCTCATCCTTTTGGTTGATCAACAGGGAAAAGATTTGAATTTTACCTCTTTTTCGCAAAAAGTTTCACCTTTTGGAAAAATACTAGAGGTAATCTGAGGTGATTCTTTTGTGCATTTAAGAATATTGGAATCAACAAATACTTTTAGCAAATTGGCAATTTTTTCATGACTTCTATGTGAAATAATCACTCAATATAAATTTTGATACGACCTTTAGCTTGCAATTTATGATTTTGGACATTCTGACCAGTAAAACTGGAGTATTTCATTTAACGACCAGCGAAGTAGCTGGAACCTTTCATTTAATGACCAGTAAAAACTGAGACCTTTCATTTAACGACCAGCGAAGTAGCTGGAACCTTTCATTTAATGACCAGTGAAAACTGGGACATTTCATTTAACGACCAGCGAAGTAGCTGGGACATTTTATTTAGCGACCAGCGAAGTAGCTGGAACATTTCATTTAGCGACCAGCGAAGTAGCTGGAACATTTCATTTAGCGACCAACGAAGTAGCTGGAACATTTCATTTAACGACCAACGAAGGAGTTGGAACATTTCATTTAATCATTTAACGACCAACGAAGTATTTGGGAGATTTCATTTAATCATTTAACGACCAGCGAAGTAGCTGGGACATTTCATTTAATCATTTACCGACCAGCGAAGTAGCTGGGACATTTCATTTAATCATTTACCGACCAACGAAGTAGCTGGGACATTTCATTTAATCATTTACCGACCAGCGAAGTAGCTGGGACATTTCATTTAATCATTTAACGACCAACGAAGTAGCTGAGACATTTCATTTAATCATTTAACGACCAACGAAGTGGTTGGGACATTTTATTTAATCATTTAACGACCAACGAAGTGGCTGGGACATTTTATTTAATCATTTAACGATATATAGCACATCTTGCACTTTATCCACTGCATCTCATCCACAGATATATGTATGGCCTTGGGTAGATAAATATAGACTTTCATTTAGTCTAAGGCATTGTATATGCCTTTCCCATATAGGACTTCATTAGCCTCAGACAGATAAATACCTCTTTTAGCTTAAGGCATTGCATATGCCTTTCCCATATAAATCTCCATCAATTTCACATGCACATTTTCCCCTTAATGTAAGGCTTTCCATATAAATTTTAGATTTAAAACATGAGAATAGCATTTTGTGTAGATATCCTCCATTAAGAATGGGCATAAGCATGAGCATTTACATTTTCAATGAAATATCTCCCATTTCCTTATATATTTACATGGTGCTAATCTAGTTGTTTTGCAGGGAATATGTGGAAAATCTCATTACTTGGAGCTCTGGATTCAACTTTATGTGTTGTAATAGTTAGACCTTAAATGAGGATCTACATTTTATGTTTTAGATAGAATGAATGAGCATTGTAAATATCATGAATTACTTGTTTTTCATGCATTTTGCCTTTATTTCTCAAATTCTCACGAATGGCTATACGAATGGCACGTGCACCATATCGTAAGAGGTAAATTAATCCTAAGTTGATGATTTACATCATCGGCCATAGTCGGGATGTAAACAAGCCTTAAAATTTTTATCTTTTACGAAATAACACTGGATCCACACTGGATCCGTTTTTCAAAATTCAACATATTTTCCTTAAATATTTTCTCCTTTTATCAGAATTTAACTTAAAATTAATTCAAAATATATACCAATGGCCATAGTCAGTGTATATTGAGAGTTAATTTCATTTTAAATTCTATAAAAGCACCAAATGTGTTTCATTCTTCTCTTAAATTTAAATATAGATTACTATATAATACATTCAATGACCATAGTCAAGGATGTATTATATCTTCAATCTTGTTTTAATTCATTTAAAGAATGAAATAGCTTTTCAAAATCCAATTTCAAAATTTTAAATTCATTCATCATTTAGATAAAATTGCATCATATTTTTAAATTCTTTTTCATAAATCCAAGTAATTCTTTCCTTCATTTCTCAGATCAAATCTTATTCATAAATTCAAATTCAACTCTATTTCTCAAAAAGGATTCAAGAATTCAACTTCAAGGTCCCATTTGACTTTGAAACTTCAGAATCATCTTGTATTTCAAATTCCAAATTCTATCTTAAATTCAAAATCCAATTTAACTTTGAAATTCATTTGTATATTCAAGATTCAATTTCTAAAATTCATTTTCCAAGTTCAATTTGAACTTGAAAGTTCTTTATTCACCTTCTGAATTTAACTCCAAATCCATTTTAGGATCCAGGGTTCAACACTCATATTGGATCTCAGACCTCAGATCCGATTTCCTTATAGGATCCAGAATCCAATTTCACCTTGGATCTCAGACTTCATATCCAAACTCCATGTTAGGATCCAGAGTCCAACTCTACATTGGATCTTAGACTTCAGACCCAACTCCATGTCAGGATCCAGAATTCAACTTCACCTGGGATCTTAGACTTCAGATCCAAATCCATTCTAGGATCCAGAACCCAATTCTACTTTGGATCTTAGATTTCAGATCTAAATCCATTCTAGGATCCAGAAACCAATTCTATATTTTGATCTCAGACTTCAGATCCAAATTCATTCTAGGATCCAGAACCCAATTCTATATTTGGATCTCAGACTTCAGATCCACTCCATTTTAGGATCTAGAACCCAAGTCTCGGATCCCATTCTGTTTAGGATCCGGAATCCAATTCCAATTCTAGATTTCAGTTCCATTTTCGGATCTAATCTGAATCTCTTAAATCCATTTCTATTCTTAAATACCATTTGATTATCTCAGATCCATTCTAAATTTCCAAACTTAAAAATCCAAATTCAATTCCATCTCAAATACTCATTTCCTTTCCTAAATCCAAGTTCAAAATTCAAAGTCCAATTTTGACTTTGAAACTTCATTTCCTTTCATTTCAAAGCTTCAAGTCACTCTTTCTCATTTATTCTTCCAAATCCTGATTTACTTCAAAAACTTAGAACTCCTCTGATCTATCTCAAGTTCCAAAGTTAGATTCAAATCATTTTTTCACCAATTTTCATCTCAGAATACTTGGAAATTTCTAAATCAAATTTTCAAAAGAGCATACATCCTTACATTGCACAAGCATGATTCTTTGTGCATTTAGAGTTAGGATAAATTCTTAGATTATATTTAGGCAAAGCAAAAGGCAAAGATTCGATCCTTGGTTCGATTACCCCTGGTAAAGGCGCCAGGAACGGTCGAACCTCGTACCGACGAGCGAATCCCGTCTCTCTATTTTCCTGCAATATTTTAAAAAACGGAGGTGTTATCGTCGCGAAATTTTTCCCCCGTCTTCCCTTCCTCGAGGAAGAGAAAGAGGGAAAACGCTTTCGCGCTTCAAACTTTGACCGGATTTTGGAAATTGTTTTGAAATACTCGCCTCTGTTTTTTGAAAATTGCAGGAAAATCCATGGGATGGGGCTCGACCTGTCGGTACGAGGTTCGACCGTTCCTGCCGCCTTTAACAGGGGTAATCGAACCAAGGACCAAAACTATGCTTGACTTAGTGAAATTATCAAAGTTATGTTCTATCCTAAATGCATATAGAATTCAGGCATGTGCTATGAGATTTTGGAAAATGCCAGTTGGAAAACATGATGTATGCTTAGAAAAACATTTGGAGTTGGAAAGAATCTCTTAGGAAAAAGGTCAATTTCTCAGGAAACTCAGATAAAAAAGGGGTTTTTGAAAACATGAGAAAGCTTATAAAGATGTGGAAAAATCAGAAATAGTTGAAAATCTTGGGAAAATGGAAGTGATTCTTGAGAAAAGATGGACTTTTTGAAAAGGGAAGCACTTCTTAGGAAAACTTGGACTTTGAGAGTTTTCTTAGGAAAATGATGGAAGATTTATAGGAAAGCTCATTGGAGAAGGAAATTCAAAACTTGTGGAATCGAAATCCTGGGAATTTTACCTTTTTAAATACTTGAAAATCGATTTTGGATCTTGAAGAAAGATCGGAAAACTCTTTTGAATATCTTAAGAAAATATCATTTTCCTGGGAAAACTGTGGAAAAACTTGACTTTGGAAAATCGATTTTGGAAAATCCTCAGAGTTTCTTGAGAAATCGATTTCTTGAGAATGAAGTTTTCTTAAGAAAATCGTGGGAAAACCAATGATTTTATGATGCAAATGACATAAGTGAATGAATGCACTTTGAAAAGATTTTCTAAGAGATTTGTTGGAAAAATGTGCATTGAGTCAAGATAAATCCTTCACATATTCTTACTGTGGCCATGAATATGTTCAAAATTTAGTTGATTTGATGCACATGATTTTGAAAACTTTGAAAATATGGTGTGCATTTTAAGATAGCCTAAGAGTGTAGGCTCAATGTAACTAGTAGAAAGATGACGGATCTGGGTCTCGTCCATATTTCGACTAGGGCCGTAAATATGGATCCCACCGAGTCCATCAACTCCCTAAGAGTTGGTGCACGTGCCATTCGTGAACATCCATAGTGCTTTTGAAATAAGATGTATGCATCACATAAGCAGGATATTTGCATAAATTCAAACTATATGATATGCATCCTAGTCTAAGCAGGAAATTAAATCTTATTCCAAAATTTACATTATTACATCACTAAATAAATGAAATAAAAGAAATTTGCAGACTTCAGCTCCTTCTTTTGAATGTCCCTGTCAAACTTGAAATGAGGTTAGCTCAAATATGTGGGTTTTTCCAAAATTTTCCAATAATATTATGAAATTATTGGATTTAATTGGATATAAACCCTAATCTCATGCTTCCTTGATATTTGAAATGGTGTAAATGCAGGGAATTCAGTGGAAAACAGTTTGAAATTCGGAATTGGGGTCAAAATGACCAAAATACCCCTAAAATTAAAGTTACATCTTTAAAATCAGGGTTTTTTTTAGGAAATTTTGATAAAATTGAGATTTTGAAATTCAAATTGAATCAAATGATGATAAAATGTAGTAAGAGACATGATGACATGCTGCTAAACACATTAGGACTGTAAAATCAGAATTTGGCATTTTGCAATTTACTCAAAATAACGAATTTCGCTTGGATCCGGGTCCTGCAGGACCCTGTTTTGGTATTATGGATGATTCGGACCTCAAATGGATTCCAAATTGCACCAAATTCGGTATGAAGCATCTAAACACTCTGATAAACAGCCTAGAATTCTAAAATGCACGAAATGATATGATTTAAATGCTAAAATTCAAGGAAAGTCCTAAAATGGTGGATTTTGCCTATGGATCCGAACCAAATGCAATGCTTAACTTGATAATGCAAGATTTACACCATGAAAACTTCTGATAGTTTGCAGACTGCTAAAAGACCCGAAATGAAACATTTTTGGTTTTTACAGCCTCGGGATTTGAGCCATGGTGAGTTCAATAACAGGGATTTAGTTTTGACAGAGGTAAAAATCACCCTAATCTAATGTAAAATGCCAAACAAATATAAAGCAGCCATGGAAATTTATGAAATTAATCAGAGCTATGCAAGACACCTAAAATTACAACTTTCATGTTTATGACTTCGGCATTTGATCAACAGAAACACAGATAAAAATATAACTATTTCTGCCTAAACTAACAGAACAGACAAATGTAGCAAAACAGGGGACTGGCAAGAAAAATCCCAATCAGGGGTCAACACTGTTCTAAAAATTACAGGCTTTCATATTCAAATATAGGACATCTCGGACACCACTTTCACTTTTTACAGTTTCGGATTTAGAGCAACACACAAAGAGAAACCATAGCCCTAAGTAGATCCAAGATCTCAGAGGCCCAAATTAGGCTCTGACACGTGTCCCGAACTCTCGGATTTTTTTCAGATATAAAAAAACATCAGAAAAATCTGAAAAACTCACATTAAAAACTAGACATTTTCCCAAGTTCATAACATTTTTCGGATCGAAAATCGGATCTCCCATGACGGATATCTCGATTTTACAAGTCGGCAAATGATTTTCAAAACGCATCCCGGGTAAAACAACCTGACTTGCCATTTTGAATGTTTACCGCAGTAAACAAATTCAAATGCCTCCGAATTTTTGGAAAAATTTTAGAGACACCTAAAGGCGCATTCCGTGATTTTTTGGGAATTTTTAATAAAAAATAAATGCATGAAATGACGTGTGGACTGACTGACAAAAACAGAGACCTAATGAAAATAAGCAGAATTGAAATAAATGCTAAATTAATCCTAATTAATTCATGAAATATGCTAAATGAATGAAATAAAATGCAAATTAAATCTAGCTAACTACATGCATGTTAAAAATCATCAAGGAAGTATAATGAAACATTTTTATATATGTCATTTTATGAGAATAGCTCAATCCATCTCTCGAATGAGCTCTTTCTTCAAACGACTCCCGAATCGAATCATGGCATCAAATCAATGGGGAAAGAAGTGCACCTTGTTTCGTTACGCAGCGTAGGAGCTCTTGAAAGGGGCGGCTATCACGAGCTTCCTTCGTTCTTCGCTCCGGGCTTTAGATGGTTCACCAAAATCGACCTATGCTTGAATCGAATTGGCTACT
The DNA here is from genome assembly GCF_984573655.1 of Nuphar pumila. Lineage (NCBI taxonomy): Eukaryota > Viridiplantae > Streptophyta > Magnoliopsida > Nymphaeales > Nymphaeaceae > Nuphar > Nuphar pumila. The sequence continues at coordinate 18,870,776 of NC_143257.1, read as the reverse complement.
GCACGAACTTTACTCCACCTTCTTCAATGCGCCAAAGGGGGCACGATTTCCACAGTTCAAAATCCGATTTTAGAAAGACTAGGTTGGATTTTCCAAGTTCACAAGAGCTAAAAAAAAATGATCTCTCCAGGCTGGGCGTGAACCCTTGTTTTTATAAATTTTCTGAAATTTTTTTTGAAATTCAAACAGGCTCAATCTAAGCCCTCCATGTGGCGCCATCTCAGGGGGTGCCATCTGGGGGTTTGAAATTTGAATTTGGCTTTTGCAGGGAGCCCTCAGGTGGCGCCACCTCATGAGGCTATTTTGATTTTTGAGAAAAATAAAAAAAATGGAAATTTTGTGGGTGAGACACCTCAGCAGGGGGAATTTGGAATTTTTCAAAAGTTTGCTTGATTCTCTCTGCAGGGAACTCCCAGATGGCGCCACCTCAGAGGGTGCTCTCTTGGAGTTTGAATTTCAAATTCACTTTTTGTAGGGAGTCCTCAGGTGGCGCCACCTCATGGTGGGCTACCTTTATTAAAAATAAAATAAAAAATAAAAATGGAGCCAAGTGGAGTCCTGGAATGGTGCCACCTCAAAAGGTAATTGACACATGTCAGAAGGTCAAGTCAGTGGGCTCAGAAGGCGCCACCTTAGAGGAATTTGAATTTTTGCTTTTTCTGGTGAAAGGAGATCTGGACATGTGGCAGTCCAGGATGGTTCCAAGTGTCAGCCTGCTGGAGGAGGTTCTTCAGATGGCGCCACCTCAGAGGAGAATTCTAATTTCAAATGGAGGTTGGCCCTGGAGGAATGGAGGATGGACATGTGGTGCCACCTCAGGGTGGCTCCTACAATGCCATGTGGCAAGAGGGAGGAAAAAGAGGGCAGTGACATGTGTCTCCTACTTTTCTGAAAAAAGTAGGGAGAGGACATGTGTCCTCTACTTTTTCTAAAGGAATGAGAAGGAGACATGTGTCACCTTCTTTTCCTGAAAGAAGTAGAAGATGACACATGGCAGAGGGATGAGAAGGAGGGAAGGGACATGTGGCGCTCTCATAGGCCATCTGGGAAATCAGAGCTCTGGATTTTCGCCACCTAGTGCCTTGTTTGAATTTTAAATGGTTTGCTTTTTCTGAAGAAGGCCAGGAGTGACATGTGTCTCCTACTTTTCTGAAAGAGGTAGGGAGAAGACATGTGTCCTCTACTTTTTCTGAAAGAAGCAGAGAATGACACGTGGTAGAGGGGAGAGAAGGTGGGCCAAGCCATGTGGCGCCATCTCAGACAAGATGAAAAAGGTAGGAGTTCAGGATCTGCGCCACCTATGAGGAGGTTTGAATGTTTGAATTCTAGTTTTCTGAAGAAAGCAGGAAATGACACATGGCACTTGCTTTTTCTGAGGAAATGAGAGCTTGCCATGTGTCCTCTACAGGAGACACTCCAGATGGCGCCACCTCAGAGGAGACAAGCCTACCTTTTCTGTAGGAATTTAGGAGTGACACATGTCTCCTACTTTTTTGAGAAAAGTAGGGAGAGACATGTGTCAGGCTACTTTTCTAGAAGGAGGGAGAGGTTGACACGTGTCCTCTGCAGGAGACACACTTCAAGTGGTGCCACCTCAGAGGAGACAAACTCCACTTTTTCTAGACAGGACAACCTATGACACTTGGCATCTCCTGGTAATCTTGGATTGACACATGGCGCAGGATGGATAGGGTGACATATGGCAGATAATTGGGATGACATGTGGTGGCTTCTGAAGGTAGCCCCACACTGACACGTGGCAGAAGAGGGAAGGTGACATGTGGCACCAACTCTAGGTGAACCCTATGCTGACACATGGCATGTAAATGGAAGGAGAGAGAAATGACAAGTGGCACCAATCCAGGGGACAAGGCTCCTATATTTTTGGGTTTTTCAAAATTCAAATTTTCAAAAGGAAAGCTTGTGTGACACCACCTCAGTGTGGGTCCCACATTGCTTCTTTATTGAAATAAGGATAAAACCACAACTTCTTTTTGGAATTTTCATAAAATCTGGACTAATGGGCAAAACAGGAATTTTGGAAAGAGTTGGCCCTTGTAGGGCGATTTTATAAAAGAAAGATATTTGAAATTGTCAAAAAAGGGCAAAATCTGAGGTGAAGCGACTCAAATCCATATTGAAAACTATCCAGATGGTTTTCCTGAGGAAATATTTTGAAATTCAGAGTCCTGGGGGTAAAATGGGAAAAATTGATAATTTTGAATGACCCAGGGTTTTGAAATCAGTTTTGAAAAGAGTTGAAATTCTAATCTGGATTGAAAATTTTGAAATCAAGAGTTCTGGACCTCGAAATGACATGCTGTGCAGTGCAGTGATTTGAAATGCTCATGCAATGATATGCAATGTCATGTCTTATGAAATACAATCTTGAATCAAGACTTGGAGATGTCTGTCTCCTGTCAGGAGTAAAATCTTGAACATCTGAGATAAAACTAGAGAAAATTTGAGAGTTTCAGATGAAATTTGGACTTTTGAAAGGTCCGGGCTCAGAAAATGACCATTTTGCCCTCCAGCGATTTCAGAGGCTGGATGATGATGGGAGGTGGAAATGTCGGGGAGGTGAGTGAAAATTTGGGGTGTTTACAGATGCCCCTCTTTGCTACTAAGCCGGCTCATGGCCGAGCTTAGTGGCAAAGAAAAACACACCAAATTTGGGCTATATATAAAAAAATGCCCCAGTTAGAAGGATCTGACTGGGTATGAAGAAATTAGCCCGAGGAAGATGGTAGATATGAAGTGGAGAATGAAGAGGAAATACTCATTCTGTGAGAGTGAAATTCAGGTTTTTATGCCCTTAACCTGGATGGGACAGAAATACCTCGTATGGAACGAAGCTCAGGTTTGGCCCTTAACCTGATTGGGGATGGAATATCTCATAACATGAGACTCAGGTTTGTACCCTTAACCTGATCGGGCGGAAAATGAAATACCTCTTTGATTGAGGCTCAGGTTTGTACCCTTATCCTGATCGGGCGGAAAATGAAATACCTCTTTGATCGAGGCTCAGGTTTGTACCCTTATCCTGATCGGGCGGAAAATGAAATACCTCTTTGATTGAGGCTCAGGTTTATACCCTTATCCTGATCGGGCAGAAGATGAAATACCTCTTTGATCGAGGCTCAGGTTTGTACCCTTATCCTGATCGGGCGGAAAATGAAATACCTCTTTGATTGAGGCTCAGGTTTGTACCCTTATCCTGATCGGGTGGAAGATGAATGGAATCCTCGAAGGAAGAGACCATGATGGAACCTTCGGATTTTGCACAGTAAATCCGACAGGGGTTTTGCAAAAGGAAGGAAAATGGGGTCCCTAAAGCTCGAAAAGGGATTGGTTTTGGGCGTCTCATTGCTGAGACTAAAATCAGCTTTTGAAATTGCCTTTTGCGAGAAAATGATTGGTGGTTCGACCTCGAGCCGAAATGGGACTGTCTATGGTGGGACAGTGGGGACACAGGGAAGTGTGCAATCTGAGAGTTCATGCTCTCAAAGAAGGGAAGGAATCAAGTCCTTAAGAGGGTTTTAAAATTGGTGTCAGGATGTGTAAAAGACGGATATCAAGCTCTTACTTCACGTCAGGATAGCTAGAAAATATTGTCAAAATATTGAGAATTTTGTTGTTGATTCAAAGTTTTTTTGAAAATGTTGCACATTGTTGCAAAGATATTCCTTCTTTTCTACCCAAAGCATTACCTCCAGACAAGGTTCACTTTGTAGAATCGAGATTTGAAATCCAAATTGCTCGTAATTGACCTTCTTCAAGGAAGTTATCAATTTCCTTGATATGAACAGGGAAGAGAATTTTGATATTGTGAAAGCAATTGATGAAAGAATATTGATAATAGAATTTCACAAGATTAAGGAGGATTCTTGATAGATCTGGCAGCTTGATATCCTGAGAGCTTCTCTCTTGATAATCTTTCTGCACTCTTTTGGCTCTCTGGGTTTTGGCTGCATTCTCCTTTATTTTGGAGATGTTCTGACTTTTTCTCTCTTTCTTTTTCCTCTCTTTCTCTCTTTTGGGAAGGGTACGTCACAAACTCCTTCAACTTGGAGATGTTTCGATCCTTCTTGGATGATGGGTTTGGAAATCTTTGGGCGATAGCTGAAATTAAATATCTTTTAGGAATTGTCGAGAGGTTCATCGCATCTGCCTTCATCTCGACAGTGCTTTGGACTTTCTCTGGAAGGATCCGTCACAAACTCCGTCATCTTGGAGATGTTTCGAATCTTCTTTGGCCCCGGGGGTCTACTCGCCTAATTCGCCTTCATCTTGACGACAGGTGAGAGATCCCTTTTGCGGATACTTAATTGCAGCTTAGGTGATTTTGAGGAAACGGGGCTTGGGTAAATGCTCTCTTTTCTAGCGCTCAGGATATTTCCACTGCCTCGTCCTTACAAGAATAGTCTTTAAAGATGCGCCATTGACTGCGATCAATATCGATCATCTACAGCTTTTCAATAACATTGATTCTTCTTTTCTGGCCATATCGAGGACTTTATCCTTCATCCTTTTGGTCGGCCAATAAAAAGAATTTAAAGTTTGAATCTCTTTTCGCAGAAGCTTCACTCTTTTGGAAGTAATGCTGAAGGTAAACTGAAATAAAGATTTGTACCATAAAAATCAACAATTGATTGACAAATTGACAAAATTTTCTTGAAATCCTTGGTGAAAATGAGTATTTGAAATACGGCTCAACACATCCGTGACGAAAATTCTCCTCTCTTTTTTCCCAAAAAGAGAGACTCAGGCTTAGCCCTTACCTGAATGGGAAATGAGAAATACTCCTCTCTTCCCTAAAGAGGAGGTGTTTGCAAAACAAACTTTCGAAGAGAAATTGAGCTTTCGTCAAAGCTCCCTAATATTAGGCTTCTCTTATGGAAAGGGGGCCGATAATAGTGAGGTCAGAAAATTGGGTCATGAAAGGAACGAGTCCATCACACTCTCCCTGCAAAGAGGGTCCTTCATGATGAAGATGGCCTAGTATGAAATTGGGGGGTCACAAGGAAAGCGAGTCTCCGTCGAGCCTCTCCCTATCAAAGGGTTCCTCGTGTGAAATTGGAAATTGTTTTGCAAACGGTTCACAAAGACGCGAGTCCCTTCAAACTCTCCCTGAAAAGGGGCTAAGTGAACGAATTGGATAGCATGCGAAAAGAACGAGCTCCCTCAAACTCTCCCTAAAAAGGGTCTGTCGCAAGAGAAAATGATTGAAATTGGATATTGAGATTGATTGACCCGAAGGTCGAAATTGAAAATTGGAAAATTGGTTGCTGGAAATTGAATGACCCGAAGGTCGAAATTGGATGACCTGACGATCGAAATTGAGAATTGATTTGACCAAAAAGGTCGAAATTTGGAAATTGATTGACCCGAAGGTCAAAATTGAGAATTGGTTGACCGAAAGGTCGAAATTTGAAAATTGGTAATTGAAATTGAGAATTGGGAATTGGGTGACCTAAAGGTCAAAATTGGATGACCTAACGGTCGAATTTGAGAATTGGTTGACCAAAAGGTCAAAATTTGGAAATTGATTGACCCGAAGGTCGAAAATTTGAAAATTGAGTGACCTAAAGGTCGGAATTGAGAAATTGAGTGACCCGAAGGTCAAAATTAGAAATTGAGTGACCCAAAGGTCAAAATTGGAAATTGCATGATTCAAAGATGTAAATTGGAATTTGGAGGGCAAAATATCAAATTTGAGCAATTGACAGACCCTGATGATTGAAATGACTTGGGTCAATCAAATGATGAGTTCGAGTAAGAGCCCGAATAAAATACAGAAATCACGAGTCGGAACCCGGATCAACAAAAGAAAATGAAGAGCTCGAATCAGAGCTCGAATGATGTAATGAGATCACGAGTCGGAACTCTGATCAACAGAGAAAATAACATGCTCGAATCTGAGCTCGAATAAAGAGATCTCGAGTCGGAACCCGGATCAACAAAAGAAAATGAAGAGCTCGGATCAGAGCTCGAATGAATAGAGAGATCTCGAGTCGGAACCCGGATCAACAAGGAAAATGAAGAGCTCGCATCTGAGCTCAAATGAATAGAGAGATCTCAAGTCGAAACCCGGATCAATAAAGAAAATGAAGAGCTCGAGTCAGGACTCGAGCAATGTAGAGAGATCACGAGTCGGAACCCGGATCAACAAATGAAAATGAAGAGCTCGCATCTGAGCTCGAATAAGATAATGAGATCACGAGTCGGAACCCGGATCAACAACAGAAAATGAAGAGCTCGAATGATGTAGAGAGATCACGAGTCGGAACCCGGATCAACAAAAGAGAATGAAGAGCTCGAATATGAGCTCGAATGAATAATGAGATCACGAGTCGGAACCCGGATCAACAAAAGAAAATGAAGAGCTTGAGTCAAGGCTCGAGTAAGGTAAAGAGATCACGAGTCGGAACCCGGATCAACAGAAGAAAATGAAGAGCTCGAGTCAGGACTCTAGCAATGTAGAGAGATCACGAGTCGGAACCCGGATCAACAAATGAAAATGAAGAGCTCGCATCTGAGCTCGAATAAGATAATGAGATCACGAGTCGGAACCCGGATCAACAACAGAAAATGAAGAGCTCGAGTCTGAGCTCGAATGAAATAATGAGATCACGAGTCGGAACCCGGATCAACAGGAGAAAATGAAGAGCTCGAGTCTGAGCTCGAATGAATAAAGAGATCTCGAGTCGGAACCCGGATCAACAAAGGAAAATGATTTGAAAATAAAACCTGAGTCGAAACTCGGTTTTCTGAAAAATTGGAATTTTGAAAATGTGCCAGTTTGAGTACTGGATTTTGGAATAATACCAGTACGAGCACTGGGTTTTGGTTCAGTATTGGTGATGACCTTTTGATTTTGAATCATTAGGAATTGTGATGGGACTGTTTGTTGAAATCCCCATACTGACCAGATTGTTGTTAATGCAATTGAATGCAAATGAATATGAATTGATGCATATGAATGCACAAGTGCATGAAATGAGGGATTTGTTTATCCTGCCTGCATATAGAACAAAATTTTAAAATGCCCCAGTGTAACTGGGAAAGAAAGTTGGATCATTATTTGAAGCAAACAGGAAGGATTACAAGAGAAGGATAAATGTTTCAAGTATAAAACTTTTTCAAGTGTCGAGCATTAATAGGATCTGGCAATTCTACTCCATCGGCATTGATGAGCCAATATGAGTTGCAGGGTAATGTTTCTTTGACAACATAGGGACCTTCCCAATTTGGCGACCATTTGCCACCGGGACGATGCTTGAGATAAGCTGTGGATCGAAGTACTAAATCATTGACTTTGAATCTTCTTTCGATGATAGACTTCGCATATTGCCTGGCTACTCTCTGGCGATAGGATTGAGCATGCTCTGCTGCTTTTAGCCTTTTCTCGTCGAGTAAGTCTAGCTGCACTAGTCGCTGCTGCTGGTATTGATCAAGAGGTAATTGCAGAAGTGAAGCAAATTTCAAAGCGGGCTTCTGAACATGTAGCGGCAATACTACTTCTGTCCCATAGACCAGTTCTGATGGGGTAGCATTTGTTGGTGTACGAATGGTGGTCCGATAGGCCCACAGTGCATCATGGATCTTCTCATGCCAGTCACGGCCTGTTTCCACAGTTCGTTCCAAGATACGAATTAAAATCTTGTTGGTGGCCTCTGCCTGACCATTTCCTTGAGGATAATATGGAGCGAAATAATGGTGATAGATCTTGAATTTTGAGCAGAATGTCTTCATCTTTTCATTCTTGAAATGACTGCCATTATCTGACACAATGTCATGCGGGATGCCGAAACGGCAAAGGATGTTCTTGTGAATAAAAGAGACCACATGTCGGCCTTCTACTGTGCGGAGACTGATGGCTTTTACCCACTTGGTGAAGTATTCTGTTGCGGCAAGGAAATATTTGTGGCCATTTGAAGCTGAAGGAGTGATGGGACCTACGACATCGAAGGCCCACATAGAAAATGGCCATGGAGAGACAACAGACTGTAAATAAGTTGCCGGAGCATGGATAGAAGGTGCATGTATTTGACATTGCACACACTTCTTCACATAATGATAACAGTCTTGTTGCATAGTCTTCCAATAGTACCCTGCTCTTATGATTTGCTTGACAAGGGTTTGGTAGCCGACGTGACCACCACAGATGCCTTCGTGTGCTTCTCGCACGACTTCTTTGGCTTCATCTTTGTCTAAACATCTGGAATACTCTGAACTGAATCCACGACGATAGAGGACATTGGCCAAGATGAAGTATCGAGTTGACATACGCTGGATTGCTTGTTGCTCTTTCTTTGAGAGTTCTGGAGGAAATTCGCCAGTTTCTATGAAAGTTTTGATGTTGTAATACCAAGGCTTCTTCTTTTGCTCAGCCTGGTTTACCTGTTCCGCTGGAATGAAAGCCGGTTGGTCAAGTCTGCCAATTTCAAAAGAGCGACAAGATTCTCCATTTCTGAATGCCATAATGGAGCCTAAACTGGCTAGGCTATCGGCCACTTGATTGAAATCTCTCTTGATATGGAAGAGCTGGAACTCTTCAAACTTGCTGATAAGAGCTGAAACAATTTTCTGATAGGGGAATAGCTTCTGATCTTTGACCTGCCATTCGGCTCGAACTTGATTGACAACAAGTAATGAGTCACCGTAGGCATGTATTCTCTTGACATTGAAGTCTAATAGAATCTTTAGACCTTGAATCAGGGCTTCGTATTCAGCCATATTGTGAGTGCATTGAAAGTCTAGCTTGAGAGAAAATGGAATCATCTCCTTTTCTGGAGTGATTAATAGGATCCCGATGCCTATTCCCGCCATATTCTTAGAACCATCGAAAAATAAATTCCAGACTGAAAATTGCTGGATATTGCAAATTTGCTCATCAGGGAAGTCATCTTCGGCTTTCACTTCTTCGGCCAGAGGAAAATCCGCCAATTGATCTGCAATTGCTTGGCCTTTGATTGATTGCTGCGAGACATATTCTAAGTCATACTGCATCAGTAAGACTTGCCATTTGGCAACTCGTCCGCTGAGGAAAGGTTGTTCTAAGATATACTTGAGGGGATTGAGTTTAGACAAAATTTTGACTTTCGATGCTAGCAGGTAGTGTCTTAGCTTCTGACACATCCATACCAGAGCTAGGCAGGTCTTCTCTATTTGAGAGTATCTCTTTTCATAATCTATGAAAGTCTTACTCACATAATAGATGGCGTGCTCTATCAGGCTGCCTTCTTTGTATTGCGCCAAGAATCCACCGCATGCGACTTGATTGACTGAGATATATAACAAAAGAGGCTTTCCCAATTCTGGCGGCTTCAGGATGGGAGGATTAAGAAGATACTTCTTGATCCGATCGAACGATTGCTGACACTCTGGTCCCCATTCGAACTTCACTCCTTTTCTGAGCAAGTGGTTGAAAGGCTCGCATCTCATTGCCAAATTGGAAATGAATCGCCGGATTGACTGCATACGTCCTTGAAGGCTACGTAGTTCTTTGAGATTCTTCGGGGGAGGCATATCAATGATAGCCTTTGCTTTGGCCGGGTCAACTTCAATTCCCTTTTTGCTGACCAGAAAACCCAACAGTTTACCTGATTCGACTCCAAAGGCACACTTTTGCGGGTTAAGCCTTAACTTGTAAAGAATGAGTCTCTAAAAGACTTGATCAAGTGCTTCGAGGTGATCTTCTTCCTCTTTAGATTTCATAAGAATATCATCAACATACGCATCCATGATTTTGCGCATCTGATCATGAAAGATGACAGCCATTGCCCGTTGATACGTTGCTCCAGCATTCTTGAGCCCAAAAGGCATAACTGTGTAGCAGAAAGTGCCCCAAGGCGTAGTAAAAGAAGTTTTTGATTGGTCGCGGGCGGCCAACTTAATCTGATTGTAGCCGGAATACCCGTCCATGAAAGAGAACATGGCATGTCCTGCCGTGCTATCGACTAGAAGATCGATGCTTGGAAGTGGATAGTCATCCTTCGGAGTTGCCTTATTGAGGTCTCTGAAGTCTATGCAGATCCTTACTTTGCCACTTTTCTTTGGGACAACGACGATATTGGCTAACCAATCTGGGTAGTCAATAGCTCGAATAAATCCTGCTTTGAGCAGATCTTCAAGTCCTTCCTTGACTTGTTGTTCTATTCTGGGATCCATTTTTCTCAGCTTCTGCTTAACTGGTTTAGCATCCGGCTTTAAGACAAGACGGTGTTCGACTAATTTGGGGTCTAAGCCTGGCATGTCTTCATACGTCCATGCGAACACTTCTTCATGCCGCTTGAGAAAATCTGTAAGCCTTTTCTTTTCTTTCGGACTCAGACTGGTTCCGATCTGGAGAATTTTTGGATCTTCCTCTGAACCGATATTGACACCTTCAGTTGGATCTTGTACTAGAGGAGATGGTTCGTCCTGCTTCTGAACTGCGGCGAACTCCGGTAATTTCTGAAGAGACTGACCATATTCTGCACAATCATCAGACTGCTTTGCACTCTTGTCATTTCCGGTGCTTGCTTTGATTTTGTGAATTGCTGTTGACTTCTGAAAGGCCTTGGGATTGAGAACGAGCTTCTTGATTGTCCGAGAAGTCATTCTGAAATTTTGGAGAAGAAATTTGGTTCAGACAAATTGGCCTATAGTAAGACAAGCAATCATTTGAAGAGAACCATACATAAAATGGCATTGATTTATAAAATGATGAGACAGACAAAAAAGGAGTAGATGGCATCCGGATAGACAAAGAAACTTGGAATTTTATTAATGACATTGGTAAAATGAGACATTTATTTGGAAAAGAATAGAAAGGAAATAACAAATGGTCTTCATTGTGCCCCTTTGACAAAAACAGTCTTCCTTGATGAGCTTCCTCCGGAGAACCCCAGTCCTGCTCTGTGGGGACGATGTTTCTGGATCATTGGCTCGATGCGGCCATCTTCATTCTTGCCGAGTCCCTTGAAGGGTTGATAGCCATACTTCAGGAGTAAATCAAATCCCTTTCTTGACTTCATGAATTGAGAAAACAAGGGATGATCCTTAATGGTGTTGTAGTCGATTCGACCTCCAACCTTGAAGAATTGAGGACCTTTCCATCGTGTCGTGGCTACTGTGTGCAGAGATGGCTCTGATGGTGCCCGAAGTATTTCTCGATTCTCCCCGAGATTGATCTCTTCACTCTCCCTGATGCTGGGAATATCTGCATTGAATGATGGCCGGGGAATCATGGGCTGCAGGAGCCTTTCTTCTGGGTTTTCTCCCAGTATTGTGGTTATCATTCCACCCTTTGACCACTTCACACATTGATGGAGGGTGGAAGGCACTGCATTAGCATTGTGAATCCATGTCCTTCCGAGCAGCAAGTTGTAGGTTGGTGGTACGTTAACCACATGGAAAAGGACGGAATGTACTGAATAATTAATGAACACCTCCAGGAATATCTTGCCCTTGGCCGTTTGACCATGATTGTCAAACCCATAGATAGTGATGGGGTCTGGAATATATTCTTCATCCTTGATCCCTAATGCCTTTGCGGTCATTTCAGGACATATGTTGAGGCTACTGCCTCCATCGACCAGCACATGCGGTACCGTCATTCCTCTGACTCGAACGACAATGTACAAGGCATTATTATGAAAGGAATGAGGCTTTGGAAGGTCCTCATCTGAGAAGGTGATTGGTGCATTGGTCATGGCGGAGTTCACGATCTGTGCCATGTCTTTAGGAGTAGTACTGGGCTTAACTTTGATTTTCCTGAGCAGATCATCCAGTACTTGTCGGTGCTTGCTAGAATTCTTGGCCAAGTCAAGGATGGAGACATTGGATAGAGCGGCCAGAGGCTTCTGACTTGAATTCTCTGGCCTAGGTCTAACGATTTGCTTGAAGAAATCAGGAGTCCCTTTTGATTTGGGAATTGACTTCACAGGTGCTTCCGCAACTTTCATTTTACCGAATGCTGAAATTAAGTCCATCTTCTTGGAATCTGGAGCTGCTTGTCGTAGTACCGATACTTGATGCTGAACTTGGAGATCTTGCGCAGAACATGGCTTGATATGTTCATGCGGTAGAAAGGGTTGTGCAGACACTATTGCTGTGGTGTGCGAAGGGAAGGGGTGATTGAGAATGTCCATTTTCTCTTCTTCCTCTCCTTCCACTAGAAGATTTTTTTCAATGAGGTCTTGTATGATGTTTTTGAGAACAAAGCAGTTCTCGGTGTTGTGCCCCACTGTCCTGTGGAACTTGCAGAACTGATCTTTCCATTTCCCCATGGGCACAGGGGGATCGGCTAATCTGGGCAATTTGACCATCTCTTTCGATAGCATGTATTCGAGCACATCCTCGAGTGATTGGTCGAGAGGAGTAAACTTTCTGTCATAGCTCCATCCTTCATGCTTAGCTTTCTCGCGCAGCTTCGGCCCTTGATCCTGCTGAGGAGGCTTGCTGTCCTGAGGAGCAGGCTTTGCTTTCTGGTCCTTGTTGTTTGAATTGCCGGTGCCGTAGCAGTAATCTTTCTTCTGCCCTTTGTGCTGATTTCGGCCTTTGCTGTTGTTGTTGGCAGAATAAGTGAAGTGAGCTTTCTTTTTCTGCTCACCATGGGAGTTGTTCTTGGAAAAGGTGAAGCCTTCATAGACTCCATTTTCCACACTCAGCTCGAGCCATTCGGCTCGTTCAGTCAGCTCAATGAAGGTCCTGGACGGCGCTGTGGAGATTAATCCTCTTAACGGCTGCGAGAAATTGTTGAGGATTAGGGACAATGCATGCCTTTCCGAGATAGGATCTCTCATCTTATTACAGGCTGATCTCCACCTGTGAATGAAGTCCCGTGCTTTTTCATTCTCATTCTGCCTTAAATTGCAGAGATGACTCAGTGTAGGCAGCGCTTCTGTGTTGAACAAGAAGCGTTCAATAAAGAGATTCACAACTTTGTCGAACTCCTTAAGCTCGATGGGGTTGATATGCTTAGCATACCACTTGGCTGCAACTCCTTCCAAGCTGCGGGGGAAGCATAGAAACAATGCTCGGTTATCCCTCTTAAACCGAGAGCATTCATTAAAGAAAGTGGCGAGGTGCGCTTTTGGGTCGCCAGAACCATCGAATTTGATGAATTTACAGGGGAGATTCTCCAGATCATCATCCCCTTCTAAGCCGTCATAGAAGTCCTCGCTGGTGAAGACTTTCTTGCCCTTGTCGTGGGCTTGCAGATCCTTGACAACTCGGGCCATTTCTTTAAACTGCGCTTGCAAAGGCTCTTCTTTATCTCTGCTCTTTGATCTGCGGCTTTTACTTTGGCCACGCTTCTGAAATGCCGGAGGCACCTCATATTCTTCATCTGTGTTTTCAGTGGAATCAGATTCATCTGAAATCTCTTCTGGCTGGATCTGCTTCTTGGGAGCCTTCTTACCCCTGTGACCATGGAACTTTTCTCTGAATGGATTCCTTTCTGAGCTGCTCATCTTATTCATCATTTTTCTGAACATGGCATACATTTGAGGGTCTATGCCATCGTCTTCTTGCTGCTGCTCTCGACTCTTCTCAGATCGAGGGGAACTCATCTCTTCTTCCGAGGCTGACGAGTACTGGGATGCCGTGGTTCTTTTGCCTGATCTTGTCTCAACCATCAAATGATATGGATGCTCTCTGCAGGGCAAAGACCTGATTAGATTTTGATGGAATTAGCTTTTGGAAGAAATATTTGCTGAAAATATGGTAGACAATTTGGAAAAGATGTCCCATTACTAGGGACTAAGTCGTCGTGGGAATCACGACAATTGTGTTGTCATTCCTTCTGCAAAAGAAATAAACAACGAAAATATGCCTTGTTACCTAGGCGAGGTCGTCAAACCACAAGAGAAAGAAAATTTTATTGAAATGGGGAAAACATGACTTTATTGATCTTGACAAAGAGGTGGGGGACAAACAATTTGCCACCATTCACGATAGTCGGCAGACACTCTAGGACCTGGAAAGATTTTGAGAGAGACAAAGGAATCCCAGCCGTAGCGGGCAGAATGATATGCCCCGGACCATTGCGCGGAGGTGAGATCAAACTCTGCCATAGCTCCTGATAACAGGCGGGCTTCGACGTACTGCTGCCTTTGAGAAAATTGTCGAACACATCTCTCTGGTTGGTAGTAAGTGCAGAAGAATGGTCCTAGCAACTTGAACCGCTTGCCATAAGCGTACGTATATCTGGGAGGAGATATTTGCCGATCAAAATAGTCCCAAACAACGTCATCCTCTTGAATGTTGTTGATCATAGACCGGTACTGCGCCACTGGAAGGAGTTCTTGACCATTGTATCTGAAAGAGCTTGCTCGGGCTGGAACGTGTTGGAAAAACCAGGACTGAAGTGCGTAGATGCATCCTTCAACTAAAATGGACTCTCCAAGTGAGAATCGAGTCAGACCTCGATATAGGAAGGCGAGCGCTGCCATGGCTATAGAGAGGCGATTGGTTTGCAGACTTCCCCATCTCCTCATAAGCTGGATTATTCTGATGTCCATGTAGTTCTGTCCATCTGGGAAAAGGGACAGTCCTACAGTGCATAGAACCATTGCATTCTGAATCTTTTCTTTGGCTGTTCTTGATAGCGAGCTGACTTCGACGAAGGTCCCGTACTGGCGGTACAACTCAAGTAGGTCAACATATTCATCTCCTTCTAACTGGATCAGGGGCCAAGATCGGCGGCCTGTCATACGAGCTAAGGAGTCTCGGGGGTCCAAACCCTTGACATTGATAAGGAATTGATGCTCTAATGGGTCGCTTGGTCGACCAGCTGGTTCTGGCAACCCCATGATTTCTGAAAATTCATCCATTAAGACGGTCATTTCTCCCCATGGGAACCAGAAGGTACACGTTCGAGGATTCCATCGCTCCGCCATTGCATGGATCAGGTTGCCGTTGATGGTCTGCTTTCCGACTGCTGATGCCAGCTCTAATCCGCACTCGCTCAAATGGTCCGGGAACATTCGGGAAAAGCTCTTTAGCCAGGAATAATACCACCGGGGAATGAAAGTTCCGGTGCTAAGGGCTCGATGTTCAGGACGACCTTGTCGCACCTCGAAGGAGATGTGACCTTCAGGAAAGATAGGATCGACTTGACTGGATGCCATCGAACTGAAAGCAGAGAAAGACTCAGAATGAGACTTAGGAAAATGTGAGAAATTTTGAAAAGATTTTGCGGGCAGGATAAAAATGCAGCTAGAAATTCGAGATCCAGTAGAAAGGTAGAATGTAAAATCACCTGGAGTTTTGAAAGAAAATGGGATAAAAAAAAATCATCCAGGGTTTGAGAAAAAGACCTTGTGGAAAATAAGGATATTTGGAAAAAGACCTAATGAGTTGAAAAAAACATTGAGAAACATAAAGAATTGAGAAAATCATACATACAATCACATCCTGCACAAACATTTATGCACATTCAGCACTCCCTAAAAGGCTGACTCTAGATGCATCAATTTGAAAACAGCTGTCGGACCCTAATCCTAACTCTAGGTTCAGATCATCTTTGTCCAATCCAGTTATGCCGATATACCCGAATCGAAATCCGAGGTACGTGGCATAGAATTTCAACTTCGGTTCTAAGGTAAGGTTTTCCAACATCCTTGAGCGCCTACCGATATACTTCGGACTGTGGCCCGCGGTACGTGGTAGGGGGGTGTTAACCCGAATAGTTGGCCCAGTTGTGAGGCTCTGTCCCAAACTATGGTTCTGGAAGAGAGCCCAGCAACGTGAAGACCGGGTAATGATAGGTAATTGAGGGTTTTGAAAAATGATCACATGCAAGAAATAGAGGGCTCTAAATCCTAGAGAGATAGATTTTGAAAATTTTGAAGAAGCATACATTGTTTGCATTCAGATCCTAAATTGAGGAGGATTGTATTTAGACCTAAGTCTATGTGAGCATGAAAATATCTCCTCAATATGGTCCTACCAAACCATGCCTAAGCTATATGCAATCAATGTCAGCTGGGTCAGAATCTAGGCTCCTAGGCTCACATGATATTGAAAGTAAAAGAGCTGACATTTTATGAACATAATTTTGATAATTGAACTAAGTCAAGCACAATTTAGGTCAGACAAGGACAGGTCCCATCACGGTCGCCAAACCTGTTATCGTCGCGAAATTTTTCCCCCGTCTTCCCTTCCTCGCGGAAGAGAAAGAGGGAAAACGCTTTCGCGCTTCAAACTTTGACCGGATTTTGGAAATTGTTTTGAAATACTCGCCTCCGTTTTTTGAAAATTGCGGGAAAATCCATGGGATGGGGCTCGACATGTCGGTACGAGGTTCGACCGTTCCTGCCGCCTTTAACAGGGGTAATCGAACCAAGGACCAAAACTATGCTTGACTTAGTGAAATTATCAAAGTTATGTTCTATCCTAAATGCATAGAGAATTCAGGCATGTGCTATGAGATTTTGGAAAATGCCAGTTGGAAAACATGATGTATGCTTAGAAAAACATTTGGAGTTGGAAAGAATCTCTCAGAAAAAAGGTCAATTTCTCAGGAAACTCAGATAAAAAAGGGGTTTTTGAAAACATGAGAAAGCTTATAAAGATGTGGAAAAATCAGAAATAGTTGAAAATCTTGGGAAAATGGAAGTGATTCTTGAGAAAAGATGGACTTTTTGAAAAGGGAAGCACTTCTTAGGAAAACTTGGACTTTGAGAGTTTTCTTAGGAAAATGATGGAAGATTTATAGGAAAGCTCATTGGAGAAGGAAATTCAAAACTTGTGGAATCGAAATCCTGGGAATTTTACCTTTTTAAATACTTGGAAATCGATTTTGGATCTTGAAGAAAGATCGGAAAACTCTTTTGAATATCTTAAGAAAATATCATTTTCCTGGGAAAACTGTGGAAAAACTTGACTTTGGAAAATCGATTTTGGAAAATCCTCAGAGTTTCTTGAGAAATCGATTTCTTGAGAATGAAGTTTTCTTAAGAAAATCGTGGGAAAACCAATGATTTTATGATGCAAATGACATAAGTGAATGAATGCACTTTGAAAAGATTTTCTAAGAGATTTGTTGGAAAAATGTGCATTGAGTCAAGATAAATCCTTCACATATTCTGACTGTGGCCATGAATATGTTCAAAATTTAGTTGATTTGATGCACATGATTTTGAAAACTTTGGAAATATGGTGTGCATTTTAAGATAGCCTAAGAGTGTAGGCTCAATGTAACTAGTAGAAAGATGACGGATCTGGGTCTCGTCCATATTTCGACTAGGGCCGTAAATATGGATCCCACCGAGTCCATCAACTCCCTAAGAGTTGGTGCACGTGCCATTCGTGAACATCCATAGTGCTTTTGAAATAAGATGTATGCATCACATAAGCAGGATATTTGCATAAATTCAAACTATATGATATGCATCCTAGTCTAAGCAGGAAATTAAATCTTATTCCAAAATTTACATTATTACATCACTAAATAAATGAAATAAAAGAAATTTGCAGACTTCAGCTCCTTCTTTTGAATGTCCCTGTCAAACTTGAAATGAGGTTAGCTCAAATATGTGGGTTTTTCCAAAATTTTCCAATAATATTATGAAATTATTGGATTTAATTGGATATAAACCCTAATCTCATGCTTCCTTGATATTTGAAATGGTGTAAATGCAGGGAATTCAGTGGAAAACAGTTTGAAATTCGGAATTGGGGTCAAAATGACCAAAATACCCCTAAAATTAAAGTTACATCTTTAAAATCAGGGTTTTTTTAGGAAATTTTGATAAAATTGAGATTTTGAAATTCAAATTGAATCAAATGATGATAAAATGTAGTAAGAGACATTATAACATGCTGCTAAACACATTAGGACTGTAAAATCAGAATTTGGCATTTTGCAATTTACTCAAAATAACGAATTTCGCTTGTTTTTCGCTTGGATCCGGGTCCTGCGGGACCCTGTTTTGGTATTATGGATGATCCGGACCTCAAATGGATTCCAAATTGCACCAAATTCGGTATGAAGCATATAAACACTCTGATAAACATCCTAGAATTCTAAAATGCACGAAATGATATGATTTAAATGCTAAAATGCAAGGAAAGTCCTAAAATGGTGGATTTTGCCTATGGATCCGAACCAAATGCAATGCTTAACATGATAATGCAAGATTTACACCATGAAAACTTCTGATATTTTGCAGACTGCTAAAAGACCCGAAATGAAACATTTTTGGTTTTTACAGCCTCGGGATTTGAGCCATGGTGAGTTCAATAACAGGGATTTAGTTTTGACAGAGGTAAAAAACACCCTAATCTAATGTAAAATGCCAAACAAATATAAAGCATCCATGGAAATTTATGAAATTAATCAGAGCTATGAAAGACACCTACATGAACAACTTTCATGTTTATGACTTCGGCATTTGATCAACAGAAACACAGATAAAAATATAACTATTTCTGCCTAAACTAACAGAACAGACAAATGTAGCAAAACAGGGAACTGGCAAGAAAAATCCGAATCAGGGGTCAACACTGTTCTAAAAATTACAGGCTTTCATATTCAAATAGAGGACATCTCGGAAACCACTTTCACGTTTTACAGTTTCGGATTTAGAGCAACACACAAAGAGAAACCATAGCCCTAAGTAGATCCAAGATCTCAGAGACCCAAATTAGGCTCTGACACGTGTCCCGAACTCTCGGATTTTTTTCAGATATAAAAAACAATCCGAAAAATCTGAAAAAATCACATTAAAGACTAGACATTCTCCCGAGTTCATAACATTTTTCGGATAGAAAATCGGATCTCCCATGAGGGATATCTCGATTTTACAAGTTGGCAAATGATTTTCAAAATGCATCCCGGGTAAAAAAACCCGACTTGCCATTTTGAATGTTTACTGCAGTAAACAAATTCAAATGCCTCCGAATTTTTGGAAAAATTTTAGGGACACTTAAAGGCGCATTCCGTGATTTGTTGGAGATTTTTAATAAAAAATAATTGCATGAAATGACGTGTGGACTGACTGACAAAAACAGAGACCTAATGAAAATAAGCAGAATTGAAATAAATGCTAAATTAATCCTAATTAATTCACGAAATATGCTAAATGAATGAAATAAAATGCAAATTAAATCTAGCTAACTACATGCATGTTAAAAATCATCAAGGAAGTATAATGAAACATTTTTATATATGTCGTTTTATGAGAATAGCTCAATCCATCTCTCGGATGAGCTCTTTCTTTAAACGACTCCCGAATCGAATCATGGCATCAAATCAATGGGGAAAGAAGTGCACCTTGTTTCGTTACCAAGCGTAGGAGCTCTTGAAAGGGGCGGCTATCACGAGCTTTCTTCGTTCTTCGCTCCGGGCTTTAGATGGTTCACCAAAATCGACCTATGCTTGAATCGAATTGGCCACTGCACGAACTTTACTCCACCTTCTTCAATGCGCCAAAGGGGGAACGATTTCCACAGTTCAAAATCCGATTTTAGGAAGGCTAGGTTGGATTTTCCAAGTTCACAAGAGCTAAAAAAAATGATCTCTCCAGGCTGGGAGTGAACCCTTGTTTTTATAAATTTTCTGAATTTTTTTTTGAAATTCAAATAGGCTCAATCTGAGCCCTCCATGTGGCGCCATCTCAGGGGGTTGTAAACACCCCAAATTTTCACTCACCTCCCCGACATTTTCACCAAACATCATCATTCAGCCTTTGAAATTGCCGGAGGGCAAAATGGTCATTTTCTGAGTTCGAACCTTGTAAAAGTCCAAATTTCATCTGGAACTCTCAAAGTCTCCCTATTTTAGCTCAGATGTTCAAAATTTTATTCCTGACAGGAGACAGGCATCTCCAAGATATGGTTCAAGATTATATTGCATAAGACATGTCATTGTATAGCATTGCATGAGCATTTCATATCACTGCACTGCACAGCATGTCATTTCGAGGTCCAGAACTCTCGATTTCAAAATTTTCAATCCAAATTAGAATTTCAACTCTTTTCAAAATTGATTTCAAAACCCTGGGTCTTCAAAATTATCAGTTCTTCCCATTTTACCCCCAAGGCTCTGAATTTTAAAATATTTCCTCAGGAAAATGATCTGGATAGTTTTAATATGGATTTCAGCCACCTTATCTCAGATTTTGCCCTTTTGACAATTTCAAATATCTTCCTTTTACAAAATTGCCCTACAGGGGCCAACTCTTTCAAAAAATTTCTGTTTTACCAATTAGTCCAAATTTTTATGAAAATTCCAAAAAGAGGTTGTTGTCTTGTTCTTATTTCAATAAAGAAGCAATGTGGGACCCACACTGAGGTGGTGTCACATAGACTTTTCTTTTGAAAAACCTGAACTTTGAAAAACCCAAAAAAATAGGAACCTTGTCCCCTAGATTGGTGCCACTTGTCCTTTCTCTCTCCTCCCATTTACCTGCCATGTGTCAGCATAGGGTTCACCTAGAAGTGCCACATGTCACCTTCTCTCTTCTGCCATCCTTTGACACGTGTCAGCGTGGGGCCACCTTAAGATGCCGCCACATGTCATTAGTCATCCTCTTCATTTTATGCCACGTGTCAATGTCTACCATCTTCACCCTGTGCCATGTGTCATTCCAAGGTCACCATGAGATGCCACGTGTCATGTGTTGTCCTGTTCAGAAAAAGTAGAACTTGTCTCCTCTGAGGTGGCACCATTTGAATTATGTCTCCTGCAAGTGACACATGTCACTCTCTCCTTTCCTCAGGAAAAGCAAGCGACATGTGTCAATCTCTGCTCCTTTCAGAAAAAGCAAAGGACACATGTCTCCCTCCTATTTTTCTCAGAAAAGTAGATGACACATGTCATCTCCAGCTTCCTTTAGAAAAAGTAGAAGACACATGTCACTCCCTGCTTTTCTCAGAAAAAGCAAGTGACACATATCACCCTCTGCTCTTCTCAGAAAAAGCAAGGGACACGTGTCTCTCTCTGCTTTCTTCAGAAAAAGCAAGTGACACATGTCACTTTCTGCCTCCTTCAGAGAAAGCTAGAATTCAAATGTTCAAACTCCAGTCTGAGGTGGCGCAAATCCTGAACTTCACCTTTTCTATTTTGTGTGAGATGGTGCCACGTGTCCCTTTTCCTCCCTCTTGCCACATGTCATTGTAGGAGCCACCCTGAGGTGGTGCCACATGGCAGTCTCTCCTTTCCTCTAGAAAAAGCAGAAATTTAAATTTCAAACTCTCTCAGAGGTGGCACCATCTGAATCCTCTGCCTTTCCTTCTGACACATGTCAATGAAGATGCTCTGAGATGGCGCCACATGTCAGTCTCTCCTTTCATCAGAAAAAGTAGAATTCAAACCCCTCTGAGGTGGCGTCTTCTGCTTCCTCTGCTCCTACCTTCTGACACATGGCAATGTGGATGCTCTGAGATGGCGCCACATGGAAGTCTCTCCTCCTTCCAGAATAAAGCAGAATTTGAATTTCAAACTCCAAGACAACACCCTCTGAGATGGCTCCACATGGAGGGCTCAGATTAAGCTTCTTTGAATTTCAAAATTTTCCAAAAATCTCTATAAATACAAGGCCCCATGCCCAGCCTAGGGGAGCTTCTTTTGGATTTAGCATTTTCACTCTGAGAGCCCTGTTTGAGAATTGAACTTCAGAATTCCATTTTCATTCTTTCTTGGTTTCCTCTGGATTCACGCCTCTCTGGAGCCCATTATCAAGGTAGCCACTCATTTTGGGAGTTCCAAAACCGCTGGAGAACACAAGGTAAGCTTCCATTCCTATTGATTTCACTATGATAATTCTTTTGGTTTGATTCGTGTTGTCGTTTGAAGAAAGAGCTCATCCGAAGGATGGATTGAGCTATTCTCATAAAACGACATATATAAAAATACATAATTATACTTCCTTGATGATTTTAACATGCATGTAGTTAGCTAGATTTAATTTGCATTTTATTTCATTCATTTAGTACATTTCATGAATTAATTAGGACTAATTTAGCATTTATTTCAATTCTGCTTATTTTCAGTAGGTCCCTGTTTTTGTCAGTCAGTCCATACGTCATTTCATGCATTTATGTTTTATTAAAAATCCCAAAAAAATCACGGAATGCGCCCTTAAGTGTCCCTAAAATTTTTCCAAAAATTCGGAGGCATTTGAATTTGTTTACTGCGGTAAACATTCAAAATGGCAAGTCGGGTTTTTTTACCCGAGATGCATTTTGAAAATCATTTGCCAACTTGTAAAATCGAGATATCCCTCATGGGAGATCCTATTTTCGATCCGAAAAATGTTTTGAACTAGGAAGGATGTCTAGTTTTTAATATGATTTTTTTAAGATTTTTATGATTTTTTGTTATGTCTAAAAAAAATCCGAGAGTTCGGGACACGTATCAGAGCCTAATTTGGGCCTCTGAGATCTTGGATCGACTTAGGGCTATGGTTTCTCTTTGTGTGTTGCTCCAAATCCGAAACTGTAAAAATTGAAAGTTGTGTCCGAGATGTCCTCTGTTTGAATCTAAAAGCCTGTAATTTTTAAAACAGTGTTGCCCCCTGCTTAGGATTTTTCTTGTCAGCCTCCTATTTTTCTACATTTGTCTGTTCTGTTAGTTTAGGCAGAAATAGTTATATTATTATTTATGCTTCCGTTGATCAAATGCCGAAGTCATAAACATGAAAGTTGTTTATGTAGGTGTCTTGCATAACTCTGATTAATTTCATAAATTTCCATGGCCGTTTTATATTTTTTGAGCATTTTACATCAGACTAGGGTGATTTTTACCTCTGTCAGAACTAAATCCCTGTTATTGAACTCACCATGGCTCAAATCCCGAGGCTGTAAAAACCACAAATGTTCCATTTCGGGTCTTTTAGCAGTCTGCAAAATATCAGAAGTTTCTATGGTGTAAATCTTGCATTATCATATTAGACATTGCATTTGGTTCGGATCCATAGGCAAAATCCACCATTTTAGGACTTTCCTTGAATTTTAGCATTTAAATCATATCATTTCGTGATTCTTAGCATTCTAGGTTGTTTATCAGAGTGTTTAGATGCTTCATACCGAATTTGGTGCAATTTGGAATCCATTTGAGGTTCGGATCATCCATAATACCAAAACAGGGTCCCGCAGGACCCGGATCCAAGTGAAAAACAAGCGAAATTCGCTATTTTGGCTAAATTTCAAAATGTCAAATTCTGATTTTACAGTCATAATGTGTCTAGCAGCATGTCATCATATCTCTTACTGCATTTCATCATCATTTGATTCAATTTGAATTTCAAAATCTCAATTTTACCAAGTTTTCCTTCAAAAAACCCTGATTTTAAAGATGTAACTTTAATTTTAGGGGTATTTTGGTCATTTTAACCTCAATTCCGAATTTCAAATTGTTTTTCACTGAATTTCTAGCATTTTCATCATTTCAAAATATCAAGGAAGCATGAGAATAGGGTTTATATCCAATTAAATCCAATAATTTCATAATATTATTGGAAAATCTTGGAAAACCCCACATATTTGAGCTAACTTTATTCCAAGTTTGGCAGGGACATTCAAAAGAAGGAGCTGAAGTCTGCAAATTTCTTTTATTTCCTTTATTTAGTGATGTAATAATGTAAATTTTGGAATAAGAGAGTTAATTTCCTGCTTAGACTAGGATGCATATCATATAGTTTGAATTTATGCAATATCCTGCTTATATGATTCATGCATTCTATTTCAAAAGCACTATGGATGTTCACGAATGGCACGTGCACCAACTCTTAGGGAGTTGATGAACTCGGTGGAATCCATATTTACGGCCCTAGTCGGAATATGGACGAGACCCAGATCCATCATCTTTCTACTAGTCACATTGAGCCTACACTCTTAGGCTATCTTGAAAATGCACATCATATTTCCAATGTTTTCAAAATCTTGTGCATTAAATCAATTAAACTCGGAACATATTCATGGCCACAGTCAGGATATGTGAAGGATTTACATTGACTTAATACACATTTTTCCAACAAAGTTCTTGGAAAATCTTCCAAAATGCTCTCATTCACTCATATCATTTGCATCATGAAATCATTGGTTTTCCCATGACTTTCTTAAGAAAACTTCATTCTCAAGAAATCGATTTCTCAAGAAACTCTAAGGATTTTTCAAAATCGGTTTTCCAAAGACAAGTTTCTCTACAGTTTTCCCTGGAAAATGATATTTTCTTAAGAGATTCAAAAGAGTTTCCCAATCTTTCTCCAAGATCCAAAATCGATTTCCAAGTATTTCAAAAGGTAAAATTCCCAGGATTTCGATTCCCCAAGTTTTGAATTTCCTTCTCCAATGAATTTTCCTATAAATCTTCCATCATCTTCCTAAGAAAACTCTCAAAGTTCAAGTTTTCCTAAGAAGTGTTTCCCTTTTCAAAAGGTTCATCTTTTCTCAAGAATCACTTCCATTTTCCCAGGATTTTCAACCATTCATGATTTTCCCACAACTTCATGAACTTTCCCGTGACTTCAAAAACCCTTTTTTTTCACATGAGTTTTCCTGAGAAATTGACTTTCATCTTTTTCCTAAGAGAATCTTTTCAACTCCAAATATTTTCCAAGCATACATCATGTTTTTCCAAGCTGCATTTTCCAAAATCTCACAGCACATGCCTGAATTCTCTGTGCATTTAGGATAGAACATAACTTTGATAATTTCGCTAAGTCAAGCATAATTTTGGTCCTTGGTTCGATTACCTTTGTTAAAGGCGGCAGGAACGGTCGAACCTCGTACCGACAGGTCGAGCCCCATCCCATGGATTTTCCCGCAATTTTCAAAACGGAGGCGAGTATTTCAAAACCATTTTCAAAATCCGGTCAAGTTTGAAGCGCGAAATCGTTTCTCTCTTTTTCTCTTCCGCAAGGAAGGGAAGACGGGGGAAAATTTTCGCGACGATAACAGGGGTGCCATCTGGGGGTTTGAAATTTGAATTTGGCTTTTGCAGGGAGCCCTCAGGTGGTGCCACCTCATGAGGCTATTTTGATTTTTGAGAAAAATAAAAAAAATGGAAATTTTGTGGGTGAGACACCTCAGCAGGGGGAATTTGGAATTTTTCAAAAGTTTGCTTGATTCTCTCTGCAGGGAACTCCCAGATGGCACCACCTCAGAGGGTGCTCTCTTGGAGTTTGAATTTCAAATTCACTTTTTGTAGGGAGTCCTCAGGTGGCGCCACCTCATGGTGGGCTACCTTTATTAAAAATAAAATAAAAAATAAAAATGGAGCCAAGTGAAGTCCTGGAATGGTGCCACCTCAAAAGGTAATTGACACATGTCAGAAGGTCAGAGCAGTGGGCTCAGAAGGCGCCACCTTAGAGGAATTTGAATTTTTGCTTTTTCTGGTGAAAGGAAATCTGGACATGTGGCAGTCCAGGATGGTTCCAAGTGTCAGCCTGCTGGAAGAGGTTCTTCAGATGGCGCCACCTCAGAGGAGAATTCGAATTTCAAATGGAGGTTGGCCCTGGAGGAATAGAGGATGGACATGTGGCGCCACCTCAGGGTGGCTCCTACAATGCCATGTGGCAAGAGGGAGGAAAAAGAGGGCAGTGACATGTGTCTCCTACTTTTCTGAAAAAAGTAGGGAGAGGACATGTGTCCTCTACTTTTTCTGAAGGAATGAGAAGGAGACATGTGTCACCTTCTTTTCCTGAAAGAAGTAGAAGATGACACATGGCAGAGGGATGAGAAGGAGGGAAGGGACATGTGGCGCTCTCATAGGCCATCTGGGAAATCAGAGCTCCGGATTTTCGCCACCTAGTGCCTTGTTTGAATTTTAAATGGTTTGCTTTTTCTGAAGAAGGCCAGGAGTGACATGTGTCTCCTACTTTTCTGAAAGAGGTAGGGAGAAGACATGTGTCCTCTACTTTTTCTGAAAGAAGCAGAGAATGACACGTGGTAGAGGGGAGAGAAGGTGGGCCAAGCCATGTGGCGCCATCTCAGACAAGATGAAAAAGGTAGGAGTTCAGGATCTGCGCCACCTATGAGGAGGTTTGAATGTTTGAATTCTAGTTTTCTGAAGAAAGCAGGAAATGACACATGGCACTTGCTTTTTCTGAGGAAATGAGAGCTTGCCATGTGTCCTCTACAGGAGACACTCCAGATGGCGCCACCTCAGAGGAGACAAGCCTACCTTTTCTGTAGGAATTTAGGAGTGACACATGTCTCCTACTTTTTTGAGAAAAGTAGGGAGAGACATGTGTCAGGCTACTTTTCTAGAAGGAGGGAGAGGTTGACACGTGTCCTCTGCAGGAGACACACTTCAAGTGGCGCCACCTCAGAGGAGACAAACTCCACTTTTTCTAGACAGGACAACCTATGACACTTGGCATCTCCTGGTAATCTTGGATTGACACATGGCGCAGGATGGATAGGGTGACATATGGCAGATAATTGGGATGACATGTGGTGGCTTCTGAAGGTAGCCCCACACTGACACGTGGCAGAAGAGGGAAGGTGACATGTGGCACCAACTCTAGGTGAACCCTATGCTGACACATGGCATGTAAATGGAAGGAGAGAGAAATGACAAGTGGCACCAATCCAGGGGACAAGGCTCCTATATTTTTGGGTTTTTCAAAATTCAAATTTTCAAAAGGAAAGCTTGTGTGACACCACCTCAGTGTGGGTCCCACATTGCTTCTTTATTGAAATAAGGATAAAACCACAACTTCTTTTTGGAATTTTCATAAAATCTGGACTAATGGGCAAAACAGGAATTTTGGAAAGAGTTGGCCCTTGTAGGGCGATTTTATAAAAGAACGATATTTGAAATTGTCAAAAAGGGCAAAATCTGAGGTGAAGCGACTCAAATCCATATTGAAAACTATCCAGATGGTTTTCCTGAGGAAATATTTTGAAATTCAGAGTCCTGGGGGTAAAATGGGAAAAATTGATAATTTTGAATGACCCAGGGTTTTGAAATCAGTTTTGAAAAGAGTTGAAATTCTAATCTGGATTGAAAATTTTGAAATCAAGAGTTCTGGACCTCGAAATGACATGCTGTGCAGTGCAGTGATTTGAAATGCTCATGCAATGATATGCAATGTCATGTCTTATGAAATACAATCTTGAATCAAGACTTGGAGATGTCTGTCTCCTGTCAGGAGTAAAATCTTGAACATCTGAGATAAAACTAGAGAAAATTTGAGAGTTTCAGATGAAATTTGGACTTTTGAAAGGTTCGGGCTCAGAAAATGACCATTTTGCCCTCCAGCGATTTCAGAGGCTGGATGATGATGGGAGGTGGAAATGTCGGGGAGGTGAGTGAAAATTTGGGGTGTTTACAGATGCCCCTCTTTGCTACTAAGCCGGCTCATGGCCGAGCTTAGTGGCAAAGAAAAACACACCAAATTTGGGCTATATATAAAAAAATGCCCCAGTTAGAAGGATCTGACTGGGTATGAAGAAATTAGCCCGAGGAAGATGGTAGATATGAAGTGGAGAATGAAGAGGAAATACTCATTCTGTGAGAGTGAAATTCAGGTTTTTATGCCCTTAACCTGGATGGGACAGAAATACCTCGTATGGAACGAAGCTCAGGTTTGGCCCTTAACCTGATTGGGGATGGAATATCTCATAACATGAGACTCAGGTTTGTACCCTTAACCTGATCGGGCGGAAAATGAAATACCTCTTTGATTGAGGCTCAGGTTTGTACCCTTATCCTGATCGGGCGGAAAATGAAATACCTCTTTGATCGAGGCTCAGGTTTGTACCCTTATCCTGATCGGGCGGAAAATGAAATACCTCTTTGATTGAGGCTCAGGTTTATACCCTTATCCTGATCGGGCAGAAGATGAAATACCTCTTTGATCGAGGCTCAGGTTTGTACCCTTATCCTGATCGGGCGGAAAATGAAATACCTCTTTGATTGAGGCTCAGGTTTGTACCCTTATCCTGATCGGGTGGAAGATGAATGGAATCCTCGAAGGAAGAGACCATGATGGAACCTTCGGATTTTGCACAGTAAATCCGACAGGGGTTTTGCAAAAGAAAGGAAAATGGGGTCCCTAAAGCTCGAAAAGGGATTGGTTTTGGGCGTCTCATTGCTGAGACTAAAATCAGCTTTTGAAATTGCCTTTTGCGAGAAAATGATTGGTGGTTCGACCTCGAGCCGAAATGGGACTGTCTATGGTGGGACAGTGGGGACACAGGGAAGTGTGCAATCTGAGAGTTCATGCTCTCAAAGAAGGGAAGGAATCAAGTCCTTAAGAGGGATTTAAAATTGGTGTCAGGATGTGTAAAAGACGGACATCAAGCTCTTACTTCACGTCAAGATAGCTAGAAAATATTGTCAAAATATTGAGAATTTTGTTGTTGATTCAAAGTTTTTTTGAAAATGTTGCACATTGTTGCAAAGATATTCCTTCTTTTCTACCCAAAGCATTACCTCCAGACAAGGTTCACTTTGTAGAATCGAGATTTGAAATCCAAATTGCTCGTAATTGACCTTCTTCAAGGAAGTTATCAATTTCCTTGATATGAACATGGAAGAGAATTTTGATATTGTGAAAGCAATTGATGAAAGAATATTGATAATAGAATTTCACAAGATTAAGGAGGATTCTTGATAGATCTGGCAGCTTGATATCCTGAGAGCTTCTCTCTTGATAATCTTTCTGCACTCTTTTGGCTCTCTGGGTTTTGGCTGCATTCTCCTTTATTTTGGAGATGTTCTGACTTTTTCTCTCTTTCTTTTTTCTCTCTTTCTCTCTTTTGGGAAGGGTACGTCACAAACTCCTTCAACTTGGAGATGTTTCGATCCTTCTTGGATGATGGGTTTGGAAATCTTTGGGCGATAGCTGAAATTAAATATCTTTTAGGGATTGTCGAGAGGTTCATCGCATCTGCCTTCATCTCGACAGTGCTTTGGACTTTCTCTGGAAGGATCCGTCACAAACTCCGTCATCTTGGAGATGTTTCGAATCTTCTTTGGCCCCGGGGGTCTACTCGCCTAATTCGCCTTCATCTTGACGACAGGTGAGAGATCCCTTTTGCGGATACTTAATTGCAGCTTAGGTGATTTTGAGGAAACGGGGCTTGGGTAAATGCTCTCTTTTCTAGCGCTCAGGATATTTCCACTGCCTCGTCCTTACAAGAATAGTCTTTAAAGATGCGCCATTGACTGCGATCAATATCGATCATCTACGGCTTTTCAATAACATTGATTCTTCTTTTCTGGCCATATCGAGGACTTTATCCTTCATCCTTTTGGTCGGCCAATAAAAAGAATTTAAAGTTTGAATCTCTTTTCGCAGAAGCTTCACTCTTTTGGAAGTAATGCTGAAGGTAAACTGAAATAAAGATTTGTACCATAAAAATCAACAATTGATTGACAAATTGACAAAATTTTCTTGAAATCCTTGGTGAAAATGAGTATTTGAAATACGGCTCAACACATCCGTGACGAAAATTCTCCTCTCTTTTTCCCCAAAAAGAGAGACTCAGGCTTAGCCCTTACCTGAATGGGAAATGGGAAATACTCCTCTCTTCCCTAAAGAGGAGGTGTTTGCAAAACGAACTTTCGAAGAGAAATTGAGCTTTCGTCAAAGCTCCCTAATATTAGGCTTCTCTTATGGAAAGGGGGCCGATAATAGTGAGGTCAGAAAATTGGGTCATGAAAGGAACGAGTCCATCACACTCTCCCTGCAAAGAGGGTCCTTCATGATGAAGATGGCCTAGTATGAAATTGGGGGGTCACAAGGAAAGCGAGTCTCCGTCGAGCCTCTCCCTATCAAAGGGTTCCTCATGTGAAATTGGAAATTGTTTTGCAAACGGTTCACAAAGACGCGAGTCCCTTCAAACTCTCCCTGAAAAGGGGCTAAGTGAACGAATTGGATAGCATGCGAAAAGAACGAGCTCCCTCGAACTCTCCCTAAAAAGGGTCTGTCACAAGAGAAAATGATTGAAATTGGATATTGAGATTGATTGACCCGAAGGTCGAAATTGAAAATTGGAAAATTGGTTGCTGGAAATTGAATGACCCGAAGGTCGAAATTGGATGACCTGACGATCGAAATTGAGAATTGATTTGACCAAAAAGGTCGAAATTTGGAAATTGATTGACCCGAAGGTCAAAATTGAGAATTGGTTGACCGAAAGGTCGAAATTTGAAAATTGGTAATTGAAATTGAGAATTGGGAATTGGGTGACCTAAAGGTCAAAATTGGATGACCTAACGGTCGAATTTGAGAATTGGTTGACCAAAAGGTCAAAATTTGGAAATTGATTGACCCGAAGGTCGAAAATTTGAAAATTGAGTGACCTAAAGGTCGGAATTGAGAAATTGAGTGACCCGAAGGTCAAAATTAGAAATTGAGTGACCCAAAGGTCAAAATTGGAAATTGCATGATTCAAAGATGTAAATTGGAATTTGGAGGGCAAAATATCAAATTTGAGCAATTGACAGACCCTGATGATTGAAATGACTTGGGTCAATCAAATGATGAGTTCGAGTAAGAGCCCGAATAAAATACAGAAATCACGAGTCGGAACCCGGATCAACAAAAGAAAATGAAGAGCTCGAATCAGAGCTCGAATGATGTAATGAGATCACGAGTCGGAACCCTGATCAACAGAGAAAATAACATGCTCGAATCTGAGCTCGAATAAAGAGATCTCGAGTCGGAACCCGGATCAACAAAAGAAAATGAAGAGCTCGGATCAGAGCTCGAATGAATAGAGAGATCTCGAGTCGGAACCCGGATCAACAAGGAAAATGAAGAGCTCGCATCTGAGCTCAAATGAATAGAGAGATCTCAAGTCGAAACCCGGATCAATAAAGAAAATGAAGAGCTCGAGTCAGGACTCGAGCAATGTAGAGAGATCACGAGTCGGAACCCGGATCAACAAATGAAAATGAAGAGCTCGCATCTGAGCTCGAATAAGATAATGAGATCACGAGTCGGAACCCGGATCAACAACAGAAAATGAAGAGCTCGAATGATGTAGAGAGATCACGAGTCGGAACCCGGATCAACAAAAGAGAATATGAGCTCGAATGAATAATGAGATCACGAGTCGGAACCCGGATCAACAAAAGAAAATGAAGAGCTTGAGTCAAGGCTCGAGTAAGGTAAAGAGATCACGAGTCGGAACCCGGATCAACAGAAGAAAATGAAGAGCTCGAGTCAGGACTCTAGCAATGTAGAGAGATCACGAGTCGGAACCCGGATCAACAAATGAAAATGAAGAGCTCGCATCTGAGCTCGAATAAGATAATGAGATCACGAGTCGGAACCCGGATCAACAACAGAAAATGAAGAGCTCGAGTTTGAGCTCGAATGAAATAATGAGATCACGAGTCGGAACCCGGATCAACAGGAGAAAATGAAGAGCTCGAGTCTGAGCTCGAATGAATAAAGAGATCTCAAGTCGGAACCCGGATCAACAAAGGAAAATGATTTGAAAATAAAACCTGAGTCGAAACTCGAATTTTGAAAATGTGCCAGTTTGAGTACTGGATTTTGGAATAATACCAGTACGAGCGCTGGGTTTTGGTTCAGTATTGGTGATGACCTTTTGATTTTGAATCATTAGGAATTGTGATGGGACTGTTTGTTGAAATCCCCATACTGACCAGATTGTTGTTAATGCAATTGAATGCAAATGAATATGAATTGATGCATATGAATGCACAAGTGCATGAAATGAGGGATTTGTTTATCCTGCCTGCATATAGAACAAAATTTTAAAATGCCCCAGTGTAACTGGGAAAGAAAGTTGGATCATTATTTGAAGGAAACCGGAAGGATTACAAGAGAAGGATAAATGTTTCAAGTATAAAACTTTTTCAAGTGTCGAGCATTAATAGGATCTGGCAATTCTACTCCATCGGCATTGATGAGCCGATATGAGTTGCAGGGTAATGTTTCTTTGACAACATAGGGACCTTCCCAATTTGGCGACCATTTGCCACCGGGACGATGCTTGAGATAAGCTGTGGATCGAAGTACTAAATCATTGACTTTGAATCTTCTTTCGATGATAGACTTCGCATATTGCCTGGCTACTCTCTGGCGATAGGATTCAGCATGCTCTGCTGCTTTTAGCATTTTCTCGTCGAGTAAGTCTAGCTGCACTAGTCGCTGCTGCTGGTATTGATCAAGAGGTAATTGCAGAAGTGAAGCAAATTTCAAAGCGGGCTTCTGAACATGTAGCGGCAATACTACTTCTGTCCCATAGACCAGTTCTGATGGGGTAGCATTTGTTGGTGTACGAATGGTGGTCCGATAGGCCCACAGTGCATCATGGATCTTCTCATGCCAGTCACGGCCTGTTTCCACAGTTCGTTCCAAGATACGAATTAAAATCTTGTTGGTGGCCTCTGCCTGACCATTTCCTTGAGGATAATATGGAGCGGAATAATGGTGATAGATCTTGAATTTTGAGCAGAATGTCTTCATCTTTTCATTCTTGAAATGACTGCCATTATCTGACACAATGTCATGCGGGATGCCGAAACGGCAAAGGATGTTCTTGTGAATAAAAGAGACCACATGTCGGCCTTCTACTGTGCGGAGACTGATGGCTTCTACCCACTTGGTGAAGTATTCTGTTGCGGCAAGGAAATATTTGTGGCCATTTGAAGCTGAAGGAGTGATGGGACCTACGACATCGAAGGCCCACATAGAAAATGGCCATAGAGAGACAACAGACTGTAAATAAGTTGCCGGAGCATGGATAGAAGGTGCATGTATTTGACATTGCACACACTTCTTCACATAATGATAACAGTCTTGTTGCATAGTCTTCCAATAGTACCCTGCTCTTATGATTTGCTTGACAAGGGTTTGGTAGCCGACGTGACCACCACAGATGCCTTCGTGTGCTTCTCGCACGACTTCTTTGGCTTCGTCTTTGTCTAAACATCTGGAATACTCTGAACTGAATCCACGACGATAGAGGACATTGGCCAAGATGAAGTATCGAGTTGACATACGCTGGATTGCTTGTTGCTTTTTCTTTGAGAGTTCTGGAGGAAATTCGCCAGTTTCTATGAAAGTTTTGATGTTGTAATACCAAGGCTTCTTCTTTTGCTCAGCCTGGTTTACCTGTTCCGCTGGAATGAAAGCCGGTTGGTCAAGTCTGCCAATTTCAAAAGAGCGACAAGATTCTCCATTTCTGAATGCCATAATGGAGCCTAAACTGGCTAGGCTATCGGCCACTTGATTGAAATCTCTCTTGATATGGAAGAGCTGGAACTCTTCAAACTTGCTGATAAGAGCTGAAACAATTTTCTGATAGGGGAATAACTTCTGATCTTTGACCTGCCATTCGGCTCGAACTTGATTGACAACAAGTAATGAGTCACCGTAGGCATGTATTCTCTTGACATTGAAGTCTAATAGAATCTTTAGACCTTGAATCAGGGCTTCGTATTCAGCCATATTGTGAGTGCATTGAAAGTCTAGCTTGAGAGAAAATGGAATCATCTCCTTTTCTGGAGTGATTAATAGGATCCCGATGCCTATTCCCGCCATATTCTTAGAACCATCGAAAAATAAATTCCAGACTGGAAATTGCTGGATATTGCAAATTTGCTCATCAGGGAAGTCATCTTCGGCTTTCACTTCTTCGGCCAGAGGAAAATCCGCCAATTGATCTGCAATTGCTTGGCCTTTGATTGATTGCTGCGAGACATATTCTAAGTCATACTGCATCAGTAAGACTTGCCATTTGGCAACTCGTCCGCTGAGGAAAGGTTGTTCTAAGATATACTTGAGGGGATTGAGTTTAGACAAAATTTTGACTTCCGATGCTAGCAGGTAGTGTCTTAGCTTCTGACACATCCATACCAGAGCTAGGCAGGTCTTCTCTATTTGAGAGTATCTTTTTTCATAATCTATGAAAGTCTTACTCACATAATAGATGGCGTGCTCTATCAGGCTGCCTTCTTTGTATTGCGCCAAGAATCCACCGCATGCGACTTGATTGACTGAGATGTATAACAAAAGAGGCTTTCCCAATTCTGGCGGCTTCAGGATGGGAGGATTAAGAAGATACTTCTTGATCCGATCGAACGATTGCTGACACTCTGGTCCCCATTCGAACTTCACTCCTTTTCTGAGCAAGTGGTTGAAAGGCTCGCATCTCATTGCCAAATTGGAAATGAATCGCCGGATTGACTGCATACGTCCTTGAAGGCTACGTAGTTCTTTGAGATTCTTTGGGGGAGGCATATCAATGATAGCCTTTGCTTTGGCCGGGTCAACTTCAATTCCCTTTTTGCTGACCAGAAAACCCAACAGTTTACCTGATTCGACTCCAAAGACACACTTTTGCGGGTTAAGCCTTAACTTGTAAAGAATGAGTCTCTTAAAGACTTGATCAAGTGCTTCGAGGTGATCTTCTTCCTCTTTAGATTTCACAAGAATATCATCAACATACGCATCCATGATTTTGCGCATCTGATCATGAAAGATGACAGCCATTGCCCGTTGATACGTTGCTCCAGCATTCTTGAGCCCAAAAGGCATAACTGTGTAGCAGAAAGTGCCCCAAGGCGTAGTAAAAGAAGTTTTTGATTGGTCGCGGGCGGCCAACTTAATCTGATTGTAGCCGGAATACCCGTCCATGAAAGAGAACATGGCATGTCCTGCCGTGCTATCGACTAGAAGATCGATGCTTGGAAGTAGATAGTCATCCTTCGGAGTTGCCTTATTGAGGTCTCTGAAGTCTATGCAGATCCTTACTTTGCCACTTTTCTTTGGGACAACGACGATATTGGCTAACCAATCTGGGTAGTCAATAGCTCGAATAAATCCTGCTTTGAGCAGATCTTCAAGTCCTTCCTTGACTTGTTGTTCTATTCTGGGATCCATTTTTCTCAGCTTCTGCTTAACTGGTTTAGCATCCGGCTTTAAGACAAGACGGTGTTCGACTAATTTGGGGTCTAAGCCTGGCATGTCTTCATACGTCCATGCGAACACTTCTTCATGCCGCTTGAGAAAATCTGTAAGCCTTTTCTTTTCTTTCGGACTCAGACTGGTTCCGATCTGGAGAATTTTTGGATCTTCCTCTGAACCGATATTGACACCTTCAGTTGGATCTTGTACTAGAGGAGATGGTTCGTCCTGCTTCTGAACTGCGGCGAACTCCGGTAATTCCTGAAGAGACTGACCATATTCTGCACAATCATCAGACTGCTTTGCACTCTTGTCATTTCCGGTGCTTGCTTTGATTTTGTGAATTGCTGTTGACTTCTGAAAGGCCTTGGGATTGAGAACGAGCTTCTTGATTGTCCGAGAAGTCATTCTGAAATTTTGGAGAAGAAATTTGGTTCAGACAAATTGGCCTATAGTAAGACAAGCAATCATTTGAAGAGAACCATACATAAAATGGCATTGATTTATAAAATGATGAGACAGACAAAAAGGGAGTAGATGGCATCCGGATAGACAAAGAAACTTGGAATTTTATTAATGACATTGGTAAAATGAGACATTTATTTGGAAAAGAATAGAAAGGAAATAACAAATGGTCTTCATTGTGCCCCTTTGACAAAAACAGTCTTCCTTGATGAGCTTCCTCCAGAGAACCCCAGTCCTGCTCTGTGGGGACGATGTTTCTGGATCATTGGCTCGATGCGGCCATCTTCATTCTTGCCGAGTCCCTTGAAGGGTTGATAGCCATACTTCAGGAGTAAATCAAATCCCTTTCTTGACTTCATGAATTGAGAAAACAAGGGATGATCCTTAATGGTGTTGTAGTCGATTCGACCTCCAACCTTGAAGAATTGAGGACCTTTCCATCGTGTCGTGGCTACTGTGTGCAGAGATGGCTCTGATGGTGCCCGAAGTATTTCTCGATTCTCCCCGAGATTGATCTCTTCACTCTCCCTGATGCTGGGAATATCTGCATTGAATGATGGCCGGGGAATCATGGGCTGCAGGAGCCTTTCTTCTGGGTTTTCTCCCAGTATTGTGGTTATCATTCCACCCTTTGACCACTTCACACATTGATGGAGGGTGGAAGGCACTGCATTAGCATTGTGAATCCATGTCCTTCCGAGCAGCAAGTTGTAGGTTGGTGGTACGTTAACCACATGGAAAAGGACGGAATGTACTGAATAATTAATGAACACCTCTAGGAATATCTTGCCCTTGGCCGTTTGACCATGATTGTCAAACCCATAGATAGTGATGGGGTCTGGAATATATTCTTCATCCTTGATCCCTAATGCCTTTGCGGTCATTTTAGGACATATGTTGAGGCTACTGCCTCCATCGACCAGCACATGCGGTACCGTCATTCCTCTGACTCGAACGACAATGTACAAGGCATTATTATGAAAGGAATGAGGCTTTGGAAGGTCCTCATCTGAGAAGGTGATTGGTGCATTGGTCATGGCGGAGTTCACGATCTGTGCCATGTCTTCAGGAGTAGTACTGGGCTTAACTTTGATTTTCCTGAGCAGATCATCCAGTACTTGTCGGTGCTTGCTAGAATTCTTGGCCAAGTCAAGGATGGAGACATTGGATAGAGCGGTCAGAGGCTTCTGACTTGAATTATCTGGCCTAGGTCTAACGATTTGCTTGAAGAAATCAGGAGTCCCTTTTGATTTGGGAATTGACTTCACAGGTGCTTCCGCAACTTTCATTTTACCGAATGCTGAAATTAAGTCCATCTTCTTGGAATCTGGAGCTGCTTGTCGTAGTACCGATACTTGATGCTGAACTTGGAGATCTTGCGCAGAACATGGCTTGATATGTTCATGCGGTAGAAAGGGTTGTGCAGACACTACTGCTGTGGTGTGCGAAGGGAAGGGGTGATTGAGAATGTCCATTTTCTCTTCTTCCTCTCCTTCCACTAGAAGATTTTTTTCAATGAGGTCTTGTATGATGTTTTTGAGAACAAAGCAGTTCTCGGTGTTGTGCCCCACTGTCCTGTGGAACTTGCAGAACTGATATTTCCATTTCCCCATGGGCACAGGGGGATCGGCTAATCTGGGCAATTTGACCATCTCTTTCGATAGCATGTATTCGAGCACATCCTCGAGTGATTGGTCGAGAGGAGTAAACTTTCTGTCATAGCTCCATCCTTCATGCTTAGCTTTCTCGCGCAGCTTCGGCCCTTGATCCTGCTGAGGAGGCTTGCTGTACTGAGGAGCAGGCTTTGCTTTCTGGTCCTTGTTGTTTGAATTGCCGGTGCCGTAGCAGTAATCTTTCTTCTGCCCTTTGTGCTGATTTCGGCCTTTGTTGTTGTTGTTGGCAGAATAAGTGAAGTGAGCTTTCTTCTTCTGCTCACCATGGGAGTTGTTCTTGGAAAAGGTGAAGCCTTCATAGACTCCATTTTCCACACTCAGCTTGAGCCATTCGGCTCGTTTAGTCAGCTCAATGAAGGTCCTGGACGGCGCTGTGGAGATTAATCCTCTTAACGGCTGCGAGAAGTTGTTGAGGATTAGGGACAATGCATGCCTTTCCGAGATAGGATCTCTCATCTTATTACAGGCTGATCTCCACCTGTGAATGAAGTCCCGTGCTTTTTCATTCTCATTCTGCCTTAAATTGCAGAGATGACTCAGTGTAGGCAGCGCTTCTGTGTTGAACAAGAAGCGTTCAATAAAGAGATTCACAACTTTGTCGAACTCCTTGAGCTCGATGGGGTTGATATGCTCAGCATACCACTTGGCTGCAACTCCTTCCAAGCTGCGGGGGAAGCATAGAAACAATGCTCGGTTATCCCTCTTAAACCGAGAGCATTCATTAAAGAAAGTGGCGAGGTGCGCTTTTTGGTCGCCAGAACCATCGAATTTGATGAATTTACAGGGGAGATTCTCCAGATCATCATCCCCTTCTAAGCCGTCATAGAAGTCCTCGCTGGTGAAGACTTTCTTGCCCTTGTCGCGGGCTTGCAGATCCTTGACAACTCGGGCCATTTCTTTAAACTGCGCTTGCAAAGGCTCTTCTTTATCTCTGCTCTTTGATCTGCGGCTTTTACTTTGGCCACGCTTCTGAAATGCCGGAGGCACCTCATATTCTTCGTCTGTGTTTTCAGTGGAATCAGATTCATCTGAAATCTCTTCTGGCTGGATCTGCTTCTTGGGAGCCTTCTTACCCCTGTGACCATGGAACTTTTCTCTGAATGGATTCCTTTCTGAGCTGCTCATCTTATTCATCATTTTTCTGAACATGGCATACATTTGAGGGTCTATGCCATCGTCTTCTTGCTGCTGCTCTCGACTCTTCTCAGATCGAGGGGAACTCATCTCTTCTTCCGAGGCTGACGAGTACTGGGATGCCGTGGTTCTTTTGCCTGATCTTGTCTCAACCATCAAATGATATGGATGCTCTCTGCAGGGCAAAGACCTGATTAGATTTTGAAGGAATTAGCTTTTGGAAGAAATATTTGCTGAAAATATGGTAGACAATTTGGAAAAGATGTCCCATTACTAGGGACTAAGTCGTCGTGGGAATCACGACAATTGTGTTGTCATTCCTTCTGCAAAAGAAATAAACAACGAAAATATGCCTTGTTACCTAGGCGAGGTCGTCAAACCACAAGAGAAAGAAAATTTTATTGAAATGGGGAAAACATGACTTTATTGATCTTGACAAAGAGGTGGGGGACAAACAATTTGCCACCATTCACGATAGTCGGCAGACACTCTAGGACCTGGAAAGATTTTGAGAGAGACAAAGGAATCCCAGCCGTAGCGGGCAGAATGATATGCCCCGGACCATTGCGCGGAGGTGAGATCGAACTCTGCCATAGCTCCTGATAACAGGCGGGCTTCGACGTACTGCTGCCTTTGAGAAAATTGCCGAACACATCTCTCTGGTTGGTAGTAAGTGCAGAAGAATGGTCCTAGCAACTTGAACCGCTTGCCATAAGCGTACGTATATCTGGGAGGAGATATTTGCCGATCAAAATAGTCCCAAACAACGTCATCCTCTTGAATGTTGTTGATCATAGACCGGTACTGCGCCACTGGAAGGAGTTCTTGACCATTGTATCTGAAAGAGCTTGCTCGGGCTGGAACGTGTTGGAAAAACCAGGACTGAAGTGCGTAGATGCATCCTTCAACTAAAATGGACTCTCCAAGTGAGAATCGAGTCAGACCTCGATATAGGAAGGCGAGCGCTGCCATGGCTATAGAGAGGCGATTGGTTTGCAGACTTCCCCATCTCCTCATAAGCTGGATTATTCTGATGTCCATGTAGTTCTGTCCATCTGGGAAAAGGGACAGTCCTACAGTGCATAGAACCATTGCATTCTGAATCTTTTCTTTGGCTGTTCTTGATAGCGAGCTGACTTCGACGAAGGTCCCGTACTGGCGGTACAACTCAAGTAGGTCAACATATTCATCTCCTTCTAACTGGATCAGGGGCCAAGATCGGCGGCCTGTCATACGAGCTAAGGAGTCTCGGGGGTCCAAACCCTTGACATTGATAAGGAATTGATGCTCTAATGGGTCGCTTGGTCGACCAGCTGGTTCTGGCAACCCCATGATTTCTGAAAATTCATCCATTAAGACGGTCATTTCTCCCCATGGGAACCAGAAGGTACACGTTCGAGGATTCCATCGCTCCGCCATTGCATGGATCAGGTTGCCGTTGATGGTCTGCTTTCCGACTGCTGATGCCAGCTCTAATCCGCACTCGCTCAAATGGTCCGGGAACATTCGGGAAAAGCTCTTTAGCCAGGAATAATACCACCGGGGAATGAAAGTTCCGGTGCTAAGGGCTCGATGTTCAGGACGACCTTGTCGCACCTCGAAGGAGATGTGACCTTCAGGAAAGATAGGATCGACTTGACTGGATGCCATCGAACTGAAAGCAGAGAAAGACTCAGAATGAGACTTAGGAAAATGTGAGAAATT
This sequence comes from Nuphar pumila, assembly GCF_984573655.1. Classification (NCBI taxonomy): domain Eukaryota; kingdom Viridiplantae; phylum Streptophyta; class Magnoliopsida; order Nymphaeales; family Nymphaeaceae; genus Nuphar; species Nuphar pumila. The sequence goes on along the minus strand of NC_143257.1, from coordinate 18,830,965 downwards.
TTGAAAAGATTTTGCGGGCAGGATAAAAATGCAGCTAGAAATTCGAGATCCAGTAGAAAGGTAGAATGTAAAATCACCTGGAGTTTTGAAAGAAAATGGGATAAAAAAAAATCATCCAGGGTTTGAGAAAAAGACCTTGTGGAAAATAAGGATATTTGGAAAAAGACCTAATGAGTTGAAAAAAACATTGAGAAACATAAAGAATTGAGAAAATCATACATACAATCACATCCTGCACAAACATTTATGCACATTCAGCACTCCCTAAAAGGCTGACTCTAGATGCATCAATTTGAAAACAGCTGTAGGACCCTAATCCTAACTCTAGGTTCAGATCATCTTTGTCCAATCCAGTTATGCCGATATACCCGAATCGAAATCCGAGGTACGTGGCATAGAATTTCAACTTCGGTTCTAAGGTAAGGTTTTCCAACATCCTTGAGCGCCTACCGATATACTTTGGACTGTGGCTCGCGGTACGTGGTAGGGGGGTGTTAACCCGAATAGTTGGCACAGTTTCAAAAATCCGAGAGTTCGGGACATGTGTCAGAGCCTAATTTGGGCCTCTGAGATCTTGGATCGACTTAGGGCTATGGTTTCTCTTTGTGTGTTGCTCCAAATCCGAAACTGTAAAAATTGAAAGTTGTGTCCGAGATGTCCTCTGTTTGAATCTAAAAGCCTGTAATTTTTAAAACAGTGTTGACCCCTGTTTCGGATTTTTCTTGTCAGCACCCTATTTTTCTACATTTGTCTGTTCTGTTAGTTTAGGCAGAAATAGTTATATTATTATTTATGCTTCCGTTGATCAAATGCCGAAGTCATAAACATGAAAGTTGTTTATCTAGGTGTCTTGCATAACTCTGATTAATTTCATAAATTTCCATGGCCGTTTTATATTTTTTGGGCATTTTACATCAGACTAGGGTGATTTTTACCTCTGTCAGAACTAAATCCCTGTTATTGAA